>NC_090443.1:89692076-91096014 GCF_031143425.1 Pleurodeles waltl
ACAGACAGCTTTGTGAAGCTTGCAAAATACTTGTGGGAAGATTTGAATATCCTATTAGAAATGGAGGTTCCAGCAGACTTATGGGTTGAAAGTAAAAGGAGTGTGGATTGGCCGACAAGAGAGCCTCCATGAGATCCGGCTACAGGTGCACCATCTCAGGATGTAATTAAATACTATTAGAAGGTGACAGAATGTTTTGAAAACGAGAATTTCTCCGAAGAAGATCGATTTGCAGAGAATAGACAGGACAGCTCAAAAAGGAAAGTAGTCCATACATGCGTACTATAAGAGATTGATACAAGTATTTAAACATTATAGTGGTACAGAAACAATTGAGCTGAAAGACATTATTCATTTTGTGTTCAGATTTGTTGAAGGATTGAGACCCGAAATTAGCCAGATGATAAAGAGTCATTTGATTTGTTGGCAAGCAAAGTCAATTACAGAAGTTTTGCGATATGCCAAGTACTGTATTGATGAGATTGAATTGAAGCAAAGAAAGTTGAAAAAGAAAGCAATGGTGATGCAGATTAAAGCTGCACAATCAGGAATGCAAGGGAGTTTTCCACAGCAGCAGCAGGGAAACATGTGGTTTCAGAATTATGCGAATGGTCCACATCAGCAGCAGGGAAACATGTGGTTTCAGAATTATGCGAATGGTAGAGATTGTGTTGGAAATAGAAATGTGAACCGTGGTGTTGACTTGAGTACTGCAGTTACCCATAATGATGTGCAGACTATGGAAATGATGTTACCTTGTCACACTTGCAGACGCCTCAGACATTGAAAGCGGGAGTATCTGATGCTAGGACAGGAAGGTGTTGCTCCACAGACAAATGAAATCAATCCTTTTCCAAGCATGAGAGGACACAGAATGAGAGGTCAAAATTTTAATTTTCAAAATAATGTAAATCGAATGCAAGGTCCTCAGCCCAAGCTACAGATGCAAATGCCACGTCTGCAAATGTCACAGTCACAGCAAATGCAACCCCAAGTCCAAATTGTACCAAGGTAACAAATTCAGATACCTCAGGCTCCCATGGATCAGCAGCAGATGATGCTTCCTCAGCAGGGCACAGGTCAAGGGGTTAACACCAGTAATAACACAATACACCAATACCCATTACTCAAGGAGGATGAATCGAATGATGAGTGGGTGAGTGAGAGTTCAGACGAACAAGAATGTGTGTTAGCAGCTTCACTAGAAGTAGACCAGAAATGTCCATATGTGAAGGGAAAGGAAAATAGGTCACAAAGTTTCATTCTTAGTGGATACAGGAGCTACATGCTCTACTGGGAGGACTGCAGACGTCCCCAACTTACCTCTGTCAGGAAAAACAGTACAGATTGTAGGAGCTGCAAACCAGTGTTTGAGTAACCCGATTACAGAGCCAGTACCAGTTAAAATTAGAAATTTCAAAGGCTTACAAAAATTTGTCGTTTGTGACTCTAGTCCAGTTTCCTTACTAGGAAGGGACTTGTTATACAAAACGAGTTGTTCAATTACCTGTTCAAATGATCGGATTACCATTCAGACAAATAGTGATGATGAAGATGACCAGTATGAGACAACTGATTGTAATTCAGTAAATGAGGAGTACCCCTTGATCAGTTTATTTTCTGTCTTTACAGTACAACATTTTCCTTCTGACTTACGGGGAACAGTTAAGATGAAAGTATGAGATTTGTCAGGGAAGGACATTGGTCTAATCATAGGAATTGTGCCAGTTAGAGTCCCAGTTAAGCCAAATGCAGTTTTCCCCCAAATTCTTCAATATCACATGACACAGGATACTATTGAAGGGATTGCACCTATAATTGTAGAGTTTGAAAGACAAGGCATTCTATAAGAAGTATTGAGAACCCCATGTAACTCACCTATAATGGGATTGCGAAAACCCTGTGGGAAATTATTGATTGTTCAGGATTTGAGGAAAATCTATGATTTGAACTGTTGTCCAGTGGTGCCAAATCCAGCAGTGATATTGTTTCAGGTCCCATGTGATGCTGAATGGTTCACCCTAGTGGACCTATCACAAGCATTCTTTTCTCTACCTCTTTACGAGGATAGCCAGTTTCTTTTCTGTTTTAAATTCCTTGATCATGTATATTTTTGGTGCAGAATTTCTCAAGGTTTTTCAGAGTCCTTGTCCATTTTTAACCAAATACTGGAAAAGAATTTAGAGGCATCGGAAATGCCATTCCAAACAACATTGGTTCAATACATTGATGACTTGCTGGTCGGTTCAAAGATGAAGGAAGCATGCAGGCAGGATACTATTGCCTTACTAAATAATGTGGGAAAGAACGGACAGAAAGTGTCCCCAGCAAAATTACAGTACTGTCAGAAAGAAGTGAAATACTTGGGACACCAAATTGAAAAGGGAGCTAGAAAGATTTCCAGAGAGAGAGTCACTGCCATATTTCAGATGAATCCCCTAGCTACACAAAGAGATGTCAGAATGTTTCGAGGAATGGTGAGCTATTGTTGCCAGTGGACTCCCAATTTTTCATTTCCAAACCATTGCAGAAGTTAACACATAAAGAGGTTTTGATCCCCTAGAATTAGACCAAGCTTGTATGGAAGCCTTTTCTGAGTTGAGGGAAAGTTTGTGCAAAGCTCCGGCTTTGGGAATGCCTGGCTACACAAAACCTTCATGTTGTTTTGTCATGAACGTGATGTATGTTACTTATATGTTTTGGCACCAGTACATGGTGGTGTAAACCGCCATGTAGCATATTTTTCAGCTACTTTGGACCCGGTTGCAGCAGCGTTACCTGGCTGTTAGCGAACTGTGGCAACAGTTAGATTGAGCTTCACTCAAAGTGAGAGCATTGTGATGGGACATCCCTTAACTGTTTTGGTCCCTCACTCCATTGAAGTTTTGCTTACCCGAACAAAGACACAACATTTGACAAATGCAAGATTGACCAGATAGGAAACTGTAATTTTAGGGGCTTCAAATGTTACTCTGAAAAGGTGTACAGCTTAACTCAGCAACTTTAGCTTCCAAAAGAAAATGTTGAAATTGACAAATTAAAAGATGTTGAAATGACTGTCTGGAAGTAACTGAATTGTGCACAAAACCTAGACCTGACATTCAAGAAACCCGATTGGAAGAAAATGACCAAATTTTTTTTTGATGGTTCCCGTTCAAGAGATAACATGGGAAGGGTAAAAGCAGGATATGCCTTGTGCACAATTTCTGGTATACTCAAAGCTTCCTGGCTTCGCGAAATATATTCAGCACAAGTAGCTGAATTAGTGACTCTTACTAGAGCATGCCATGTTTCTGCATAGCTTAAAGTTACCATTTATACAAACAGCCAGGATGAATTTGGAATAATGCACGATTTTGGACAGCTATCGTCACAGAAAGGTTTCATGACCTTTTCAGATTCACCAGTTAGAAATGGCAAAATAATTCATGATTTGTTACGAGCTTTACAAATGCCTGAAAAGATTGCTGTGGTGAAATGCAGTGCACACCAGAGATCACAAGATTTTGGGGGTCATTCAGACCCCGGCGGGCGGCGGGAGCCGTCCGCCTGGAGGGAACCGCCATATGGCCGCTCCACGGTCGAAAGACCGCGGAGGCCATTCTGGCTTTCCCACTGGGCTGGCGGGCGACCGCCAGAAGGCCGCCCGCCAGCCCAGCGGGAAACCCCTTCCCACGAGGAAGCGGGCTCCGAATGGAGCCGGCGGAGTGGGAAGGTGCGACGGGTGCAGTTGCACCCGTCGCGAATTCCAGTGTCTGCTGAGCAGACACTGGAATTCAAAGTGGGGCCCTCTTACGGGGGCCCCTGCAGTGCCCATGCCATTGGCATGGGCACTGCAGGGGCCCCCAGGGGCCCCACGACACCGCTAACCGCCATCCTGTTCCTGGCGGTCGGAACCGCCAGGAACAGGATGGCGGTGAGGGGGTCGGAATCCCCATGGCGGCGCAGCAAGCTGCACCGCCATGGGGGATTCCCAGGGCAGCGGAAAACCGGCGGGAGACCGCTGGTTTTCCTGGTCTGACCGCGGCTAAAGCGCCGTGGTCAGAATGCCCTGCGGGGCACCGCCAGCCTGTTGGCGGTGCTCCCGCATCCCCGGCCCCGTCGGAATGACCCCCTTTGTGTCATTGGGAAATGGCTATGCGGATCAAGTCACAAGGTTTTGCACATTGAATTGTAAATCTTTCAAAGACAAATGGGAACTGTTACCTGAAGAAGAAATTTGTACAAATTTAGCTTTGACTGCTGTAGATACCCTGGAAGAGCTAAAGAGCCTCCAGGAAAATGTTGACATAAAAGAAAAGAAAACGTGGGTTAAAATGAAATGTTTACAGAGGGATGACAACATATAGGTGTCAGGGGAAGGTCAAGTAGTTATGCCTAATTGCCTGCTGACACAAATGGCTAGATATTATCATGGTCAAGCACATGTTGGGAGGGGTGCCATGATTCACACCTTTAAGCAGACTTGGTTTAATCCAAAGTTTAGACAGGTTGCTGAAGCAGTTTGCCACTGTTGTATCATCTGCCAAAAGATGAATGTGAGTAAAAGAACAGTTGTCAACATGAGCCACGTTGGGAGGGCGTGAGGTCCATTTAGCAGAATGCAAATGGATTTCATTGAAATGCCTGTGTGTGGAGGATTGAGATATGTGCTGGTGATCATTTGCATTTTTAGTCATTGGATTGAAGCATAACTCACACATAGGAATGCAAACATTACTGTAACAAAGATATTGCTTAGGGAACTGGTACCACGTTGTGGTTTTCCGGTCTCTTTAGAATCAGATAGAGGAAGTTACTTCAATAGCAAAGTAATTACATTACTATGTTCAGCCTTAAAAATTGAGCAGAAGTTGCACTGTAGTTACCAACCTGCAGCCTCGGGACTTGGAGAACAGATGAACGGTACCCTTAAGTCACGTGTTGCAAAAATGTGTACGTCCACAAATCTGAAATGGCCAAATGCACTACCATTAGTTCTGATGAGCATGAGAAACACACCGACAGAAAAACTGGACTGTCGACGCATGAAATCTTCATGGGCAGAGCAATGAGGTTGCCAGTGGTTCCTGTCAATGCTCTCGTGAATATAACAGATGATATGGTGATGGACTTCTGCAAGGGTCTAGCTGATGTGGTTCGCTCTTTTTCTCATCAGGTGGAAGCAACAACTGTGCTGCCATCCCAAGAGTCACAACCTGAGAGCTGGAGATGGGCTTGTGATCAGAAAACATGTGAAGAAGACTTGTTTGGAGCCCCAGTGGAAGGGTCCTCACCAAGAAGTACTGGTTTATACTACTGCTGTGAAGTGTGCAGGAGTTCCAAACTGGATACATGCCAGTCACACTGAAAAGTACCCTGTCCTTTGGACAATGAAGAAGAGTTGTGGAGCGTACCAACAACATCCAGACAAACTCCAGAAGCAGAGAAGAAAACTGGAGAATCAGAACCAGACTCTGAGCAGAGAGAGGAAAATCCAAGTACTCCTGTAAGAGTCGAAACGGAGGACTTACAGGAAAGTGACGTAGAACCAGCCTCAACTGAGGCAACAGGAGAGTCTAATCAGAGGAGGGCTCTCTCAGAAGAAGACCATCTTGAAAGGCAAGCAGGGCAACCCACAGACCCGGTGGAGGGAGTTGAGTTAGATCAAGGTCAAACAGATCTGACTCCTCCAAGAGAAAGTGCAGGTACTTTAAGTCACAATCCTGCAGAAAAAGGAAAAGCTGAAAGTCCAGCATTGAAAAGAGCATTAACAAAGGGAACACTGAAAGGAGACAAGTGGCTGAAATCACAAGTTAAGAGAAAAGAATCACAGTGTCAACAATTGAAGAAGAAGTAGACACCACATGAAAGAAAGACTTGAATGATGGAGAATTAAGTGGCGATTGAAGACTGAAAAGAAAACAAATTGCAAATCGAAGATACGCAGGGCCTGAATGGGCATACGCAACAACTAGTAATTGGAAGAGTGAATTTTTGTAATTTTGTTTTGATCATGAAATTCCAGGTCAATACTTTGGCACGTGAAGTTGGCCCATGAACTGAGCCTTGAGAAAGTTTCTGTGAAATGGAAGAAAAGAAGGAGACAATTAAAATCAACCTAAAGAGACTTTGAAATAAATTGACTTGACAAGCTGCGAAACCGATTTTTACAACAGTTACTGATTTTTGAGAAGAAGTTCTGGAAAATGACTGCAAGCTGTAAATAATTGCAAAGAAGATTTTGGTTTGTGCTGCATAGTTGAAATGTTTTCATTTCTACTTTCTGAATCTGATCATGAGTAATCACAAAAAACTGGTTAGAAACAATAGGTGCTGTAAATATATAGGTATTGGCTTAGCAATTGTGTGCACAATAGTATGTTTGCTCTTGATTGTGAGCATGAGCTTTCTCAATAAAGATGAAACTAATAATACCTCTTCTGTAGAAACAACTACACTTAACAGCATTTACACTTACACTTACAGCATTAGATAAGTTTAGGCAGGATGAGAAATATTTGCATCTAGATAATTCACAAGGAGATCTTCCTTCTAATGTTTTCTATCGCTTGCTGTATGAATATATTGAGACAATGAATGTTTGCCCGCAAATTCCTTCATCAGTAGAGGAAGGGATAACTTATCACATCTTGCCACTAACTTATGGAATTAGTTGCAGTCTTTTATTTAAAAAGTTCTATAACCAAGAATACATACAATATTTTTACTCATACCATGATTTAGTGTTTTGTTATGTTCCTATTATTAAATACCTGAGTAGTGTGGCTTGGGAAAACAATATAGAATTAGTGAGAGGTTTCTTTGAACCTACATTAACATTTGGCACAGCTTACACTCATAGGAATAATCTCATATGCTTACTTTCACCAGTAGAGAAGAGCTTTTTAGATCAGAATGATGACATGAGAAAGGCGTTGAAGGAGAAAATGGAAAAAGTATTAGTGAAAAGGACACTTAGAAATGACCATGCATTTAGCGAAACTAAAACACAAAGGAAGTTAGCTTTAGATGTGCAACATGTAGGGAAGGTTTGTACATACAGGCCACAATCCAGAACAGACACTTTGTTTGTGGGAACGACTGAATGCAGAATGTTTTTTCTCTTCCAGAGTAAATGGACTTTTATGCTAAATGGGCAAGACACAGCGATTCCAGGGGTTTATTACATATGTGGACCAAATGCCTATCACCGTCTTCCAAGAGGATGATATGGCACATGTTATTTGGGAATTGTGTTTCCAAAGATTTATCAACTTGAACTTTTGAATGAGACACCTAAAGTGAATGAATTACAACTTGCTAGACCAAAAAGAGAATCTTATTCTGGCATAATTGGAGATACATTTAGAGCAACGACTTCCTCAGTAGGAGTTAGTCTAAATTCTTTGAAGATTCAAAAGTTATCTACTATTGTGGATAACCTGGTGACTAGTTTTTCAGGAGCCATGGTCTTAATGGACACTGAAATGCTGCGGTATGTTCAAGGACTCTTCAGAACCGCCTTGCCTTAGACATCCTTTTAGCAAAGGAGGGCGGAGACTGTAAAATGCTGAAATCACAACATTGTTGCACATATATTCCTGATAAAACTAGAGAAATTAAAAGTTTTATTAACAATCTGACTAATATTAACTCTGACCTAAAAGTTCTAAAAGAATGTGGAGTTTGAGAAAAGTTTGGCAAAGGTTTTGCTTCGGTGGGAAATTGGCTGGGCAACCTCGAGAAAGGTATAATTATGAAAATATTACAAGTAATATTGATTATTATGATTTGTATCATTGGTTTATGGGGAGTTAGAAATTATAAATGATGAGGAGTAGGTATTTCAATGAAAACTAGAGAAAGGAAAGAAATGTTAAACATTATCATGAAACAAAATGTTAGATTAACAAAAATTGTGTTAGGTGATGAAAAGTTTGGTGAGACATTTAGTTATCAGAGGAGGGATTGTGAAAGCTGAATTCATTATTAATAAATTTGCATTGATTAATAGCTAAGAATTTACATGAATTATTCTAACAGAGAAATTGAGTGTCTTGGAAAATGTGCCCACTGAAGTGCCCACCATTACTTGTACGAAGTTTATAAAGAATTGACATTAATAGTTCAAATAATATACACATTTAGAATAACATGTATTAGTGGATCATACCAATGTATTAGCAAAATGTATCTGTTTAAATATACTAGGCATAGAGTAATTATGCCATTTTGGGCCTAGTCAACAATGCCTCATGTTAAGCTTCATGACATAAATAATTGTTCATAATTGTTTTTGTAAAAGCAGAGAATTAACATTTATTCAATGTTTGTACCATGCTGACTAAATAGATTTGTAACATTGCAATGTTGAACAAGTTGATGTCTTAAACTTTCTTGTGAGAACTGTCTGCTGTAAGGTAGTGTACTACCTACAGATACAATTGTATCCTTGATGCGTGAGAAGCAAATGTTCCCAGGACTTAATAATGGCTTCACTAACTGCAGTTATGATTGTAACTAAAAAGTTACTCGACAAAACTGGTGATGGGGACGGGAGAAGAGAAGCCAATCATCCACGTGTGAAAGACGGTTTAGTTATATCATAGATTTGGAAATTAATGTTTTTCGGTTCTACTGATATTCTAACCAATGGCGACGTGAGAAAATACTTTTTGGATTTTTAGTTAACCCTGACTACATCTGGAAGGAGCGTAGATTCTTGTTCTAGTCCCTTTCGATGCAGTTCCTGGTGTTATCTCTTCATAGCTTTAGCCTCGTAGAGTAATTATTTTAATGTTATTTGATGTTGGTTCTTTTGCTTGATGCCCTTTCTAAGTTGGTACAGGTAACTTAGAGCCCAACCGTGGCTGAGCCAAATCCTTTCACTTTACCTTGCCAATGCTGAACAGATGGATGTCCAACTGATGAAGAAATCAACAGCTTGCTGATCCATTCAGGAGAGGTATAACAAAATACTATTGTTTCTGTTCTAGATTTTGTTTTTTCTTTTAGGTACCAACCGCTATTTTGTTAGAGCCCTAGCTTAGGTGTATTCTAAATTAACTTTTGACTAAATTACTTTTTCATGAAGTCCAAACATGCCATTCAAATTGGAAGGTTAGTTAGTGTGGCATATGTTACCAAATTTTATTAACAAATAATTTATTTTATTTATCTGTCCAATCTAGATGCATACCATCTCTTTTGTTCAGTTATTGTTGTTATTAATTTGTATGATAACTCTTGAATGTTTAATGATAAATGCCTTGGTTAAATTGAGGCTTTTCCGCTGCTTTGGTTAGCCTGTGCTGTTTGGATATGCATATCATTTGGTCTTGAGAATAATTTACGTGATATTAGCATTGTTCATCTAGGGAAATAAACTCTCTAACTTTATTAAAGGGTGTGATTATTCATGGCCACATGGGCCATAGTGTGTAAAGATTACTGACTCAAAGTTTCTGATGATTGATTTGTTAAACAGGTTATATTGTGCTGAGTTAGATCAGGAGTAAAGTTTGTGTCCATGGCAGATCACTCTTAACGTGAGGCAAAAGGGCCATAGAACCTCTAACGCCTCCCCTTATAAATAAATTACCAAAGATCAAATAAGGCCAGGCACGCTCAAAAAGGTTGATCTTCTGGCAACCAGTAACCAATGTTCGGCCCTTGAGGCAAGGGAGATTTGGGCTTGTTGCTTTACATGTAAGAGTAGTCTTGCAGCAGAGTTCTGAATCCATTGTAGTCTTTTCATAGTTGATGAAGAAGATCCATGGTGCAGACCATTTGAGTAATCCACTTTAGACAGTACAAGAGAGATTGTAGCCTGGACTTTGTGTGTAAATCCCAGGTGGGGGAAGATGTGTTACAGATTTTTCATAGTAATGAAGCTTCATCTTGCTAATGTGTCCACTTGGACATTCATTGATAACTTGGAGTCCATGGTAATTCCAAGGGTTCGTACTACCTTAGATACTTTGAGAGATAGTCCCAGATTGTCAGGCCAGGTGCAGAGTGGGTAATAATTTATCCAATCGCCACATGTGAGTATTTCAATTTTGGAAGTATTCAATTTGAGATGGCTACATGTCATCCACTGTTCAACAGCTCTCATGCAACTAAAGATGTTTGAGTTTCCAATGTATTTGGGGCTTTCCAGTTTAAGGAGTATTTGTGTGCCATCTGCATAGTTATAGAATGTGAGCTGAAATTAATTGATCATTGTTGGTAATTACTTCATGTAGATGTTGAACAGCATGGTGAGATGATAGAGCCTTGAGGGTCTGGACTTTTGTGAAGTATGGTTTGTATAAGAAAGGGGGAGTATAGATGACATTTGATCTGTTTTGAAGGCAGGATTTGATCCAGTTTAGCAGTCCCCTCAATGCTGGCTTTGTAGAATCTTTGTAGTAGAGTGTCATGGTCAACTGTGTCAAAGGCAACTGAGAGTGCAGTGACCCGGTTCCAGAATACTGTTTTTAAGGTCATCCCAGATGGCGATGAGGGCAGATTCTGTGCCCCTTCCTGGGCGGAATCCTGTTTGGTAGTCTGAAAGTATGGAGTTCTTTAATGAACTGTGACATCTGAGCGAATACCGCTCTTTCTATCAGTTTGCCCAGGAAAGGACATTTGTAATCAGTCTGTAGTTGCTGGAGTCACACAGGTCCAGGTTTGTTTTCTTTAATAATGGGTGCATGGTTGCCTTTTTTAGGGCTTCAGGAAAGATTCCCATAGTTGAAAAATTCTTAATGATTTTTCTTACTGGTGTGGCAGCCGAGGTAGTGAAAATAATGTTTTTGAAGATTTGTGGTGGACAAGGGTCAGAATGGCAACTGGCTGGCCTGCTTGCTTTGACCAGATCCATTAGTTCACTTTGTGATATTTGTTAGAAGGAATGCAGATGATGGTTTAGCTTACTCTAGGAGGAGATTCTTGGAAATGGGTGGGTGCGGGTGGTTTTCCTTTTCAAATAGGAGTCCACCATGTCTTCTTTGGTTGTGTAATGATTTGCCTGTTTGTCAGTGAATTAGTGAGTAATGGAATGAACTCCTTCTGTGCATTTAAGTCTCCCAAAATCATTGAGAATTTTATAAAACTCTTTATTTGCCCATTTAGCATTTTTAATTCTGTCTGAATTGTATCTTTTTGAGCTTTTCTTGTTGTTGACTTGTGTATTTCAAATCAAATCAAATCAAATCATTAACATTTATAAAGCGCGCTACTCACCCGTGCGGGTCTCAAGGCGCTAGAGGGGAAAGGGGGGGTTATCGCTGCTCGAACAGCCAAGTCTTTAGGAGTCTCCGGAAAGCGGAGTGGTCCTGGGTGGTCCTGAGGCTGGTGGGGAGGGAGTTCCAGGTCTTGGCCGCCAGGAAGGAGAAAGATCTCCCACCCGCCGTGGAGCGGCGGGTGCGAGGGACGGCAGCAAGTGCGAGGCCAGCGGAGCGGAGGGGGCGGGTGGGGACGTAGAAGCTGAGGCGTCTGTTGAGGTATTCCGGTCCCTTGTTGTGGAGGGCTTTGTGTGCGTGGGTGAGAAGACGGAAGGTGATCCTTTTGCTGACTGGGAGCCAATGCAGGTGTCTCAGGTGTGCGGAGATGTGGCTGTTGCGGGGTACGTCGAGGATGAGGCGGGCCGAGGCGTTTTGGATGCGTTGCAGGCGGTTTTGGAGTTTGGCGGTGGTCCCGGCGTAGAGGGTGTTGCCGTAGTCCAGGCGACTCGTGACAAGGGCGTGGGTCACGGTTTTTCTGGTGTCGGCGGGGATCCAGCGGAAGATCTTGCGGAGCATGCGGAGAGTGAGGAAACAGGCGGAGGACACGGCGTTGACTTGCTTGGTCATGGTGAGAAGAGGGTCCAAGATGAAGCCGAGGTTGCGGGCGTGGTCTGCGGGGGTCGGTGCGGTGCCGAGGGCCGTGGGCCACCAGGAGTCGTCCCTTTCATAGATTGCTACTGCAGCAAACCTACTGTACTGTGTATATGAATGGGCCAGCCAACTCCGATTTTTTAGGTCTCGTCTGTGACAGCGCATGCACTGCACCTTGTGAGAAATATTGCCCGCCTGTTGCTTGCCATTCGTTGGCTTCATTGGCACTCTTATTTGCTGCCTTCTAATTGGCCAGCATGTGTCGACTTCACTCCTTCTTCTTTTGGTTGGAGGATAGACCAGGTACTGATTGCTTCAGCTTGATTGCAGTGCTTCCATTGATCGTGCTGCGATTGAGGTACTATTTTTCTTAAAGTATGTAAACATAGATTTCAGTGTAAAAAAAGGTCATGTCAAATTACAAAAATTATACAGTTTTCAGAGTTGTTGGAGATTTTATAGTTTAGTTGAAGTTGAATTTTAAATTAGTGCGTCGTAGGTATGCATACCTTCAAAAGTGTGTAAAATTAAAGTTATGTATTATTTATTTCACAGAAAAAAATGAGATGGTCCGATTTTAGGTACCCGTAGGTGTGCTTTTGCTTAAAGTCTATTGGACAGCATTTTTATTACATTCGCACACGTGCTTCAGTCTCTGGCACAGTTTTTTAGGCAACATGATTTTTTTATACATGCATAAAAGAAAGAGGACGAGGGGGGCGTGGCCAAGCCATCAAACATGGCGGACGTGAGCTGATAGAGCTCTGCGCCCGGCTTATCCGTCACCGCTTGAGGGGACAGAGGAGCTGCGTTACCCTGCAGGCGATCGGACCGGGGCCCGTGCAGCCCTGAGACCTGTCGGGCCGAGAACAGACCTTCTGCGGCGCCCCGCGGTGGAGCTGGTCCGGGACCGCGTGGGTCGAGCCTGCTGGTCTGGGCCGAGGGGCGGAGCGGCCGAGGCCAGGTCTTTGAACCGGGGCGCCCTTGCGGCGCGATCCTCCTGTGGTCGCTGCTCCCCGGGGAGTTGAGGAGACGCCCCGAGGGACGAGGAGCACTGAGCGGACGAGCGGTCTGCTGGGGCCTCCTGGGGGCCGGTGGTGGACCCAAGCTTGACCTGCGGGGCCCTCCTGAGAACTAGTGGGGCCCCAGCGGCACCTGGACGGATCCTGATTGCGGCAACGGCATGGGGAAGGCACCCCCCAGAGGACTGGAGTCCCGTTTTGGGGCGCATTGAAGGAGTTGCTGGAGAGAGGTGATCGGGCCATGTCGAGCCCAGGGGGAGCCGCCGACTTACATCTGTGTCCGCTTTGGACTTGACTGGCCTGCTGGGACCTCGTGGGCTGATGGTGGGGCCCACGAGGCTGGAGGGAGTGACGGGAGCCTGGAGGTGAGGGGACGTGGGCCGGGCTGCTCGTGCTGCCGTGTGGAGGCGAGCTGGTGGCCCGGGCAAGCGGGTCCGGCCTGTCCCATTATCCTGGGTGTGTACGTGAGGAAAAGATCTGTGGGGACCGTCGTGGCCAGTTGTTTGCCAATAACGAGGAGTACGCCACGTGGGGGACCGCACTCAGTGCTGATCCCTGCTGAGCCAGCTTCAGCTAGGGGTCGGTGGTGCGGAGTTGGGAGCAGTCGCTGGCTGTCCTGACTGGCATCAGGTTGTGCTACCTTGGTGGCAGGTTACTCGCTTGGTCCTTTGTCCCAACTGAGGCTGATTAAAGGTACGGAACGGATTCAGCGGGTGAGGAGGCGGTGAGTGGAGACTTGGGAGCAGGTGGAAACTCCTTGTGACCTGGAGTATGGCGGGGACGGGCGTTTGCGCTCTGGTGCCGGAGCCGGGAGATCGCAGGACTCAGTGGTGCAGGACAGCCAGAAACTAGATGCAGTTCTTGCTGCAGTGGAGTGCATTGGAGATTCGTTGGAGCGTGCCCGTACATCGCTGGAAGCCAAGATAGACAAGGTGGCAAGCGAACTTGTCCTGCTGCATGCCGACCATCGCAAGTTGGTAGACAAAACTGGCGAGATCGAGGCGAAAGTGGTTGAACTGACACCGACAGCCTCCCGTCTGAAATCGGAGATGGAGGATGTGCAGACCCGTGTAGCGGAGTGGGAGCGTTGGGTGGATGATGACGAGGGACGCTCCAAGAGGAACAATATTCGAGTGGTTGGCTTGCCGGAGGGCACTGAGGGGCAAGATTCAGTGGCCTACTCGGAGAATTGGCTGGTGGGCTGGTGCCGGCGGGCGGGCTTACTCCTTTCTTCTCTGTGGAGCGCGCCCATCGGATTCCCGTGCGGCCGAGACCGCCGGGGAGTGCTCCTCGTCCATTTATCATCGGCCTCCTCCACTATGCAGACAGAGACGTTATACTGCGAACTGTGAGGGCCGCTTCGCCTCCTCGGGTGGACGGTGCGCAGATCTTACTATTTCCGGACTATACCCTAGCAGTACAGAGGGACCGGGCCTCCTACCTGCCTTTGAAACGTAAGCTCAGATCTCTCGGCTTAAATTACTCTTTGCTATTCCCTGCCAAGCTGCGTGTCGTGGCGGAGATCAAGTCGCATTTCTTTGCTACACCTGAGGCGGCGTGGGAGTGGCTTGATTCAACGGGCCTGGCCTCGGGTGGCGCTGTAGAGCGGACTGTGCCGGTGCCTCAAGGCAAGGGTAGCCGGGCCAGGCGTGTCCGGAGGAGAAGTGAAATCCGTGCTGGTCCTGTGGCGTGCGCACCAGACTTGGAGCAACTAATACAAGAGAGAAGGGAAGCGATTCACTCTGCTGCGGCTATCAGCGTGTCCATGCTGGCGTCAGAGTCGGACAGTGAACTTTCGCAGCTGCCCAGTGACCGACCTGTTACACGGATTGCCTATCGGAGTTGGGCCTCGTTGGGAGCCCCTCTGTGACGCCGGCCACTGCAGACAAGCTCTTTTAAAGGATCCTCGAGCTGTGTTAGGAAACTGTACATTGCTGGAACTGTCCATCTGGCTAGTAGTGTGTGCTGGACTTACATTAGTATGATTCAGTAAATGAGCTGGTGGCGGATCTGGTTGTTGAATGTGGGCATCCAACCCTGTGTGGCTGTGTGTGTGGCTGCTGGCGTGGTGCCTGCCCTCGCGTGCTGCGCGCCCCTGCGGTTGACAGGTGTGAACTTCCTCTTATGTCCCCCTCCTTTTTGCTGTTATCTGCTATAGCCGGACAGAATGGTTTGCATTTGGATTGCTTTTCTGTGGGATTGGCCTACCTCATACTCATACTAGTGGAGACACATAATATGTGGTTGTGTGGTTGCACGCTACTGTTCTTTTTGTTGGGTTTGGGCGGTGACCTGTTGTCTATCTGCTCTGATGGTATTAGTTATGTTTTAGTTCTGCTGGAGTGCATCTACTGAGTACCCGATCGATGGTTGTGAGAAGGTTAATGTTGATGTGGCGCTGTGAGGTGGGGTGGGTGGTGGGGGATGAGGGGTAGTTTGCTACCTATGGCATGTCTTCATACATTGCGATGACCTGGAACGGGAGAGGCATTCACACCCCCAAGCGCTGATAAGCTATCTATTCCTATCTTAGAAGGCACTCAGTCCACTTGGCGTTTCTGCAGGAGACGCACCTGGTGGGGTTGGAGATCCCCTGGTTGCGTCGAAGCTGGAGAGGGCAATTGTATGTGGTGGGTCACTCAGCGTATGATAGGGGTGCATTGATTTGGATCAGAGCTGGCACTCCCTTTGCGGCAGAGGAGCAGATCGCGGACCCGCAGGGTAGATTTGTGTAGGTTCGGGGGAGGCTGGCAGGTCATACTCTAGTGCTAGGTTCTATATACTCTCCAAACATGGACCAGACTTCTTTTCTGCATGGCCTGTCTCAACATTTGGCGGGCTGGAGTGATCTTCCATGGCTGTTGGGCGGAGACTTCAACAGTGTGCTTGATGTTGATCTGGACCGCTCCTTTCCTCCGTTGCCCACGTACCCGGTGGTGGCTGCCGCGCGTGGTTTGGTGACCTGGACTCAGCAGTGGCAATTGGTAGATATATGGCGGCAGCGGCATGCGGAAGACAGGGTCTATTCCTTCTACTCTGCCCCGCACTCCCTCCATGTGCGTTTAGATAGAATGCTCTGCACTCCGAACTTGGCCTCAGTAATAGTGAATTCGGACTACTTGGGGTGCACACACTCGGACCACAACCCACTGCTTGTGAGCCTGATTTGGGATTCCTCCCGTCCGGCTGTTCCTACTTGGAGGCTGAGGCCAGAACTGTTAGAAGACGCTGCTTTCAGAGCGTCACTGAGCGCTGCGATCCCGGAATATTTCAAGCACAATGATGGCACGGCTTCGTCAGGTTTGGTAGAGTCGGATGCATTCAAAGTCTTTATCCGGGGGCACTGCTTGGGAACTCAATGTAACTTGCGTTGTCCCATTGAACGCGACCTGACTCGGGTGGAACGCATTTTGCTCAGCCCGGAGGGGGAGGTGGCTGGCAGTCAGACCGAAAATTCGATGTTATCAGCGGTACACGCTGAACACCTGTCGCTGCTCAAGCGCCTGCGATGTTTGAACTACGCTGCGCACTCTGCGAGAACTCATGCTTCGACTGCTGGCTTGGTTGATCCGTCGAGATTGTGAGAGGGGACCGATAGTGGAGATCCGCTCGTGGGCGGGGGGACTGGTACACGTGCCTGGGGAGATACAGGCTGAGTTTACGAGGCATTACAGGGCGCTCTACGCCTCGGGGTGCCTCCCATGGGCGATTCCTGCGCCGAATTTCTCACTGAGGTGGAGCTTCCGTGTTTAGAGGACGAACAGATGGAGGCACTTGAAGCGCCTCTTGATCTCGAGGAGATAAAGTCCAGTATTCGTGAGCTTGCATCCGGTAAAACACCGGGCCCGGATGGTTTGCCAGTTGACTTCTACAAGGCCTTTGCGCTGCAATTGGCACCCAGGCTGCTTCGTGTGTACGAGGAGGCTGAGTGGAGGAGTTGTCCGTCAGCCACTCAGAGGGAAGCGTTGTTGGTCTCCCTTCCTAAGCCTGGGAGGGACCCGATGGAGATGGGATCATACCGGCCCCTAGCAATGCTGAACACTGACTATAAAATATTAGCCAAGGCGCTGGCGGTGCGTCTTGCGCCGAGTGTCCCAGACCTGGTCCACCCCGATCAGAACGGGTATGTGCCGGCTAGAGATACCTCACATAATACTAGAAGGTTGTTCCGGGTCATGCAGTACGTGAGGCAGGATTGGCCGAGGGCGGGTTGCCTTGTCCTAGATTTGGAGAAGGCCTTTGACTCTCTAGAGTAGCCCTACCTGTTTAGGGTGTTGCAGCGGTTTGGTGTGGGACCATCCTTCATTCGCCTGGTTAAACTTTTATACAACAAAACGCAGGTCTGGGTGAAGCTGGGGTCCGAGATATCGGAGCAGATCCGAGTGTGCAGGGGCACGAGGCAGGGCTGTCCACTTTCACCGCCGTTGTTTTCACTCGCCATGAAGCCTCTGGCGGCGGCCCTGCGTAGAGAAGGGAATGACTGGGGTATCACCCTAGGGGACGGCTTGCCCATAGTGCCGTTGTATGCTGACGACCTCCTTCTGTACTTTAGAGATGTCACGCAGATCCCGTCGGAGGTTGGGTTGCTGCTACAACGCTTTGCGATGATATCCGGCCTCAAGGTCAATTGGTCTAAGTCGTGCCTCTTCCCATTTGATCCTGGGCTCTTAGATTCGGGGCTTAGTCTGTCTGGGAGTCCTATTCTGTGGCAGCCATGCACGTTCCGATATCTGGGCATCCGAATCTACCATCGCGAGGAGGATCTGGTTGATGGCAACCTCACAAGAGCTGTGTCCTCAATCAAATCTCAAATGTCATTTTGGAGGACGCTGCTGCTGTCAGTGGAGGGCAGAATAGCACTCTTGAAGATGGTAGTCCTGCCGCACCTTTTGTACTTTATTTCCAATCTCCCACACTATGTTCCCCCTGGTTTCTTTAGAGCCCTGTAGAAGGGGCTGAGAGACTTTATCTGGAATGGCAGCCGATGCAGAGTTGCCCTAAAGAAGTTGTACCTACCGCCCGAAAGGGGCCGACTAGCAGTCCCTAATTTGGAGCACTACTACCTGGAAGCCCAGCTTCAGTGGGTATCCAGGTGGCTGGCGGGTGCCCAGCTCACTGACATGGCACCGGAGCGGGGTCCCTGGTCACTGCTGCAGATTCTGCATTTATTCCATCCACTCACGCGTGCGCCGACTCTGCGACAGCTGTTCCTCAAGGTAGCCCATAGATGTTTTCGTAGATCCCTCCAGCTCAAAGGCCGGTCGTCCCATTTGCGCCGGCCCTGGCGCTGTCAGGCACGCCACGGGGTCCCAGGGTCACGTCGGACTCGGAATTACGCGCGTGGCACGAAGTGGAACTGTGTACATTCGGCGATCTTTACGAGGAGGGTCAGCTGCTCCCGTTCACTAAGCTTCAGGAACTGGGGTTGCCGCCCGGTCAGTTCCTACAGCACAGTTCCTTGTTGCGAGCCATGAGGTCTGGATGGGGGGATATCTCGGTGGCTCCCCCCACTCATCTGCTGATTCAATACTTACAGGTGATGGGTCGGGTCGGCGCTTGATTAGCTGGCTTGCAGATGCATTGCAAACTCATACTGCCCTGGAGAGTGACGTGCTGCGTGCGGCCTGGGAGGAGGATGTGGGTGGTCCAATCGCAAAGGCGCAGTGGAAGTTAGCTCTTTCAGGCCACCTTAACAAACCCCGTAATTCCAGATTTCGGCTAATTCAGTTCTACATAGTTCACAGAGCCTACCTTACACCAGCCCGCGTGAATAAATAAATACTTTGCCCGCCGGGACGCGGATTGTCCCCGTTGCCACGGAGTTGGCGTAGATTTGCTGCACATGGTGTGGTCCTGTCCTAGTTTGTGCTCCTACTGGAGGGTGGTAATTGACAATTTGTCTGACTGCACAGCTCGGCGGGTTCCTTTCACCTGGGAGGCGTGTATACTGGGGTTATTCCCTAGAAGTAAGCGGCACAGAGGGGAGGTGCGTTTCACGGACCTGGGACTTATTGTGGCAAATCGACTGGTGCGTCGTAGGTGGAAATCACTGGAACCCCCGCCGGCGCAGGCTTGGAGATGCTCTCTCGAGGTATGGGCGGGGACAGAGGGTACAGCACTGAAGAGGGAGGAGGTGTTGGGGCTGCGCCAATTTCCGTTGTGGGCCGGTTGGGAGGAGCTGATGTTGCGATTGCGGAGCATGAGCAGGGACCCAGAGGAGGGAGGTTCAGACTAGTACAAATGAGAGTCCATTACAGGTGTGGTGTGCTGCGTTGGGGGAATATGTGTGTGAGCTAGCGGGATTTGACGCAATGCTGGAAGACAGAATGGCACAGTTTGCTGGACTTAGCGCCCGGCTCAGCCCCTCTACCGGCATGCCGGATTGATGCAGATTAGCCCGATCGGAAAGTGATTGTATGGGTAATAATTGTACGGATGTCAGTAACCAGCAGTTGTTATTGTTTGTACGGTTAGTTTATGAAAAGTTTATAGCATCTGCCTTCTCTGTAATGACACTCGAGCTGCAAAATCTGTGATGGAAGTAATGGTGCAATAATGGGTGTTGTCAAGTGACGCACTCACCAAACGGTTCTCAGCAGTTTATTATCCTTTCAAGCCGCAGATGTAAACCACGCTGGCACCAGTGGGGTAATCCAGATGAGAATGTGCTGTTGGACCCAATTTGTAGGTGGTTCAGATGACGAGCCAAAAACCTGGGCTACCATTGGCTATATTGCATAGTAGATTGCACTATCATGTTATTATCCAGAATGATAGCGACGCTACACAATGCACTATGTTTAAATGTCAATGGTTTATAATTATGATGCAATGTTGTGATAAAATGGCAATAAACCGATTCATGAAAAAAATAAAAGGAGAGGACATGGGCGTTTTGCATTTTGTGTACTTCACGGCTCCAGTAACCCAGCGTGGGAAGCCTCGGTGAATGTGGAAGCTCGACTTTTAATACCAGGGTTCGACGGGTCAAACATTAGATGAGGTTACTAAGTCTTAGGCATAACTCTAAGTGACAACTCACCCTAGTTTAGAGGGTTTTACACTCCTTGAAGTCACCTTCACTATCAAGCAAGGGAAATGCCCGATAAAGATGTCACATTTTCCAGAGAATAGTACTGATTGTTTGTTATATTTTTAAATTCTGCAAAGACCATGAGCTTTTATTGGCTAAAGGCCTCTGTGGTATTTGTTAACAATATAATCTGCTTCTACTTTCTTTAATAATCATTTGTTACTAGTTTGGACAGCCCCAAACTACTTTTAAAGTGATTACTCAATGTAGTTCTTGCATGTTTATAATTTAAGGTGGAAAAATACTGGGTTTCATTAATTTGCCAAATGTAATTACTGCCATTTACATTAAAATAGGAGCCATGCGGAAACTGGAAAACATTCCTCAAATTGCAAACAAATATTCAAAAGCATCTTTACATCTTCATTGTTTTCAGTGGGCTAATGCTCCAAAATAATAAGCACTCTCCCCAAATACTTATAATGATCGGTTTGCCCTGAACCTTGTATGGGGTTGAGGATGCCAAGTGTAATGGTACAGCTTAACGAAAATGTGTTTGTGGCCTGTTCGTGTGAGCTTCTGACTGGAATGAGAAAGTCCTGTTATTTAGGTCTTGCCTGCTACAGCGCACATGGTGCATGTGCTCTCACTAGCAAGTGATATTGTATACAACAAAGGGCTTCCAGCACGCCCATTATTTACCAATCACTGGCTTCATTGTCACTCCTATATGTTGCCTTCTAATTGGCCAGTGCATGTTAGCTTCAATTCTTTCAGCTGGAGCATGAACCAAGTACTGCTTGCTTCATGTGATTGCTGTCATCCCGCTGATCACACGGTGTGAGAGGTACTATTTTATCGTCTTCCTCTGCCATCCTTGTCCATGCTGCTTTTCGGCTCCCGTTTCCTTGTCCGTGTTACTTCTTCCTCTTGTACCCCACCCCGTTGTCTGTGTTGCTTCTTCCCCTCCCACCCACACCATTGTCTGTGTTTCTTCTTGCCTTTTCTACCCCCTTTGCCCCTTGCTTCTTCTTCCCCTAGCACCCTTCTTTTGTCTGTAATGCTTCCTCCTCTCCCACCCCTACCCTCCTATTGTCTGTGTTACCCACTTCTCCACCCGACATTAGGATAAAATAAAACGTTACGGCATAGCCAGAACATATTTCGAAATAGTGCGTTATACAGGGAGGAGAAATGGGATGAATTTTGTTAAACATTTCTCAAGGGCTAGAACCCAACAAACCTTTGTGGATATGTTAGTCACCTTCAGCAGAGTAATTTGGTGCAGCATAGGGTTGATAGCAAAAAAAAATTTATAATGGTTTTAAAAGTCATTGCAGCCCTTTCTTTATGCTATCTGTTTCTATCTACTGATAGTGTGTGGCCCTGAAATGTTCGGTGTACAACTCACAGAATGAAGCATAAAGAAGTGTGACGGGTTAGTTAGTGGGTTGGGCAATAGAGATGGGCCACCTTGATACCTGCTGGAGAGATTCATCAGCGGCTGTCTTATATATGTAGTTGAAGGTAGCAGGAAGTGAACACATAGGTTATCCCACTCCCCTCAGATTGAGCTGTGAGCAAGCAATTGCTGGTTTCTGCCCTACCTACTTTGTGAGAGGTAGACTGTAGCAGCAGGGGTTTCTTGATGGGTAAAACATAGCCAAGATTAGGTCCTTGTCAGGGAAAGTCCAAGGGGCAGGTGACACCTCCAAACAATTGAAATGACACCATGCCACCCGGTGTTGATGGGCTAACACAGTTGGGGCAGAAAGGGGAAGGACAAGCAGTTGTACCAACAATGCAAAGGTCAGACCTCAGTGGACAACCTTTCCAAAGGTACTTATCTTAGGACCCTTGTCTAACTGGGGACCCACAATCAGATAAATCCTATTTCAGGAGCTCTATGGGGAGAACCTTGCTGCTAGTGCCACACTTCACATTTCCACTACAATTATCCTTCTCGTCGTTGGTACTGTTATTCCCTACTTTTGAGCAGACACTAAAAAAGCTTCAATCCCTAAATGCTGGCCTCACTCACAACCTATGTCACACTGGCCAAACATCGAGGAAGAATACACATGTATGTGGTGCCCTGATGTATACATACATACACTTGCACTCAGCAGGGGGCTTTCTAGAGGCAGCTTCTTCTCAGGACTGATGACATAAAGCTTGCCCAGTCACACGTCAGTCTGCTTAGAAAAAATAAAAGGGGGGCACAAGCACCCACAGACGTGTGTCTGCCTAATTATGCTTCATCACTGAAATGCTGCTTGAGCGTGGATGGTGAAGGGAGCTATGCGGTCCACGTTCAGGATGGATAACTTTTTTGAGGCCAGTATTAAAACGGATTTGTACATGGCTTGCCTCTGTGGGCAACTGTAAAATGGCCCAAACAGAATATAGGGGTGCTGGCTAGATTAATGCCCAGTGGTTAAATTAATACAAGCAATTCCATTCTTTATGTTTGTGGGTCACCTCAGTTCATAGAAGAGTGCTCAGAAGTGAGACCCATAACTTGACTTGGTATTGGGATTCGCGGCATGCCTTTCTAATAGGGTCAATGATGCTGTCATAAGTTTGGGGGTTGTTTTTGTTGCACGTTAGAGGTTCATGCAGGATTTCTCCTTTTAGAAAAGGGCCAAGACTGATTAGCATATGGTTGACCCCGATCCGTGACAGCGCATAGAGAAAAACTGATGGAATACTACTCAGAGTGCTTATCATCGGTTAAAATTAATTCCTGTATTTCCATCCATCCTTTTCTGTTATTCTGAACAGGGGAGGCAATTTTCAAATGTCCCTTGGGAGAACGTATTGCTGGTCTATACGGCACAACCTTCGACCTTTGTGACATCACCAGAAGTGTTGTAACTGCCAGTCAACTATCCAGTGGATAATTTGTAAAAGAGTGAGTGCCAGGACCCACAGGTCTACTTAGAAGCTCGTGTCCTGTGCTATTAAACGATGACACGCTGAATACTAAGGCTGGATAGTCTTGGATTCACCTTATACCATCACTCACTGCCCCTTTATCTCATTCTTACCGGTCCCTCCTTTCTCCATTTCTGACGATTTTTCCTTCTTTGTTTTCCTCCTTCCTTCCTTGTTTGTATTTCCCTCTCTTGCTGTCAGTCAATTTCTTGTTAGGAAAAATAAGTGCCTGTCCCCAAAATTGAGTGCCGGTGACCCCCATCATTAGCCACAGGTTCAAATTAAGCACTGCATACATCACTTAGAAACCACTGGACATTCACATCTTTAAACTGCAGCATGTTAATATAAATAGAATAACAGATGCAAACACAAACCCACTACAAAAAGCAAAAACTAAATGCATGGAGTAGAAGCCGTTTCTATAAATCCGAAAGGGTGCAAAGCTGGCCAATTGCAGCCCCCAGACACTACTTTGCCAATGTTATCCAACTTGCTTAATATAGATTACAGAATTATATGATTGCCTAGATAGAGTAAAATATGTATACCTATAGCATGTTTGTCTGCTCTTTTAAGATAATTAAGAAAACTCACTGCTGAGATGTGGCCGCATGCCATGTGTGCCAGTCCTGGCTTTTTGACCAACTCAGGTTGCTTTCTAAGAAATATATTTTTGAATTTATCATTGTAAATTTTGACTCAAAAAGCAAAAGCCCCATAATGCTGTCGGCTAAAAACCCCGCACTGGCTGAAGGTTTCACACAGGACATGAACTCAATTGGCAGCTAGGAACGTTGCCTATGGAAATACATCACATAAAACATAGTTCTGCATGCAATATATTAAGATGTCCCATACTAGTAGTGTAATAATTTTATGTCACCCTTACCACACATTTTTACAACGACCTACGTTTACAAAAAGGTTTTTACAATGCACTAAACTTTACAATGAGTGCCTTAACAACGCATGGCTTTACAATGCAAGTAAGCAGAAGATGTAATCTAATAATAAGGTATTTTTTTAGGGTTCAGAGGTAAAGGGAGGTGAGGCATTTTTTAGTGTTCAGGGGTGGGTAGAGGTAAAGAAGGCAAGGGTTTTTATCGTTAAGGGGCAGATAGAGTTAAAGGGATGAAAGGTTTTTTTAGTATTCAGCGGTGGATAGATGTGAAGAGGGCAAGAGGTTTTTAGAGTACATGGACTTGACGGGTACAGGTGAATGGTGGTAAGGGCTTTTTAGGGTTCAGGGGCAGGTATATGTAAAGGGATGTAAGATTAAAAAGTGTATTAAAAAAAAAAAATATGGGGTTCCCCTAAAAGTAATATATATATCATATATATTAATCACAAAAATGTTAAAACTGTATTATGGATAATAAATGTTTTTTGTTTTAAAAAATATAGCAACATTGTAAAAAGTATGCGTTATAATGACCAGCGTTAGATAGGTATTTTACATTGTAGTACAGTACAACGCAATGTGGTGCATACAATGTGAAGACTTTCGTAATAATATCTGATATTTGTAATATTAGCAAAAGGATGCCCAAAATCTGGTACAAATGGCAACCACAACGCATGCACACCTCGTGTGCCCCGGGAGCCTTTCTCTGATCCAGTAAGGCTCCAGGCATCTGACAGCTGCGGGAATCTTAAGACAACACCACTCTTCGTTGCTACAAAGTTCCCTGCCCCTCTCACCTCCTCTGGACTCAGGCAAAATAAACCATGCAAAAAAGGACAGACTCAGGGAGATTAAAAAAAATCATCACCATGTAATCTCATTTGTCAGAGACGGATGGGAGGAGGAGATTTTCAACGGGACTGGAGGTCTGGAGCTGCTGGGCTCGTCTCTCCAGTAGGCGATTACTGTGAGCAGAGCAAGAAGACCTTTTGTAATTGTTCCAAGGGGGCAGCAACCTCACTGAACTATGTGCAGAGGGGCTGATGTAATTTTCCCCCCTTCGATTTGGCATCCATATTCACCCCGAGTTGTCAAAAGAGGTATAGTAATTCAGACATGGGTGTCACAGAACCTGAGGTGAGCCTCACTGACAGAGCCCAACAAGCTGAAAATGTCTGGATTTGTTTGTGCTCCTGTTCAGAGAGCATGTGACCTATCCCTTCAGCAGGAACTTTCAGTCCATCATTAGTTTGTCTATAGTTGGTTTGTGTCATAGTGCAGTGAGCAAAAAGTGTGAAATATAATGCTGCCCAGAATAATTACCTATGGCCAAGTGCGCTAAATACCTATACTCTACCACCCTAGAGGTAGTACGGACAGTGCGCTAAATATCTATACCCTACCACCCTACGGGCAGTGTGCTAAACACTTATACTCTACAAGAGTGCTAAACACCTATACTATACCACCCTAGGGGCAGTGCGCTAAACACCTATATCACCCTAGGGGCAGTGCGCTAAACACATATACTTTACCAGCCTAGGGCCAGTGCCCTAAACACCTGTTCCCTGTTACCCTAGGGGCAGTGCACTAAAGACCTACATTCCATCACCCAAGGGACAGTGTGCTAAACACCTATACTCTATCACCCTAGGGGCAGCGCGCTAAACACCTATACTCTATCACCCAAGGGGCACTGAGGTAACCACCTATACTTTATCACCCTAGGACCAGCGCACTAAACACCTATACTATCATCCTAGGGGGAGTACGCTGAACACTCATACTCTATCAACCTTGGGGCAGTGCACTAAACACCCATATTTTATCCCCCTAGGGGAAGTGCACTAAACACATATGCTCTATCCACCTAGAGGCAGTATGCTAAACACCTAAACTCTATCCCCCAAGTGGCAGCACGCAAAACACCTATACTGTATCACCCAAGGGGCACTGAGGTAACCACCTATACTTTATCACCCTAGGACCAGCGCACTAAACACCTATACTATATCACACCTAGGGGCAGTGCGCTGAACAGTTATACTCTATCAACCTACGGGCAGTGCACTAAAAACCCATATTTTATCCCCTGAGGGGAAGTGCGCTAAATACATATGCTCTATCCCCTAGAGGAAGTACGCTAAACACCTAAACTCTATCCCCCAAGTGGCAGCGCGCTAAACACCAATACTCTCACCCTAGTGGCAGCTTGCTATACACCTATACCCTATCACCCTACAGGCGGCACACTACAGACCTCTACTCTAACAACCTAGGGGCAGTGCGCTAAATACCTATACTCTATCACCCTAGGTGTAGTGTGCTAAATACTCTACTCTGTTAACCTAAGGGCAATGCGCTAAACACCTCTACTCTATTATCCTAGGGGCAGTGTGCTAAACACCCATACTCTATCACCCTATTGACAGTGCCCTAAACAGTTTTTCTCTGTTACCCTGGGAGCAGTGCACTAAACAGCTATACTCCATCACCCTAAGGGCAGTGTCCTAAACATCTATACTCTACCACCCAAGAGGCAGTGCGCTAAACACCTAGGTGCATTTTTAAGAAAAGTGGTGCTGTTAGGGCACTAGCGTCATAATTTTTTATGCTAGTCCGGCGCTTTGCAGGATTAGCGTAAAAAATCCTCATGCTACTCCTGCAAAGCACCCAGAGGCTTATTGTATCCAATGGGCTCTTAAACATGCCCCCTATAGTCTATCACTCTAGAGCAGTGGTCTTCAAACTTTTGAATGCGGCGCCCCCCCAGTTGAAAAATAAAAATCATTGGGCCCCCCCTCAGAATTGTTCTCAATTATTTTAGAAAGATGGCAATGTTTAAATAGGTTTAAGCCTATTTAAACATTGCAGTTAAGTACTGTTACCTTTTTAAACCTGCAATAACATGCTTCTGCTTAAAACAAAGGCATGTTATCTGTATAATATTTCTTTTGACCAGAGTTTGGCGCCCCCCTGGGATCACTTGAGGCCCCCCAGTTTGAAGACCTCTGCTCTAGAGGCAGTGCGCTAAACATCCTGACCTAATGGATAGTTCGCTCAGCAACTGAGCACTAGGATTAGTTCACTGAGCACCGTGGCCTTAGAAGCTGTTCGCACAGAAGATTTGCCTCTGGACACTCCTTTCTCACCCTAAAGAATGGTCACTAAACATGTTGAATTGATTTCTTTCAGCTGTGGCAGAGGAGGAGGGGTTGTCTAGGCGCGGCAGCGGGGACTTCAGCACGTGCATCGGCACATCCGTTACCTACCCACGAGTACCGGAAGAGGCTGTGCGGCGCGGGAGCCCTGAAGGTCAAGAGGCAGGTAAGAGCTGAAGAGCAGGCATCCCCAATGCACTGGGCTCCAGCTATAAGGATTCCAGACCACTCCATCACCAAGAAATATTCGCAGAAATAAAGCCGTAAACCTTATGCCTGTTAAATGGGCCTTGAGTTTTCTGTGACAAAGTAACTAAGAGCTCAAGGAGCGAAATAAAACTAGTGCACAATGTCATTTTAAGGATGTATGGGGCCCTGGGCAAGGTACATTTGTGGTCCATGTTAGGAATACCGTTGAATTTTACCACCCATTTTCTGCTAATTCCAACCCGCATCATTCCAAATAATACTGATTTACCTGCTAAACTTTAAAAAAACACAAGGTTACGTAAAATTAGTTGAAACAAAAATCCATAACGTGACACTGAATAAAAAGCGACAGACTTAGAAGTAGAGGTTGGCAAAGAGCAGGGGAGAGGTTGAGATACAGAAAAAGACAGGTGAGACAGAGAGTGTTCGCATTCATTGGAGGCCACTTTGGGAGTAGGGGCCTGCCCACTTTGTTCATGCCTTCCTTATAATTTATCTAATAGTGCAGATCCTTGTTGGAGCTAAAGGCATTAAAACCTGGGACACCAAAAACACTTGCATTCACCACGGATCTCTTGCTTCATTTGCTCAAGGCTGCTTTCCCCAAATCTACCATTGACTGGTCTCAAGAATGTAAATAATGTGCATCAAAATAATCCAACGGGCATAGAAACAGAAATCAAAATTATAACATGCGATCCTACGTTTACCACACAAGCTACTGCAAAATTAAACTCGCCCCAAGAACAAAAGTTGGCAATGAATTGACACAATCAATACAGTGAGATAGCCTTGATGCTCAAACATATATCGCCTTTTGATTATATCAGTTCACAAAAAGTGCTGATTGGAGTATTTTGCCAATTAATTAATTACTTATTACTTTCCACACGTTAAGTATTAAGGGGGGGGAGGTTTGCGACAGCGCCTTTGGTGAGCAGTCTTGAAAATACCACATGTACAATCAGAAAAATATATCTCCTTTGATATCAGTGACTGGTTTTTACAATATGTCTGGTATTCACCATATGTCCCTGGTCAGACCTATATTTACTACAAGAGTAAAGTTAAAATATTAGCAACAGGCATTAAAATCAAACAAGTCCAACGTGAACATGTGCATGACTGACAAACGCCAGCTCTAGGTCCATCGTACGCGTCCATCTGGATTCAGCTTTTTTACATGTTGTTCCAAAGTCAGATCTTTTTGGAAATATGTTTTGGTCAGAAATCAGTAACAATATACATGTCCTGACTCCTCTTATTACACATGCATGTTACACACAAATCAGGCTAATTGTGCAGCAAAAGCAAGTTACTTACCTTCAGTAAGGAATTATCTGGTAGAGACAATATCTAGCCGCAGCTTCCTTACCTTTAGATTTCCCAGGCATCAGACTGACCAGTACAGCTGTGCACCATTCCGTGGCGTTGATTGGCTCCGCATGGCAGCATCGGTGTCATCCTCCTGCTGGCACCGGTTACTTTTCTCGACTTTCCGTGCCAGGAGAGCTATGAAGTTCACAGACACTGGTGTGTCCAAACTAAGGCCCTGAAAGGGATATAGAAATCTGTCTGCAGTGAGGGGAGGATGAATGAGTCGGTAATGAATCTGTGACTAGATATTGTCTCTACCAGATAATGCATTACCAAAGGTAAAGTAACTTCTTCATCTGATAGAGGCATCTAGCTGCAGATCCCTTATCAATGAATAGATACCCCAGCATTAGGGGCCCCGGTGGTGGGCTGTGGACGAATTCTAAAGTAGAAAGTCCTGCAGGACCAAATTGGCGAAATGTCCATCCCTGCGGACCTGACAGTCCAGAAAATAATGTTTGGTAAACGAGTGCAGGGATGCCCAAGTTGCTGCCTGGCAGATGCCCTGGACTGGGACTGCATGTGCTAACGAAGTGGTCGTAGCTTTAGCTCTGGTGAAATGAGCCCGTAAGCCCTCAGCAGGCTACTTTTTCACCAGTACATAGCAGATTTTGATGCAGAGATTGACCCATCAAGAAATCTGTTTCTGCACTGCTGAATTTTCTTCGCTCCAGCATATCCCGCAAAGAGTTGGGAGTTCACCCAGAACTCTTGTATGGGGTCAAGGTAGAATGACAGTGCTCTTTTTGGGTCCAGATCGTGGAGTCACTCCTCTTCTTTTGAGAAGTGTGGAGGGGCACAAAAGGTGGGTAAGGTGACAGATTGTCCGACATGGAATGGTGTTACCACTTTTGGCATGAAAGAGGCCCTAGCGCGAAGTAGCAGTTTGTCTGGGAAAACTGAGAGAAATGGAGGCTTAAATGACAAAGCCCATAGCTCACACACCCTCTGAGCAAATGTTATTGCCACAAGAAAGGATGTTTTGATGGTGAGCAGCCAGATGGGACAATTATGAAGAGGCTTGAGAGGAGCACACATTAAGAAACTGAGAACCAAATTAATGTCCCACTGAGGCATAATAAAAGGAGAAAGGGGAACACATTTACAAGACTCTTGGGAAACCTATTTACAATAGGGGACGTAATAAAGATGTCTGGTCAGGCAGCCACAAGTAGACAGAGCAGTAAGGTAACTCTTTAAAGTGTCCAGAGCCCTTCTGGGCGAGAGTAGGAATTAAAAAAGGACATCAGAAAGGGAAGCAGAAAGAGGGTCAATAGACTTTTCTGTACAATATAATACACATTTCTTCCACTGGCAGGCATATACCATTCTGATGGAGGGATGCCTGGCTGCCAGAATAACATTGCCGACTTCGGAAGGAAGGTCGAAAGCTGCCACTTCTCACCGCTCAATCTTCACACAAGAAGGCGGAGAGTTGACAGGTTCAGGTCGAGGACCCCCCCACTCGCTCCTGCGACAGAAGGTCCTCCAAAAGGGGCAGCCTAATCGTTGCATTGATGCTCAAGTTGGGAAGCTCAGGACAGCAGACTCTCCATGCCCAGCCCGGAGCCAAAAGGATGACTTGGGCCTGGTTGTTCCTGATCGCCTTGAGAACTCTGGGCAGGAGTGGTATGGGCGGAAAGCTCTACACGCAGCCTGAACTCCACTCGAGATGGAAAGCATCTGCAAGCGAGAGCCGCCTTGGAAATTCCAGCGTGTAAAACTGCTGATATTGCACGTTCTCAGCATAGGTGAACAGATCTAACCAAGGCTCTCCCCACTGCTGAAAGAGACCTTGTGCCACCTCCGGATGGAGACACCATATGTGATCTGCTAGGCATCAACTGCTGAGTTTGTCCACTCTGGCATTCAGAGAACCTGCCAGGTGTTGAACCACCAGGGAAATGCCCTGCTGTTCAAGCCATGTCTAGAGACGCAGGTCTCTTGACAAAGGATCCATGACAACAACCACCCTGATTGTTGCAGCACCACATGGCAGTGGTGTTGTTCGTGAACACCTGCACCAGCCTTCCCTTGATGGAGGGTAGAAAGGCTTTCAACACAAGTTGAATCACACAGAGCTCCAACATATTGATGTGGAGTCTGGATTCCGCTGGAGACCACAGTCCCTCCGATCTCTACCTCTCCCAGGTAGCTGCCCTATCCCAGAGCTGACACATCTGTCATTAATGTGAGTTCTAGTTTGGAAAGGGAGACGACCTTCCTTTGACTCAATCAAGGTTTGTTAGCCACAACTTTCGGTACTTTGCCGTTCCCTCCGAGATCTGGACCATGTCAGAGAAATTCCCCTGATGCTGCACCCACATATACCATCTGGCATGTGTCACCAGCAGGATTCAGGAGACCATGAGGCCCAGCCACCTCAGAGTCAATCTCACCGAAATCCAGGATAGAGGCTGAAACATTGGTATCATAGCCTGAATATCCTGGACTCGCTGCTCAGGAGCATAAGCCTGAAACTGCACCTTGTCTAGAACAGCTCCGATGAAACGGAGTGTCTGAGAGGGAGTCAGGTATGACTTTGGCACATTTAAAGTAAACCCCAGCAAATGCAGGAGGTCCACCATAGTCTGAAGGTGGGAGATGACAGCCTGGAGCAAGCCTGCTTTCAACAGCCAGTCGTCTAAAAAGGGGAAGACTGGCACCCCTGATTTCCACAGGTGAGCTGCGACCACCACCATCACCTTGGTGAACACGTGAGGGGCGCTGGTAAGGACAAAGAGAAGAACAGTGAACTGAAAGTGCTCGTGGCCTAACATAGATCGCAGGTAATGCCAGTGGGCAGGCAGGATGGTAATGTGGAAATAAGCGTCCTGCAAGTCCAACGTACCATCCAGTCTCCTGGGTCCAGGGCAGACAAGACCTGAGCCAATGTGAACATCTTGAACTTCTCCTTTTTGAGGATGAGATTGAGGGTTTACAGATCTAGTATAGGGTGAAGACCTTTGTTCTTTTTGGGAATCAGAAAGTAGCAGGAATAGCAACCACTGCCTACTTCTGACATTTGAACCCTCTCTATGGCTCCCTTGGCCAAGACAGCCATGACTTTTTGCATTGCAAGGACAAATGATCTTCCAACAGCTGATCACGGGATGGCGGCAGAGAGGGAGGGAAGATTTTAAAAGGGGGGAGTAACCCCTCAGAATAATCTGTAAGACCCACTTGCCCAATGTTACGGACTGCCAGTGGTATAGATGATGGCGGATTCTGCCACTAGTTGGACACCTATGATCTTGTAAGGCAAGATTAGGAGGGCTTAGGGGGTTGGTGGTCATGGCGGACCGCTGGCTACCTGACCCACGGGGTCAGTATGAACCTTTCCCTCACATAGGCTGGGAAGCTTGCATTGGACGATGGCTAGAATAGGGTTGGTGCAGTTGAATGCCTCTGCCATTGCCACAAAAGGAGTGATGGGCAGACTGAGGATGACGCCGGCCAGCTGAGAGGGCCAAGGACTATGTCGTAGCACGCAAGTCTTTAAAATGCTATAGTGCCGAGTCTGCCTTGTCTCTGAAGAATACGGTTGCCATTAAAGGGCATGTCCATGAGGGAAAATTATATAGACAAAGGGTTCCCTGACAACTACCTACTGATAGTTGAGTAGGACAAGGGAATCAATTATTGTTTTCAGTTTATGTGTTATTCTCATATTTTCTATATAAAGGACTCACTATTTGGAGCCTATAGTTGGAGGTGGGTTGCTGTTTTTAGGTCGAGCGCGCAAGCACTCTGGCGTGTTGTAATCAGTTTGTGTGCTTTTAACCATGCTCACCGTACACCCATCACTATCACTCGTTTATGGGCTTGCCTTTCAAAAATCCTTTGTTATCATTGGTAAATGCATTACATTTGTCCCTCCTTGGAGCAGTTTTGTTCCCGCCTTGGTCATCAACCCTGTTACATGGATAACTGCACTTTTGCCGATACGTTTGACTGCAAGCAAACTTCTTTTTTCCTTTTGTGTCTCTTCTTTGCGCTCATGATCATGGCAGTCGTGACGCTTTAAAGCAGCTCACTTTTGTCAACTGTTTTACTTTTCATTTTCAATTTATGTGGCAAGAAAAGTCCAGTTAGGAATTTACAACGCTTATAACTCTAACTCGAGCAAACACGAAACCCATTGCATTGTAATTGCTTGTTTTTCTTACGCCCATGAGGGAAGTCTGGACATCCCATGAAAAGCTGGTTCTTCTCAGCCAGGTATGGTGTCTAAGTGCCACTGTTGACGAGACCGCTCTGCCCAGCAAGATGGTCGAGTCCAAACCACACCAAACGTTGAACTTCGCTGCATCTCTCCTGTCCTTGACAGCTTAGGAGAGAAATACCCAGGCCTCCTCCGGGCCTGTTGCAGCACTTGTGCAGCTGTGTCCCACAGCATGTGGAAGTAGCGGCCCAATAAGCATGCAGTGTTCACCCACTGTAATGCAAGGCTGGTGTAAGAAAACATATTCTTTCCCAAGCTATCCAGCCTCTTGGATTCCATGTACAGGGTGCGGCAGGGAACATGCCATGGGATGTACAGGCTTGGACTATTAACCTCTCATGGGTGGGGTTTTGAGTGAGGAGGTTTGGGTCCTCAGGTGCGGACCGTGACAGCAGCCAATTATCCTATTCACAGGAGCCACTGTGCTGGGCTTGGACCACATTCCCAGCAGGACATCTGTTAGTGCTTCATTTAAAGGGAGCAGGGGTTCGGAAGAGGAATCTCCCAGTGGTACCACTTCCGTCAATATATTAGTCTTGACTGCCACAAGGGCATCTCAAGATCCAGGACCTCAGCCACCCTCTTTACCACCATAGCATATGTTGCTCTCTCCATAGCCATGGTACGGGGAGAAAGCATGCCAGCATCTAGAGATATATCAAGTATGTTGGCATCACCCAGTTCATCATACCAGTCCATACTTTCCTGCCCTTCTAACTGGTATTCTAAAGGGTCCAATAACCCCTCCCATTCTTCCCGAGGTCTAGCCCTTCAGAATAGGGCTCAGACGGCAACCTAGGACACATGGGTCCTGTTGACTTCAGAATCAGCATTGATCAACTCCTTTCTGGCTCTGATTCAGATTCAGGGATCCAAATATGGGAGGTGCTGCCGGTGGGCACTAGCGGCACTGGGAGCATCAGCGTCGCAGAAGGTTGCAGTGGCCTGACCAATGCTAGTTAGGATCTGTGATCGGATCCACGGGGCCCATTGGAGCAGAGCGCATGTGTGGAATCTGATGGGGCCCCCTGTGACCCCATGGGGCCTGAAGGCACTCCAGAGGGGTTGGCCTGCTCAAATACATGATGCATGGTCTCATAATATTCTTTCACTTGAATGGGTGTTGCTCCAGCTACCTGAAAAGTGGGGAGGTGCGGAGCTGGCTGAGGCACGGCTCCGAAGAACTGTGCCTCCAACAGCAATGTTCTGTCGTGTTGGCCAACATTTGAGGAGAAATTGAAGCACGCTTCGACTTATCGTGCTCCTTGTGCCTGTTTCCCGAGTTTCCCAATGACTTGACGTGGGGCGAAGAGGACTTTGGGCTCCTAGAGTGGTCCTGTGACCTTCCTCTCGATTGGGACTGAGATCTCTGAGGAGTCACGTGACACGGCATTGCCTGTCAGGCCACTAGCTGTGTCAAGGACCGGTCTCACAATGCTTTCAATGCCATGGCCCGGCAGTCTGAGTGCAATTTGGAATTGTGGTCTTGCTCGAGATAGACAGTAGAGGTATGGATCTGTAACCAACATGGCGCGATGATAGTTGCCACATGGTTTTAAACCTGTGTTCCTCAAAGACATCCTCGACACTACCAGCAGGAAAAATTCCTCAAAAAAAGAAGTCGGCAAAACATCAAAAAAATGCTGTAAAATAATGACAGAGGGGTACCTCTTCTCCAGAGTTAACTCACACGGAAAAAAAGAACTGACGTTAGCGCACCAAGGTGGCACCTATATAGGTGACGCTGACGTCACTTCCGGCGCAAACGACGAAGCTGTGTGGAGCCAATCAACCCCACCCACCAGTGTGCAGGGACACTGTTCACGCAGAAATCTTCGAAATGCAGTCTGACATCTGGGAAATTCAAAGGTAAGAGATCTATGGCTAGATGGCTCTATCAGATACATGAAAGCACTGAGGGCTTGATGTAAGTATGGGCAGATGCACCATTGGTCTGCCATGGAGACGGTGTAACTTACTCTGTCCACATGGTTAAGAGGTCGACCAGTGAATTTATTAAATGACCCCCAAGCAGGGGGTCATTTATAAAAAAATTGCCAGGTACCATGGACACATCAGTTCCTGGCAATGCATATCACTCTGTGCTACATGGCTGCATCACTAAGATGTAGCCCTGTATCACAGAGTATTTCTTTTTTCCTTACAAAAAGAAAATCCTGAGATGGGATTTATTTTTTGTAAAGGAAAAGCATAATGCTACCCTAGCCATGGAGTCTTCTTCCTTGGCGGGTGGAGCATTATTATGGTTTTTAATTGTAGCTATTTCTCAGACAGCCCTTAGTCCACAAGGTCATGGGAGAAGTTTGCCTTGGTGGAGACGGAATAGTCTCTGATGTGGCCAAACTTAACGTCCACCCACAAATAAATTTGGCAGGAGGACCACTATATTGGCAGGAAGGGAACTCTGTTGTCATTGCGACTGAGTACCCTCTCCACCAATATATAAATCAGGCCCTAAGTCTTTACCGTGCATAAGTGAAAGGTTTAAGGCCTAGAAAACAAATGCTATAAATGTCAACAATAGCTACCCTAGTTTGCAAGATTACCACATTAGTCTTGCTAACAAAGAAAACAGACATGCAGCGAAGTGGAAACTTCCATTCTGCTGCCCACAGTGTCATAGTTGGACTCTTGCTGTAGGCAAGGCTGCTGGGTTAGGGATGACAGCACTTTTGTTTGTAGGTGACTAGGCCAATTCTACAAAAAGTCGCAACTGTTGGCCCAACCCTCTCGGCTCACAAGCAGTACCTCACCAAAAACCCAAACAGTAAAAGGTGATTTGTGGCAGCCTTTACACATGCAGTCAGGAGTTCGACATCTCAGGAGAGTCGTGGTTAAACGGAGATTACCCTTTTCTCACATGAGCAACAAGGTTTGTTCACACACAGGCAATGAAGGAGATGCAGTAAAGTTTTCAATAGGTTTTATTAACAAGACTGCAGTCTACTGGAAAATGAATGGACTGCAATGATGAGGATAATGAACAATGCAAGAAACAGAATTGTGAAAATGAGAGTCATGAATATAATATCCCCAACATCTTGCAATAACATAAAATGTAGAGTAGGTGTGAAATAAACCCCTAATACTCTAGCATGGAGAACCTAATCTCTATCCTAAAGAGAGCTATGTGTGTTAAACCTAATCTGCCAGTACCATGTCCATGAGGAGAGCCCCCCAACCAGTGTTACCTAAGAATGAGGTCTCTAGATCAGACTCCGTGGTAACATGAAGGCTGGGTCTGCATCAAGGCGACATGTAGCATAGATAGCGTTGATGGCATCTGGTAGGAATCCCTCTGATAATCTTGAGTGTTAGTGAGTGTTCTCCGGCCTAGAGATTACCTTTCGGCACGAAAAGGAAGACCGGCTTCACTTCTATTCCTGCACAAAAAAGTTGTTCCAAAAATCCCTCACACACTGAAAGAATGTCACAGTTGCTCTTCTGGATTTTTCAAACAAGATTTAGAGGGCGTATTTTATTAACAAAATCAATATTTGCAATAACAACTGTATCTTGAAAAAAATCAAGTCTCATATCTAGGGAAATGTCTTACTGCGTTATTTATAGTAAAAAGTACTGAATTTCTAAACATATTTGCACCCAAGTCACTATCAACTTCCCCATATTATAACAGTGACAACAGATGTATTTATAGAGATCTTGTAGGACCCCCTGACACAGGTATGTTCCCAAACAATAGATAGGAAGGCAAGCTTGGGACGGCAATTATATAAACAATTCCCTAAAAAGGTCCATTATGTTACTGTCACACGAAAGTGTGAAAGAACATGATGTGAATACCTACGTGTATCATTTATCTTTGACGCTGATAGTGACGCCTTTACAGAATGGCACTGGTAACGTGAAACTAAACATCTTCCTAACTATAAACATAGCAGCCATCTTGGAAGAAATAAATAAATATGCTAAAACAGAGCAAGTTATGCAGGTTAAAAGTCACTAGGTGATGGGGCACAGGCCTGCAATCCAGAAGGCTAAGCTAAACTCCTGATTCCCATTAAAACTAAATAGGATCCACTATAACAGTGCTGTGTGTAGTCAGCAACATTACAAGGCCATCTAGCCCAGCATAAAGCAGATGTGGAAGTAATTATATGTTGATGCATTTGCTTGCCTTTCGACATGTATATAGCCCAGGCATTGTTTGTTTAGTGCTGCAGATACGAGAGGCTGCATAACAGCTCCTCTTCCCCTCTCCATGAGGAATCACTGAGTGCCATCGTCCCACTGCGGGCCTGAAAGCTTTCTAGAGTATGGAGGGATAGTGCAGGGCTTAACATAAAGTAGCAAAGGAAAGTACTAATTATTCAGCTGATGAAATAATAATGAGGCTGATAATAATATAGATATAGGTGTTAGGTAGAGTTTAAGCCAAGTATTAAAGATAGTATAGATGTGCGATGTTAAATGCTTTGGGTGTTTCAAATGTTTATCTAATTTTTTATAATATGGCTGCTAAGATCACTATATTATTTCCATCATTGTGATGCACAAGGTTTGTGAGCTAATTATACATAATAAACTACCTATTATTACAAAACACCACCAAGTGTGAGCGTCTACTACAAAAACATTTTATAATGTAATCTTGCCTGCTGGGATCTAGCTTACTTGGATGAAAATATATATGGTTCATTATAGAACTCAGTGCTGCAAGAAAATAATTTTATAGTGCAGTGTCTTATTTGTGGGCACATCCTACGAATACTAAGCAAGTTTTGCAGCAGAAAGCACTTTTAACATTACTTATGATATCTCACACTGACCTATCCATAACTATCAACAAAAACAACATATATTAGAAAGTAACCAAGCCTGCTTGGTCTCAGTTTGCATGACGTGGACAAACTGCTGGAGCAAATCTTTGCAGGCATCATCAATCTGAGCACAAAGATATGCACTAGCATTTTCTGCACGCAAGTTCAGCTGGGTATGTTAGGTTTGCAGCTTTAAATTACAAATGTGGTCTGCTTTCTTCTAGGCAGGAAGTTTGAAGCTCTGAAAGTCTTTTCTCAGCTACTTCACTGCCCACACTGCAAGCAAGAGTACAGAAGCAGCATCTCCTTGAGTGACCACATCAGAGACCATCACAAGCCAGAGGGAAACTTCACCTGCCCACTTTGTGGTCACACGGTCCAGTTTGAGGTCCAGCTAGAGCTGCACATGGCACTCCACTCTGCTCAGCTGACCAACAGCAACACCTCTGAGCACATTCAGGTGAGCTGCAGCTCGGGGTCTTTTGGCGGGTGTATGGACAGATGTACTAAAGGCAAATCAAAAGATCTCGTTGAAATGCTAAGCACGCGCTTTTGGGCCTGTTCCAGTCGTACAGGCCTTTCAGAGTCACTGACCTGTCTTCAAACCCCCTAGATTTCCTTTAGTCCTATTCCAAACTTTTCCATTGTTGGCCCAAGGATGGCCCGATCTCTGCAGATGTTAAGAATACCCACTTGAATTAAACGTGCATAAAGTGCATTTTGGTTATCCCAAAAATTAAATTGCATTGGCGTGGCATAGGGTCGCCCGTCCTGGTCTAATAACTTTACATGTGGGGAATGCAGCCTGTCGCTAAACTTCTGTAATTTAAGGTTAAAGAAGCACAAAAAAATGAAATAAAAACTATATTCAAATGGAAAATATTTCTCCCTATCAGTTCTGACGCAACCCAAGTTGTCACGCTCTCTTCTCACTCTATTATCTGACTAGGCCCTTGGCCCTATAAGAGTTACAAGTAACCACATGTAGTACAGAGAATTGGGGAGATTTCCAAACTGGTTAGAGCTCTGGAAGGTCAGTACGAAATGGGCAGACATAGTCAGAATTATAAGGTGGTAGTGTGTCTTAGTGGGTGTTCTGTGACCTAGAGATTACCTTTTTGCACGAAAAGGAAGACGGGCTTCACTTCTATTCCTGTACAAAAAGTTGTTCCGAAAATCACTCACACACTGAAATAATTTCACAGATGCGCCTCTTGATTTTCCAAACAAGATTTGGAGAGCGTTTTTTGTTACAATCAATGTTTGTAATAACAACTATATTTTAAAAAAAATCAAATCCCTTATCCTAATTACCAGTGAAAAGTACTGAATTTATAAATCTGTTTGCACCTAACTCCTTATCAACTTCCCCACATTATAACAGTGACAACAGATCATTTCAGAATTTTGATACTTAAACTCCTGTAACTTAATCAAAAAACACTAAAAGATACATGCAGTATTATCTAATGAAACCAGACCACTTGTGTGAGTCAGATTCATTTTATATATATATGTCACTCCGATTTGGGGGGGAACTGTCAGTAGTGTCTAAGATTGACTGGTGATCCAGGATATCAAGATCATAAAGCAAAAGCGTTAAAGAGCACCTGTAGCAAGCTGGCCTGGTGTGTGGTGGGTACCTAAGGTGCTTACACCTTATACCAGGCCCAGGTGTCCCCTCTTAGAGAAGTGTAGGCAGTGTCAAGAAGCCAGGCTCTCTAGAGGTAACTGTGGATGAGGAGCCAAGGCTTATCTAGGAGACAAGCAAAGCTCATGCAATACCACTGTAGTCACACGGCACTCACACACATGAAAAAAATACTCAGTGTTACAAAAATAAAGGTACTTTATTTTTGGAACACAATGCCACAAAATACTAGAATGGCAGCCCTCCAGTAGGAGGTAATTAATACACTAAATATATACACTAACAATCAGAAATAGGCATAGAAAAGGTTAGAAAACAGTGAAAATAGCAATAACCAATAGCGATCCTAGGGGAGCCCAAACCATATAATAAAAAATTGGAATGCGAACACAGGACCCCCACCTAGGCAAGTGGAATGTGTAGAGGGGGCTGGGGATACTAGAAAACCACAGAGGTAAGTAACACAGCACCCCCCACGACCAGGAAAGCAGGAGTAAATCACTGGATTTTCCCCAAACCACCCAAAAGGAAGAAAACAAGAAAAAGAAGACACCCAGAGAATACTGCAAGAAAACCAGCAGTGGATTCCAGAAGAAAGAAGACCTCTGGAGTGAGGGAACCAAACCCAAGAGTCACAGTGGAGTCCAGGAAGAGTAGGAGCTACTACCCACCCAGCTGTTGTTGCAGGAATTGGTCCATGGCGATGAAGAACAGGTCAGCACTGCAGCCCTGGGGCCGGAGAAGAGCTCCTGATGGATGCAGAAGATGTCCCACGCCGGAAGGTAGATTGCAGATGGGTGTCTGTGCAGGAATTCCACCAACAAGCCTTGGCAAAGGCAAACACACGTTTAGTGGAAAAGTGGTGTGGCCCGGGACCAGCAAGGCCTAGGAGGACTCAACCAAGGAGGTGGAGTCACAACGGACCCTCGGCGTCACAGAGAGTCCACAGGAGCAGAGGCAGCACCCACAAGAGTCCCAAAGGACAGGGGCACAGGAGTCACAGAAGAAGCCCACGCAGCACTACAAAAGAGGGTCTCAGGCCGCCAGGAAACCACACAGGAGGCTATGCTTTGCGGGAAAGAGTGCTGAGGGCTGGAGCTACATGTCACCTGAAGATCCCTTGGCGGAGATGTAAACAAGCCTTGGCCGCCGCAAGAGACGTAGTGCACAGGGGTCCTGTGGCCACCACCTTTGATGCAGAATCCACGCAGCTCAAGATGAGGGGAGATCCACGCGGCCAGTTGTCACTTGCTGTAGGTGCCTGCGGTTGCAGGGGAGTGACCCTTCAGTCCAAGGGAGATTCCTTCTTCTTCTTGTGCAGGCTGAAGAGTTGCTGTCTTCTGAGGATGCCCGGCTGGGGAAATGTTGCAAAGCTGGAGTTGTGGAAACAAAGTTGCAGAAGAGTCTTCTTTGTTGATTACAGCATTGTCAGTTCCTGGAGGGTCCAGTCGCAGTTCCAGTGGCCAGAAGTCAAAGTGGAGGTTGCAGAGGAATCCAGCTGGAGTCTTGCAAGTCTAACTCGAACACCCACTGATGTCTTCTGCCTGGAATGGCCAATCAGATGCTCCCCCTTGGAAACAATATGGCAGAACCCAGGGACCCTCTGAAGGAGCTCTGAGCACCACCCCTAGGGTTGTGATGGACAGGGGATTCGTCACTCCCCTTTTCATTGTCCAGTTTTGCACCAGATCAGGGTCTGGGGGGTCCCTGAACTGGTGTGGACTGGTTTATGCACGGAGGGGACCGAATGTGCCCTTCAAAGGAAACCAGTGGCTTGGGGAGGCTTCCCCTCCAAAGCCAGACACACCTATTTCCAAAGGAAGATGGTATTACCTCCCTCTCCCAAAGGAAATCCTTTGTAATGCCTTCCTGGACTTGATCAGATCAAGCAGCAGGAGGGCAGATACCTGTCTTAGGGGTGGCAGCAGCTTGGGCTGCTCGGCAAACTCAGTAATACTGGTGGTAGCAATGCTGGGGGTTCTTTAAGGAGCCCCCAGAGTGCATGGAATCATACTTGCAATACTTGCAGCAGGATTGGGGTATGATTCCAACATGTTTGATACCAAACATGCCCTGGTTCGGAGTTAACATTATGTAGCTGGCCATAGGTAGTGACCTATGTCCAGTAAACGCATACAATGGCGTCCCCGCACTCACAAAGTCCAAACAAATGACCTGGAGTTTGTGGGGGCACCTCTGGTAGTGCAGGGGTGCCCTCACACTCAGGTACCTGCACCCTGACCTCTGGGCTGAGAGGGCCTACCATAGGGGTGATTTACAGTGACATGGTGCAGTGACCTGGTAGTGAAAGGGTGCATGCACGCCTGCAGAACCCTTTGCATGGGCTCCATATGGGTGGTATAATACATACTGCAGGCCATGTGGATCCCCTGGTACCCCAATGCCCTGGGTACCTATCTACCCTGTATTAGGGACTTACATGGGGTATCAGTATGCCAAATGTGGGGGGGGGGAGGTTCCAGCAACCAAGTTAAAAGAAGAGAGCAAAACCACTGGGGTCCTGGTTAGCAGGATCCCAGCAGACACATTCAAACACACTGACAAACAGGCCAACAAGTGGGGATAACCATGCTAGAAAGAGGCTACTTTCCCACAGCACCAGTTTATGTCTGTTTGCTGTTGCACGTTTTGGTGAAATTCCCATATTGCTGGATAGTTTTTCTCTTATTCAGGTTTCTTTATGGAATTCAATGGCAAAATACAGTCGGTTTTCATAAATTCTCAAATGCTTACATAAAAGCCATGGTTGAGCTCCATTTCCCTAATCAAATGCCATACTAAGCTATAGATGTTTCTTGTGTTTGTCATATTTTGCCTTCATAGTAGTAGTGGTAGTGTCATGATATTAACTGCCATTTAACAGTCCTATTGGAATACTGTTTGGGTTAGGTTAATAAATTGTGTTTGTAAGCCCTTTTTTCTAACTTTTGGGATAATACTTTGACAAAGAGTTTCCATCGGAATCCATAAAGCTATCAACTGATAGCTGGGGGTTGGCTGCTGGGCACTCATCGCTAATTGTTTGCAAGTCGATCCCTCCCATGAGGGATTGATGACTCCATGCATCGTGATTCTTGATGTTAGAGTACAGCATATCAGGAATGTAAAACAAGCTTTTGGGTACTGTTTCATAACAATAATTGGAACTTTATTTGGGTCAGGTGTGCATGATGGAATGGAACTCCTAATTATAACCTCAACATTTTTACATAGCAGGTGATCAGTTAAAGCATCCCGAAGCAGACTGGGTAAAATGCAGTATCTGGGCTGAATTAAAGATGTTCCATAGATTCTTATAAATATAAATAAATACAGAAAGACTTTCATGACTGTCCTAAACCATAATGTTGAGTGTCCTAAACCATACTGTATCCATAAATGTTTGTTACACAATGAAGAACAAATACAAATGAATACTCATGGAATAACTTTGCACTTTGCATTTCAAACCTCCTTAAAAGTTACGTAAGAAAGGTTGATATATTATTGATATATATATATTCATTGAAATAACCAAAGTTTACGGGGGTGTTAGAGTTAGGGGTGTTAGAGTTAGATTGATGTTTTGCCCATGCAAAACCAGAAATTATAGCTATAGTTATACTTATGTTAAGAAACTATAACTTGTGGCCTAAAGTTAGTTTCTGACATGAGTTATAGTTTCCTCAGATAGGTATAACTATTATCAGCAGGTATTATTATAACTATAGCTGCTGATTTTCTATGGTTTTATATGGGTAAAGCATCAAACTTAACTATAACATCCCTGTACCTTTTGTTTTTTTCAATTAATTTGTGTTTTTTTTAACGGAAATTAATACCTAATTACAGCACGTTAATACGACCACAGCTGAGCATGGTCGAAGGCCTAACGGCTAACTCCCCCAACCCCATGCCTTTGGTCGTGCACAGCAGATTTTGGTGTAAGTGTGTGAGTGTTTTTTCATTTAATTGATTTTAGGATCCAAAGATCCTACACAAATTTACACTGGTGGTGGCACTGAGCGCAGCAATGGATCCACGGATCGCCCCAATAAAATGTGGGCAATTCTTTATCATGAGGGGTCCCTCAGCGTCCCCTCCATCTCTGCTATGGGGTTAGGATACCTGTATCCTGACCCCTTATGTCAGCATTTCTTTCTTCCCCCTCCCCTGGCCCAATGCGAGAAAGAAAATGGCAGCCGCAGTTTTACTCTCAGGTTTCAGTCAGTCAATCAAGGCCTTGCTTTTCCTCCAGATCCACAAATCCTCCATAAGTGGATTCATGAAGGGTCCGCTTCCCTAGATACCTATCTTTCTTTTTCCTTCAATAACTCCAAAACTAGCGACCACATTTATACCAAAAAAGAAAAGGGCTTTTTCTGGACTAAAAGCTAGCTTTCTGCCAAATTTGAGGCTGTCGTCGTGTCTAAAAACCCAATGGGAAATTGCATGGGGAAAACACATTTTGGGACCCCCCTTTTCTCGAACCCCACTGGCAGAATCACCCCAAACCCTTCCACACAGCTTCTGAACTGACATGCGTACTAGTTTTGAAAATTTCACAAAGATTCATCAAATGGCAGCAAAGTTATTGGCATAACAAGAAATGCTTCATCTATCGAAACTAGATCCTTACTATGGCTACCTACTGGTGACCGCCAGTAGGTATATATATATCTATACATATATAATGATAGAAAGATAGATAGATAGATAGATAGATAGATAGATAGATAGATAGATAGATAGATATTATGTGCTGGCGGTCGCTAGTAGGTAGTTATAGTTAGGATCTAGTTTCCATTGAAAAAGCATTTTTTGACTTGCTTATATCTTTGGCACCAGTTGATGAATCGTCACAAAATATTCCCCAAAAAATTGACGCTCATTTCAGCTGCTGTCTGATAAGTTTCACGGTGGTCGGTCAAGTAGGGGCTGAGAAAAAAGGGGTGGTCCCAAAACACCTTTTCCCCATGTTATTAAATGAAGACCAAATTTTTATATATAGGATTGCAGATCGTTCACGGATCCACTTTGGATCCTCCTCGGATTTGGAGGAAAAGCATGGCCCTGATTGCTGGCGCAACCTGACAGAAATACTAACGTGTCCGTTACAAAAAAACATAGAAATTCACTGAAAAAAACAAAGGTTACAAGTATGTTATAGTTATGTTGACGTTTTACCCATACAAAGCCATAGAAATTCACCAGTTATAGGAATACTTATAGTTATACTTATCTGAAGAAACTATAACTCCTGCCAGAAAGTAACTTTAGGCAGTGAGTTGTAGTTTCTTAACATTAGTATAACTGTAAGCATAACTATAACTGCTGAATTTCTATGGTTTTGTATGGGAAAACGTCAGCCTAACTATAACGTCCCTGTAGCCTTTGGTTTTTTTTCAGTGAATATATATATATATATATATAGAGAGAGAGAGAGAGAGAGAGAGATAGATAGATATAGATAAAACAGAGTGATGGTAGTCACTTTGTAGTTATACTTAGGGCTACCAGAGATAAGAATTTCTTGGAATTTTTGTCCCTAATAAATTTGCATATGTTTGATGAATCGCTGTGAAACTTTGCTGGCCTGTTGCACTTGTTACATTATCAGACGATTGAAAGTTTCACGGCATGCCAAGGGTCAAGGGTGTGCCATGAAAAAAGGGGGGTCTTAAAACATGCTTGAAATCCACTGCATTTTACATAGACTTTGTATTTCACCTAACAGCAAAATGGCAAAACATATTGCAATGAAATTTCACAGTGAGGTATTCTAAACTATGTAGATGATTCTCTCTACTGTTGCAAGTGATGTTATGAAGTGGTTCTGAAGTTGTAAGGGACAACAACGCAGTGACATCTTGTAGCACAATAATACTAAAAGCAGCTGGGAAGCCCAAAAAATAAACTAGAGTGCCTATGTAAAGTTTCAGATTTACTACATAAACAACGGAAAGACCCATTTATGGTGAAATGTTAAGGGAAACCTATAAACAAATATTTTTCTACATGAGTTTTATTCGCATGCTCTCTGGCTCACATAATAAAACTGGCCCAACAAGCCAAACAAAAATTATCTTTTTGTGCAACAAAATGAAAAAATTCCGTAGCAGTGAGCTACACAAACTACTACATGGAGGACATAATAATTGGCCATCAGGAAAAAATAATAATCTTAATTTTTATAATAAGAATTATTGGCTTTCATTTACTATGGACTTCAAGTGTAGCATATGAATCCTATTAAAAGTAGCAAGGAGGCCCAACTACATAAACAACTAAACAACACATTTATAGGCACAGGATTATGTAAACCAATAAACAAATACATACCAAATACAACAGAGAAAAAGAAAGAAATCACATTAAATCGGATTGCTATTCTATAGTTATAGTTAGTATTCCCCACAATAGGAATTCCTCAGATATTAGCTCCCTAATAACGTTCCGCCCATTTGATGAATCGCCACAAAACTTTCCAGTCCTACAAAAATTCAAAAGGCAGATAACATTTTATTAGTATGCTGTACCTAGACTAAAGAGCAATGCAAAATTATACAAATGCTTCTTATTATTTGGATTTGATAGCTGGTGTAGGGGCTTTAGTGTGGTTGACACATCTTTAACCTTTTTAATGTGCTGTGTGAATATTGAATAATTTTGCCTGTGGTCCATCTTCACAAGTTGCAGATGCTTGTGTCTTGCTTTACTTGCAGGCTTTGGTTGTCTTTTACTTGGCTTGCTGAGTGGGGGACTTGAGATGGCCCCAATTAGCGTTGATTCCTGTACATCCTCTTTGAGGCTTACCTCCTCCTTATCCCCTATATTCATTGGCAGCAGCCTATCTTCGGTAAATCCCTGTGATAATATGGGTACATCCTGAATGTCCTGACTTACTAGGGGGCAGGCTCTCCTGCGCTGGTTCCTGTGGCAACGAGGAGGTCCCTTGAGTGGCCTGACTCAGAGTTTCGTTGCTAGCTTCCTCTTTAATATTAGCCTCTTATATATATAAATGTACTTTGTAGTGCTTGGTTCATACTGTGTAGTCCCTTGTTACCTTTGCTGTTAGTCAAGCCGACTTGGTCAGAATTCAAAATGGTTGACAGGATTTCTGGAAACGAAGACAGTTTATCCATTATCGGGCCACAGGAACAAGTTGCTGGAGAGACTGGATAGTCGGCTTGTGCTCTTTTGGCTAAAGCTGCTAGGGACTACAATTTTAGATTTAAAACCGAAATGTAAAATGCCATCAGGTTCATTAGGTCGATCTGCAGTGAAGCTTATCTGATTGATAGTTCAGGACCGCAATTGATGACTGCAAAGTTGTTAGTAATAGTTTCCACCATTGAGGAGAAAATTGCAAATGCTTGGCAGCTTCTGACAAGGATTCTCTTTTGCTTGATGGTGAGACCAGATGGGGGAATGCGGAAGCTTGCCTTACATTAGAGGGTGGCGCAACCTCGCCATCAACGTGCCCTATTGGTGAAGTGGCAGCTGTGATGAGTTTTAACTTAGCAAATGGAGCCACCCTCCACAAGGAGTTTATTTGTGCATTGTTCATTACTACGTTAGCGTGTTCGCTACTCATAATCGGGATTGACAACGTATCCACACAGCCGCGCTTTCCTGTGGATTGCCAGTCAATAACAGAGGAGGTTAAGGCGGTTGAATCTTGAGATTGCACAAAGGGCTGGTTGTCATCTAAACATATCGTTTATGTAGGTGTGCATAGGTAATGAGCCTTCACTTGGGGAACCTTTGTATTCATAACGATCTACAATGAATTTTACCTCCAGTGGTAGTGATACTCAGTAAAATGTGAAATGCTCACTATGCTCAAGGATAAGCATTTCAAGGGTGGTGAAAGTAGGTATGCTTGAGTTTTTGAGGAATGTTTGATTGTTTAATTTAATTTTCTGTTTGAAGTGTTTTTACGGGGGCGGGGTGGGGGACTTTTGGGACATGAGTGCGAAGGGGTGCAGTGCCATGGCACCCATACTGCTTTGGGGTGAGAGGGAAGATATATGGGCAATTTCCCCCTCGGGAGGTTTACAGGGTGGGTTTCAAGGGTTTGGGGGAGACCAGAGGATCACTGCAGATAAAAAATTAAAGAGTTCACAACTGATTATCTGGAGATATGCATTGGTTAATGGTAATGGAAATGTAGTAAGAATAGTACAGGAAGGGTTAGATGTGAAACGGTTAGTAATGTCTAATAAAGCAAAATATATTTAGGTACGTTAAAGCTAGAAAGATGCAATGTATATGTGGAATAGAGTGGTGCGAATAGGGTGGCGGAATACTATGAAGCATTATGGAAAAAATATTTGAATTAGATACATTGCACTCATGAGCTGGCATCTCTTTGGAAGGCTTTCCTTTGTGAGGGAAAATCTGGTTATTTATGCTCGCATATTATGTTGTGCACGGCACACGTTTTTAGTCAAGGCAAGGCCTCTTCTTCTCTGATGCTGTGAAATGCACTTAGACACTATAACGTTTGGATTTAAAAGGCGAGAGTGAGCAGGACAATAAATCATCTCTTTCAGGACCGACCCTTGGGCGTTAATGGGGGAGTCACTGATCATGACACAATCATTGAAATAATTTTGTTGCATGCAATTACCACTTCCCTTGGTTTGGAAGGCAACCTACACTTGTGGACTTGAGCAATTAATTGGTGTGTATTACCATAAAAGCTTGATGTCTGTTAATTAAGCGCCACCCTTAGACTCTGGCTGTGGCTTCTGTCATGTTGGAGTACTGGCTGTTGTGTTTGCAGTGTGGACGGGTCCAACTGGGAGGGGGATATTCCCCTGTCCAGGCTGTGGTTACTCCTGCGTGTGGAGTAACAATGGTAAGCTCCTGACGTAAGGGGCAAGGAAATAAAGGGGACTGTGGCTTTTCGTACCCACAGTCCGAAATGCACCTTGGTGTCCCGCAATCTTCTTTTCGAGTGTTTCCCGCATATGCTATACTGCGGGAAACACAACAAACTGGCAACGAGGGTTGGTGGTCACTCCCTCCATCTGTGTCCGGCGTGTCATCATGGCTGGCATGGCGGCAAGGGGTAGCGAAATGGCCTGGCGGGACGCTGTCCTTCAATGCGTCATGGCCTCTATTGTCTGCTGGCCTGGGGGCTCTTCGATCCCTCTACGTGGCTCAGCGCGCACAGCTACAAGCATGCTAGCCCCGCCCCCATTGTTTTCTTCATGCTGAGAGGATGCCCGTTTCTCCCTCCTGGGCCTCAACACAGCTGCCACACCTAGGGCAGTGTTGGGTGCTAAACTGTTCTGAGGAGCTCCTGACCATAGGAAGGGAGGCTCAGGCTGTGCTGCTATTTTTCCTCACCAGGCACCAAGAGTGGTGGGCACGTCAAGGGGCAGGGGCAACGGCAACATCGTCTGTGGCCTACAAGGACATCCTCTCTTACCGGATCACTCCACCTACTACTTACCCTGCTGTGGATCTCCAGAGCAGCCCCTGCACATCATTGGGAGCGCACAAGGCCATCACTTAACAGTTGAGCAGACCGTCAGGTGCCGGACAAGCCACCTCGAGGGGCGTGGTCATCGCCAGTTGTGCGAAATGTCATCCATACCGACGCTGGAACCCTCATAATCGACGGCCCACCGTCAGCCCAGGTGGCTAAGTTAAAAGAATGGGTGGAGAGACTGGAAATGTATTTTGCAGCTGTCGCCCTGGACAATGACAGATGCCATCCCATGCTCTTGCATCTGGGAGGGGTGGCCATACACAAGATCCGTAAGTCCATCACAGAAGAAGGACCACCTTTCACGTACCAGCCACTAAAGAGAGCCCTCACAGCCCATTTTGAGCCACTAGCCAACCCAGATTATGAAAGGTTTCTCCTATGTCAGGCTCGGCAACTTCCAGAGGAGTTGGTAGATACATTCTACGTGAGACTGATAGGACTGGCAAGCACCTGTACCCTGCCAGATGCGGAGGACGAGATTTAGGCCCAATTCATACAAGGCTGGCACTCGGTCAAGCTGAGGGAGAACATTTTACAAGTTTCCGGGAATGTCCATGGCCAATATGCTCACACTGGGGAAATCCAAGGAACTATCAAAGGTTCATGCAGCTCATATGGAGGCAGCCCTGCAAAAATCGGTAAAGACGGAACCTGTGAACACAGTCACCACCACTCTAGGGGATCGAAAGAAGTCACACGCTTGAAGTCCAGTGCAGTGACACAAGCATGCTAAATGTGCCGAGGGTCTTACCCCCATCAAGGACAGTGCCCTGCCCAGGGGAAACACTGTACAAATTGCAACAAACCAAACCACTTCACCAAGGTGTGCAGACCCGCTTCCTCCAAGAAGTCAAATCAACACAAGACAGTGCAGGCAGCACAAATCCATACATCAGACGAAGCTGATGGGGACATGGATGACGATGAATCAGAAGGTGTCATACACGTCAAACATGCCATGCAACTGGGAGGCAGTCTTAGGAAATGAATCCCGAAATGCAGCAGAGTGGTGGGAGCCAATCCAGTGATGGCACTAATAGACATGGGAGCCTCCATCAACATCATGGCCCTCCGGGTGCTGAAGAACCTTCAACTAAAACCAATACTCTGCCTTACCACCACCAAAGTGTTCGCATTTGGGTCACCCAGTCCGCTTCCTCTAGCAGGAGTGTTCAGAACGGACATCAAGCATGATGCTCAAACGGTTAGTACCAACATCTATGTCACCAAGACTGGGTCAGGCATGCTAGTGAGCTGCTGAACAGCAGAACAGTTGGGACTGGTGTTGTTTGCATTCAGCGTACATCAAAAAAACATTGAAGGTTTGATAGTTGAATATGCTGAGCTGTTCAATGGAATCGAATGTCTGAAAGAAAGATTGATATGCCTTCACATTGACAAATCCATACAGCCAGTGGCCTTGAAACATTGCAGGGTCGCTTTCCGTCTGCATCCCAAAGTGGAGGAGGAGTTGTGAAAACTGGAAACAGCTGGCATAATTGAAAGAGTAGAGGGACCCACTCCTTGGGTCTCGCCGATTGTGGTTACCCGAAAGCCCAAGCAGCCTGGGGAAGTGTGAATTAACGTGGATATGAGGCTACCCAATGCAGCCATCCGTTGTAAACGTCACCTAACACCAACCATCAATGACATTGTGGCCGAAGTGAGTGGATCGAGGTGGTTCTCAAACATGGACCTGAGGGCAGGCTATCATCAACTCATGCTTGACCCTGAGTCCCGAGCAATAACCACATTTTCGACCCACGTGGGACCCTGGAGGTACACCCACCTCAGCTTTGGAATCTCCAGTGCTTCAGAGGTCTTTCAGGACACTTTCCGAGGTGTAATAGCGGGACTGGATGGCGTCATCAACGTCAGTGATTACATACTGGAAGGACATCTCAACAGACTGCGAGCCACATTCAGGCACCGTCAAGAACATGGTCTCACGCTGCACAGAGAAAAGTGTGAGTTTCTTCAGAATCACATTGCTTTCTTTGGCTACTATTTTTCTGATAAAGGGGTGATGCCCGATCCGGAGAAGTTGCATGACATTCATATGGCGCCTGCCCCCACCTCAGTCACAAGTGTCCGTCATTTTCTGGTCACCTACTGTGGCAGATTCATCCAGAATCTGGCATCTATCACGGCTCTTCTCCGCAAACTGATGAAGACTAACACCCCCTGGGAGTGGAGATCTGCCCAGGAAGATGCTTTCTGTGCCACCAAGAATGCCTTGTCAGCTCATACCACATTGAGGTACTTCGATCTGGCCAAAGAGTATGAACTGGCGGTCGACGCGAGCCCGGTGGGACTGGGCGCCATTCTATCTCAACGTGGTGAACAAGGGAAGTGGGTTTCGGTGACCTATACCAGCCGAGCCCTAACGGTGACTGAACAAAGATACTTGACATTGAAAAAGAGGCCATAGCCGTCCACTGCGGCTGTCACCATTTTCACCTCTATCTATATGGCCAGCCGTTCACGGTGGTGACAGACCACAAACCCCTTGTTCCACTCTTCAACAGATCCACGTCCACTTCTCCTCCTAGGATAGAAAAGTGGATCCTTCAACTACAAGACTATCAATTCATGGTAATCTATCGCCCAGGGTCCCAAAATCCTGCGGATTACCTGTCTAGACATGTCAGACCAGTGTCAGCACAAAAGGAGGATGAGGCAGAAGTCGTGGAAGAATATGTGCGGCTGGAGGTCGAGCACTCCAGACCACTGCCAGTGTCCATGCAGGAGTTCACGGAGGCCGCTCAAGAGGATGAATGTCTCCAACTTGCCATAAGAGCTGTTCACACAGGGAGGTGGCATGAAATGACACACAATCTATCCAGAAGGACGGAAGAGGCCGCACACACCCTGGCCGCCCTGCATCAGGTCCGCATGAGCTGTCGGTGTCACCAGAGGAATGTCTGCTTCGTGGGCTGAGGCCGGTAGTTCCCCGGTCCTTGCAATCCCGCATAGTGGATTTGGCTCATGCCGCTCATCAAGGAGTAGTCAAGACAAAAGCCAGACTTTGGTGTAAAGTATGGTTCCCAGGACTGGATCACCAGATGGAGAGAGTGGTGCGCCTGTGTCACGTCTGCCAGGTCGTGGGGCCATCCGAGCCTCCAGCACCGATAATCACGGAACCAATTCCATCCAAACCGTGGAAGAGGGCCAGTGCCGACTTAGGGAGTTTGCCTGACAGCCGTCACATACTGGTGGTCATTGATGATTTTTCCAAATATCCTAAAGTGGAAATACTGGACATGACCACGGCTGGGCAGGTCATCCCTCGGGTGGAAAAGGTCATGGCCACTCATGGTCTCATTCAGGAACTCAGAACGGACAATGGGCTGCCCTTTTCTAGTCAGGAATTTTCAGATTACCTCGAGAGTCATGGGGTTGTCCACAGAAAAATTACACCCTGCTGGCCTCAGGCCGAATACTTCATGCGAACCTTGAATAAAGTATTGAGCATAGCGGTGGCCAACGCCCACAATGTTGACTGTGCTTTGTACGCATTCCTAAGAGAGTATAGACTCACCCTGCATACTACCACCAAGATATCCCCCTGTGCTCTGTGTTTGATCCAACCAGTAGACAACACCATTCCGCAGTGTGAGGTATCTAAAGCCCTGCAGGAGCAAGCAAGTAAAAGATTGTGCCAATGCACACCTGTCAATGACCGAGTGTCACGGAAGAGGCGAGCGAGGTCAGTACCTCTGCAAGTGGGTGACCAGGTGTTGGTTAGGAATAGACATCCAGGTGGGAAGTTTAGACTCCTGTTTGAGATGGCGCTGTGGACTGTTGTGAGGCTAAAAGGCACCTTGGTCACTGCCCAGAAGGGCCACGAGTCGGTGACTCGCAACATATCGTTCCTCAAACGATACCGATCTGACACTGCTACTACAGCTACAGACATTTTACCACCACCCACTGACTCTGATGGCCTGGAGTCGGGGACTGTGGCCTCAACACCTCGGAGCTGGAGGTCCCCACACCTCGAGGAGAGTGTCTAGAGAAGCAGGGGGGCCTTCAAGGGGTCACCCCTGATGGATGTGAGGGTGATCGTCAGCCAGAGACATCAGGACCAGGTGGTATGGCTGAGACTGTGGTAGGTGCTCCCGCACGGGCTCGGTCTGAGAGATACTATCTTCGTCCTAGACCAATACCGTCCAGCAAGCTACGAGACTTCCTATTGACTTAATGAGAAGGTGTGCAGAAATGCCAGGGGAGCGGTGAAGATATGTTTAATATGCTGGGCTCCTAGTAGATGTTTCAGTTCTGTTCTGTAAGGGTTTTGGGTGTTTTTCATTTTTTTGTTTTCCTCATTTTCTGTTTGGGGTAAAGGAGGTTTGTTGTGTTTGCAGCGTGGACGGGTCCAACTGGGAAGGGGATCCTCCCCCATCCAGGCTATGGTTACCCCTCTGTGTGGAGTAACAATGGTAAGCCCCTGAAGTAAGAGGCAAGAAAATAAAGGGGACTGAGGCTTTGCATGCCGACAGTCCGAAACGCACCTTGGTGTCCCGCGATCTTCTTTTCGAGTGTTTCCCGCGTATGCTATACCGCGGGAAACACAACACTGGCTTGAGGTGTCATTGCCTGATTATTGTCTTTTATACTGCTCAAAAGGTTCGACGTAGTGTCTTTTTCTGATTTTTGAGGGGTTATTGGGCAGGGGTGCCCAGGCACTTCTGCTGGAGTGGCATATATTACTGCCATTGGTCTCCGGAAGGTAAACTTATGTGGCAAATTCTGCTTCCCGAAGTATGACACTGTTGTTTCGGGTGGCGATGTTGAAACCAATTGGCCTTTTATGTTTTAAATTTTTTTGAGAGAGATGTTGGTCTCCTTAGATGATGCTCGTGACCGGGGCATATGAGGTAATGGTTGATGAGTTTTTCCTGATATCATGTTGTATTATTTCCTGAAGAGCTTACTTTCAAACAAGTTGGCACTGGTTTGAGGGAACTGGTTATATGCTATATGGTGTAGAGCTAGTATTTCTCATGTTGGTATTTCTCACATTTTGGGGGGCTTAGTATAGGTATTCCTTCAAATGATTGCTGTCTGCTTTTGGATTTCTGCCCACAGCCTCCCAGTCACCTTGGCGGTGCAACACACTGGGGGCTTCGGTGTGGAATAACTTCCACCTTTTCCTGAGTGCTTAGTTGTTGCTATCAAGACTGCTCTGCCACACCTCTTTCCCTTTAGGCTGATGGAAAATAAAGAGACAATAGAGGAATACAAGCACAAATTTAAGATGCCAAGGGGTAGTGAATCACCCCACCCAGGTGTATCTCATTGCCCCACAAACTTTTTGTCCGGGGATCTGGAGGTCTAAAAGTCTCCTACATCTGTCTCTGGCATGCCAGTACACGGTAGTGCGCATCCAGTTTGGCCCGTAGCCAGTTTGGGCTCTTTATGGTGAAGGCTGGGCCTGGTGGGGTTTGGAGATGGGTGTTGGCTGCCCTGTCCAAAAGCCGCACCAAGCCCTAGTCGGCCCACTTCTGCAGACAAGGAGCTCCACCAATGTAGTGCAGAGACTCTAACACCCTGCTTCTGCTTCCCCTTTTGAACGATACCTTGTTTGCACTTACTCCCCTCTCCACTTATACCCACCACTGCCTCCTCCTTTTAACTCACCACTCTTCTCCTTATTGTTGCTTGTTGCACTTGTTGCTGCCACAAAAAACCCAGGTTACTGCTGGATCGCTGGAAGATTACTGTGAATTGCTTAGGATTCTAAAGCAGGGTCAAAGCAGGGACCAATAGGCAAGATTGGACAGCGGAAAGTCCACAGTGCACATTAAGGATTGTTGCATGGGCTAAAAATGGCTGGAACTGGCTGCTGCGACCCACTATGCATGGGAGATAGGTGAAAGACTCTACAACCATCCACTGTATGCTGTTCTACTGTGTGACACTCCACTATATGCTGTTCCACTCTACATTATGCAACAGTTTGAATACATTATGCGGCAAGAAAAGGCGAATTATGCAGCTTAACATGGCATATTTTGTAATATTATTACTTCATTTTTTCTACTTTTTACACTTTCTGGCCTTAAATTGCATCTCAAAAGTACTGGTTTAACACCTAAATATGGTAATTAGCAAGAGAAAAGTGGCCAGTTAACTTTTGAAAAGGGAGTTCTGTTACCTGGCAACATGTTGCTGCATTTTTAGTAGCTGTTGAACCATTTGAGACAAAATCTTTTTTTGTTAAAATCTGCAGTGTATGCAGCAGATAATGGATTATGTGATAAATGTTGCAAATTCATACTTAAGTGAAAACCGCCGCAAAATTGCTTAATTTTAGTAGCCTTGACTCTAGCCCACACAGCTGTACGCCACTCCAGTATACATCACTCCATTATACGCCGCTCGACTGTACACTGCTCCACTATGTACTATTACACTCGACACCACTCCAATGTACAACACATTGCTCTACCCCACTCCACTCTACATTTTTACACTGCACACAACTCTCCTCAATGCCAGTCCACTCTGTGCCATTACAATGTATGCAGCTCCACTCTATTGCCCGAATTTAAGACTTTTGTTGTGCCCCTTACCACCACAATGTGTGCACCGTATTTAATATACAAATATACATGTTTTTAATGCTATTGGTGTAATGTGCAGGATTAGAGCCAACATTTTGGAGCTAATCCTGTAGAGTACATAGGGGGCCCATTGAAAACAACGGTATGCCCCCTTTAACACCATCTGTGCAGGCGTTAAACATAGCCGCTAAAAATGGAGTAGTGGAATCTCTGAGATTCCACTCTGCCATTTTTGCGGTCTCCCTAATGGGGGAACGCCCCCTTATATACATTATGCCTGGTGCAGGCATAATGTGGGACAAGGGGTTGCAAAGTGGCACAATGCATGCATTGCGCCACTTTGTAAATATGGCGCAACTAATTTGGCCTCGTTGGGCCACATTAGCATCATAGAAAATAATCCTAATGTGGCACAAGGAGGCACTAGGCCCTCTTAAATCTGGGCCTAAGTTCTTCAATGTACGCCGCTCCAGTGTATGCCACTCTGCTATAATCTACTACAGTATTTGCTATTCCACTATACGCCATTCCAATGTATGCTACTCCACTCGTCTCCACTCCATTCTGCGCTATTTCATTGGATGCCAGTCCACTGTAAGCTATTACACTCTACCCCATTCTAGTGTATGCCACTATGGTCTGTACCACTTCACTGTATACCACTGCACTGTATGCTACTCTGCTACTCCAGTCTATGCTATGCTCTGTATACCACTCCACTCTATGCTATTCTACTGTGTACCACTTCACTATACGTTATTCATTTTGACACCACTCCACTGTACACCACTCCAGTCTACACCACTCCACTGTATGCCACTTTTCTTTACTCTATTCTACTCTATGGTATTTCACTGTATGCTGTTCTATTCCACGCACTCCACTTTATGTTACTCCACTGCACGCCACTCCGCTTTACGCTATTACACTGTAGATATCTTTAATCTTTGCTCCTCTACTGTATGGTATTACAGTTTACCTCACTCCAGTGTATACTATTAGACACTACCCCTCCCACAACACACCACTTCAGTCTACACCACTTCACTGTACGACAGTCCAGTTTATGCCACTACATTATACGCTGTTACACTGTACACCACTCCACTCCACTCTATGCTAATACACTATATGCTATTACACTCTATACCACCCCACTGTATGCCACTCAAACCTATGCTATTCCACAGTATGCTATTCCACTTTATGCCCCTCCACTGTATGCTACTCCACACCATGCCACTCCAGTATACTTTCCTTCACTCTAACTCCATGCTACAAAACTCTACTACACTCTATGCCACTCTACTAGACTCTACTCCACTCTATCCCTGTACACTCCACGGTCCAAATTTGCACTCAACTCTATGCTCGTACACTCTATTGTACAGCACTCTACTCGACTCTATGACAGTTTCCAACACAGTATGACACAGCACTCCACTCTACTGTAGGAGACACCACTCTAATTTATAACAGTTTCCTCAACTCTAAGCTAGGCTACTTCACCCTATGCCACCCCACTCTACCCTACTCCACTGTACCCTATTCCACTCTACACCATTCACTACACACAACTCCACTTTACACTATCCCACTCTGTACCACTTGACTTTTCTACACTCCGCTGTATGGTATTCCAGTGTATGCTATTTCACTGTATGCTACTTCACTTTACAGTAATCCACTCTATGCCACTACAATGTATGCCACTCTACTCTACACCTCTCCATTGTATGGCACTCTCCTCCCCTCTATATATCTCCACTCTATAAAAGTCTACCACAGTTGATGGCACTATAGGACATTCTACTCCACGCTATCCCCATACACTCCACTATCCACCTCTATGCTTCACTCTATGCCCTTACACTCCAATGTACAACACTGTATTCCACTGTACAACACTTTTCTGTATGACACAGCACTCCACTCTACTGTGCTTGACCCCATTTCAGTATATAACAGTTTACTAGCTACACTATGCCAGTAACTCCACTCCATGCCACTGTATTCTACAACACACCAATACACTCTATTTCACTTCACTCCGAATTGCATTACATTAATCCACTTTACTCTACTCCACTGTACAAGACTTTACCTCACTCTACGCTACAATACAACAATCCACTCTACATAACTCCACAGTTTCACACACTACTGTACTCAATGCAACTCCACTCTTCTACACTGTATGCCACTCTCCAACACTTTACTCCTGTCCATACCCCTTTAATCCACTGTCGAACACTGTACTATTCTATATGGGACTGTACAACACTCTACTCAACTCTTTGTATGCCACCCCACCTTATCCACTAAACACTGCCACAGTACTCCACTCGACTCCACTACTCCACTGTACGCCACTCCACTCAGTGCCACACTAGAACACAATATGCCAATCCACCTCACTGCACTGTACCATACGCCATTCCATTCTGCAAAAATCAACTAGGCTGTATGCCCCTAACTCTACTTTCCAATACTGTTCGACATCCCTATAAACTCTACTGAACAACATGGTACTCCACTTAATGAAAGTTTACTCAACTGTTTGCTATGCCACTCAACTCAACTGCACTCAATGCCACCATAGTCTATGACATGGCACTCCACTCTACGACACTTTACTCCACTCTGCACAACCCCCTCCAGTGTATTCCACTCCACTCCGCTCTCCTACACTTTAACCCACTCCACGCCACTGTGCTATGATACACTCTACACCACTCCACTGTCCGACATTCTACTCCACTGTATGGAACTGTACTCTACAACACTGTACTCCACTCTATGCCATTCTAATACACTCTACTCCACTCTAAGCCCATTCACTGTACGCCACTGTACTACACTGTATAACACTCAATGACACGCCACTCAACTTCTCTCTATGATACACCACCCCACTATGTGACAAGGCACTCCGCCGTATGACACTATCCTCCTCTTTACTCTGCGACTCTGCACTTGATGATACTCCACTTTATGACACTCAACTTCGCCCTACTCTACTGTAAAACACTCTATAAACATGCTACTCCACTCTATGACAGTCTACATCACCCTACTCTACTGTTCAACATGCCACTCCATTGTTTCAGTCTACGATACTGTACTGGACTCCACTATATTGAACACCATGCCACTACACTATATAACACTTTACTACTCTCTACGATACGTTACTACACTCTACTCCACTTGATTCCAATCTACAGTACTCCACTCTATGACTATAGGCTTTACAACACTCTCCTCTCCTGTACTGTATGACTCTCCACATAACCTCTCTCCACTTGCAACCTTGAGCTCTACCATTTAAAACACATTTTGTATTATATATATTTTTTAAAGTGAAATTCAATTAAAAAACAAAGGTTAAAGCTTAGTTATATTTAGGAAAACGTATTTCCTTATGCAAACCAAATTTAAAGTACACACATTTTAAACATTCTAAAGTTATAGTTATAACTTTCATTTACAATTTATCCACCATCTTCAAATTATTACAAGTAGTGGACCTGGTTACACACTCTATTCAGCTTGCTAATCAGATAGCACTAACTATAACTCGCCACTCTTCCATGCACTGGTTGTGACATATAATGCTATTTGAGAAGTTATGGGTTGTTATGAATGTTATATTTCACATGCTATAGGTGATGTAGTATGCTAGGGTATAAACAGTGTATGGAAAAGGCATGAGTTAAAGTTAATGTAGTATACTAGGCCTGAGCGGAGTTGATTAAAAACTCTGTGGAATTCGGCTGAGGCAGAGTTCCGTGACCCACGGAGTCCTGAATGAGCCCGATCTCAGAAGCGCTAAGCAGGGTCGGGCCTGGTTAGGCAGGCGCAACCCTGCTTAGCGCTTCTGAGATATGGCGCATTCAGGAGCGGGCCCTAGGCAGTGAAAGCTGTAGTTTGAGGCCTCTTGTGCATCAGCCTGTCCTGTGTGCAGCCAATGGCTGTGCACAGTGCAGGGTTTGGGTGGGTATAGGGGTTGGCCGCACCCCAAAAGGCCATGCACAGTGTGGGGTTGTGTTGCGATAGGGGTTGGCCACAGGGCTTGGCTACAGGCCAGTCTCTGCAGCCAACCAGCACCACGCAAGGCCATAGATACTGTATACATTGGAGAGGGGACACTGCAACTAGCACATAGTAGTAATAAACAGCACATTAGCACTTTTCTGTGCAAATCGGGGGTGGTGGTTCCCAGGGTGCAGGGGGGGCCAGAGGCCCACGCATAAATCACATTGATCACCCCTGGGAGGTGGTCCCCAGGGCATCAGGAGACGGCCGGGCAGCCACCTGCATATTATTACTTTCCTCTCTGGGAAGGTGGTAGTCCCCAGGGTAGCAAGAGGGGGCTTGGTGCACCCCGCAAATTATTACTTTAACACCTGGGGAGGTGGTGGTCCCTGGAAGAGCGGAGAGGTGCACACACCCCCACATTTAATTACAGGCCTGGGAATGTGGTGCTCCCCAACGCAGCTGGGGGGGCACGCCCTTCCCCCCGAATATTAATCATAAGACCCAGGGAGGTAGCAGTCCCTGGGGTAGCGGGAGCACGCCAGGAGCCCCCCCATTTTTAAGCAAATGTCCCCAGGACTTGGCCCACCTGGTGGCGTTATAGTAAAGAGGAGTGGGATCCCGCGCTTAATTTTTTTATTTTTTTATTTTACGGTGGATCCGGTCGTAAAATAAAAATAATGCTTTTTAACTGTGAGAGAGGGTCTCTCTGGGACCCCATAACCGGAGCTAAGAGGTCAAGGTGTCCCTACCCTGCCCCTTTTCTTTCTTTTTTACATTTTTTCTGTGACTCTGCTGAAGCTGAGTCCCAAGATGGCTGACAACACTTCTATGGCTTCTGTTGTTGATGCGTTGCCAGCCAATCAGATCTCAGCACAAGTTTGGGAGGCGTTGCGAATCCTTCGCGTCCCTATATATACAAATTTGTTTTCCTCCTAATTTGTCAAAAACAATTGAACCAAATTACACTAAAACAAAAAAATGGTTGCTTTCTGGACTAGGACCTACCTTTCTGTCAAGTTTGGTGTAATTCCGTCCAATAGTTTCGGTGATATAGCTGTGCAAAATCCCCATGGAAAAATTAATGGGGAAAATGTGTTTTGGGACCCCTCCCTTTGTCTCGGCCCTCCCTGGGCTGATCAACTGAAACTTTCTACACAGCAACTGACATCACTGCCAATTTTTTCTTGGTTTTGGAAAGTTTTGTGAAGATTCGTCAAGCAGCACCAAAGATATAGGCAAGTAAAATAATGCTTTTAATATTAATATATATCTAAATATATTTGCTTCTACAAACCAACCAGTTTGCGCACAAGCTCAAACACAAAAATTTTACAAACATGTTTCGGCTGAGCGCCTTTCTCAATGTCAAGCTCACTGGCTAAAATCAGCCGTTTTTGATCATCATGGTAACACCTCACAGGGAGCATGGCAGCCATCTTATAAGTACAAAACCTTGTTGCATATATATACATGAATCTTGCTGCCCCTGTGTTCATGATTACATCACCAAGCTCAATTCAATAGAAACTAATAAAACATTACAATTTTAACTTTCAAACAATAATCAAAACAAATACAACAGCGATCACTTACTGTGTGCAGCCAAGCCACTGCAAACACTTAGGTTATTGATAGCCAGACCTGTCAAGCAGGTCCCGCTGTCAAAAACGGAAGCTTTCACCTCTGTCCCCTGCAAAGATGAAATGCTCTAGCACACATGGAGCTGATGTTAAAGCCTGCATGGCATTTCTATTTCTACCACAGTATAACTTTCTGGAAGCTGCTGGCAAACGACCTCTCCACAGTGGTGTAAGCAATGCAAAAAGCATGTTATCCACAAGTCGGGGAGCATAGCACAACGCAGGCTGTGAAAAGTTGCAAGAGTTTATGCCTTGTAAAAATCTGCTAGATACTTCACAAACGTTACACAGTTAGAAATTTTAAAAACTGAGTGTAAAAAGAAGCACATAAATGTTTGCATGAGCAAAAATGAAAAACATGAAATTTGTAGACTGCTTTCTTGCAAAAAATTGAATCATTCCAATCTGTCCCTCCGTATTTTAATGAAAAGAAAAGGCACACACCAAATTTTTACTGTCACATGGAAAGGGGAGTTTGCAGGAAATATTTTGAGGAAGGCCTATATGAAAAAGACACTCATACTTTCACTACTTATTGAGATAAACGTCAATTGCCATAATGCCTTAGGGTGGAAGTGACATCACATGCCATTTAAATCTTACTTTCACTCACACATGCATACACAAACCAGCTCTCACATAAATATACTCTCACCCGCAAGCACACACACAACATACATTTAAAAGCACTTTTTACTTGCCTCATCTGCCAGAGAGTTATATTCCAGCTAATTAATTGTAACCCATTTTTTACACTGATAGTCAATAAGAAAATATTATTCATTTATAGTGCAATAAAATATTGACAGAAAACAAGGAAAATGGAGCCCCCGCCGACTTCCCTAAGGATGAGCTGTCCTTATGTTCCTGCGCTGATTTTGATACCTCTGAGGCCAGGGAACGCAAAGGCAGTGCCAGGGGTCGCATCTGCATTACCATTCTCATCGAATTTCATAAGTCTAATGAAAACTTTGCCAAATTCCAAGATGTGCCTTCCACACGGAGAATCAAGCTGCTTACCGTGTTAGCCCAGCGGGGAGACTGTAGTCTATATGTAGATCATATATATTGAGCTGCACATACAAAACACGTGCAAACAAAGGATTCATGTGGTAAGTAAATTAGCACACATTTATTTTAATATATTTAAATCCATCTTTCTCAATAATTCATCATGTATAAGAGGGGTTGTTAACATGTACGGCTGACAAAGTTGCTGAATTCACTACTGGAATGCCAAATACAAATTTCTAGAAAGCAGTCAACCCTTGTCCCATAGAGATATAACCAAGACCACATTTAGAAAAAAACCTTCCTTCAATGCTAATCTTAATATTTGAGCCAGATTTTGTCTAACGCAGCAGTTCTTAAACTTATGATTTCTGTGGAACCCATGCTTAAGCAATCTCCTAAAATGATACAAGAAAGTACAGAAACAAGAATATGCCAGCACAAATTACAACATTATGACAAACCAAAAGACATACAAAAATCAGAAATTTAATTTTTATGGGAAGGTTGGAGCTTTTCAGTATTTGGTTTCATTTCTAAAAGACGAAGTCATATGCTATATTCTAGCTTTTTTGCTCCTGAAGCGTGCTTCCCTTTTGTCGGTCCATGCCAGGGCTTTATTTGGGGCCATCAGTTGTCCATACTAGTTTCTGTTTGCTGTACATGCGCTGCTAATGCAACTCAAGCTGAGTGTACCAACTTAATATTTAGCCTCCGATTTCTAATTGTTTAATATTTTCATATTTACATTTTGCTTTTTTATGTATACGTACACAATTAAGCTGCTAAAATTATTTAGTTTTGTGAACAGTCGCAAATGCCCTGAGTAGGCATTGCGGACCCGCTGGGTACTGCAGAAGACAAGTTGAGGACATCTGCCCTAGAAAGTATGTGACAGTGTTATCCATAAACCCATATTATTCACTCAGTTACCATTCAGGTATGAGGTGTGTTGTTTCCAGTAGTTGGTTCAAGGGCATATGACAATGGGGCTGCTACTTTACGTAAATTCAGTGCTACACACAGTAAATCATGGTTTCTTAATACTAAGATTATCCACCTAGCAAAAGACAACATCAGCATAAAACAAAGGACAAAGGGGAAATTTGTACGTTACAAATAGCCACCTCCAAAATGAAGCTTGATGTCCCTACCCCACAATTAAAATGAATATATATATCTGGCCCGTATTGTTTACAGTACCATAGAGGTTGGTTTAATTTCTGACCCAGTGCGGACAACGCTCCGATTTAGCTGTGTACCTAAGGAACTCATCGTCAATATGACCTTCCACAAGGTTGAGCAAAAAACTGACATGCTGTCATAGTTTGATTTAGATTCCGAGCAATAATACTCTGCACTCTTGCTGACAGGGAAGCTTTACATAAGAGAAGCCTGTAACGGAATAAGGTTTCCATCCACTAGGATTTGGCCTATCAGCATTTTGATAGCAGGATGACTGTTACAGGACAGTCTCATATCTAGCCAGGGATTCGTCTGGGGAGGCAAAACCAGTACAGGTCATCCCACGGTTAATAATAAACTTGTATTTTACGTATGTCTTCTGTGTTATCCAGATAAAACATAAGGGCGCTCTTTCTAGTTTAGTCAGAAAGTAGATAACAAGTGCAGGAGAGAAGAATGTAACAAAATAGTCTGGTCTATGCGGATATTTACATTGTCATTCTTGAATAAGAAAGCATGAGTTCTTGATGTAACCTTATTAAAATGTCATACCACTTGCCACTTGTGATCATAAGGCCTGGATCTAGCCCCCACTTTAGCCACTTTAATGGCTACTAAATAAAACATTTCCACAGGAGATGTCGATTGCTGACTAAATAAAACATTTCCACAGGAGATGTCGATTGCTGGATTTATTAACAGGCTACTCATTTGTAAAGGACTTCGTTCAACGTACAGAAAGGAAAGGGTTTTATAAGCGGGATGTGATACATTTTCAATCTTTTCTAAAACATTCTTAATGGAAAAGTTAAAAATAGACTCCGAGTCTACTAAAGAAACCTACGGCTGACCCAAGCGACCTGAAGAACTTCCGCCCCATCTCGCTCCTCCCCTTCCCTGCCAAGGTAATAGAGAAGACCGTCAACAAACAGCTTACCAACTTCCTGGAAGACAACAACCTTCTCGACCCTTCCCAATCCGGATTCCGTACCAACCACAGCACTGAAACCGCCCTCATCTCAGTCACAGACGACATCAGAACCCTGATGGACAATGGTGAAACAGTCGACCTCATCCTCCTCGACCTCTCGGCTGCCTTCGACACCGTCTGTCACCGCACCCTAATAACCCGCCTCCGCTCCACCGGGATCCAAGGCCAGGCCCTGGACTGGATCGCCTCCTTCCTCTCCAACCGCTCTCAAAGAGTCTACCTCCCACCTTTTCGCTCAGACCCCACCGAGATCATCTGCGGCGTCCCTCAAGGCTCCTCGCTCAGCCCGACACTCTTCAATGTCTACATGAGCCCCCTCGCCGACATCGTACGCAAGCACAACATCATCATCACCTCCTACGCCGACGACACTCAACTTATACTTTCCCTCACCAAGGACCCCGCCAGCGCTAAGACCAACCTACAAGATGGCATGAAGGACGTCGCAGATTGGATGAGGCTCAGCCGGCTAAAACTGAACTCTGACAAAACGGAAGTCCTCATCCTCGGCAACACCCCGACCGCATGGGACGACTCCTGGTGGCCCACGGCCCTTGGCACCGCACCAACCCCCTCAGACCACGCCCGCAACCTCGGCTTCATCTTGGATCCTCTGCTCACCAAGACCAAACAAGTCAACGCCGTGTCCTCCTCCTGCTTCCTCACCCTCTGCATGCTCCGCAAGATCTTCCGCTGGATCCCCACAGACACCAGAAAAACCGTGACCCACGCCCTACTCACTAGCCGCCTGGACTACGGCAACACCCTTTATGCTGGGACCACCGCAAAACTCCAAAAACGTCTGCAACGTATTCAAAACGCCTCCGCCCGCCTCATCCTCGACGTACCCCGCAACAGCCACATCTCCGCACACCTGAGACACCTGCATTGGCTCCCAGTCAGCAAAAGGATCACCTTCCGACTTCTCACCCACGCACACAAAGCCCTCCACGACAAGGGACCTGAATACCTCAACAGACGCCTCAGCTTCTACGCCCCCACCCGTCTCCTCCGTTCCACCGGCCTCGCGCTCGCTGCCGTCCCTCGCATCCACCGCTCCACGGCGGGTGGGAGGTCTTTCTCCTACCTGGCAGCCAAGACCTGGAACACCCTCCCCACCAGCCTCAGGACCACCCAGGACCACTCCGCATTCCGGAGACTCCTCAAGACCTGGCTCTTCGAGCAGCAGTAACCCTCTTCCCCCTAGCGCCTTGAGACCCGCACGGGTGAGTAGCGCGCTTTATAAATGTTAATGATTTGAATTATTTGATTTGAGATGGACATTACTGGTGAGGGGTCGCCGACAGGTACACTCCTATACATGCCTGAATAATATAGGCTAGATTTAGCTAAATTAAGAAGGTTTGGTAGTAAAATCCCATCCTGCAGTGTAATTGGAATTGGTTCGTACAGTTTCCCCACAGAACAAGTGGAAAATATTTTCCACTGAAGACATAACAAACTCTTACATGTAGATATTTAGGGGCAGATTTAAGGAAAGCGGTGCAGCGCCATTTTCCTTGCGCCCCTAAGCGCCCCCCTAACACCACCATGTGTGTGCCGTATTTAAAATACGGTGCACCGTGACGCAGGGTAGGGGGCAATAGCGTCATTTCATGTGACTCTTTTAATGTACTCTGCAGGAGTAGCACCAAAATGTTGGTGCCACTCCTGCAGAGTACACAGGGGCCCATTTTAAATAATGAAATGACAATGGTATGCCCCCTTTTAATACCTGATCTTAAGCAGGCGTTAAAAGTGCAGAAAGAAATGGCTCATGGTAATCTCATAGATTTCCTTGTGCCATTTTTTCAGTCTCCTTAATGGGGGAACGCCCCCCTTACATACATTATGCCTGGCACAGGAATAATGTGGCTCAGGGTTTACAAAGTGGCACAATGCAAGCATTGCACCACTTTGTAAATATACCCTGTGAGAAATGCCACCTTAACACCACGTTTGCGTTGACATAAATGCCTCCAAAGTGGTGCAAGGTGGCACTAGGGGCTTATAAATATGCCCCTTAGCTTCCTAATCGTTACCCTTCCTACACGGCAGCCACAAACTATTACTGCCTGCCTGGCAGCAGCACATTCAGTCACCGCCCAACCTGAAGTAAAAGGGGAACAGATATCCATTTGCAGGTCCGGTGCAGTCAGTGATTTCACCCTCCTGCAGGGGGTGTCTGGTGGGCTCTGAGGACCCTCTTTCCACCTACAAAAAGGGCTGTCTTCAGGGTCTTCACTGACTGTGTGCCAGCCCTTTTGCAGGACACAGTCGCCTCCTGATGGTATTTTTGTCACTGTGCCCATGCTTCAAATATGTCACCGGTACAAAGAAAAAGTGTACCCTTGTTTGCTTGGGGCTATGCCACCATGCAAATGATGGGCATCCTCCCCTAGGATTGCTCAGGCACTCTCTATATTACAGAAAGGGCTGGGCGGTCGTTGGTGGGTCCTTCTTTAATACCCAAGTGCTCTAGGGGTGCAGAAAGGCAAAAGAGGAGAGCACGCAATCATTGTATAACCGGGGCACTTCACTTTGTATACTACAGACCTTGGACTACAACATTGATTCTTGCTTAATTTTTCAAATAGGTGAATAAGTGATGAAAATCATCAAAACCCTGATTTTATTTGCTGGAACAAAAATTACAGCATAATTCAATTCAGAGCAAAAGCACAACAAAAACCCTGACTCTAGTCTATCAATAGAACATTCCTTTTGGTACCGGGCTCGGAGAACATGGACGAGAAGACACTACACTATTAATTTGTCTGCTTTTGTGTTTATACTCTGGGATGTGTTATTATCACTATTGGTTAGTCTTGAGCCAGATGACACTATCAAAATCAATTGACACCTTCAAAAAGAGCCCAGGTTTTATGTGGATTCAGATAGTGCATAAACATAGTATTGGCTACTTAAATCAAGAAGGGCTTCAACATGAATAAAGGAAGACACAACCTGAGAGGTACAGGGATGGTTCTAATGTCTATTTTTTAAAGTAATACAAGTGTTCCTTTGTTGCATACATTTTGTTGAGTGGTTAGTCCAAGTGACTTCTTAAGACCTGCAAGGATGCATTCATCACCGTTGACTAAGGCAAGAGCTGGTTCTAGGAGGCGACAGATATCAACGTGTTTTTCCTGCAATACCATCAATGCAGTGAGTGAAGAAGGATGAAACAGAGCCACCTTGTGCTCCCGTTCCCTTAATTCCTTCATCCATAGTATTAGAGTGGTCTTTGAATATCCATAATGCCATTTAAAACAGAAGGGGATCAGTACATGTGGATTTTCTTTTACAGTAGATAGTCTGTCTTCTCAAAGATAAACCCATGGCCCCTTCTGACCAGCCCTTATCCTGTGTATTGCATTGTCTGTATTGTTGTAGATCAGAATAGCCTATACAAAAATCTTGTCTGACATATGTTCTAAATATCGTTTACAATAATATCTTGGGTTAAGATATTCTAATATTAACTTCAATGGGGTGATATTTATGTAAATGATATTTATCTCAGCCAATATTCTAACTATAACTATCTGGTGGCACCCTATCTGCATTGGTGTATATCCAAATTTTGCAGAATTTAACAGGATCCCCAATTTCTGTAGAACTTTGCCCCTCATACTGAAGTTTAGTATTGTTTATGGTAGGAAATAGTTTTCAGAAACTACTTGTTTACTTATGAATACACAAAGCATTTCTGACTTCTGAAGAGTGAAAGCTTTGCCAACCCAGCCATGCAGATGGTGAAGTCTCATAAGTTAGTCATCAGTTTGAATGGAAGATTTTCCTTGAAAATAGTTGAAGTATTTCATAATCTCCTGGGCTGTTCTACTGGGACATGAAGTACTCACTCTTCTAGAAAGTGTAATGTTATTGATTCTTTTTATAGTTCAGGCAGGGGCGGCTCCTCCGTTAGGGTGGAGAAGCATTACCCCACCCCCGCCAGCAGCAGAAGCTGCAAAACCTTGAACAAACAAAATGATAATAAACCATGTTTACTATTGTTTCATTTGTTAAAGGGTCTGGGCCACTGGGGTGACGAGCAGTGAAGGGAGTGCTCTGTGCACACCCCTCAGTGCACATGTATGTTTGGCCAGCTGTCTTGGGCCGGCCAAACACACATGCGCAATAGGCTCTCTCCACCCCAGCAACACAGCCTCAAAGTGCCAATCCTGACTCTGCTCTGAGCAGCATCAGGATTGGCTGCAGGGCAGGCTGGTTCCCTGTGCCTGCCTGCAGCGACGGGAGCAAGAGGATTGGTGCGGCATGGGAGCAGGTAAGTTTGTATTAAAAAAATGTTTTAAATACATTTTACCCCCTCCCACCCACGTTCCCCCGCCACCCGACCCCACGTGCGCAGCACCCGCCCTACCCCTTGTGACCAAAGCGAGGTGCTGCTTTAAGTTCAGTCCTCCAACGGATGTTGTGGTAGATAGCAAGGAATACATAAGACCCTGTTCTGAGATCGAGGTCTTACTGTGGTCTGAGGCTAATTAATTTCATGCAACAGATTCAGGAATCTGAACCTCAAAAAAAATAAAGAAAGTACATGACCCAATCTATAGAGACATAAACACAACCAAGCGGCAAGAAAGAACAAGTTACGACCCCCAGTAATGCTCTTTCATGTGGATACTCTATATAATCGCAGATTCATGACCCTTATAATATTCCCAGGTGCTAGGCTGGATCTGGAAGATTTTCAGCAGAGCCTCTAAACACTGGTAAGTAGCGTGATGAGTCTCCATATTGACCATGTTGACCTCGCTCCCCCCAAGAAGTGATGACTGGAACCAAAATAGGCTCCATCCAAGCAAGTTGACACCAGTTTCTTTCTCAACACAGTCCACAGAGCCCATAAGTCAATTATTCATGATAGTGTACAGATCCTTAATTTGGGAAGTGTGTAGATCTCTAATTTGGCATCTTTTAAGATGAAAAAGAGTTCATTCCACAGAAAGGGGAGATAGGAGGGCAGTCAGGAAACTGAAGTTAGAGTATCCACAAAAAGGAGCATAAACAAAGCTAAGTAACTTGTTCTTCTGATGGATGCAGAACCTCCACCTTTACAATAGATACCAAAGCAGTTTCTCCCATGGTGGTGAGCCTGTGGAAGGACTCAGACCAAAAAGTCGATGCAGGATGGAATAACCAAAAGGCCCTTCTCGTCGAACCTGGCTGTCAAGGCAGTAATGCTTCATGAACCTTTGTCGCTAAGTCACCTAGCAAATATCCTGGATAGGCACTCTGCATGCCAATGCAGTAGCAGCAGCCTAGGAACTCGTGTAATGGGTAAATGGGCCCTAAATCCTTCTAGAGTCTGCTTCTTGGTCAACATGTAGCAGATCCTAATGCAGAGGGCAATCCACCAGGACAAATTCTTTCTTCACTGCCTTGCCTATCTTTGCCCCAGAGAAACACATAAAGAGCTGATCGTCGACCCAGTGGTTTTTGGTCAAATTGATGCAAAAACTTAACTCTATTTTGGGAGCCAAGAAAAGGAATCTCTCCTCCTCTTTTGTGGAGTGAGGCAGGGCAAATAACATTGGAAAAGAGATGCACTGTTCAATGTGAAATGAACTTCCTTAGGTAGAAAGTCCATTGGAGTCCTCACCAACAGTGTGTCTGGAAAATAGTTGTTGTACGGAAGCTGGAATGATAAAGTATGAAGCTCACTCATGCAACAAGCTGAAACAACTGCAAAGAGAAAGAACATTTTCATGCTCATGAGATGTAGAGGACAGCTGTGGAACAGCTCAAAAGGGGTACACATAAGAAAAGTAAGGACCAAATTAAGCTCCCACATTGGCATCACAAAGTGTATAAGAAGAAACATGGGGTCTAAACTTTTGAGAAATTGCATCACAACAGGTGATTTGAATGAGGACTATCGGCCGGATACTTGCAGAGGGACGAGAGGAACAACAGATAACCTTTAATCATAGACATTGGAAGTACTTTCTGGGACAAAAACAAAACAAACAAAACATCCAGCAGTTTGGCCTGCAACAGGTCTGTATTACAGGTCTGTATTACAAGTGCCACACCAGGACACAAACTTGTCCCAGCATCCAGCGTCCCACCACCGGCTTTTCAGAAGGACGTCTGACCGCAAGGATGAAAGTCCCTGTTTCGGGGGGAATTGAATGCAATAAACTGCCACTGCTCAATCTCCATGCATTGAGGTGTAGATTGCCCAACCCTAGGTACAAAACCCTGCCCTGCTGCTGTGACCTAAGATCCTCCCGACAACAGCCAGGAAAGAGGAGTGATGCTCAAGCCCAGAAGTTCTGGGTACCACACTGTCCTTGCCCAATCCAGAGCCACTAGGATAACCTGGGCCCAGTGGTTTTTGATCTTCTTCAGAACTTGCATCAGGAGAAGTAGTGGCAGGAAGGCATATGAGTCCCAGGCTCCACTCTAGGCAGAATACATCTCTGAGTCATCTTGGGAAGTCGAGAGTGCAAAATTGTTGACATTGCAATTTCTCAGCTGTGGCGAAGAGATTGTGCCAGGGTTCTCCTTATTGATGGAAGACACTCTGCATCACCTCTGGGAGTAAACTACCATTTGTGATCCCATAGGTGTTGCCAGCTGATTTCTTCCACTCTGGTGTTTAAAGAGCCTTCAAGGTGGTGTACAATTAGGGAAATACCATGATGATTCAGCCAGTTTCAGAGGTGTATGGTGTTCTGGCACAGGACCCACAACAACACCACACTCTGCTTGCTACAATACCATATGGCGGTGGTGTTGTCTGTGAGGACCTGAATTAGTCTTTCCTTGATGGACCGCAGGAAGGCTTTCAAGCCAGGTGAATGGTCTGCAAATCCAGCAGGTGGATGTAGAGATGGGTCTCAGTCATTGGCCCATGTCCTCTGATCTCCACCTCTCTCAGGCATCATTTTCTCCACTGAATAGAGAGAAACAGATATATCCCATAAAAACATTAAAAGTTCCCTAAAGGAAGCCCAAAACTGTGTTTGTAGGAATGCAGATCTTTTAAATAACTGGTACCTTATAGCATATACCATGTAAGTGGTACAGCTCTAAATCAACACTGAAAGTCACAACAGAGAAACATATGTACACTCTATCTGGGTCCATGGTGATGCCTTGAAAAAAAAGATCTGTAAAGCATGAAGATCCCGTTGGACCTTGAAGTATGGTGATACGTGTCCTGTAGTTAAATGGTCCCTATATAGCATTTACTTTAAAATGCCTATAGGTGAATTTTGAATCTGAGTCATGATGAAGGCCTCTGTGATACTGAAGATGTTTTGCTTTAAAGACTCTTAGAGATATTGAGATAAGTTAGGTTAGAAACACGGTTTCCCTTTGAACCACAGTGATAACACAGCATCTTTTGGCAGTATTGGCATTGTATTATGCAATATTAAGTCCCCTGCTTAGAAATGAAATCATTATAGCTGCCACTTAATTTTGTTGCGCTTGTGTGCTTGGGAAAGGCTAAAGATACTATAACCCTGGTTTGAACACAAGCTCTTCTTGTGCTGCACGCTGGTGGATCTGGTCTTGATTTTGGCCACATGATTTCAGTCCTTGTATTTGAACCACATGTCTCTGCACAGTCATACATAGGTGGGTGAGAAATGAAGATGTCCGGAGAGCCGCCAGCGATGACAGTACGTATGCAGTCCCAAAGCATGCACTGAAGACCTGGGTTTTTGCAGGTGAACTTGGATTCCATAAGGAAAAGTCACTCACCTGTAATCCAGTCCTCATCAAGGGGCAGCCTCATCAAAGTCATAAGCACAGCTCCTGCCCACACATGGGAATCCTGGAGCACGTTTAAACTACTGTATACATGCATGTCTATCTAACTTTGTACAATGTAATAAATATGTTTTCAGTCTAAAAAAGGCTACAAATGGCCAAATTTAATTTCATTTTCATCTTAAAAAAGAAGCCAAGTGCATACAAATTAGTGTCTGATAGAGAACTGACCATAGAAAATCTTTCACAAACCTTTTTGGAAAGAAATAGGAAAGGGGATGTGTCACAGTGTTAGCCAACAGGCTGCACCGCAAAGCCTAGGAGAGAAAAACTGGCACTGTGATGTTAAGAACCTCACAAAAAACCCTAAAATCCCATCATGTCCCACAGGTGACAGATAGGTCAGATACATTTTACAGAAATCAAAGGATCCTGAGTGAAAATTGCTGACAGCTGTGGCATTTCTTGTCCAGGGAGGAGGAAGGGCTGCCCTGGAAGAAAAAAGTCTTACAGGGGAGTAACTTTTCCTTCTCTTCCGGGGGATCCTCATCACTAGTCATACGCACTGAATCAAAGAGCGAGCTCACCCTGTAAATAAGCTACAAGGAATAGAAAGTAATAGAATATAGCTCTAGCAACTGCCCAAAAGGGTTCCTCAAAGAAGTCTGCCTTACTTGAGTATACACTCTTGAGCAGGAATCCAAACAAGTGTCTAGTGAAAGTATTAACAGAACCCTAAGTCGCAGCCTTACAGATTTTTGAAATAGGAATGTTACCAAGAGGGGATATAGTAACAGCTTTTCCCCTCGTCGAATGTCCTTTAGATGTATCAAGTAGGGAATTTTTAGCTTGCTGGTATGAAAGTAATATCCAGTAAACTATCCTTCTAAAAATGGATTGCTTTCATAAAAACCATAATTTATGAGAAGTTGATCTGATTGTCTTATATTTAGTTTTGTCTGGATAGAATTTCAGAACTTTTTTCACCTCTAGGGAACATAGAGATCTCTCTGCTGGAGTTGATAGATTAGGGATAGATTAGGAATAAATGTAGGCAAAGAGATGGCTTGGTTCATTTGAAAAACAGCCTAGGAAGATGTGTTTTCATTATCATCTATTACTATGGCATACTCTGCGTGATTCAGTAGTGCATAAAGCCTGAATTTCACTAACTCTGCAGTTGGATCTAATAGCGACTAAGGATGCTGTTTTCCATGTATGATGTTGTAAAGAAGCTTTGTGAATAGGACCGGGGGACATTCATTTAGACAGAACAATATTAAGCTTCCAAGGAGAAGGTGGTGACTTTTAAATACCTCCTAACAAATATTTAATTACAGTCATTCTAAATAAGGAGATTTGTGATGGAGACCTCCTACAGGCATTGTATCCTCAAGGTATACTCTAGTAGAAGAACACTGTAAACCAGACATTGCCAGATGAAGTAGGTAAGGAATTACTACATCTTCTTTACACAAGGATGGGCCGTGGCTGTTCTGAATACATCAATGTAAAATCTCGTCCACTTAAAGGCATACCATTTTCTAGTGGAAGGTTATTGAGCTTGTCTGTAATGTTCATACAGACTCATGGAAGACTTAGATGACAATATTCTAGGAATTCAGGAGCCACAAAGCTAAGTTCAGTAATTGAAGGTTGAGATGCAGGACCTGGCCTTCAACCCTGTAAAGGAGATCCTATCTGTGTGGCAGTCTATTGTGTAGTGGCTCTGAAAGGTGAAGGAGGTCGGTGAACTACCATTAGCGAGGCCACTCCGGTGCTATCATCATTCTAGTCTTGGGCTGGTAGAACTAGATCAGAACTGTTGGTATGAGGGACTTGGGGGAAATGCTTGAAGAAACTTCTTTCACTCATCTATCAAAATAGCATTCCCCTTTGAACCTGGTTGATAGAATCTGAATGCATAATCTTGGCATTTTCTGTTTCTTGTGTCTGCTAACACATATGCTTTTGGATAACTCCAGTGTTGAAAAACGTCTTGCAAGATTTTGACGGTTAGACCCCAGTTGTGGTTTCCTTGAAATACACGGATGAGAGAGTATCTTTGTACATTTTGAACATCTGGAAAGGGGACATCTGTTATTGTCACATTTCTTGCTTTCACCATATCCATATGGCTAGGGAATCAAGGGATAGTGGTCTCAAGTGTGCTCTTGCTCAGATAACAAGTTGTATTGTCTGTCTGAACACGAAAGGAGTTTGTTGTTATGGAAGGCAAAAAAGACTTCTTAGGGGTAGAGTATGTGGAGTTAAGGCCAGGGCTGCTGACTTTCAAACTGGGGAACCAGGTTCGTGTCGCAGCATCGACTCAACATCCTGTGATTGTGGGCAAATCACTTCACCCCCCTGTGCCTAAAGAAAAAAAGAAAAATGAATGTGACCTTGTGTCATATAACTGGTGCTCATGCAAAGTGCTCCAATACCCTTGAGTCGAGTTTGCTCTATCTAAAACTGTAAAAAAAAAACTTCAAAGTAAGGTGAACAGTTCTTAAATCAATCTAGACGGGTGATACGGATGTTTTTTTCCATGTCTGACCATATTCTTTGGGTCTTTAAGTGGCCCATGTGAGCTCCCCATCCTTGGAGAGAGGCATCTGTGACTAAAGTTTGAACTGGGAGATCCTGATGGAACAATATCCCCTTTAGTAAATTCTTTGGTTATTTCCACCATGGAAGGAAATGGATTACGGACTGGGAGAGAATCTCAATCAAAAGGTCTGAGAACTGGTTCCACTGGTTCTCTTGGAATTGTTGTAAAGGCCTTATGTGAAACCTGGCATGTAGAACCAGAAAGATGCAAGAGGACCTTGACCTCGGTACAGATGATATTTTTTGTGTCATTGGATGAAGAGTTTGCAATAGAGTTTCACACTTCAGACGGATTGATGATAATCTCTCTACTGAAGGACACACTTTTGTGGACTGCATATCTAGTATCACTCCAAGGTATTGTATCTTTTGCACTGGGTAAGTTGTAGATTTCCTGATGTTCACCTGAAGACCTTACTTGCCTTTTATTAGCCAGTCATCTAGGTAACAATAGACGAAAATGTTTTGTTTCCTTAGATGTGCTGTGATGACAACCATACATTTTGCAAATGTTTGAATAGCTCACTTTAGTCTGAAAGGCAGGACATTGTATTGAACATGCATGAGCCTACTATGAATCAAAGAAACTTTTGATTCTTTGTTATTATCGGAACATGGAAGTAGGTATCTGGAAGGTCTATTGCAGACATCCAGTCTCCCTGGTGTAACTGATGATAGATCTGGTGTGATGCCAACATCCTGAATTGTGTTCCCTTTATGTACTTGTTCAGTACTTGAAGATCAAGGCTGGGTCTGAATTCTTCTTTAGGCACTTTTTTTCAAACCAGAGAGAAACAGGAACAAATTCTCAATCTCTTTTGTAATAAGAAACCACCTCTACTGCATTGCATTTTTCTGCACAAAGCTGCTGACTTTCTTATGCAACAGATCCTGCAGATAAGCCAGTGTTTTAGTGGTGCATCAGAAGGACGAGGGGATTTGAAACAAAGAGAACACCAATTCTGAACAATATTCAAAACCCATTTGTCTGAAGTTATGAAATGCCTCTCTTCCATATATTTGACAAAACTTCCTCCCACGGAGTGACTAACAGAGAAGAGGGAAGTAGTGAATCATTGCTTGGTGGGAGGCTTTCCTGCACTCACAGATTGTTGTTGGCCTCCTCTACCTGTGGAGGACTTACAAGGGTGGTAAGGATGCCTCTATTGCTGTTGCTGGCGATTAGACCATTGAGAGGTTTGAATCCTCTGAGTAAAATATCTCCTATCATAGGCCCTGCACATCCTTTTGTATTTTTTCCTTTTTTCCAAACCTATAGTTTTTAAGGTGTCCATTTCTGTCTTCATGCAAGACATTTTATCGTCTGCAAGAGTGGCAAATTCAGAATGAAATGTTGTTTTGGTTTGAGTCCAGTCAGTCTAAGCCAAGAACTTCTTGCACAAGTTTTGTGGCAGTAGCCATGAGCAGCTAGGTCTGATGTGTCAACTGCTGCTCTTATTATTTGGTACGATACTAGGCTGCCCTAATAAAGGATTTCTTGAAGATCTTATTTATCCTCTTTTGTGAGTTTCTTCAGTAAATCTTTGGAGAGACTCCCAAAGAGACCTATTATATCTCTCCAAAAGGGCAGTACCACTGGCAGCCTTCACTGTAGACCAAACAAGACGATGTGCTTACTCTCTTTATCCAGTTGTAGTGAAGAAGAAAGAGCAAGAGTATGAGATGTCCTTGCTGCAGCCACAATTACCAAATCTGCTGTAATGTCTGTTCTATGAAACAAAGGGTCCTAGTCAGGGGGTTTATATTTCTTGAGAAGTCTAGATAGAGCAGGCTTCATCAATGCGGGCATGAGAAATAGTTGCATTGCAGGCTCAAGAAGACTAGGGACTAGAGGAAGGAGAGATCTTGCTGTCTGGCATGTAGTGTTTTAAAAAAGACAAAGACAAAGACTGATATAGTATGCCTAGTCATAGTAATATGTAATTTTGCTGCTCTTCTTACCAATATATCATTAAGGGTTGGTAAATCATCTATTGGCGAGACTCTTACTGGTGGTCTATCTATCAGAGTAGGTGAATCATCACTGACAGATGAGCAAGTAGTGGAAGTAGTGGTGGGAGATCCCCTTCTATGTCATGATATTCTACTCAATCTTCTGAAAATCTGGATGATGACCTACTTTTAGAAGTCCTTTTAGATCTATTTCTAGGTATGGAATGCCAGTGCTTTCTTGAACGTATAGCTTCTTGAGGAGATCAGGTGGAGCAGTAGTCGGATGTGGACTGCTCAGAGGTCTTTCTGGAGCAGTAGGAGGAGTTTGAGGTGTTTTATTAGGTAGTGTGCCTGGAGAGAAATGAGCAGATGTTGATCTCCTAGGTAAAAGGAGTGCTTTAAAGCTGGATCTTTGATGTGACCCACAGTGGAGATTTGGTGCAGGAATAATCTGAATATGATGTGTGTGGCATACCTTTCTCTTGCACACTTTGAAGCCATTGTGGTCAAATGCTCAAGGTAGATTATGAGGTAGCTCTCGACATGAAACAAGGCATAACATCTGTATGAGAGTTGTGTATTGAAGCCGGCTTTGATTGTAATTTCGACATGTCATCAGTGACATTGACATCAAGGGGTGTGTGACAGTGAACACCAACAATGCTTTGGCTTTGAGTGGTGTATTGATGGCATCCTCAATAGCGTACCTGTCAACTGTGAATAAATTGGTATTTTTTCTGTTCTCAACATCATGGTTCTCAACATCGAGAGGGAGCATTGCCTCTTCCTCTAATGGTGTTTCTCCCTTTTTGGGAGTCTTTGGAGTGGGTGAAGAGCACTCTGGAAGAATGATTAACTTCTCCAAGGCCTCTTGTTGACCCAGATTCCGCTTATTGCCTTCATTCCTGGAGGTCATGCAGCCTAATTTTTTCTCTGAACTTGAGGGTCCTTCTGGACAACTTTTCATAGTGGGTGCTAGTCTTTGGATGATGGTCTTTCGGAAGGCAAACAATGCAGACAGCGTGAAGTTGTGTCTGGGCGTTCTTTTTCCCTCAAGAAGGGCACTTCACAAATAGAGAAGGCATTTTGACAAGAAAATAATTTATTGTCCATCAAAAATGGCTCAACTTTTCTCATAACCATAAGATCTTGATTAAATGCAAAAAAGAAAGGTTTTAGAAAGATTTTCCAATGATTTAACAGTGGCAGCTCCTCTGCTAAGGTGGAGGAGCCTCCCCCTTTACCCCGCCAGCAGAGGCAAAAATTTAAAAATGACATAATAATAGAACAGGTTTACTAACCAACATGCACACTGGTATGTCTCCAACCAACCTGTGTTGCTGAGCGGAGGCAGCAGGCACAAGCTCCCAATCCTCGTGGGAGCACAAATCCATCCCGCTCAGGCCAATCCTGGCACTTTTCTCATGCTGCCAGCAGCATGAAAGCAGCATCTGGATTGGCCACAGGGGAGTCTGGGAGTCTGTGCTGCAGTGGGGCCAGAGCAGCAGAAGAGCGGCAATGCATCTGTAGGCAGGTACTTTTTTTGTTTTGTTGTATTGTTATTGTCCACACCCCCCTCCGCCACCATTTTCACTGACATCGGCTGCTATTGTGTTTTAAAGCCAAAGAGGCAGAGCTCTGTGCCCCAGGGTCCTGTTTGCAGGAGCCAGAACAGTGAACCTACCTTACTGTCTGTCACCTGTGGGGTATGATGGAATGCAGGGTATTGTGAGTTTCTTAAAGTCATTGTGCCAGTGTTTATCTCCTATGCTTTGCAAATCAGCCCATTGGGTAACAATGTTCTGAAACATTTTCTATGGTCACTTCTCTATCAGTGATTACTTAATTATGTAATTGGCTGCTTGCTTAAAAAGAAAATAAAGGAAATGTTGCAATTTTTAGCCTTTCTTTAGGCATCTAACATATATGTAGTGTACTGTTGTACAATGTTATATAAATAGATATATTTATAGCTTAAATGTGCTCCAAGATCCCCGCACGGGGTTGGTACTATTCAATGCCTATGACTATTGGTAAAGATCCCCTTGAAGCAAACCAAACATTCCAAAGGTTTTTCTGAGGCCCAGGTAAACAACTTCAGTGTGCTCCCTACTAGAATGAGGATCTTTTTCTATGTTTAAAAAAATTGTCCTGCAAGTTACAAAAACAAAGCGGTATCTGGCACTGTTTAGTGGTATTAGCCTGCTAGCTGCCCAATTAATAAGCAGTAGAGGCTAGTTAAAATCTATACAAAAATGTTGTGGCAAAAGAGTGGAGCCCTGACAAAGCATGAGGCCTGGGGGAATAGTGTCCTCTCTGTTCCACCTTCCTGATGACCCTGGACCATTACACAGTAGTCTGGCTGATCCTGCATTCTAAGATCTGCATAAAAAAGAGGTGCTTACCTCATGTATTTACTGTTACCACTGGGTTGGATACTTACCGACTGTGGCACATACCACCTGTTCTGATTTTTGCAGGTCGCAACAAAGCATAACATGTTTTGTTGAGCCTTTTTGCATTCGGTTTCTGCATGTTTTACAGTTTTCCGACCATTTTCAAACAATTGTATCAGGTTTTTACTCGTGAAGTGTGTCCAGGAAAAAAAGATGGAGTTTGGTAATTACACCATGCAGTAATTACCAGATGGGGTGATTACCGTGCATAGTAATTACCTATAACTTGGAGTCTTGATCTTTGTGCAAACACCTGTTTGTGCTTAAGTGGGAATGTATCTCACTGTCTGGAATAAGGACATATGCTATGTATGTATATTTGTATACATTTGCGTGTAGTACTAGCTTTGCTGAATTTATTATGTAATCTCAATCGTATTTATACCACAAATATACTTTTTAAAGTTGGCCAACGTATACTACTTTATATGGCATTGTCCTTTACATGCAGTGAAGTTACTTATTTGTATCGCTTTCCCAGAATCTAGGCCCACATTGTTATTGGTTAGCGAAAAAGAAATCTGATTATCAGTATTTCCTCAAAAAGTCATGGCTCCTGTTATCTAAGGACGGGCTGAACCTAAAAGTGATTCATCACTGTAGATTGAGTCATTTAGGTATTGGGAATTGATGTAAACGTTCAACCACATCATTTTCATTTTATCTCAGAGAGGCATGATATTGGGTATTCTGAAAATACTATTGTTCTGACATTCCAATAGAAACAAGCATTGGCATAGCCAATAGGTCTGGCCTTTAGGAACTAATAAGTATTTAGCCATGCAAAACATATTCCTGGGTGCTACAACATTTACTGTTCTTTAACATGGACGCTTTGACACTAATAGGCACATTATAGAACTGAATTGGGAAGTACTTATTTAAAGGATTATCTCCCCATGCCAATCTGAAAAAATCAAGTAAAAACAATGGCAAAAGTCAACAAAATGCTGCCATTTTTCTGTGCCTTTGTGCGATTTCAAAGGGGATCTTGGCAAAAAAAAAACAAGCGTGTTTGTCACCATTCTTAAGGCATGTCACATAGCTGGGCCGGGGAAGCGGTTTTCACTGCTGCTGTCCTGTAAATAACGGGGAGGAGAGCGAGTGTCTGTAAAAGATAAAGCGTGGCATCCATGTCTGACCTTGTTGCATAATGGAGGAATACAGGTTGGTTATGCTTTCCTCGCTTTGGGGCCTTCAAATAGAGTAAAGCGCTATCCACTTTGCTAGCTCTCGCCTCCTAAGAGCACACTTCTGTGTAATCAAGGGAAAGCCTTTCCCCATGCACTCACGAGGGGCGTTCAGGGAAATAAAAGGGAGAAAGGGGTTAAGGGTGGTTGCATGGTGGGAGGGTATCTCAGTGAGGGAAATGGAGACAATTCCCCTAAAAAATGCTGGGTGCTTTGGAGAGAGGATGTAGCATAACATTCACAGCTACTGACCCTGGAACCCAGGGACCATAGTTCGAGTCTCTGCATAGTCTCTTTCTGTGCCTTCCAAAAATAAAATGCTGAGCTGAAACATTTAAGTAAAAAAATGGCAAAAGCCAACAAAATGCTGTCATTTATTAGTGCCTTTGTGCGATTTCAAAGGAGATTTCGATAGAAAAAGCAAGCATGTTTGTCACCACTGCTTAAGTCTCCTCATGTAGGTGGGCTGGGGAGCGCTTTTCACTGCTGCTGTCTTGTAAATAACGAGGAGGAGAGTAAACGTCTGTAAAATATGAAGCGCGACGTCCATATCTGACCTTATTGCATAATGGAGGAATACAGGCTGCCTGTGCTATCCCCGCTTTGTGGCCTTGAAATAGAGTAAAGCGCTATCCACATTGCCAGCACTCACCTCCTAACAGTACTTACAAAGGACAACAAGAGGAACCAATGAAATAGATTGGTGGTGCTCTGAGCCCATATTCTAGATACAGCATGGCTTGAAGAGACAGCACACATGCGCTGCCGAGGTGAGTCCTAAAAAGCCAACTGATCACTAGTGATTTAAATGGTACTTTTGTTAAGCTCTGGTTTGCAGCGGTGAATTCATTAGCTCGAACTTCAGACTGCTCTAAGGGTTTTGTTGGATTGACCACAATTGACATTTTCTACCAGTGAGAAGGAAGTACCCAAAGGGTACCCCATGCCGAGATATTGATACATTAAGTGTTTCATTACTCCTACAAGTGCCCGGGGAAGGATGGAGCTCACCTGAAGTGGAGTTCACCTGTGAAGTATTGTGTAAAGTTCAGGAGGTCTAATCTAATATTGTGTAGAGTACAGGAAGTCTTGTCTGGTGTATTGGGTCCAGTTCAGAAGGCCATATCAGGAGTACTGAGTGTCCAGTTCAGTAGGCCACATCCGGTGTACTAGCTCCACCTTGCAAATCTTCATTGTGAGCGTTGTGTCCAGTGCGGGAGGCCTCATCTTGAGAGTTGTGCTTGGATCTGGAAGCCACATGTACAGTATTAAGTCAATCAATTTCTGAGGTCACATCAGTTGCAATAAACCCAGTTCTGGCAACCATATCTGAAGAACTGTGTCCACTTCTGAAAGACTTGCCTGAATTGGCTGCAAAGAGCTGTGGGCACATTTGAAATAATGCTTCCTATTCTAAGGGGTCCTTGTAGGATTATTTACCCAGGCCTAGATTTCCTATCTGGAATATTATATCTAGTTCTGAAATACTTGTCATTAGCATTGTAATCAGCTCTTAATGCTTCATTTAGAGAGTTATGACAGTTCTGGAGGCATCATTTGGAGTACTTTGCCCATCTGTGAAACTCTGACCTGGAGTATGGTGACCAGTTTTGGAAATCATATGTGAAGTATTTTGTTAAATTCTGGATATCTCGCTAGGCGTATTGGAGCTAGTCCCGGGGGATACATTAAGAACACTGAGAGCATTTCTGGAAGCCTCATCTGTTCCTAAATTATAGATTGGATGCATACAAAGAGTACTGGGCCTATTTCTGAAAGCCTCATCTAAAGAACAGTGTTCAGTTCGGGAAGCTACATCTGGAGTGCTGTCTGCAGTTCTTAGGTTTTCACCTGGAGTAACCAATGTCACCAGCTCTGAAGGATGCATGTGTTTAGTTCTTAGTAAGATATATGGAGTATTGTGTCCTATTGTGTAAATTAAATCTGGAATGTTGCCTCCAGTTCTGCATGTAACAAAAACAACATTAAGTCTAGATCTATCAGGAGATCACATCTGGAATCCAAATATTGTTTCCAGTTCTGCAAGCCAATCTCGATGACTGTGTCTAATTCAGAATGGGACACTGAAAAACTCTGTCTAGGTCTGGCATTCACAGTCTAGAATATTTTATCTAGAAGGCATTCCCTACACGAATACAAACTCCAATTCTAGAGCCACATATGCAGCAGTGTGTCCTGTTTTCAAAGCAAAACTAGTGGGTCTCACGCTCTAGAGGTTAAACCTGGAAGATTGTGGCACATTCTAAGGGCCTCAGAAGTAGTAGGAAAAGAGAGAAACTGTGGACAGTCCAGATGACAGCATGTGAGGAAAATGGTTAATTAGATGGTGTGGTTGAGCGACCTCACTGTGTAAAAAGCCTACAAACCCTTATTCGGACCAGTCAGGTTCATTTTAGCAAACGAACAAGAGTAAACCATTTAGAAGTACCAAAGCAGTTGAATAAGAAGAAAATGGAACACAATAAAAATGCGACAGGACTTTATAAATATAGGTTGTATTTATCTCTTCAAATAGACACCTTAACAACAAAAATCCACCAGAGGCACCTTTTTTCAAGCTGTGAGTCTTAGCTTTGGAGAAAGAAGCAGGACCCCTGCCCCTCCACTATCATTCGATATAACTTTTTCTGCAGTGCTTGATTTTCCCACGTTTTGTGTATGCTTATGCAATAAGTAATAGTGATAATTCAAACATTAGGGGAATTAGAAGTAAAGAGTTTCTTAATGTATCCAATGTAAATCCTCCTTATTCTCTACTAAAACCCCGAATGCGCACTGCAATGAAAATTGCATGCATGCCTCTGTTTGCACATCATTGTATCTGCCCTTGCTCGATGTAAAATCATCCAAAAATGTACACAAATTTGTCACAATGTCATCCCGTAAGTATGTCGAACTGTGTGCAAAACGACTGAGCTTATTTGAAGTGCTCTGACGCTCTCGTGATCTGGTTGGCAATAAATGAAAAAATACATATTTACACACATTTACGCATACATTAATAAGTACAATACTTTTTCCCAAACGAGATTTTTGTTTTATTTGATAAAACTAGCATTTTATCCAGCTCACAAAGGTGTTTGAGTCCAATGTTTAAATATGTTTGCAAACGTAACATAGATTTTCCTGCAAACAGTTCAGAACTGCTCAACCTTCCAAATGTAAATATTCTGACATTTTCTTTCTGCAGCCTCTCTCAGGTCAAAGTCCGGACAACAGAAAATTTAAGTGCCCGGAGTGTGGCAAATCCTTCAAATACAAACATCACCTCAAAGAGCACATCCGGATACACAGTGGTGAGTTTTGAAACTTTTTTTCTGACCTTCAACACAGCTTCTTTGACAGCTGCTGATTTGGAAGGCATTTCCTCTAGGTTTGTGAAGGGTCCATTAGGGCCAATCCATAGTATTTACATAGGAAAAACATTGTGTGTCATATGTACAAGAAGGTGGTGCATCGGTCCCAATGTGCCACTTTTCTTGTGTCGCCCCCCTCCCACCTAATGACACCATGGTTGCGCCTTATTTACAATACGGTGTACCATGGCGGTCATTAGTACAATAGCGTCAACATTTATGATGCTATTGTGGCGCTTTGCTGCACTAGCATTAAAAATGTTGACACTAGTGCTGCAAAGCACAGGGAGGCCCATTGATTAAAATGGATGCGTCATTTTAACACTTACACTGAGCAGGCGTTAAAAATGATGGAAAAATGGCGCAGTGAACTGTAAATTTCACTGCTCCATTTTTTCGGGCCTCCCTGCATTGGACCACCCCCCTTGAATACATTATGCCTGAGGCAGGCATAAAGTGGCGCAAGAGGTTGCAAAGTGGTGCACTGAGCTACTTTGTAAATAAGGCGAAGGGGAAAAGCCACCTTAGTGTTAAAAAAATAATACTCTGGCAGTGCAAGGTGGCACTAGGGGCTTGTAAGTTTGCCCCAAAGATTCATCGCACTGAGCATGCCTCCCAAAAATGGGGTGGATTTTCCCCAATCTGAGTTACTGATGGGTTATTAGTATCTCCAGAAATGGAAAAAATCCGATTCATTACGAGTTGGCACATGAGGATCTACTAAGAAATGAAGAAATACCAGGGGAATCTATTCTTCCAGATCCAGTTCTCCCCAGTAATTCCTTATTTTGGGCCAGACTTTCATTCCGAGTTTTCTGCTGCTTTTCATACGGGGCCAATAATGGTTGTATAGCTCACCATACGTGGCTCTTTAGTTCTAGTTGTAACTACAACATTTCACTACATTTCTCGGGTCTAGTTTGATGGTACACAAGGAATGAATAGTTTTAGACCAAGGGTGGTATGTGTGATGGTCATGTATGGTCTTCTGACGTCATAACATTACTGGCTGTACAGAGCGGCGATCTTCTGATCCAAACTTGACATACATTGCTCTTTTGAAGGAGTTTGAAAATGGAGTTAAGTAAGTTAGTGTGGATTTTTTTTAAAAAAAAGCTGCAGTATTTGTCCTTTTTATGGCAACAAAACTGCTTATTTGGATTGCTTCTAAAAGGATGAATCAAGAACTTGTCATCTAACACAGAGAAGCACTGCAAGCATTAGGAGCTGACTAACTACTTTCACAACTCCAGACCCCGACCAGATATTACAGAATTTGAGTACTTGTTGACATTAAAGGACACCCGTGGATGTCCACCAAAGAAGCTCTACACAGAATTTGATCAGAATGTTGCCCTTTCTGCAAGTTGCACTTGGATATTTTATTGTCTTTCTGCCCACAATGAGAATCGTTATCCCAAGGCTTCTTGTGTCTATCTGAAAAGCTGAGGTGCAGATGGTGCAAGGTAACTATTCACACTGCATGTTTCTAGCAGTGGCACGCGCCAGATTATCAACCTATCCCAGGAGAGAAATGTGCACGGTGTATCTTATTGAGGCCCTCATTGGAAGTAGCCTTGCAATTCTGATGGGCCCAGTAACAGCCGTAACTCCACCTAATGCACTGCTTACAGCCTTACACAAGACACACCGGATGACATAAAAAAAAAAATAATCACTGATGATATCACACCAACATTTATATGATCGATTATATTAGGGAATTGAATTGCTTTCTCAGGAGAAATTGTATTTTCAAAAGACAGCACTTGTTCCTGGTCTCAATTTGTGTTAACAATTCCTGTGTCTTTCCACAACATGAGAATCATACACGCATCTCAGTGCATTTCGGGAAGAGAGTCCCTTTCATGAGGATAATCATTTCAAACCTTTTAGAGTTGAGTTCATAGACTACATATGGTTGATGGTGTTCCATCATCCTTTTGACACATTTAGCAGTGAAAACAAATGCTCACCTAACAGGTGTGCAAGTCCTAAGAGAAAGACAAGGAAGCAACACCTCCAAGTTTATTTGGCTGCAGGGGTAGCAGCGGAGTACTTTAGTAGATTCCACTGGCATAATATTTGTTTTCACCCCTAGAATTGCACAAATGAGTTGCCCTCACCCCTCTATACCAAAAGGTGTTCATGTCTCTTCGGTTTTTCTCTCCTCCTTCCTAAAAGTAGAGTACAATGTAAAATAAACTACCAGTACTGATGCCTTTTGAAGGCATAATCCAGAATTACATTCTCCATGATACATTCTTGAAGGATGCAATGTGAGACAGCAGTTTGGCAAAGAAGTCTTTGGGATTGTGCAAGTTTATGAATTTGTCCCATTTTAAGATAGCATACTCCACTACCTCTTTAAATATATCAAAACCTGAGCTCTTTTCATATCTACCCTGAATTAATATGCCATGGAATCCCTTCTTGAAAAAATATAGCAGTGTACATCTTATGTTTCTTTAGATAGTTATTGGACTTAAACATATACAAAAAAAATACAACAACCCATTCCCTAAATCAATCTCCACCCCCCCCCCCACCAGTGTTGCTTAATATGTTGCTTTCAAATGTAAAGTTCACTGAATGTCTCAGGATCGTGTTAAATCAGGTGGAGGGCGTTTAGTGTCCTTGGACATGTCAGAACCCTGTAATCCCTTGAGAAAAAAAGTCTAAAACTGATGCCTGTGTTTTCCTGAAACATCAGTTGTTCGCTTGTACATAATGTGTTATCGTCGCCATTCATAAAACGAACCATACTTCTTTATACCAGTTATTGAATGTAGGTTTCTGTAGGGATCCCCATTAGGTAATATGTGGCTGTTTCACCGCAAGTAGCAAGGTGTTTCTAAATTTTTTGCTATTTCCAAGCTTGCCCCGTTTTGTCTCAGGAATTCAACCTAAAATTACACAGTCTGTGTGTGCACCTCGGTACTTGTGAGTCTATGAACGTTTCTGTTGCCTTTGTAATCTCTTCCCAGTAAGAGATTAGCCTGGGACATTCATAAACACGTGTCGTTGTTCTGTCGTGGTGACCTCCCATTCAGCACTGCTTAGGTTTTGTCTCATTAACAGCAAACGGGCGGCTTTGTGTCCATTGCCATCCAGGTAATATCTTACAAGCTGCTTCTCTCCCCATGAAAATGTCCTATATCTTTAAAAGTGCTGCAAGCTACGATCTCAGATTGTTCCCTTGAAAGGTTTATGCCTGACTCCTTTTCTCAGTTGAGATGAATTGAACATTTGGTTTCCGTGTATCCCTCTATGAGTTGCTTGCAGATGTTTCATATCAAGTGGGCCTCTTCCATCACCTTCTGGTGTAACTTCTCAAAAGGTAGTAAGTGTACGTTTGTCAGTCTTCCTTACGCCTTTGTGCATTCCTCAGGGTCAAACGTGTACATATATGAAGGAGTTAATTTCACTTTGCTCTTATATTTCGCTTTCCCGTTTTTGACCATATTGCGTATCTTAATGATTCTGGCTACTTACCATTCTCTAAACCCATCCCTGTCTACACCCACCCAGATTCGAAAATAATGAGGTAAATGGCCCGGCCTCACATGTTTTGGGCTTGCCCACAGCTACAAAGTTACTGGCAAGGGCTCATGTCCTATCTGACTAGCTGCACTGACCGCCAGGGTCCACACACATGGGAGGTATGTCTTTTGAGTTTATACTGCAGACACACAAAAAAACAGAGCTACCACTCGCTTTCCGGGTTTAGGTTTCATGACAGCTAAATGGCTCATTGCCAAAAGGTGGAAACCGCCTGATCCCCCAACAATAAATGTGTGGTCTAATTCCCTCCTTGTCTGGGCTAAGGTGGAAAGTGTTACAGTGAATAGAGAGGACAACCTCTGGCTCCATATGTACCCCATTACCTCTTACTGGGAAGTCATGGTATGCTCCCCGTAGCCTTGTCAGGATCTGGAGTCTATTTGAATTGGTATTGTCTAGTAAGGGGATATCCTTTCTCCAGTATTGAAGTGAGTTCGCATTCTTAGCTGCTAATATGAAACTTATGAATACTGCCAATGATTCGTGGCCAGTTGTGCACAAAGCCCAGTAATCAGAAGGAAATGCATTCTTAGAATGTGACATTCGCATAGTTTACAACCCTAATGTCACTCCTCGCTGACAGGAAAATAGTACCTCAATTTACCAAATGTAGAGAATGATAAACCCACAATATTGGGATCTAGTTATTGCATAGCGCACAAATCCTCAGCATAAGCACAGAATGACTTAGAATCTATGGGTGACGATTTATAGACTTTTTTAAGTTTTATTTTTCATTTTCTGATAACAAAACCAGAACAAAGTATAACATTGTCAATCCATACATACATATAGCATAAAAGGATGTGTACACGTCACTGCACATTATGGATCACAGTTGAATACATGGAGCCGATACAAAAACTTACGGGACTAGGCACTAAAAAGCACTAAAAAGCCCCATCTTCTCTCTCCTGCGCCACCCCACATCAAAAGGAGCAATAAGCATATTGCCAGCATCAGCAGCAGGCACCACCCCAGCACATAACTTGTTCCTCCTCTAGTGCGCACCCAAAAGCTATCACAACCGCTCGGTCTGCCCCAGAGGGGCCACCCAACCATCTAAAACACTGGCAACACTGCCATATTCTAATCTGATGTACGTCCCTCAGTGGAATCTACCACCACATCTGGCGCCACGCACGCTAAGTAAACTTGATATAGCCCCTAGTCGTTGTGAGGCCTGCTTCTATGAGGCATCAGGTCTCTACAGACATCCAACATGGTATTACAATACGTCATGTCAACATGCTACTCCTTCACTGTGGGGCCCTTGTCAAGCGCATAGCAATCCTATGACTGGCCAGTAAAAGACCAAGTGCCACCAATCTCTTATGGGTCGCCAAAATCATTTTATCATATCCCAATAGTGCCAACAGGGGTGTAGGCTCAATATGCTCCCCCGTTATCTTGTGTAGGGACTAAAATACATTATCCCAGAACTATTGAATACCCGATCAGTACCACACCACATGCGCAAAGACTGCCTCAGCAGCTATGCACCTATGACAACCAGGGCTGCCACGCAAGCCATAGAGGAACATACAGGCAGGGGTGTACTACACTATTGATATTTTTTAAGTGGATCAGCCTATGATGGCTGTTTAGTGACACAGTCTCGATAACAGAGCAACAATAAGACCACTGTTTTTTGGGTATTTTCTCCCCAAGGTCCCATTGCCAGCATTGCCTCTCCTTGTGATACCAACCAAACGTGCACTCTGTGAGAACGTGTACAGCCTTGTCACAAGATGCTGCAGGGCAGTATATCAATGCAGGCAATGCAGGAGGTTCTGCTATGTCACCCCCAGCGCTCACACAGAGTATGTCACACACAAATGTACTTAAGTATTTCTTAGTGCAGTATGGTGGCCTTCTGGTAGTCCCCACTGCGCAACACCTCATCTTGAAAAAAATCCGTCATGCACCACAAATTCAAGCATTACAGCGGTAACCATGCCATTCTCTAGCTTCGTTGGGAACCATGAACACCAGGCAATTGTCAGCAAAGGTGAATAAAGGAAGGGTTGACCCTGCAGCTCAGCCAACTGCCCACAGGAATACGCTGTGGTGTTGATCAGATAAACAGAATTATAATACCTCACCGGCTTATCCAGGAGCTTCTCAGGGAGATGCTGCAGAAGCATAGCGCCCATTCCAACCAAAGATGTGTGAGGTCGGATGGGCCATACAGCCAACAGTGGATGAACAAACACTGTGCAACCCTGTAATAGCTCTCCAGATCATGGACCGCCAGCCCCCCTTTATCATATGGCAGCATCAAAGTATTCTAACTCACCAACGGATGCTTACCAGCCTGGACAAGGCATGTCAATTGTTTCTGCAAATTGGCGAAAAAGGCACCTGAGAGCAGTACAGGTATATTCATGAGGAGGAACAAGAACCGGGGCAGTACCACCATTTTCATGATCACTACCCACCCACTAAGTAACAATGAGAGCCTAATCCAGTGATCTATTGCCTCAGACAGTCTGGGAGCTGCCCACCATAATGTTCCAAAACCACTACCGCTGGATCTGTATGATCCTTGATACCAAGGTACTGCACAGGATCAGTGGTCCACTGAAAGGGATATTCCAGCAGCACAGGCAAGTTAGTCACAATGAGAGGAAAGATTAGGGACTTATTCTAGTGAATGCACAGACCTGAATGTCCTTCAAACAAGACAACCTCACGCAGCATTGGGTCAAGGTTACACTCTATGTTTCGGACATAGAGCAGCGGGTCGTCTGCAGAAGCAAAGATGATCAGATTATAATTTGGAAAGCAGATCCCCCAGTGGGAATGGTATTCACACAGAGGGCAGGCCAAGGGCTCCACAACCAGGGCATATAATAGGGGCTAGAGTGGACAGCCCAGGCAAGTATCTTTCGTGATAGGTATTGCATCAGAAATGCTGCCGTTGACTTTGATCCACACCATGGGCCTGGTTCATAACACCTGTAAGAGCTGAAGGAAGATGTTGCCCACTCCTACTTGCTGCAGCACTGCTAATATAAACTCCCATTCCACAAATTCGAATGCCTTTTCTGCCTTTAGGAAGACCGCAAAGGCACAAACCTGAGGGCCCATTCTGGTTATAGGCTAAAGAATGGTCCAAGATTATATATTTGGGACTTGCCCAGTATGAAGCAAGTCTGCTCTCCTGATAAATCCCGACATGAGGAGGGTTAATCTGTTTGCCAATACTTTCGTCAACGAAAGAGGCCTTTAAGATGAACACAGATAGGACGGCGTGGCTGGCTTAAGAATGGTGACAATATGAGCCTCACGCAACATAGAGGGCAAACAACCCTCTTGATTTATTTCCTCAAATAGTGCAACCAGGTGTGGTACCAACTTCACCTGATATTCTATATAAAAGGCTACCATTAGGCCATCCGTTCCTGGCACCTTTCTGCTTGGCATACTCCTAAGCACCTCAATAATTTCTGCAGGATGCAGGGATTCCACAAGATGTTCAACCATTTAATTGCAATTTGAGCTAAGTTCTCAGTCGTGGCCTGCTGGTCATGGGACATGCGTGAGGTGTACAGCCCCCGATAGTACTCCCAGAAGTGCTCCACTATCTGTTTGGAGAGGGCAAGCACTCCCCTGACTCCACCTGAACAGTTAAGATCATGGTCTCTTCCCACCTAGGCCTCAAAAGAGTCGCAAACATCACACCCATCGTTCCCCCTCTCCATACACCCAGACAGTGCCATGTTTAACCAGATGTTTGATTTCAGTATTGGCCACCTTGTAATATTCCTCTAATCTGCCAAACAGCCTGCCACACCAACTAAGGCATGCACACATCCCAGGCAAGAATTTCACACTCCAGATTCACTAACGTGATCTAGAGTGACTTCCACAACCCGGCATACTTGGAGAGCATAAACTTTAAGTGTAAACTTTAGAAACTTCCCAGATACTCACAAATTCTGCTACAGAACCTATATTGTTGGTGTAGTACTCATCAGTCGCCTGTGCGAGTTCCTTATGGAACACAGGATCAAGCAGCAAGGTAGATGGAAACCTCCAGGCAGAGGCCGTAGGTCTACAATCATCTAGTGCCAATTAAAGAAAAACGGGTAACTGATCTAAATAGGTACGGGGCAAATCGCGGCAGTGCGACACACATGCAAAACACTCCCGGGACAGAAGCCAATAGTCTATGCCCAGATGAATATCACAAATGGAATGGTAGTATGTAAATTCCTTGTCTTTCGGGGAGTGGTGTCACCAAATGTCGACCAATCAGCTCATTTCCGAAATGTCTTGTATGCGAGCAGAAGCAGAAGGCTCCCGTGGGAGGCCCTGTGATTGATCTATCGGAGGGTCAATACAAATCACCACCCCATACTTGGGGCAACGCCCCAGATTGTGCAATGCAGGCTTGCAAATCATAATAGAACTGTGGGTCATCATAGTTGGGGCCATACACACTGACCAGTAGAAAAGCAGAATTACATTTGTGGCAGGGTGCTGTTAGACACTGGCCACCCACCTATGCTCTCACATCCTGCAATTTAACACTAGAGCACTTCTTCACCCAAAGCATTGCACCTCTCGCCTGTGAAGTGAAGCATGTCACATGACTCTCACTCTTCAGGAGGCACAATGACAAGAGGCCAATGTCAGGAGCAAGTGGTTCTCCTACAGAAGACCAACATCATTATGATGCCTCTAAAGATACACCACCACATTACTCACCTTCCAGTGGTCATACAGGCCTTGAGTATTCCAGGTAAGAAACCATGAGACAGGACGGACCAACACTGTTCTTAATGAGTCAAGAAACTCAATAGGTGTCAAAGTGCAATACAATGTTCTTATAATGATCCATAATCCATACGTGGTTGATGTAGGAACACACACCCTTGTGCATGCTGTCATAGTGTACATCTCTTCCCAACCTCCACTCACACTGCAATACCCATTTTGCTCTGAAGAAGAAACTTGCTCCTCCTCTCCTCCCTTCCAAATACTGAAATAAGCCAAGACACATGGTACACACATGGGAACAGATGATTCCTAACCTGTCTCCCCTTTCAGATCTAGCTTCAGGTTGCTTCCAGCAAATATAGTGTGCACCAGTTAGAATGTAGTGTTAACCATTATAGAAAACAATAACACCAGTGCCAATCACTGCATACCTGGAATAGAAATGGTAAATGAAAAAAAGAAATCATCAGTAACTTATGTTCATGTGCTACCATCACTAAAGAGGATAGCTGCATTCAGCCACCTAGTTCGTAGCTGTTTGAAATATGTTAAAGAGTCTAAAACACACACTGTGCAGGCACAACAGAGTATGCCCGCAGGTTGCTCCTCCCAGGCCAAAAGAGTCCATGGCTGGAGGCTCCATCAACTCTAAGTGTCCTCCACATTGCACCCCCCCCCCAGGAGGATCTCTCAGTTAGCAGAAGTCGAGGAGTCAGCCGATGCCAACTCTCCCAAGTTCTAGTCCTGTTCATCACTACTCTGCTGGTCAGCAGCAGCCCCATCCGCCACAGGATATGAGCGCTTTTGATGGATATTGGTGGCTTGTTGCTTGCGGAAGGCTTGCTCTTGCTTGCAGTCACTGAAGATTTGGGGGTTTCCATTGATGTAAACCCGCAGTCGAGCAGGGAAGAGCATATTATAGTTGATCTGAAGCTCCTGTAGCTTACACTTCACAGTTGTGAACTGTTGTCTTGCGTCCTGTTGAGTGAGGTTCGTGTATATGGCAATATCCTCGCCTTCATGCAGCAGCGCCTTTAGCTCATGGGCTTTACAAAGGGCTGCATCGCTGTCTGTGTAATTCAACAGCCGTGCTATGATTGGTGAGGCTGACCACCAGGCACCAATCTAGATGCCAACAACTGATTAGTCCACTGTACCACAAAAAGCACTGAGAAAGTCTCACGCCCGAGGACATCTATCAGGAGCTGTTCGGGGAATCTCTCCATATTGCCTGTATTGGTAGACTCAGCCACCCAAACAATCTGAAGGTTATTGCACCAAGATCTTGCTTCAAGACCTTCAGGCTTAGCCTGCACTGCCGTCAGGGTTTTGTCTAGTTTGTGTAGTTGTTTCTGAGACATTGATGTGGTCGCCTGCTCATCTTCAATTTCTGTCACCCTGCGCATGACAGTATCCAATCGCTCAGCTTCTTTGTCCAGGCGTTTTGACATTCTGTCCATGAGAAAGGTGAGGGTGTCCATCACCCATCCATTTTCGTAGGGCTGTTCTGTATTCCAGACAGAATAGCCCACAGATCACCTTTAACGGCCTGCTATTCAGCACCAGCTCCATCCCCCTCCAGCGCAAGACCGCACTCATGGTTCTTGTCTGATTTCTGCAGGTCAAAACTATAGCTTGGGCTGTGATTTGTCCGGCTTGCCCATCTTGCTGCCCAGGCCACCATCAATGCAGTAGCCACTGACCGCACAACCTCCACACTTAGCTGTCAGTCACACCATCCCAGAACCAGGACAAAGCGAAGATGATCCACAGGAGAGTGCTTCCCCTCGTTGTCCTTCACGCTGAGCTCAGCAGGATTCCAGGTAGATCTATGAAGGGCCACAGATGGGCAATAGGATGATTACAACAGGTGTCTCCACAACCAGGAACCAACCCACTCAGTAAGTGATACTATGAGCGCGTCTGGCCTTATTTGGTCTTTTATAGTTTATTTATTTATAAGGGGAAGCGTTAGAGGTTTGATGGACCTTTTGACTACGCTTAGTGATTCCACCAGATCCACAAAATGTACTCATCATCTAATCAGCAACAACATAACATGTTCATCAAATCAATTATCAAAACTTTGAGTCATTAATCTTTATGCACCATGACCCATGTGGCCATGAATAACCATGCCTTTTACTAAAAATTAGAAAGTTCATTTTCCTATATTAACCATGCTAATATCACATAAATTAGTCTCAAAACCAAATGATAAGCATTTACAAACAACACAGGCTGACCAAAGCTTCGAAAGAAACTCAATTTGATGAATGCAATAATTATTAGACATTCAAGAGTTATGGTACAAATTAATAGCATCAATAACTGAACAAAAGAGATAGCATACATCAGGTCCAACAGGTGAACAAAATCAATTCTTTGTTAATAGCAATTATCAACACATTGGGCATGCTAACTAACCCTCTAATCCGAATAGCATGTTTGGGCTTCATGCAAAAGCAATTCAGTCAAATTTAATTTGGAAAACATCTAACTAGGGCTCTATCAAAATAGGGTTGGTACCTAAGGGAAAAGAACAAAATCTACAACAGAAACAATAGCATTTCGTTGTACCTCTCCTCAATGGATCAGCAAGCTGCAATTTCTTCATCAGTTGGACATCCATCTGGTCAGCGTCAGCAACGGAACAGTGAAAGGGGATGGTTCAGCCACAGGTGGGCTCTAAGTTAACTGAACCCACTTGGAAAGGTCATTTAGCTTAAGGAACCAGCATCAATGAAGCTAAAGTTGGGAAAGAAAGACATCAGGAACTGCTCAACTCATCGTACAGGACTGGAACAAGACTAGAATGAAAGAATGACTGTGACTGACTCTCTTCTGCAAAGTGTAGTCTAGATATACTAAAATCCATAAAGCATTTTCTCATGCCATCATTGGTCAGGAAATCGTACGTTCAGAGTAAGGCCAATAGTCTCTAAATTCTAAATCTAAAATATAACTAAACAGTCTTTCACACATTGATTGATTGGCTTCTCTTCTCCTGTTCCCATTGTCAGGTTCGTCAGGTAACTTTTTTTGTTGCAATCCTAGCGGCAGTCAGTGCATCCATTGTTAGCTCCAGGGAACATCTTCTCACGCGTCAAATCTACAAAATATCAACTTCTAAAGCAGAGAATTTCAACAAGCAGTTTTCATGAGAAAGTTTAAGACATTTACAAGTCGCTTGGTCAGCTCCATGTGAACAATAAACAATATTAACTTTCTGATTTCACAAAACATTTCTGAACATTTATTTATGCCATGCAACTTAACATGAGGCTTTGTCGACTAGGCCCAAACCTTGTAATTAATCAATGCCTAATATTATTTAAGCAAATACATAATATCAACTCATTAATATGACCCACTAATGCATTGTATTCTACACGTGCACATCATTTAAACTATAAGTGTGAATATATTATTACTTTTCGTACGCCTCATATTGGCCCCTCAAGTGAGCACATTCTCCAAGGCATGCATTATTTTCTATGTTAGCCTAATTCATGTAAATTCTTAACTATTAATCAATGCAAATTTATCAGTAATACATTCAGCTTTCACAATACCAGGCCCTTCTACCACACTGCACCCAGCCACAACTACACAATATCATTACAATGCGAACTGATAGTGCCGACCACCATGGTTTTTGTGGCATTAAGGTTGCCACGAAAATCATGGCTAAAGCGGGATCATAATCCAGCAGGCGGGCAGGTGACGGCCCCCGGGCTGGGGAGTGAAGTCTCCAGCCTGGCGGTCGTTACCGCCATGGCGGTCGATGTGGTACATTGGCGGTGTGCTTTAGCATGTCAGGACCCTCAATGGAATGACAGCAAACAGAGTGTTTGTTTTGTGCTTCCGTTTCTGTTTAACCAGTATCAACCCCCCTTTCTTAAAGACTGTTTCCTGGGCACAACGGCGATTCATCTATTTTCATTTGGCACTTTTGGGAAGTGTACATGACAGGAACCTTATAGGTATCCATTGATAGCTTTGCGGGCCGTTGTGGTAGTTTGGTTCTGATGGTTCTCCCAAATAGCAAGGTGTCAAGGCTCTCATCAGTTGTGGAGTGAGGAGTCGATTGATAGGCACAAAGTGCTGGGCAAAGGGCTTGAATTATATTGATTCCCTCCATCAACGCTTGCTAAATCAACCTCATGAAGGTACCTATAAATTGTTCAACAACACCATTGGTTTGGGGCCAGAGGGGTGTACTCTTGTGATGCTTAACACTGAGTTGATCAAGAAACTCCTTGAATTCTTTGCTATTTAAAGGTGGGCGGTTGTCAGATTTGAGAATAACAGGGATGCCCCACGCTGCACAGATGTCCTCAAGCTGCTCAATGACTTTATCATGGGTTGTCGATTATAAGTCTTCCACCAAAGGAAAATGCAAACATTCATCAATGACTACCATGAGATGAGGTCCATTTTTAATAGGCCAAAATAAATCAACTGCAACTCTCTCCCAGGCATGCACCAAACTTTGTTAACAGATGCAACGTCATCTTGGGGGATAAACAGTTACAAAGATGGCATGCCTTTAACTGTCTCTCAAATCGTTCGTCTAGGCACGCAAACCACACTCAGGCCCTCATTCTGACCTTGGCGGTCTTTTCGCAAGACCGCTGAGTTACCGCCGCGGTGAAGACCGCCGACCGCGGCGGTGTGCCGCTGTGCGCATTCTGACCGCTGGGAGCGTTCCGCCGGAAAACCGCCAGCAGCCACACTGGCGGTCGGCGGGAAAGTGGAGACTGGTCAACCTCCACCGCCACGCCAGCAGAACACCGCCCACAGAATTACGACCCACATTTCTGTGTGGCGGTCTTCTGTTGGCGGTCTTCTGTTGGCGGTCACGTCCCTATGGCTCCCGTCGCCTCCCGGAGGACCAACGCACAAGGTAAGTTGATCGTCCGTGAGGGGAGGGGGTGGGGGGGTGTTGTGTGATGTGGGCGTGCATGGGGGTGTGCGTGTGAGTGTGTAGAGGGGGTGTGTGAGTGCGTGTATGCGGGCGGGGGGTGCTGCTGTGTCTATGGGTAATGTGTGCTGTTCGGCAGGTGCGCATGTCGGCATGTATGTGTGCGGGTATGTGTCCCCGTTGTGTATGTGTGTGTAGGGGGTGTGTATATGTGCATGTTGGGGGTGTGTGCATGTCGGGGTACATGTATGTGCATGTCGGGGTGGGGAGGGGGTTCGTACCACCTCTGGGGGGTGGCAGGGGGGTGGAGGGTGTGGGGGGAGGACTCGGGTGGGTAGTGGGGGGTGGGGGAGACCCCTATCAGTGCCAGGGAAGGAATTCCCTGGCCCCGATAGTGCTTACCGCCATGGTTCGCACGGCGGTTCCCGCTCGCAAGAAACCGCGGCGGTAGGCAGGGTCATAATACCCTTGGCGGTCTTGGGACGACCGCCGGGCCGGAGTGCGCAAACTCCAGCCCCGCGGTCATGACCGCCGTGGCGGTCGGAGTGGAGAAGTAGCGGTCGGTCGCGGCGGGGACCGCCGCGGTCAGAATGCCATTTTTAATACCGCCGGTCTGTTCGCGGTCCGACCGCCGTCTCTCCGCCGACCGCCAGGGTCAGAATGAGGGCCTCAGTCTCTTAGAGCTCTTTCAGTGGCTATAATGCCACAATGTCCTTCATGGGCTAGCTCGATGATTTGCTGCCTCAGGCTCTTAGGTATGACAATTCTCAAGCCTCTCAATATGATACCCTCTTGAATGACGGATCGCTTCTCATGTACATTTTTGAATTTTTGGAATTCAGCATCATCAACAAAAGGTCGAACACTTGTCTTCCAAGGTTGCGTTGTAATGAGGTCTTTGAAAATGAGCATGTCTTTATCTGCTTTGGTAGCAACAATAAGTTGTTCAATGGATGGAGCTGCTGAAGTGCTGGACCTTACAATGAAGTTGAGATACTCTTCTGCCACTTTGAATGTCGAACTGTGTTGATGTAGGGGCACACATGAAAAGTAATCTGCAGGGTTTTTCTTTCCCTGGCTTGTATACAATTACGTAGTCACTCTCTTGCAGTCGCAACCCCCACCTCTCAATGTGAAACTGCATCTTTGCTTCAGGTTCCCAAATATAGTGAGGAACGCCTGGTGGTCTGTAATAATAGTGAAACGTTTCCCATACAAAAACACATGAAAATGTTCACAGGCCCACAGTACAACCAGACTCTCCTTCTCCAGCTGAGAGTAGGCATGTACTGTTTCAGACAGGCATCTGCTGGCATAGACCACAATGTGTCGCTGGGCATTTGGATGGCCATTGTGCTGAGCAAGGAATGCCCCCCAAGGCTCACATCTACTGTGATCTCAGTATGTAACTTGGCGTCAAAATAGGCCGTTCTGTTGCATTTTAAATTGCATGTTTTATTTCTTTAAAACTGTGATCGCATTCAGGAGACCAATGAAATGTCACATTCTGTTTTGCTAAGTCTCCCAACTGGGCACTCATTGTAGCAAAGTCATGAACGTATTGTGAGCAATAACTGGCCATGCCTAAGATGGATCGTTCATGGTTACATCTTGTGGGGGCAAGTAGATGACAGTGCTAGCACCTTATCCGGGTCAGGAGCCGTTCCCCTATTAGAAAATATGTGTCCAAAAATTTAAGTTTGCTTTTTTGAAGCTCACACTTTGCTGCATTTAGAGTAAGACCTGCATCAGCAAGTAAGTGACTTGATGAATAACATCCTGAAATAAATCTGCAGCCGAATATACTCCAAAACTCAGTCTTTTGTAGCTGAACAAATTGATATCCTTTGTTCTTTTCAAGACAGGAGAAGATTTTAGCTGCATGATCATGTCTGCTATGTGGAGACCAAGGTGCCTTTCACTTGATTGCTTTGTTGGCCTGGTGGATGTCAACTCAAATACGCATTGCACCTCAACTGTCCTTTTTTGCCACCACAACTATGGGCAAACCCCATGGCGTAGGGCCGGTCGAGCATTCAATTATCTCATGTTTCAACAATGTTTCTAGTTCTTTCGCAACGTCTGCTTCTTAATGAAAAGCGGCTCTGCAATACCGCTGGGCAACAGGGCAGATGTCCTCATTAATTTGAAGTTGCACGTTCATCTTTTTGAGCCTTCCTAGTCATGAAATAACGATGGGAACTGACTCAAAATTTCGGCCTGAGCATGGATGTTGTAGTTGAGAGATATCAGTCCCATGTTAGCAGCAGTGCCAAAGCTAAGTAAGCACCCACATGATGAAGTTCCTTAAAGGACATGAATTGGTGCTTGCACTGACATTGCTTTGTGTCGCAAAGTTGCAGTAAATGACCCATGACTCTGTAACGGTTGAGAAGTAGCTTACGTGCATACCTTCACGTTTGACGGAGTAAGGCGTGGCACAAGAGACAAGCTGTTGAACTTTTTTACTGGCTTGACGTTAATCTACGCATTACTGTCTATAATGAAGGTTTTGGGGCAACCGGTCAAATTTAATGTAATGTTAGGACAATGCTCAAATGAATTTTGTCACTTTGTTTCATGATTCTCTTTTACCTTTTAATCTTCCTTGCCAGCAGCTATTCTTTCATGTACATATCGTTCTTTGCTCAAATTCATCAGCGCACACCCATCTTTTTCACTAGTAATTGATAATGATGTTGAAGAGCCTTTAAACGATGATCTTGACGATGATCGCCTGGGCTTGGTTTTTACTTTTTGTGCCTGATGTTGCATTTTGGCCTTGTGGGCATGGCAAGAATGCTTGTGGAACCTCCTGTGGGCCTTTTCTCTTCTCTCTGTGACCCATTTTGTTTCTTTTTTGCCTTACAGACCATTATGAAGTGGTGTTCTATCCCGCAGCCTTTGCACATTGGTCCTATGGCTGGACAATCATCTTTATGGGGAAATGAAAACCCACATCAGAAGTATAACTTTTTTTTCTTCAGAGACATTGATTTGTGTGCATCTTTTTTGTGCTTTTGTTTAGTTTTCATGATCACCACTGATTCATTACATGATGTTTCTGCTTCCATATCAGGAGCTTGTTGATTTGCTCATTCATGTGTCCTTGCAGCCATTAACATTTTCTCTAGACTGAGTGGCTCCCCCAACATGCGTCTTCTGCAGTAATCTGACAAGCAGCCATCAATGACTCAGAGGCGCATGGCATCCTCATCATTTAAGTCACAAAATACACACTGTTTGAGAAGTGTGGCACGTCTGTCAGCAAATTCATCCATTGTTTCAAAACCTTGTTGCTGTTCCTGGTTGAAAATGTACCTCTTGTAGTCGCCATCTGGTATCTTTTGCTTCTTTTATTTTTTTGGTATGATGGAGCATTAGCTTGTGAGACTCTCTCCAGTACTTTTACTCCATCACTAGCAAGGTTTTTTAAATATTTAATGCTTTTCTTATCGTCTTCTTCTCCTGATGCTTCTATGAAGTAATTGAACCTTTCGATCTATGCAGTCCACCTGGCACCACTGTTGTCCTCACGCCCGATTTTTGAGGTCGTATAGCACTTCACTTGTTTGTGCCGCTAAGTAAGTTTCTGTTTTCGTACCTGGTTGACACTTGCTTTAGTGTTTGATTTGTATTGATGATGGCTTTGTACTATGGTGCAGTGCATTATCTTTTGTTTCAGCCTTACCAATGGGTTTTGGTCGGCTAATCAACTGTGCTCCTCTGCAGGGCCCTCTACTTCTGCTATGGCTGCATATGGGCTGGAGTGGGGCTTTGACTTCACGTGCCTCACAGGTTGCTTTGCATCGATTTTGGGGCACATGTGGCATGCACAAGCAGTTTGTGGACCTTGGCAAACTCTCAGGGAGAGCAGCTTTATTTCTCTGGGGCAATTATCCCATCTTCGTTGCCACTTGTAGTACCCTCCCCAGTCAGGAAGCATTTAAATCAATATGCTACGCATGGAGCTCTATAACAGATGTCTTTATTCTTCAACATACTTTTGTGCTCTGCTTGCACTGTCATAGCTTTTGTAACCACACCTTAACACCTCCAATCCCATTACATAATTCCTGTCCACAGTCCACCCAGGACCACAAGGGCTCTAGCATTCATGATATCAAAGACACTACAACCCCAGTCTATAATAAGATTTTGACAATGCACATTAACCATGTGTAATGATCCTTCTTGCAAATCATTTGACATGATTAGATTTGGGTTTGCTTCTTATTTAAAATATTGCATTATTTACATTTTGCACATTTTTTTGGACCATGTAACGTTTTGGTTTACATCTACTGTACTGCCACCCAGTCAAAAGAACAGCAGCACACAGTACCTGGATTTACTTTGAGTCTGACTCCATGGCCTCTCTTTTAATGACTCTTTCCCCTCTCCCCCTCGGTGAGCACCCGGTATGCGAAGGATTGTTAATTATGGGGGGAAGCAATACCTCCAATTATAAGAGGGACTCTTGGCCTCCTCATGAATGGGGAATTACTGAGGGAGTTGGAATACAACTGATGATACCACCCATAATTGCCCTGGAGTTTCACAAGGAAATTTCAGCTGCTTTTACCAGCCGTATCTCTGGGTGAAATACACCAGAGGAGAAGGTAACTCCCTTGCCAGCCTCGTCGGGTGTACAGGGGCACTCCTCGATGTGGAATGTGTGAAGAGCTGAAGACCCACTGGCAGTCATGTCGATTTATATACGTAATACGTGCCAGAATTCTCTCTCTCTCTCGCTCTCCAAACTCCTACTAACTATAACTTGAGCTTTTTCCCTTTTTAAAATGAGGCATTGTACTTTCTGGGCAAAATATATCGGTATGTTTTTTTATGAAATTAACATTTCTGAAAACCTACATTTTTGGAAAAGTAAGCAATGAAAAGGTGCAAAACAAAACTAGAAAGTTTACTTTATACTTAATCACCATTTTTAGAGGTGGTGATTTTTATTAGTAGGCCAACACGTAACAACCTTTGAAAATCAAACAGAATGCAAATACGTTATCCTGTATGTTTTAACGTCGCACAATTAACAGTCTACAATACAAATGTTATTTCATAGATGGAGATACACAGTATTTTTTAAGACGAAAGCTATGATATAATTAACTTGAGTCTGGCAATCATTCTAAAGGTACTTACTGCTAGCACATTTTAGTTGGTGTGCTAAAATACAGATTTTAACACTGTTACTGACCAGACGTGTTGGGTTTGTTTATCTTTCAGGAGAGAAACCTTATGAATGCTCGCACTGCAAGAAGAGGTTCTCCCACTCGGGCTCCTACAGCTCCCACCTCAACAACAAGAAATGCCTTGCACCCACACAAGCTAGCAACACCCACCCAGGTTCCTCGCCTACTTCAGGGTCTAGACCTCGCTCTCCTGGGGAACCATCCTTCTCACCAAGCCCTGGACTCCAGCACAACAGTCACAAAGAGCAGAATGGACATGATCTCGGACACAGACATCCCAGAAACTCTAAGGCCAGGAACATATCCATGCAGTGCTTTGGCTCAGGCCCTTCTAGGAGATGGGTGGATTTTCCTTGGAATGAGCTTCACCGAACCTTGCCAGACTTGCCTGTGGGATTCAGTGGTGCATCACATGCCACCTCCCTGGGACACAAAGTAGACTATCTTTTTGGCCATGTAAACAGTTCAAATGGGCGGAGAACCAACTTTCAGATCATGCAAGATCTTAAATGCCGCTTTGGAATGAGGCCATTGGAGACTAATGACGACAGGCATGAATATCCTTCAAAACCCTCCTTGGCCTCAATGGAACTCCAGCATGGTGAAAGTACCACCGAAAACCATTCCCCCTGGGGTGACTTCAGATGCTTGAAGTCCAATGGGAACTCAACAGTGGAGGAATGTGTCACCATGGATGACCGTCAAGCTCTTCACCAAAGGCAACAGTGGAAGGACCCATGCAAAGTTTTGGATGAAACAAATGTTTGCACAGCAAACACTGGCAGGCCGTGTTATGCTCAAACTCACAACAAAAAGGGTGGTGATAGGGGAAGGCACCACTATGGTCAACAAGGTGCCCAGTCCCAATTCTCACTCAAGGAACTGAATCAGGAAACAAAATCACAGGGCACTGCAGGTTCTCCACCCCATAAGATGCAATGTGTGGAGACGCAGCCACAACCCTCTACCATAGGCCACCATAACCTTGCCCATAATCACAGCACACTCCTGGCTCTCAATAATCCCAAACTGTCCTCATATGGTGTTCCAACCACCCTGAATGGCTCTACCTCTGATGGGACCCAGGCTGAGCCCCTGGATCTTTCTCTACCCAGACTTTGCAAACAATTACCCCTGGTCTCGTGGAGTAATCAAAACCACAATAAGCAGGTATCCTTAACCACTCAGGAAGACTTGATAGTCCACAAACCCAGCTCTTTATCAGAATTGAGGCCTGATTCCTTATGCCCCCCTCCCCTGTTTACTACCTTCCCTGATCTTCTACCAACAACCTTAAATAACCTGCTCCAGGAACGATTCCCCATTCTGCAAATGAACTCCAACTTTCAAGGCCTCCATTTTCTACCATATATGTCCTACATCTATGGAGCAGAGTCAGGCTACTTACTGCCGAACACCCTGCAGCACAAATACAGACAGCTGGTGAGTAGGACCCTGAAATCTTACTTTGTGGAAAAATAAATCCTATGAAAGACATGTATCTTTATGCTTGAACAGATATTTTGTTGAGTGGGTTGTCGAAAACCCCAATACACTTGTTTTTCTACAAATCATCATGGATTGCAAATTTCTAGATTGAAAGTGACAACTCTAGGATTTTACATATGCAGTACCGAAAATAACGCTAGCTAAATAATTTAAAGAGTGCGAGTAACGAGGAATTATAAAGGCAATATGCATTTATATATGATGAATATTTAGTGATTTTATCAATGAGAAAAGTGAATGTATGAACAATGAGACAGTACAGAGAGCTATGCACCACCTGCCAAAGAACAGTTATGCAGATGCTGCTGGAAAAGTATTTATAAATATTATGTAAAGACAGTGTTTTATTAGCAAGTAGAAAAAGTTATTTACCTTTGGTAATGCCTTATTTGACAGAGACTCTATCTAGTCCCATACTCCTTACCTTAGAATAATCTACAGGTGTCATATTGGATCTGGAAATTTTTGAGCAGTACACTTGCAGATGGTTGGTGGCATCGTCCATCTCTGCGTCAATGTCGCCCCCGCCAGAAGTGACCTCTGCCAAATTTCCACACAAGGAGCATGGAGCGACGATGAATATTAACCACTGGTATGAATTCATGGGGCCATTTTGAAAGGGAAACCCTCATCCTTTAACCAGGTCACAGATCGAGGAGGATGGGAGAGTCAGTAAGGAATCAGTGGCTAGATAGAGTCTCTACTAAATAAGGGGTCACCTGAGATAAGTAACTTGTTCATCTGATAGCGACTTCTAGCTGTAGGTTCCTTACCTTAGAATAGATACCCAAGCAATGGTATTTAGACAGGCTATCGAAGAGAAATGTCATATACCAAAATATTGTGTCAAGAATATCGAGGGCATAAATATTGTGAAGGTAAGTTTCAATAGGTAAGGAAAGTTTTACTATATATAACCCCACATATATGTAGCTTGAAAAAATAAATAAAAAAAGTTATATATATATATATATATATATATATTATGTCTGTAGTTTCAGATATTCTGTCAGTGTACTGAACAGGTAAAATGCCCATCCTGACTGAACTTACTGTCCAGCCAAAAGTGTTTAGTAAACATGTGCAAGGAAGCCCACGTTCACATGCAGTGGTGCAGCTTTGGATCTGGTAGAATGAGCATGCAAGCCCTCAGGTAGCTGTTTCTTGGCCAGTGCATAGCAGATCTTTATGCAGAGCACTATTTATCGGAAGATGGTTCATTCAGCACCAGTCTTCTCATTCTTTGCCCCTACGTATGCTATGCAGAGTTACTCATCCACCTTGAAGTCTTTTGTGTGGTCAAGGTAAAATGGCAATTCTCTTTTTCGGTCCAGACAGTGAAGCCTCTCCTCTTCCTTAAAAGGATAAGTGGGCCAAAAAAAGGTAAGCAGCGTGATGGTCTGACCTGTGCGAAAAGGAGTGATTATGTTTGGAAAAAAGGAGGCACATGCCCAGATAACCAGTTTGTCTGGATGAAAGGTAGCATACGGAGGATGCACCAAGAGTGCCTGCAATGCGCTGACCCTCCTTGCTGATGGCCACTAGAAAAGCATCCTTCATGGTCAATAACCGAGGATGGTAGTTGTGCAAAGGCTCAAAAGGCACGTGCATCAGGAAAGTGAGCACCAGGTTCAAATCCCACTGGAGCATGATGAATGACCTGTGGGGAACTGTGTTGCAAACCTTTGAGAAATCTCAACACAATAGGTGAATTAAATATGAAAGCTTGGTCCGGCAACTGCAAAAATATAGAGATGGCTGAAAGATAGCCCTTAGCTGTGTCCAGAGCAGAGCCCGGCTGGACCAAAGAAAGAATAAATAATACAATAAATAAATAAATAAATTGCTCTGTCCAGTGAGTTGGTTGTGTCCAGTCCACAACAAATGGCAAACTTTACCATGTCTCCCCCATTGGCAATAGCCTGAGAGAGTATGGCTCAGGCCTCCTTCAAGACCATAGGCAGTACTTGCGCAACCAAGTCCCAGATCATATGGGAGTATCGCTCCAAAAGGCACATGGTGTTCCCCAACCACAGTACTAGGCTGGTGGAAGAGAACATTCTCTTTCCAAGGGTATCCAGCCTCTTGGGTTACCTATTCGATGGAGTAGAAGGAAACACACTAGGGTTGATTCTGGAAGTAAGGGTCTAGACCACCAAGCTGTCTGAGTGGTATGATGGGTGAGGAAACTGTGGTCCCCTTGATGATGGTGGTGGCGACTGGCCATCATCCTGTGCAAAGGAGCCCCTGTGCAGGGCTTGGACCAGACCCCGACAAAGTGAGTGAGGGCTTCATTAAAGGGGAGCAACGGTTCAAAGGGGGCAGTCCCCAGCTGAAGCACCTCTGTCAAGACATTAGTCTTGACTGCCGCTAACAGCAAGTGAAGGTCCAACACCTCAGCTGCCCTATGCTCCGAAGCCACAGTAGGAGAGGAGACCAGGCCAGTGTCAGCTGAGGTGCCTAATGCACTGGCATCCACCAGATCCTCATACCAAGTGTCCTTACTATCATCCAATGAGGGGCAGTATTCATCATGGTTGCCATACCCCACCCATTCATCCCCTGTACCAGGCTTGTCAAAGGGAAAAGGCCCTGGCTGTGGCCAGGAAAGCATTGCTCTGGAAAGATCTGGGACTGCCGTCGTGAGACACCAGCCCCGCTTCCTGTTGGAGTTAAGGACGATGAGGATGGTGACGTCAACTGGGCGTTGACGGGGGCGGCGGTACAGCAATGTGCACAGGAGGTCTTGTGAGCGTCACCACTCCAGATCCTGCACTGGATCCCATAGAGGTCTCTCCAAAACACATGGAGCCCAATGGCACTTCAGAGGGGTTGGGCTACCCAAAAATGAGGTGCATGCCCCCATAAAATGTTCTAAGTTGAGTGGGGATCACCCGGCTCTAGGAAAATCATGAAAGTGTGAAGCCACCCCTGGTTGAGACTCCATAGGGGGACGGAATCTGGAGTGACGATACTCCCTCTTCTCATCCCAAAATTTGGATGGAGGCGGAGAAGTCAAAGAACTTGTCAACATCTTAGATTTCTTCTTTTTATGGGACTCACCCGACGACAACTTCGACTGGTGCGGGACCTTCCACACAACTTGGATTTTGATCATTTTGGGGTCATCCAATGTCAGGCAGCGAGGAGCTTGAGGAAGCACTCCCTCAGAGCATTTGGGCACATGGCGAGGCAATCCTCATCGTGTTTCGCATTATAGACAGGCCAAGAGGGGTGTCTGTCACAGACACATGGGTGTAGCTTCAGGTTTTTTTGGGGGGTGTTACACCTCGTAATAAATGTACTTTCTGATAAATAGTTTAGTACTGGTGCTTTCAGTCGTGTATGGTGAGGTGCCTGTCGGATTTCACCTCAGATTTTTGCATGCACACACTGACAAAAAAAACCACACACTCTCTTATCTCTGTTTTGAAATCCCTAAAAAAATTGATTATTTTACAAAATATTGTGCTTCCCTCACTTAATACTCCTACCAATCTGCGTTCTTCTCCCTTTCCACTGTCTCTTAAGCCCCTTTCCTGTGCCCAGCTTGCCGTGTGATGTATTTTAACATTATATGCCAGCGAGATTTTTGTGAAATCTGAAGCTCACCTCACCCCAATCTTACTGACCAAGCTACGCCCCTGCACAGACATCTGCCGGTGACAGACGCCACATGTTCTTAAACCAGACGGTTTCTTGGCGAACTACTTTGAGAAGATACTTTTTTTTTAAATGGACAACAAAAAGCCAAATAAGCCACTCAAAAACTGTAGCTCTTCATGGATCCACGTTCTCTGGCGCAGAAAAGAAAGAACTGATGTCAGCCTGCCAAAATGGTGGCCACATAGATACCGCATATGTCACTTCCGGCACAGACAGCGCTGATGCAAAGCCAAATGAGGTGCGCAGGGGTATTGCTAAAAAAAAATCTGGATCCAGTCTGACACCTGGGGATAATTCTAAGGAAAGGAATCTGTTGCTAGAAGTCTCACATAATGGTGTTAAGCATAGTGGCGTATAAAGGCCCCCACAGCCCCTGTGGTGCAGGGGGCTGAGCTCCCAGGGGCCCCTCAGCACAGTACTCTGGCCTCAGAGCTCCTGCGTGAGTCCGGAGGGGGACCCCTCCATGTACTGTGCAGGGGGTCCCACTTGTTTCGTTACGCCACTGGTTTAGTAGGAAGAGTTTGTTAGTTCATCACCACTGATTGTTGTAGATATGAACAAGGACTAGGCCAGGCTCTGTTTTTTGTCTGATTTGACCCTGACATAAAGTGGAACAATGTCTCCATTCTTGGGCTCCATCCCAGAATTTCTATGTTTTTTTTCTGCGGGTTCTCCAGGTGCTGTAACGTGAGTGACCTTTCTGTTTATGAGACTTGGGACACTTTGAGTTAAATTCATGATTTAAGTGGTAAATAGCACTGTGTTTACGAGTGCATTCTTTTTATGTTTAGAGTGAGCATTAAGGATGACACTGTATGTTTCAGTATGTTAAAGTTACTATTGTAAACTCACTTTGACATTTTGATTTTTTTTTTACTGATTTTTGTTTTCGGAGATGTACACGTTTCTAAATTTTTATGTACAAGACCGCATTTTTGAGTTCCCCAGTTAGGTTGGACAGACAATAGTCCCTTTTACTACCATGAGATAGTGGGTACTACAAAAAGAGATAGGAGGTAGAGATGCTTCAAGACTCTAAACAGAATAGAGGACAGTAATCATCTGTACAGCTTAGGCAGTTACCACTGCTACCTCAATTCAGGAAGGACCTTAAAACCTGCCTCCTCAACTGAAGCTCAGAGGACAAACACCTGTAGTGCCTTGAGACCCTTAAGGGTGAGTAGTTGTGCTTTATAAACTCTGATTTTATTTGATTTGTACAGCGAACTTTCACCAGTCTCCTACAAGGCGCAATGCCATTTTGAACAAGTTTTCACAATAAAGGCTTACTCCATGGTTTCTTTTCTCTAAGGGAGAGTTCTTCGGCCTTGCCGAGCAGCCATCTCCGGGGGAGGATACAGAGGATGGAGATTCAAGCCCGATGAGAAAGAGGCTAAAGAAGACAGAAGAGGGACTTTACGCATGTGATCTCTGTGACAAAACCTTCCAGAAGAGTAGCTCCCTGCTGCGCCACAAGTACGAGCACACAGGTAAACATGGACGAAGGGACAGTTATAAGAGAGGGAGGGAGCTGGCTCTACACAGCAATAAGCAGGTCTGCATAACTTTAGTATTGTGCACCGTCACCAGACGTTTATTCAAGCCCCTGCAGTGCAGCCCCTTCACCCGAGCCAACCCTTCAGGGAGCCCACAAATCCTTCAGGTGGGACCCCTTCTGCCGAACGCCAATAAATATCTGGAGGTCCCCTCTTAACATTCTGCAGGGGGTGAGGGCCAGGGGCGGCTCACCTGTAGTGGCGGATGGGCGTCGACCCCTGGCTGAGCCAGCAGATGAAAAATAAAACGATAGCTTGCTTTCGTTTTATATTTCATCATTTTAAATCTGCTGGCTCAGCCAGCAGTGTGTACAGGGAGGGATGGGACTGCACCACGGGTGGGGGAAAGAGGGGAGAGTACCCTAAGTGCACATGTGTGTTTGGCTGGCCGTCTGAGGTGGGCCAAACACACCTGCACACTTAGGTTTCTCCAACCCAGCTGTATACACAGCCAGGCTGGAGAAACAGCATAGACCCCAGGCTTGTGTATAAGCAGTCCGACCCGCTCAGACCAGTCCTGATGCTGCATTCATGCTCTGATTAGCATGATTGCTGGGGAGCCAGTGCTGGTAGGCGGCAGGAGACAGGCGGCGCAACAAAAACAGTAATTGTTTTCTTTTTTTTTTAAACTGTTGGTGTCCCTGTCGTCATCCCCCCTCCCTTGACATATGCGGTGGCCACCACTGGTGAGGGCACAATTTTACGTTACCGTCACTTCTATTTACGCTTATCTTGTTTACGTTTTTGACACTGCCCCTTTGTATGACATTAGTCTGTTCTTTCAATTGGAAACAATGAAGCTAAAAAACTGAAGTGTTTTATTTGAATTGCATAAGCACAAATTTAGCTTGTGCTTAAATACTGGCAAACAGGGTCGTAATAGGGACCCCCCTACAAGGGGTCGCATTCCTAGCGAGGTCGGTGATATCTGTAAAACATGGAAGACTGAAGGCCCTCTTATCATATTCTGCAGGCGGCTGTGGGGGTATCATATTGTGGACCTCACTGCAGGTAACAACAGCCTGCGATGAAGCAGGGTCTGTTGGGTGTGCAGATGATCGAGCAGAATGTTACGCTTCAATGACTCCAATCATACATAGAAAGTTAGGAAGAAAATAGACTTCTCTTTTAATTATATAAAATTGTAGCTGTATACTTAGCACCCACATTATATCTTACTCGAAGTGTCTAGTTGGATTTTTCTAATTCGATTGAGCCCTGTCTCTCTATCTCAACTGCCCACTCTAATTTGCATGGTTGCTATACTTTTTATGTTTGTGAGATGATATGTTTAATTTTCCCATAAAAATACATGCAAATTCCTTTTAAAACACCTGTCCGAGAACGTGAAGTGGTAAAATGTACATTTGCCCATAGAAAAAATTCAAGATAGCATAGCCTCGTCTATAATCACCACTATGTGGATAGTAGCAGGGATAGTAAAACCATACTGAAAAACTTTGAAATGTTAAATATGTTTATTGCAGAGGCATGCTTAGGGTAGACACACCATTTGAAAGTGCTAAAGTCCAGAATATCTGGTTTACCTGCTCTTGTAGGAAGGCTAGGCAAGACGTGTTGAAGGCTATGACAGGGGTTCCACAAGATCAGGTTTAATAGCTGAAAAATTGGTGGCATGTAGAAGGGAGGCAAATTAAAGCAAAAGAACCAATTCAGAAGTACATGAGAAATGTGTATTCAGCTTGCAATACAACAGATTCGTCTGAGTATTGGAAGCTCATTGGGGTCATCAGAGGCAGCGTTTAATAGGTACTCCTTTTCTAAGGTGCATGGGACAGAAGTAACTGCACCTTCTATTGTGTATTCTTCCCAAAGTAATATTGTGGGACCTCTAGCTTGCTTGAAGCAATTCATGAATGTCATATACAGTAGCCCCATCCACAAACACCCTGACCCACATGGTAACTTAGCCAACCTTTATAAATCTAATTTTGTTTTTTAGGCCCCTGTCCTTCCTAACATCCTTAACTTACTTAAAAAAACAAGTTAGTTTCCTTCAGTAACTTCTTATCTGGTAGAGACAATATCTAGCCACAGATTCCTTTCCTTTGAATTTCCCCAGGCGTCAGACTGGATCTGGAAGATTTTTTGTGAGCAGTACCCCTGCACATGGGTAGGTGGTGTCGGTCGGCTCTGCGTGACAATGGTGTCCGTGCCGGAAGTGACGTCTGCGTCACCTATATATATATATGCGTCACCTCAATCCATTGACATCAGGTACTTTTCACAAATATGCACCAGGAGCATGGAGCCATGAAGTGCACTGATACTGGTGTGTCCAAGGCTGGGCCCTGAAAGAGATCAGCCCTAACCCTAGAAATCTGTCTGCAGAGCAGGGAGGATGGGTGGGTCGGTAAGGAATCTGTGGCTAGATATTGTCTCTACCAGATAAGGCATTACTGAAGGCAAGTAATTTGTTCATTTGACAAAGGCTTCTAGCTCAGATTCTTTACCTTTCAATAGATACCCAAGCAGTACCAACCCTGATGGTGGGACTGCAGACAAATTTAAACTAGGAAGTCCTGCAGGACCAAACAGGCGAAAGGCCCTTACCTGCATACCTGACTGTCCAGCCAGTAATGTTTGGTAAACATGTGCAGGGATAACCACATTGCTGCCTGAAAGATGTCCAGGACTGTGACTCCACGTGCTTATGTAGTGGTCGTGGCCTTGGCTCTGGTTGAATGAGCCTGCAAGCCCTCAGAGGGCTGCTTCTTCACCAATGTGTAGCAGATTTTGATGCAGAAAATGACCCAGCAAGACATGGTCTGTTTCTGCACTGCCTGACCTTTCTTCGCACCACAATACTCCACAAAGAGTTGTTCGTCCACCCAGAACTCTTTTGTGCGGTCAAGTTAGAATGACAATGCTCTTTTTGGGTCCAGACGGTGGAGTCGCTTCTCTTCTTTATAAGAATGTGGAGGTAAGTAAAAAGTGGGCAGGGTGACAGTTTGACCCACATGAAATAGTGTCACCACTTTCGTAAGAAAAGAGACCCTAGTGCGAAGAACCAGTTTGTCTGGAAAAACAGACAAGTAGGGAGACTTGGATGATAAAGCCTGCAGTTCACTCACCATCCTGGCCAATGTTATTGCCACAAGAAATGCTGTTTTGAGGGGAGAATTATGTAGAGGCTCAAAAGGAGCACACATTAAGAATGTAAGAAGCGAATTAAGGTCCCACTGATACATAATAAAATGAGCAGGGGGGACATGTGACCGAAGACCCTTGAGAAACCTATTTACAATAGAGGACTTAAATAAAGAGGGATGGTCAGGCAGCTGCAAGAGGGCAGACAGAGCAACAGGTAACCCTTCAGAGTACCCAAAGCAGAATCCTGCTGGGCAAGGGTAAGAATAAAAAGAAGAACATCAGAGAGAGAGGGAGAAAGCGGGTTGATAGACTAGTCTGTACAATATAATATCATTTTTTTTCATCAGCAGGGTATACCGTCTTGGAGTGACGCCTAGCTGGCAGAATTACATTGCAGACTTCGGGAGGGAGGTTGAAAGCTGTCAACTATCGCTACTCAATATTCACGCAAGAAGGCGAAGAGTTGACAGGTTCGGGTGGAGGACCCTCTCTTGCTGCTGCAACAGAAGATCCTCCTGAAGGGGCAGCCTGAGCGGAAGATCAATGCTCATGTTCAGAAGCTCAGGATACCAGACTCTCCGTGCCCAGTTTGGAGCCACAAGGATGACTTGTGCCCAGTCGTTCCTGATTTTCTTGAGAACGCTGGGCAGGAGTGATATAGTTGGAAAGGCATACAGGAGGCCTGAGCTCCAATCAAGATGAAAAGCGTCTCTGGGCAAACTCTGCCGTGGAAACATCAGTACGCAAACCTGCTGACATTGCGCATTCTCTTTGGAAGCAAACAGATCTAACGAAGGCTATCCCCATCACGGAAAAAGACCTTGTGCCTCCTCTGGATGGAGACGCCACTCGTGATCCGCTAGGCAGTCATGGCTGAGTTTGTCCGCTCTGGCGTTCAAGGAACCTGCCAGATGTTGAACCACCAGAGATATTCCCTATTGTTACAGCCATGTCCAGAGACGCAGGGCCTCTTGACAATTAGTCCACGACCCCACCCGGCCTTGTTTTTTGCAGTACTACATGGCGGTGGTGTTGTCCGTGAACACCTGCACCAGTCTTAACTTGATGGAGGGTAGAAAGGCTTTCAATCCCAGTCAGAAGGCTCAGAGTTCCAGCAAGTTGATGTGAAGTCTGGATTCTGCCGGAGACCAGAGTCCTCTGATCTCCCCTTCTCCTAGATGGCCACCCCATCCCAGGACTGACGCATCTGTCACTACTGTGAGATGTAGTTGGGGAAGAGAGAGTGGTCTGCCTCTGATCCAATCACAGTTTGTTAACCACCACTGCAGGTCCCTTGCAGTTCCCTCCGAGATCTGGACCATGTCAGAGAGATTTCCCTGATGCTGCGCCCACTGGAACATCAGGTCCCACTGCATTGCCCACATATGCCACCTGGTATTTGTAAATACCAAGATGCTACAGAACATGAACATCCAAGGGGTGCTGGTAAGGCAAGGTAAACTTAAGGTGCTTGTGGCCTACTAAAATCCAGAGGTAACATCTGTGGGCAGGCAGGACAGGAATGTGGAAATAAGCATCCTGCAAGTTCAACGCTACCATCCAGTCTTCTGGGTTCAGGGCAGACAAGACCTGAGCCAATGTGAGCATCTTGAACTTCTCCTTTTTGAGGTAGAGGTTGAGGGTTTGCAGATCTAAGATAGGTCGAAAACCTTTGTTCTTTTTGGGAATCAGAAAGTAGTGGGCATAGCAACCAAGGCCTACTTCTGACACCGGAACCCTCTCTATGGCTCTCTTGCAAGAGAGCGGTGACTTCCTCACGGAACAAGGACATATTATCCTCTGTCAGCCGGTCGTGTTATGAAGGCGTAGGGGGGGTGAAGGATTTGAAGGGGACCGAGTAGCCCCTCCAAATGAACTGTAACATCTGTCCGATGTTATGGTCTGCCTGTCGTGGAGATGATGGCTGATTCTGCCACCAAATGAATGCCCATGATCTTGTAGGGCAAGCTCTCCTACTTAGAGGTTGCGGGGAGGTGGTGGTTGTACTAGACCTATGATTACCTGCTCCACAGGTTGGTCTGAACCACACCCTTGCCAAGCATAGGCTGAGAAGATTGTGTTGGACAGTAGCTGGAATAGGGTTGACACGGTAGAACACCCCTTCTGTATCCATAAAAGGCACAAAAGGCAGACTGGGGATGATGCAGGGCAGCTGAGAGACCCACAGACTTGGCCGGCTCGCAAGTCCTTAAAGCAGTCCAGAGCAGAGTCTGCCTTGTCTCCGAAGAGACGGTTGCCATTAAAGGGAATGAGGGAAGCCTGGACATCCCCTAAAAAGCCAGATGTTCTCAGCCAGGCATGGCGTCTGAGCACCACCATCGTGGAAACTGCTATGCCCAACGAGTTTGTTATGTCTAAACCATAGCAAATCGTGAATCTGCAACTCTCCCATCCTTGACCGCTTGGGAGGGTATGGCCCGGGCCTCCTCTGGAACCTGTGGCAGCACTTGCACAACCATATCCCACCAAGTGTGGGAATAGTGGCCCAATAAGCATGTGGTGTTCACTGCCTGCAATGCAAGGATGGTGGAAGAAAATATCTTCTTTCTAAAGCTATCCAGACTCTTGGATTCCCTGTCCAGGGGTGCCGCAAGATACGCAGCATTTTCTCAGGTGTGGGGTGTTGACGGAGGAAATTTAGGGCACCTGGTGTGGGTCGGTGGCGGCGTGCAATTGTCCTTTTCACAGGAGCCCCTGTGCTGAGTTTGGACCATGTACTCAGTAGGACATCTGTTAGTGCTTCAGTGAAAGGGAGTAGGGGTCAGAAGAGGAAGCTCCCGGCTGTAGCACTTCCATCATGATGTTTGTCTTGACTGCCACCAAGAGCAATTCGAGGTCCAGGACCTCAGTCGCCTTCTTCACCACCACAGCATATATTGCTCCCTCCTCTGGAACCACAGTAGAGGGAGAAGGCATGGCAATATCTGGAGCTGTATCTAGTCCCCTGCCATCAACCTGTTCCTCACACCAGTCCATGCTTTTCTTGCCTTCCAACTGATATTCTAAAGGGTCTGGTGACCACTTGCATTCTTCCCCAAGGCCTAGCCCTTCAGAATAAGGCTCAGGGGCCGACATAGAACACATGGGTCCTGTCGGCACCAGAATCGGCGTTGATCGATGCCTTTCTGGCTCTGTGTTGGATTCGGAGTTCCAAGTAGGGCTGGCCCTGCCAGTGGACGCTAGTAGCACCGGGAACATTGGCATCAGGGAAGTGGCGATGGCATGACCAGTGCCAGCCCGGATCTGTTATCGCATTTATGGTGGCCCACTGGAGCCAGGGTTGGAGCTGCAGGCACAGAACCTGATGGGTCCCCTCCGATCCCACAGGGCCCGAAGGTGCTCTGGACGGGGTCAGCCTGCTCAAAACACAGGGCTTGGCCTCGTAAATCTTTTTAATGTGAGCGGGGGTCGCTGCGACCCCATGGAAAAGCAGGGAGGCACATAGTTGACTCTGGCAACTGCTCCGAAGATCTGTGCCTTGATCAGCGATGCTACGTTGTTGCATCAGCCGATGGATGAGGAGAAGTCAATGCATGCTTTGACTTCCTATGCTTCTTGTGCCTCTTTCGCGAGTTTCCCAATGACTTCAAGTGGGATGAAGAGGACTTGGGGCCCTGAAGAAGTCTGCCAAAAAACAACTGCGGGGTAGCTGTTCTCCGAATCAGCTCGAACTGGTGCGGAAAGAAAAGAACTGACATTAGCACACAAGGTGACGCCTAAATAGGTGAAGCAGACATCACTTCCGATGACAACGCGCTGAGTCAACTGACACCACCTACTGGTGCACAGGGGTACTGCTCATGAAAAATCTTCCGGATCCAGTCTGACACCTGGGGAAATTCAAAGGTAAAGAATCTGCAGCTAGAAGTCTTGTTCAGAACCTGATTGCAGAACACTTAACTTTCCAGAAACATCGATGCCGTTGATGACTGTCAGTCTTCAAGAAAAAAGAAAAGGTAGACCTGTGTTGTTATTGGTCCACCTATCTTATTTAATGTGCAATGAAGTCTTCCAGGGATGGAAGAATTTTACTGGTTTAACTTCTGGCATAGGTGAAAAAGAAGGAGCATCAGCCAGACTTGCAGACCAGGTTCAGTGAAGGTCTGGGCACAAGAGAACAATGTCTGAGTTATATTTGATTATTTCTAAATATAACAGAAGTAGGAAGGGGTGTTCATCTGACATTTATGGACCTGTTCACCACATTTGACATGGTAGACAGGCTCAGGCTGTGGGGAACCCTAAGTACAGGGGGTGTGGACGAGTGTCTTGATTACATTTGATTCTAGCAAGAAGCAGGGGGAATTGAACGGCTGATTCATTTCAGGTAATGAAGTACAAATACATGAAAAATATTTTGGGCCTGCTGGTCACCTTATCTAGTTACTTGTGTCAGTGTGAGCTGGAGCAGCCCTGTTTACTTGATAAGATCAGGTGAGCTCGCCTGCATTTGATGCTATCAGTTTGGGCTAACCCTTATCCAATTTTACCTAACACTTTTCTTTACAATATCCTTGCCTTGAAAAAATGCATACCTTAATCCATGGTATACATTTTATGATTAGAACTACAAGGAGAACTGGTTTTAACGATTTTATTAAGCTTCCTGTTACTCTGTTTTTCAGGTTTCGTAAGTGGATATGGTTTGTCTGATGACTTTAAATTTGCCATTCGTATTTTGCAATATAAAAATTGTAAGGGCTTTTATTACATTGAGATTAACCGTAATAATCTTATAAGCACTTTTACTATAGACTTTGCAAACACTTTGTAATGCCTCTTGGTGTATCGTATTGCAAACCATGGGGCTTATTTACAAGCCCCATGCGCCGCCTGTGCATCACTTTTTATATGGGAAAAAGTGATGAACGGGTGGTGCAAGGAGCTTATAAATAAGACCCCATGTTTCTTCACTTAGAACAAGTTACTCACCTTTAGTAATGCTTTGTCTGGTGGATACTCTATCTAACAGCAGACTCCTAACCTTGGAAATATCCCAGGTGCCAGACTGGATCTGGAAACTCAAAAGCAGTGCTGCTGTGTGCCAGTGGGTAATGTTGTGTGACTCCGGGCTGACTTTGCTCCACTCTAAAGGTGACCAGTGAAGCTACCCATGCATCCTGACGTCAGTTTCTTTCAGACACTTGTCAGTCCCCTTAAACACAGAGCCTACCTTCAGATTGAAAGGACCAGTGTGCAGATTCCTAAATTGGGGCATTGTTAGATGGAAAAGGAGACAATTCCACAGAACAGAAAGGTAGGAGAATGGTGAGGAATCTGAAGTTAGAATACCCACCAGAAAGAGTGTCACTAAAGGTAAGTATCTTGTACGTCTGATTGATACGTGTAACTGCAGATTTCTCTATTCTGGGGTCAAGCAATCGAGTCTCTTCTCCTTTTTTGAGGAATGAGGCAGAGCAAAGGGGGTTAGAAGAGTGATGACTTCTCCAAGATGAAAGGCGTCACTACCTTTGGCAGTTCTTAACACTGGTTTGTCTAGGAAAAAGGTGATATAGGTGGCTAGACCGAGAGGGCCTGAAAATTACTTACATTATGTGCTGTTATTATCAACACTAGAAAAAACATTCATAAGGTCAAGAGATGCAATGAATAACTGTTCATTGGTTCAAAAGGAATACACATTAGAAAAGTGGGACCCAAATTTAAGTGCCACAGTCATATCACAAAGGGGAAAGATATGTTGCAAACCTTTAAGAAAACGCATCACAGCGAGTAATAAGAATAAGGATGGCTGGTCCAACAAAGGCAAAAAGGCCAAACGACTGACAACTAACCTTTAACAGTGCACACTACAAGTCCTTGCTGGACAAAAGACAAAACAAATAAGACATCTGATGGTTTAGCTTTTAACAGGTATGTCTGGGTGGGGTTCCGCACCAAGAAACAAACTTATCCCATCAATGGGCATACAGTGATTTTGTGGAAGGGTGCCGGACTGTCAGCATTAAATCAATGACCTCATGAAAAGAGACCAAAGGAAATAATTTGTCAAACGGTCAATCTCCACGCATGGTGGTATTGGTTGTGCAAGCCTAGGTGCAAGACCCTGCCCTGCTGCTGTGAAAAAAAAATCCTTCTGAAGTGGCAGCATGATTGAAGGACAAAGGCTCAGGCCCAGTGTCGTGTTGGCTCTCATTATACTAATAAGACTGCTGGATTTGGGCCGCAGCACCATTAGGTTGTGGGGAACTGAGTCCAATTTCACATTCTGTGACAACTGTCGGCCTAACCCTTCCGGCCAGCTAGCAGTACCTCACCAGCACCTGAAAGTGGTGGTGATTTGTGGCAGCCATGCCCATGAGATTCTGATTTCTCAAGTAAATCGTGGTGCAACAGCCTTTTCTCTCAGTTACATTCATCTCACACATGCAAAGACAAACAGAAGTAGAAATTGATTCAATGTGTTTTATTGAATCAACTACGTTCTAGATAAAATAGCATGTAATGCAATGATTAAGATGATAAAACATAATAATAGCAGTGTGGTGACAAGGAAAGTGAAACATAAGAAAAGTCCCATCATAGTGTCAGAATGCTATGGGTTGGAATTCCTACCTACCCAAAGAACAACTAGAGCACCGCAGTGTTAGCCCTAATCCACCCTTCAGGTTCCCTAGGAAGTCACCATCCCCAATGTCTGAATATGGTAGTAGAGAAGAGGGCTATTGGTCTACTGAGGGTCCTCTCTCATATAGGCTGAAAAGACATAAAGGGGGTCATTCTAACCCTGGCGGTCGACGACCGCCAGGGCTAAAATGACGGGAGCACCGCCAACAGGCTGGCGGTGCTCCCATGGGCATTCTGACCGCGGCGGTACAGCCGCGGTCAGAAACGGGAAACCGGCGGTGTCCTGCCGGTTTCCCGCTGCCCTAGGGAATCCTCCACGGCGGCGCTGCAAGCAGCGCCGCCATGGGGATTCCGACCCCCTTACCGCCATCCTGTTCCTGGCGGTTTTCACCGCCAGGAACAGGATGGCGGTAACGGGTGTCGTGGGGCCCCTGGGGGCCCCTGCAGTGCCCATGCCAAAGGCATGGGCACTGCAGGGGCCCCCTAACAGGGCCCCACTAAGATTTTCAGTGTCTGCATAGCAGACACTGAAAATCGCGATGGGTGCAACTGCACCCGTCGCACCCTTCCCACTCCGCCGGCTCCATTCGGAGCCGGCATCCTCGTGGGAAGGGGTTTCCCGCTGGGCAGGCGGGCGGCCTTCTGGCAGTCACCCGCCCGCCCAGCAGGAAACTCAGAATAACCGCGGCGGTCTTTTGACCGCGCAGCGGTATTCTGACGGTTCCCGCTTGGCGTGCGGCTCCCGCCGCCCGCCAAGCTCAGAATGACCCCCAAAATCTCAGCAGACTGCTGAAGTGAAGTAACTGCATTCAGTGCCAAATTTATAATAAAACATCTGGTGTTCTAAGAAAATTGTCCTAACGTAAGAACACATATGTTTCCTGTGAAGTGGCAAAGATTGTGGTGTTCCTGCCTTGTCCTGAAAACAATATCGAGTACAGGCTTGAGCAGGGTACAGATTAGAATGTCCTTCTAAAAGAATGAAAACAGTTTCTACGCTAAAATTGTATGAGATCAAAGAAAATAAACATCACCGCTGAATGAAGCTTCTGCTCAAAAATTTAAATGAATTATTATTAGGCTAAAGGGCACAAGCAGCAGGCCTAGTGCTAAAAGAACATGCCCATAAAAGCTCACTAAAATAATCTCACAACACCCTCCCCTTGTTGGTTCAAAGTGGAGAGGAAAACCCAATCCATACTACATAATCAATGAAGCAAATATTTAAATGTCAAAGTTGACAAGCATACCATACCAAAGTAGGCCAAATTAAAATGATCAATTTAAAACAGAACCAAAAAGCTAAATGTCATATTTGAAAGTCATTATCATTTTGAAAAGTGCCAATTATATCCAGAACAATTGAATCAAGGAAAGATCCCACTTCGGCTGATGTTAATGTTACCAAATAGGCGCCAAAGAAAACCAACAAGCACTTGCGTTCCAAGACCTCAGCTTATTTCCCACCATCACCACCATTAGTTTAGTTTTTAATACTATCCTGGGGCTCCAGGAATAAAATTGGATATGGAGACCCATGAGGTAGTTTTAATTGTTTTGTGTTCTGCACAGTTAGTCCCTGTTAGCGTGTGTATTATCACAGTTCCCCTTCCCTATTGCTCCATCCCTGACGTTGGCTATCGCGGGGTGCTGTAGCAAAGCCCGATGATGAAGCATGCCATGATAAGTGAGTGAGGGCAGTTTTTAACAAACCCAGCTTTGTCTTATGTTTAGGTAGAGCCTAAATGGGCTGCTAGATACCTACCTGTATAATTCAAAATAGTCTTTTGAGTACTTGCTCTATGAATGAAATGATGTCTATAATAACTGTAACAGAACATATCACCATAAGTCAGATAACATAGAATCAACAGTTTTTACATCCCAGTCATCAGAAACACCCCCAGGTATTATTACATAATTTAAAGAAAGTTTTAAAATATATGGTATTTGCAGCACGTCTGTCGGACGAATATATCAAAACATACTTTATCCCAAACAATCCCATCGGGAACTGGTATAGCTGAAATGTTCACTAGGGAAGAGTCTCGACGGACCTTATGTGAAGAAAAATGTGGTTTTAGGACCTCATCCAGCAGTTCGACTGCAGAGCGTTCAGAAAGGTAATGACCATGTATCAGTAAGCAAAAGACAATGACAAACCCAATCCAAAGAAGAAAGGCAAGTACAGTTAATAAAAGCCACAAATAGTTCCATGAATGAATGAATGAATGAGATTGTTTTGTTTAAGCCAATTTATCACCTTCCATGCTCTTGACAATAGTTTTGCAGAAGAAGTGGATGAGACAAAAGAGGAATCATCTTGATCAGCAAAATATCCAGAAACAGTTAGTGCAAAACCTGGAGCGATATTAGGAAGTGAAGAACTAACAGAAGTCTCCCTCAGTGGTTCATAGTAAATTATGCCATCCATTTGAGTTGCATGTGAGTAATAGTGCTCATTACGTTAGCCATTTCTTGTTGTAGCTCAAGATAGTGGTACTAATGATAGATCATGTTCTACCCTCCACGAGCTCGGGAAGTGTCCGTATTGCTGCTCAGAACCTGTAGAGAACCATCCTGGTCTGTAGTGAGACGGATTCCGCAACTACCCAGAAGTCCACTAGGTCTGTTGCGGAGAATCAGCCATAAAGTGTAGCTTGGTAGAATAACAGTTCTGGTACTGTGTATTCCCAGGACTGGAACCGGTGCGCAATATGATGGGCCACACTCTTTTTCATAGCAATCTTTTCTCGTACTAGATCCCCAACTTTTGGAATCCAGCCGGTAGATGCTATTAGTTTATACCTTAGTCCCAAGGAGGCGGCACAGGCAGACACGTTTTCATCGCGGAACTATTGTAATTCCTGCAAGACAGTGACTTGTTCATTTATGTCAAAGGGTGTGTATGCCGCCTCTGTGGCAGAGCCATCAAGATCTTGAACATACATTTGTGTCCCAAACAGCACCTCATATGGGGAGCGATCTCCCAAGGACCTTCGGGCAGATTATTAAGTGCTCTCTGGATTAAAAACAGGTGATCAAACCAACTATGGCCTGTGCCTAATACTCTCACTGTTAAGGATTGCTTTGAGACTTGATTCTTCTGGTCCCCTACACTGTTACCCTCAGGATGGAAGAGGGACGAGAAAGGTAGTTGGATCCCTAACCAAGCCATGGTTTCCCTGAATGCCCTTGATTCTATAGCACGGCCCTGGTCCGAGTGGAAAGCCAACACTGCATCTGTACTGATAAGGACTTGCAAATCTTTAATAACAGTTCGAGCATCAGCTGATCGTTGTGGCCATACCCATAGAAATCTGGAGCATAAGTATACAGCAACTAGGCTATATTTGTATGCAACTTCAGGTGTCAAGGGACTGCAATGGTCCAGGTACACACATTATAGTGGTTTGTTTGAAATTAGAAGGGGTGTCTGTGGTGGGCGTTTAATGGTAGACCCTTTTATTTGCTTATAAATACAGCAAAGGACATAGACCCTCATTGTAACATTGGCGGTATATACCGCCTACCGCCGCGGAGATGGCCTCCAAACGACTGTTGCTGCAGCTACCAGCCGTCCGCCTTATTATGACCACAGCCGGATTTCCGCCAGAATGATGGTGGAAATCTGGCTGTGGCCATGCCGGGGGATGGCGGTAAGGTGGCGCTGCTGCCAGCAGCAGCACCACGCCCGTAGACCACCACAGATCGTATCATGACACATGATACGGCCTGGCAGTGTTCTGCTGGCGGACACTGCTACTTGCAGCAGCGCCCCATCTCCTCCCAGAGGACCCCCTCACAACAGGTAAGTCGGGTGCTCCGACAGGGGATGGAGTGGGGGGTGTTGTGTGTGTGTGTGTATGTCTGTGTGTGCGTGAATGCGGGTGTGTGTTGCGTGTTGTATGTGTGTGCATGTACGGATGTGTGAGTGCATGTATGTTGTGTTGTGTGTATGCATGTGTGCCTGTATGAATGTAAGTTTGTGTGGATGTGTGTGTGAATGGATGTCTGCATGCATGCTTGAATGTGAGAATGAGAGTGTGAATGCGTTTGTGCGTCTGTGAATGAAGGTGCATGAATGAAGGGGGGATCTGGAGAACAGTGTGTGGGGGGGGACCAGGGGAGGAGGAGGAGGGCGGGGAAGACCCCTATCAATGACAGGGAAGGAATTCCCTGTCACTGATAGTGCCTACCGCCATGGTTTTTGTGGCGGTAAGGTTGCCACGAAAACCATGGCAGTAGGCGGGGTCATAATCCCGCAGGCAAGCCGCCGTGGTGGACGGTGTGGTAAATTGGTGGTTTGGCTTGAGCCAAACCGCCAATGTCTTAATATGGAGAGAAGTACCACCAGCCTGTTGGCAGTACTTTTCTCCATTTTACCGCCATCCACCGGGGTCATAATGACCCCCATATTGTTTTGTCTGCTTGTATAGACCTGGCCACCAATAGCATTTGTAAAGTATAGAAATAGTAGCCACCACACCTGCATAGGCAGAAGCAACTCCCTCATGTACTGCTTTTACCAACTCAGATCTTTGATCTTGGGTGGGGATCACATGATCACCCACCCCTGGTATTGTTACTAGGGCAGTATTTAGGCTACTTATGCAGTAGGAATATTTTGCAGGTTATGCCCTTAGTAACAGCTTGCCTCCAACCGAAGCTTTTACAGCTGCAAGTGTTTTATCATCCAACCTCATCCGTGAACGAGTTATTGCAGCAACAGAAGCCATATCTACTGCTGACTTGGCAGCTTCATCAGCCAAGGTATTGCCTGCGATGTTTACTCCTACACATTGATGTCCCACTGCATGAACTACATAGACATTGGGTAGTGTTTCTCTCAGATCCGCTACTTTCCCCCGCAGCAACCTGTGTTTGAAGGTGTTACCTTTTGAATCTCTGAGCCCATTCTGACGCCAGTAATGCAGATATTCATTGAAGGACTGGACACACTAGTGTGAATCACAGACTATCAATGTTAGTTATTCTGGATCCGTGTGTCCCAGTGCTATGACCAGAGCCTTGAGCTCTGCTAGTTGTGCAGTGCAGTCCCCTAAGGTCTGTGTGTAAGTGTTTTACGGATGGAATTCACCATCTTTCATGTAGCCACTCAGAGCCGTGCAAGCGGCAGAGTACTGATGTTTAATGCCTATGGCTGGTTGGGCTGATCCATCAGTGTAAATGATTGTTTGATATTGATCAATTGGCAAAGGGTTTGCCAGTATTGGATATTCCATTTCGCACTGAAGGAATTCTTGACTTTGTAATTTTGGGTCAAAAATATAGTCAACATCAGTCGCTGTCAGAGAGGTAGCCCATTGGATTCAACGTGGATGTAATGACTTAACTTTGGGAACACTGACCTTCGTGACAGTCTCGAGGGCTGGGATCAGAGCGGTGACAATAATGCACCTCCCATGAGCCAGAGGTCTCTCTTTAATGATGGACATCTGAACAGCAGTCAGAATCTTTTCTGTTGGAACAAAGCATTGTTCAACTGTGGAGTATAAGTGTGATTTGTATGCAATAGGAACAGTATCACTCCCAGTAATTATTACATAGGTGAAACCGATGGCAATAGCAGTTACTCTTATGATCAAATGCGTTTTGTTTTCTCTTGTCTGTAAATGTTTTGCTGTAAGCATGTCTTGTTGTAGTGTGCTGAGAATGCATTTGTGTTTGACTGTCCAATATTAGCTTGAAAAGTCGGGGTGTATTAAATCATATAGCTGTTTAATGCGTTGTGCATAATCTGGAATGTAAGTTCTGCCAAAGTTTAAAAAGCCCAATAAGGACTAGAGCTTTTTATGGTATTTGGTGGTTGCAATTGTGCGCACTTTTCGAGAAAGTGGGGCGCTAGGCTCTTGCCTTCATATGATCACTCGCATCCCAAAAATAGGACACTAAGAAAGGACATTTTTGTCTTTCTAAAATTGAATTTGTAGCCAAATTCAGCAAATCCCACAACAATGCTTCTGCTGTTGAATGAGATCATCATCCATTAGGTAGATGTCATCAACATAAGACAATGCTTCAGGGTCAATGTTGTGTAAAATGGATGTTACACATGCTGAAAACAGCCCAGGACTGTTTTTATACCCCTGTGGGAGCCTTCACATTTTTTTCTGTGAGCCTAAAGCCCTAAATGCTGAAAAATCCTTGCATTTAGGCTCTATATTTTGGCAGAAGAAGCCGTTGGAGAATTTTCAGAATAGTTTTGTATTTTTTATGCACTATATTGTTGATGAGTGCTGTGTTATGTAGATTTTGGATCCCAAATTTGTGTGCATGACTGTTTAAATGTCTATAATCTAAGACCATTCTATATAAATGGTTTGGTTTGCAACAGTAAATAGAGGATTGTTCATTTGCAACACACAGGGCTCAATTCCACCTTGTTACTCTAACTGTGCGAGAATCTTTCTCACAGGTGTTTTAGCCTCATGCGTAATAGGATATTGAGGTTCTGGCTGTGGTTGGGACCTAATTGATAATATATGGTAGGGAGAATCTGTATCCCATCCTACATGATTGCGATACAGTGTGGGGGCCTGTGCCAATGCCCAATCAAATGAGTATGACTCTCTTAATTGGATAGGAACCAGTGCCAAGAAGGAATGCTTAATGATCTCTTCCCCAGCTGGACTTCAGGGACAAATTCTGTCGGCCAATCTTTTTCGACTAATAAAATGTCATAAATGCCTGTCAGTCGTTTCCAGAGTACTATATCAAGTGTGCTTTCAATATCTCCCTCTAATTGTATTTTCGTTATATACACCCTATGGGGGGGGGGGTGGAAGGCGCATGTCCCCAGTCTTAACTTCTATAAAGTTTTTATCTCTAGATGCTCTAGAAGATTCTGGCGAATTATTGTGACCTCTGCTATGCTGTCTAGCAGAGACAGTGCCCAGTCCCTGTTCTTCAATAAAACTCGCATCTTGTGTGGCATTTCATGCAGAAATAGTTGCCACCTTCTTTTTTTGAATTGGGGTTTGTGTTGTGGAAGTTTCTCTTCTTTTTTAACTGAAACTTCTGCTGAGCGTTGTGATTCTTTTTTTTCAGTTTCACGTACTCTGTTTGTTGTTCTGATCGCCCACCTCTCCCACTATGTTTATCCAGTGAGTCCTGAAAGGAACGAGATTGGCTTGTATCAGTATATTGATATCTATCAGGAGTTTTTATATTACCCTTATTTCTTAAGTTATATGATTTCTAAGGAGGTCTCCGATTGTGGAGATTCTCCCCTGCCTTTTTTAAATGATTGTTTTTGTTTATCCCAGCGTTTTTAGAACCCTCAGCTGCAAGCTGGGTAGAATCCTTATTGGATTTACCTTGTAATTGTGGTTTACTAGGTCTGGCTCCCAAAGTATCCCAACCTGTAGTTGAATAGGTTTCGGCAATAATTTTAGGCAGCTCACGTTCTTGATCCTGTGCAGGAAAATATGGGAGCCACATGCGCACTGCGAGTGCTATTGCTTCCCCTTTAAGGTTACTTAATATTATTGAGGACACTGTGGCAAAATTGCCCATTAAATGCATCCCTAAATCCAGGGCCGGGCAGCCCCCTATTAATTTAGAATTTTTTTCAAACTTCCAGAAGATTGGAAAGTGTGGGTGTACCGTGAGCTGTAGTATAGAGCTTGGCAAATACCGTGCCCCAAGTCTTGCAGTTATCCACTGCAGGAACCATTCCAAAAGGCATGCACATAGTGAGAATTATGTGTTTATCTTGAGGTCCCCTATAAGGAAACAGCTTCCAACACGTTCACTTTCTGAGCTAGCCAAAACTGAATTTCTTCATGCTTCGCGGGTACTTTACCCATGATCTAATGCACTGTTGCAGGGTTAATGCATGATGTGACTGCTTGCGGTTGTGCTGGAGCAGCGTGTCCTGGGTTTGTATTTAATATTTGCATTACAAACTGTACTGAGTCTATATACTGTTATAAGTTCAATATATAAGAGGCGAACCTCAGCTACCGCCAAGGTGCCTACATCAGGATGTGGTGGGTATATGGCTAATTGAGGCCAGGGAAGACCATCATTACTCAGAGGACTTAGCCTATTATGTAGTGATGTATGGGGTAGGGTGTCATCAAGCCAGTTCTGGTGGTCTTGAAAAGATAAAGGTATCTCTATGTACGCATTTGCTATGTATTGGTCAGGTGCATTAGAATGTGTATAATGATGAAATGTATTAGTGTTCCCATCAACTGCTGGAAAATTGACCTAAGAGTACAACATTTCTGTCCTATAGGCTGGATGAGCCTCAACCACAAATGTAACAGCACCCCCCTGGGCTGTAGGGCCATTATTTAATAAATGATTAGTGAGAAGGAGCCTCATTTTTTCTGCAATTACCACCCACTGCGGTTTTGCCATGGTAAATGTAGTGGTTCAGAGATAAGGACACCAATTGGGGATTAATCCTTTTAAAGTTCAAGCTTGAACAACCTTCAGTCTAAAATAGGTGCTACCTATCTAGCTGATGAGGAAATCCTCAATACCACCGACATCTCCATATATGGTATTGGGGAGCCTTTAGCACGTAGTGAGACAGAGATACTCAGGGAGATCCGTAATTCAGTGCCTGACCAAACGTTGGTGGCGCCATGTTGTGTGTTCTGAGAAAACTGTCCTAACGTAAGAGCACGTACGTTTCCTGTGAAGTGGAAAAGGTTGTGGTGTTCTTACTTTGTACAGACAACAATCTCAAGTACAGCCTTGAGCAGGGTACAGAACGAGAATGTCCTACTAAAACAATAAAAACAGTACCTAGGTTAAAAGTGTATGAGGCAAAAGAAAATAAAACATCACTGCGGAATGAAGCCTCTGCTCAATATTTAAAATTAATAAAATGAATTATTATTAGGCTAAGGGGCACAAGCAGCAGGACTATTGCTAAAATAACGTACCCATAAAATCTCACTAAAATAACCTCACGACACCAGAAGATTCATATTTTCCCATTGCCCATCTGCACATGAAATAACATCACTGGGTTTCCCTTCATCCATCTGCACAGCAAGTGACATCACTGGCTTCCCATCATCTATCTGCACAGAAAGTGACATCACTGATTTCCTGACAAAGCCCTCTTTAAAAGAAGAAGCCAAGCAAGAGGACTTCATTTCCCTTTCCCCATCTGAACAGAAAGTGACATCACTGATTTCCTGCCACAATTGTCTTTAAAAGAAGAAACCAAGCAAGAGGACTTAATTTCCAATTGCCCATATGCACAGGAACAGACATCACTGTTTTCCTACCCATTGTACCCAGCACCCCTCCTTTCTCCCAGATCTATTTGATGGTGGCTGTAGCTAAGATGTGTCACTGGCCTGCGGAAGGAACACGAATGGCAAGCCCATCTTCACCCATTCACACCTGGACCATGGCCAGCACCAGGAGCCCTGGTCCTACCCACCGATACCCTGCTGCACTCCTCCATACTCTTAATGCCGGCTGCTGCTTGGTGCACTGCTGGAACACAGCACCATATAACACGGAAAGAGCATTCACATACTTCTCCTGGAAGTTCTCAAGCACTCTCCCACACTATAAACTCACCACTTCTGCACCGAAAGCACCCCATTCCCTTCCACTCACATAAACCAGCCACCCGCTCATGCTCACACAGACCAAACAACATGCCACCCCCACATGCATGCTCCTCAACCCCCACTCATTCACCAAACACACCATGGAAATATGGGACCTACTGCATGGCCACGCTCCGGACCTGTTAATTCTCACAGAAACATGGCTAAATCCATCTTGGCACTGGACATCACTTCAGCCATCCCGATCAGCTAAAAGATCACTAGTCAAGACCATCAATACCAGCCTGGAGGTGGAATCGTCATCATATTGAAAGATACATCAGCTTGTCCACTTACAAAGACACCCCCTCCAGCTATCATAAATACTTCATGGTCAAGATATGCATCACAGTCAACTTCTCCCTGGATGGAACCCTTGTATACAGACCACTTGAACCCCACACCAATTTCATCAGCAACATCACAGACTTTGTTGCACCCCTCATTATCAATGCCAGCACCTTCATCCTCCTTGAGACCTTAACTTTCACCTACAAGGCTGCACTGACCCAAATTATACATCCCATCTAGAAAACCTTGGAAACTTTGGTATCATACAGCATATTACAGAACCCACCCACACCACCAGACCCGATTTTCTTCTCAATCAGCAACATCACAGTTGACAAGACAGCAACTATTCTTCTTCCTATTGCTGGAAAATTGCCTGCACCTGTTTTAATGATTTTTTATGATTGAAATAAACTACTCTGAAAATTACGTAAAGGATCTTTGGTAAGCTTTAGGGTATGGGCTGTGTTTAGCACACAGAGGACTGAATATCAAAATCAAATTGGTAGGATATTGGTATTGAAGATTTGGGCATAGAATGAGACTGCTGATTTCTAGGAAGGGCTAGTCCGATTGTAAAGTTAAGTCCAATCTGAATCCTTATGTGTATATATTATTTTACTCATAAGTGAGGGCTTTGCATGTTTGTTTAAGCTTGAGATCCTCTGTTTGGGAATACAAACAATGGGATGCTTGTGTAATTAAGTTGTTTGGATTTTTTCCCTTTGTTTTGAGAAGATAAAAATGCTTTTTCATTATTTTGCATTGTTGTCCTTTCTTTATAAAAGTGAGTAGTAGGTGGCTATTATTCCTTATTTGGAAGACAAGTGATGGAAGCTGTACATTATTGAGTTTTGACTAAGTGTAGTGTTTTATCCACTTGCAAGATCTATTCAGTGCACCTGATCCATTCATCAGAGATGGTTAAAACGTTGATCGCTCAGTCTAAACTTTTGACCTTCTTATCTTTGGTGGACAGAAAAATTGGTAGAAATATCCGGCTATTAGGACAAATGCACTTATTTTTGACTTAACTGATTCTTATAGGATACTTTATTTGTATAACATTTTTCATAGCAAACTGATTTTTAGAGCAAATGTATATTAAGAAGTGGAACCTGTACTTTTGCACGATCCAACAGAGATAACCCTAAAATGTTGTTTTTACTGTGGAAAGGCTGAAAGCCCCCTTGGCAAGTACAAAATTACAGACAGGTACCACAGCCCTTGTAACTTCAGAATGGTACTGTTTGGTATCAAAAGAAACAGTGCATTAAATCCTATTTACTGAGTAAAAAGAATTTAATGTCACTGGTGGGCAAAGTGCAACTTTAGAAGTCGCCATTTTAGTTGCCAAAGATTTCCAGTGCTGGTTTACTGATGTACACCAGACTTGTCCTGCAGCGAGCTTTCTGCCATCCTCGAGAGACATGCTAACAACTCCCAAGAAAGGACCCAATAAGGGCCTGCACGGGAGAGAGGTGTTACTAAAGGGATGTTACCTCCCTCCTGCAGGAAGCCACATGAGTGTTAGCCCAAAAGTCAAGCTTCAAAGGAGAAGCAGCCTTTAAAAGGCAAATGGGTAACCCTTAGGAGAGGGGCACTCTATTGTTTAGGCAGCCATGCTGCCACTGGGGACAAGAGAGAAGCAGGCAGTTGTCAAACTGTGGCAGTTGTCAAACCGTTTTTTCTATGGGAGTATAGCCTCTAGGGGTGGACTAGGGAGCCCTGAGTGTCAAGGAAGGAGTCTTTCCATGTTGGATATGGGAAGGATGGTGCATCCTGGAATCACCAGATGCCACTCTTTCCAAGAACTGTGCATCAGGAAGCATGGAACCTGGTAGCTCATTGGTTACCAACCACATTCTACCCTGAGGGCATTTTCTAATAATTACTAGGGCACCCCTGGCACCCAGAACTCAAATCTTGACTGACTTGGAAGAAGGACGAAAGAAGGACTGTCCTGCTGCACTAAAGGGCCACCAAAGAGGCTGCACCGAAGAAGACTGCACCTGCTGCACCTAGTGGCTAGCAAAGGGACTGTGCCTGCCGATTCCTGCTCATGGAGAAGCTGTCTTCAGAGCCCAATCAAGCCAAAAGACTCCATGGGCCAGCTGACTGACCTCCTGTTCGCACCACAGGGATACAACAGCTGAAGAAGCCTGATGGTGTCACGGCTCACGTGCTGCTTACGCCTGGAATCCGAAGATCGAGTGGCGTGGGTCTTGAATGTTCGGCTTTGGCCCAGAAAGGGGCGACTCTTTCTGGTAGCCACGGTGCTGTAGGCAATGGAAACGCCAAGAACAGACCGTGCCCTTCAGAAATAGCGCCAGAGGGAAAAAAAACCTGAAAAGGGGAAAAAACCTCCAAACAGATAGATTCCTGAAACAGGAACAAAAGAACAGGAATCAACAGAGGCAAAATATAGATAATACACTGAATTGACGAGAACCAGCACAGAAAGGCAAAGAAACAGGAGCGAAGACACCATCCAAACAGAAAGTGTTACAGCGCAAGGAAAGAAAGAAACACAGCCCTTAAATACCACTAAACAGGAAACAACCCACAGGAAGTAAAAGGACACCATCTTAGATAGGGAAAAGTACATAGAACAGAATAGACTAGGAACCATAGAGAATAGGGAACAAGGAATGCTGGGAAGAAAAAGGTAACATGGGAAGGGGGAAAAAACATAAAGGAAGGTACAACCAGATGTCCCAGAAAAAGAAGAAAAGAAAAGAACAGGTAAGAGGGGTCAGGATGCCCGAAAAATGCGGTGCACAGAAACAGAGCGAGGCCCCATGCCTAATTTGGGGCCTCGCAAAGCACACAACAGATGGGACATGCTGGAAGCCCAAAGTCTTCAAGTCGGTATCAACAATCCCATGCAGCACCAAGGACCAAGACCCACCACACTGAGATGCACCTGAGTTCACTGAGTCCGGGAGTGCTGTTGGAGAGTTGCTGGGGCCCTCAGAAGGTCAGTTATTGAACCAGGCAGGATTGGCCTGTGACCATGACAACAGGCAACTGGTAGTCCAGTGGAAACTGAATTTTGGCTAGACCAGGGATACCTCATGGGATGTCGATCCTGCAACCAGGACCCTCTCACCATCTTCATGGACTGAGGAAATCCTGCAGGAAAACCCCTGTCGACTGCGTCGCATCCACAGTCTTCTTAGAGCATCTTCAGCATCCTTCATCCCTCATATCACAACCACTTCATAGAAATCTATTGCAACACAAATAAAGTGCCTGGTACAGCTGAAGGACTGCTTCTTTTGTGAAGGTAACAGTGCTTGAGAGATTTGCTGGTCCCCTTTTCTAGCACTCTGTCGGAGTTTGTCGCCCCAAATACTTCTAGCTGATTGCATTGATACTTACCTAAGTTTTCCTTGAAAAGGTTTCTAAGTGTCTGTAGGAAGTTGGCTCTGTATGTGCTATTTCAAAGTAAGGAATAGCATGCACAGAGTCCAAGGGTTCCCCTTAGAGGTAAAATAGTGGTAAAAAGAGATAATACTAATGCTCTATTTTGTGGTAGTGTGGTCGAGCAGTAGGCTTATCCAAGGAGTAGTGTTAAGCATTTGTTGTACATACACATAGACAATAAATGAGGTACACACACTCAGAGACAAATCCAGCCAATAGGTTTTGTTATAGAAAAATATCTTTTCTTAGTTTATTTTAAGAACCATAGGTTCAAATTTAACATGTAATATCTTGTTTGAAAGGTATTGCAGGTAAGTACATTAGGAACTTTGAATCATTTCAATTGCATGTATACTTTTCAAGTTATTGACAAATAGCTACTTTAAAAGTGGACACAGTGCAATTTTCACAGTTACTGGGGGAGGTAAGTTTTTGTTAGTTTTACCAGGTAAGTAAGACACTTACAGGGTTCAGTTCTTGGTCCAAGGTAGCCCACCGTTGGGGGTTCAGAGCAACCCCAAAGTCACCACACCAGCAGCTCAGGGCCGGTCAGGTGCAGAGTTCAAAGTGGTGCCCAAAACGCATAGGCTAGAATGGAGAGAAGGGGGTGCCCCGGTTCCGGTCTGCTTGCAGGTAAGTACCCGCGTCTTCGGAGGGCAGACCAGGGGGGTTTTGTAGGGCACCGGGGGGGACACAAGCCCACACAGAAATTTCACCCTCAGCAGCGCGGGGGCGGCCGGGTGCAGTGTAAGAACAAGCGTCGGGTTCGCAATGTTAGTCAATGAGAGATCAAGGGATCTCTTCAGCGCTGCAGGCAGGCAAGGGGGGGCTTCCTCGGGGAAACCTCCACTTGGGCAAGGGAGAGGGACTCCTGGGGGTCACTTCTCCAGTGAAAGTCCGGTCCTTCAGGTCCTGGGGGCTGCGGGTGCAGGGTCTTTTCCAGGCGTCGGGACTTAGGTTTCAGAGAGTCGCGGTCAGGGGAAGCCTCGGGATTCCCTCTGCAGGCGGCGCTGTGGGGGCTCAGGGGGGACAGGTTTTGGTACTCACAGTCGGAGAGTAGTCCGGGGGTCCTCCCTGAGGTGTTGGTTCTCCACCAGCCGAGTCGGGGTCGCCGGGTGCAGTGTTGCAAGTCTCACGCTTCTTGCGGGGAGTTGCAGGGGTCTTTAAAGCTGCTCCTTGAAACAAAGTTGCAGTCTTTTTGGAGCAGGTCCGCTGTCCTCAGGAGTTTCTTGTCTTTTTCGAAGCAGGGCAGTCCTCAGAGGATTCAGAGGTCGCTGGTCCCTTGGAAGGCGTCGCTGGAGCAGAGTTCTTTGGAAGGCAGGAGACAGGCCGGTGAGTTTCTGGAGCCAAGGCAGTTGTCGTCTTCTGGTCTTCCTCTGCAGGGGTTTTCAGCTAGGCAGTCCTTCTTCTTGTAGTTTGCAGGAATCTAATTTTCTAGGGTTCAGGGTAGCCCTTAAATACTAAATTTAAGGGCGTGTTTAGGTCTGGGGGGTTAGTAGCCAATGGCTACTAGCCCTGAGGGTGGGTACACCCTCTTTGTGCCTCCTCCCAAGGGGAGGGGGTCACAATCCTAACCCTATTGGGGGAATCCTCCATCTGCAAGATGGAGGATTTCTAAAAGTTAGAGTCACTTCAGCTCAGGACACCTTAGGGGCTGTCCTGACTGGCCAGTGACTCCTCCTTGTTGCTTTCTTTGTTCCCTCCAGCCTTGCCGCCAAAAGTGGGGGCCGTGGCCGGAGGGGGCGGGCAACTCCACTAAGCTGGAGTGCCCTGCTGGGCTGTGACAAAGGGGTGAGCCTTTGAGGCTCACCACCAGGTGTTACAGCTCCTGCCTGGGGGAGGTGTTAGCATCTCCACCCAGTGCAGGCTTTGTTACTGGCCTCAGAGTGACAAAGGCACTCTCCCCATGGGGCCAGCAACATGTCTCTAGTGTGGCAGGCTGCTGGAACTAGTCAGCCTACACAGACAGTCGGTTAAGTTTCAGGGGGCACCTCTAAGGTGCCCTCTGGGGTGTATTTTGCAATAAAATGTACACTGGCATCAGTGTGCATTTATTGTGCTGAGAAGTTTGATACCAAACTTCCCAGTTTTCAGTGTAGCCATTATGGTGCTGTGGAGTTCGTGTTTGACAAACTCCCAGACCATATACTCTTATGGCTACCCTGCACTTACAATGTCTAAGGTTTTGTTTAGACACTGTAGGGGTACCATGCTCATGCACTGGTACCCTCACCTATGGTATAGTGCACCCTGCCTTAGGGCTGTAAGGCCTGCTAGAGGGGTGACTGACCTATACTTGCATAGGCAGTGAGAGGCTGGCATGGCACCCTGAGGGGAGTGCCATGTCGACTTATTCGTTTTGTTCTCACTAGCACACACAAGCTGGCAAGCAGTGTGTCTGTGCTGAGTGAGAGGTCTCCAGGGTGGCATAAGACATGCTGCAGCCCTTAGAGACCTTCCTTGGCATCAGGGCCCTTGGTACTAGAAGTACCAGTTACAAGGGACTTATCTGGATGCCAGGGTTTGCCAATTGTGGATACAAAAGTACAGGTTAGGGAAAGAACACTGGTGCTGGGGCCTGGTTAGCAGGCCTCAGCACACTTTCAATTGTAAACATAGCATCAGCAAAGGCAAAAAAGTCAGGGGGCAACCATGCCAAGGAGGCATTTCCTTACACAACCCCCCCCCAAACGAAAGAGGATGAGACTAACCTTTCCCAAGAGAGTCTTCATTTTCTAAGTGGAAGAACCTGGAAAGGCCATCTGCATTGGCATGGGCAGTCCCAGGTCTGTGTTCCACTATAAAGTCCATTCCCTGTAGGGAGATGGACCACCTCAACAGTTTAGGATTTTCACCTTTCATTTGCATCAGCCATTTGAGAGGTCTGTGGTCAGTTTGAACTAGGAAGTGAGTCCCAAAGAGGTATGGTCTCAGCTTCTTCAGGGACCAAACCACAGCAAAGGCCTCCCTCTCAATGGCACTCCAACGCTGCTCCCTGGGGAGTAACCTCCTGCTAATGAAAGCAACAGGCTGGTCAAGGCCATCATCATTTGTTTGGGACAAAACTGCCCCTATCCCATGTTCAGAGGCATCTGTCTGCACAATGAACTGCTTAGAATAATCTGGAGCTTTTAGAACTGGTGCTGAGCACATTGCTTGTTTCAGGGTGTCAAAGGCCTGTTGGCATTCCACAGTCCAGTTCACTTTCTTGGGCATTTTCTTGGAGGTGAGTTCAGTGAGGGCTGTCACAATGGATCCATATCCCTTCACAAACCTCCTGTAATACCCAGTCAAGCCAAGGAATGCCCTGACTTGAGTCTGGGTTTTTGGAGCTACCCAGTCCAGAATAGTCTGGATCTTGGGTTGGAGTGGCTGAACTTGGCCTCCACCTACAAGGTGGCCCAAGTAAACCACAGTTCCCTGCCCTATCTGGCATTTGGATGCCTTGATAGAGAGGCCTGCAGATTGCAGAGCCTTCAAAACCTTCTTCAGGTGGACCAGGTGATCCTGCCAGGTGGAGCTAAAGACAGCAATATCATCAAGATAAGCTGTGCTAAAGGACTCCAAGCCAGCAAGGACTTGATTCACCAACCTTTGGAAGGTGGCAGGGGCATTCTTTAAACCAAAGGGCATAACAGTAAACTGATAATGCCCATCAGGTGTGGAGAATGCTGTTTTCTCTTTTGCTCCAGGTGCCATTTTTATTTGCCAGTACCCTGCTGTCAAGTCAAAGGTACTTAGGAATTTGGCAGCACCTAATTTATCTATGAGCTCATCAGCTCTAGGAATTGGATGAGCATCTGTCTTGGTGACAGAATTGAGCCCTCTATAGTCCACACAAAACCTCATCTCTTTCTTTCCATCTTTGGTGTGAGGTTTGGGGACTAAGACCACTGGGCTAGCCCAGGGGCTGTCAGAGCGCTCAATTACTCCCAATTCCAGCATCTTGTGGACTTCCACCTTGATGCTTTCCTTAACATGGTCAGACTGTCTAAAAATGTTGTTCTTGACAGGCATGCTGTCTCCTGTGTCCACATCATGGGTACACAGGTGTGTCTGACCAGGGGTTAAGAAGAAGAGTTCAGGAAACTGTTGTAGGACTCTCCTACAATCAGCTTGCTGTTGGCCAGAGAGGGTGTCTGAGTAGATCACCCCATCTACTGAGCCATCTTTTGGGTCTGATGACAGAAGATCAGGGAGAGGTTCACTCTCTGCCTCCTGATCCTCATCTGTTACCATCAACAGATTCACATCAGCCCTGTCATGGAAGAGCTTAAGGCGGTTCACATGGATCACCCTCTTGGGGCTCCTGCTTGTGCCCAGGTCCACCAGGTAGGTGACCTGACTCTTCCTTTCTAGCACTGGGTAAGGGCCACTCCATTTGTCCTGGAGTGCCCTGGGAGCCACAGGCTCCAGAACCCAGACTTTCTGCCCTGGTTGGAACTCAACCAGTGCAGCCTTTTGGTCATACCAAAACTTCTGGAGCTGTTGGCTGGCCTCAAGGTTTTTGGTTGCCTTTTCCATGTACTCTGCCATTCTAGAGCGAAGGCCAAGTACATAGTCCACTATGTCTTGTTTAGGCTCATGAAGAGGTCTCTCCCAGCCTTCTTTAACAAGAGCAAGTGGTCCCCTTACAGGGTGGCCAAACAGAAGTTCAAAGGGTGAGAATCCTACTCCCTTCTGTGGCACCTCTCTGTAAGCAAAAAGCAGACATGGCAAGAGGACATCCCATCTCCTTTTGAGTTTTTCTGGGAGCCCCATGATCATGCCTTTTAATGTCTTGTTGAATCTCTCAACTAAGCCATTAGTTTGTGGATGGTATGGTGTAGTGAATTTGTAAGTCACTCCACACTCATTCCACATGTGTTTTAGGTATGCTGACATGAAGTTGGTACCTCTGTCAGACACCACCTCCTTAGGGAAACCCACTCTGGTAAAGATACCAATGAGGGCCTTGGCTACTGCAGGGGCAGTAGTTGACCTAAGGGGAATAGCTTCAGGATACCTAGTAGCATGATCCACTACTACTAGGATGTACATATTTCCTGAGGCTGTGGGAGGTTCCAGTGGACCAACTATGTCCACACCCACTCTTTCAAAGGGGACCCCCACCACTGGAAGTGGAATGAGGGGGGCCTTTGGGTGCCCACCTGTCTTACCACTGGATTGACAGGTGGGGCAGGAGAGGCAAAACTCCTTAACCTTCTGGGACATATTGGGCCAGTAGAAGTGGTTGACTAACCTCTCCCACGTCTTGGTTTGTCCCAAATGCCCAGCAAGGGGAATATCATGGGCTAAGGTCAGAATAAACTCTCTGAACGACTGAGGCACTACCACTCTCCTAGTGGCACCAGGTTTGGGGTCTCTGGCCTCAGTGTACAGGAGTCCATCTTCCCAATAGACCCTATGTGTTCCATTTTTCTTGCCCTTGGACTCTTCAGCAGCTTGCTGCCTAAGGCCTTCAAGAGAGGGACAGGTTTCTTGTCCCTTACACAGCTCCTCCCTTGAGGGTCCCCCTGGGCCTAAGAGCTCAACCTGATAAGGTTCAAGTTCCAAAGGCTCAGTTCCCTCAGAGGGCAGAACTTCTTCCTGAGAAGAGAGGTTCCCTTTTTCTGACTGTGTTGCAGTTGGTTTCCCAACTGACTTTCCTTTTCTCTTGGTAGGCTGGGCCATTTTTCCAGACTCCAGCTCTACTTTTTCACCCTGTGCCTTGCATTGTGCTCTTGTTTTTACACACACCAGTTCAGGGATACCCAGCATGGCTGCATGGGTTTTTAGCTCTACCTCAGCCCATGCTGAGGACTCCAGGTCATTTCCAAGCAGACAGTCTACTGGGATGTTTGAGGAGACCACCACCTGTTTCAGGCCATTGACCCCTCCCCATTCTAAAGTTACCATTGCCATGGGATGTGCTGTAGTTTGATTGTCAGCATTGGTGACTGTATAAGTTTTTCCAGTCAGGTATTGGCCAGGGGAAACCAGTTTCTCTGTCACCATGGTGACACTGGCACCTGTATCCCTCAGGCCCTCTACACTTGTCCCATTAATAAAGAGCTGCTGCCTGTATTTTTGCATGTTAGGGGGCCAGGCAGCTAGTGTGGCTAAATCCACCCCACCCTCAGAGACTAGAGTAGCTTCAGTGTGGACCCTGATTTGCTCTGGGCACACTGTTGATCCCACTTGGAGACTAGCCATTCCAGTGTTACCTGGATTGGAGTTTGGAGTGGAACTTTTCTTGGGACAGGCCTTGTCTCCAGTTTGGTGTCCAGACTGACTACAGTTTCGACACCAGGCCTTTTTGGGATCAAAGTTTTTACCCTTGTACCCAGGATTGTTTTGTGAAGAGGCTCTGGGCCCACCCTCCTGTGCAGGTTTTTGGGGGCCTTTAGAAGACTCTTAACTATTTTTATTTTTGGCTGTCTCACCACCTTTCCCCTGGGGAGGTTTTGTGACCCCTTTCTTTTGGTCACCCCCTGTGGAAGTTTTGGACACCCTTGTCTTGACCCAATGGTCCGCCTTCTTTCCCAATTCTTGGGGAGAAATTGGTCCTAGGTCTACCAGATGCTGATGCAGTTTATGATTGAAACAATTACTTAACAGGTGTTCTTTCACAAATAAATTGTACAGCCCATCATAATTACTTACACCACTGCCTTGAATCCAACCATCTAGTGTTTTTACTGAGTAGTCTACAAAGTCAACCCAGGTCTGGCTCGAGGATTTTTGAGCCCCCCTGAATCTAATCCTATACTCCTCAGTGGAGAATCCAAAGCCCTCAATCAGGGTACCCTTCATGAGGTCATAAGATTCTGCATCTTGTCCAGAGAGTGTGAGGAGTCTATCCCTACACTTTCCTGTGAACATTTCCCAAAGGAGAGCACCCCAGTGAGATCTGTTCACTTTTCTGGTTACACAAGCCCTCTCAAAAGCTGTGAACCATTTGGTGATGTCATCACCATCTTCATATTTAGTTACAATCCCTTTAGGGATTTTCAACATGTCAGGAGAATCTCTGACCCTATTTATGTTGCTGCCACCATTGATGGGTCCTAGGCCCATCTCTTGTCTTTCCCTCTCTATGGCTAGGATCTGTCTTTCCAAAGCCAATCTTTTGGCCATCCTGGCTAACTGGATGTCCTCTTCACTGGAGTTATCCTCAGTGATTTCAGAGGTGTTGGTCTCTCCTGTGAGGGAACCAGCATCTCTGACTATTATTTTTGGAGTCAGGGTTTGAGGGACCCTGTTCTCACTAGATAGGACTGGTAGGGGGGAATTGTCCTCCAAGTCACTATCCTCTTCCTCTGAGTTGCCACCCCCAGAGGGGTTGGCCTTTTCAAACTCTGCCAAAAGCTCCTGGAGCTGTATTTTGGTAGGTTTGGGGCCCATTGTTATTTTCTTTATTTTACAGAGTGACCTTAGCTCCCTCATCTTAAGATGGAGGTAAGGTGTGGTGTCGAGTTCCACCACAGTCACATCTGTGCTAGACATTTTGCTCCTAAAAGTTGGAATACTTTTTAAGAATCTACAACTGGTTCTAGAATCTAATTCAAACTTTTACAAACTTTTAAACTCTAAAAGAAATGCTAAACAGGATCTAACACAAGGCCCTAGCAGGTCTTTTAAGAATTTAGAAAACTTTTCAAATTGCAAAAATCAATTTCTAATGACAATTTTGGAATTTGTCGTGTGATCAGGTATTGGCTGAGTAGTCCAGCAAATGCAAAGTCTTGTACCCCACCGCTGATCCACCAATGTAGGAAGTTGGCTCTGTATGTGCTATTTCAAAGTAAGGAATAGCATGCACAGAGTCCAAGGGTTCCCCTTAGAGGTAAAATAGTGGTAAAAAGAGATAATACTAATGCTCTATTTTGTGGTAGTGTGGTCGAGCAGTAGGCTTATCCAAGGAGTAGTGTTAAGCATTTGTTGTACATACACATAGACAATAAATGAGGTACACACACTCAGAGACAAATCCAGCCAATAGGTTTTGTTATAGAAAAATATATTTTCTTAGTTTATTTTAAGAACCATAGGTTCAAATTTAACATGTAATATCTTGTTTGAAAGGTATTGCAGGTAAGTACATTAGGAACTTTGAATCATTTCAATTGCATGTATACTTTTCAAGTTATTGACAAATAGCTACTTTAAAAGTGGACACAGTGCAATTTTCACAGTTCCTGGGGGAGGTAAGTTTTTGTTAGTTTTACCAGGTAAGTAAGACACTTACAGGGTTCAGTTCTTGGTCCAAGGTAGCCCACCGTTGGGGGTTCAGAGCAACCCCAAAGTCACCACACCAGCAGCTCAGGGCCGGTCAGGTGCAGAGTTCAAAGTGGTGCCCAAAACGCATAGGCTAGAATGGAGAGAAGGGGGTGCCCCGGTTCCGGTCTGCTTGCAGGTAAGTACCCGCGTCTTCGGAGGGCAGACCAGGGGGGTTTTGTAGGGCACCGGGGGGGACACAAGCCCACACAGAAATTTCACCCTCAGCAGCGCGGGGGCGGCCGGGTGCAGTGTAAGAACAAGCGTCGGGTTCGCAATGTTAGTCAATGAGAGATCAAGGGATCTCTTCAGCGCTGCAGGCAGGCAAGGGGGGGCTTCCTCGGGGAAACCTCCACTTGGGCAAGGGAGAGGGACTCCTGGGGGTCACTTCTCCAGTGAAAGTCCGGTCCTTCAGGTCCTGGGGGCTGCGAGTGCAGGGTCTTTTCCAGGCGTCGGGACTTAGGTTTCAGAGAGTCGCGGTCAGGGGAAGCCTCGGGATTCCCTCTGCAGGCGGCGCTGTGGGGGCTCAGGGGGGACAGGTTTTGGTACTCACAGTCGGAGAGTAGTCCGGGGGTCCTCCCTGAGGTGTTGGTTCTCCACCAGCCGAGTCGGGGTCGCCGGGTGCAGTGTTGCAAGTCTCACGCTTCTTGCGGGGAGTTGCAGGGGTCTTTAAAGCTGCTCCTTGAAACAAAGTTGCAGTCTTTTTGGAGCAGGTCCGCTGTCCTCGGGAGTTTCTTGTCTTTTTCGAAGCAGGGCAGTCCTCAGAGGATTCAGAGGTCGCTGGTCCCTTGGAAGGCGTCGCTGGAGCAGAGTTCTTTGGAAGGCAGGAGACAGGCCGGTAAGTTTCTGGAGCCAAGGCAGTTGTCGTCTTCTGGTCTTCCTCTGCAGGGGTTTTCAGCTAGGCAGTCCTTCTTCTTGTAGTTTGCAGGAATCTAATTTTCTAGGGTTCAGGGTAGCCCTTAAATACTAAATTTAAGGGCGTGTTTAGGTCTGGGGGGTTAGTAGCCAATGGCTACTAGCCCTGAGGGTGGGTACACCCTCTTTGTGCCTCCTCCCAAGGGGAGGGGGTCACAATCCTAACCCTATTGGGGGAATCCTCCATCTGCAAGATGGAGGATTTCTGAAAGTTAGAGTCACTTCAGCTCAGGACACCTTAGGGGCTGTCCTGACTGGCCAGTGACTCCTCCTTGTTGCTTTCTTTGTTCCCTCCAGCCTTGCCGCCAAAAGTGGGGGCCGTGGCCGGATGGGGCGGGCAACTCCACTAAGCTGGAGTGCCCTGCTGGGCTGTGACAAAGGGGTGAGCCTTTGAGGCTCACCGCCAGGTGTTACAGCTCCTGCCTGGGGGAGGTGTTAGCATCTCCACCCAGTGCAGGCTTTGTTACTGGCCTCAGAGTGACAAAGGCACTCTCCCCATGGGGCCAGCAACATGTCTCTAGTGTGGCAGGCTGCTGGAACTAGTCAGCCTACACAGACAGTCGGTTAAGTTTCAGGGGGCACCTCTAAGGTGCCCTCTGGGGTGTATTTTGCAATAAAATGTACACTGGCATCAGTGTGCATTTATTGTGCTGAGAAGTTTGATACCAAACTTCCCAGTTTTCAGTGTAGCCATTATGGTGCTGTGGAGTTCGTGTTTGACAAACTCCCAGACCATATACTCTTATGGCTACCCTGCACTTACAATGTCTAAGGTTTTGTTTAGACACTGTAGGGGTACCATGCTCATGCACTGGTACCCTCACCTATGGTATAGTGCACCCTGCCTTAGGGCTGTAAGGCCTGCTAGAGGGGTGACTGACCTATACTTGCATAGGCAGTGAGAGGCTGGCATGGCACCCTGAGGGGAGTGCCATGTCGACTTACTCGTTTTGTTCTCACTAGCACACACAAGCTGGCAAGCAGTGTGTCTGTGCTGAGTGAGAGGTCTCCAGGGTGGCATAAGACATGCTGCAGCCCTTAGAGACCTTCCTTGGCATCAGGGCCCTTGGTACTAGAAGTACCAGTTACAAGGGACTTATCTGGATGCCAGGGTCTGCCAATTGTGGATACAAAAGTACAGGTTAGGGAAAGAACACTGGTGCTGGGGCCAGGTTAGCAGGCCTCAGCACACTTTCAATTGTAAACATAGCATCAGCAAAGGCAAAAAAGTCAGGGGGCAACCATGCCAAGGAGGCATTTCCTTACAGTGTCCAATTTGTTTACTGTGCCAAGGCTTGTTTGCAATTGAGTGAAATTGTTTTGATGTATTATTGCTTGTAAAATCTATATCTCTGGAACCCTCCAGTGGATCTTTTTAATGCTAGTGTCTAAATTCCTATAAAAATAGAATCTATTTTATAGATTGGTGTTGGATGTCTTGATTTTTGTCTCGATTTCTTCTTCTACTGTTTTGGTGCTGTTTAAATACTTTACACTTGTTCCTCTGTGTAAGCCCTGCTGCTCAGTGCCACAGCTACCCAGGGTTAAGCTGAGGGCTTTACAGACAAAACCAACTGGACACAAATGGCTTGCTAAGTGCATTACAATGTAAGGTTGCACAACCACACCATATAATACACCCCATTTCCTCACACCGTGGTAGAATGAGCACACAGTCCTTCCGGAGGCTGCTTTTTACACACTGTATAGCTGATCTTAATAAAGGGCATGATCTAGTAGGAGTTGGTTCGCTTCTGCACTTTTTTCCTCCAGTGAACTCCACAAATAGCTGATTGTCCACCCGGTGTTCTTTGGCACGATGTATGCAAAAGCTCAACACTCTCTTGGGGTCCAAGAGATGGAGTCTTTCCTCCTGGTTAGCCGTGTGAGGCGGAGCATATAATGCAGGGAGGGTGATGGTTTGACCAACGTGGAACAACATCACAACTTTTGGTAAGGATGCTTGTCTGCGCAGAACCAGTTTGTCTGGGAAAAAGGTGGTGTACAGTGCGTTGACGCAAAAGAGCTTCAAGCTCACTCACCCTCTGAGCCGATACAATAGTGACGAGGAACAGTCTTGAGGGTGAGAAGCCACAAATAGCAGCTGTGAAATGCTCAAAGGAAGTACATATCAGGAACGTAAGGACCGAATTAAGGACTAGTGCCCTAAGGTAACTATAACTTGCGCCCTTGCAATGCACTCCTAATTACCCCACAAATTACGACATTCATGACATCATTTAATAACATCATGGATAATATCACTGTCATATTTATAGTAAACTTTTTTATGAAAAAACCTGTGCATGGTGAGTGTGCAAGTTATAATTACCTTAGGGCACGAGTTATGGTTATAACTATAACTATAATAACTGGTGAATTTCTATGATTTTGTATGTTTAAAATGTGAGCCTAACTATAACTTCCTGTAACCTTTGGCTTGTTTTAAGGGAATATATATATATATATCTATATATATATATATATATATATATAGATATATATATATATAGCTGTCTACTATATTACTATCCCATGATATTCTGTAGTTGATACTCAGGATTCATACCACATATATTGACCTAGATCAAGCAGGTAGAGGCTGTTGTTTGTATTTGTATGACCATCTGGAATCATTTAAAAAGCTTACAGAGATATTTTATGTTATTCAATGCATCCCAGGGATAGGGATGCTTACAAACAAAATCAAGAGAGAGGAGATTGGTAAACATTTAGGGAGATTCCTTGCGTTAAGGGAGACAATGGCAGGCAGCCATGGAAAAGAGAGGACATGAAGATACTCAATAGTGTGTGGATGCTGGGAATTGAGAAATGCGCTGCAAAATAACACGTAGAGCAGTTTGAAAATCTCGTGTTCTAAACGTCACAAACATATTTACCGAGCTAAAAGTCAATACAATTTTAACTGAAAAATGTAACTACGTAATTTAGTTATTACAGTGTACTTCTGGCAGCTTTTAGGAGTCATTCATGTCTGTAAAATAGTTCAGTAGTCACTTGATACAAAGCACTGTGTGAAAACTCCAAGTCCTGGGTTCAGAGGTCAGTTGGCTCACTCAGCCTCTCAAACTTTTACTGGATATTATGAACTTTCTGCCATTCGCAGAAGTACACTGGCGCAAGACTATTGCGGCTAGAACTGTAAGCAACTGAAGTGCTTGTTAAATGCACACTTTAAAATATTATGAACGTACAAATGTTATCAATCCGTGCAGCATATATGATGTCAGTCTCCAATGTAATGTCTGAGTGTGATGTCATCAGTGCTGCAGCCACTCATAAAATATGTTTTCTCCTTATCTTCGTAGGGAAGAGGCCACATCAGTGCGAGATCTGCCAGAAAGCCTTCAAGCACAAACACCACCTCATCGAGCACTCCCGGCTTCACTCGGGGGAGAAGCCGTACCAATGCAATAAGTGTGGCAAACGATTCTCACACTCAGGGTCCTACTCACAGCACATGAACCACCGTTATGCCTACTGCAGAAAAGACGATGCCAGCGAGTTCCTGGAGGACCACCTGGCTATCCCGCGGAGTGTGGAAGAGAGCCCTGAGAGAATGCACAGTCCCTCCAGAGTATCAGGGAGCAGACTGGCTGATCCAGAAGTGCCAAACCCCTGCCACCAATACGAAAATGGGGTAACAGTCAATCCCAACTATGCAAAAGGGCCTGGCCAGGATCTTCTTCAAAACATGGTGCCATGATCGCTCAGGCCACTTAGGTTTCTTGTCTTCCCTATGGCTCTAGGCTAGGATGCACATTCTGCATGCTGAATGGGAGATGTATAGGCCACAGACTTGGGTGCAAACAAGTTGCCCATCCAAGGAAGTATTTATTCTTAGGAAGACACAGACCGTGACTTGGAAGGCCCTATGAAGGACGCTTTCATCTTCACTCAGAAAACATCTTGAGATTTGGGCAGACCAAGTCAACTTCATTATGGCACATTATGGCTAATGGATCAGTTGCGCAGGCTGACAGAATGACACCAAAGAGCAGTAAGTGAAAACGTGTTCAGGTACAGGATCTTCAGAACGAACATCCAGAGGTTCAACCATGTAGCTGACATTTGACCTCATGAACTGAAATCAGGGCAAGAAGCCCACACAAGTCTCCTTAATGGTTTTAGAGGAGGAAAGCATACAAACACCACTAGAGTACGGTTCAGGTGGAGGCCCTGCTAGTGGACCTTCTATCCCTTCTAATATGATGGCTGAACTACGAACTTGAGCTTGCACTGGCTTTATTTTTACAGATTTCTGACACCACTATAAAAAACTTGAAAACTGCAATTCTGTCTTAGGGGAAAGCACTTTATGTCATCCACTACGTTCAGTCCAGGAAATGCGCAGTAAGAAGCAAGTGGACATTTTACGTAGAAGACACGATTCAACTGGTATTGAAAATTTAGTGAATTATGACAGCAAAGCAATATTTGTTATTTTTCATATCCACTCCAGATGCAACCAGTAAGACAAAAACAGCTGCAATGTTGGACTCAGCATTCACCTCTACTCTTACGAAGGTAGACTTGTGCTTTGGAAACAACAATTGCTTGAGGCTGAAGACCACTAGAAGTGTCAGTGTGCCCAAGCAGTGAACCAGGGAACTTAATGAATTCTCAAGTGACCAAAAAATCTTCTAATAATGTTTTCAAATAGATGGTCCGCTGTTGCCTGGTATGAAGGTGACTATATGAGCTTACTTCTGGTTGGTCCTGTGACCTATGAGTCCTGTTTCGTCTATATAACTAATGTACAAAATAGTGGAATACCCTTTAACAGGTGATTAGGGTGCCCTACTGCCTTGTGACCTCTGGTTCCTTCATCGTGTTTCTGACTGGGAGGATGGTATGGGAGAGACAAAGCAGTGACATCATCGCATCTCGTAAGCACTTGTTTGTAAATAAGGTTAGGGCTGATTACTGTGGTTCCTGTTTGTTTTGAATGGCTTTTTTACACCTTGCAGTAAAGCATCCCTATGGGCTCCCTGTTTACACCATCAGGACCCTGATTCGCTAAGAAAACTGACTGTATATGAAGCAGTGAGCAAAACTGCATATTATTGCTAATTTTCCAAAATGTTATGTGTAAAAAGAGCAAATTCTTTTTTAATATGTGCACAAAGTGATTGTGTTTACTGCAGGTTGAAGATGTTTTGAGGAAGCTGCTCCATGGCATAGGGCCAATTAGCAAAGGTCTCAAAGTATCCTTTCTACTAACAAATTTCTCACAGATACGCGGAGTGACATCAGGCTTTTCCCTAACTTTCCTAAAAAGTTTTCACATTGACTATTATGTTCCCTTCACTAATTATGACGTATGCGATTAGGAAGGATGGAATACACAGAACAGAACTAAGTATTATTACAAGTAGTATTATTGTCAGTATTATTTGTATTCATTGTAATTATTGACACGTCACTTCCAAGTTTATATTTTTCAATGTCATCAGTGTTGCTCTTTAGCATTTTTGTCATGTTTAATTCCTTGATAAGAAACAGGTGCATGAGCATAAGTCATACTGGAGTACTTTGACTAGAACATTCCTGTTTTGAAGAAGAGCCATTAATGCTCAGGAGAAGTCCACTTTTTGCCACAAGTTGGGAAAAAATAACTTTTTGTAGGTTTCTTTTTAGAGTTTTACTGTCCTTGACCATGCGCTGCGTACCCCTGCGTTATCTCGGCAAATGGGGTATTACATTGATCTGTCTAATTATCCCCCCACTTTGCTGTATTCCATTTCAAAGATCTTTAGATGAGCTTTAAATATTGCACTGGCAAGGGCACAAAGCTCAGGGGTAAATTAAAGTTCACTTTTAACCACTAGAGATTTAGAGGAACAATCTCAAAGCTGACTGTTTTGCTTTCTGTGGTGTTGCTTGATGCAAGCTAATTTTAAATTCTATGTCCTTGCTATTTACTCCCTACAACTGTGGAAATTCAACGAAATACGACCACAATAACATTCTCAATTGCCCTGCAGTCAAACAAGAAGAAGTAACCAAAAGGCCCTCAATTCTTGAGAAAAGGTCACAAAATTGGCTTTTTTTGAAGAAGTCATTCATTTCAAGGACACAGGAGATGAGTACTCCCTCAACTTGATAAGTATCTCTGTGGCCCACAATCTGTTAAAGGAACCCCAAACTCTAATTTCACCCTTCATCTGTATACAGATACATGATGCGTTAAGAATGTGTACAGTAGGGTGGGGTCAACTGAGTATAAATACCCCAGATATGTTTTACTTTGATATTTGATTTCAACTCTTTGTAGTCCTCATTTCATTCCCATGAAGATGAAAGTTAACACACACAGGTTTGATCAAAACCGTTCGTGATATTTTAGTTTAAGGCCACTTTTTGTGACATGCATGGAGGCAAGTTGTCTTGGGTGAGGGCTCCTTATAGCAGGTCTTTTGAAAATGCAATTTGACATAAGCTTTTGACAAACATCCACTGCATTCCAAGACAGGAGAGAGAGAGACTATTCAGAGTGGCATTTTGTCATGAAGATCAACTTCGTACAGTCCGACACATAACCCAGTTTCATTTTGCTACATGCACTTGTAGTTTCACTTTTTCTATTTTGATGACAAGCCTACAAATCGCACGATCCAAAGTGTTGTTGACCTAAAAGCCAGCGCTAACATGGGGCACGTTGGCAGCAAGGTGTTGATTACTGGCCCTGATATGTATGGAGAATATATCTGTAGAATAATTGCACTAGTGGTAGAATCGTCAATTCTATTTTCCACCTTTCTTGAGATAATTAACTGAACATGTGGGGACAAGAGGTAGACTAATGGAGGCAAACTCAAACTTATACGGTTAGAGTGGTCATGAAACAATACACAACTCAGAGGGACTAAAGCCAGCATGCTCAGACAGCTTAAATATGTGACCAGGGCAGCAGTGCATGTGTCTACAGTTTCGCTACCCTCAACCGCACCCTACTGAGGCATGGTCACTCAAGAAAACAAGACTTGTACGGGGAGATGTGTCAGACTGTAGCTTAATTTATTTTTGCTGTAAAATAGTCAAGTCAAAAGCATTAAAGCTGAGTGAAAAGTCACTCAGCCTTCGCATACACTTCCTTCGTATGTTGCACTGTGGTTAACCTCTCCGCTTACAAGGTCAGGTCTACTGTCTGTTTACAAGAGGGAAATGATATCTTTGGGGAAGAATAGATGAACGGTGGAGTACCACATATGCACAAAGAAATTCACACCTGGAGCTCTTCAAAAAATATAGCCTTCCAAAAAGTAGTAGGAAGATGGGAACTTATGAACAGGACTCAAGCCCTTCTTGTTTCTGATTCTGCCTTAGCCCTGAAGGCCATTACAACCCTGCGTAGATGTCAATTAAACGTTGTCAGTGTACCTCATTAGTACTTCAGGAATAGCAGGGACGGTCAGTATTCACTCCTAGCCATTCTCCTAGCCTTTCGGCATCAAGAAAGAAACCTCGAGAGGCGACAAGCGGCACAAGAGGACAACCCGGTGATGTCTCTGTGGGAAAGCCGTGAGTGACGTCACTTCCACTATCGACCGCATTTTGGCGAATCGATATCCTTGCAGCTCCGCCAATAAATCTTCGAGCTTCGCTGTTAGCCAGTTGGTTTCTCAGCACAAGGCTGGGGGAGACAGCAACACATTTTTCCCCATGTACATTCCCAAAAAAAACATCTCTAGGCTGCAGATGTGGTCATCAGCCTCGGAGACACTCCACCCGGTGATGTATCAGCTGTTCCTAGGAGTCCGCCCTCCTCATTCGCGCAGAATATACGGGGCAGGCGCTCCCTGGCCGGGTTACTCAACGCGCAGCTGGGCTCTCACCTGTGACTAATCCCACGCCAACAGTTAATGGCATTTTCGCAGCAGAAACGAAGTGCAGCAGAAGCATTGTGCCGAACAAATGCTGGGGTAATATTAACAAATACATGCCTTGCTATTCAGCGGAGTCTGATTCACGACGGGGCCGTACAATAGAGAATGTACTTGCCGGAATCAAAATGAGTTATAGAATCTAGTCACAAACTCTCGTCTGTAGTTGTAGTTTCAAAATAACTGATTTTTTGAAAATACCTTTTTTTAAATTTCCCAAACCCTTATGGAAAGCTGTTTCCTGTCCTAGATTACGAACGTGTTTTTATAACCTCTTCACCTCAGAAGGGGAGAGAAATGATTGCGCCAGTAGACAGCGCTGCACATTTTTCCAAATTATGAAATATAAAATACACCACGGTGAAGGCTCTGCCCTGTTTAAGCGAGTAAAGGATCTATTCTTCTTAAGAATCTTGATCTCTGAGTTTGAAGAGCCAGACGCATAGATAAATAAACCCTTTACAGTGATGCTTGCAAGGACAGCTATATTTTGACGCCTATTGATATGGAAATTAAGTGGTACTAATGAACTGGTGACACTGCAAGCAACTAGGAAAGCCGCACAACTTGCTATGTCGAATCTTTCAAAGCATTCACGATAAACTGATTTCATAACGGTCCTTGTGCTGAATTAGTTTCATATTGTTGGTATCCTCAGCCTGTAACCCAGGTTCAGGGGTTAATTTAGTCAGATATGAGAGGATGCTCATATTTCTCCAGTAAATAGCAGTGGACTACAGGGTGGAGAGGTGATGTGACCAAGGCTGGGCACAGACTGTTTCTATGAGGAACAGGGTCAGTACTGATTTGCATTAGGTGGGCCTATTTCTTGTGTGACGCAGTGGGTGAGAAACAATGGGTTGGAATGCTACCCCAAACAGTGGCTAGACAGTCTGCTGCATTACTCCTATCAACTTTTGGGTGTTTGCCAGTAGTGTGACTGGAGACCTGAGACTGGCACAGTATTCCCAGTCTCCTACTGCCAACTTTTGTGAATTCCAAAAGGTGGCATGTTTGTACCCATTCAAGAAGTGCTTTTATAAGTGCAAACTTACCACTTTTTTGTTAAGCCTCATGCACAAGTTCCTATGCTGCCAGATGCCAGAATTAGAAAATTATTATATGCACTGTACCATGACTTCCTTTACACCTCAAAGGCCCATGTTTCAAAATCTGAACATGCCGTACAGAGGAAGCCTCTGACTCTCTGTCCCTGAACCGGTTAGTGAGATGATCCTGTATGAAATGTACTTGTTAAGGTGAGAAAGAACCAATGTTTCTTATCTATCCAAAGGAAGGCAGACTTCACCTTGGTGTTTCTAGGTATGCCAGTCAGCCCTCTACTGTTTGTAAAAGCTCCTAAAAGCAATGTAATTTCAAGTGTGGCACTATACACAACAGATGACTTGAACTAGCAAGGTTGAAACCACGTGGCGTTACTTAGCAATACATTTTGGTAGTCCTACATTATGTACCAGGAAAGTGTCAACATGACCAATTAGTAGAAAAACAAGCATTGATAATCCAAATCATTTTCGTTGTGGAAGGGTGGAAAGTTTTTCTCAAGATTCATTAGGAAACAGACAATAGGTACCACGTACGCTTGAGAACCCCAAGCTTCCCTCATACACAGAAATGGTACAGTATGACTATCAACAGTGCAAGATTTTCACATGCACACACCTTTCATCTTGTATAATGCAGACAGAAACAATGAGAGCTTCCTTCGCATGAACAGGTCAAGCCTGTGCAGCAGCTGTGCAAGCTTCCGCTACAGAACACATAAAGCACAGAAAGAAGCAATGCAAGCTGCCTTCAAGAGCACAGGCAGTAGAAGACTACAGATTTACAAGGTCCTAGCGCCTCTTAGAGCCCCATCAGTGTCATCTTTTTTACGCTAATGTTGCGTTAAGGAGGCCATTCTCCTTCGCCATATTTACAAAGTGGTGCAATGCGCCACATTATGCCTGTGCCAGGCATAGTGTATGCAAGGGGGCGTTCCGGCGGTGGGAGGCCCGTAAAACCGGCACAGTGAAATTTACAATGTTTCACTGCACCATTTTTAGCATCATTTTTAACGCCTGCTGAGAGCAGACTAGTGCAGGAGGCTCTAACCAAACCAGTTACAAAACTCATTTCACGCGGTCGCAGTTTCATGCTCGATGAAACCTTGGTTACATACAGCTTGACAAAAATAGAATAAATAATATATGGGAATTGGAATGGTTGGCACCCTGTTCACATTCCGCTGAAATGAATGCCTTTCCCTTTGACGTGTGTAAATCACATTTGTTTACAATTCTGATGTGATTTTAACATTACACTATGACACAATTTCGTATACATTCTTAAAACGGGCAAGCACCTGTAGTGCAACGCCAAATGGCTATTTTTTCTAAATAAAAAAAGCACTTTGGTCAACCTGGTTTTCTTTTATATCTTGTAAAAAATATATATATATGCTTTTATGGCTCTGCCAGAAACTTGTCATTCACTGTTAATAAAGCATTTTGCACCAAGTGACTGTGTTTTATTGTGCTTAATTTCCGTCTAACAGGCGGAGTCGCAGGTGTGACGCCCAGGCCAGGGATTCAAATGACTTGAAACTGAGGACTAATTTTGATTTAGAAACATTTGAATACGAAAGTTCTTATGCACTGTGCTTTGGACAAAAGCTTTATATGATAGTCACTCTACCCTGCATATCTTCTTCTCACTGCATTGCCCCACACTTGAGCCAGCACCCAGTAACATGAGGGAACGTTTAATTCCTGGGTATTGAATGAAATAGGAAACATTCCTGATATCCTTGAGCATGATTTTGAATTGGGTAGCTAAATTGTTAAAATTCGGGAAGGCGTTCTAATTCTGAAAGACAATCCACCACTGAAATGTCCTCTACACTATCCCTATGTGGAAGGAAATGTGAACTGTAAATTGAACACCTCCTTCAGCATTCGATTTTCACTGCAACCCAAATTTCCATAACACCATAAGCGCCTCAATTAAAGTTTCCTCGGAAAGGAGCGTCCTCGTAAACTGGCGGTGCTCCTACCCTGTCAGGCTTGCGGATCCCCAACCTCTTTTAAAGTTGAGTGAACTGTAGGGTTTCTGGCAGCAGAGTATCCTCGGGCACCGCTGCCAGAAACCATTGATCTTCCAAACTATCTATCACAGAGCTACTAGATCAAAGTGATTTGCACGGAACAATGCCACTGATTTCCCGTTCCTGGGTCCATCGTGTAACATATAGTGGACCTGGAAAGGGAAAGGGAAAGAGCAGACCCTACGAAGTGAGAGAAAACGACCTGCATATAAGGAGGATTGTTATTTTGTTTTAATCAAAATCCCGGGGGACAACATTACAGGTCTGTGGTGTTTCACAGACTGTGTAATTCAGAATGGGCAAGTCTGTCAAAAGCCCCACTAGAAAATCTGGGGCACTTGTAATGCGGCCCTAAGTAATCAAGAAGCGTTTCTGTGTTCAATCTAGACCTGAAAAATAAAGAACCATTTCTTTCACATGAAATTAAATACACCATTTGGTAAACGGGATAACAATTCTTCTTGAGATGAAACATCAGAAAAAAACGTGTTTACCTACAAGACTGCCAATAGGTACAGCTTAAGAACAAACATCTTTCCGTAACACTAATTTATTGACACTACTAGCAAGGGTTTAAGCTGGCGTGTAATCCCATCATAAAACATTCTTTATATCTTACAACCGTATGGACCATCTTAATTTAGAGGGAAAAGTAGAGGGGACCATCAATGTGTTTCTTGACAACAGTGTATGCTCTAAAGATAACAACTACACCTGCATGAAGACGCCTGCAGGTTATTTATATGGAGACACATGCAGGTTACTGAAAATGTGCACCTTCGGGGACTCAGTTTTCCCTGACAAATTCGGAGGCGGAGGTGGGAGGCTGATATGCGCTGCTACAAGGCTCATTAGATGGGTGGGACATGTCCCTCTTAAGATATCTATGCACCCAATACTGATGATCCCGATTTCTTTTACGGTATTCAAGATTTGGTTGGTGAGGATGTGGAATTGCCTCTGCTTTGGTTGGGTGATTTCAACTGCATGTTGGATAGTGACTTGGATAGGCCCCCCCCATCCCCACCCCACCCTCCCCCAACTAGGCGCAAAGGCATGACCGCTGCATTGAGGGCGATGATGGATAACCTAGGGCTATTTGATGTGTGGAGTTTGCAATTCCCACAATATCACTGTTAGACCTGGCATCCTTGGCGTGGTTTCCCCTTTCTTTACGCTTCTGCTTCCTGTATTTTTTACTGTGTGCTGGACTTCGTTTTTGCTGGTTTTGGTACACTGGACACTTTGCCACTGCTGACCAGTGCTAAAGTGCGAGTGCTCTCTGTGTAAACTGTATGTGTAATTGGCTTCCATGGTTGGCATATTTGATTTACTAGTAAGCCCCTAGTAACGTGCAATAGAAGTGCCCAGAACCTGTAAATCAAATGCTACTAGTGGGTCTGCAACACTGATTGTGCCACCCAAATGAATAGTCCTGTAACATAGCTCAGACCTGCCACTGCAGTGTCTGTGCTGTTTTAAACTGCCAATTTGACCTGGCACGTGTACCCACTTGCCAGGCCCAAACCTTCCCTTTTTCTACATGTAAGGCAACCCTAAGATAGGCCCTAGGTAGCCCCATGGGCAGGGTGCAGGGTATGTTAAAGGTAGGACATGTACAGATGTGAAATACTGCCAAATTCGTTTTTCACTGTTGCAAGGCCTATCTCTCTCATAGGTTAACTTAGAGAATGCATTTTAATACCTTTTAAGTGCAGTTTCCCATTGGGAGCAGATAGAGATGTGGAGTTTGGGGTCTCTGAACTCACAATTTAAAACTACATCATTTTGTAAAGTTGGTTTTTAGATTGTCAGTTTGAAAATGTCACTTTTAGAAAGTGGGCATTTTCTTGCTTAACCATTCTGTGTTTCTGCCTGCCTGTGGAATCCACGTCTGGGTCAGACTGACAGTTGGGCTGTTTCTGAATTCCTTTTAGACAGTGACAAAAAGGGAGCTGAGGAGTGTCCTCCATATCCCGATGAGTCTCCTGGGCTAGAGTGGGGAGGGAGGAGCTGATATTTACACCTGAAAGGGCTGTGTGTGTCCTCACACAATGCAGTCTCCAACCCCCTGCATTCAATACTGTTAATTGTAATATGAAACAATGCATTGTAAATCATCAATATTGTCAATAAAGCATTATATTAAATAACACACCCAAGAGGAGTATCTCTACCTTTTGAACTGCTGCACCTGCAACTTTAGGACCAACTAACAGAGACCCCTGCAATTCAGAGCCTGTGCACAAAAGCACAAAGTGTAACAGTTCTTGAAAACAGAGAAAACCTCTTCTAGGGCCATCAACCTAACCCTCTGTGACACTTAGGACAACCTTTAGGGAACAATCCTGTGGCTGCTGCACCTCTGATAGCCCCTCACTACATGTTGTAGGTCCATTGGTGGTGCCCCTGCCTTTCCTGGGATGCCACAAGTTACAATACGCAAATATCAAGGTCCTCCCAAGGTCTTATGGGACGCTCAGAAGTTACAGCTGATCAGGCTTCATGTATATGAAATTAGATGCATTTCCCATTTTTGTTTCTTGCTGGACATACGGGTACTGTATCTCGCTGAGCGCTGGGGAAGGCGCCAAGGCGCCTATGGCCACAGCTGCCCCACCATGTGCATGCCACTCTCTTAGTATGCATGCTGGAACTGGCTCCCTTCTCTATTGTTTTGAGTCTGCTTCAACACTGGCAGGGTGATGTAAGCAGTGTGATCTCTGCCTCCTACAGTCCAAGACCTTAGCTGCACGTTAGCTTACCACTGCAAATTAAGCACTGTCTTCAGTTGGAAGTCCAAATGGCAAGTTAAGTCCTGTATCAGGGGAATTATCAAGCCCACAGGCCTTTTGTAAGTCCATATAAAAATTGTCATCATCATAATGATGTGGTAAACGACCCCCATCTCCACCATCATCGTTTCTGAGAGGTGGCAAGGTTTGGTCCGAATTTTAGCATGTCCCATGAGAGGCTTGTAACTTTTTCTTGTGTTCAAGAACATACAGCTTTACTTGTCACGACCAGGTGCATAAGGGCGGACTTGTTACACGACTTCAAATCAAGTCATGAGGTCCCTGACCTACATCTGTTTTCTACAGTTACAGTATGGTTTGAAACCCAAAGTCTTAGGAAGGACATTGTTCTCAAGGGCACTGGATTTTTTTGTTTAAGGGGTCATCAGAAAGCAGCTGAAAGTGGAGTGGAGATCAGAATCCACATTGGCAGAGTGAAAAGAAAATAATTGATGTCAGCACAGATGGGTGGGGCTTACATGTAGCTTTACTCCATGATTTTTAGGGCAACACAGAGCGTCGCATAGCCACATGATGCCAGATATCGTGCATGGGAGTACTGCTGAAAAAGCTTCTGAATCCAATCTGGCACCTGTGGAATATTCTAAAGGTGACAAATTTGCAGTTAGAATAATCTATCAGAAAGTAGAAAACAATATATACAAAGCAAGGAAGTACAATATGTTAAACATGGTTAGACTTTATCTCAATTTAGTTCAAACCGCTTACACTGTCTGCTTGAATCACGAGGTATAGCTCTGCTCTGTCTGCTACCCCAGAAACCAATCCTTTACCTTTGGTGACTGGGGCTGTCATTTGTAGTCCAGTCCAGCTCCTAACCTCTCTTCACCAAGTGAAGACTTTTCCAGGCATACAATGCAGACGGGTCTGTAAAGGAAACCAGACACCAAGGAGTGCTCACAGAAGTCTAACACATGTCTAATGCATAATAGAAAGCAGTCATAAAAAATAAGCAAAGTGTGTCATATGAATGGACTAGAGCTAAACCGACTTGTCAGCCGGAGCATGTAATACTAAAATTAATTCACTTTAGTGCCACGTTTCTATAAATTTTAGGTTGAGCCTGCTACACAGCATAGCTGTCTGGTTGCGAAAGATATATTGTAGGTTTACCAAGAACACAGAGAGACCTGTGTCCCGCCCATTGCTTACCACTGGTTGGCTTTGCTCTTATTCTCAACTGCCTACTTCTTATTCTATGGTTTGTCTTGTCCGTCTTATGTCTATCCCTACCCTAGCATCTTGCCAATTTAATTGCGTTCTTCCACTGCTCACTTTTACAGAACTACTGTTTTCTTGTATCTTAAGCACTCCAAAGGAGTGCATGTGTTTTCCACCTGTCTCCCTAGTGTAGTTCTCCTTCCACCTCCACAATCAGGGTTACTTTCTCTTGCCTGTGTGCTTCTCACATGCCACCATCCGTGATGCGCTTGCCTTCATGTGCATAGGAAATTGCATTATTCTTTTATTTTTAACCATGCTGCAAACATCTGTGCTGCTGTACAACATCGCTAAAAAACACTGACAAAGCCAATAGGTCTCAAAGCTGAGACCTATTGGCTTTGCCAGTGCTTCTTCTCAATGCAAACAAATGGAGGAAAGAACACGTTGTAACTACAAACAAGTGCCAAAGAGCAGATGCCAAAGTGTTGCTGTAGGAGAGTGCCAGAAGACCTTGAAGACTTGATACAGCAACCTACAATAAAACTGCTAACTTCACTCATTTCTGACATTCCTGCTTTGTTATGCCCACTTGAGGATGAGACAACTCTTATTAGAACAGTTAGGGTAAATGTATATTGAACAACACGAAATAGCAAAATGGCAGTGCACTCAAATAATGTGTAAAATAATGAAGTAATATTAATAAGTACCCTGGTGTCAACATCTTCTTGTGAATGGGGAATACTAATGTGCTTTACAAACACAGCCACTTTTAAGAACTATAACAATACAATTTGGTTAGGGAAAAACAAATTCCTTCTTCGGTAATGCTTTTTCTTGTGGATGTTCTGTCCAACTGCATATTCCTCAACTTAGCATACTTACCAGATGCCAGAATGCATTTTAAAATATTCTCAGTAATGCTTCTTCGTCAAAAGAGGCCAACTATGATTGAGGCCTGATTGGCTGGGTAGATAACAGAAGGGCAGTGTCCAATCTGTCAGCTATAATTTGCCTGTGACAGAGGAGGCCTTTTTGAAGTGGACCCCAAGTGATATATGAAAAGCACCAGAAAACCTGTCAAGTAGGATGTTACATGCAAGCAGGACTTGACACTTTAATGTCAAAAAGAATCCTCCCAGACACCCTGTCAGGTTCAGAGGGTCATCTGTGTCCCTTCAGGTCAGCTCTTGGGAGCAAGTTCACCTCATTAAATAATAATTACTAGCTTGCTGAAGTGGGAGAACCAAATGCAGGGCCTTCAGGCAGGGCAAAGGTAACTTTTTAAAAGTTATCTTTCCAACATATGTTACAAATTTGACTTCACCAGTGAATTCGGCTTTTAATAGATATTTCAAAAAGTCTAAAAATTAATTTGTATCTGTTTGCTAAGCAGAAATATTATATGTAATGCGGTATTCTAAAACTTTTCTATGGATCAGCTAATCCTGCAACAGGCAATATAGCGTTGAAGGTTTTTTCAGTGCAAGGACATGCTTAAATTTAAATCTTTACAGGCCTTATTTTTATATACTAAGCACCCCGCCTTATGGGCAGTTAATGTCAACTCAGAGGTGTCTTTTTAATTTTTAAAAGGAGGGTTTAGGCCTGTCAGAAGAGGTTAATTTGACAGGTTGAATTTGCAGTTTAAACCTGTACAGCCAGGCTAGTGGTAGCAGGCCTGTAGTGATTAGGTTGAGCCTATGCAGCGCGCATGCACTGTCTCTTGACATGTTGTAATCTACGTCTGTGGGCTTTCACCACGCCCATCTCACGTCCATCACTTTCATTTGTCCTATGGCCTGCCTTTCAAAATTCCCTTGATTTCGTAGGTAAATGCTTTACGTTTGTCCCACCAGGAGGCTGCTTTGTTACTTTGTTGTTGGAGAGTGATATTATTACATGGATTATTGCACGATTGGCCATATACCTTAGTGTGGCACACAACCTTTTTCTTTTGCCAGTCCTCTTTACGCCCGAGGCCGTATTTTGTTTCTTCCTCTTCAGTTTTTGTCACTTTTCTTTGTGGTGTCTGCGCCCAAAGCTTCAAGCTGGAGAGCGGAGTTCTTTTTTATTTATTTTAATTTCATATAGCACAAACTCAATAGGAGGAGCGCCTTACATGAGTACCACTTATGTACGTGAAGTTTCATATAGCGCAAACTCTATCGGGGAGCGCTTTACATAAGTATTACTTACGTGCAAGCTTAGCAGTTGAAAAATATACAAATTGGCACATTTAAAACAGAAAAAAACACAGATATCCACAACGCATCTCTCCCAGCAAAGCAGGAGAGTCGATATTACAATATTCACTGCACTCGGGAAGCTCGCCCCATAATGCTTTGTGGGGCATTTCTTTTTCAACCCATTTTGGCCCATAACTCAGCCTGTGGTGGTTCTATGACAATTGGACCACCACCAAACCATTCAGTATGACACACTCTTTCTGTCTAGGTCATCGCTTGGTCCCCACACCAGGTTTTGGGGGGGCAAAATAGTAACCTCTCCCTCCATTCAGTGTCTTTTTGAGCTCTCATTTCTGGAACTTTTGTTTTATGCTGGGAGTAGTTTGTATTTTCAAGAGCCATGTTTGTAATATTATTTCAGTAGGCCGTTGGCCTGAGAATGTGTGAGGCATCACTCTCTCTAGGGGTTAAATATATGGTTACACTGCATTACGTTCTGCCATTTTCTTTCCATGTGGTTATGCAATCTATGGGCTGACTATATGGTTACATGAACACATTTCTTACAAATGCTATTTCTATTGTGGTGTCCTCTAGAGGCTGTTCTGAGCATTACAGTCAAGATACTACAATATTTGCTGCACTCGGAAACTTGCCCCATAATGCTTTGCAGAGCATTCCTTTTACAAAACGTTTTTGCCCATAACTCACCGTGTGGGGGGTCCTAGGACAATGGGGCCACCATCAAAATGTTCATCCCTGGGTACCTACACTTAGTTAAGGGGACCCCAAAATAATAACCCCTCCCACCTTCAATGTCTTTTTAAGCTCTCTCATGGCTGGAACTTTTGTTTTACAGCTGAGAGTAGTTTGTGTTTTAAGAGCCTTATTTGTAATATAATTGTAATAGGCCTGAAAATGTGTAAGGCGCTATGCCCTTTAGGGGCTAAATATATGGTGACATTGCATTACTTTCTGCCATTCTTTTTTCAGGTGGTTATGCTCTCTAGGGGCTGACTATACGGTTACATGACCATGTTTCTTACAAATGCTATTTTTATTGTGGTGCCCTCTAAGGGCTGTTCTGAGCATTAGAGGCACAATACTACAAAACTTGCTGCACCCGGAAACTCGCCCATACTGCTTTGCGGGGCATTCCATTTACAAAACATGTTTGCCCATAACATACCCTGTGGTGGTCTTAGGACAATGGTACCACTATCAGCACGACAGCATGACACACGCTTTCTGTCTAGGTCATCACTAGGTCCCCACACTAGGTTGCGGGGGAAATAATAATATAAAAAATATAATAAATAATGGTGATATTTTCATTTTTTGCTGCAGATAAAGGAAGAAGGTAAATAAAAGTGTTTTAGCTATATGCAGGGCCACTGGAATTATGTGCAGTAAGGACCAATGTGTGAGGCAGGGTTGACCAATTTATGTGGCAAGAAAAGTCCTGTTATGCTATTACAACGCTAATAGCTCTAACTCAAGCAAATGTGAGACCTATTGCATTGCAAATGCTTGTTTTTACATTGTCACTATTATGGATTGTTTAATTAGTGCTGCAGCCTACATGTGAAATGTAACTTACAGGCCCTGGATATACTGTGGTTCCATATACTAGGGACTTATAGGTAAGTTAAATATGCCAATCAGGGGTATTCTAATTTCATTATGTTGGAAGGAGAAGCAATGGCACTTTACCACTGTTTCTACAGCCAGCAAAAAGTAAGGCAAAATCTGGTGTAGTACCACGCAAAAGATGACCGTATCTAACAGTAACCCTATGTAGGACTTGGGAGCAGAGAAAATAACTTTAGGGCATGACCAGTCAGTTCAATGGATCAATCTAGAGCTTGTCCAAGAGTCAGAAATCCAAACAACATGGCTAATGAACCCACAAGGTAAGCCTCTCATTCTGATAAAGTGGGAAAATCTGTGTAGGGACCTCACATAAAAGCGATCATCCAAGTAGAAACTGTTCCCAAAAATTATTTTAGCCGGAGAGCACAGTGTGAAGAAATAAAGATGCCACGATAAAGTGACTGACAAAGTGTTCCATTTCGGAGGTTTAGACACTCCAACAAGGGGCACAAAAGAAGAACATAACAACAGAGCCCAACTTCTTTGAATTATTTTCCATTCCAGTGATTCTGAGCCAGTTTTGGAGGCTGTCTACCAGCTGGCAGGGAGAGCTGTTGGAGAGAGAATTAGCACATGAGATATTCACACATGGGTTCTTACTGTTTCAGAAGAAGCATGGTGACCTCAGTCACAAATAAAGCGCAAAAAAGTGACAGCTGCCACTACAACGAGGAAAGGGGTAGGGTCTAACTTCCCCCATCCAACATTTACTGGTATCACCTAATGCATACACACACACACAGCTCTGTTCCACACAGCAGTCTTACAATCTTTCTTCAGACACTTGTGGTGAGAGGGGGGAAATGTTACAGGACTTTACATGAAAAGGGTCAGCAGGTTATTCTGTTGAGATATAACCATGACTAACCCTAAAATGCAAAAACAACAAGGTAATTGATGGTATGCTTGAATGAATCTCAGCCACTGGCAGTTGCTTAGGCCGCATCCCAATCCATAATTTCCCCCACCCACTTCTTCTCAGTTTGGACCCAGCCAAATGCAAATAAGCCGTGACCCTGCTGATGGGAACAGTCGTGCCCGAAGTGCCAGGTCAGGTCCTACTTGAACCGGAGCACAAGCAACCTTGGACCAGTTTCACTCTAGTCAGGGCTCTACAGCCAGGAATAGCTTTTTGAATTTCTGATTGTGTCGAGAAGTTACCTCAGAACTACTGCCTGCCTTTTTTTTTTAAGAAGCAAAGTTATTAGTTTTGTTTTCAATGAGGTAAAGAACAGTGCACACACAATGAGCTCCGACAACATCAATAACTGCCTGTCTTTTTTAGGAAGAGGCCAGGGTTCCAGGGGAAGGAAAAAATAAACTTGTCAAATGGAAATCTGACAAATCCATGGTGCATACACGGAGTATGACCAACACACTCCTGGGACCCAGTAAAAGTGCCACCTAGTGGCTAATCTGACTGACAAGATGTTAACGGATACCCAGCTCAAGGTACTTAATAAGGGATTAGGCTTGACTTTACCCAAGCTTTTAATAATTTTAATAATTTTACCTACATTGCAAAATTGCTTCTTTCTTCAGAAAACTTTGATTGAAAGCATATTACACCAACCAGGAGCAGATAGAAAGACTGACCGACAGTGGCCTCTGTAAAAAAACCTACCTCCTACCCTTCCACACACACGACCCTAGTAGAACTCCTAGCTTTTGAACACGCTGTGTTCAAAGAGATAGATCCTGACAGCATCAACACATTTCACAACATGAGCAGGGCAGAGAAAAAAAAACTTTGGATGAACAAAATAATACAGGATACTAACATAATCATAAAACCAGCGGACAAAGGTAGCGGTACTGTCCTCCAGGCCACAACCGCTTACAGGTATGAGTGTAAAAGATTACTAGAAGACCAACATAACTACATAGTTCTAGACACTGACCCCACACCAACATTCATGAGGGAAATCACTATTTGGACAAAATATTGAGTCATGAATATCGAGTGACACTAATACCGTTTTGTAGGGGTACAGTGTGGGAAGTTACTTACGTATAATTAATTAATGATTAATTTTTAATTATTATTCATTATATAATTGATAACTATGCAATTTGTGTAAATGTTTTTTTTTAAAGTTATACTTTAGGTGCAGGTTGTTGGGTTTGTAGAGGCATAGGGTGGGGAGTCAATTAAGCAATACTTTATTAATAATGAATTATTAATTTATTATTATTGATGTAATTGATAATTAATTATGTAAATTGTGCAATTTTTTTTTTAAGTTATATTCTAGGTGCGGGTTATTGGGTTTGTAGGGGTATAGAGTGGAAGGTTAATTACATAATAATGAATTAATTAATATTTATTATTTTTTAATATTTTGTTAACTAGTAAATAATTCTGTAGCATGTGTAGTTATTAAATTTTTTAAGTTATAATTTAGGTGCTGGTTCTTGGGTTTGTAGGGGTATGAGGTGGGTAATGGGTAGTTAATTAAGTAATAATTGATTAATAATGATTTATTAACTATTAATTATGTAATTAATAATGAATTATGTACATTGTGTAAATATTATATTTTTTAACTTATATTTGTGGTGTGCGTTGTTGGGTTTGTGAGGGTATAGAATGAGAAGTTATTTATATAAATATGAATTAATTATTAGTTTTAATTAAGATGTGCAATTTGTTTATAATTATGTACATTATTTCATAAATATATATTTCAATAGTATAGGTGTGTGTTGTGTTTTTAGGGGCATAGGGCGGAAGTTAATTAGGTAATAATTAACAATCATATTTGTGTATTAGTCATTATTTGATTTATTACTTAGTATGTTGTGTTATAATGTTTTATTTTAATCATAACTTAAATTTGGGCTGCTAGGTATGTGGGAGTATAATGTGGGAATATAATTAAATAATTAATTATTAGCATTTTTTATTTGATATTAAAAACATTTTTAAGTGTATAATTATGTAAATTGTTTAATTGTTGTTAAAATGTGTATATATATATATATACATCTGGGGGAATGATAGGCAATTTATAATAGGAATACAACCGGAAGGATTGTCTATTTTGTGCCCGTATAAAAATGCACACGGTATATGTCGGTGTGATCCAATAAGGGGTATCTTATATATATGGAGTGCTGTTTCCCCTTTGATGGATTGGGAGAAAAATCTTTTAAATCAATAAGAAGTAAGTCATTTTAGGAAGTAATGGTAGCCAATTCGCTCACCCTGGAGTAGTCTAGACAAGACCCACCACATCACAAATCACTAATCTTGGTTTGGGAATTGACTTTATTACACAACAATATGGAAGAGCAGCCAAAAGGGCATTAAGAGCGGAATGCGTATTTGGTAAAGGTAAAGCCTGCAGTGCAATTACTGAAAACCCAATGGGAAATACACATATGGAGGATAATCTGAAGTGGCTATATGTCAAGTTAGAACGATTATTGAAAAAGGAGATCTCCAAAAGTTGGGAATGCCTCACATTGGAAAAGTATATAGAGGTGGGAAGAGTGCCTAGGGGCCTGAGGATTTTCATGCTGCTGAACCAACCAGATATGAAATCAGAGAAGCTGGAGGAATGGGGTGCCAATACCATGGAATGTTCAAAGAATATGATGCGTATTATTATTAAATATGCGAAGAAGGATGTAAACGTAATAGTTAATCTCTCCAACCATGAATTGACACAAGATGAGAGAACCCTATTAAATAGGGGATTAACGTTCTGTCCTGAAAAACATTATGACTATGTAGAAACTAGAGTGGATTTATATAAATATGTACGCAAACTAAAATTGGCGAAATTCTTTGCAAAGAGTGCGCCTAAAAAGTGACAAATAATGATGGAGGTGTGACTAGCCCCAGTCGGACCATTCAGGAGCTGCGGATTGAAACATCTAAACACTGTCGTACAGACTTTAAGCCCAGATCTAAATTCTGTCCAGCTTTATCACCAGGTAATAGAATGGATGTATTCCATGATTTGGTAATCGAGGATCTTGATAAGATGGTTAAGATCAAGAATAAGAAAAGGGAAAATATCACTATACGAGAACGGCAGGCACTGAAGGCACTCATGGAGAATAACAACTTGGAAATCAAACCAGCAGACAAAGGTGGGAACATAGTGATTATGGAGAAGCAACAGTACATGCAGGAGGCATACCGTCAATTAAATGATAAAAATCACTAACTGAAACTGCAAAGAAATCCCATAAATGATTTGATCTTTGAGTTGAGTAGATATCTGGACTCATGGTATGAGGCTGGTTTGTTAAATGATGATGATAAAACATTCCTTAGAAATGAAAATCCGACAATTCCTACAATATACTTCCTCCCGAAGATACACAAGAGCCTAAAAAAAAAAACAGTGCGTCCAATTGTCTCGAGTTGTGGAGCACTGTATGAAAATATTTCTACTTATGTGGATTACTTTCTGGCAACCATTAGTACAATATTTGAGTTCTTATATCAAGGATACTGGTGATTTCCTGAGGATTCTTGCTGACATTGGATGGGAAGAAGGCTATAAATTGGTCACTATTGACGTGGTATCTCTCTATATATCTATTGACCACGAGATTGGATTAAAAGCAGTGCAATTTTTTTTACAACAACGTGACATCAGTCTGTTAAAACACTCTCAAATGCTGTTGAAGATGATAGAATTGTGTCTGAACAATAATATATTCCTATTCAATCATCAAATCTTTGCCCAAATCCGCGGGACAGCAATGGGCGTTTCCTTCTCACCAAGTTACGCCAACTTGACCATGGGCTGGTGGGAGAAACAAATAGCCTGGGGAGGTGAGAATGAGAAACTAGGGGAGAAAGCTGTGATCTGGTTAAGATTTATAGATGATCTTTTCATCATTTGGAATGGGACAGAAAATGAATTCCTGCAATACTTTGAAAAACTAAATCAAAATGATATGGGCCTCCAATTCACATATAATATAAGTAAAGAACGGGTCCAGTTTTTGGATGTGATGGTATATGTAGAGAACAATCAGATTCAGACAACTAGAAGCATCTTGCATGGAGAGAGCTTCCATCCAATGTCATTGAAAAAGAGTATACCTTATGGAGAATTTGTCAGGATAAAACGTAACTGCTCCACGGAAAGTGAAATGGAACAAAAATTCACTGAGACGAGACAGAGATTTCTTCAAAGAAAATACAAATACAAAGATATTAGAGCTGGGGAACTAAAAGCAAGAGCTCAAACCAGAGATAATATATGGAACAAAACAATGATGAAAAAACCTCAGGAAGATACAACTATCAAATTTGTAATGACATACATCAAGGAGAGCCATTTAATCTCAAAAATTCTGAGTAAATATTGGGACATTATAAGGAAGGACCCAGAGGTGGGAAAGTTGGTTGGGGAAAAACCTATGGTTACCTATAAAAAAGTACCATCTCTACAGGTCCTTTTGGTTAACAGTCACTTTCAGATCAAAGAACAGTCAAACTGGCTCTCGAGCCAAACAATTGGTTTTGTTTGCTGTAAGAAGTGCAAAGCATGCCGCATTGGGATTAACGTGAAGGAATTTGAGGACTCTGGTGGTAACAAGATGATTATCAACAAAAAGATCACATGTAATTCCAATTATGTGGTATATGTGATTCAGTGCACATGTGGTCTGCGTTATGTGGGCAGTACAATTTGTCCTTTAAAAAAAAGCATTTTCGAACACATTAGAGCCGTGCAAAATAAGGATACACCTTATGACTCATGATGGAGCTAAATGGACAGACATGAGATTTTTTGGTATTGCGAGTGTAGATAGCAATGAAAGGGGAGGAGATAGAAAGTTACAACTGAGACATTTGGAGTCACGGTTCATAGCTCAAAACCAAAAGCCTGAGGGGTCTGAATGGGGATGAAGAACTGCATTATCATCTGTAGGTTGAGGATATATAACGCTCTTGCTAACAGTTATTAGATAAGATTACCTGTGGATGTGTGGATAGAGGACATTTATAGATAAATATCAAGGAGGAAATGAGGTAAATTTAGGATGTATGTGAGAAAAAATGAAAACAATAATAGAAAAATGCACCAATCTATTATCAGGTATATATAGGAATCACAGAGGTAATTGCATTAAGTAAGGCTAATAGTTCCAACAGAATAGGAATGGACATAATGATTGTTGTGAATAGTGATATTCTTTGCACATATTAATTTAGACAATTTGTGTAGCGGTGGGCAGGTTTTGTGGTGGTGGGGAGCTTGGTTTTTAATGTACAACATTTAATTTATTTTTAATAGACTACATGTCCCACAATGCACTAATAGGGGTCATAGGAGAGACACTATAAATAGGGGACGTGGAGATAGGACTAATTTACTGTGATTAAGACCAGTAGGTCAAAACGCGTCGGTGGTGAAGGAAGGTGATTTAATCTTGACTGCAATAAAAAGAAATAACTTCCTCCTGGAGTGCGGTGGTGAAGTTGCTTGCAACTGTTTGTTTTTCGATTTATGAGAGGAAATGGTCCATCCCTCACACCTGCACCAACATGAAAGAGCGCGCCAGAAGCAGGATCAGTTTGTTTTCTCATATATGTATATATATATATATAATTTTTATATTATTACTTTATATATTTTCATTCAGTTAATGCATGTATTAAAATGTGGTATGTGTTTGAAGTGAAGTACTTTCCCTAAGGCTGCATTATCTGTAGTGGGAATAGTAACTTTTACCCCTCTTGAGTCCAACGATTTCCCTGCTGTTGCACTGACTCGAGTGGGAATGGTAAATTTTACCCTTCGCAGGCCACTATTTTCCCTAGTGTTTCACAGTCTGGAGTTGGAATAGTAACTTTTGCCCCTACTGAGTCCAGCGCTTTCCCTACTGTTGCACCAACTGGAGTGGTAATGGTGAATTTTACCCCTCCTGAGTCCAGCACTCTCCCTATTGTTGCATCAACTGGAGTGGGAATAGTAAATTTTACCCACCCTCAGTCCAACGCTTTCCCGACTGTTGCACCAACTGGAGTGGGAATAGTAAATGTACCCCTCTTAAGTCCAACACTTTCCTTACTGTTGTACAGAATAGAGTGGGAATAGTAATTTTCACCCCTCTGCAGTCAAACGCTTTTCGTACTGTTGCATCGACTGGAGTGGGAGTAGTAAATGTTACCCCTCCTAAGTCTAAAGTTTTCCTTACTGTTGCATTGACTGGAGTGGGAATATTAACTTTTACCCCTCCTGAGTTTAACACTTAACCAAGTGTTGCACAGACTGGAGTGGGAATAGTACATTTTACCCCTCTGCAGTCTAACGCTTTGCATTGTGTTTCACCGACTGGAGTGGGAATAGTATATTTATTATTTCTAAAATGAAATAGTTTTGTGAATATTGTTTAAATATATAGTATTATTATGTGTTTGTGTATTTAATTCGAAATTTATGTTATTTTTAAAAGATTTTTTGAAAAACTTATTTTTTCCTATTGTTTACTTTTTATGCATGTTAAATTGGCAATGTTTTTTAAGTTTTTTCAAGTTTGTTATAGTTTTTTGTATGTATGTGTATATATATATACATATATATGTATATGTATATAAACTTTTTATATTAGTAAGTTTAAAAGTTGAAATCATAATTTACATTGAAATGAATGTTTTGAATTTTAGTTTCACAATATAGGTGTGTACATAAACATATACATATATAGGTGTGTGTTTAAATGAGTATATGTTTATATATACCTTTAGATGTTATTCAAACATATTTAATTAACATTATGCTAATGATATAAGTTAAAATATGTATTATTTAATATTTTTACTATATATATTATAAAATATCTTTTTGTATATATTGTTTTGATATCATTATAAAACAATATTTTTGTGATTACCTTTAAATGTATAGAAAAACAATATTTTGTACACAATATTTTGGTAGCACGATATATATGTTTTCAATATTATGGGCCTAATTGCGAGTTTAGCAGTCTTGCGTCCGTCAGACTCGCAGTGGCGTTTGGATGCCGCAGTCCTGGCGTACTGACCACCAGATTAGGATCCTTGCAGTCAGACTGCCGCCACTGCCAGGATCATGGATCCTGATGGGTTGGCAGCAGTCGAAGTCGTGGTCAGCCATTGGCGGCGATGAGTTCTGCGCTGCCATGCTGATCACGGCTTCCCTTTCCACAGAAAGGCAGTGCTGGGAACCACAGGAGGGGGCTACACTGCCCACAAACTTGTTGTGGGCAGTGCAGCCCCCCCGCCCAGCACCCTCGGAATGTGCACTGTCTGCTACAGACAGTGCTCATTCTGAGGGTGCTGGTGACACCCTCTGTCTGACGGCATTGGCCTCTGCTCCCTGAGGAACTGAGGCTAGTGCCCCGCACTGTTTCCACTGGGCTGACCGGCGGAAACCTCCTAATACAGAGATTTCCACTGGTCAGCCCAGTGGACACATTGTAATTGGGCCAGGGGAGACAGCCAGCTCCACGGCGGTCTCCTCTTTACGGGTCTGGCAGGCCGATGGTCGGTCCGTCAAACTTGTAATCAGGACCTATGTCAGTGAGCTGGGAAATCAGCACCATGTTGGAGGCCAAAAGTGAGGAATGTATTAGCAAACAGAAAGGAGATTCCCTGCGAAATGTCAACCCAGTGACCCCATATTTCTATCCCATCCCAAAGATTCATAAAAATAAAGACCCTCCACCTGGCCGACCTATTGTGTCGGGTATAGGCTCTTTGCTAGAACATGTATCCCAACTTTGCAATTATTTTCTAAAATCCCTGGTACAGAGGAAAGAGACCTATATTAAAGATACCAAAAATCCTCTTACTCACATCAAGGATATGGCTTTCCATCAACAGAGTGAGCTCCTGATAGGGCTTGACATTGAGAGCCTTTACACCAGTCTACCCCAGCAAGACATCCTGAATATAATACAAGAAATACTGGAAAGCACAGAATGGAAATACCCCATTGCATAGGAGTTTATTTTAGAATGTGCAAGACTAACCCTTACCCGGAATTTCTTTGAATTTGAGGGAACATTATTTTTGCAAATAAATGGTAATCTACCAGGAGCACATTTGCTCCAAGTGTTGCGGGTTTTTATGTGTGTAGCTTTGAGAAGAAGCATGTTCTTAACTACAGCAACCCATAGAAGCAATACATAAAAACATGAAAGCGCTACATTGATGACATCCTTGTGACTTGGTCAGGGGACACAGAAACATCCATGCAGTTCATTCCTTCGCTGGACAGATGGAAAAACAACCTGAGGTTCACACACACGATTGGCAATGAATCTCTTACATTCTTAGACGTGAGAATATTCCCAGAGCAGGTGTTACTAGAGACTGACACATTCCATAAGCCAACAGATAAGAACAGTTTACTGAAATTGGATAATCTCCAACCCTGTTCTTTGAGGGGAAACCGCATGTATGGACAATTCCTGCATCTTCGGAGGAATTGTAGCAGAACGTCAGATTTTAAGAAATAGGCAGAATCTCTGACTGTTAAACTAAGAGCCGGGATTACCCATAGCGGATAAGAGCCAAGAAAAGGGCTCAAAAACAAAATAGGGATGCTCTCTTAGAGACCCCTAACAGACAGACTCAAGAACCTAATTTGGTGTCCGTCACAACCAACAATGTAGCATCAGACACTGAAAAAGATTATCAAAAAGAACTACTGCATCCTCAAAACAGGGACCAGGGAATTGAACTATCCTCTATTCTCCCACAAAAGAGCAACAACCTAAGACCTTGAAAACTAAATAGAATAGAGACCACTATATGCAAACAACTAGGCCTCCTGCAGTAGTGGAACATTACCCTTGTGGACAATGCAGTATTTGTCACATCACATTTCCCACTAAGGCAATTGACCTGGGCCTACCAACCCCCTGGCAGATTAGAAAACACACTAACTGCAATTCAACACATATATGAGCACATGTCTATGTGGGGACAGATAGATAGGAATGACTACAAGCACAGTGAAAACTAGGATTGGCGAGCGTAGGAGCAACATATGCTGCAAGTGGAATACCACAAAAATGGTGGAACATTACACCTCGAGGTGACACAGTGAAGGACACATAGAGAGGATATTCTTTGAAAGGTAACAGCGTTGGGTATACAGATTATCTACACACAAACAAGGCTGAATGACGGCACCACCTGGTGGAACATTCTGTAAGGCACCTGGATCTAGGGATAACCTGACTGATTATGGAAGAAATGCTAACACTGTTGCTTGCAAATTACAACACGAGGCCATAAGAAATGAATATCCACGCACCGATAATTTGCCGTATATGTTTAAAACCCTCTAGAGTGCAACATTCATATACTGTAACCCACCCCTTTTTCATGCACACCGTGGTTGAGGACATATCACTCGGAGTTATAGAGCGCAACTTGGTCACACTCTTTAAGCAATTTAGGCTGTAACTCTAGCATACTGCAACCGTTTTCTCTTAACACACCATGATAGAGGGCACGACACCCGACGGTATATATTGCAACTAGGGTATACGGACACCACCAAAAGAGTTCCATAGTTTCTATACTATGATACTGCAACCTGGGTCAGGGTCAGCCTATATCATTAGTCAATATGACTACAGGCAGTCGGTTGGGCAAGACTTCCAAAAATGTTCTACTACAGTGAACCCAGACAGTTGGTAAACTCGATGGTTCTGGGATTCAATTCCCTGCTATCCCCGCACTTGTGCTGGCTCACGCATGCGCACCGAGTGCCGGTCGTGCTTGATTGATCGAGAGCAAAGTCAAATCGGTGTCTGCCTCGCTACGGTCACACCAAAACCAGATAAAACCCAGAGCATTGTCAGAAGCCTGTAAGATATGGGGCTCGGGGGACATGAAATAGGTATCAAGCAGGGCATAAGCTCTTGAAATATGTCTCGAGGGCATATTTTAAATGGGGGTAATTTTCACTTTGGTTACTCAATTGACAGTATAGAACCTTTGAATACAGACATATGTTTCACTCTTTGTGTGTCACTATACCTCCGCGCTCCGCCCAAGACCTTATGGAGCCTATTTGGACAGTGTAGGTCTTGATACTTAGTCATCTTGCATGCGATTGTGTGTTACACCTCACAACATACCTCCTGCAAAGTATTTATCATGTGACAATTGCTCTCACTCAAGTGAGTTTACAGCAATGAGTGGTGGGGTGAAAGGGATTCACAAGTGTGCGTGACTTGAGACATGCAACGTGCATGGTCATTATAGTGAGAGAACAGATTTATGGTAAGAAATGAAAAATTATATGTCTCTTTCTTTTTGTTCCAGACAAACAAAGGGAAATTTCTGCTTTATGGTTTGTACATTTTTGCATGTTTCTGAGTGTGATACCTTCGCACCATTATACTACATGGTAGATTGGTAAATAACCACTGAGAACAGGGATTATAGATTATATTGGTCCTGAAGAAAGCCCAATGACCCTGAAGGATAGAAAGTAGGGCTGAAACACGCTGTCCTGTGATGTTTAGGTCGTAACAAACAAGTTACTTACCTTCAGTAATGCATTATCTGGTAGAGACAATATATAGCTGCAGATTCCTTACCTTTGAATTTCCCAGGCGTCAGACTTGAACCAGAATATTTTTTGTGAGCAGTACCCCTGCGCACCGATAGGTGGCTTTGTTTGGTTCCACAGAGCATTGTGCTTGTCATAAGTGACAGAAGTGACATCATGGACACCTATATACGCGCCACCTTTGTGCACAGACATCAGTTACATTTCACAACTTTCCACAGCAGGAGTGTGGACCGATGAAGTGCACTGACATTGGTGTGTGCAAACTAGGGCCCTGAAAGGGATCATCCTTAACCCTAGAAATCTATCCGCAGAGCAGAGAGGAATGGGTGGGTTAGTAAGGAATCTGTGGCTAGATATTGTCTCTTACAGATAATTTGTTGCTGAAGGTAAGTAACTTGTTCATCTGACAGAGATATATAGCTGCAGATTCCTTATCTGTGAATAGATATCCAAGCAATACCATCCCCTGCGGTGGGCTGCGGACAAATCTTCTAAACTAGAAAGTTCTGCGCCACCGAACCATGGAAATGCCCATTCCTGCAGACCTGACTGTCCAGGCAGTAGTGTTTGGTAAACATGTGCAGAGATGACCATGTTTTTGCCTGGCGGATGTACAGGCCTGGGACTCTGCATGCCATGGTTGCAGCTTTTCCTCATGTGGGATGGGGCCTCAATCCCTCAGGAGACTGTCTTTAAGCCAAAACGTAGCAGATATGTATACAGAGAATGACCCAGCATGAAATGGTTCGCTTCTGTACTGCCCAACCTTTCTTTGCCCCAACATACCCTACGAAGAGTTGGTCATTAACCCGGAACTCTTTTGTGTGGTCACAGTAGAAAAACAACGCTCTTTTTGGATCCAGAAGGTGGACTCGCTCCTCTCCTTTAGAGGGATGTGGAGGAGCATAAAAGGTGGGCAGGGTGACTGGTTGGCCTACATGAAATGGAGTCACCACTTTTGGGAGGAAAGAGGTACTATTGTGAAGCACCAGTTTGTCTGGGAAAACAGACAGGAATGGTGGCTTTGATGATAAAGCCTGCAATTCACTCACTCCCTAGGCAAATGCTATTACCACTAGAAAGGCTGTCTTGATAGTAAACAGCCTAAGGGGACAAATATGCAGAAGCTCGAAAGGAGCACACATTAGATAGGTAAGAAGCAAACTGAGGTCCCATTGAGGCAGTATAAAGGGTAAAGGGGGACCATATGTAAAAGTGCTTTTAGGAATATATTTACAATAGGGGATTTAAATGCGGAGGGTTGGTCAGACAGCCACAGGAAGGCAGTTAGAGCAGAAAGATAACCCTTAAGAGTACCCAGACAGAGCACTGTTGGGCAAGGGTAGGAATGAATAAAGGAATATCAGACAGTGAGTCAATAGACTTTTTCTGTACAACAATCTACACATTTTTGCCATCGGTAGACGTACACTGTCTTGGTGGAGGGATGCCTGGCTGTCAGAACAACATTACAGACTTTGGGAGGAAGGTCGAAGGCTGTCAACTGTCACCGCTCAATCTCCACACAAGACGGTAGAGAGTTGACAGATTCAGGTTGAGGACTCTCCCCTGCTACTGCGACACAAGATCCTCCCAAAGGGGCAGCCTGATCAGAGGATCAAGGCTCATGTTCAGAAGCTCAGGATACTAGACTCTCCATGCCCAGTCTAGAGCCACAAGGATGACTTGGGCCCGGTCACTCTTGATCTTCTTGAGAACTCTGGGCAGGGGTGGTATGGGCGGAAAGGCATACAGGAGGTCTGTGTTCCCCTAAGGATGAAAAGCGTTTCTGAGCAATAATCCACTTGGAAACTTCAACGTGCAAAACTGCTGACATTGTGCATTCTTTTAAGAAGTAAAAATATCTAACCACTGAAAGAAACCGTGTGCCACCTTGGGGTGGAGATGCTACTCATGATCTGCTGGAATCGAAGGCTGAGTTTGTCTTTGCTGGCATTCAGAGACCCTGCCAGGTGTTGAACCACCAGGGTTATGCCCTTCTGTTCCAGCCTCGTCCAGAGGTGCAGAACCTCTTGACAAAGCGACAACAACCCCACCCCACCCTGCTTGTTGCAGTACCACATGATGGTGGTGGTGTCTGTGAACACCTGCCCTACCTTCTCTTTGATAGAGGGAACAAATGCTTTCAGTGGTAGCCAGATCACTTGGAGATCGAGCATGATGATGTGGAGTCTGGATTCCTCCGGAGACCAGAGTCTTCTGTTCTCCACCTCTCCCAGATGGCCGCCCCATCCCATGAGTGACGCATCTGTCACCACTGTGAATTCTGGTTGGAGAAAGGAGAGGAGTCTTCCTCTGACCCAAATGCGGTTTGTTAGCCACCGCTGCAGGTCCTTTACAGTTCCTTCTGAGATCTGGACCATGATAGAGAGATTCACCTGATCCTGCGCCCACTGGAACATCAGGTCCTACTGCAGAGCTGCATATGTCATCTGGCAATCTGGCATGTGTCACCAGCAGAATGCAGGAGACCATGATGCCCAGCAGCTTCAGAATAATTCTCACCAAAATCCAGGATAGAGGCTGAAACATCGGTATCATAGCCTGAATATCCTGGACTCACTGTACTGTGACCAGAACAGCTCCATTGAGAGGAAGTGTCTGAGAAGGAGTCAGGCATGATTTTTGCACATCTATAATGAACTCCAGTGAATGCAGGAGGTCCACTGTAGTCTGGAGGTGGGAGGCAACAGCCTGGGGTACGCCTTCCTTCAACAGTCAGTTGTCGAGATAGGGGAGGATTGAAACCCCTAATGTCCGCAGAAGAGCTGTGACCACCCCCATCACCTTGGTGAACACCCGAGGGGTGCTGGTAAGGCCAAAGGGAAGCCCGGTGAACTAAAAGTGAGTGCCTACCTTGAACCACAGGTAACGTCTGTGGGCAGGCAGGATGAGAATATGGAAATTCGCGTCTTGCAAGTCTAACGTTACTATCCAGTATCCTTGGTCTAGGGCAGACAAGACCTGAGCCAAAATGAGAATCTTGAATTTCTCCTTTTTGAGGACGAGATTGAGGGTTTGGAGGTCTAGGGTAGGTAGAAGCCCCTTTTTCTTTTTGGGTGTCTGGAAGTAGCGGGTGTAGCAACCACTGCCTACTTCTGATATCGGAACTCTCGCTATGGCTCCCTTTGCCAAGAGAGGCGTGACTTTCTTATGGAGCAACAAAAGATACAAAGATTAACTTCTTTCGTCCGATCGTTTGTTGCAGGTATAAGGGGAGGGGAGGATTTGAAGTGGAGGGTGTAGCCCCTCTGAATGATCTCCAACACCCATTTGTCCGATACAATGGAGCGGTGGTGATCATGGCGGATTCTCCCGCCTACTGGACACCCATGATCTTTTAGGGTCAGAATAGGAGGGCTTATAGGCTGCATCTGCCGGGGGTTTAGTGGTTGTGGCTGACCTCTGGCGACCTGACACGCGGGGTCGGTATGCACCATGCCCACGTAATGCTTGGGGAGCTTGCGCAGGATGGTGGCTGGCATAGGTTGGCGCGGTGGCATGCCCCTTCTGTATCCACAAAATGGGCGAAAGGCAGACTGAAGACGTGTGGTCACTGAGAGGCCCAAGGACTTTGCTGTAGCCTGCGAGTCCTTAAAGCGCGCCAGTGCTGAGTCTGCCTTCTCTGCAAAGAAATGAGCACCATCAAATGGCATGTCCATACAGTTAGTCTGAACATACAAAAAAGGTGTACACTGTTCCAAATGGAAAAATATAATCACTAGGGGAACATTAAAGTTCAGGAGCAAGAGCCCTCACACATCCGAGAGGATGTCATGCTTCATCATTGGGTAGCTCCTCGTCAGACCGGCGCTGCAATGTCTGACGGTCTCCCCGTAAGGGGGCTCTTTGCCGGAGATCTTTTAGGTAGCAGCCGTGGTAGCGGACACTACAAGACCTGGTGTTGCGGTCAGGCGCTAATCCTGGCAGGAGAGTGAAAGCTAAAATTGGTTCCCAGTCTTAATAGGAGCGAGTCAATTTAATTAATCAATGGAATAAGACCGGGACCAAGATTAAAAACAGAAGGAAAGTGTAAAATGAGGAATAATGCTCAACCACTTTCTGCATGGTGCTGGAGCTTAAGGAGATTATCGTCGGGCTCCTAGGACATGGTCAACATGTTTCGCGTACAGTGGTCTAACAAGATCCTATGACGCTTCTTCAGGACCAATACATAGTAAGACTTCTCCTGTCTGTATTACCGAAAGTTTGCAAAAATGTCAAACAAATTATATAGTCACTTACATTGAAGTTCACTAATTGCCAGAAACCTCTAATGGTCGCCCTAGAAAAATACAAACAAATCATTTTGATCAAAACACACGGAAAAATAAGGGAGGACACCAGTGACACAACAGTGTGTAGTAACCAGTTGTGTAAAAACATAAAAAGACAATATGCTTACCATCCCTTGGTACATGGGGGGCCCCTTGGGAAGTAGCATGCCGAAAGCGGTCACTACTAATAAAGTGGTAAAGCAGACACCATGAATGCAGTGTAATCAATCAGAACCAAAACAGTCACATTCACTACTAGAGGTCGGTTGGTTAAACTGATTATGAACATCAAGCACATTATTAGTCCATGTCACTTGGAAATTCATACACAGACTCGTCACTAGCATTTATGACATTTGTTGAAGGAAAACTGGGAGGAATAAAACAGTTTTACAACAGAAAATATTTCTAAAAAGGCTTGGTGAGTACTGTAGCAGAGTGTAATAGTCTGCGTGGTGATTTACAAAGGCAAAAACACACTGGCAAAGCGTGGCTATCCATAGAATATTAAGGGATTACCCCGACCTAAGTCTGTTAATACTTTGAGAGATGTCATTAGTTGAGCTCAATATACGTCCCCAGAGTAAATAAGTAACCGAAAAAAGCGATAAACACACAAACGTGAGGTCACTTACTATGTGGATGACGGCAGTCTGCAGGGGAACCTACCCTGACGTGTTCTGCCGAAAAGACAACTTCCCGACTCGGTGCGAGTCTTTTAAAGAGAAGTTTTCCCGGCAAAAATGGGGGAGGGAGGTCAAAACTGTAGAAGGACTACACTCCGGGAACAGATCTCAGAAATAAAAGAAGGACTCAAGCAAAATTACGACGGCCATCTTTGTGAACAGAGATATAATAGACTAGAACGAGCATTACTCCAATAGCCTCGTGGGTGGTAGTCAAAACAAACTATGGACTAAAAACATCGTCGGCCATCTTGGAATGGCTGGAACTGGAGAGTGAGTTATGTCAGTTAATACAATGAGTGGTTTGGAGTGGGAAGCCTGAAATAACCGCCCTAGTAGACAACAGACAGGTATGAGCCACAGAGTAATGCATAAAATGGGGCTCCCTAAAACCATAGTCTTTCACAGTCAGTCCAATTAGGATGGAAATAAAAAGTGAAAAACAGAACAAATATAGATTGAAGATACTGAATACTTGGTGGTAAATCCTTAAAAGGGGTTGATTAGGCGGACAATGTAGTCCAGGGAATGGCATCATTCAACCCATCTGTATCAGTATGAAGCTTGAAAACCCACCGTTGTTCCAGTCTGAACAAGGAGTGTGGAGAGTCAGTAGTGATTCTAGGGGCGTCAAGTACGACCCAACTTAAATCATCAGGACTGTGGGGGGCATCTAGGAAGTGTGCGCATAATTTTGTTGTAATGCGTCCACACCTGATGTTGCTCCTATGCTCGTTAATTCGTATTTTAACTGGTCTAGAAGTCATGCCCACATAACGTAGCCCGCATGGACACGTAATCATGTAAATGCAGTTTTTTGTGTTGCAATTCGTGTGTTTTGTCAGGTGCCATTGGCCTAAAGGTGCCAAATCTAAAGTTTTGTTGGGGCTAGTCAATTGACAGACATTACAGTGTCCACAGGGATAATGTCCAGTTACAGGTGGAAGGTTCCAGAGTGTAGTTTGTGTCTGTGTTCGCAATGTGTCTTTTGGACGGGTATGGACTATCAGATCTTTAATATTTTTAGATCGTTTAAATGCAAATAGGGGCCTAGGAATGGTATTGCCCCCACTGTTGAGGATAGGCCACCTTTGATTAATCAGTTTTATTTTCTGGTTAGATAGTGGGGTGAAAGTAGACACACAAGTCAAACGTCTATTTGTGACTCTAGTATTAGTTTGAAGTAGAGAGTCACGATTATTGTTCCTTGCTCTCTTACGAGCTCGGTTGATGACGTGTTGGGGATAATGTCGTTCAAGGAGTTTTGTTTGAAGATCATCTGCTTGGGTATTGTATTCCTGTATTGAGGAACAGTTTTGTCGTAGTCGCAAGAATTGGCCAAATGGTAAGTTGTCACGGAGGGATTTAGGATGATGACTCTCGTACATTAGAAAGCTGTTGCGATCTGTAAGTTTTTGGTAAGTACAGGTTAATAATTTCCCCTGTTCAATTGTAATCAGTAAGTCCAAAAAATTAACCTCCTTATCCGACACAGTAGAAGTGAATTTCAAATATGGGTTTAGTGTGTTTACCCACTCGGTCAGTGAACTAGCTGTAGCCAAAGGGCCTTGCCATACAACCAAGATGTCATCAATGTACCGACGCCACAATTTTATGTTATCGGTGAAAGGATTAGAAGCTGGTAAAATGAATTCTTTTTCAAAGTTATACATATAGAGGCATGCCAAGCTGGGAGCAAAGGTACTTCCCATGCTAGTACCTCTAATCTGATGATAAAATTGATCTTCAAAGCGAAATACATTTTCTTTCATTGCTAATGTGGCACATTGCATGATAAATGCAATGGGTGATGTCAGATTGTCACTATTGTGCTGTAGTAGAGATTCCACTACCTGTAGAGTTGCATCTTGGGGTATATTAGTATAGAGAGCCTCCACGTCCATAGTAATTAGTGCGTGGACATCTCCTGTGTTATTAATAGTCTCAATCAGATTTAATATGTCTTTAGTGTCCTGTAAATAAGTGGAGGAGCCCTTTACAAGTGGTTGTAGAAAGTGATCGCAAAAGATCGATAAGGGCTCGAGGATCGAACCAATCCCAGACACAATTGGTCGCCCCGGAGGGAATTGTGTACCTTTGTGGATTTTAGGTAAGCAATAGAAATAGGGAGTTACCGGATTGGTTGCATATAGGAAAGAAGCTTCTTTAGGGGTGATCCATTCATTGTTGGATGCCTCCGAGATCATAACCCTTATCTGAGTTTGAAGTTTTGGGGTAGGGTCACGCGGAATCAAGGCGTAGTAGGTCTCATCCCCTAGCAAGCGTAGGCATTCCTTGCGATAGTCGTCAGTGTTCATTAGAACAATAGCGCCTCCCTTGTCAGCTTGTTTTATAACGACAGAATTATCGTTAGACAATCCCTCGAGAGCCTTCTTCTCAATAGTCGAGATGTTGATGAAAGGACGTTGCGGCGTATAGATGTGAGATCCGCAAGAACAGCTTTTTCAAATGTTTGAACTTCGCAGGGGACAGCCGACAGAAGGGGGACAAATGTGGATTTGGGTCTAAGCCCAGAGTCCCCCGGTGTGCTATTCACTGGGAGGTCGTCAAAATAGAATTGCAGTCGGATTTTGCGAAAAAATTGTGACAGTTCGCAATTAAGTCGAAAAAGATCCTCAGATGGAGTAGGGACAAACCCTAAACCTCGATTAAGTGCTGTTATCTCCATGTCCGTGAGAGTTCTTGTGGAAAGGTTTACTACTAAGTTTTCGGGGGCTGGTGCTTGCCCTGGCTCCTGGTGACCATTTGTGGTTCTTCTCTGGACCATTGCACACGTTTGCCTCTGCCTCTTCTTCTGCCTCTCCCTCTGACCTGGCCTTGGCCTAAAAAAGGCATGAATGGCATCATGGGGTGGGGTTAATAGAATGAATAGGGTGGTTGCCAAGGCATTTGGTGGCTGCCAGGGAACTGAGGATAATTCTAAAAGGGTTGAGAGAGAGTGCTCTCATCTGTACTCCATCCATCTGAGGACGAACTTTTTGATCAAAATGATTTGTTTGTATTTTTCTAGGGCGAACATTAGAGGTTTCTGACAATTAGTGAACTTCAATGTAAGTGACTATGGGGGTTATTCCAACTTTGGAGGAGTGTTAATCCGTCCCAAAAGTGACGGTAAAGTGACGGATATACCACCAGCCGTATTACGAGTTCCATAGGATATAATGGACTCGTAATACGGCTGGTGGTAAATCCGTCACTTTTCCGTCACTTTTGGGACGGATTAACACCTCCTCCAAAGTTGGAATAACCCCCTATATGATTTGTTTGACATTTTTGCAAACTTTCGGTAATACAGACAGGAGAAGTCTTACTATGTATTGGTCCTGAAGAAGCATCATAGGATCTTGTTAGACCACTGTACGCGAAACATGTTGACCATGTCCTAGGAACCCGACGATAATCTCCTTAAGCTCCAGCACCATGCAGAAAGTGGTTGAGCATTATTCCTCATTTTACACTTTCCTTCTGTTTTTAATCTTGGTCCTGGTCTTATTCCATTGATTAATTAAATTGACTCGCTCCTATTAAGACTGGGAACCAATTTTAGCTTTCACTCTCCTGCCAGGATTAGCGCCTGACCGCAACACCAGGTCTTGTAGTGTCCGCTACCACGGCTGCTACCTAAAAGATCTCCGGCAAAGAGCCCCCTTACAGGGAGCCCGTCAGACATTGCAGCGCTGGTCTGACGAGGAGCTACCCGATGATGAAGAATGACATCCTCTCGGATGTGTGAGGGCTCTTGCTCCTGAACTTTAATGTTCCCCTAGTGATTATATTTTTCCATTTGGAACAGTGTACACCTTTTTTGTATGTTCAGTTAATTGGGAGACCGTACACTAGACCAACTAATCTCCCAGTCCCTCCCTTTGTTGATACATACAGTTAGTCTGGACATCACTCGAAAAGCCAGATATCCTGAGCCAGACGAGACGTCGAAGCACCACCACCAATGAAACCACTCTGCCCAGCAAGTCATCATATCCAAACCACACCTAATGGTGAACTTCGCTGCATCTATCCCTTCTTTAACTGCTTGGGAGAGAATGGCCAGGGCCTCCTCCTGCAGCACTTGCACAACGGGTCACACAGTGTGTGGCAGTAGCGGCCCAAAGGGCATGCAGTGTTCACCGACCGCAATGCCAGGGTGGTGGAAGAAAACATTTTCTCATCTAAGGTATCCAGCCGTTAGGATTCCCTGTTTGGGGTAGAGGCAGGGAACGCGCCATGAAAAGTGGAAGCCTGGATCACTAAGATTTTGGGAGTGGGGTGTTGGGTGAGGAAAGATGGTTCCCTTGGGACATGGTGATGGCGGCAAGGGATTGTCCTGTATACAGGAGCCCCAGGCAATGGTTCAGCAGACCCATGCTGGGAACGCCTATGTTCCTTACTCGTTGTATCAGTTGATGGACGAGGAGAAGTCGAAGCAAGTTTCGACTCCTTATGTTTTTTGTGCCTCTTCCCATAGCGTGCAGCGGTCTTTGAGTGGGATGATAGGACTTGGGACTCCTGGAGCAGACCCTTGACCTTCCCCTCCATCAGGACTGAGACCTCCAAGGAGTCGCGCAATGCTGGTCACGTGCGGGGCACTAGAAGCTCCAGGGACCACTCTCTCAAAGCCTTTGGTGCACGGCCTGGCAGTCTGAGCACGACTTGGAGTTGTTGTTGCACTCGAGACACCATAAGCTGATCAAATGGGGTCTGTAACTTACATGATGCTGTGACAGGCTCCACACAGCTTAAACCCTGCTTTCCTCGAAGACATCCTCAACATACCGAAAAAAGAAGTCAACAAATCATCAAATAAATTCAGTCAAAACCCAACAGAGGGGTAGCTCCTCTCCAGATCAGCCCTAACTGGCGTGGACAGAAAATAACTGATGTTCGGGTGCCGAGGTGGCTCCTATTTAGGTGATCGTGATTTCATTTCCGGCACGTACGATGACGACACGCAGGACCGAAAGAAGCCACCTACCGGCACGTGGCGATACAGCTCATGAAAAATCTTACATCTGGAAAATTCAAAGTGAAGGAATCTGTGGCTAGATGCCTATATCAGACAAGGTAGGATAACCCTTTCAACTTGATAGAACCTTGATGGTCCCTCTGACTGGCTCCCTGCCAGAGCTGGCTGTATGAAGTAACTCAAAGTAATCTCATTGATGCCCAAGATTATCTTGAAAAAGTTTCTTAGCTTCAAATTTGTTGAATTTGCCAATGCTGTTCTCAGTAAAGTAAAAAAAAAGATATGTACTGCACTTTCTAAAGTCTGTATCTCTGGGGAATCTTTTTTGTTTTGATGTTTAAAATTACATTAAAATACAGTCTATTTTTTTTAATTGGTTTTGGATTTCTTGAGTGTTTTGTGTATTTCTTCTGCGATTGATTTAGCGCTGTTTAAATGCTTGACACTAGTTCCCTTGTGCAAGCCTAACTAATCAGAGCCACAGCTACCCAGGGTTGAGCTAAGGGTATGACAAGCAAAACCTACTCATCCTAAAGGGGTTAGTAAGTGTTTTACATAGTGAGGTGGCACAACCATACTATATAATATACCCTATTTCCTCACACATGCCATTTGTTTTTACAAGGAGTGTTAATGATAGGCAATTTGCAGTAAGATGATCACATCTGCATTAAATGGCTATCTCTGACTTCTCATCCACTGGGCTGTTTACACCTTGGCTGCCTACAAGAAAACAAGCACTGGCAATGACTTTAGCCATACTGTTCAGTAGCCAGATTAAAAATAATTAAAAAGAAAAAGCGCTCTGACACTGCCAGTGCTAATGCAGTTTTTTCAAAAACAAAGTAACACAAAACCAGGAGTGGTGAGGGGACAAGTCAACAAGGGGGAAGCAGGGTTGTAGAGAAGAATGCCGGAGGAGAGAACACTCAAGAGACAGTGAGGAAGCCCACAGACAATGGAGGGTGGACAGGATGGCCTGGGGAAGCAAAATGACAATTGTGGTGGTCGGAAACGGATGGAGAAGCAAGCTGACAACTGAGGGTGGGTGGGAGGTGCTGAAGTAGCAAGCAGACAATCGAGGATGGGCGGAAGCGGCTGGAAGAGCAGGATTTAAACTGAGCGTGAGCAGGAGGGGGTGAGGCAGCTACCTTACATTGGGAGGTGGGCAGAACGACATAGGACAGTAAGCTGAGAACTATGGGTTGGCGGTAGGAAGTGATGAAGGTAGGTGACAATGGAGGTTGAGCATTGGGGGTGGGGCAGCAAACTGAAAACAGAAGGTGGGTGGGAGGTGTTGGGGAGGCAAGCTGACAGAGAACATGGGTTGGAGGGGATGAGGTAGAAAGCTGACAACGGAGGTCGTGGGAGGGACTGGGAGAGCAGGCTGACAAGGGAGGGTGAGGGGATTGGGCAGCAAGCTGACAATGGAGGGTGGGCGGAACTGGATGGGGCAGCAAGCTGACAATGGAGGATGGGAGGAAGGGTACGGGAAACAACTAGACAATGGAAGGTGGGCAGCTCTTGAACGTTTCTGTTCCTCATAGGTTTCTACCATGAAAGAAAAGGCGTGCACTATTTTCTATCAAAATTAAAAAAAAAACTTTTCTTTTGAAGCTTTGTCAAGCTCTCATGAACTTCTTCCATTGTGATTTCATCATGGCAGGTGGCACTGCAATGTGAAGCAGCACTGAACAAGTTATTTTTGACCCCGAATTGTTTGAGAGTCTCTGAAGATGAGCGACAGTATGAAGAGAGCGGTTCTGGATCACCAACAGCACGGAGCAAAAATTATATTAGTATAGAATTTTGGACTCTGACAAACACGAACATTAATTTACATTTTGGCTGACAATGGCAATGCCTTTAGCAGCTCCCAACAGGAAGTAACAACTCCGCGATCAGGCTAGATTTTGTAAACAATGCTGCCTGTGTTACACTGTTGCGGTCCAAGGAATGGGCAGCTACAAAGAGTTTCAAAAGTAGATTTAAAATCAACTGCCGGTGCTCAGCACCCTGCCCACTTAAAGCCCTGTTTATATTTATTTTGCTGGACACATAACATTAATCCAGGCACACGGTTTACACTTGAGCCTGTGTCATTGACAAAAACTGGGCTGTTTAGAGGTGTATCTGCAGCAGGTTAGATTAGTAGAGTAAAGGTCTCTCAGTTGTAGCACAGTGGAAAAAAGTCTACATGCTGGGGGACTTCTTTGCTTCTTGTGACGCGCAGTGCTAAGCCCCCTGCCGCGTCAGTTCCACCAAACTTGCTTTGTCAGCCGTGAGAGGCGTGGCACTGAGGGACACACAAGTGATTATCTTCCTTCCAAAGAAATCTGCGATCAATTCATCGACCGTCCATATGGTTTCTATTGCCTGAGCTCAGCAGAGGTTTAACGAGACCTCCCACACAAGCAATGTTCTACAAAGAGAGTTTAAATTTAGACCTAACATCTTAACCTCAGAACCCCAAAGGATACTCGACTTACTTCCTGCCTGCTCTCGGGCTTCTAGGGCTCGGTATTTCTCTTCCAAGGTGTAAGCGAATGGCGTGGGCTATTTATCAGACAGGAACTGAGCTGGCACAATCTGGCAGAGATCACCGGAATTATTCTATCCACCTCTGTTAATCACCCTAAAAACAGGATCGTATTATTTTCTCGAAATAACATGGACTTGTTAATGTCTTTTTGCAGGAAGAGTGCAAAAAGTGAATTTTAAGAGGTTTCTTTTGCGTCCTTCAACAGGCAACGCCTTAGGGATCGCACTATCCAAATCTTCATTAAGAGTAGACAAGAACAGAAATTTGGGGAATTCCATGGGCAAAAGACGCAAGACCTTAGAACCCCAGCCACCTGAAGCTCACAAACCGGTTGTGTGCTTAAGATGTGTGTGTGTTTGTCATATCACAGAGTCAAAGGTAAGACTAAAGTCAACGAGTAATAGGAAAGATAGCTAGCTGGCATGTGGACTGTTAATGCACTGTGATGTAGTGTTTTTTTTAGAGAGGTGTGCCTTCAGCTATTTCCAGCATTGATGTATACAGTGATATTGTTCCAGATCCTGGGTGCATCAATGGAAAAGGCCTGATGCTTGTCCTTTTCTTTTTAACATTTCTTGGTCTGCATCGTGATTGTGTCCTGGCTGTCAAAAACCACCATAGACAAATTAGTTGTCTGAAAGATAAACAGAAGCACTTGTTGTGACGAAGATGTGCAAATCCTGCCGGACCCAAAAAGAGAAGGAAATGTCTTCTTCCTATTCACAGGATTAATCTAGCCTTAAACGCTGTCTCCATGGCAACCACAACAAAGGCCAAGCATCAACACAATTCATCAGCCGACAGCAAAAGCATCACAGCCAGCAACAACAGCCATAGAACTCATCACAACAACAGGACACAGAGAGCTACAAGAGCCAAAGACCACATCACAACAACAGGACACAGATAGTAACAACAGCTCCAGACCACATCACAATCACAGGGCATAGCTTAAGGACAAGCCCATGGATTTTGTTGCAACATCAGCCATACTCCACAAAAGTTATGTATTACCGATTTTTTTTTTGTATATCTGGCATACTCTATTGATATTTTCAATGCTTGCGCCAACCCAGGAGAACTGAGGAGAGGGATATATGACTGTTTACCATCTCCGTTTGGAGGAAAAGGGCTTATCTTTGGCTCAGACTCGTATTAGTGTAAATCAGGTGAAAACTGTACCAAGATCGGTGTTGTACAATGGGTAAACGCATCTTGTTTTCTGGTAGCCTTCTAAAACGAGAGGGGCTGTTGGCGACCTAGGCTGGGGTGGGACTACATCCCCAAGGCACCCTTGATGCAAGGAGACGTGAAGCCCTGTCACTCGTGCTTTTAAGTGCCTGGTTTCGCCCGCTGCACAGGACTTTTTTTCTTGTAGACTACTACAACGTGAGGGGCTGTTGGTGACCTAGGTTGGGGTGGGACTATGTCCCTCAGCCACCCTTCGTGCCAGGAGAGGTGAAGCCCTGTCACATGTGCTTTTAAGTTCCTGGTGTCGCTTGCTGCATGGGACTTTTTTTCTAGTAGACTACTACAACGTGAGGGGCTGCTGTTGACCTAGGTTGGGGTGGGACTATGTCCCTCAGCCACCATTCGTGCCAGGAGAGGTGAAGCCTTTTCACATGTGCTTTTAAGCGACTGGTTTCTCCCGCTGTATGGGACTTGTTTTCTGGTAGACTACTACAACGGAGGGGCTGTTGGTGACCTAGGCTGGGGTGGGACTACCTCCCCCAGCCACCCTCGGTACATGGAGAGGTGGAGCCCTGTCACACACGGTTTTAAGCGCCTGGTGTCTCCAGCTGCACGGGATGCACACAGGTGTGTTCCCCATCCAAGTTCGGGCCCGTCTACACCATCTGCGACCGATGAGGCCGGACTGGGCCACACCCTTTGGCTTTCGCTGTCAAACCCTCCAAAAGGTACTGTTTGCTAGTTTTCAGGTGATTTGAAAAGTTTCACTGTCCTGAACTTAATAATAACTAGCCTTTACACTGGACTGACCGCTTTACCCCATAGCGGCCTAAATTGTAGAGGACATAGTATGGGGAAGAAGAAAATGATTGGAAATATTCCCGCCCCTGCTCCCCTGGCAAAACCAACTACAATTTATTGTATGCTGGTTCGCTCTGTTGGTGTTATAAACACAGAGATCGCCCTGGCCGAGAGAAGACTTTCATTGAATCTTGTTCAGGGGATTGTGCCTGGGTCAGGGCTTGACTGTACCTTGCATTACGAGGACCCGGCTGTCGAGTCTAGGTCTAAGTCAGTACTCTCTAGTGGTTCCATCCCCATTACATCGCCTCTTGGAAATGAGACTTTTCACCACAAGTTAATCAGCCCCCTATTGCCAACTTGGTATGCTTTATGCCCAGGCCCCCCTAGAAGAGACAAACATGGCACTCGGCCAAAGAATTCAGGCATCAGAACAGTAACTCCACAGGCCACTGATCAGCTGACTGTGAACTCGGACGTGTTAGACCTAACAGCCTGAGGGTGGTTATCCCCCAACTTTTTGCCTGCTTCCCTTTACTTTTGTGACACTGTTTTTGCTGGTTTTAGGACTCTGCACACTTTACCACTGCTAACCAGCGCTTAAGTGGATAGTCTTTCTCCCTATAAACATTGTAACATTGGTTTATACCCAATTGGCATATTTGATTTACTTGTAAGTCCCTAGTAAAGTGCGCTACATGTGCCCAAGGTCTGTAAATTGAATGCTACTAGTGGGCCTGCAGCACTGGTTGTGTCACCCCTGTAAGTAGCCCCTTAACTGTGTCTCAGGCCTGCAATTGCAATGCCTGTATGTGCAGTTTCACTGCCACTTCGACTTGGCATTTAAAAGTACTTGCCAAGCCCTAAACTCCCTTTTCTCTACAAATAAGTCACCCCTATGTTAGGCCCTAGGTAACCCATTGGGCAGGGTGCTATGTAGTTAAAAGGCAGGACATGTACATGTGTGGTTTATTTGTCCTGGTAGTGGAAAACTCCTAAATTGGTTTTCCACCACTGTCAGGCCTACTCCTTTCATAGGATAACATTATGGCTACTGTCATATACTGGTTGAGTGATAGATTCTGATCAGAAAGGGGTAATCAGGTCATATTTAGTATGGCCAGAATAGTAATACAAAATCCTGCTTATTGGTGAGGTTGGATTTTCTATTACTATTTTAGAAACACCACTTTTAGAAAGTAAGCATTTCTCTGCTCTTAAAATCTATCTGTGCCTTACAACCTGTCTCCAATCCATGTCTGGGCTGGGATGGTTGATAGCTCCGTTGTGCATTTCACCCAGACAACCGCAACACATGATACTTAGTCACAGATGTACTAATCTGCATACGGAATGTGTCTTCCTTGTCTGGAAGGTTGGATGGCCTGACACATTTCAAAGGCTAGTTGCCTGCCCTCTCACAATGGACTGCCTAACCAGCTACTGGGACCCTGGCAGACAGACATGTACTGAATGGGGACCTTGTGCACTTCAAAACCACATACCACTGTGCCCAATGACCATTCCCAGGGGACAGAAGTCCCCTGGGCATGGCCATTGGGCAAGGGGGCATGAATCCTGTCTTTGCTAAGACAGGAGTCATTTCAATGAGGGTTGTGCATTAAAAAATGGCGCAAGTCCGGTTTGAGGCATGATTTTTGCCTCAAACCTGACTTGCACCATTTTTTGACGCACAACCCCCATTTTCCCCTACGCCGGCGCTGCCTGGTTTGAGTCATTTTTTTTACTCTGACCAGTCCGCATCGCCGGCTAATATCATTCCTTAAATAAGCCACCCGCATGGGGTGTAGGAATGGCGTTAGCCCGCTGTAACATTTTTGACGCAAACCAGCGACGCCGGCGCTGGTTTGCGTCAAAAAGTACAAATATGGGTCCAAGAGTCTCCCAGTTGCACTATTACTTCATCTATTCTTGGAAGTGGGTAGTTACTAAACTCTGATACTTTACTGACTGCTCTAAAATCAATACAAAAGCGGGGGTTCTTTTTCAGGGACTTTAGCTATGTCGTTTTCTCACTGATTCCCATGCACACATTTGACAATGAGCTTTCTAGGAGGAATTGTTTGGTATGGGGCAACTAACCATTTTTGATAGCTGAAAATATACATCCTGATTCTAATAATGCCAACATCCAATTAAGGATTACATGGAGAATCAGTTACTAGCTGGGTCCAGTGTCCTGAGTATAATAGATTGGTCTATCAATACAATTTACTTTCACGTTTTTTTGGTCTGGCTTTCTTGTTTACAGAATCTGGCTAGGTGGCCCCATTCTTCACACGGAAGCACTGGGGTCCTGTATTCCTTCCTTAGCCTTGTGGAGCGGTTTTGAGAAGTGTAGAGTCATTTTTATATGATACCGGCTTTTGAGGGACTTGGAAGTATGCTGCAGGAAGGGGTTTCAGATTTCTTACAGGTTCAGAAGTATTTTTGATGTTTTGCATTTGAGAGAGTTATCCATCTCTATGGCGTTCTTAAGAGTCAACCCTGCCTGCTGCCTTAGCCACCTTTGTGAGGAACCTAGAAGAGCTTCAATGAATTGCTCTAGCTATATCTTTTTCATGATGTCCTCTTTGGTACTTTCATGGCTTTCAACCACTTATCAACAGCATCATTTCATTTTAAAAAAGAGACCTTGGGGTATCACAAGCGTTTCCTCTTTCCCTCCGAAAAGCAACTCTGTAACTTACCTTGTCTATCCCAAGGCATTCAGTGATTACCCTCTTAACGTCTTTAGAGGTATTATCTCTCGTGTGGTTGGCAGCCTGAGAGGCCCATGAGCTACACCAATTGATGGGTGCAAAGCAATATTTTCATTTATCTTCCAGTCAGCAACAGGCCTCTGCAGCTCTTCAAAATGTATTAGAAAACTATTCCCAATTTACGTTTTCCATTTCAGGATTAAACGCGTTCATCAACAGCAGTCAAATGCCTTTCTGGCACACTATTATTGTTTCACTCTCCCTCCAACGTCACTCCATTAGTGTTCAATCCATTTCCGTATACTGGCCCTAATCTGATCGAGCCACTCTTCCCTGTGAGCGTGGCTAGTGCCGAGCGCCACTCTGGTCCTGCTGACCCCTTGGGACTCCTGAATTATTTTTCCGGTGAGTCGTTCACCTCAGGTTTCTCGGGTCTCTCAGTGGGTAGTTGCCAGCCGCCCAGTATCCATCCAGCTTCCTCGTTCCTCGCTATAACTTCCGTTTGTTTCTCCTAAGTCCTCCTTGGTCATCCAGCAGCTGTTCCTTAGTCTTTTCTTGCAATCCATGTCCTGTAGAACCCTGACTTTTCTTCTCTCGTTTCTCCACCCCACATTCTGTTGCTCCTGTCTTTCTTCTATTTCCACCTAGCTGCCTGACGACTGTCCTTTCTCTTCCCGTGTTTCTCCCTGTGGGAATAATATGAATCCTTTTTCTACCTCTCAGTTTTTCCCTTGTGTCCCCATTTTGTCCTTTCCCTCTTTCTAAAGGAGTCTGTTCCTTTCCTTTCAAGAGTCGGTGTGGGGGACTCGTCCTTCCCTAATGCTGGGATCGCCGGTAAGTATGTGACTCCCTCTTCTTCCTGTGCCCCTACCCCAGAGACACAGAAAATCTTAAATGCACCATGAAACTTCTTCAAGACTTCTGCTTCATGATCAATACCCAGAAGTTGGACGTTTGATGTTGAGGTGAGCCACGGAAACCTTTTTACAGTATAGTTGTAATATCAGAACCTTTAGGTAGGACAAGACCAAGGGCTGTGGTTAGATCTGTTTAGGAAGATGTGAGTAACTCTAGAGGTGACAGCACCAACAGTGAGAGGCTTTGAGTAAACTAGTATGGAGACGAAATGGTGATCTAGGTACAATCCTGAACAATGACTTCCCACAAAAGTCTGGGCGAGCACATACGACTGGAAGTTTAGTTTGAGATTGTGCAGTTCTGATAGGGAATAAGTTTTGTTAGGAGTATCTTGTTTAAAATATGTATTTATAGGTGTACTAGAGGAGAGAGTGTTGCAATTAAGTGGCAAACACGTTTTAAAAGAATGGGTATCTTAAAGGATAATATGTAAATAGACTGCCCTTTCAAGTCCTTGGTGGCAGCTACTTTAATTGTGACGTAAATAAAACAGGTCAGGCTGGGAAGCGGTTAGACACATATAAAGAAAAAAAGTCTGTAAAATCTCCTACTCAAGTTATTTCTTCTAATGTGCACCAAACAACGTGCAAGAACTACAGAAACGTGATTACACTATTCACCTTTTGATTGTATTATAAACAATGAATGTGTTATATTTAATATTTATGAATGTATAAGTTGGGTAATAAAATGATTAATTGTGCTTTTGGGATACTCATTGAAATGTTTTAATTATATGAGAAATGGTGATAAATAGTTAATACTTTCTGATATACATCTTTTATTGCAGAGCTAAATAATTTGTTTACCACAGCAAAACACGTGTTGGCTGTGACTGTATTAGTGGGCTGTGGTCATATACACCCAAACCTATTGACTTTCAGTACTGATAAGACTGACAAGATGAAGGGCGTGGCCAAGCAAGATGTCTGGCTAGTCATCCTCTATAGCGGATCCCCCCAGCTTGATTTATAAACCTATATACTGGCTTGCAGTTGTATCTAGACCCCTTCCAGGCACTCCGAATAGAGGACGAAGTGAACTGATCGATTCCTTGGGGTTGACTGAGCCGTGGCTGCCTGGAGTGCATGCCAGGAAAGAGGTGGTGTGGTTGTGGCCTGGAGAGTGTGACCCAGAGCTGCAGGCTGGAAGTTGAGGCATTTGTCTGACTGAAGAGAGGTGCTGTTGCACAAATGAGCCAGCTACTGTGTGGAAACCCAGAGACCACAGCGGAATGACAATGTGGGGCCCGGACAGCTGATACCGTTTGGCACCCTGAACAGTGGAAAATAAGTAGAAAGCAGCTGTTTCGGCCAGCTCTCAGCCAGCTGTGTCCCTGGGGACCGGTGAGTCAGGGCCTACCAGGGATCGTGATCCGGGAAAACCCACTGCCTGTGCCAACGGGTAAAGTGAGTGCAGGACTGGTCGTGGTGAGGCCAAGATCCCCGCTGTGCCATAACCCTGCAAGCGTCTGCGTCCCACCAACTGTCTCGTGGGCCTACTGCCATGTTGATTAGGCAGAGAAAGATTGAAGGACCCGGATGCCGGCAGGTGCAAAGGACCATAATGTCGGCACTCACATACACTAGAAGGACCAGGCCAGTGATGGTGAAAACTGCACTAGCCCCAAGATGGCTGTTACACCGAGCGAACGCTGCACATTGTTTGGGCAGCCCCTCAAACCAGAGGAAACAATGAGTGAGCTGGTGAGGGTCCACAGTATCCCTGTACGAACAGAACATACTGAACTCGGTGTGGGAGCCCCACCCCTGTATAGCAGGTATCAGAGAGTCACTGTTGGGGGGCACTCCAGGAATCTAGGATATTGGATGCGAGGCTTATTTCTTGCTAAGTGAGCAACTCCAGAGAAGTGGGCTGTTGCCCTGTCGAGCCTCTCAGCGAGGTGCTGGTCATACTACAGTGGAGCGGGGGTGTCCCTGAACCGGCCTGAGAGCAAGTGACAAGGGTCTCTTGAGCGGCAGAAGTTTGTAGTCTTATTCTATTGCCACCTGAATTTAAAGTTGAACTCTAACACTCACTCCATCTGTAAACTTGCCTCGCCAGAGGTGACTAACACTTGGGCCCAGTATTGACAGCCTGCCTGGCATCTGAGATGGCAAAAAAAGCAGACCAGGAGCACAGGGTAGGAACATCCGCAGAAGATGCCGGATGGAACAGCAACAGCGGCACATATGGCGGATCTCCTGGCAGAGATTCCCAGATCCTGCGAAGCCATTTTGGCTAAAATTGACACAGTGGCCACTGAAGTCAACCTCTTTTGAACAGAGGTCCGCAAAATGAGGATCAGAGTAACATGCACAGAGGAAAACGTTTTGTATTTAAAAAAAACACTGCTTCATTCGTGACCCTGTTGACAAGAACGGAGGAGAGGATCGAAGACTCAGAAGGTTGCTCCAACAATAATAACTTGAGATTTGTGGGATTCCCGGAGCAGGCTGGAGAGCAATCAACTGCGCTCTTCTTGGAAGACTAGATCACAAACTCTCTTAAGCTTTAGGAGCTCTTGAAATTTTTCACAATCGAAAGAGCTCATCAGGCGCTGGCTCTAGTACCTCTAAGTGGGGTGCCGTGGCTGGCTTTTATAGTCCGCCTACTTAACTATCGGGACCGGGCGGCCCTCATATCTACATGGAATGTCGCAATACTATGGTAGACCTATCATGATGTTCCCAGACTACACCCAGAAAGTGCAGGACCTTCACAAGGACTACATGCCAATCAAGAAGAGGCTACAGGAGTTGTCCCTTAACTACAGTCTAATCTTCCTGGCTAAACTTTGCATCCAATATAAAATTAAAGCATTCTCCTTCGCCACTCCTGGGGAGACAGGTGAATGAGTGGCCCGTAGAAGAAACAACTCTCTGGTATTAGAAATATTGGTTGGTGTCCTAGCCGAAAATCAGCATGGCTCTGTAGTCACTCATTGAGATCACAGCACCTGGACAGAGGCCGGCAATTGGGCAGAATTGTGGTCTGGATGGCACTGTGGAAGACTCTAAGGGCCAGATGTAGCAAAGGGTTTTTCCCATTCTGTGTAAATGAGAAAATGTGTTCGTACATATGGCCCTAATTGTGTACCTGGCACTCGTGAATCTTTTGTGCACAGGGAGGGGTGACCATGACTCAATGACTGATAGTACGGATCTGGGCAGTTGAGGGTGGGGGGGCTGTCTGACCTGAGCCAAGGTCTGGCTCCTACTGTATGACATTGAGATGGAACTTGATGCATATATGATGAGTTTCTACAAATTGTTGCTTGCTAAGTCTGAGTAACGGGGATGTGAAGAATGATTAAGATATGATGCTACCCTATGGGCCCCTAGGGTAACACTGTGGAGGTAAAGGACCTTTGCTGACAGTTGGTCATGTTTGAGAAAGTTAGGACTGTGCATTATAAGGAGGAGGTAGGGAAACATTAATACTATCTCATTGTAACATTGGCTTATACGACCTCTAGATTAAGGCTGTTGAGGGCTGCAGTCCCCATGGGGTGGCTGAACACCTCAAGACCTTGCCGCTCACATGGGATGGCGCGCCCTCTGAGAGTAGCACATGAGTGGGTGGAGGTCATAGCCTCCACAGGGAAGATGGGGCAGTGGATGCTGGTTGTTGGCCTGTTGGTTATAGACTGTAGTTGTTTGGGTTCACTGACAGTAGGGGGGGGGGGCAGGAGGGCTGGGGGTTTTCTGAAGACACTTGTTGTTAAAGTGTAGGGTAGGGACTTGCCATACTGTGTGAGGACATTTACTATTTGCATCAATCTGACTGGATATGGGGAGAGGCGGGCACTTGTAGAGCTTAGTGCACTAAAGATAGAAATTAAATGGATGTTCCTAACATGGAACGCTCATGGCTTGGGTCAGTTGACGAAGCGGCACTGAGTGTATTCCTACTTCAGATGACACAGGATCTCTGTTGCTTTTACACAGGAGACTATGTATGAGTGGTTTGCATTAGTCATCTGAGGCAGAGATGGAGGGGACAGATATTCACAACCTCCTATTCTAGCTGTGCACAGGAAGGGCCCTGATATGAGTGGAGCCTGGAACTCCCTTTTGGCTAGAGGAGATAAGGTGGATATAGAGGGTAGGTATCTGATCGTATTCAGGCCCCTGGATGCCAGGGAGATATGCTTTGTGAACATCTAAGCGCATAATGTAGATACTGCAGGATGTTTTGGGGAGGTGGCAGGAGCAGCTGCAGAGTATATGTTGATCGAAGACTTAAACTGTGTGCTGGGTGACATCATTGATCGCTCTCTATCAAAGGCACACACTAAGCCAGCCATGAAAGGTGCCCTTCAGGAGGTCATGGGGCCTGGTTTTGCAAGATGTTTGGAGAGAATGCCACCCTCAGGACCAGTTATATTTTTGCTATACTCCAGCGACTGGAACCCATAGCAGATTAGGTTACTGTCTGGTGTTGAGTGGCATGGTGCACAATGTGGTGGATGTACTGTACCTGCCGTGATATTTGTCCGATCACTCCACCCTGTTGATCACATATGGTGTGGGAAGGAAGGTCTCTAGAGCTCCGCTTTGGAAAATGAGGGCAGAGGCACTACTGGACACAGTTTTCCTCACACAGTCACTCAGGTACTAGATCATTATTTTGAGGGGAGTTGGAGCAGTACAGCTTATACAGCCACAGAGTGGGATGCCATGAAGGTGTTACTACGATGAGAGTGTATGAAGATGGTGTATGGTGTTTGGCAACAGCTAATGCAAACCGCTGATTCACAGGACAAACGTTTGGGTAATCTGGAAGGATGTATGATTGAGCAGCCAGAATGATTGTTGAAATGGAAGCCATATAAGAAAGACTTACTGGAGACATGGGACCGACTAGATAAGTTTGTGTACATGAATTACACACAGAGACTCCATGTAGAGGGAGACAAGGAGGGTAGGATGCTTGCCCCCTTACTAAATGAATGAAATCCAGAGGGTTCCCATCAGCATAGTGAGAGATGCTCACAGTAGGGCAGTTTATACTCAACATGACATCATTGAGGCATTCGTGGCACACCTATAGAAGGTGTATGATGTGCCCGCTGGGGGTCACAATGGATGGGGGGAAGATTATTTGGCAGGCCTGGAGATGGCCTGTATCCCTGTGGAGGGACGGGAGCAGTTAGACACTCCTATTGTGAAGGAGTAAGTGATAGCGGCAATCGAGACTTGAGAACTGCCAAAGTCCCATGGGGAGATGGTCCCCCAGCTGAATTTTACCAAAGAAAAGCAGGGATGCTTGTGGAGAGGTTAATGGACTTTTGTAATGACGCCTATGAATGTGGCCCGTTACCGGAATCGATGGGGGAGGTTATCATAGTATTGTTGCCTAAACCTGAATAAGGTGTTAACGAAGTTTCACCTTACAGCCCACTCTCGATATTGAAGGTTGCTGTAAAGATACTTAACAAATTTCTGTCACAGAGACTGCTGGAATATCTACCATCATTGATACATGAATATCAATGCGGCTTCATAGTGCGTCTGAATACACTGTGTAATTTGCAACATCTCTCCTTCCTCTTTCATGTTCCACTTCTGTCTGATGAGTTGTATGCCTTGGCACTGTTTGATATAGAACAGGCTTTTGACTCTGTCACCTCGGATTTTCTCTGGGAGTTGCTGCATTTATCAGGTTGGTGAAGCTGTATAGTGGCCCACGAGCAAGGGTGTGCAGTGGCAGGACAGTGTCACAGCAGTTCTCCCTCCAAAGAGGGACCTGGCAGGGCTGCCCTGTGTCGCCACTGCCCTTTGCATTGGAGATGAAGCCACTGGTGTTTAAGTCAACTTCCATTTTGCGAAGATGGGTCATTGATATGGGGGCGACCACGCATGTGTTATCCTTATATGTGGATGACGCACTGATTAACCTGCGTCAGCCTGAACATTCTGCCCCTATCGTGCAGTCTGCCCTGTTGGAATTTGGCGAGGTATCCGAGCTCTCTGTCAACAGAGTTAAGTCCAAGTTGTCCAGTGGTGTTATGGGGGAGATCCCAATACAGGGTCTCCCAGAGGTGGGTCTTCCATGGGAGACTTTAAGTGTCAGATACCTCAGGGTTAAAATAACAAGAGGTGCTGGAACGTTCACGACCCTAAATACAGGTAGTTTGAAGGCCTGAAACCATTGGTAACATTTTGGAATACCCTTTGGTTGTCCCTGATGGGTAGGATAGCTCTGTTCAAGATGATTTCTATTACCTCGCTGTTTACATATCTTCCAGGGAACTTTGTATGACATCCTTAGAAAATTGTTCGTGGAATTAGATACATTAATTTTAGAGTTGTTAAGGGCTACCAGTAGGAAAAGTGTGGGCCGAGCCCTGCTTAAATGAACCTGGACGACTTGGGGAAAGGAACAGCCCTGTTTGGAGCTCTACTGTATGGGCACTCCATTGCAACATGCGGTGCACTGGCTAGATACAGAAGGCGACTAGGAGAAAAATTGTTGGAGAGCACTTATGGGGAGATATTCTTGCCCGAGCTTTTTAAGATATGAGCAGGGGTCCCTGGGTCAATACCATATGTGGTTGGACAGGTATGGGAATATAGGAACTGGTAGTCAAGCAAGTGATACAAAATGAGCCATATGTGCCAGATATGTGCATATGAGCTCTGCACCCTTTTGCAAAGACAGCACAGTTGATGTCCATTGACAAACGGAGAGAGGGGTGTGCAAGGCCCTCCGATATCTATAGCCCAATGATCAGTTTATAACATAAGCGGGAGCAATGGCTTCTTTTAATTTAGGTCCAAGGCAGTTATTACAATATGCAAGGATTGCGGCTACTGCAAGGGGAATTTGGCCTATAGTCCCAAAAGTACTTCCGTAGTCACAGGCATAAGTTACCTTGCTTAAAATGGCTGGTGGAATGAGGTTGATCACCCACAATTACAGGGCTCAGTGAGAGGATTTACCAGTGCACACCCCGGCTCTACAGGGTAGATGGCAACAAAACAAAAGAAAATGATGGACGGATTGTTGAAACTTTTCAAACACTCACCCTCAGTCACAGATGTGGGTTTAATCCATTGTTATTTTACTTGCCACGTCACCCCAGTTTGGACCCAGCCATCTCCAAAACAGTCTTAACCCTGCTCCTTATGGGAACAGTCCAGCCCGAACTGCAAAGCCAGGTCGTCCATGGACTGGAAACAAGCATTATGGAACCAGTTTCAGGGTATCACCCATCATCAGCCAGGCTGGCTTGAATTTGGTGGCATAGCGAGCGCGGGACCCACGTCTGGGCATACCCTTCCCACTTAGGATGACAAATACAAAAAGAACAGATGATGGACAGAATGTGAAACAAATCAAATATTCAGCAGCATTGAAAAATTTCAACACTCTGTCCATCATTTTGTTTTGTGTTGTTGCTATGTGCGCCCTAAGTGGCTAGTGTATGCCCAGAAACAATGTATTAAACCCATCGTGAATGTGGATGAATGTTTGCATTGTTCAGCATTCCATCCATCATCTGTTCTTTTTGTTTTTGTCACCCTTGGTGTATCGCACAAAGACAGCCTCTTAATGTTAACACGTTAATCAGACAAGACCTCTTCGATTATGTTTTGAATTATCAATGTATTGACAAGCATACTTTATAACTTAATAAGAGGCTGTATTTGTGAGATACACCAAAGATCACAGAACTATAAGCGATTTCCTTATTGATTTATGGTATGGTGTCTCTTTTCTAACTTGGGAATCTCTTTTTTCAACTATCAATCCTTGTTTATTTTCCTAAAGTCTGATTATAAAAATTATTCACCATTATATGCTGATGCAGCTTCCAAAACATTAAAAACACATTTTTCACATATTTTTTGGTACTGGATTTAGTTGAGCTTTTTTGAAAGATTCTAGACAGATTATTTTATTTTCGGCTTCTTTTAAGAATTTTTTGTGTGAGTTAACCGGTAGCAAGATTTTCCTGCTATCATATTTAAATTGATTGAAAATGAGTTTCACGTGGATATGTGTTTTGTGCTAATTATACCCAGGTTCAAGTGGACATTCTGGGTTGCTCATGTATTTGTTTATTGTATTTTTTCAACAGCAATGATGCTGTCAATGTTTTCAAAGCAAGTTTAGATTTGATCATCGACGGTTCAGAGGAGGATTTCACAAGGTGCACCCCAGTTTAGAAGATGGACTGGTAGGATCACAGTTACGGAGAAGTTTTTTTCTTTTTTCTTCTTGTGAGAACTATCAGACTCATGATGAGTCTTTTTCAAGGCTTTTCTAAACACCTCTGATGTTTCTTGGTCATGCAACCTTTCCCTTTTACATGGCCTTTCCTGAGAGTGGAATCTTCACTATCCTCCTCCTCAGAGAGAAGAGATTTTTTTTAATTTTAATTTCTTTAGCTATAAAAGAAGCCTAGGCCCTCTATTTTTTTGAGTTTTAGTGGAAAAAGTGTGACAAATTCTGCAGTCCTTGTGGGTCGGATGTAGGGAGGAGATACACTCCAGGTCTTCAGAATGAAGTATTTTCTTCCCACAGGTGCCACAGGGTCTGAAAAGCCCTTTTCTTGATGTCGCTGTCATGATAATAAGCAGTATCTGTAATTTGTAGGTAAAAGTTGACTATATAGTTGAAGAACTAGCAGAACTCAGGGACACTCCCTTCACACGAGATGCGGAATGAAATCCGAGGGAATCAGCCTCTGCGGGGAGTATCCTAGAGGGTTTTGTCACCTGCTTGGCTGGAGTTCGGTTCCTTTTAAATGATATGGCTAGGTTATTAAAGTGTATGTTTCATTGGCATTATAGGCTATGGAAACATTCTATACTGCTTTATTACGGTATTGTGGGACTCTCACTTCAACAACCAGGAACGATTCAAGCATTTGAATCCATGAAAGATCCAATACTTGGGAACAACAGTTCTTCACCAAGGGATTGATAACCTTTTAAATAATTCCTGACCATCAGTCAGGATCTTGACAGCTCCCCGCACTTTATATTTTTAAACACTTGTCATCAAATAAAACTATTTTTCTCCTTCAGTGGAGGAGTCAGGAATAGGGCTTAATACCATATCTGTTTCATCTTGCAAAATTGAGCCTCTAATGTAGATTCATCTGGGTAACAGCATACCAGAAATATCCCTCCCCAACACAATTTTCAAGATTCCTCACAGTCATGATTTTGTGAGGGTTTAGAAAGAAAATGGCCATGTTGCAGAATAGAGGCGCCGCTAAAATTGATGCGGTTTCCTTTTGCGCCTGTTAAAAAGGCAACCCCAAACTCATTACCTAGAAACTGGCTTTCATGATTGCATTTCATTTTCCTACCAGCAGAGTATGTCGATTACAATTCTTTCACAACTCTTCATAGAGACAGAGTGGTCGTTCATTATTGCCTAATGTAGTCTCAAATTTTCGTATGAACAGGTTTTATGACCTTCTGAATTTTTTTCTCGAAATCTTTCTGCCTCAAGTGAACACGCTATTCACACACGGGAAATAAAAAGCACATTACAATTAATATTTGGAATGGAAAAAGAATCAAAGGCAGTCTCTCAATTGGCTAGCCTATTACACACATGGGAAACTAACCAAACCAGTCAACAGTTCAGATTCTGAAGGACTGCTGAGTATCTAAAGTGGCATACCAAAATGTAACTAAGACTCTGCAAGTACTCTGGAATCCCTTTTTACCATGGGCATGTCGCTACAGCAACAGTTAGGTATGTAATGTTCCCATGGAAGTTATTTTTAAAGCAACGACTTTGAGGTCTGTTAGTACATCCTGTTCTCATTACTGTTTGGATTCAGATGCAAGGACTGATTACCAAATGGGCCAGGCATCTGTGTGAAATCTGTTTATTTAGGTATTTCCATACTACTTAAAGATGGAATACTTCTTTAGAGGCTATTCTAAATGTTAAAGTTTTGGGGAGCAGCTCTCACTAGAGAAGTAAACGTTACTTACCTGTAACAGATGTTCACCAGTGGGGACATTCTCCAAACACTCATAACCGAGCATCCCCTTGTTAAAAGCTAACTAACTATGTGCTACATCTAACAAAAATATGGAAGGTAAATGGCTCCAAGAGTGCACTCTCCTAGCCAATGTGTTCCTAACTCATCCTAGAATGTAAATTTAAGAAACAGTCATTCTTTTCTCTCAAAACTGCTGATTTAAAGTGTTTTATTTTTCTCATATGTAAAAAAATGAAATAATGTAAGGGGAAAAAACATTTTTATTTGCTGGAACATTTTTAGAAATTAAACAAACTGGCATTGCTTTTCCCGGTCCAGCCTGGGGCTAGAAGTTATACTGCAGGTTATGCCTTTAAGGATGATACTTTGCTGGATGATTTATTATTTTTCAAGATCATTAATAACACTACACTGGTAGATCTCATCATCTCAAGCATCAGTCAGGCAAAGGCATTCTAGACCAGCATCTGAAACCTTCTGGAATGGCAGACAAGGACCTGCCTGCTCTGGAAGCTGAAATGCAGGACTGAGACATTTAGCACTCAGATAAACTTACCTCGTTGTTTTTCCATTGTATGCTCAAGTTTAGAACAAAAGACCAATATTGAAGTTATTATCAGCCTGGTTCATACTTAGAGCAATCGCTTATGAATCTAGAGCAGTATGAAAATGATAGGAGACACAAGATTTCCATCAGTAGTGCACTGAGAGCGCATAAGTGTGAAGATGTGCTGTGATCAACTTTTTTCCTCTGTGTAAGCCTGAGTAGGGTTGCCATAACTGACATCGTCAAACTCCAAGGAAGTTCAAAATGTCTTCTTTATTGTTTGTTTCAAGCAGCAGGTTAGATATGTGGCTAGCCTGGGCTTGGATAAGGCATAGCCCTTAGCCCACTCAAAAGACTATTTTTCAAGCAGCTGAGCATGGGTTGGCAATACTGGCCAACTAAGTCACCCAGTTTGGGTTTCTGAAAACTAGACAGAAAGGTAAAATTATATAGTATGGATCCTTCAAACAAAAAAAAAACAGCTGGTAAAGCTTGAGCCAGAAACCCAAACTATTAAAAGGGTGAACATGGAAGACTGAGGTGTCTTTAGTTTGCTATCTTTTTGAATCCTGTTATTAGCTTAATTTTCCCCGGTCATGGTTTCTCACAATCAACCTACGCAAGCTAACAGTGTTCAAATACTTTGACCAAAGGGCACACTTTATTTCAATGAAAACCTACACATTCTCAGAAAAAAAAGATTTAATATTTCATTGGTCTCCATTGTGTATATTATCAACTCTTTTGCTGTAAAATGATCCAGTTCTCCAAACATCGCAGGTGCGACATCTTGATCTTCTAGTCCACTAATTCTTGACACTCAGATGTTTCAACCTTTGAATAGGGCATCTCTTTTAACGAACAGCACCTCCTACCCTCTATTCCCTATATACAGAAGAAGCGCCACACAGATTCATTGAGTCCTTCTCTCTACAATAACTTAAAGCTGGGGTGGAGTGACAGCAAAATGTTCAGATATTTCGGCGCTCAATTCTGCCCTCTAAACTATTCTCCGGGTGCTGCCAGAAAGATGCTGTCAAAAGCAGTGAGGAGCAACTCTACCACCTGGTTCTGATAGACCATGTTCACAGCGATGTTGGAAAAAAATTCCTTCTCCGGCCGCATGAGTGTAGGCCCAAAAACGATTCCAATGTTCTGAGTGGTCATGCGGTTTGTTTCTGAGTGATCCAATATTCTGTGTGGAAATAGGGTAAAGAAAAAATACACAAGCATTAGAGAGAGATATGATTTATCAAAAGCATGCAGGATCTTTCCCTTCTTGGTCCAACAAAGGCAGCAGAGGCAAGTAGAAACAGAGCAGACAACAAAGTTGAATTTGAAAGCCAAGTACAACATAATGGCGGTAGGTCCCCTGTGCAACAGGCTCGATTAAAGTGATGTAATCTAACAGAATCTTCTTTAACACTCCCAATCACAATTTGCAGACATAAAGCTCAGAATTTCCCAGTGTACCCATTCTCGATGACTGTCAACAAACAGCATTATGACATGACTTGAAATGAACTCTCATGTAGTGGTGGCTAAAGCCAAGAGAACAACAACTTAATGAACAACTTAATGAGCATAGGGAGAGAGTTTCGTTTTCACTGTGTTTCTTCTGGGTTGTAATTTGGAAGTGTGTATGTATGTTTGTGGTATTTCTTTAGCACTAACCTAGCCAAAAGGTAAAGGAGTGCCTGAGAGGGTCAAAGACAAGCATAAAGTCAACGAATGATAGTAGAGATAACTGGTTTCTCTACTGTTAATGCTTTGTGATATGATATTCTTTATAAGTGTTTTTAAAGCAGTGCATCTTCAATTGTTTTCTAAACTGGAGCAGCGCTGGGGTGTTCCTAATGGATACCGGGAAATTGTTCCAGATCCAGGGTGTACATTTGGAAGTACGTTGGAAAGAAATTTTATTTATTTAATTTTTATTTAACTTTCCTAGAACACTGTCACTCTCCAACTCACCAAGCTGAAAATATACGATACACCAATACAGTTACTGGTGGAAGTGCCTATTGGGAAAATAGCCAGGTCTTTAAACGTTTCCTAAATTTAAGTAGATATCCTCCCTAGATTCATAAATGAGCATCCCTCATTGGAGGTGAACTTCCTATTTGTTACATGTAACAAATAACAGAGACAAACTGGCGCTACTGTGGGATCTCTTAGCCAATGTTTGCCCAACTCATCTTAGAAAGAAAATGTAAAGAAACAGTCACTTTCTTCCTGGGCAACAGCAGATTTAAACATTTTTTTCGGTTTTGCTTATACGTTAAAAAAAATTATTAAACGTGGAACGAAAAGAAACGTTTTATTTGATCGAACATTTTCACAAATGCAAAAAATATTTTTTTTCCTTAACCCATAGGTTACACTGCCACGCAGAGTACTTTCTGGAGGATTTATTGTTTTTCAATGAAGACCATACAAGCAGCTCTCAATAGCTCAAGCATCTGCCAGGTTAAAGCATTAGATCAACAGACGAAGCCCTCTGGAAGAACAGAGGAGGACCCCCCAGCTCAGAGAACTCAAACGATAGAAAGTTTGAGGGATACCGGAGTGAGCTATTAAAGACTGTTAACTGCACAACAGCATCTTTCCATTAAGTGCTCGGGTTCAGATGCAGATTTTTTTACACCACTCCCTTTTCTACAGCTACAGCCCGATGATGTACCAAACTGTATGCTCCTTTTGCTTTTATCTTCCTATTATCAGAGTTACCTCAAAAGTCTTTTACCCCTACCCACTCTTTGAGAATGAAACCGTCGCTCTTGTGGCATACACTCCGTTAGCTTGCCCGCTCAGCTAATGGACCACGGAGGCTACATATGTTGCATACTAAGCATACTCCCAAAAAATTCTCAAGAACTTAAGAGACAGGCTTGTACGAAGAAATAGTGTTTTGCTGTTCTAAGGAAGCTCTCTGAATAAAAAGGCACCTGTGTTTAGTAAATAATTTGTAAAAGATTAAGTGCTGGTCCCAAAGCTTTGTTCAGAAGCCCGCACCGGGCATTATCAAAGGTCGGGGCAGGCGCGGACCGTCCTTTAGGGCGGAGGGGCCACGCCTCCCCACCTTTTGCCCCTCATAAAGAGTGCTGGTCAGGCTGAACAAGGGTCAGGCTGACAAACACTCTTCATGTTCAGGTCAGGCAGCCAGGAATGAGACATGCGTGATTTGCGCAGACTCCTGGCTGCTTGAGCTGAACTTTGCTGGGCTGAAGAGGTCACAGCTCCTATGGGCGTGACCTCCTCGGCTCAGCAAAGGTGCCTCGATGCCCTAACCCGGGTGACAAGGGAAGCGTCACCCATTGACTTTGACCTTGGCGCTTCAGGTTTAAGTCCTGAAGCGCCCAGGGCGAGTGTCAATCAGTGACACCTCGTCACAGAGTGGGGTGGGGCCAGAAGTCTCACTGATCCCATCCCACTCTGTGACGAAGTTGGTACTGCTGCCTTCCCTCATTGGCTGACCTAAGGTCAGCCAATGAGGGAAGGCAGCAGTCCCAACCCTCCTGGGACCTCCGAGGCTGAAGGTATGTGTGTGTGTGTGTGTGATATTTTTTAATGAATGTTTGATGCATGCGTGCATGTTTGAATGTTGATGAGTGTAGTTAATGGATGTGTGTACGTGTGTGTGTGAAAGAATGAGTGCGAGTGTGCTGCCCGCCCCTCTCCCTCCTAAAACTGCCGACCGCCACTGGGTCGGGGAGCCAAATATTAAGGCTAGGTAACCTCGATTCCACTTCATCCCTTTTTAATCCATTAAGAGACACTCCCTGTCTCGTTATCACACCCTTGAGAGTTATTTTTCATCCCTGCTTTCTCCCTTTGTCATTGTTTGTCCATCTTACATTTCCTCCATCTTTCCCACTTTTGTGTTTTCTCGCCTGCTTTGGCTCAAGTTCTGTTGAGGAAAAAAACTGCAGATCCTGAAAAATGTGTGCCTGTGGAGCCCACATGCATCCACCGGGTCAAATTGAGCACTGCCTATATCAATTCTTAGGCAACGCCACTATTCACATTTTGAGGTACTCTTCCCATTTTTTTCAAAACACTTGTTTACCATTCCTAATACATTCTGATGTTTAAGCAATGCAAAATAACAGGATTGCTTAAATCCTACCAATGGATGTACCGGGTCCCCCAATCTCAAGTTTGCCAGGCATTTCACAATGAGCCCCATCGCATTGCCATCAAGCCTGTTGCATAACACAAGAGTTGCTTCTGACTCTGAACTTTAATCATAGATGTAAGTAACAATAGTAAATTTACAGTCCCTCACTTATGCACCCTCCATTGTATATTGCCACTTCTGCTACAGTCGCTCACTATCTTACTCATAGTTACCTTCTTCAATGGCAATTTTGGAAGCCTTAATTTTCCAAGAATGTTTGTTCAATTTAAGGATTCTGTTTTCGGTTGGAAAAATAAAGTTAATTTGTTCTTTTTTACTTGTTACAATAGTTATAACTTGGTATTACTCGTTATAACTTGTTATTAAGTTGCTACTTGTATTGTACAAACTCTATAGCTTGCTACTGCAAATGGTGCACTAAGCCTGGCCTTTATGAATTGATTCAAATTCCAGTGCTACGTGGGTCTTGAGGCATTATTCTGAGCATATCTTTCCAGTTTGCATCATGTCCTTAATCGGCACTCACGCTTTTCATAATTTCAATATCCTTGCAAGCAACTGAAGCCCGCCAGTTTGTATGTCCAACATCTGTGGTCAATACTCATGGAAATGTCTTCACTGACCACTGTAAGTCCCCCATTTAAAACACACCGGTCTGGAAACTCAAATTATCTTTTTATTGTATCTAAATGTTCCCTCTACATCACATAACTACTTCCCCCTCCAGCATTTATCTAATAAAATTGTTTAACTATGTACATCTCTCTGGAGGCATTTGCCAAAACTGCTGGCTAGAATTAAAAGGTGTGAGTATAATTATAGTCCTTATTACATTAGGCCTGAAACCACGTAAGACCACATCACTTCTGCTTCACTGTCCACCTCTGCCCTGTGGTCCAACAGGGTCAGGAGTAACACTTTGGGGCATATTTATACTCTGTTTGCGCCAAATTTGCGTCGTTATTTTTCGATGCAAATTCGGCGCAAAACTAACGCCATATTTATACTTTGGCGTTAGACGCGTCTAGCGCCAAAGTAGGAGTAAAGAGCGTCATTTTTTTGCGTGAACGCCTTCCTTGCGTTAATGAGATGCAAGGTAGGCGTTCCAGTCCAAAAAAATGACTGCGACGCAAATGCGTCGTATTTATACTCCCGGGCAAAAATCACGCCCAGGAGTGGGCGGGTCAAAAAACCCCGCATTTGCGCCACTTTTTAACGCCTGGGTCAGGGCAGGCGTTAAGGGACCTGTGGGCTCAAAATGAGGCCACAGCTGCCCTCCCATGCCCCCAGGGACCCCCCCTGCCACCCTTGATAATGCACAAAGAGCTCCCCTGGGTATCAAGGTTGAGCCCACCCAGACTATGGCCCATATTTATACTTTTTTAGCGCCGCATTTGCACCATTTTTTGACGCAAAAACAGCGCAAACTTATTTTATATTTGTAAGTTTGCGCCGTTTTTGCGTCAAAAAGCAGCGCAAATGCGGCACTAAAAAAGTATAAATATGGGCCTATGTATCTAGGTGAGGACATGATGGCGAAGCATGCCACTGGTAACCAAAGTGTGCGAGAGTCATTGTAAAAACCACAAGAGGCACTTCCTGTGGTAATCAGTAAGAGGCACCAATAAAGACTATAATGAGGAGGTCACTCTATGTGATGATGTGAATTGGTTGGTTGTGAAGCAGTGTACCTACTGATAAACCTTCTACTCCCTCTCTTTGATGACAGATATCCTGAAAACGTGGCATAAAAGCAGCAATTGTGGTTCTATGCTGGACAACTGTGATCTAAAGCAACTTTTAACCAATGCATGTTCAACAGACAAAAAATAGATAAGTTAATCTTCTGTTCTATAAATCTGTTTACTTTTTGTTTATAGCAGTGGATGGAGTGGCAGCAATCCCTTCACCTTCGGCTCTATCTCCGCTGGTTATGAACTTCTCATTGCAGCTTTTCAAGACATGGCGTTGACAGGAAACCTCTCGCAGATATTTCTCTATAAGCAGCAAGCAGTTTCTTTATTCTTTTTTACATTTCGTGGACTCCAATACTGGCCCAAAACCTCTCTTAAATTTACAAAAATTGGCAGAAAAATACTGTGGAGCGAGAGAGTAACTGTACGACTGTATATCTGTCTCAACCAGAGGCAGACGTTTACTTCACCTCTGGAAAAAGCATGATGATTGATTTTCATGCAAGTCCATGGCTGTGCCATGTGCATCGAGGTGCTGATGCATACAGAGGCTTACTTGGGACTGGAGGCCGCTGTCCTTGGGAAATGTATTGCGACTATACTACTACAATGGCACCAACGGCATGGAGCCCAGTGCAAGGATTGGGGCGAGAGGGTGGTACAAAGCAGGATCAGTGGGACACTTGAAACGATGACTAGTTCCACTGGCGGAATTCATGAAGTGGAAGTCGTGCATCATGGATGTTTCCCAGGTACCCAATTAACTGTCCAGTGATGACAAGAGTGGCTGTCCAGCAGCGGCCTGGTGATCCGAAGGAAGAAAATCAACTATCTGCATAAACTTATTATATAAACGCTGAGCAGAGCAGACATGGTGACTAGTCACAATATCATTTATTTCAAATAACCGTTAAAATATCGACTTCTAATTTCCTATGAAAAAAAGCTAGCTACCCCCAAATCACTCTGGAGAGGTTACAATTATTCAAACACTCACCAAATTGATAAATATTAAGCATCAAAAAGCAGGAGCTCCTTCTGTAATTGACAAGATTATAGGAATTAGGGACTAAAACTCTTTTACTATGACCTCTCTAAAATCGTTACCCCACACGAGGGATGCCTGTATACGCAGTCATCGCTGGACATGTTATTGCAATGCCGTATTTCTAAAGAGGAGTGGCTATTGCAATTCAGGACCTCTTGCAAGTCAGGTGAATCGGAGGTCACTTATTTGTTCTTCAGCCCTTTAAGTTAAGTGCTCAGGAAATGTGCCACCAAATGTCACAGTGGTAGCACTGTGTGGCTGGCTAAACGTGCCATAGATGCAGCCAGTGGTCATGTCTGCACCTTCATGCACGCGAAGTTAACCACATTAGTGGGTCTTGTAGATGGTGTTATATTCTTAAGCACAAAGCCCACCACCTCCAAGGGACAAGCCAGAATGAGGGGTCTACAAAATGCATCGAAAGACTTCGTGACTGCCTTCCAGTAAATACCAAGGGTGGGCAAGTCCAGAGGTGGACTGAGGGTTTTTGTGGTTTAGGACAAGGAAATTATTCATCGCCTCTGTGCAAGCAGCCACCGCCTGCTGCAGGGGATGACTTCACATGCTATAGCAGTAGGTTCATAATGTAATGTGGTGGGGGTGGTTCACAGACAGGAAAGTACTTGTAACACATAGGTCAGATGTTCTGGACTGCACTGGACTCCAGGGGAAGCTAGGTCTGAGACAGCACATTCACCTAAATTCACAGGGACTGAATCAGATTTCCTGCATGAGCAGACTCTCCCTACAAACTCTACTGACTACTTGTGCATGAAAGATTACCGCTCACAGATTACAAAACTTTCAGCCAAATACATGTCTTCAGCAGGAAATTACTTGATAATTCTCTGTAAAGCACATGGTACAGGTAATGTTGGTGGTGTTTCAGAGCATGCATTTTGAGGCCCATAGAGGATTTAATACTGCTGATTAAAAGTGGATTTCAAGCTACATGTAAGGTAATTTTTAAAGGAAAGGTGCTCAGTTTCACCTTGTTTAGTGTTCTACAGAACAATCCCATGTGAAAACATAAACTGCAAAATATCCTGGACTGTATATAAATATCTTCCAACACACATTTCGACCTATTTTTTATTCCAAAATCAATTAAAGTCACTCGGATCTTATTTTTGGCTTGGGTTAATCTACTGTCTGAACTCAAATCCTGGAATTTTAGGGGGGAATGTTTGGCAGTAGAATAGGCAAAAGTGAACATCTTTACAGGGAGATATTTATAGGGGCAAGATTATAGTCTCTATTTTGCAGTCTATGATAAATAAGAAAGATATTTTTGCAGGCAATGTTTTCATAGGTGTATCCAAGTGGTATAATTCGAGAGGATTTTTGGGGAAGGAGCTACATTTGATGTCTGATTTGTTTCCGCTGAGGAGAAACCTGGTATGACGTGATTGTCTAGCCTGGGCGTCAGCACTGCTGTGCACAATATGGCGGTGATGTGGCTATCAAAAATGTCATGTGTTCTGTTTTTGGAAGATATATAAATTCCATGAGAAAAGAGCGTGCCGGTGTCTGTAGCCCGTAAGCAGGGCGATGAGAAGTTATTTTCATGCCTCCTGTTTTCAGATACATTTGTTTCCGTGTGTCAGGCCCAGAAGCACACTTTCCTCGAGTCACGCCTCGGTTGGGTTGGTGCAAGCTCACTCAGAAGGGGAGCCGCAGGTGGGTAGTTTCCATGCGCCTTGTAGACCACAAGATTGCGTGTAAGTGTTGTAGGCTCACGACTAAGAAAAGGTGAGCGATGTACCGTGCTGCAGTCCGTCGACAAGATGGGCCACAAGAGCCCACAAGGAGACCAGAGAAGCTAGCTGTCCCTGCTTTCTTCCATTAGTCATCGATATTAGGCTTCGCTCTGCTAAAGACGTGGGTAGAGCAGGCCACCCCGTGCACCGCCAGTATCCCCTGATGACACAGATCTGAAGTTCTGTATGAAGGCCGAGGGCGTCCCTAGGTGAGCAAGCAATATGCAGCAAAACAGAATTAGGCTGCAACCAGTATCGCAGAATGCACCTGCCAAGTGCAGAACTAGGATAGGCAAAAGAGGCTAAATATGGCCCCAGTTACCACGGCCTGCAACAATGAACAGAGTCTGTGGATGGCGAGCACCGTATTTAGTGTTTTTTAAATGCAGCTGGGAAAATTAAACTGTAATAGTCGTTCATCTGTATATAGGGTGACTACATTTTGAGAAGCAAAAACCGGGACAGGTCAGACATTAAAGTAGTAGGCCTGGGGGAAACATGCAAAGTTTCACTCTGTGGAATTCCGTGGAATAACCTAAAACTCTGCAAGATTCCACAGTTTCTCAAGCTGCAGAATTTCGGTACATTGCGCTGCTTCTTTCTGCCACTGAAGTAGATTTTCTACTCGAGGGGCATCCTTTTCAACGTGAGTGGAAGTGACCTGCTACGACTGCCTGTGTGGAGAAATCACACCGGGAGTAGTTCTAGTGCCTTAAAATCATGCTAGGGGACGCAGATTATCGCTCACCAACTGAACGTTCACGAGCAAAGAAAAAACTCTGCCACAGAGTGGTTGGCAGAGCTCTGCCAGCACTCAACACTCCAAGCAGAACCCAGAGTGGGCAAAACTCTGCCGACTCCGCCAGCGGAACAGAATTTTTAGCCCATTACTAAAAAGTAGGATTAAAGTCTTTCATGTTTCTTGTATGGCTGGCCATTTTTTTCATAGCCATGCAAATGTAAATGCAATATATATATATATATATATATATATATATATATATATATATATATATATATAGGTATAGATATTTATTCAAATTCCACCCTGAGCCACCCTGCCCTCCTCCCCACTCTGTCTTCCCATGTGCTGCCTGAAAGAAACTTATAATAAATTAAATCACGTTAGAGGTGTCTTTTGGAATTTTATCTTTGTCCCAAAAACCGGACACCTATTGAAAATTAGGAAAAGCGTCGGCATGCCCGGACAGAAAACCAGGACTGTCTGGGGAAATCTGAGACATCTGGACTCCCCACCTGAAGAGCTTGAAGGTCACTCAAGCATTAGAAAGTAACCTTACCAGCTGTGATGCATGTCTGCACTTGCATAAAATAGAGCCTGCCTAAACACATGTTGGGACTACATCATTCGTGGACAAATGTAATGAGATGTGGAGAGGCATGTTAGGATGGGGGGACAATGGAAATGGAAATCCAGTGTATTTAATAACTAGGGTTGGGTGTAACAATGTGCTGAAAAATAAGGCAGGTGTTATTTGCCTTTTGTCTTTAGCCCATCTGGGTAAATGCCCAGGTTACTTCTCAGTAATCTTCAATAATCCGAGTCATGGTCATCCTCGTCACGTTCCTTAAATCATAGGGAAATTAACACTAATACTGCTTCACAGAAGAACTACAGAAACAGGCGGATTTCAAGCCAGAAGCGAGCAAACCGTCTGTACTGCCTGAAATTGCAATGAACTGGCACTTCCACAGAGGTTCAGAATCCTGACCACTGTGAAATTGCCAGTTGCAGCTTGCCCTTTTTTTGCCCATTATACTCTTACGCGAATCTGACAAAAATTGCACATTCCTGATATGGTTAAAATGTGGTTACTGCAGAAAAAACTCACTCATCTCTATTATTAGTATTATTTTACATCGCCACCCACTATTGATGTTGCTGCGCTTTGTATAATAAAAAGCAAATGAGAATAGTACAAGCATTTATGTTCTCCAGCGCATACTATAAGCAAAATCGCCTCATGGTGTAAAATAACAAATGAATGGTTCTGAAGCTTAAATCTAGCGCGAGATCCTTCGAATGTGCTCCTGTGCCCCACACTCCTCACACAGTCTGATTCAGGGTCATGCCACAGGGTAGCTCATTCGAGTAGGTCAGTGGTAACCCCGGTGAGATACCTCTCTGGGCCCTTCTGAGCTTTCCCATGTTTACAGCACCGGGATTAACAAACCTGAAACTACCGGAACCAGTAATCCCAGAACATGGGACACGGAGTCTTTCATGGTGTCGCGGGCAGCCGATGCACCCATCCTCCACCTACTCAATGGGAGGAGCAGCAAATGCCAATGCTTCTCCTAGCGCCCTACTCACCAAGTATGTCTATGTGTCATGCTCATTCCGCTCCTCACTGTCTACTCTTGTCAGAAGGATCCTCGCGCTGCTTGCCCATGAGCATCTATGCCTTCACAGTCCTTCCATGTGCCTCTCTCTACTTACTATGTCCATAAACTTTAATCTCCTCACATTAGCTACCCCTGTAACCCAGTCAACCACAGCCCAGATTTTAGGTCTCACCTGAGGCAGCGTATGCGCTGTAGTTTGCAAGACCATTTGTTTGCTCACAATGGATTTAGAGCTTGTCCACTGCTTGCCAGTGATGGGCTTCACTGTCACTCTTATTTGATTGCTTCGGCTTTCTTAGTGCATTTGGGCTTTACATCCGCTTCTTCTGTTTGACCCTCCCTTGGAGTATGGCCAATGTACTTAAGTCTTTTCACTGCTTGTGTTTTAGGTGCTACTTTTTTCTTTTTGTTGAAGCACTACATGATAGTGTATACAGGGAGTGCAGAATTATTAGGCAAGTTGTATTTTTGAGGATTAATTTTATTATTGAACAACAACCATGTTCTCAATGAACCCAAAAAACTAATTAATATCAAAGCTGAATATTTTTGGAAGTAGTTTTTAGTTTGTTTTTAGTTTTAGCTATGTTAGGGGGATATCTGTGTGTGCAGGTGACTATTACTGTGCATAATTATTAGGCAACTTAACAAAAAAATATATATACCCATTTCAATTATTTATTATTACCAGTGAAACCAATATAACATCTCAACATTCACAAATATACATTTCTGACATTCAAAAACAAAACAAAAACAAATCAGTGACCAATATAGCCACCTTTCTTTGCAAGGACACTCAAAAGCCTGCCATCCATGGATTCTGTCAGTGTTTTGATCTGTTCACCATCAACATTGCGTGCAGCAGCAACCACAGCCTCCCAGACACTGTTCAGAGAGGTGTACTGTTTTCCCTCCTTGTAAATCTCACATTTGATGATGGACCACAGGTTCTCAATGGGGTTCAGATCAGGTGAACAAGGAGGTCATGTCATTAGATTTCCTTCTTTTATACCCTTTCTTGCCAGCCACGCTGTGGAGTACTTGGACGCGTGTGATGGAGCATTGTCCTGCATGAAAATCATGTTTTTCTTGAAGGATGCAGACTTCTTCCTGTACCACTGCTTGAAGAAGGTGTCTTCCAGGAACTGGCAGTAGGACTGGGAGTTGAGCTTGACTCCATCCTCAACCCGAAAAGGCCCCACAAGCTCATCTTTGATGATACCAGCCCAAACCAATACTCCACCTCCACCTTGCTGTAGTCTGAGTCGGACTGGAGCTCTCTGCCCTTTACCAATCCAGCCACGGGCCCATCCATCTGGCCCATCAAGACTCACTCTCATTTCATCAGTCCATAAAACCTTAGAAAAATCAGTCTTGAGATATTTCTTGGCCCAGTCTTGACGTTTCAGCTTGTGTGTCTTGTTCAGTGGTGGTCGTCTTTCAGCCTTTCTTACCTTGGCCATGTCTCTGAGTATTGCACACCTTGTGCTTTTGGGCACTCCAGTGATGTTGCAGCTCTGAAATATGGCCAAACTGGTGGCAAGTGGCATCGTGGCAGCTGCACGCTTGACTTTTCTCAGTTCATGGGCAGTTATTTTGCGCCTTGGTTTTTCCACACGCTTCTTGCGACCCTGTTGACTATTTTGAATGAAACGCTTGATTGTTCGATGATCACGCTTCAGAAGCTTTGCAATTTTAAGAGTGCTGCATCCCTCTGCAAGATATCTCACTATTTTTGACTTTTCTGAGCCTGTCAAGTCCTTCTTTTGACCCATTTTGCCAAAGGAAAGGAAGTTGCCTAATAATTATGCACACCTGATATAGGGTGTTGATGTCATTAGACCACACCCCTTCTCATTACAGAGATGCACATCACCTAATATGCTTAATTGGTAGTAGGCTTTCGAGCCTATACAGCTTGGAGTAAGACAACAGGCATAAAGAGGATGATGTGGTCAAAATACTAATTTGCCTAATAATTCTGCACTCCCTGTATGTCTTTATGTTGCCTGACCCAATCCTCCGATCCAAGTCCTTCCTGTTGCTTTCCCATATCCCTCTTCTCCATGCCTAGCTTCCTTCCTGTTGTTTGCCCCTACCCTAAATCCATGTTGTTGCTTGTTCCATCCTGCTTCCTCCCGCTGTCCGAGTTAATGTTTGCACCTCCCAGTGTTTTCGTTTTTGCTTGCCCATCCTGCTTTTTTACGTGCCCCCTCCCAAAGTCTGTGTTGTTGCTTGCCTCCTCCTGACATCCGTGTTGTTGCTTGCCCCCCAATGTCTCTATTGTTACCTGTCCCTTCCACTGTCTGTGTTGTTGCTTGCCCCCCAATGTCTTTATTGTTACCTGTCCCTTCCACTGTCTGTGTTGTTGCTTGCCCCCCAATGTCTGAATTGTTACCTGTCCCTTCCACTGTCTGTGTTGTTGCTTGCCACTCTCCCATCTTTATCACGCTATGAGTGTTGCTGCTTGCCCCCCTCTCGCCCTCCATATTGTTTGCCCCCCTTTCTCCCCTGTGTTGTTGGTTGTCATCTTCTGCCACGTATTGTTGCTTGCCCCATCCAAACCCTTCTGTTGTTTCCTGCTATTTGCCTCCTCTCACCATCTGTGTACTTGCTTGCCACTGTCTGCGTTGATGTTTGCTCCCCTGATGTCCATGTTGTTGGTTGCCACCACCCATTGTCCTTGTTATTGCTTGCTCTCCTGCTGTCCATGTTGTTGCCTGCCCCCTCAAGCTGTCCATGTTGTTCTTGGTTGTCCCCTCATACAGTCTGTGTTGTGGCTTACCCCTGCTCGCCTCCTCCGGCTGTCCGTGTTGGTGCTTGCCCCCTCTGTCCTCCATATTGTTGCTTCTTCTCTCCCACGCCCCATGTTGTTGCTTGCCCCTTCCATCATCATGTTGTTGCTTGCCCCTTCCATCATCATGTTGTGCTTGCCCCCTCCTGCCCTCTATATTGTTGCTTGCCCTCTCCCTCTGCTCATGTTACTCCCACCTACCCATTGTGATAAAAAAAGCACTATGATGCGGCCAGTGCTGGTTGTATCAAAGCACTATTTTTTAAACGTTCAGCCATGCTTCCCCCCTTCTTGCTGCCCGATGTTATTGCTTTCCTCCATACCACTCTTGTTGTTGCTTGTCTCCACCTCCCGCCATAAGAAAAGTTATGACACGGACACTTCTGGCCGAGTCATACCCAATTATTTTTACTTTCCGTCATGGTGCTGTACAAAATAACTAAAAACACTGCCAAAAGCTCTCTTGTTGGCAAGACCTATTGGCTTTGCGAATGCGTATTGTCCATGTACAGTAAAACCCTAGCTCTGCAGGCTGTTCTTCACGGTCTAGCTATCCGCCTAAAAGTTCTTACCATCGATCTTTTTTTGAAGTTTTATACAGGACAAACTTGGTCCGGAGACATTAGAGCGCTATGTATGAACATGGGATTACATTACACATTTTTGTGTTTGGGCATGGGACAATTAAAAGTTTTGCCCGCAATCATATGATGCGACCCGAGGCTGGGACGTGGATGTGCAGACCTAGTTTGAAAGTTGGCAGCTCTAGCCTACAGGCCACATCTCCTCCTCCTTAGGCCTCAAAAAACTTCATAACTTCTGCAAACAAATAAAACCATATCCATATAAAAACCGCAGGCATCCCTTTCATTTTCAAAGCACTCACAAAAGTTATAGCTAAACCACCTAAAAACTACTATAGACAAAAACGCCAAAGAAACGTCTATAGAAAAATTGCAACATTGATTACGTTGGTAACAGTGCTTTTTCAGGAACATGCCCGGCTATTCTTCCCGTGCCGCGACCGACACTGCTACTGCTGCAGCCAAGGCCCAGCAAGAAATCAGGCAGTGAACAGAACGGCCACTGAATTGTTGGCTGCGCTTCAGCTCTGACCCATAGGTTCAGTAAAAGCAGTTTTAGCCAAACCATTCTTGGCATGCCTCCCTGGTGGTCCAGGCGCAGATCTGCCGGACCCCCTATGAAAGACATCAGGGTGCTTGATATTGCCGCTGTTGCTTGTGAGCATTCTGAGGAGGAGTCAAGGCTTGAGTGGGCGTGGCCACGTCCGTACCCTCTCACCTTCCAGAGTACCCTACGGGTAGTTGGATGAGAAACTGAGGGAGCTGAGGCTTAAAGCTCCTTTCAGTCTCCTATTACGCACACTAGCAGTGGTGAATGGAGACTAAGTTGAAAGTTCAACATTTATAGCAAGTAAGCCAAAGGTTTGAATGGAAAGTTGAAAACAGAACAGCTCGGACTTTGAGTGGGTCCATGTAATTAGGAATTAGTTTGCATGCCCAAAGCTTGAATTTATCCCATTTCTCTAATAATGCATCTTTTTAGCTATTCGCCTATGTTGCAAACTACTCTAATCCTAAACCACTCTTCCTAGCCCTAATGCTAACCGAATCATTTACCCCATAATGCTATGTACTGTAGCTCCCAACACTGACCCAACCCGCCCCCACTAACCGTTTAATGATCCCTAAACGTATCTCTAACGGTAACCCTAAGCTACATTATTCCCCCTCACTTAGCACCAAACCTAATAAGTAATCACGATCCTGCAACCCAGCCCGTACCCTAACACTAGGGAGCGCTCTTGCCCTTTCCCTTGTGCCTGGGAAAGGCTGGCAGGGCTGGGACACAGGCAGGCCCTCCGTCACATGGGCTCACCCAGGAGTTGGCTGTACACCTATGAGGCTCCCCTGGATACATACTGATCAGCAATTTAAAGACAAATAGCACAACCAACAGAATAAAGACACGAACCGAGCCCAGTCTGAAAGTAAGAATATCATGTTGGTGAACCGCTATTCCCTATTTACAGAAGAATAATCCACCTAAATATTGGAGTAATTTTTATCCACTGTGAGAATAACCGCTTTATTCTGTCCCCAAAACAGTCTCTCTCTACATGTCTGGGTATGGTGCCCTTTATATTGTTGTTGGCACTGCTCGGAAAGAGAGTCAGTGGCAACCAGCGAATTACTTTATTACTTAAAAGTCATAATGACTAGCAGATGTCCCTGCAGCTCCTCCCGCCCACTCTATTCTTCCAAGTTCCAAGACGCCCTCTTCCCCTCTTTGCTCCGCCCTCCTCCCAGTTAAACCTCTTTGAAGTGTGGCTGTTTTTGCTGCAGAGGCTGGAACGGATTGCTGTCTTAAATCCAAACCTGGCAGCGAAAGACTGCATCCTTCCTCTGTTCTCCTCATGTCTTCCTCCTCCACCGCCAACACCAAGGCCATATGGAACCCGTTAGCACGGTGGGATCCGAGCTGAGACTGGGCATACTGGGCGACAGTAGGGCATGTCTTTTCTGGTTGGCATACACGGGGGTTTCTGGAACATTTTTTTAAGGCTGGGTAGTTACGACTATTTATATGCTTCAAATAAAACAAAACCTAAACCAACAAAACCACACTTTCTCGAATTCAGCAGCCTGAATGCGACGAGATACCACTAGATGGGTCTGTTATTTCCGGAGAGTAAAAGGGATGCAGATATTTTTAGACCAGGAGGTGCAGTGGCACCGGGGCTCAGGTGTATGAGGGGCCCACTACACCCCATTTGTATCTGTTTTTATACTATCCTGTCAATTTCGGTTTGCGTAGGAAAGGGACAGTTTTTGTCATGGACACCCTCACATTTTGCTCACTGATAGTGATGCTGTTGATAGGTAGTGCACTGGGTCCCTGCTAACCAGGTCCCAGTGCTTATTCCCCTAAAACAAGACAAATGTTAAATTACAACCCCTGTAAGCCCCTAGTAAATGGTACTTGTGGTACCCAGGGCATGGGTACTAAAGAGGATTCGTAAGGGCTGCAGCATGTATTATGCCACCCTATGGGACCCACATCCAAACTGCATGCAGACTGTCATTGCAGGAAGCATGACATGGTGCGAACCATTCTGAAAACATGACATTGCACACCCCTTGTGTGCAATGCCCACTTACATTGCATGTGCTATATGTAAGTCACCCCTACAGCAGGTCATAGAGTCCCTAAGGCAGAGTGCAATATATTAGATGTGAGGGCACCTCTGCATGAGCAGATGTGCCCCTGTAATGCCTAGTTCCATTGCTGGGCATTGCAAGTGATCAGGAAGCCATCATAAAGACGTGTACTAGGCACTGGTTAATACGGGTTACCCAGCTACATGATGGCTTCACTGAAAAAAGTGGTGTTTGGTATCAAACACCTTGTCCTAATAAATCCAAACTGATGCCCATATCAGATTCATGAGGACATGCACTCAGAGGGCACCTTAGGTGTGACCCCTGTATCCCTGCTAATCACTTAGGACCTCATTATGACCCTGGCGGACGGGGGAGAAGTGGCGGTAAAACCGCCAACAGGCCAGCGGGAAAAAAAATGGAATTATGACCATGGCAGTTACTGCCATGGTCATCCGCCACTTCTCCACTCCGACCGCCAGGGCGGTGATGACCGCTGGGCTCGAGACTTCAGTCTCCAGCCCAGCGGCCGTCACCAGACCGCCGGTGGGATCAGGACTCTGCATACCGCCATGGATTTCAGGTGGTTTGGAACCACCACGAAAACCATGGCGGTAGGCACTATCAGTGCCAGGGAATTCCTTCCCTGGCACTGATAGGGGTCTCCCCCACATCCCTCCCACACCCGAGTCCTCCCCCCACACCCCCACACCCCTGCCAAACCCCAAAGGTGGCAGGACCCCCCTCCCCACCCCCAACCCCAATATGCACATACACACACCCCTACACGCACACATACACTACAACACATACCCGCACACATACAGACATGCACACAGACCGACCCGCACACATTTCCCATACACACAACACAACCCCCGCATGCATACACGCACTCACACACCTCCTCTACATACTCACACGCACATCCCCATACACGCACACAACACACAACACCCCCCACCCCTCTCCCCTAATGGACGATCAACTTACCTTGTCTGTTGATCCTCCGGGAGGGGACGGGATCCATGGGGACTGCTCCGCCGGCAGCAACCCGTCACCAGAACACCGCCACACCGAATCATGGGACGTGATTCGGTGGGCGGTGTTCTGATGACGAGGCAGTGGAGGTGGAGCAGCCTCCACTTCCCCGCCCACTGCCAGTATGGCTGCTGGCGGCTCCGTTCGAAAAAGGACGGAGTGCTGCCAGCAGTCATAATACGCCGGGTGGAAAACCGCCTGCACTGGCGGTCTTCAGCACGGCGGTACCTCGGAGGTCTTTAAAAAAGACCGCTGAGGTCGAAATAAGGGCCTAAGTGTGCTGGCTGGCTGGCACAGTCCAGCCTGCCATCAAAGACGAGTTTCTGGCCCCCTACAGGTGAGAGCCACACTCTGAGCGGCCAGGAACAATGCCTGCCCGGCAGAAGGTGATAACACCTCCTCCAGCAGGATGTCTAGTAAACTTAGCATATCAAGGCCAGAGGCTTCAAAGCCTTTACTGCCATTGATATGCAACTGTGGCTTAATCCAGACCTGGGGAATGCCACTCTCTGAATTAAGGTCCATTTAGGGCCAAAGCAGGTGGGAAATTAGGTATTCAAAAGGCGCGTCACACTTACAGGCTAGGCACACATATAAGGGTGGCCACCTGAAGTGGACATTCTAAGAAGGGTTTACCATCCTGGTTTTGGTGGAAACTCTGAATTCTGGGTCAGGGGTATGCCCACTCCTCACAGGAAGTGGCCATATAGGTGGTGTAGTCACCCAGAGGTCGGTTGCCCATTGGCTACTGCCCTACTGTTTCTTTAATGCCCCTAAATTCAGTATTTAGGGGACCCATCAACACCAGATTAACAGATTCAAGTACTTGGGAAAAGAAGAAGGACAAAGAAGAGGACTTATACTGGATTTGGCGCCAAACCCTGCCCTGCTGCTGGTAACTCAACAGTTGCACCCACCTGAATCGCCCAAAAGCTGTGCATACTCCCAAAGCCTTGGAGAATTGTCCAGCACTTCGCCAACCATCCAGCATCTCCCCTGGGATGGAAAAGCCATCCCTCTGCACCTACATGCACCGATCACATCTGGCCAGTACAATGTTTTGCTGGCCATCAGGCCCACAGAGGGAGCATCACACCAGGAGGAGGCCTCTGTGGTTCCAGGAGGTCTGCCCCGTCTCTCCTTTGCGTTTCTACATGCTAGACTCTCCAGGAGACTCCTGGTACCAGTACACAGAGTTTAGGAGCAATTGCAGCAACTAAGACTTGATGAGTGTCCAGCTCGGACACCACCGCCGCCCAAAATTGACCTGCCCACCAAGGGTCTTCAGAACCAACGAGGCCACACCGAGAGTGGCCCTGCTGCTGTGTTTTTCCTTCCCTCTGCAGGTCAACCCAAGATCCGGGAGAGCCTTTAACACAAGAGACCAGCCAGCCAAACACCTCTGCACCTGAGCCCACCAGCCCCAGTTCACGCCAACTGAATGCACCCATTTACCCTAATAGCCCTCACTAGCCGAGCCACTCTGTGCATTCTGCCAGACTTGTCCCCAAGTGCCCCCTTGCAGCCTGTGTTCACTGGTGCCCATTGCATTCTACCGGTGCAGAGTTCGAGGATACCAACCCATCCAGCACGTCTGCATCCTGACACACCAGGGCAGGTAAACTAAAACTTCTGGTGGTTCCTTGGACCATGGCCCCCTAGCACCTTAAGTTCCAAAGGGCACCCCCAAACTTTGACTACTTCTATAAATTGTTCTTAGATTTATTTTGTGAGTGTGTATACCATTTATTGACTCTGTGTGTGCAACAAATGCTTAACATTCCCCTCTGATAAGCCTCAGCTGCTAGACCAGACTATCACTAAAAGAGCACTTTGGATCATTAAAGTAAGCCCGGTAAACCAAATAGGAGTCGTCTGGACTTTTTGCATGGTGTGCCCTTACATTGGCCCACTACATAAAAAGCCAGCTTCCTACACATAGATAAAGTTTAACCTGTTTACCGGTACTCAGGTAATCTAAAAAAACAATTGAAGAACAAGTTACTTACCTTCGGTAACGCCTTATCTGGTACAGCCTCCATCTGGCCACAAATTCCTTACCATTAAATATCCCAAACTATCAGACTGGATGCGGAAGATTTTCGAGCAGTACCCCTTGAGCCAGTAGCTGATGTCGTTCTGTTCAGGTCGGCATAGTCTGCGGCGAAAGTGACAAGAATGTAACCTGTGTAGGAGTCACCTCAGAATGCTGTCAGTTCTTTTCTTTTTGCACCGGATAGCGGTGATCTAGATTGAGCTACCCCTCTGTCATTTTTTGACTGACCGTTTCGACTTTTTGTCCACCCTTTTTGTGTGATTCTTTTCCTAGTGTGAGGATGCCACCTAAGAAACCGTCTGATTTCAAACCATGTGGGGCCTATCACAGGTAAATGTCAGTGATAGACCCCCATTTGGTGTGTTTGCGGGTGCCTGGCGCCAGGACACAACTCCAGTGCGTGTGAGGACTGCCTCGCCATGTACCCGAAGGAGCTGAAGATGTGATCCCTCAAGCTTCTCACCGCCGGACGTCGGTCAGTGCTCAAGGTCCTGTTCATATGGGAGGCCCTAAACCACCTGCAGAGCCCATCCTGACTTTCTTTGTTGCACTTAAACTCACTGGAGGAGTCAGGGAAGTCCCACATAGGCAAGAAGTAGAAGAAGTCCAAACGTTCTACGACTTCCTCGTATCTGTCGAAGTCATCCGACGAGACGAGGGACCATGGGCAATACTAGCCACTGAAGAGGCATGAGAGGAGTGGCCTAAGAGGCAGCTGGCATTCACTGAGCTAAGGACCAAATCTGCACACCAAACATTAGGAGGAGTAGTGAGAAACTAGTTTGGGTTTAGACTACTGGCCTAAAACTGCACGACAAACCTCTCAGGAGGGGGGTGCTAGTTGAGGAAAGCTGGGCTGCCCATCGCAAGACAAGGCATCCAGTGTGAGGGCCATGCACAGGTGTGTCTGAGCAGGGTTTGGCCCAAGTACCCAAGAGTATATCACTGGGATCCTCATTGGGTGGGAGTAGTGCTCCAGATCTCAAGTGGTCAGACAACTCTGTTACATTGTTTTTAACTTTCTGAGTGGAAAGTTGAAGATTATAGAACCCCCCAATGCCCTTTGTGTAAGAATAGCAAGGGAGGCACTGTCTTCCATGGCAGGGCCAGGGAGGGTGTTTGGGGGGGAATCTAGTTCAGTGCCTGGGTGGTAGTGTACTCAGATTACTGCATCTTGGAGACCCTCGTACCAGTTGTCCTCTAAGCAAGTAAGTGTGGGCAATCTCATCCCCAGCACCATAGTCCCCCATTATCAAAGTCTGTGCCAAATAACTTATAAAGGTTATGAGCTCTTCTAGAAGGTAGAGGCACTGTGTCAAAATCAAAAGGATGGTAAAAAGGTTGCAGCTCAGGTGGAAAAGTTACTTACCTGCGGTAACAATGTTTCTAGTGGATACTCTACCTACAGGTTCCTCATCTATAAAACAACCTCCAGGTCAATACTAAAAAATTCTAAGACTCGATGCCGCCAGTAGAGGGGACTAGACTCAGTCAGTGCCAGAAGTGCCTTTAGTCCCAGAGTCCTTAAAGCGGCTGCTCCAGTGCATCAACCTGTTTCTCTCCATTTATTCTGAGGTGAGAGGGAGTGAAAAATCATGAACATTTGCTGTACCAATATATATAATTAGAATAGAACCTTAGTAACTGTCCCTGTGAGCCATCCATCAAAACAGGAAAGTTGGCAGGTTGTTGAAGAATCTGCAGGTAGACAGAGTATCCACCAGAAATATTGTTACCATAGGTAAGTAACTTTTCCTTCTGGTAGATTTGTCTAGCTGCAGATTCCTAACCTGTAAATCAGATTTCAATGCAATAACCTGTCCCGGAGGAGGGTTAATGGATGATTCAGACCAGGAAGTCATCCAAGACGAATCTAGCGTAGTGCCCGTCCCTGTGTACCTCTGCATCAAAGCAGATGTGTCTCGCGAAGGTGTGCAGGGAAGCCCTCATCGCAGCTTGCCACCCAGAGCCAGAGCCAAAGTAGTGAACTTAGCCATGGTGGAATGGGCTCTGATTCCTTCAGACGGTTCCTTCTGGGTGAGGACCTAGCAAATTTTAATGTTGAGGATGTTCCATAGGGATAGGGCCCTGATGTTCCATTGGGATTGAGCCCTCTTCTGAACTGCCTTCCTCTTTTTACTCTACAATAGCCCACAAAGAGCTGGTCATCAGTGTGATAATCTCTGGTGCGTCCAGATAGTAATTAACCACCTTCCTAGGATCTAACTGATGCAACTGTTTCTCCTCCTTAAAAGGAAGAGGTGGCAGGTAGAAGTTTGGGGAGGTAATGGATTGGGCTAGGTGAAAGGGAGTGATCACATGTGGAAGGAAAGCAGCCCTGGTTTGTAAATCCAACTTGTCTGTTAAGAAAGCAATGAACAAGGAACAACAGCTTAAGGCATGTGGACTCACTGACATGTCTAGCAGACGTGATGCCAACCAAAAACACTTTCTTGAGAATCAACGTGCAAAGTGTACAACTGTGGAGAGGTTCAAATGAAGTACTCATAAAAAATGTAAGAACCAAATCAAATCCCACTGAGGAACCACAAATGGATTGAGATGATCAAGGTAAGTCAGTACTTTGAGAAAACGTAAAGCAATAGATGACTTAAATAGGGATGGTGAATTCGGCAGACAGAGGTAAGCAGACAAGGTAGCTAAATATCCCTTCACGATGCCAACGTAACACCCTCTTTGAGCTAGGGAGAGTGCGAACTGCAGCACTTGGGAATAGCATGGCCAGCAAGGGATCGACACCGTTGCCCACACATCAAGCAAAAAAGTTGCTCTATCTGCCAGGGTACACTGACTTAGTGGAGGGTCAATGCACAGACAATATAACTTGTTTCACCTCCAGTGGCAACTGAAAGAAGCTCAATTGTCCCCTCTTATTCTCCAAGCATGAAGGTGGAGGCCTTGGAGATTGGGGGTGCAGAACCAGTCTCTCTGACTGGGAGAGAAGGTCTGGCCTGAATGGCAGGTGGGGGGGAGAACATGTGGAGAAGCACATGAGGTCTGCATACCACAACAAGCGTGGCCAGTCCTGGGATGTAAGAATGACTTGGGCCCTGTTTTGGTGAATCTTCCTCAGAACCCGAGGAATCAAGGGAATGAGGGGAAATGCGCAATGCAGCGGAGAGATTTATCTCAACTGGAACGCGCCCCTCAACAGATACTGGAGAGTGCAGAATTACTGGCAGTGAGCATTTTGTGAAGATGCAATAGGTCCACCTGAGGAGTGCCCCAGTGAACGAAGATGTCCTAGACCCTGCGGTAGAAGATGCCACTCGTGATCTACAAGATAACACCAGCTCAGGCTGTCAGTGGTGGTGTTCAGAGACCCCTCTAGGTGATTGGTGGTGAGCCAGATCCACTGTTGCAGTGCCAAAGACCACAGTCTCAAGTCTGACAGACAAAGGAGTTGAGACCCTACTCCTCTTTGCTTGTTCACACACCACATGGTGGGTTGTTTTTTTCTGTCAAGATCTAGACAGACGACCTACGATTGAGCGGAGGAAGGACCTCTTTAGAGTAGGGAAGGAGCAGAGAAGGGTGATGTCCAGTAATGACCCTATCAACTGGAGTTATTGGGAGGGGCCAGGTGACATTTGGACTTGTTGATCAAAAAGTCCAGGCCAAACAACAGAGATGTCGTCGCATGTGGCACAATACCATCTAAGGTGAGTTGGCTTTGAGGAGCCAGTCTTCCAGGTATGAAAAAATTGGAACACCTGACTGTCTGAGCTGGGCCGCAACCACTGCCATCACCTTGGTGAAGACTTGAGGTGCCAATGTCAATCGAAAGGAAAGTACCGCAAACTGATATGGTGTAGAACCCATCACAAAGCGCAAGTACTTCCGATGTGACAGCAGGATGTGGATGTGGAAGAGGTCAAGAGACACTATCTCGTTTCCAAGCTTCAACACCAGTAGAGCTCGAGCTTGGGTCAGCATCTTGAATTTCCCATTTTTGAGAAGTAAATTCAGGCTCCTCAGAGCTACAATGGGGACCAGTAAGCAACATGTGCAGCAACCTTGGCTTATTCCCTTGTCTGCACTAACTCCACTGCTCCCATCATAAGGAGAGTCACTACTTCTTGCTGCAGAATGGTCACATGATTGAGAGGTGGGGAAGAGGGAGGAAGTGGAATAGAAGGCATAACTTGAAGAAAGAGAAGGATGTAGCCTTTTTCTATAATCAGCAAGACCCACTGGTCCGAAGTAATGGCCTCCCAGGCTGCAAGAAAAGGGATCACCGGCACTCCAACAGGCTCCATGTGGGGTTAGAGTGATAAACTAGGCTTGCTTTCCTTGAAGTGCGGGGGCGGAAGAGGAGGAGGAGGAAGCTTGCAAGTTGGGTCCACAGATTCATCCTCTAGCACAACTTCTGTATTGGTGAAAAAGGGGGTTAGGTTGTTACCGGGCTGGCTGAAATTGCTTGGAACAGAAAGACCCTCTCCAAAAGCCATGAAAGCAGTGAAAGGACCAAAAATTTCTGGTTGTTGGTGGCAGCCGAAGACCCAGTGAACCTGTGGTGGCTTGTGATGCTCACTCCATCGGAAGGATGATCCATTAGACTGGACTGAACGTCAGATGAGAAATCAGAAGTCCGGTGCCAGTGGCATGAGCAATGGAATCAACTGTGTCAAGATCCAATGAACAAGTACTTACCTTCAGTAATGCCTTATCGGATAGAGACTATTGCATTTCAGATTCTTTACCTTAGAATTATCTCCTGGCGTAAGACTGGATCAAGAAGGTTTTGGTGAGCAGTACCCCTGCACACCAGTAGGTGGCATCATTTGGCAATGCATAGTGTTGTTGCTGTTGTCTGTACCAGAAGTGATATGCACGGTGTCTATATAGTCACCACCCCACTGTGCTGATGTCGGTTTCTTTTGTGACTTTCTGTGCTAGAAGGGTGGAGCCACAAAGAACACTGACCACTGGTGTGGTAAACTAGGGCCCTGAAAGTGGAACGCCATGTCCCAAGAAATGTGTTCTCACAGTTTGGACGATGGGTAGGTCGGTAAGGAATCTGCAGCTATATACAGACTCTACCAAATAAGGCATAAATTGTTCATCTGAAAGAGACTTTTAGCTGCAGATTGCTTTCCTTAGAATTGATTCACAAGCAATACCTTCCCGGAGGTGGCCCTGCAAGACAATTTCACACAAAGTCCTGCAGGACCGAATGGGCAAAGTGCCCATCTCTATGAATCTGACTGTCCAGGCAGTACTGCTTTGTAAACATGTGCAGCGAGGTCCATGTTGCTGCCTGACAGATGTCCAGGACCTGAACTACGGAGGCCAACGCAGTGGTTGCAGCCTTGGCTCTGTAGTGGAATGAGCACAAAAGCCCTCAGGCTTCTGCATCTTGGCTGGTGCATTGCATATTTTAATATAGAGCACAATACAATGGAGATGGATCCCTTCAGCATGGCCTCTCCCTCCTTCACTCTGACATACCCCACGAAGAGTTAGTCATCCACCCGGAACTCTTTTGTGCGGTAAAGGTAGAACAACAACACTCTTTTTGGGTCCAGACAGTGGAACAGCCTTGGAGTGATGTGGCGGAGTGAAAAAAGAAGGCAGGCTGTAGCGCTGTCCTACATAAAAAGGGAGTGATAATTTTCAGTAGAAAGGAAGGTTTAGTTTGCAGAACCAGCTCATCTGGGTAGGTGTTCAGGTACAGAGGCTTGGATGACAGGCCTGAAGCTCACCGACCATCTGGGCATATGTTATTGCCATCAGGAAGGCCGTCTTGACGATACGGAGCCTGAGGGGACAGTTGTGCAAAGACTCAAAGGGAACGCAGATCAGGAACATCGAAAGTAGACTAAGGTCCTACTGAGGCATGATAAAAGGAGGAGAAAACATATGTTGCAAACCTTTTAAGAACCTATGTACAATAGCAGATTTGAAAAGAGATAGCTGGTCAGGCAACCGCAGAAAAAAAGATATAGTACAAAGGTAGCCCTTTAAGTTGGTCAGAGGAGAGCCCTGCTGGGCAATGGAAAGAAAAAACAGAAAAAACGTAGAAAGGGGAGCAGAAAGAGGGTCAACCAGTTTTGCTGCACATCATGCCACAAACCTGCCCCAATGGCAGGTGTATACAGCCTTGGTAGAGGGACGCATGGCTGCCAAGACAACCTCACAGACTTCGGGTGGAAGATTGAAAGCTGTCAACTTATGCCATTTGATCTCCACGCAAGAAGGTGTGGAAAGGTTTGGGTGGAGAACCCTCACCTGCTGCTGTGACAGAAGATCCTCCACAAGAGGCAGCCTGATCGGAGAACCGATGACTATGCTCAACAGCTTGGGACACCAAACTCTCTGTGAACATTCTGGAGCTCTAAGAATGACTTGGGACGGTCATTCCTGATCTTCTTGCGAACAATGGGCAAGAGTGGTAAGGGTGGAAAGGGGTACAGGAGGCTTGAGCTCCACTCGAGACAAAAAGCATTTCAGAACAAGAGCCGCTTTGGAAACTCAAGCGCACAGAACTGCTGAGATTGTGCATTCTCTGCTATAGTGAACAGATCTAAGTCTCTCCTCACTGCTGAAAGAGACATTGCGCTACCTCTAGATCGAGACACCATTTGTGATCCACAAAGCATCTTCGGCGGAGTTCATCTGCTCTGGCGTTCAGAGAGCACCAGGTATTCAACCTCCAAGGATATGCCCTGGCGTTCCAGTCATGTAGACGCAAGGCCTCTAGACCAAGGGTCCACGACCCCACTCCACCCTTTGTTGTTGCAGAACCACATAGCAGGGGTTTTGTCCGTGAACACTTGAACTAGCCTTCCCTGATGGAGGACAGAAAGGATTTCAATGCCAGCCAGTTCGCTCGGAGCTCCAAAAGGTTGACGTGGAGTCTGTATTATGCCGGAGACCAAAGGACTGTAATCCTTCCCTGCCCAAATGATCACCCTATCCCAGGAGTGACACATCTGTCACTACTGTCAGATCTGGTTGGAGAAGGGAAAGGGGTCTGCTGCTGACCCAAATGCGGTTCATTAGCCACCACTGCAGATCCTTTGCAGTCTCCTTTGAGATCTTGACCATGTTGGAGAGATTCTACTGATGCTGTGCCCACTCCAAGTTCCAGTCCCCCTGCAGAGCCTGCATATGGCAGCAGGCATGTGTCACTAACAGCATGCAGGAGGCCATAAGGCCCAGCAGCCTCAAAGTCAGTCTCACCGAATTCCAGGCTAAAGTCTGAAACATAGGTGTTATAGCCTGAATATCCTGGACTCGCCATTCAGGAGGATAGGCCCGAAACTGCACAGTGCGTGGAACAGCTCAGATGAAATGGAGCGTCTGAGAGGGAGACAGGAGTGATTTTGACACATTTATAGTGAACCGCAGTGAGTGTAAGAAGTCTGCCATAGTCGGGAGGTGGGACACAACAGCCTAGGCTGGGCCCACCTTCAACAGCTAATCGTCGAGATAGAGGAAGATTGGCACCCTTGATCGCTGTAGATGAGCTGCAACCACCGCCATCACCTTGGTGAACATCCGAGTGGCACTGGTAAGACAAAAGGGAGCACAGTGAATTGAAAAAGCTTGTGGCCCACTGTGAACTGCAGGTAACACCTGTTGGCAGGCAGAACAGAAATGTGAAAATATGTGTCCTGCAAGTCCATTATTACCATCCAGTCTCCCAGGTCCAGGGTAGACAGGACTTGAGCGAGAATGAGCATTTTGAACTTCTCTTTCTTGAGGAAGAAATTGAGAGGGCGCAGGACTAAGATAGGAAGGCCTCCGTCTTCTTTGGCATCAGAAAGTAGCAGGAATGGCAACCACAACCTACTTCTGGTGTCTGCACCCTCTCTATGACTTCCTTTGCAAAAGAACTGTCACTTCCTATCATAGAAGGTATAGATGGTCCTCTGTCAGCCTGTTCTATTCAGGTGGCTTTGGAGGTGTGGTAGACACAAAGGGGAGGGAGTATCCCCTCTGGACAATTTGGAGAACCCATTGGTGCAATGTGATAGACTGCCAGTGGGGCATGTGATGAGGTATCCTGCCTCCCACTTGGTGCCCATGATGTAAGAGGACAGATTTGAAGGGTTTGTAGGCTGCAAATTGTCGGGGAGTGGTGGACTGGCCTGACCTCTGGCTGCCTGACCCACAGCATCTGTGGGTACCGTGTCCTCCCAGAGACTGCAAAGCATGCATGCTGCAGTGGCTGAGTTTGTGGGCTGCAGCTGCTGGGTGAGTGGTGTACTGGCCTGACCTCTGGCTGCCCCTCCCACAGGGTTTGTGGGTACTGTGTCCTCGCAGAGGCTGGAAAGCTTGCGCGCTGTGATGGCTGGAAGCCCTTTCCATGGCCATGAAAGAGAAGCAGATTGATGGCAGGAGAAGCCATGGAAAGGCTCAAGGACCTGGCCGTAGCCCTGCTGTTCTTAAAGCGCACAAGCCATCAAATGACATGTCCATACGTAATGCTTGGACCGCCCCAGCACAGAAAGTTGTCCTCAGCTAGTCCTGGTGCCGTAAGGCCACTGTCAATAAAACTGCTCCACCCAGAGAGTCGGTGGTATCCAGTCCACATCCTATTGTGAACTTAGCTGCATTGATTCTGTCAGCAACAGCCTGAAAGAGTTTGGCCCAGGCCTCCTTCGGAACCATTGGTAGCACCTGCACAACCATATCCCACAGAACGTGGGAGTAACAGCCCACAAGGCATGTGGTGTTTAAGGTCCTCAGTGCAGGCTGGTGGAAGAAAACATCTTCTTCCCCAAAGTATCCAACTTCTTGGATTCTCTTTTTGGTGGTGCGATAGGGAGTGCACCAGGATTTATTTGGGAAGTAGAGGCTTGGACTACCATGCTCTGTGGAGTAGGGTGTTGTGTGAGGAAGTTGGGGTCCCGTGGGGTGGAGCGGTGGGTAATTGTCCTGTTCACAGGAGCACTTGTTCCAGGCTTGGACCAGGTCCCAAGGAGAACGTCTGTAAGGGCTTCATTAAAAGGAAGAAACAGCTCTGAGGGGGTCACTCCCAGCTGAGGAACCTCTATCACAATGTTTGTTTTGACTGCCACAGAAGGCAGGCTAAGGTCCTGGACCAGAGCCGCTCTTCTTTTCTCACCATCATTGCAAATGATGCTCCCTCCTCTGTAGCCATGGCAGGGGGGAAAAAGCATGCGAGTATCTGGAGATGTGTCCAGTCTGCTGGCTTCTGCTAAATTCTTACACAAGTCCATGTTTGGGCCAAAAGGCTGGTCTTCTTCAGGGTCCCTCAACCCCTCCAAATCCTCCCTGAGTCCTAGCCCACATGAATAGGGCTCAGGCTCCAGCCTGGAAGGCAGCACAGGAATCAGCGTCACCCCTCCGACTCCATGTTGGAGTCAGGGATCAGAATGGATACGGTGCTGGGATTGGCGTGGGGAAGTTCAAAATGGTACGACCAGCGCCATTCTGGATCCAAGGGAGCTGGTTTGGCACTAGGGCCAGAGTAGATGGTGTGGATTCTGTAGGGGCCCCTGCAGAACCTGCAGGGCCCGTAGGCGAGCCAGCAGGGGCGGGCCGCCTAAATATGAGGTGCATGGCCTCATACACTCCTGAAATTGGGCAGGGGTCTTTCCAGCTCCTGGAAAATCAGAGTGGTGTGGACACGGCACAGGTGCTAGCTCAACCGCATAGTCAGGCCTCAAATGCCAATGCTTACTTGCCAGCAGATAAACGAGGTGAAGTTGAAGACTTCTTCGACATTTTGCTCTGCTTCTTACAGTGGGAATTAATTCCTAATGACCCAACGACTTTGAGTGCGGCGAAGTTCTTAGGCTTTGCAACTGTTCCTGAACCTTCCTCTCTACCAGGATCGTCGTGACTTCGCACATCGAGCCACCAGGAGCTTCAGGGATTGCTCCCTCTAGAATTTCGGGTTCATAGCACAACAATCAGAGGAGGCCTTAGGTTCGTGGTCACCCCTGAGGCAGCAAAGGCATACAAGGTGCAGATCCATCACCAACATCAAGCGGTGATAGGCACCGCAGGGCTTGAAGCAGGCCTTCCAAGAAGATGTCACTGCCACACCGGGAGAAGCTTCTCACAAAAAGACTTCGACAAAAGTAAAAAAAAGGTTAGTCAAAAAGTGACAAGGTGTAGCTCTCTCTGGATCTGCATCTGATGGCACTGAAATAAACTAATGTCAGCGTGGAGAAGTAGCACCTATAAGGGCCACACGTGTCATTTCTATTGTGGAACGGCATCAGTGCGAAACTGCACGCCACAACCTACCTGCCCATAGAGGTGCTGCTCTAAAGTTTCTACATCAGGTCTGACGACTGGGGAATAATCAAAGGGTAATGAATCTGTGGTTAGAAGTCTCCCGCAGAAACAGTCATTCTGCACTACATGCTGTATCTCATGGTTATCCATTTATTAGTGGTGCACGGGAACTTTTCAAGACCCTTAGGCTGACAGAATTCTTGGTGGAGAATCAATGAAGAGGTAATAACCACTGAGATACACTTTAGCATTCAAACAACCAATCGTGGGGCTGCTGCATCAAAATCAATCTCTCTATGTCCTAGAACATACTTCAGACTTTCCTGCTGTTTGAGGCCCTTCTGTCCAATGATTCACACTGAGAACTGTGGTGACGGGGTTCTAAAATAGCTATGCCACTCGCAATGGTGACTGACGGTTTGACAAAGATATTTCTTTGCCTGCATTTTGCTAGTAGTAAATCCCATACATTTTTCCTTTCGCTGCTGAACACGGAAGGCTATGATGAAGTTGTGGCAGTTGCAGGCCTACAAGCACATTTCAATCTACAGGTAGAGTATAGATGTCTTATAGGGTAGCAAACCAAGTAGCTACACCAGAGTCAATAGATATGCTCCATGCTTGCTCATGAAACATTATTAAAAGCAAAATGGTTTAGCTCGACAACTTTTATTCCAAAAAAATGTATATTCCTATCACACATTCGTTTGGGGGGAGAAGGTCTCCATGCATGTCTCTGGAGATAGTGCACCCTGGACACGAGTTATTAATAGCTAGTTGTAGGTTTAGGCTCCGTTCACAGCACACACAATGATCATGCTTATTTGCAGGGGGTACTTTTGTGACATGGGTAGAGCCCTGGAGCAGTGTTCTGTGGTCTGAAGAACACACCATGAGAAGATCTCCTTTTCAAGTATGACTACTGTCACCTTGCTGAACTGTGGATTATTGACAGCAGTAGCAACTAAAATCATTTGTTATGGCCACGCAAACGTTTTTCCCTGCGTTAGGAGCTTGCCTTGTAGGAAGGAGACTGCTGGGGAGGGACAATGGAGGTGCTCTACTGGAAGACAGGAAAGAAGCTGAGGGGGTAACTAACTGTGACGAGCACGGCAAGCTGGGGAGGACCTGCACCGCTCATGATGACGGGTGAGGTCCGGTTGACTCAAGTGCACCTACAGCATGTACTGACCTGTGGAAATGCCTGAGGTCGATGGGCTTTCCAAAAGAATCACAAAGTGCTGAACTCACTATTATAAGTTAGCACCTACAACCTCAGCTGGTGGTTGCACTAGACTGACTTAAGTCAAGAAGGAAGGCCGCACTTCTGTTCACAGACCAGGAAAAGTGATGTCACAAGACAAACCTGTGTGGCCAGGGAGGGCTTCTAGCTATGTTTAGCTGGGGAACTGTTGTCTGGGTTCAAGTAAGAACCGAAGGATCAGGACTGAACAAACCACAAACTACATAACCACTGCACAGCTGCTCCACCACTGACGATAGCACTGATTAGGCTACTCTTAACAAGTATACACCATTGCTCCAACCAGGTACTGTAACCAATGTCAGCTGGGTCAGGGACAAAAACAGGCGGGTCCTACTCAGTGGCCTTTACATGGTGCATAACACCTGGGTCTGTGATGGGGTCTTACATCATAATTCAGCTGCAATTCAGGCCTGTGTGAATCACCACCAAAGATACACTGTGATATTGGGTCACCGAGAAGGGGAGAAAGAGTCATGTGTATGCAAAAAACAGAACTTTTTTAGCAGATGGCCAGACTGAACCACAGGAGCCCACTACGATCAACTTCTCTGAGAGTTCTTCCACAGGGTCAGAGGCCATTAAGCATTACCTTAGACTACCCATCCATAGGATGCAGTTTGACTGCCCCACAGATTACTATGATTATTAATATACTATTGCTTAAAATGCCTTCCGATGATTATGTGCAGCAATTGCATTGTGTGTCAGTATCACAGTATATTTATTTTACATACTAAAGTACTGGGTGGACAGTGATTTATTATTTGGCATCAGATGTTGTATTTAGTGCTGAGTCTCTGACACCACGCCTGTGTAAGGCTTGGGCTGCTTGACCTTGCTACCCCGAAGGTGAGGGGCAAAAGGAGAGTAGTTGGTGCTCATTTCTGTGCTCATTAGTAACGTTACACCCCAGGGATACCAATGGTAAAAGGCTATAACTGTAACAATATGAGCCCGATTACACCTAATTGTCCTACGACTGTTCAAAAGGTCCCCACTACATTTAAATTCATTACGTATGTATCTGAACTCTGATATTTTTAAATTTTGCACAACACAGTCCCCAAGGATCTGTCAGCATAAAGTAATCAAAAGGACAAACAAACAAAAAAAGGTTGGCTGGGCTGCATTTATGAAAATATATTTTAAATATGGTAGCTAAATACAGGAATCAATCCAAAATGTGAAAAGACAGTTAATGCGATGCAATAGTCAAGAAGTTCTTGTGCGACAAGTAAGGCTGACAGGATATTGCGCTCAGAGGAAATTATGTACGTGTGGTGAGAGAAATATATTGGAGCAGATTTATGGAAAGTGGCGCTGCACTGAGTGCACCGGCACTTTCCCTGCACCCCTTAGCACCCCCCTACTGCCACCATGTGTGCGCCGTATTTAAAATACGGCACACCATGGCGCAGGGTAGTGGGCAATAGCGTAATTTCTCAATTATTAGCACTACTCATGCAGAGAACATATGGCCCCATTCTAAAAAATGGAAGCCCAGTTTGAACGCCTGCTATTGAGCAGGCATTAAAAGTGCCGTGAAAAATGGCGCAAGGAAACCTCATAGATTTCCTTACGCCATTTTCCCGGCTCCCCTAACGGGGGAACGCCCCCTTTGCATACATTATGCCTGGTGCAGGCATAATTTAGCGCAAAGGGTTACAGGGTGGCACAATGCATGCATTACAGCCCCCTGTAAATACAGCGCGGGGATTTCGGCCTTGTTGGGCCACACTAACGTAAAAAATAATGACGTTAATGTGGCACAAAGTGGCGCTAGGGCATTATAATATTATAATATGCCCCATAGAGAGAAAACTGGGCTGTTTTTAGCTTTTAAAGCCAATGAATGAGCTACAGTTCATTATGCCACTTGGTCAAGTCGATGTTTCGACCCACAGAATCATCATCTGGACAACTTTAACTCATGATCACCTGAACAGAGATAATTTTTAAGTAGTAGGGAGAAAAAATTGGTTCACTAAGCTGAGTAGTGGCTGTGTAATTTGTGAACTAAGACATCATCAGGACAACTTTAAGTCTCGAACATCTCTACAGAGATCATTCTAAGTAAAGGGGAAGAAAGAAAATTGGTCCACAGCTGAAAACTGGCTGTGTAATTTCTGAAGCAAGGTCTATAACAGTAGTTTAGGGATTTGTGTTAATCTGATATTGTTACCTAGTTGATAGAATCAATCTAATCTCAAATGGTCTGTCACAAATAAACTAAGCCGGTGCTCATCTGCTCGAAGATAGAGATGCGTATGAGAAATGCTCAGCGCCTTCATATTGACAGATCTCCAAGGTGAGGTGAGGTGAATGTGATATTTTAAAAGGGCGCAGGTCCTCGAAGTTTCACAGGATCATCTTCTGAGAAGAGGAGAACCTGAGCAATGGGAAGAACAGATAAAGCGCAAGAGGGCAAAATACATACCTGCAAAGAGCCAAGCTACTGGCTGTTGTAGCTCTGATCTACCTCATCATGCACTATGCTCAGCAAAACAGCACAAATGCCTCTACTGCGGAAAGTTAAATAATTTTCCTGCAGAATAGGAAACGAAGAGTGAAAGCAGACATTTAAATCCTCTAAGATTGAACACTTAAAAGCGTAAGCGGCCATCATCTTTCTCAGTGGTGAGCAACAAACAAAATGTCACTCTCCACATGGGCTGACCTGTAAGTTTACACTCTCCATAACTGCAGTTTGCAGAGTTTTACGAGATTGGTTCAGAACTACGACCCCAAACTTGATCCCTTGGCTCACAGTGTTTCTAAACTACATATCTCCTAACTACTGCTCGATTATATTAATATAGTACTTTCGCTGTTTGTTTAAGTGGATTACCTGTTACTAGTGAGAAATGATCATGCAAACGTGTAACAATGAAAATAAAATCATGAATATGGGAAAAATATGAAGAAACAGTATGAAGTACGGCAAACTTTAAGTAGTTCCTTTCAAATACTTGGAGGCCCGAGTAAAAAGTACACATTTTTTCAAAGTTGTCAGGGATAATTTTCATAAAACTTAGGAAAAATTATTCCAGGATAGCTGATGTGCATGCACATATCGACATATTCACCCATGGAGCCTACCTTTGAATATTTTTGCAAGGTTTAAGAAGAAACATTTCAGGCTAGCCACAATTTATGTGCACAACAGGTATCTATCCTGGGCTGGTTTTTCTTACCATTTATGAAAAGCAATTCGAACATGGCTGCCCATGCATACACACAAAAGCCTTCTTGATGTGGTTATTCCATAAAGCATTCAAATAAAGTATTCCATTCTGCCCTCCATGCACGCCTACATTTAAGAATACCCCTCGAGTGATGAACAAGAAAGATATTTCCTGTGGACGTTTGGTCAATGAGGAAAGGGAGGTTCCAACAGGCATCTCACCAGCTTCTAAAGGAAGCCATGGATCCCATTATCGTCCTCAACATACCCACAACCATCTGCAGCTATATTTCAATCTTCCTGTACTACCCACTCACATTCATCTTTCCTTACTATCCATACTGTGCTCTTCCCCTTGCATTCTGTAGCTTTCAACTCTCCTGCTATCAACTGCTTGCAATCACACTAGCATGGTCCTTCTCCCATTGCCCCTCTTACCTTCAATGTGCTTACCTGTCGCCGTCTATACCTAATATTTCATCATCCTCACCCTCCTCCCACCTCCCAGGCATTCACTCAATCTTTACAGATAAATACTTACTTCAGCCCAGTACCTTACACCCACCTCCCCGCTCACCAACATACTTCCACCTCTCGTTCTTCATCTAAAGTTAAAGCTCACCCTTTTCTGTCTTCGCTTCCAACACCATTTCACTCCTGTACCCATCTTATCTTTCACCGGATCCTAGCTCCAGCAACCTTTCAACTACTGACTTCATCTACTCTCTTTCCTCCACTAGCATTACACCCAACGTGCTCTTTATCAGTAAAACGTGGCTAGGCGAAGCGATAATGTCCCACTAATGCTACGTTAAGCATGACATGCATGCTACAAACTCCTCATGAGAAATTGTTAAAGAATGGAGCAAAGGAAATGGAAAAATAAACACTCCTAAAGACAATTGCAAGGCATTCGAACAAGAATATCATGAACATCTATGTTCTAAAGTCAGACTCTACACCCAACCTGCTCTTTATCAGTGAAACGTGGCTAAGCAATGATGCCTCAGTAATGCTACGTGAAGCCAGAACTGCATGCTACAAACTCCTCGTAAAACATTGTCCCTTGAAGAAGAATGGAGTAAAGGAAATGGAAAAATAAACACCCTAAAAGACAAAGTTGTGGTCACGAAGGCCAAAAGAACAGATTCCTCTTGAATGCTTAACCTCCAAAATCACCAACTTTCCCAAAGTAAAGAAGCCAATTTTTTTTAAAACAAAGGATGCCCTTTTAAGGTATATTTTGTGAAACTGGATTTACAAATCCATGAGGGTGTAAAGCATCTGGAAAAACGAATTCAGCTTTAAGGAAAGAACTTGGATGTGTAATAGTGCCAGACAATATTAGGGGAGGGAATTAACAACGGGTTGAACCTACAAATAATGCGATGTAAAATGCTGTTTTGGTATAGGACAAATTGTGCTGCTCACTGTAATGAAAATCAGTCTAGAAATATAATTCCAAAGGATCGTGGGTATGCAGGTACTCTGCTCAGAAGTCATTTGCACGTTAGCTCTTGTTTTCTCCTACTTCAGCTAGAATTGCTAATAGTTTGCTTTGAAGACACGGTATCATTTATAGAACAATCAAAAATACTAATATTTCTTGTAAAATAAGAATACACTTGACAATATAAGATTACCAAGAAAATATTTTCCTATCCGAATGCAGTTTGTCTTGATTGCATAATTATACATAATGCACAACGGTGCAAGCACACGTGCCATAACAGTACTGCAACTGTACTTTCTCTTTTTTAAACCTTGAGGAGAAAATATTGTTCACTGTAGATAAACCTTGTACTCTGTACCAACACCAATTCTGGGGTGTGTGCTTTCCTATACCACACCCTGATATGAATATATGCCTGCCCTTGCCAGGAATAAATCTTCTAATGTTTTGAGGAAGATAGATTTGGGAAACGGTTTTTATACCTAGAGACTTACAAGTTTGTGGGTTGTCCCAGGCTTTCCATGGAATCACTGCACCACTTTTCAAGCATAGGAGAAGATTTATACCACCCTGTGGTGATATCACACATGAAGAAATCTCTTTATGAGTGTAAGTTCAAGCTTTGTGAAGTACAAAAGTGAACTTATGCACGGAAGGTCAAATTACATATGTAAATAGCTCTGTGAATCAGGCCCTGTGAATTAAAGAATTCTAAATCTGCACCCAGGCAAGGAAGTAAACCTATGTAGATGTGTACAAAATAAATTAACACGCACATTAACTTTTAATGTCCGCAGGCCACACTAATTAATAACAGGGATCATTGTTTGCAACACAACTCAAATATTACCTTCAATGTTCATTCAAATCATTGCAAGACAGAAACTACACTCCTTTGACTCTCTATCTGCAGATGGTTTCAACAAGGATACAAAAGCCTGAGGCACTGAAGGATCACCAGTAAAACCATGTTAAACACATATTCAAGGACACCCTCATTAACACCTCATATGTCATTCCGACCAGAACTATTACCAACCACTCCTTGAAATCCAGTTTCAAATCAGCCTAAATCAAACCCATTCAAAAACAAGGTAACAACACAATGGTCCCTTATAAGTATTGCCCAATTTGCAATGATCTTCTCTTTTAGAGAAATAAACTGAAGGAGCTGCGTTCGCACAATTATTAGCCCTCGTAGAAGAAAAAAATCTTCTCCTTGACTGACATCAAGGATTCTTCACTGGTCGGATTGGGAAATCTGTGCTGACTGAGCAGAGGGATGATATCAAGACTATAAAAGGAGAAGCAGCAATTCTGCTGTTAGATCTGTCCGCACTTTTTGACATTGTCTGTCGGCTCTGAGGGCCGGATACTATAGGAATAAAAAGCAGAACCCTTTACTGTACTGTCTCCTTACTCCCTAACAGATCCCTCATTCTATCACTCCACTTTTCTGCTCTACTCATCGTGCGCAGTGGCTTCCTTTATTCAGAGGTATCAGTTTCAAAGCAATGTGCATAGTTCATAATGCCATTCATACGTCCAGACTTCACTTTTCTGAGCACAATCTCCACCCCTTCCAAAAAGCCACATCTCTTAGATCTAGGTAAGATTCACTCTTGAATACCCTATCCTAATAAAACTCTTTCATTAGTGGAAACCCCATCTCATGTCAAACGGTGAAGATACAGACTTCACTCCCTTCTATAATCAAACTGAATTCCATGGAACTGTATCTTCCCACATAAATAAATATACCTACCTATCAAATAAAGGGGTAGGTAGGTTAATTCTCATCTTATTTTTCAGAATCTCATGCTCATGTGCAACAATGTCACTGAACTATGTTTAGAGAATATCCTTACAACCTCACACACCTCAGCCAACATCTGCCATATAGGCCTAACTACAACCTCATCACATAACTACAACCTTGTCCACTACGTAATATGAAAAGGCACCATGGAACCTGTGACCCTGTCAGGAGTATGAAGCACTATATGCATGCAACCATACAACATTGTGGCCTAGGTTGTGCCCCTCCAAGCCAACTGTGTTTTCCTTTTGACCATTTGTTTCCTAATGATCCTGTTTGGGAGGTATGTTATGTTAGCCAAGACGATCTAAGGGCAGTTTTTAGTTTGGTTTTGCAAAACAATGAGTTTGCTTGCAGAATCTTGTGATATATAAAAAGGATAGAGCTCCAGATGCGTATCTGAAGGTGCAAAAAGAAATTAACTTACGTCAGTGCACAAGGCTGGTACTTATATGCCGCTCCGCTCATTTCCTCTGAAGGGGAACAATATTAACGAGGAGCTGCACAAAGCAACCTACTAGGGTGCAGGTTTACTGCTTTTGACTTTTACAAATACAGTCTGACACCTGGGAGATAGTCACAAGGTAAGGAATCATCAGTCAGAAGTACCCATCAGAAGGTGCAGTTTAAGATGGGAGAAGAGTTTTAATTGGCTGAAGTGCCAACAGGAATGGGGACAGCCACTGACCCCACAGATTCCACTAGGTTCCACAAGTTGTCACTGGGAACTGGAATGTTTGCTAAGGGCCCAACCAAATCTCGATTTCTCCATAAGAAAGCAGGCTACAAACAAGATTCCAGACCAGAAAAGGGGGACATACCTCAGCCTAAGGACAACAGGACCAACGTCTGGGGTGGGCAGTACATACATCTTTGTCCCCCTAAAGACTGAGGTTGGCACAGACGGGCTCTTCCTAAATCAGTGATGATACTGGCCAGTTGCAGACAATGCAGGTTCATAACACTTGCAGTTCTGGAATGCACACTGCAGTACCTCCACCCTCTGGTTATGCAGATGCTTCTTGTGTCTGTTCAGGCAGCTACAATTCAAAGACCTCAAGAATTCTTGGTAGCTCATTTTCTTATTAGCTTTTACTTCCATCAGATTGGCCTTGCTCCTGACCATCCTGTTCTTGCTCCCTGCTCTGTCCCACACAGGACTGCACAGTATCGTCTTCTTCTAATTCACAGCAAGATATGTTTCTCCAGTGTCCCTGACCTAGTGCTGGTCCAGAAGAATATAGCATCAAGCAGTATCCTTTGTAGGATTTTCCTGACCTGCACTTGCGCTCTGCGTGCGTCCATATCTCATAACCCACCCTCCTGTTGCTTGCCCCACCAACCACCTCTCCACACTGTTTTGAGTCATATTGTACAACAGATTCTGCTGCTATGCAACCTGTATAAAAAACTTACAAAGCCAATAGATCTTGCATAGGCTAAGCCTACTGGCTTAGGAAATGTTTATTCTGGTAGGCATCTCTCTAGGCTGGTGAACAGTGTATCCTTGTGAAGTTCACATGATGTACAATTAATGGCTGTACGGAACCGGTCCTTAAACTTCTTTTGGGTGCATAGGAACGCAATCAAAGCAAATCAAAATGCTAACTGTCTTTTAAATCTCAGTACGCTGCCTAATATAGGCACTGTGCATCTTTCCAGACTTTTCATATCAGGGAGTAAAGGAGCACATACTAGTCCAGCTTTTGTGTATTATTTGTGGACGTGGGCGGAGTAAACGGAGTGCAGCGCAGCAGAATTCTGCAGAGTTGAAAAAAAAAACTCTGTGGAATTCCAAGGAGTTGCATGACCTGCGGAGTCCTCCTGAATGTGCCTATCTCAGAAGCGCCATGCAGCCATGCCCGATCCTACCTAGCGCTTCAGAGATCGGGCAAATTCAGGAGGGCCGTAGACAGTGAACGCTGCTGTTTCAGTGCGGAGTTCCAAAAACTCCATAGGTCTGCCAGCAGAGCAGAGCTCCCCGCAAAAGCCGAATTATTTGTGTCAATTACCAAAATGGCTCATCCAAGCTCTTCGCCTCTCTAGTTAAGACACATCACAATACAGAAAGGGGGAAGGAGAGTCTGTGTACAGTGGCAAACAAAAGCCTGTCTGAGAGGGGCCAAAAGTTCATTTCACCTGTGCCTCCGATAACACTGGAGTTTTAGGTCGGGGTCTTAAGGTACTTTGTATATGCAGGTTGCCACTTCCATTGGACAATGAAGACAACTTGGAAGGGAACAACCATTTTAGACAATCTCAATGTCCTTCCCAGGTACCATTTGTTCTGCTATCAGAAACCTGGTCACACTGCACATGGACTTGTGGTCTTTCTCTCTCACATTTCCCCTCAATCACAAACACATGCACAAACCAACTCCACACCAAACCTCCTGGAAACATGTGGTAAGTAACTCAGCTATAGGGGACTGCGTGGATTTTACAGAAGCGAGATTGGTATGAGTACTGGTATAAAAGGTCTGGGACCCTGAGTCTATAATGTACCTTCCACTGACCCAGAGCTGAGTAACGGGTTATCGTACAGCACAGAGAACTGTTCTAAAGTGGTGTCAATTATGTTTTACTACTGAAAGAAACAAGAGAAAAAGAGCACAATATCATTCCCTTTCAATGGTCAAGAGAGATGCCGTTTATGGTGGTCTATTCCCACATTCCAATATATACCTGTAATAGTTCTTTGGAGTTTGAGGCAAAGAAATCACTGAATTGTTGTCCTCACTCATCAAAGCCCAGTGTTAGAGTTATGAGTGTTGGCATGATCTGAATTCAAGACTAAGCAAATTACTTTTAATTAAACACAATGATGTGTCATCTACTGACCATAAGGACAGAAAGTAATGAATCTTTAGGATCCCAAGATATGCTCTTGCCCATAATGTAAGAAATCTGATGTTACAGACACCGCTGAATGCTGCCATCTTGCAGCTTTGCATGGAAGAAAGTAACAAGTGTGAGACTTATCATGATCAATGGTGCTCATTTTAACAAATTCGGAAGAATGAAAGGCTGAGTGAACCACTCTGGGATCTGAAACTATCATCTGCAAGATGCACACAGATGTCTATATGCTATAAATGTGCTGCAGAATAAAACACAATCTGCATGGCATTTAGATTCCCATTAGGTTGTGAATGTAATTTTTTTTAAATTGAAAATAAAAATAGCATAAAAGTGACCAGCACAACTTTCTTTGCAGTGTACCAGTGACTTGTCATCTTACTCACGGCAATCATAGCGGCTGTAATTACTAAGCAATGGGCCCAAAGATTTTCTACGAACTAGCGATACTGTGTATCGTTCATGTTTCACCCTTTCAAAGCAACTGTGCTTACTGCTGGGACAAATGATACCAACACCTTTTAACTGATATCCAGGAATTATAGTTTGGGCCCAGGACATTTCCTCTACATAACTTGCCACAAAAAGGTGCTCTCCATTCCATGGATTAAACTTATTTTACTTTCACATTAACCAGTACCAGCCATTGGTGTACGAGTTATTTAACATATCCCTGCTAAACACACAATAATAGACAACAGATTGTTGGAACATGCAAAAGGGACATCAAGATTAAGAAAATGCCATGGTCAGGTATGTATTGAGTGGGAATTTGTTCCAGCAGCTGTTTTGCACTAGAACAAGGTTTCAGGCACACCGCAATAACTTTTTCTTCCTGCTTGTCGACATATGCAATCGCAGCACTTCAAGTGAACAAAAACACAGCTTCTCACTTCATAAACTGCCAAGAGATACACTAAAAGTGTTGTTTTGCACCAAAAAAGTCTAAGGTACCAATTACAAGTTTTGAGACGTGGAATTCCCAAGTGAAATTTAGCTATGTACTACTATAAGTGGACTGGTGATCCTACACCTGTACTTTCCAGGTGCCGGAATACAGATCCAATTTTACCAACTTGATTTTAGGCCTGTAAAATTGCATTGGGAAAGGGCAGCAATGCAGGCTGGATCTGGTCCCCTGTATCTATCTACCTGCCCCCTGGCAAGGCAAAGAAGGAGCTTGTAATTATCCTATGCAACACCACCCCCTTCCCTTTCCTACCATTCTCACCCCGACCTCCTCCTACTCCATGCACATGCCCCATCACACACATTTAAAAGCTGCACAGAGCAGATGGCAAATGAGTGTGTTAAACCACACATAATTGTTAATTGTGTGGAATTCCACCTGATAAAGCTATCCCCCTCGCCACTGATTTTAACTCGTAATAGGAGTAAATGATATACCTGAATATAATTTATTTTCAATGTATGCTAATTAGCTGTGTCCAATCCGGATGATGACCCATGGATTTTATCTCTGTGGATCGAAACATTGACTCACTAACAAAAGGACTTTTGAATCAAAAATATAAATAACTCCTTTTTTTGCTTATTTGTACATATTGTCTCTTCCCACTTGTGTGTGTGTATATTTGTCTCTATCTATCTATCTATCTATCTATCTATCTATCTATCTATCTATCTATATATATATATATATATATATATATATATATATATATATATATCTTTACATGCCATATCAGTCCCTTGTACTAGTGAAATACTAAATATAAATGTGTAGTTCAATAATATCTCTCAAAAGTCTTATTTAGCTCGATTAAATCGTTATTTATGCTTTTGACTTGCACTTTGTTACAGCCAGACTCAAGCCTGACAGGTTTATATTAACAGAAACTGAGAAACTGGATACAGTTAATTCACAAAGTATCCTCAATTATCAAAAAAAATTTAGAGGTTTTTCTTGATAAATTCTTTGGATGAATCCTTTTCTTCTTGCGAAATGATTTGACACAGATTCATACAATAAAGATACATATTATTCTGATATCTTTCAGAAGACTGAGTCACCCTTGCCAGGACTCAAACTTGTGACCTACAGATCACTTAATGTTCCATCAATAAGCATTCAACTCACTGAGCCACTGTGGCAGCCCACAAACTGCACTTAATATTAAGTTCTACTTCAACCTAATAAAACCCATTTTACAACCTTAGAATAGCACAAAATTAAGATGCCTTGGGTAAAAATTGTTGCCTGAAACAAGCACTCATCTCATCAAAATACCAGATTGTAATTTGTGACCTACAGATAACCTAAAGATGTATGCAACAAACAAATTGAATACACTAACTAATCTTGCATAAAATACAAAACTGTAAAATATATGTTACATGTCGTGCTGCAGTAGTCATATTAATCCTCTAGTCTAAACTAACTATTAAGTCTAACCCCTGACCAAAGATTACAACCAGATCTCCTGAGAAAGACATCTCTAGAAAGACCCGTAACCACTTGAGCTATCACGCTAGTATTATGCTTACGATTTACAAGATACACAATTATTTTAAAGCATTGTGGGCGCTACATGTTGCTTTTCAGTAACTTCAGAGGTCTCGCGGCAAAGAAGAACAGTTTCATTGTTGAAAAAGGAAGTTATAATCCAATAAGGTGGTATCATTGCCCATGTCTGATAATCTTCAGACCAACCCTTTTCCCAAACAATCTCAGCTGGAGATGAGTCAGATAAATTAAATTTTTATTAATTTTCATGGAGATGGGTTCAACTCTTAGATGGGGTTCAGTGTGTTCCAGAGCATCAATCCTTACACACCTAGAGATCTGCCTCTGTGATTCTTCCTCTTGAAGGCTAGTCAGATGACCAGATGAGCAGACATTAATAGCAGGTCTCTCCTATGGATGAAGCAAGGAGTCAATTTCTACAGCAAATGTCTGCATAAGATTTCTTAGCCCCAAACCTATCTGGAACTGTAATTTGTTGGTTACTAATTAAGGCAGGACAGCTGTTCTACCATGTTTTGCACTGTCAGTTTCTTAACGAGCAACATTTGTAAAGCAAATGCACATCATAAGTACTGTCACCCCGTATTGAATATCACTGAGTCTCTTGTTGGGGTGCCTCCCGCCCCATGAATCCTCCCCCATGTGACACCATCCCAACCCTTATCCAGGTTGTTGCTTCAAGAGTAAACTTTCCCATTTCCAGCACTGGCTATAAACTAATGATATACTGAGCTATATAAATACTCTTAACATTACACAGACTTCTGTTTCTGCACTGCGGGACTGTGGGATCTGTTTTCCTAGATTGTAGCATTTTACATATGAGAAACCTAAATCAAGCTTACACTAACTTAGGACAACTTTGTGTTTTCTTCTCTCTTGGATGTGACATTGTAGAATGCCACATGAACATTTTCATTGTCATTATTTTCACTGTAACACAGAATTGTATGCTTTGCGATAAAAAAGACTATGACCTTCCAAGTGGCACTGAACGAGATGTGCCCATTCAAGGACATCCTCTATTAGACCGAATAACATACTATGTAACAAATCATGTCACCTGAACAGACTCTGGGAAAGTCTGAGTCTAATGTACTAGAATGGTGAGAGAATCTTCAAATGTATTTCTTAGTAAAAAGTTTCTTCTTGCTTGTTCCCCATTGGTGCATATCCTGTGAACCAAATATCTGTGTAGCAAATGTATGACGCTCTTTTTCTCAAGTCCTACAAAAGGATGTGTTTTCTCTATGTTAACGGCTCACTTTTTCCTTTCTTAGAAGGTGAATCTACACTGCATTTCCAGGAGAACTTTACTGAGTTTCTCCTGCTTTTTAGGTTTTGCCTGCATGTGCACACTTGCATGCTGTGCTGGTGAAATCTTCTGTTAATAAAGAAAAACTTAAAAGGGGCTTAGAATCCACCCCTTACTTGCCTGAAATTACCATTGGCTTAGTCCAACATTGCTCTAATTTACATGTTTCTGATTGCCCAACATGTTGTCTGCTTTCACTTCCTGCTTTCTGCTGCTTGTTGCTTTGCCATCCTGCTGTTGTGTGGAGCTGGGACCATGTACTCCTTCCAGTCACTACTACTGGCTAATGGACAATGTCCTTCCACTGACCATATCCTTTGAAGGGTACTTTTTTGTTTACTTTCACGGTGTACAGGGCTGTGAGATGTACATCCTGGAGGTGCTCAAAACCTCCACCAGGCTGCTCAAGACATTCCGCCACACTGCTCGAGGCAATTCAGCTTGACTGTTCGTGAGACTAATTGTGAGGGAAACAACCCCTGCTCCCTCTCTCCGTTAGGTCACAGAACATCAATCCACCTACCCACCAGGCCCTATCCCATTCTCTGAGATTTTCTTTTTAACCCGCCCACTGTCTATTATTTTTATTCTCCCCAGCCACCTCACACTACACATTCTTTGTTTTTCCACCCTTCTCGCTTTTGTTTCAGAGCGAGTACCTGCACTTCTTCATTTACATTTAAATAACTGACTGAGAGGACACCCCGCCACCACATTCAGGGGGCAGCTAATTAGTGCAGTTAAGTGCCCATTTTCCAGACTGGCATTAGGAACCATTTCACTATTGCTGCACCCCTCTCCCAATTCTACTTTTCAAGACTGAGCCAAGAAAAGTAGAAAAGTGTGTGGGGAGTGGGGAGTTGCTGTGTGAGTTTTAGAGGATGAGAATGTGTGTGAAGAAGAATCACGTGGAATGACAACTATGAGTCTGAGGACATTGTCGTGTTCCTAAAGTGGGAAAATGGCAGATGATGTTTGCTCTGTGGCACTGACATTCTAAAAAACAGGTCGCTTTCCTTTGCAAGGCTTCAGTACACTGTAAATCTAACCTGTGCTACGTTTCCCTGTATTGAAAACTGTGTGCACAAGCCTTCATTTTGTGCTACTATCATGTGTAGGCTGATTAGTGGTCTCATTCTGTCGCTGGAAGATTTTCACTATTTGGTATGCAGGGCCGCGTGCTTTGTACAAACAAACTCAACCACCCCTTTCTGGTTCAAGAAAGTCCACTTTATTTATTGATCAATTTATTGCAGTTTTATATAGCGTGAACTCAACCCGAAGGTATTGAATCGCTTTAAAGGAGCACTAGTTGCATAACACATGGCGACATTCATTTTTTGTAGGCACAGGGGAATTAAGTATTTTGCCCAGAAGCAAGTGAGGTTTAAAATCCACCTTCTACAACGGCGGCAGCAGTATGTTGCGAAGTAACCTTTAACATAGCGCAGGGGTCCATTGATGAGTGATTTATGGTGCTGGTTGCAAAGGCTGACAGGTGAATCACTTGCATTACATATACATGCAGATAAATTGGTTTCAAAGGTACAGAAGACAAGTTCACAATCTATGCGTCTTAGTTTCAGAGACAGGAACTCATACCCTTATATGCCTATATTTCGGATAGACAAGAGGGAGACTTCGAAAGTAAAACGTGAAGTTGTGAATTTCTAAGCTTGAAAAACCTGCATGTCTTTGTCCCAGATAGCCTTTCAGACAAAATTCTGTGATTATTTATAATGCATCAGTTTCTCTCAAACGCAAGCACCACAATTGCCAGTCACGTAAATGCAAACACACAAATGGGAAATATGGACAAATATATTCACAATATACACAATCTGCACAGGCCATGCACAAGCATACCCAACACACATGCAACACACAAAGATACAAGCATTCATTCTGTACACAGACCACTTGCCTCTGTCAGAAACGACACCACTTCGGTCTAAGCAGTTGTCACACATTAGGAAACTAAATGAGGCACAGTTTTGCGCGCTGACAGGACAGCGTGTCTGCTGGTCACTATGCTCTCTACTGCAGTGGTTCCCAACCTGTGGTCCAGGGACCCGTGGGGGTCCATGAAGCCTCCTCAGGGAGTTTGTGACTGCTTAGAAAATTAACTAATACTAACAGATTCATAAAGTGTATATAAGTAAAGTGGCTAAATGTACAAATCAAAATTTTAAAACATACTGTAAATGTCAAGGAAAATAAATTAGAGGTTAAAAATTAAATTAGTATTTTCAAATTGATTCATGGGAGCAGTGCAGGTACATCAAACAGAATATGGTATGCACGTGTGATCTCAATTGAATTTAGAAAAGCTCCAACCATCCTATTAAATGTTATATTTGTTTGCAAACTACATAAAATTGTTATCATTTCTGTAGGCATTTGATGGAATGCTTGTTTCTGTATTTTTTATGTACTTTTCAAATCAACAATGTTTAGGCCTGGGTTCTTGGCTTCCAGTAATGGCTCAAAGGGGGGTGGGTCCCCGGATTCCAATAATGATTCAGTGGGGGTCCCAGGGTTCCAGTAATGATAAAGTGGGGGTCCACAGAAGTCAAAAGGTTGGAACCATTGCTCTGCTGTGTTAGTCCAGCAGCAGCTATCATCTTATCAGGGCTCGGAAACAGCAAGGCCTTCGGGAAAAGCTCCAAGAACACTTTTCCCGAGAAGTGAAGAACGAGGCCGCAGGGACTTTTTGGAGTGAAGAACATACGGAGCATTTCCTCTCCCCAAGTGCCCCCACTTTGTTTTGCCAGTTACTGCTCCACATCATTCTATTAGACTCACTCTATTTGTCTGTGTTTTTTTCTCACTTTTCCCCAATGCCCTGTCTTCCGCAATCTTCCAGCGAGTCCTCTTTAACCTCTGCTGCCCACGGGAGCGCGGAACTCGCGGAACCGCATGTGACTCATGCTGTAGTCAGGGAAGGCGAGGTCAGGCCACGGGGTGGGGCCCGGAAGGCCACCTGGGATTACAGTTACACGTGCTCAGAGTGACCAGTCGAACCCCCATCGAATCTAAGGCGTGCAACAACATAACACCTTACTTGTGATTTATCAAAACGTTGCCAGCTACAGAAACAATCTATCTACTCGGGGTTTAACGGGCGTTTACAGAATATAAGATTATTGGGTTTTTACTGCATTTCGGGATGGAAACTGCCGTAGAAAGGTGACCACAGGCAGTTGGGCAAACACGTAAAATACAATGAGAGACCACTTGTGACCACTTAACCACTACCTAAAAACTGGACGTGTTGATGTTTAGTCGTAAAATTGTCCACTAAATTTGGACTCGTTAGCACTCAAGAATAGCACCATAACCAGTGACCATAAAGGCAGCAGAGCTACCTCGCCGATTTAATAACGCACGCAACACTTTTGTAAAAACAGCAAAAGGTAGGTGTATCTTAAAAAACACTTCAGCTACTTCAGAGAATGTCTTTCACCAAGTCCGTAGCGATACTGCCACCTGGCGCTCAGAGCAAATACCGCAGGCCAACGACCCGGCCGAGATGCAAGGCGCAAGATCCACCACCCATCTAATGATAAAGCAAACACGTGAGAGGAACCGAAACATACAGGGCGATGGTCTGGAGGGGGTTTGGATGTCATCATCATCATCCTAAAGGGCATCTATTTCTAAGTGAAAGGGGCTAACCAGCTCTGACAACTCTGGGTAACGCCCACGCTATATAAATACGCATAAATTAATAAATAACAGATTGCCAGAACTGCGCAAGATATGCTTCTCTTCTCTCTTTGTAGTTTATTGTAGGAGGCTGGCCTGGCTTGTAGTGGGTACCAGAGGTACTTACACCTTGTGCCAGGTCCAGTTATCCCTTATTAGTGTAGAAGAGGTGTTTCTAGCAGCTTAGACTGATAGAAGGTGGCAAAGCAGCTTAGGCTGAACTAGGAGACATGCAAAGCTCCTACTATACCACTTATATCATATGCACAATATCATAAGAAAACACAATACACAGAGTTACTAAAAATAAAGGTACTTTATTTTTATGACAATATGCCAAAAGTATCTCAGTGAGTACCCTCAGTAAGAAGGTAAGTAATATACACAAGTTATATGTACACAAACCAAAATTAGGTAAGTAAGAGCAAGAAAAGTAATGCAAACAGTGTAGAATTACAATAGGTTGCAATAGGAACACATAGGTATAGGGGCAACACAAACCATATACTCCAAAAGTGGAATGCAAACCACAAATGGACCCCAAACCTATGTGAGCTTGTAGAGAGTCGCTGGGACTGCAAGAAAACAGTTAGGGTTAGAAAAGTATCCCACCCCAAGACCCTGAAGAGTAGGAGTAAAGTACACCTACTACCCCCAGAGAGCACAGAAGTCGTGATAGGGGAATTCTGCAGGAAGAACAAACACCAGCAGTGCACTGACAACAGATTTCCGGACCTGAGTACCTGTAAAACAAGGAGACCAAGTCCAATAGTCGCGACAGTGTCCAGGGGGGGCAGGAGCCCAGGAAACCCCAGCTGAAGGTGCAAGGAAGCTGCCACTGGTTGGAAGAAGCTTGGAGTTCTGCAAGAAAGAAGAGGACTAGGAACTTCTCCTTTGGAAGACAGATGTCCCACATCGCGATGAAGCTTTCAGAGGTGTTCCCACGCAGAAAGACCGCAAACAAGCCTTGCTAACTGCAAGGGTCACGGTAGAGATTTTTGGGTGCTGCTGAGGACCAGGAAAGACCACGATGTTGCCTTTTTCAGGAGGAGGCAGAGGGGGCACTCAGCAACTCAGAGAGCCCTCACAGAAGCAGGCAGCACCCGCAGAAGTACCCCAACAGGCACTTAGAAGAAAAGTGAACCAGAGTCCACGCGAAGTCACAAAAAGGAGTCCCACAACGCCAGGGGACAACTCAGAAGGTTGTGCACTGCAGGACAGAGTGCTGGGGACCCAGGCTAGGCTGTGCACAAAGGAAATCCTGGAAGAGTGCACAGGAGCCAGAGCAGCAGCAAATCACTTGGTACACAGCTTTGCAGTCTAGGGTGGGGAGGCAAGGACTTACCTCCACCAAACTTGGACTGAAGAGTCACTGGACTGTGGGAGTCACTTGGACAGAGTTGCTGTGTTCCAGGGACCACGCTCATCAGGATGAGAGGGGACCCAGAGGACCAGTGTTGCAGTCTTTTGGTGCCTGTGTTAGTAGAGGGCAGATTCCGTCGATTTCTTCAGAGCTTCTGGTGCAGGGTGAAGGTAGGCTACCCCCAGAGCATGCACCACCAGGAAACAGTTGAGAAAGCCGGCAGGATTAGGCGCTACAATGTTGCTGGGAGTCGTCTTGCTACTTTGTTGCGGTTTTGCAGGAGTCCTGGAGCAGTCAGCGGTCGATCCTTGGTAGAAGGTGAAGAGGGAGATGCAGAGGAACTCTGGTGAGCTCTTGCATTCGTTATCTGAAGAATTCCCCAAAGCAGAGACCCTAAATAGCCAGAAAAGGAGGTTTGGCTGCCAAGTTAGGAGGATTGGCTATCAAGAGAGGTAAGAGCCTATCAGAAGGAGCTTCTGACGTCACCTGCTGGCACTGGCCACTCAGAGCAGTCCAGTGTGCCCCCAACACCTCTGTTTCTAAGATGGCAGAGGTCTGGGACACACTGGAGGAGCTCTGGGCACCCCCTCCCCCGGGAGGTACTGGTCAGGGGAGTGGTCACTCCCCTTTCCTTTGTCCAGTTTCCTGCCAGAGCAGGGCTGGGGGATCCCTGAACCGGTGTAGACTGGCTTATGCAGAGATGGGCACCATCTTTGCCCATCAAAGCATTCCCAGAGGCTGGGGGAGGCTACTCCTCCCCAGCCCTTCACACCTATTTCCAAAGGGAGAGGGTGTAACACCCTCTCTCAGAGGAAATCCTTTGTTCTGCCTTATTGGGCCAGGGCTGCCTGGACCCCAGGAGGGCAGAAACCTGTCTGAGGCATTGGCAGCAGCAGCAGCTGCAGTGGAGACCCCGGAAAGGCAGTTTGGCAATACCCGGGTTCTGTGCTAGAGACCCGGGGGATCATGGAATTGTCACCCCAATACCAGAATGGTATTGGGGTGACAATTCCATGATCTTAGACATGTTACATGGCCATGTTCGGAGTTACTATTGTGAAGCTATACACAGGTAGTGACCTATGTATAGTGCACACGTGTAATGGTGTCCCCGCACTCACAATTGTCGGGGAATATGCCCTGAATGATGTGGGGGCACCTTGGCTAGTGCCAGGGTGCCCACACACTAAGTAACTTGGCACCCAACCTTCACTAGGTGAAGGTTAGACATATAGGTGACTTATAAGTTACTTATGTGCAGTGGTAAATGGCTGTGAAATAACGTGGACGTTATTTCACGCAGGCTGCAATGGCAGGCCTGTGTAAGAATTGTCAGAGCTCCCTATGGGTGGCAAAAGAAATGCTGCAGCCCATAGGGATCTCCTGGAACCCCAATACCCTGGGTACCTCAGTACCATATACAAGGGAATTATATGGGTGTACCAGTATGCCAATGTGAATTGGTCAATTTAGTCACTAGCCTGATAGTGACAAATTTGGAAAGCAGAGAGACCATAACCACTGAGGTTCTGGTTAGCAGATCCTCAGTGAGACAGTTAGGCATCACACAGGGAACACATACAGGGCACATACTTATAAGCACTGGGGCCCTGCCTGGCGGGGTCCCAGTGACACATAGACTAAAAAAACATATATACAGTGAAATATGGGGGTAACATGCCAGGCAAGATGGTACTTTTCTACACAACGCCCCCCCCCCCCCAAACGAAGGACAATAAGACTAGCCATGACCTGATGAGTCTTCATTGTCTAAGTGGAAATATCTGGAGAGTCCATCTGCATTGGAATGGGTACTCCCAGGTCTATGTTCCACTGTATAGTCCATTCCCTGTAGAGATATGGACCACCTCAACAATTTAGGGTTTTCACCTTTCATTTGTTTTAGCCAAAGTAGAGGTTTGTGGTCTGGCAAAGTTAGTGCCAAACAGGTATGGCCTCAACCTTTTCAGTGCCCAGACCACAGCAAAGGCCTCCATCTCTATGGCAGACCAACTCTTTTCTCTAGGGGTCAACCTTCTGCTGATAAAAGCAACTGGTTGATCCTGGCCCTCAGAATTCAGTTGTGATAAGACTGCCCCTACCTCTAATTCAGATGCATCAGTTATAATAATTAATTTCTTGGAGTAACATGGGCTTTTTAGGACAGGTGCAGAGCACATGGCCTGTTTGAGCTCCTCAAAAGCTTTCTGACAGCTAGCTGTCCATAATACCTTTTTAGGCATTTTCTTACTTGTGAGATCATTACGTGGGGCTGCTATGGAGCCATAGTTTTTAATGAATCTTCTGTAATACCCTGTGAGGCCTAAGAAGGCTCTCACCCGGGTCTGAGTTGTAGGGGGAACCCAATCCATGATTGTCTGGATTTTCCCCTGAAGTGGTGCAATCTGTTCTCGACCTATCAGGTGTCCCAGATAAACCACTTTACCCTGCCCTATCTGGCACTTTGAGGCCTTGATAGTGAGGCCTGCCTTTTGCAGGGCCTCCAAAACTTTCCAAAGGTGGACCAGGTGCTCATCCCAGGTGGAGCTAAAGACAGCAATATCATCTAGATATGCTGTACTAAAAGCCTCCAACCCTTGCAGGACTGTGTTCACCAACCTCTGAAAAGTGGCAGGTGCATTTTTCAACCCAAAGGGCATCACTGTAAATTGGCAGTGCCCTCCTATAGTTGTAAATGCAGTCTTTGGTTACCATCCTCAGCCAATTTGACCTGCCAATACCCAGTAGTCAAATCAAAGGTGCTAAGATACTTGGCAGATGCCAGTGTATCAATGAGCTCATCTGCCCTGGGTATAGGGTGAGCATCAGTTTTTGTTACCTGATTGAGACCTCTGTAGTCTACACAAAACCTCATTTCCCTTTTTCCATCTTTTGAGTGAGGCTTTGCTACAAGCACCACTGGGCTAGCCCATGGGCTTTCAGAAGGTTCAATCACTCCCAGATCCAACATCTTCTGTACCTCTTGTTTTATGAAGTCCCTGACATGGTCAGGCTGCCTATAAATCTTACTCTTGACAGGCAAGCTGTCACCAGTATCAATTGTGTGTTCACACCAGGATGTTGTACCTGGCACAATTGAAAAGAGGTCAGAAAATTGTCCAAGGAGATTGATGCAGTTGTCTTTCTGTTTTGCAGTCAGACAATCTGCCAAAACTACTCCCCCCACTAAAGCATCAGTTTCAGTGGTGGAAAAGAGATCAGGGAGAGGGTCACTCTCTTCTCCCTGTCTCTCATATGTTGCCATGAGCAGGGTGAGATCGGCCCTGTCATAGTAGGGTTTTAGGCGGTTGACATGAATCACCCTAAGGGGACTCCTAGCAGTGCCCAGGTCTACCAAATAGATAACCTCAACCTTTTTCTCAACAATTATTCCTGGAGTGCTCTTGGGGCCACAGGCTCCAATACCCACACCTACAGTCCTGGTTGGTACTGGATCAGAACAGCCTTCAGGTCATGCCATTGCTTTTGCAGCGCCTGGCTGGCTTGAAGGTTTTTACTGGCCTTTTTCATGTACTCAGCCATTCTGGATCTTAGGCCAAGTACATAGTCCACTATGTCCTGTTTGGGAGCTTTTAAAGGTTGTTCCCAACCCTCCTTCACAAGAGTGAGTGGACCTCTTACAGGGTGTCCAAAGAGGAGTTCAAAGGGGCTGAAGCCCACTCCTTTCTGGGGTACCTCCCTGCAAGCAAAAAGGAGGCAAGGTAACAGGACATCCGATCTCCTCCTGAGTTTTTCAGGGAGTCCCATTATCATACCTTTGAGAGTTTTATTAAACCTCTCTACCAGTCCATTAGTCTGTGGATGGTAAGGAGTGGTGAACTTGTAGGTAACACCACACTCCTTCCACATTTCTTTCAAGTATGCAGACATGAAGTTGCTACCTCTATCTGATACTACCTCTTTAGGGAAACCCACCCTGGAAAAGATTCCCAGGAGGGCCTTTGCCACTGCAGGAGCTGTAGTGGTCCTTAGAGGAATTGCTTCAGGGTATCTTGTGGCATGGTCCACAACCACCAAGATAAACCTATTGCCTGAAGCAGTAGGAGGGTCAAGGGGGCCAACTATGTCAACCCCTACCCTTTCAAAGGGCACTCCAACCACAGGTGGTGGAATAATGGGAGCCTTTGGAGGGCCACCAGTCTTGCCACTGGCTTGGCAGGTCACACAAGACTTGCAAAAACCTTTAGTGTCCTCTGACATCCTAGGCCAGTGAAACAGGGGGACAAGTCTCTCCCATGTTTTGATCTGGCCCAAATGCCCAGCCAAAGGAATGTCATGTGCAAGAGTTAGGAGGAACTCTCTGACTGCAGGGGAATGACCGATCTCCTGGCTGCTCCAGGTTTTGGGTCCCTTGCCTCTGTGTACAAGAGGTTGTCCTCCCAGTAAACTCTATGGCTGTCACTGACATCCCCATTTTGCTGCTTGACAGCTTGCTGTCTGAGATCCTCTAATGTGGGACATGTTTGCTGTGCCACACTCAGCTCTTCCCTGGCAGGCCCCCCTCCACTCAAAAGCTCAGCAGTGTCTGCTGCCAGCTCATCTGGTGAAGGTTCTGCACAGGGAGGAAATTCCTCTTCCTCAGAAGGGGAATCATCTGTAGAGGGAGGGATAGTGGGTAGGGATTTACCACTGCTACCCCTAGCTTTAGGGAGTACTTGGTCCATTCTTCCAGGATCCAAGTTACCCTGTCCGTTTTGCCTTTTGGCCTGAGCCCTGGTTAAAGCAAAAATATGCTCAGGAATGCCAAGCATTGCTGCATGAGCCTCCAACTCTACTTCTGCCCAAGCTGATGTCTCTAAATCATTCCCTAGTAGACAGTCTACAGGTAAATCTGAGGCAACCACAACTTTCTTTGGACCAGTAACCCCCCCCCAGTTGAGGTTCACAACAGCCATGGGGTGGCTAAGAGTTTTGTTATGAGCGTCTGTCACTTGGTACTGCTGACCAAGTAGGTGTTGTTCAGGGTGGACCAGTTTCTCTATGATCATAGTTACACTGGCACCTGTGTCCCTGTAGGCCTGAACCTCAACACCATTTGTTAGGGGAAGTTGCTTGTACTTATCCATATTAAGGGGACAAGCAACCAAGGTGGCCAAATCAATGGCACCTTCAGAGACTAAAACAGCCTCTGTGGTCTCCCTAACAAGACCAACCCCAACTACATTGCCAATAGTGAGCCCAGCTACACCCTTGGATTGGCTATTTGTAGGTTTCCCACCATCACTGCTATTACTAGGGGCACTAGAATTTGCAGCAGGGGTTGTGGTGATGGGAGGTTTGGTGTTTTTCTTTGGACAACTGGAATCAGTTGCCCAATGGCCTTTGACTTTACACAAATAACACCAAGGCTTTTTAGGCTGATTATTGGAAGAGGATTTGGACCCACCACCCCCACCAGAGGATTTTTGTGGGCCTGATGAAGACTCAGTATTTTTACCTTTGTCCCCACCCTTGTCAGAAGACTTACCATCCATCTTCTTGCCATCCTTGTCACCCCCTGTATGAACTTTTCTGTTCACCATTGTTCTGACCCACTTGTCTGCCTTCTTTACCAATTCTTGGGGAGAGGTCAGATCCAAGTCCGCTATGTATTCATGCAACAAGTCAGACACAGAGTTATTCAGAATATGCTCTCTCAGAATAAGATTATACAGGCTTTCATAGTCAGATACCTTACTGCCATGTAACCACCCTTCCAAGGCCTTCACTGAACAGTCTACAAAATCTGTCCAGTCTTGAGAGGACTCTTTTCTGGTGTCTCTGAACTTAATCCTGTATTGTTCAGTGGTTAAGCCAAATCCATCCAAGAGTGCATCTTTCAATACTGTGAAATTGTTAGCTTCACTTTCTCTAACAGTAAGGAGCCTATCCCTACCCTTTCCAGTGAAAGATAGCCACAAAATAGCAGCCCACTGCCTTTGAGGGACCCCCTTACCATACAGGCCCTCTCAAGTGCAGCAAACCACTTGTTGATGTCATCCCCCTCCTTGTAAGTGGGGACTATCTTGTGCAGATTCCTGGAATCATGCTCTCTAACAGGATTACTATCAGGAATACTGCTGCTGCCACCATGGGGTCCTAACCCCAACCTCTGTCTTTCCTTATCAATGTCTAGGGATTCCCTATTTAAGGCCAGCTGTTGCTGTTTAAGCTTCAGTCTTGTCTCTTCAACCCTCAACTTTTTGAGTTCCCTTTCTAACAAGTTATCCTCAGGGTGGGTGGGTTGGGAATGCTTTGACACAGAAGACAAGTTGGAAACTACAGAGGGGGATCTGTCCCTAACTGTCTGGACCCTGGTAACTTGGCCTCTAGGAATAAAGGATGCCCTACTGTGATGGTAACCTCCATTACTACCAACATTACTGGGTGTCCTGCTAGGGGGCAGACCCTGTTCAGAACCCTCCCCACCTTCCTTAAGGTGCTCCTCTGAGTCAGACTGGGAAGCCTCTACTAACCTCTCATCTGATGGGCCTGCTTGGGACTCATCATTTACAATAAGCATGTTGAACAGAAACTCTTTTGTAGGGTTCTTTCCTATAACTAAACCTCTATCTAAGCAGAGACTCCTTAGGCTCTTGTAATTCAAATTGTCATAAGTTGTATTGACAGTTTTAAGAGCTGAATCTACCACAGACATGATAGCAAAAGGTTTAGATATAGTGAGAAGAAAGAAAAAGTTTCAGAACTTTAGAAAGCACAGAGACATTTTTTTTTCTCTAACTTTTAGAAGTTTTAGAGAAGATAAGCAAAACTTTTTGGTTAAGTGTAAATACACTGAACTGTTTTGTATATGATTCTCTTATGAAGAGTACACAATGACAAAGTGGTAAGTAGTTACAAGTACTTATCCCACCGCTGCACAACTAATGTAGGAGGCTGGCCTGGCTTGTAGTGGGTACCAGAGGTACTTACACCTTGTGCTAGGTCCAGTTATCCTTTATTAGCGTAGAAGAGGTGTTTCTAGCAGCTTAGACTGATAGAAGGTAGCTATGGCAAAGCAGCTTAGGCTGAACTAGGAGACATGCAAATCTCCTACTATACCACTTATATCATATGCACAATATCATAAGAAAACACAATACACAGAGTTACTAAAAATCAAGGTACTTTATTTTTATGACAATATGCCAAAAGTATCTCAGTGAGTACCCTCAGTAAGAAGGTAAGTAATATACACAAGTTATATGTACACAAACCAAAATTAGGTAAGTAAGAGCAAGAAAAGTAATGCAAACAGTGTAGAATACCAATAGGTTACAATAGGAACACCTAGGTATAGGGGCAACAAAAACCATATACTCCAAAAGTGGAATGCGAACCACAAATGGACCCCAAACCTATGTGAGCTTGTAGAGGGTCGCTGGGACTGCAAGAAAATAGTTAGGGTTAGAAAAGTACCCCACCCCAAGACCCTGAAAAGTAGGAGTAAAGTACAACTACTACCCCCAGAGAGCACAGAAGTCGTGATAGGGGGATTCTGCAGGAAGAACAAGCACCAGCAGTGCACTGACAACGGATTTCTGGACCTGAGTACCTGTAAGACAAGGGGACCAAGTCCAATAGTCGCGACAGTGTCCGGGGGGCAGGAGCCCAAGAAACCCCAGCTGAAGGTGCAAGGAAGCTGCCACCGGTTGGAAGAAGCTTGGTGTTCTGCAAGAAAGAAGAGGACTAGGAACTTCTCCTTTGAAAGACAGATGTCCCACGTTGTGATGAAGCTTGCAGAGGTGTTTCCATGCAGAAAGACTACAAACAAGCCTTGCTAGCTGCAAGGGTCATGGTAGAGGTTTTTGGGTGCTGCTGAGGACCAGGAAGGACCAGGATGTCGCCTTTTGCAGGAGGAGACAGGGGAGGCACTCAGCAACTCAGAGAGCCCTCACAGAAGCAGGCAGCACCCGCAGAAGTACCCCAATAGGCACTTAGAAGAAAAGTGAACTGGAGTCCACGCAAAGTCACAAAAGGGAGTCCCACGACGCTGGAGGACAACTCAGAAGGTTGTGCACTGCAGGACGGAGTGCTGGGGACCCAGGCTTGGCTGTGCCCAAAGGAAATTCTGGAAGAGTGCACAGGAGCCGGAGCAGCTGCAAATCACGTGGTACACAGCTTTGCAGTCTAGCGTGAGGAGGCAGGGACTTACCTCCACCAAACTTGGACTGAAGAGTCACTGGACTGTGGGAGTCACTTAGACAGAGTTTCTGTGTTCCAGGGACCACGCTCGTCAGGATGAGTGGGGACCCAGAGGACCAGTGTTGCAGTCTTTTGGCGCCTGCATTAGCAGGGGGCAGATTCCGTCAACCCACGGGAGATTTCTTCAGAGCTTCTGGTGCAAGGTGAAGGCAGGCTACCCCCAGAGCATGCACCACCAGGAAACAGTTGAGAAAGCCGGCAGGATTAGGCGCTACAATGTTGCTGGGAGTTGTCGTGCTACTTTGTTGCGGTTTTGCAGGAGTCCTGGAGCAGTCAGCGGTCGATCCTTGGTAGAAGGTGAAGAGGGAGATGCAGAGGAACTCTGGTGAGCTCTTGCATTCGTTATCTGAAGAATTCCCCAAAGCAGAGACCCTCAATAGCCAGAAAAGGAGGTTTGGCTACCAAGTTAGGAGGATTGGCTATCAAGAGAGGTAAGAGCCTATCAGAAGGAGCTTCTGACGTCACCTGCTGGCACTGGCCACTCAGAGCAGTCCAGTGTGCCCCCAACACCTCTGTTTCTAAGATGGCAGAGGTCTGGGACACACTGGAGGAGCTCTGGGCACCTCCCCTGGGAGGTACTGGTCAGGGGAGTGGTCACTCCCCTTTCCTTTGTCCAGTTTCGTGCCAGAGCAGGGCTTGGGGATCCCTGAACCGGTGTAGACTGGCTTATGCAGAGATGGGCACCATCTGTGCCCATCAAAGCATTTCCAGAGGCTGGGGGAGGCTACTCCTCCCCAGCCCTTCTCACCTATTTCCAAAGGGAGAGGGTGTAACACCCTCTCTCAGAGGAAATCCTTTGTTCTGCCTTCCTGGGCCAGGGCTGCCTGGACCCCAGGAGGGCAGAAACCTGCCTGAGGGGTTGGCAGCAGCAGCAGCTGCAGTGGAGAGCCCGGAAAGGCAGTTTGGCAGTACCCGGGTTTTGTGCTAGAGACCCGGGGGATCATGGAATTGTCCCCCCAATACCAGGATGGTATTGGGGGGAAAATTCCATGATCTTAGACATGTTACATGGCCATGTTCGGAGTTACCATTATACATAGGTAGTGACCTATGTATAGTGCACACGTGTAATGGTGTCCCCGCACTCACAAAGTCCGGGGAATTTGCCCTGAACGATGTGGGGGCACCTTTGCTAGTGCCAGGGTGCCCACACACTAAGGGGGTCATTCCGTCCCCGGCGGGCGGCGGGCACCGCCCAAACACCGCCCCGCGGTCAAATGACCGCGGGGACCATTTTAACTTTCCCGCTGGGCCGGCGGGCGATCTTCAAAATATCGCCCGCCGGCCCAGCGGGAAAGCTCCAGCAAAGATGAAGCCGGCTCCGAATGGAGCCGGCGGATTTGCTGGGGTGCGACCGGTGCAGTTGCACCTGTCGCGATTTTCAGTGTCTGCTATGCAGACACTGAAAATCTTTGTGGGGCCCTGTTAGGGGGCCCCTGCAGTGCCCATGCCATTGGCATGGGCACTGCAGAGGCCCCCAGGGGCCCCAAGACACCCGTTCCCGCCAGCCAGGTTCTGGCGGTTAAAACCGCCAGAACCAGGCTGGCGGGAAGGGGGTCGGAATCCCCATGCCGGCGCTGCTTGCAGCGCCGCCATGGAGGATTCTTTTGGGCAGGGGTAAACCGGCGGGAAACCGCGGTCAGAATTGCCCATGTAGCACCGCCAGCCTGTTGGCGGTGCTACCCCCGGCCTCCACCCTGGCGGTCATAGACCACCAGGGTCAGAATCAGGCCCTAAGTAACTTGGCACCCAACCTTCACTAGGTGAAGGTTAGACATATAGGTGACTTATAAGTTACTTATGTGCAGTGGTAAATGGCTGTGAAATAATGTGGACGTTATTTCACGCAGGCTGCAGTGGCAGGCCTGTGTAAGAATTGTCAGAACTCCCTATGGGTGGTAAAAGAAATGCTGCAGCCCATAGGGATCTCCTGGAACCCCAATACCCTGGGTACCTCAGTACCGTCTACAAGGGAATTATATGGGTGTACCAGTATGCCAATGTGAATTGGTAAATTTAGTCACTAGCCTGATAGTGACAAATTTGGAAAGCAGAGAGAGCATAACCACTGAGGTTCTGGTTAGCAGATCCTCAGTGAGACAGTTAGGCATCACACAGGGAACACATACAGGGCACATACTTATGAGCACTGGGGCCCTGCCTGGCAGGGTCCCAGTGACACATAGACTAAAACAACATATATACAGTGAATTATGGGGGTAATATGTCAGGCAAGATGGTCCTTTCCTACATTTATGATGCCTGAATATGTGAGCAAATAGTACTGCTCGGTTGGTCTGAGTTTCTGTTTTTGTCCAACCCATAGAATCAGGCATAAATAGTAGGAGAAGAGCAGAGGAAGTGTTCCCCACCATCTGGAGGTGACAAGATAGCTCGTGGGTTGAGTGACTATCATAGAGGTCATTGTGTGACCCCAAGAAGGGATAGATAACCATAAGTGCTAGTGACCTTGGTGATAATAATGGCTATCCAGGGAGTAGTGTTTGGTAAGTGTGTGCAGGGATGCCCACATTGCTGCCTGGCAGATGTCTAGGACTGGAACTCCATGTGATAATGCAGTGGTTGCAACTTTACCCCTGGTAGAATGAGCCCATAAGCTCTCAGAAGGCTGATTGTTGGCCAATGCGTAGCAGAATTTTATGTAGAGAATGACTCAGTGCAAAATGGTCTGTTTCTGCACTGCCCGGCCATTCTTTCCCCCCAACACACCCCACAAAGAGTTGGTCATCCTTCCTGTGGTCAAGGTAGAATGACAACACTCTTTTTGGCTTTACATCGTGGAATCACTCCTCTTCTTTGGAGGGATGTGGAGGAGCATAGAAAGTGGGCAAGGTGACACATTGGCCCACATTAAATGGTGTCAATACTTTAGAGAGGAAAAGACCCTACTGTGAAGCACCAGTTTATCTGGGAAAACAGGAATGGAGAATAGGATGTCAAAGCCTGCAGCTTGCTCACCCTGCAGGCAGATGTTTTTGCCACTGGAACAACTGTCTTGATGGTGAGCAGCCTAAGGGGACAATTATGAAGAGGCTCGAAAGGAGCACACATTAAGAAAGTGAGAACCAAATTAAGGTCACACCGAGACATAAAGAAGAGTGAAGGGGGAATATATGTACAGGTCCTTTTAGGAATCTATTTACAATGGGGACTTAAATAAAGAGGGTTGGTAAGGCAACCTCAAGAAGGCAGACAGAGCAGAAAGGTAACCCTAATGAGTACCAGAGTAGAGCCGTGCTAGGCAAGGGTGAGAATAAAGAGAAGAAGATCAGAAAGAGAGGCAGAAAGAGAGTCAATAGACTTCTCTGTACAATAGTTTACAAAATGTCTTCTATCAGCAGGCATATACAGTCTTGGTAGAGGGATGCCTGGCTGCCAGAATGACATTACAGACTTCAGGAGGAAGGCCGAAAGCTGTCAACTGTCGCAGCCTAATCTCCATGCAAGAAGAGAGTTGACAGGTTGGGGTGGAAGATCCTCCCAAAGGGGTAGCCTGAGCAGAGGATTGATGCTCAATTGCAGAAGCTTGGGATACCAGACTCTCCATGCCCATTCCGGAGACACGAGGATGACTTGGGCCCGGTTGTTCCTGACCTTCTTGAGAACTCTGGGCAGGAGTGGTATGGGCAGAAAGGTGGCCTGAGCTCTACTTGAGATGAAAAGCGCCTCAGAGCGTTAGGCGCATAGGAAACTCCAACGCACAAAACTGCTGACATTATGCATTCTCTTCAGAGGTGAACAGGTCTAACCAAGGCTTTTTATTAGTCTTCTTCTCTTCCATGGGATCCTCCTCAATAGACATAAGCACTGAATAGTCCTGCCCATGTGCAGTGATCCCAGGGATCCCCCCATGTTGGCCGGATTATCAGAGCTTTTGACTTTGATGATGATTCCCCTGGAAGAGACCTAGGATTATAGGTAAGCAACTTTTCCTTCTCTTCCAGGGGATCCTCATAAATAGATTCCCCTGGAAGATAACTAGGATTACAGTTAGGCAACTTTTCCTTCTGCTGGGTACCCCAAAGCCACCAGGGATGCATGAACTTTGCTCCTTCAACTGCCTCTCCTACAGCAAGGTCAGACAGATTCCTTGCCTCTCTCAACCAGCAGGCATGCAGGCTTGTAGGCGCTTTGGGACAGGCTCACAACTCCGCCAGCAAGAGATCCAGAGTTTGGTTGATGTCCCCTAACCAAGTTCAAGTCCCACTGGGGCATAATGAATGGGGTTGGAGGAAACAAATGGGTGAGTCCCTTAAGAAACCTTCCAAAAATGAGTAGCATGCTTAGTAGCTCTGGAATACTCTTCATGCCCAGTCCAGAGCCACAAGGATTACTTGAGCCCAGTTGCTCTTGATCTTCTTCAGAATTCAGGACAGAATTGGTGTAGGCGGGAAGGCGTAAAGGAGGCCTGCGTTCCACTCGAGACAAAAAGCGTTGCTGAGCGAGTGCCGCCTTGGAAACTCCAACGTACAAAAAAGTTTACATTTTGCGTTCTCTATGGAGGCAAACAGATCTCACAAAGGCTCTCCCCATGGCTGAGACCTTGCACCACCTCCAGATGGAAAGCCATACATGACTGACTATCCATCAACGGCTGAGTTTGTCTGCTCGGGCATTCAGAAAGCCCGCCAGAAGTTGAACCACCAAGATTATGCCCTGATGTTCCAGCCACATCCAGAGGCGCAAGGCCTCTTGACAAAGAGTCCACAACCCCACTCTGCCCTGCTTTTTGCAGTACCACATGGCGGTAGTGTTGTCAGTGAACACTTGCAACACTTGCCCTTTTAGAGAGGGAAGGAATGCTTTCAATGCAAGCCTGATCGCCTGGAGCTCCAAAAGATTGATGTGGAGTCCAGACTCCGCCAGAGCCCAGATACCTCTGATCTCTGCCTCCTCATGTGGCAGCCCCATCCCAGGAGTGATGCATCTGTCACTACCATAAGATCTGGTTGGGTAAGGGAGAGGGATCCGTCATTGACCCAATTGCGATTCAAAAGCCACCACTGCAGATCTTTCGCACTTCCCTCTAAGATCTGGACCATGTCGGAGAGATTTCCCTGATGCTGCGCACACTCGAATTTCAGGTCCCACTGCAGAGCCTGCATATGCCATCTGGCATGTGTCACCAGCAGGATGCAGGAGGCCATGAGGCCAAGCAGACTCAGAGTCATTCTCACCAAAATCCTGGATAGAGGCAGAAACATCGGAATCATAGCCTGAATATCCTGGACTCGCTTTTTGGGAGGATAAGCCCGAAACTGCACTGTGTCCAGAACATCTCCAAAAAAGGGAGCATCTGAGAAGGAGTCAGGTGTGACTTCGGCATGTTTATAGTGAACCCCAGCAAGCGCAGAAGGTTCACCGTAGTCTGAAGGTGGGAGATTACTTTCTGGGGCGTGTTCGCCTTCAACAGCCAGTTGGGCTGTTGGGCTGTTGAGGTAGGGGAAGACTGAAACCCCTAACCTGCCCGATGAGCTGCAACCACTGCCATCACTTTTGTGAACACTGAGGGACACTGATAAAGCCGAAAGTGAGCATGGTAAATTGAAAGCGCTTGTGACCTACCACAAATCGCAAGTAGCGCCTGTGGGCAGGCAAGATGGGTGTATGGAAGTAAACGTCCTGCAAGTCCAATGCTACCATCTAGTTTCCTGGGTCCAAGGCAGACACAACCCTAGCCAGAGTCACCTTTTTGAACTTCTCCTTCTTGAGGAAGAGATTGAGGTCCCGAAGGTGTAGGATAGCACGTAGGCCCTTGTCCTTTTTGGGCACCAGAAAGTAGCAGGATTAACAACCACAACCTACTTCTGGCAAAGGGACCCTCTCTATGGCTTCCTTGGCCAAGAGTGCAGCGACTTCCTCACAGAGAAGTGCCAGATGATCCTCCGGTAAGCAGCCATGGGATGGAGGCATGACCGGATGGGCAGTCTTGAAGGGTAGGGAGTAGCTTCTTTGGACTATTTGCTAAATCCACCTGTCCGTTATGATGGATTCCCAGTGGGGCAAGTGATGGCGGATTCTGCCCCCAACGGGTCTGAGATGGTGGAACCGACTAGGAGGGTTCGGAGGCTGCAGCAGGGGTGGTGGTGGACTGGGCAGACCTCTGGTGCCCTGTCCCACAAGCCTGTGGGATTTCGTGCCCCTGGCCGCTCAGTGGCTGAGTAGCATGCACGTCTCGGTGGCTGGCAGGGAAAGGACGTGACAGGGAGCCCCTTCCGTGACCATAAAAGGGACAAAAAGTGGACTGTGTTGGGCGAGGGGCAGCCAAGTGTCCAAGGGACCGAGCTGTAGCTCGGGACCCCTTGAACCTCTCAAGCGCTGAGTCCACTTTGTCTCCAAAGAAATGGGTGCCATCGAAGGGCATATCCATGGGAGACTGTTGGACATTTTCAGGAAAACCAGATCTCAGCCAGGCATGGTGTTTCAAGGCCACCATCAACGCAACTGATCTCCCCAGTGAGTCAATCGTGTCCAACCCACAACGAATTGTGAACTTAGATGCATCCCTCCCATCTGCAACTGCTTCGGAGATGATGGCCCAGGACTCCTCCGGGACCTGCAGCAATACCTGCGTGACTGTCTCCCACAATGAATGGGTGTAGCGGCCCAAAAGGTGTGCGGTGTCCATGGACCGTTTTTCTTCCCAAGTTGATCCAGTCTATTTGAATCCCTATCCGGGGGAGCAGATGGGAATGCGCCAGAAGAAGAAGAAGTCTGGATGACAAGGCTCTCAGACATTGGGTGCTGGGACAGGAATTTGGGGTCATTTGGGGTGGGCCGATGGTGGCAGGTGACTGTCATATTCACACGAGCCCCTGTGCTGGGTCTGGACCAAGTACCCAGAAGGACATCAGTGAGGACTTCATTAAATGGAAGGAAAGGCTCTGAAGTGGAAGTACCAGATTGAAGCACCACTTTCAGCAGGTTAGTCCTGACTTCCACAGAGGGAAGCTCAAGGACCTCAGCCACCCTACTGACCACCATGGAATAAGATGCTCCCTCCACCGTAGCCACACTAGGAGGAGAAAGCATTCTAGCGTCTGGAGAAGTATCCAGATCACTAGCCTCTCCCAGTTCGTATGCCCAGTCAAAGTTGTCTAGCTAGTATTCTAAAGGGTCCTGCATCCCCTCCAATCCTTCCTCATATGTGCACCTATAATAAAAGTGGTCAGAATCCAACCTGGGGTGAGTAGGCCTCGTTGAAGACGGAAGTGGCGATGAGCTACACCGTTCCGGGTCATCAGGGATGAGGATTGGGTCAACGTCGATTGTGGGCCCAACCGATGCTGGAAGCCTTGAGGTCTTAGCCAGTGCCGGAGAAGGTCACATTGGTACGACCAGCGTCGGCACGGATCCGGAGGGTTCCTAGGAGGGCGGGGCCCGAGCCACTGGAGTGGAACCCGAAAGGACCCCATCCAAGCCCCTGAGCCCCCAAAGGCACTGCAGGGGGTTCAGTCTGCCCAAAGGTGAGGCACATGGCCTCATAAAATTCCTTGAGCTGGTCAGGGGTGGCTCTGGCTTTCAGAAACTCAAGGAGGCATAGTGCGGACCCAGAAGTAGGCTCTGTGGACGTAGGCCTTGAGTGCCAGAGCTTTTCCCACATCACATCGACCGAACAATGGGGTGAAGTCAAAGTACGTTTAGCTTTCTTCGACTTCCTTTTCTTGTGAACTGAAGATTTGGAATTGGACGTAAAGGAGTGGCGATGACTCTCCTTGTGGTCTTGAGACTTTCCTCTCGTGCGAGACCAGGAGTGATGCAGAGTCAAGCGCAGTGCCACCATGAGCTTTAGGGTCTGCGCCAGAAGTGATGTCGCCGTCCCCAACATAGGCGCCTCCTCGGTGCGCTGACGTCAGTTCTCTTTTTTCCATGTTGGTTAGCGCTGATCCTGAGAAGAGCTACCCCTCTGTCATTTTTTGATAGGCTTTTTTCAACATTTTGTCAAATTCTTTTCGAGTTATCTTCTGGTGTGTCGAGAATGTCTTTGAGAAAGACAGGTTTTAAACTGTGTGGCGCTTGTCACCACGCCATTCCCCCATTTGGTCTGTTTGTTATGTCTTGAGTGCAACCACAACTCCAGGTGGTGCTCGGACTGCTGTGACATGGCACTGAAGGCTTTGAGGGAGCTGTCCCTGAAGCTGCTAGCAGCCCAGCAGGCAACGCCACATCAGGCAACTCCGAAGAGGTCTCAGTCCCAATCAAGAGGAAGGTTGTGGGACCTCTACAGGAGGCCAAAGTCCTCTTCTTCCCACTCTAAGTCCTCAGGAGATTCAGGTAAGAGGCACAAGAAGCACAAGAAGTTGAAGCATGCTTCCACTTTTCCTCATCTGCTGGCCAACATGACGACAACGGAACATAGACATTTGAGTCACGGTCCTGTGGAGCAGTCGCCAGGTTCGACTTTGTACCTCCCCGCTTTTCTGGGAGCTGGAGCAACCCCGCTCAACCTAAGGAGTTTTACGAGGCCATGTGCTGAGTATTTTGAGCAAGCTGACCCCTCCGGAGCACCTCTGACCCCGTAGGGTTGGAGGAGTCCTCATTGGGTTCTGCACCAGTGACTTCGGGCTTGGTTCCAATGGGCCTCTGTGGATCCCATCATGGCACCAGCCCTATTTGGATTCCTAAATATGACAAGGAGCCAGAACAGAATCAACCAATACTGATTCCGGTGCCAAAAGGACCTCGAACTACCCTCTGTAGCAGTAAAGACTAACATCTTGACAGAAGTGCTTCAACCAGTCAATTCTTCCTCCAAACCCCTGCTCTCTTTGAATGAAGCACTAACCAGCCCACCACAGCACAGAGGTTTCTGTGAGCTTGACAATTGCCTGCCTCTATCGCTGCACATCTGTGGACCCATCTTTCCTCCCCCAACACCCCACCCCTGAGAGCTTGGTTGTCCAAGCTTTGACCTCCCATGGTGTGTTCCCTGCCACTCCCCCAGGCAGGGAATCCAAGAGGCTGGATACCTTAAGCAAAAACATGTTTTCTTCCACCAGCCTGGCATCAAAGTCAGTGAACACTGCATGCTTATTGAACTGCTGTTCCCACACACTGTGGGATATGGTTGCACAGGTGCTGTCACTGGTCACAGAGGAGGCCTAGGCCACTCTCTCCCAGGCAGTCAAGAACGGGAGAGACGCAGCCAATTTCACCATTAGGTGTGGTTTAGATACTACCAACTCGCTGGGCAGAGCAGTTCCTCGACGGTGGCACTTCAACAGCACACCTGGCTGAGAACATCTGGCTTTTCCGGGGATGTCCAGGCCAACCTCATGGATACGCCCTTCAATGGTACCCGTCTCTTTGGAGAGAAGGCAGACTCGGTGCTGGCACGCTTTAAGGACACACAGGCTACGGCCAAGTCCTTGGGCCTCTCAGTGGCCCCACGTCCCTGTCTGCCTTTCACCCCTTTCGCAGCTATGGAAGGGCCGTTCCACCGGGCCAAACCTATGCAGGCCACCATCCTGTGCAAGCTCCCCAAGCTTCGTGTGACTGAGGGTGTATTGCATACTGGCCCCTTAGGTCAGGTAGCCTGAGGCCTCCCACAACCACCAACCCCCCCGGCAGCTGCAACCTCCAAGACCTCCTAATCCTGTCCTACAAGATCATGGGCATCCAGCTGGTGGAAGAATCTGCAATCATCACCACTGGCGGTCCATAACATTGGGCAGGTGGGTCTTGCAGATCATTCAAGAGAGACTACTCTTGCCCCTCTGAATCTTCCCCTCCCCCTCTACCTCCAACACGCGATCGCCTGATGGTGGATCATCTATTCTTGTTCTATGAGGAAGTTACATCTCTCTTGGCCAAGGGGGCCATAGATAGAGTTCCGATATCATAAGTAGGCTGTGGTTGTTATTCCCGCTACTTTCTGATACCAAAAAAGAACAAGTGTCTTCATCCTATTCTAGACCTCTCAACCCTCAATCTCTTCATCAAGAAAGAGACATTCAAAATGCTCACTTTGGCCCAGGTCTTGCCTGCCCTAGATCAAGGAGATTGGATGGTAGCATTGGACTTGCAGAACTCGTATTTCCATATTCCCCTCCTGCCTGCCTACAGACATTACCTGCAGTTTACGGTTGGTCACAAGCACTTTCAGTTCAACATGCTCCCCTTTGGCCTTCCCAACTTCCTTTGGGTGTCCACCAAGGTGATGGCAATGGTTGTAGCTCATCTGTAGAGATCACAGTGTTTTAGTCTTCCCAACGACTGGCTGTTGAAAGCGGGCTCACCCCAGGCACGTCTCCCACCTCCAGACTACAGCGGATTTCCAGCAATCACTGGGGTTCACTATAAACATGGCGAAGTCACACCTGACTCCCTCTCAGATGCGCCCATTCACTGGAGCTGTTCTGGACACATTACAGTTTATGGCTTATCCTCCTGAGCAGCGAGTCCAGGATATTCAGGCTATGATACTGATGTTTCAGCCTCTATCCTGGATTTCGGTGAGAATGACTCTGGGAATGCTGGGCCTCATGACCTCCTGCATTCTGCTAGTGATGCATGCAGATGGCACATGACTGGAGGTCCAGTGGGCGCAGCATCAGAGGAATCTCTTTGACATGATCCAGATCTTAGAGGGAACTGCAAAAGACCTGCAGTGGTGGCTAATAAATCGCGATTGGGTCAGAGGAAGACCCCTCTCCCTTCCCCAAACTGATCTCGCAATAGTGATAGATGCGTCACTCCTGGGATGGGGCAGCCATCTAGGAGAGATGGAGATCAGAGGTCTCTGGTCTCCGGCGGAATCCAGACTCCACATCAACTTGCCGGAGCTCCGAGCAATCCGTCTGGTATTGAAAGCCTTCTTTCCCTCCAAAAAGGGAAGGCTAGTGCAGGTGTTTATGGCCAACACCGTCCCCGTGTGGTTCTGCAACTAACAGGGTGGGGTTGTGGATCCTTTGTCAAGAGGCCCTGGATCTCTGGACATGGCTGGAACCGCGGGGCCTATCCCTGGTGGTTCAACATCTGGCAGGCTCCCTGAATACCAGAATGGACAAACTCAGTCCCTGATGCCTAGTGGATCACACGTGGCATCTCCATCCAGAGGTGGCCCAAGGTCTCTTTCAGCAGTTTCAATATACTCCTGAAAGCCGCTAGAGCAAAATGGGGGGGCAGAATGTGTGAGAGGGGACAGAGAGGGAACGAGGTGGGTGCAGTGCCTGTCAAAGATTAAGCCTAGAAGCACTGACTTGTTTATGTTGTTTGTATTGTGTAATGCTTCATGCAAATCTACAGTTAAATCACTGTCTTTACTGTAAATATAAGCACTGAAATGGACATTCACTTTATTGGGTCTGTTGGGAGTTTTTTGAGGTCAGAGCAGGAGTGACCCAAAATGACACCCCTTGTTCACCCGCGCTACCCTGAGAGCCATCTGCCGAAGGAAAAGTTGCTTACCTGTAATCCTAGTTCTCTTCCAGGGAAATCCTCATCAAAGCCATAAGTACTGAATAGTTTCGCCCCTCTGCAGGTACCCCAGAGCACATATCAAATATTATATATAGATGTGTACCTGTATACAGCCTATAATAAACACCAAAAATGTCTAAATTACATAGAATTTTCATTTTACATCAATAACTAATTAGTAACTCATTTCTAATAAACACAGAAAAAATAGCACAGAGCTGTTTCATAACCTTTAGTTAAAACGGAAATGAAAGGTAATATGGGACATTTTTAGCCAACAGGATGCCACTCAGAACATAAGAGTGAAAACTGGCACCATGCCTTTGAGACCTCCCAGGACCCCATGTATCCCATCATGCCTCACAGGTGACAGTTAGGTCAGTTCATTTTTTATGGTGACAGAGTCCTGAACCACAAAGTGTGCAAGGGCTGCATTAAAAGTTTGTCCAGGGAGGTGTGAGGGTTGCTTATGACTTTGATGAGGATTCCCCTAGAAGTGAACTAGGAATATAGGCAAGTAACTTCTCCTTCTCTTCCAACGGACACTCATCAATAGACAAGCACTGAACACAATAGCAAGCCCATCCCATAAACCTGCAGACAAACCAAATAATAGCAGCCGTCACAGTTATCCAAAAAGATTCCTCAAGGAAGCCTGTCCTACTTGAGAATCTGCTTTTGAGTCTGACTCTAGACAGTAATGCCTAGTATAAGTATGTATAGATCTCCATATTGCAGCTTTTACGTACCTCCGAAATGGGTATGTTCCTTAATAGGGCAGCTGTTGCTGCTTTACCCCTGGTAGGAAGGGCTTTAGGTTGGGTAGGTGCGTGTTTATAGGCTAACTGATAAGAAAAACGTATACAGAAAACTATCCACCTAGAAATGGTTTGCTTGGAGGAAGCTGTGCCTGATCTCAGTGAACCATAGTTGACAAAAAGGTGAGCTGACTTTCTGATGTCTTTTGTTTTATCCAGATAAAACTTTAATACTCTTTTAACAGCTGAACAAGTAAGGCCCTTTCTGCTGGGGTACAGGGATTAGGAAAGAAAGCTGGTAGGGAAATAGTTTAGTTAATGTGGAAATCAGAGACCACCCTTAGGAGAAAGCTAGGATGAGTTCTCGTGGCCACCCTATCAGAGTGAAAAAACGTATATGGTTCTTTGGCACACAGAGACTGATTTACACTCTCTCTATGTATTGAAGTAATGGGCTCAAGAAATGCCACTTTCCACGTAAGATGTTGTGAAGAGGATCTGTGTATTTGTTCAAAAGGAAGACCCATGAGTTTTGAAAGGACAAGAATAGGTTCCCACGAAGGAGAGGGAGACCTAACCGAAGGAAACACCCTTTTTAGCCCTTCAAAGAAATCCTTGACCACTGGCATTTTAAAGAAAAAGGTCTGAGAAGGTGACTTTCGATAAGATGTAATAGCTGCAATATGTACCTTAATTGGGGAGAACTTCAGACCAGATTTTGCTAAATGGAGGAGATAAGGTGGAATTACATTTTCCTGCCCAAAAATTTAGTGGAGATTGTTTTGGACACACCATGAATAGAACAGTTTCCATTTGAAAGCATATGTCTTTCTGGGGGAAGATCTTTTGCATTCCTTGAGAATGTGCGTACATTCCTCGGAAAGCCCTAGATGCCCACAATGGAGGAATTCAGAAGCCATGCTGTCAAGTTCAGCGAGGAAAGGTTGGGATGTAGCATTTGTTCTCTGAACTTGTACAGAAGATCCTGCCTGCACAGCAACCTCTTTTGTGGTCTCTCTGACAGGTGGAGCAGGTCAGTAAACCACCAGTGCCAAGGCCATCCTGGTGCTATGAGGATCATTCTGGTCTTGGACTTGTACTAAAGTTTGTCGATAACTTTTGTGTAGAGAAATTCCGTTGACCAACTTTCCAAAAGGACATTCCCAGCAATCCTGGTTGGGAGAACCTGGATATGTAACCGCAGCATTTTTATGTTGAGTGCGCATGCGGCTCCCATCACTAGCCCTCCTGTAGAGCACCGGCAATTACTGAAAAATATGCAGCTCCCTGTTTTCCGGATGGTTTCTGGACTCCTTTTTATGGGCGAGCACAAAGTGCTCCGTCCATTCTGTAATCTCTCTTTGGGCTTTAAACCACGCCCGTGCTACATTGGTTCGTGGGCTTGCCTTTTTAAAATCCGCTTGCTTTCATTTGTGAAAGGCAGGCATACCTCATGCCTTTTCCGGTGTTTAGCCCACCTACACAGCACTAGAAAACATACGAGGCTCGATGTTTTCAGCCTGGAGTCCAGACTACTTTATCTGTTTATTTTACACCCAGCGCGATCGCGTTGCATTTTACATAGCGCGATCGCGCTGCATTTTTTTTTTGCTTTACAACGCTAATAGCTCTAACTCGAACAAATGCGATACCCGTTGCATTGAAAATGCTTGTTCTTTTTAGTTCCTACACAGCAGGATCTCACTCAGCAGTAATTGAGCACCTTGCATGACTACCAGTTTACTTCTATTGTTTATCCAAGCGCTCCTTGTCCAATTTAAGCTTTTACTCAGTCCCATTTGTTTACTTTTGTGTCTGCCCGTCGCACTCCTGGTGCTTTAAAGTTTGATACAGCGCAAAACTCGATCTGCCATATTGGAGTGTTTCGCATGAGCACCAGTTACGTTTCATTGTTTTCTTCGTCTTTCCTTTGCGAGCGGAACAAACTTCCCTGACCATTTTAATTTTTTTTTTTTTTATTACAGTCTTAGCCGAGGGCGTGATTTTTCTAGCTTGTGAATTATAAAATTTCATTTGGAATGATGAATGCATCCACTAGATGTCAGTGTTGGAGTACAAGCCACATGGAATATTCTTGCCTGGAATACTCTTACCTTTCAAAACATTAACGGGTGATGTCCTCGCCTTTGCAGCATTTTACTTCATGTAGCGTAGATAAACAGAATGCCATGATCATGGGGAGAAAGACCTGGTTGTCCATTCCAGAGAACAATCAACCCCTAAAAGGCAGAATTAACCTAGTGCTCAGCAGAGAACTTAAGTAGAAACCGTGTCACAATTTCATTGCCTTGATTTGCTATTCTGAAAATCAAGGCCTGTTCTCCGTTGCTTTTCTGTCTCCTCGAAAAGTTTTCCGTGATTTCATATTGTAATTTGATACTCACTTGTACGCTATAATAACTTTGTGTTATAAGAACTATTCTGTATTCCATCATGTGGTATTTTGGAACCTTTTTATGTAGGATAATTAAAATATAAAATAGTGCAAATATGACTTTACATTTTATTAAAATAAATCTAACTATAACAAAAATTAAAAAGAATAAAGACAGCAGATCTGCTCTTCTTAAAATCCCTATTTAGAAAGATAAATAGGGGACAGACGGGTAACTCTTGAAAATAAATACAGTTGCTACTTTAAGGCAGACTGGCTGTTACAGAGTCTTGCAATGAAATGCAGCATCAGCCTCCACGTATCTTCAAGCAAGTGAGACAAAAAAAAACAGGAGATAGTGTCAGCTGGGAGAAAGAAAAAAGAGACACTAATATCAAGGATACAGGTTACTCAGAGCTGCCCAGCTGTACTAACCATCCGCTTTGGAGGCACAATCAAGACAACAGTGTCAAGCAACGATATGGACAGACCAGCCTGGCCATCTTACCCACAGAGATGCTCCTGAGAAAAGAAGGATTAGCAAAGGAAGACATGAAGTGCTTCCTGTAAATCATTACTGAACAGCAACTCAAAGTAAATAGATGCAGGACAGCAAAAGATTCATGGAGCACCCTCCCATCTAAAAGATTTAGGCGGTCATACCGCCGCCCGCCACGCGGTTACCGCCATATGGCCGCTCCGCAGTCAAAAGACCGCGACGGCCATTCTGGCTTTCCCGCTGGGCCGGCGGGCGACCGCCAAAAGAGCGCCCGCCGGCCCAGCAGGAAAGGCCCTGCAACAAGGAAGCCGGCTCCGAATGGAGCAGGCGGAGTTGCAGGGGTGCGACGGGTGCAGTTGCACCCGTCGCGATTTTCACTGTCTGCTAAGCAGACAGTGAAAATCTTTATGGGGCCCTGTTAGGGGGCCCCTGCACTGCCCATGCCAGTGGCATGGGCAGTGCAGGGGCCCCCAGGGGCCCCACGACACCCGTTCCCGCCATCCTGTTCCTGGCGGTAAAAACCGCCAGAAACAGGATGGCAGGAAGGGGGTCGGAATCTCAATGGCGGCGCTGCTTGCAGCGCCGCCATGGAGATTCAGCCCAGACAGGGGAAATCCGGCGGGAAACCGCCGGATCCCCTTTTCTGACCGCGGCTTTACCGCCGCGGTCAGAATGGGCTGGGAAGCACCGCCAGCCTGTTGGCGTTGCTTCCGTGGTCCCCGGCCGTCAGGGTCGGAATGACCCCCTTAGACTCCTCACGCATTGTACTTCAAACAGAGCATATATAACATCTAGGACCAGTGCAGAATTGAAAAGTATAGCTGTATTAGTGAAGAGATTGAACTCCATAATGAACCAGAGAGCAGGGAAACCATTCTCTAGATACAACATTATAGTTGTGACATGACATGACAGAAGCACAGCATAATTGTATGAACAAATTAATAAATAATGACAATATTTTCATTTTTGCTACAGACAGAGGAAGAAGGTAAATAGAAGTTCTTTAGTTTTATGCAGGGCCACTGGAATAATGTGGCACAGAGGACCAGATTATGTGGTAGGGTTGACCAATTTATGTGACAAGAAAAGTCCAGTTATGCATTTAAAAAGCCAATAGCTGTAACTCAAGCAAATGCGAGACCTATTGCATTGCAAATGCTTGTTTGTTGTATGTGTCTGCAAACAGGTCTATTTGGGGATGGGCTCATTCTCAAAAGATGCGTTTGAGAGAGTTCACTTAAGTGTTCTGAGCTCCTGGCAGGTGTAGGGCTGTTATTGTTAAGCTGCTTGCAGTCTGCTATTTCCAAACGGCCTGAGCTTCCAGAGATAGAGGGCGAGAATGAGTCCCTCTTGTTTGTGTAGGTACTACATGGTGGTTGTGTTGTCAGTTTGGACAAGGAGACAGCGTGATGTACTTTAGCACTAGATTAACTGCTCTCAATTCTATAACGTTGATGTGATAGTTATTTTCCTTGTCCAGCCACACTCCTTGAATCTGAAGGGAACCCATGTGAGTGCCTTATTCCTGTAATGAGGCATATGTGATCAGTGTCTGTGTTGGAGGGTCCTGGTGAAAAACAACATCGTTGTAGGAGTATCACGTGAAGTCTTGCGTGGGAAACTATAAAAATGCAAGAGGCCATTGATCCCAGCAGCAAAGCAATCTGTCTTGCAGATGGATGTGGAGTGCTCAGGAGATTGCAACACTTCAAACTAATTGAGGATAGTCTCTCCTCCATAGGATACACTCCTGCAGCTATTGTATCCAATGTGGCACCCAGGTAGTGAAGAAGTTGTGCTGGATGTTCTATGGACTTCTTGAAATTGATGCGTACCCCTAGATTTTGCAGTTTCAATGTAGATTCGATAATGTTTCTGGTTTGTGAATGGGATGAACTCTTCATGAGAAAATAAATCAGCTAAATAGAGGTAGACAAATGTCTTCTTTTCTTTAAGGGTGCTGCAACCACGGCCATGCATTTTGAAACAGTTTGAGGGGCCGACTTCAGGCCGAACTGTAGTACTCTCTATTGATAGTGGTGTGATCCTACTTTGAATCATAGAAACTTCTAGTGTTTTGTGATGATTGGGATGTGGAAGAACTTATCCTGATCGAGCACGTCCAGTCCCATTGGTGAAGTTGTGTAGATTTGGTGAAGAGCCAGCATTCTGATTTTCTCCTTGTGTATGAATTTGTTCATTGCTCTATGGTCCAGATTCTTGCTTTGGACCTTTTTTCCTTGGCAGGAAATAATGGGAGTAGATTCCTAGTTTCCCCTGATGATATAGCACCTCCTATATGGCCTTCTTTTGTAGCACAATGTTGACTGCTTTTCGCAAAAAAGGTCTTGATGATGGTACAATGTTTTTTCTGGTAGAACAGGAGGAGGAGGGAATTTGAAACAAAGTGAGCAACCATTCCGAACAATATTTAAGACCCAATTGTCTCTTGTAATTGAATGCCACTCTTCCAGGTGCTTGGTAATATTTCCTTTCCACCGGAGGGGGTAATGAAGACGGGTAGAAGTGAGGACTCATTGTTTTGCAGGTTGTTTGCTAGAGGATGAGGATGGTTGTTGAGGGAAACTGAGGCAGTCCTTTGGGAGCTCCGGTCATGCTCCGGGACTAGAGCCTCATAGATCAGCAAAGATGGTGGGCGTAACGGAGCATTATGAACGCGCTGCCACCCCCCTGAAAATAAACAAACCGTCTTGCCTCTCCTCTGAAGGAAAACTCGGCCCGCCTTGGCCCGTCTTGAGGAGCCACTCGGCCACCAATTGTCAACCACCGAGCTGGAAAATGGCTCGAGCGCAGAGCTGTGTCCGGCTGGATCACAGCGAGGCTGACGAACCAGCGGAGTTTGGTTCTTTTCTATTTCGGCACACAGATCGATTGGATCAGCCAGCAGTGATCAAGACGCAAGCAGCAGCAATCTGGTGGGGGTTGTCCAGCATCGACTACAGGATCAGGGTCTGAGACCCCCATCTCTTCTTGAGCCTGAGTACACACAGTGAGACGCTCTACGAAGAGCCCAGATAAATAATGAGGCGGCAGGGCTGTGAAGGCGGGGTTCTATGGGCATAGCCCCAGAAATGGACTTATGCAGAGTATATTATTAATGGGCTGCCTGAATTAGTAAACTAAGGAGTGATTTTCAAGGACTCTCACTCACTCACTCATAAATAAGGCATATTTCAACATATACTATAGTTGCCATTGGAAATCATGATCGGTGCTCCAGATGGACTTACCTGAATGAGCAAGGGCATGAAGCTACTGTACAGATAGATGTAAACGCGGCTTCTTCCCTTCTTTGCCTCATTATTATGGTTCTGTGGGTATCAAGAGATCCCTGGAGGTATAGCTAGAAGGATTTAATCAGTTTTTCTGAGCTTTAGCACCTTGACTCTTTTTGAGTTTTTTTTTGTTTTTAGTATGAAACAGATGACTCGAGACACAGGCGGCAAGGCACTGACAAATATGTTAAGGGCCCTAAAACCAAGACTCTGACTCCTGCTACGGGTAGACAGAGATATAGCTCTGAGCATATGCCTTCGGGGGGCAGGGGGCGCTGACTACTTTTAATGGGGCACAGGGTTCACTGCAGAATGTACCTCCTCTTTCACCAGCGTTATCTGTGCTATCTGTGCTACCAACACCCGGTTCAGTAGAAGATAATGAGCCATCAGCATCAAGGCCGGCACAACCAGCAAGGGAATCAGCGCATCCCACCTGACAGTCTCTCTATCACTCATCGTCGCTTCTAACAACCCATCTCCTGCTGAGTCGGCTGTGTCGGCTGTAAGGCTGCAACATAAGGAGATGTCTACTTACCCCATGTTCTCAACCTCTGGTAACAACGCCAAGGCGACGCTGAAGGCCCCAGAAAGGGAAGAGGATAAAGAAGTAGATCAAGAGGAAGTAATATCGACAGCCAGAGCAGGGGCTACAGATGATGTTATAATCCCTAATACAACACTAGATCCTGTAATAGAGGGCTCCTCTCCAGCTATGTCTGACTTGATATTACCGAGCGTTAGCACTAGCAAATATGTTGGTGCATTTCCTCGTGCCCCTAGCCCCAGCCCTAGCAATCACAGGTCAACATGCAAGGTACCTGGCACCTTCTCAACGGAGGAATGGATAAGGCAGGTATTAGAGGAGTTGCGAGCAATAAAGCTATCACAAGAGGTGCCTCATAAAGAGACCAAAGACCAGCTTAGCCAACTAAAAACTCATCTAACCCATCTCTATACAAGATTAACACAAGTGGAACAGAGAGTTTCGGATTTAGAGGACACAGGAAGTCAGGCGGAATCAACAATACCCCAGATCCAATCAGAATTAGAAGATCTCCAATTTAGGTTGAACAAGATGGAAAACAGATCTCAGCGCTCAAACCTGAGGTTTGTAGGAGTACCGGAAGCAATGGAGGCAGCTTCATCCATCACCAAGGTGATCTCCGATCTCATCAGTGACTTCATTCTTCCAGAATCTGCAAAAACTGAAGCTGATCTCTCAATAATGAGAGCACATAAGGTACCATTTACACGCTCTGCAAACTTAAAATATCCTCGTACTATATTAGTTAATTTTGGCAAGAATAGGATTAAAGAGCAGTTTCTTTCACAAGCAATCAAAAAGAAAAGATTTAAATTTGGAGACGCCTTCAGCTTTCGTGTGTTTTCAGATATGTCTGTCACCATGGCTTATCGACGACTGGAGTTTGTTGGACTGATAGACAACTTTAAAGTGCTGGGAGCTCTGGCTGGTATTGTACAATTATCCAAACTCAAAGTACTTCATAAAGGACAAGCACACGTCTTTCAGCGTGTACAGGATGCAAAGAACTTTCTAGTATCTTTAAAGCAATGATAATGTGATTAGTGCAGGAGAAGGGGGGGTGGATGGAGAGTGGAGATAACATAAGGGGGGTAGAAGACGCGACAAGACAAGTAGCAAGTAGGGGGAAGGGGGGAAGTGGGGAAGAGCAGGAAAGAAATTGGATGTCTTATGGATAATTTTTGAGTTTTTTTTTTAATTGATGCATTATGTGTTAAACGCTTCCCTTCTTTCTTTCTCTCCATGGATTCCTCCGCCCGTCGGTCTTGTTGATCATATGAGGTCAGGCTTCAGGAGTGCCTTGTCAGTGCACTCTCCTTTGGGGTACGGAGGGCAGGGCTATGGTGAATGGGGGGCACAGGGAGACTAAGGGAGGGGGAGAAAGGGGTCAGGACAGGTGAGGCCCTTGATGAGGATGGGAAGGGGGGCACAAGGTGGAGGCAGGGCAAAAATGCAGGTGGAGGTCAGGCAGCTATATTCTCTATTTCAGAATGGGATTTGAGAGGGAAGTGCAATTAAGCATAATCAAAAATACTGTTGAAATACAATCGGCCAGAGAGACGACGGGGTGGCATCTTAAGGAGAGATAGACTAAAAGTTAAGAGTAGCTTTGTGCAATCTAAATGGAGCAAAGTATAAGATTAAACTTCAAACGGCCCTTAATTGGCTTGAAACATCCCAAGTGCAAGTCATCATTCTACATGAAACCCACTGGAAGGCTAATAGCAAGCCACCTAAACTCCCTGCGTATATCGCCCATTCCTACTTTGCATCCGCTAATGCAGCGGTACGAGGTGTGGCTGTTTTGTTTTCAAGAAAATTTGTAGGAAGAATAAAGAGAGTTTTTAGAGATCCACAGGCAAGATGGATAGTATTTACAGCTATGTTGGCGGTAAAAGAGATTCATTTTGTAAGTTTTTATGGCCAATAGAGGATGATGCGGCGTCAATGCAGGCTTTGTATATATATTTGTCTTCACTGTCAAGCTATTTCATAATCGGAGGGGATTTTAATATAATTCCCAACATCAAATGGGACACAACACACAGAAATAAAGCGCAAAATAAACCAAGAGCCTCTCAAATGCTTCTCAAACTTATCTCGGATTTAGCCTTAGTAGACGTGTGGCAAGTGGACCATCCCCAGTGGAAAGAATTTACATGCTACTCAAAAAGGTTTAATACGGCATCAAGAATTGATTATATTCTGATTTTATTTGCACTACAGTGGCAGGGGTCAGGAATACTTGCACATTTCTTTTCAGATCATTCTGTTCCATGGGTTAATATTAGCAAGTTAGGAAATCCGTAGCGCCGTCCACAGTGGCGATTGGATAGATCTCTCTTAGAAGAGGAAGGTTGGGTAGAAAAACTCAAAGCGTCAGTTACAGAATTTCTAGCGGTTAATGAGAATACAGCCTCTGTTTTTGGCATTTGGGGCACCACTAAAGCTTATATACAAGGAGAGGTAATTTCCTTTAAGGCTCGCCTAGGGAAATTAGCATGTGATCAAAGCAATTTGCTTCAGTGGGAACTAGAGCGTCAGTCCAGAGACGGAAATAAAATTTAACATTTAAAAGAGCTCAGGCCAAACTAATACAAGCTTCCAGAAGAATACGAAGAAAGCGAGCATCTGGCCTGGTCAGTTAAAAAGAGATCCAACTCTAATGTAATGAAAACTATATTTGATGAAGAGCTGGGCAGAAAGGTTAGTAAGCCTAAAGAGATAGAAAAAGTACTTCTCTCGCACTGTCGCAAGCTGTATACCGAGACAATGCAAGCAAACGGTTTACAGATCAAACAGTATTTAGATTCAGTGATACTGCCAAGCTTAGACCCAGGGGCACAGAATATACTAGTGTCCCCCACCACTCTTAATGAAGTAGTAGAGGCAATAAGGGGCGTCCCCAATGGAAAAGCGTCAGGAGAAGATGGACTTCCTGTGGAGGTTTATAAAATATTAGCTGATCAAATCGCCAAAATATTAGTCGACCTATTTCACGAAATAATAGCAGGAGCCGAGGTCCCTTCAGCATTTTCCAGGGCTATAGTGGTTAGCTTTGCCAAAAAGGATAAACCTCCGGAATACCCGGGGTCATATCGTCCGATGAGCCTCCTAAATCAGGATTATAAATTATTTACCAAGATACTCGCTGTCCATACAGCCTAGGTGGTGCAAGGACTGATTCATGAGGATCAATGTGGGTTTCTCGCGGGAAGACTATTGTCCACCAATACTAATTGTTTGATACAGGCAATGGACTATTTTTCTCATAATCATTATTCTGCGGCGATTATAATGCTCAATGTGGAAAAAGCAATTGATCCAGTTCAATGGGAAGCATTGTTTACGGTCCAAGGCAAGTTCTGTTTTCCATGGAAATTTATCCAGATGCTGCAAACGCTATATGTAGGGGCCCAAGCCAAGGTCTCAGTAAACACCCAAATAGCAGGACTGATACCGATATCAAGAGGCACGCAACAGGGTTGTCCTCTATCCCCAGTGCTGCTTGTGCTCTTTATCGAGCCACTGGCTGCTGCAATTCGGCAGGACCAATATATAAAGGCTTCTCTCCCCTTAGCGCCTGAAGTGAAAGTATTCACCGATGATATGATTTTAAACCTCAGTGCGGATTTACAAAATATCAATAGAACTTTTTTAAAGATTAAGGACTTTTCGGACCTTGGGGGTTATAAAATCAATCGGTCCAAATCAGAAGCTCTTTTGTATAATGCAGAAATATCAGTTTTACCAAAAGAGATTCGGGTGTTATCTTCATCTGCTAGCCCCATCAGGTACCTTGGCGTATATGTGTCTATAAATCCGGCAGACTTATTTTAGTTGAACTTCATGAGGGATCTGAAAAAGATTCAGGGAATATTATCGAAATGGCAGGTATCCACCATGACGATTATAGGAAGGACGGCACTGGTCAAAATAATGATTCTCCCTTTGTTGTTACTTGTGTTCTCCAGCAGAGTTTGGAGAATACCCAAAAACTTTTTTCAAGAGCTGGATTCATTAATTAGACAATTCATATGGAATCATAAGAAGCCTCGGCTATTGTTAGAGAAGTTAACTTCTCCAGTGGAAGATGGGGGGCTGGCACTCCCCAATGCTCAAACGTATTATGAAGCCACTATTCTGGATTGGGCGTCAAGAGCAGTGCTAAAGCCAAATCTTAATTTGTATCTCAATCAAATGGTGGCAGAAATTAATATGCAGCTTCCACGATTTCTTAAGCATCCCCGCCTCCCAAAAAGGGTAAGATATAAGATACCAGTAATGCTACAGACTAGTCTATCTTTAATACAGGTAAAATATCTGATTTGTAAGATTCACCCATCATTAAGACTTAGGCCCTCATTACGACCCTGGCGGTCGGCGGTACTTTGGGGAAAGGTACTGCCAACAGACTGGTGGTATCTTTTCCCAAATTATGACATTTGCGGTTTGGCTCAAGCCAAACCGCTAATGTACCACTCCGACCGCCAAGGTGGTAACGGCCGCTGGGCTGGAGAATTCAGTCTCCAGCCCGGCGGCCATCACAATCCCACCCTCGGGATTATGACCCTGCCTACCGCCATGGTTTTCATGGCAAGCGCACCGCCACGAAAACCATGGCGGTAGGCACGATCAGTGCCTGAGAATTCCCTCCCTGGCACTGATAAGGGTCTCTACCACCAACCTAACCCTCCCCAGAGTCCTCCCCCAGCCTCCCCCTCCCTCTCCTGCCCCCACATATTTCCACACCCACACGTGCACACACAGACAAACATACACACATGCATACCCACATCCACCCACACATGCACACATACATACCCACACACCGCAACACACACTAACATACATTGCCGCACACACCTATTCACAACACACAACATACATGTACACTCACATGCAGGCATTCACACACTCATTCAACGCGACTCACACCCGCATGCACAGACCCCAACACACAAAACCCCCACACACGCACACAACACCCCCACCCCACTCTCCTGTCGGAGAACCCGACTTACCTGCTTGTAGTGGGTCCTCCGGCTGGAGACGGGACACGGCGCTGCTGTCAGCAGCAGCGTTCGCCAGCAAAACACCACCAGGCTGTATCACTGCTCATGATATGGTCGGCGGTGTTTTGCTGGCGTGACGCTGCTGCCATGACCGTCAGCAGTATTCCGCCAGCATTCTGGCGGAATACCGTTGAGGGTCATAATGCGGGTGGGCGGCTGGTACCCACAGCGACGGTATGTTGGCAGCCGTCACCGTGGTGGTAGGCGCCAGTTACCGCAAATGTTGTAATGAAGCCCTTAGTGATGCATGGATGATAGATCTAGAAATTAGTCAAAGAAATGTTCAAACGTGGCAAGATGCAGGGATTAGTACCCTAGCGGACTTTCTTTTAGCAGATCGTATCAAACCATGGACCCAGTGCGTAATAAAATGATATCTCAGAGAGTTTAAAATTCTCCTACTGCCAAATTCAGCATTGTTTGCAATCAGTGGAAAAAGTAATAGATGGTTCCAATGAAGATATCTTTTAGGCCCTTTACAATAACCAATTAGGCATTGATAGATATTATAAAATACTTCAGGGAGGGAGCCTAATGAAGGCGATATCCCAGCTATTGGTCAGAATAGAAGATGTTACCGGGATTAAAATATGAATACAACAATGGCGAAATGCGGTGTCACAAAAAGCACTTAGAGGGGCGAATTGTAGAAGAATTACACTTTATTCCAAATGGATGCTATATTATACCCCCGCCAGGATAAAGGAAATGTACCCGGAGGCATCAGGGATGTGCCCACGTTGCCAAACGATTCTAGGGGATTGGCTCCATATGTGCTTATCATGCAAGCACTTGGCAGGGTATTGGGATAAGATCTTCCATAGGATAAGTGTCATGATATTGCACGACCTAGCTCCTAGTCCATTAGCGACATTATGGTGTATCACACAAAACACAGATCTGTCTATTACCGCTAGACAAATAGTATTTGTGAGCACCTTGATAGTTAAATCACTGATTCTAGGGGTGTGGAAATCACCAACACCCCCACGTATGTGGCTTGGGAGGCAAGGATGGAGGCGATACCTATCAAAGAAAAGCTGCATGCCGAGCGAATCTGAGCATTACGGAGATACCAGGGTATATGGGGGAAGATGAACAATGTGTAAAACGACTGGACTAGGGCGGGAGATAGAGTTCAAAACTAGTAGGCCTCGCCTGTAGATACACTTATAAAAATATAGGTTCAATTATTTCTGGGACAAGGATACTCACAAGAATAGTAATATATCAGATTGATCTTTTTTTTTTAAATGTATGTTGTGATGATGCAATAGTATCAGGTTTTGAATTATGGAATGTAATTGCACCTGCATTAAAAGTAAAAAAAAAAAAAAAAGAGAATGGTTGTTGAGATTCTCTGCTTCTGAATGGGCTTCAGGGATGGTAATGCAACCATGTTTGTTGCTGGTGGTGCTGAGCCCAGTGAGGGGTTTAAACCCTCTGCTGATAGAATCACCTGTCGTAAGGCTGGTATCTTTCGGAACTCCTTTCTGTTCTCCAGACCATGAGGGTCCATCTACGATTTTATTCTCATCTGCTGAGTTCCAAAGAGTAAATATCCTGTGAAGTAAGATCCGTAATTCTGTATTGGGCATCTGGTTTTAGACCAGTAAGACAAAGCCAAGAAGATCTTCTTGTGTAGATCCCGTGGGAGTATACATGCGTGGCAAGGTCTGCAGCATCCGCAGCAGCACTTATTATTTGGTTGGAGACCAATCCTCCTTCACTCAAGACTTCTAGAAAATCTTGTCAATCTACTTTGGGCAGTTTGTCTGTAAATATATTAAGAGAGTCCCACAAAGATCTATTGTATCTTCTTAGGAAGGCAGAAGCACTCACTACTTTCATGGATGAAGCGGATGTCACACACATTGCCTATGGAATATACCTGCTTGCTATCCTTATGTTATGTTAGGAGCATTTATAGAGCGCATTAGACCCAAGCGTATCTAAGCGCTAACAGAAAACCAGCAGGAGCATTACTGTGCAAAGTAAAGAGCCAAGTTTTTCTTTTTTTTAAAGATAAAGAACCTTTCTATGTTTGCAATGTGGGCTGGCAAAGTATTCCATAGATCACCACCCCTACGGAAAAGGCCTTTCCTCCAGATCTGGCTTTGCGAAATCTAGGAACAGCTACAAGCTTCAAGGAAGATGACCTAAGAGGTCTGGAAGGAGTGTGCCACCTGAACATAGCATTGAGCTGTTCCATGTTCTGGGAGTATCTGTAGGAACTGACGAGGAAGCAGCCACTGAATGGGTCTCACTGGTAGCCTCTATTATTACTAAATCCAGTTGAGGATCAGTCCTCAGGAACAGAGGGTCTTGGTCTGGAGACCTATTGTTTATAGAATATGTGATAGAGGCACTCCCAGAGATGCTGGAGTCAAGTAAATCTGCACTGGTTGTTCCAAAAGTGCTAGAAATATGGGTAATAGAGGCCTTGATACTGCTCTGTGATAGAGAATTGCAAAGGTGACTGAAGAGAAGGTTTTCAGTGTAGAAATGTCAATATTCAATTTTGACGCACCTCTTATCAATACCTTATTCAAAGTGGTAATGTCATCTATAGGAGACACTCCTGCTAGTGGTGTGCCTATTAGTGTAGGAGAGTAGTCTCTCACTGAACAGTGGGATGTGGTGGACCAGGAGGGTGATCTCCTTCTCCTATGCCTTGACTTGGAACGGTGGGATCTCCAAGATCATGAAATGGATCTGGTTCTTGTCAATTTTGATCTAGATCTATGAGTAAGGGGTCTCCTATATCTCCGTGGATACTTCGGCACAGGAGGATGTCTCTCCAGAGAGCTGATGGTAGTTTCCGGAGAAAACTGTGGAGAAAGTGTCCTCTTAGGTGATGGTGTATGCAGAGTCACCCTAGATGGGAAGTACGCCTGCGAAGAGTCAAAAGAATGAGGTACGAGTTTCTTTTGTAAGCTTTCCAGCCACGAAGAGTGAAGGCATATTTGACAGAAAAATGATATATTTTCTGTCAGCAAAATAGCTGTCTATACATTATGTACTGAGATCTTTAAAAAATAGGTGGTAGCTTTTAGAGAGTTTTTCTGCCAAAAAAGAGAGCGCTTAGTGCTCCAGGATCCTAACAGTGGGAAACGGAAAAAACAACTGGACTGATAGCCAACTGTGAGGCATAATGGGATACATGGGGTCCTGGGAGGTCTTCCAGGCACAGTGCTAGTTTTTGCTCTTATGTTCTAAGTGGCAGCTTTTTGGCTAAAAATGTTTCCTATTTCCCTTAATTTTCCTTTTAAATAAAGTTTGTGAAACAGTTGTGTGCTCTTTTTTTCTGTGTTTAACAGAAATTAGTTGCTAATTACTTATTGACCTAAAATGAAAATTCAAACTTAGTAGTCCCATTCAGAAGTTCACAGGGCCGGGGTGCCAACCTGTATCTCTGAACTTCCCAATCAGGCTACTAGACTTTACACAGTAAAAACATCAATTTAGGGTTATTACTGTTGGAACATGTAAAAGTACAGGTTCCACTTTTTAATATACAACACCCTGCCTTAGGACCTGTTAGGCCTGCCATAGGGATGACTTACATACACTGAAAATGGAGGTTTGGGCATTGCCATTATTTTTAAATATCACAGTTTAGTTAGCAGTTTTAAACTCATTAAGCTAATTTGGGTCTGCGGATGTTCTTTTTAATAGAGGTGTCACTTAGCCCACTGTCAAGCAATCTTTTAACTCACTCTGTTGAGAGAGAGATTGACAAAATTGGGCCCTTGAGGCACTAGATTACAGCCCATCTCTTCGGTTACGATGGATGATAAATGGCCATCTGCATGTATGTAGGGTTTGAGTCTGGAAATGTTGCTTCTAAGTTGAGTTTCGGATAATTCTATGAAAAGGTGCCAGTTGCTCAAGGATCTTTTCTGACCATGGCTGGACAGACAGAGCTGGAGAGGAACAGGAAGATACCTTTGATAGTTATGACTTTGTTATCAAAGAAATTACTGAATTTATCAAAATTCTTATCTGTTTGTGTTCTCAAGAAGCAGATAAGTTAGTGACCAATTTGATGATTTCAAAAAGCTTCTTAGGTTGTTATTTTTCTGGATGTAAGGGGCAGTGAAAACTGCTAAATGCTCCCATGGCGAGGGGAGCAACACATGTTTTATTTTCAAAAAGAAAATCCGGTTTCAAGATGTTCTACTTGAAAATAAGAAAAGAACACTACTTTGTACAATGGCTCCACTGAAGGAGCCCTGTACCAAACAGTAAAATGGTTTGACAGGAACTACAGTGATGGCAGTTCCTAGCAATGCTCTATAAATGACCACCAGCTCGGTGATCTTTTATAAATCTGGCGGGATAGAAAAGGATGTGGTAAGGTGACCTAGAAGGCACTGAACCAAAACGATAACCGTGAGGCTGGTCAACCATTAATGATATAAATACAATGGTTTTTTTTTCAGTAATATGGATAATTAAAATGGTTGCACTTGTAACTATACTTTTTTTAGTATTTCTGCAGGCATTTTGTGCATGAAAGGGAGGAACTATGGACACATACAAATGAATACAATCTATGCAATAATGACACTTAAAATCCAATTTCTAGCAAGGTTACTAATGTTAACTTACAGGGATCATACCATTTACAAATATTTTTTAACCTATTTGTACACTCACTTCCTTGGATCAAGTGCTTTGGGTAATCTGCGCACAACTACTCTGATTAAACCCCGTTACTGATTAAACTCTCGTTCACTGAAGAAGGGCACAAAAGCCAAACTAACTGTATGCCCACTGTGAATCAATGCACGATTTATAATATGCTTAAACCGAATCCATAAAAAGAGATGTTGATGGTTGGCAGCAGACAAACTTGTGAAACCAGACCTATGGACAAGTGAGCTAGACCAAAGCCTGGCATCTTCTTAACAGGTTCCTAACTTGAGCGTTCTTTTACAGTAGAAATCACCGTGAACTACCACACTCAGATGTAATTGTAGGCAGACACGTCCACCGCCTTTTTAATTATCTGTCAATTCCACAAAGGGTTTTTGCTTGAGCAGTCCACGAACAGACACAGATCTGTTATGCCCATAGAGTTTACTCAAGCCCACTTATTTACCCGTTCACACAGTAGTAATCTGTCATAGTCAGCAATTTTTAAAATGAAGAAAGTCATTCCCTCAAAAACAGGCTGACTAAACTTTAAATGGAGAAATGCATTTTCCACTAAAATGTTTTTGTGAAAAGGAAAATGTATAAAAAGAAGAGGACCGCACTGCTAGGATGTGAGAAGCGAAAAGGAGTATACTGGTGAGGGGTAGCATGTATAGGAAGGGGAGTAAAACATTTGCAAAAAGAGTGAAATATGGCGGGAGGAGGAGTAAAGGGGTATGGTACAAATGGTGTGAAACAGGAGGGGAGTGACTTTTTTTTTTTTAAAAAGGCAGTATAGCTGCAGGGGGAGTAAAGGTTTAAAAAAGGGTGTAAAGCAAGTGGGGAATCGAGGTCTTGTGAAATAAGCAGTGCAAAGCCAATAGGTCTCGGCAATCCGAGAGCTATATGCGTTGTCAATGTGTTATGGTGTGGAGTACATGTATATGGTGTGGAGGGGAATTATGTGGGTTGGATTAGAATTGTGTGTTGTGGAATTGTGTGGCGTGGAATTGTATGTTGTTGAGTGGAGTTATGTGTTGTGGAATTATGTGGCATGGTGTGCAGTAACATTACGTGGATAGTAATTACATGGTATTGAGAGTACAGGAATTATGTGGAGTGGGAGTGTGTATCATGGAATGTAAATATGTGCAGTGGTATTGTGTCTTGCGGAGTGGCATGCTGTGGAGTGGAATTATGTGGTGTGGTGTTGAATTTTGCAGCATGGTGTGGAATTATGTGGTGTGGATTGGATGTATGTGGTGTGTAGTGGAACTGTGGAGTGTATTTATGTGGTTTGCTGTGGAATTATGTGGAGTGGAATGGAATTGTGAGGAGTTGGAAGTGCGTGGCGTGGAACTGTGTGGGGTTGGTTGAAAATATGTTGAGTGGCATGCTCTGGAGTGTATTTATATGCATTGTTCCTATATGGGATTTATTTAAATATTTTACATGGTGAGAAAGGACGCCAAAAGATTCTACCCGCACAAGCTGATTTTGTGAACTAGGCAACACAAATTGGCTTTGCCAACGCTTGTTAATACTGAAATGACATTGTTTGTTATACAACTCAGAGCCTGAGTTGTTTTACAGAGTATACTTTGTGTGATTTGTCCATGCATGTTAGTATATTTTCTAACTCTGCAAGAATCAAACTATAGAAATCAGCTGGTTGTCCAGCGTGGATGCAGTGGCGGCCGGTAATTTTAAGAGGGAGTAGTGCGGAGGAGAGGGTACATACACACACACAGTGCTTAATTTGTAAATAAAATGGTGCCGGTGCTTAAAGCCCTCCTCTTAAACACATGGCTGCTGCAATTAAATCTGCGAACACAGAATACTGAGGCAGCGTAATCCCGATGCCATCTCTGACCTCTTCAATCCATTTAAAGCCACTTCCTGCCCCTTCTGCTCACACCTGCAGCTTTCTCTCATCATGATGCTTTTTCGTTTTTCTCTTCCGCCGTCTATCCCAAACGCGTCTTTTGCTCAGAGCAAATGTTCGAGGCAGAAGACTAAGCGCCGGCCCTCAAAAATAAGTGCGGGTGCTCAGCACCGGAAACAACAAGCACAAATTAAGCACTGCACACACACACTTACCTCCATCGCTCACTGCTGTTCGAATCAATAATGTTGTCAATGTGTGTCAGGCTCTATGGAGGTGGGCAAGCCAGCAAATCCATAAACCGAGCTGAGCGAGAGGTAAGTCAAGGATCTGGCTTAACCCTAACAGACAAAGGTTGATCTGCGACTTCAAAATATTGTCACATTTGACTTCAAAATCCAAAGTGTATTCCTTTAACATTAGGAAGTGTTTCACTTTAGAACGCTGCATTATATAACTACTTGGGCTATATTTAAGAAGCTCTAGCGCCACATTAGGGTATTTTGTTTTACGCTAATGTAGTGTAAGGCTTCAAAAATGGCTGCACCATATTTACTAAGTGGTGCTTTTGCATGCACCATGGCGCAAACCATGCATTGCGCCACTTTGTGACCCATTGTGCCACTTTATGCCTGCGCCAGGCATAATGTATGTAAGGGGGGCGTTCCCTCGTTAGGGGGTCCGAAAAAATGGCACAAAGAAATCTAAAAGATTTCTTCTTTGCACCGTTTTTTGCAGCATTTATAACACCTGTACAGAGCAGGTGTTAAAAAGGCGGCACACGATTATTTATAATGGGCCTCAATCTGCTTTGAAGGATTATCATAATAAATGTTGACGCTAATCCTGGAAAGCGCCAAACTAGTCTCTAAAAGTTTTACCCTAGTTCCCTAAATACCACCATGGTGCACCACATATTAAATACGGCGCACGCATGGTCGTGTTAGGGGGCGCTAAGGGGCGTAAGAAAAGTGGCGCTGCAGTGGATGCAGTGCCACTAATGCAATGCCATTTTTCTTAAATCCGACCTAATGCTTTTAGTGATCAAAGAGGCAAGTTAGTTGTCTTGTATCCCTTATATATGGCCCATCATGTTGTAGATAGAGCAAAATTATAGTCTATTATATCATATACAATAAAAACTTCTATTCAGTGCATACCAATAACTCGGATTATTAAAAGCTGCTTGCAAGTGTAATGGCCATGATAAATGGGGCACAATGGTGTAAAGTAATTGCCTAGAAATTGCCAGGCCAAGGTTTTTTTTTCACATTCTGTTGTTCAGCCACTCGGAGGGTATCTTCTTTTTTCTCCTGTTTAACACCAAAGGATAATGGGTCAGAAGTAGTAAGGTCTTTTATATTTGCAAAACCCTGCAACTCACAAAATCATTGAGTTTCCCACAGCAAAATGCCCTTTTCAAAGGTATAAATCAATTTTTACGTGTTGGGAAATAATTTCTGACTCGTAAAATGTGTTTTGCAACACATATTGAATCCTACTTTTGAAGGGGTGTTTCTTCCAACTAGCAGTGGAGGCAGCCACATAACTCAAGGGGAAGGGCAGAGAGGTGGGGCAGGGGAGAAGTAGACCAGGTTAAAAAAAATTTTTTTTTAAAAGCACTTAGCTTGCCTCTGTCCCTGCGCCTCCTGCCACCTCGCGCCCTTATTCTTCTGGTGTCCCAGCATTCACTGCTGCGACACAAGCACAAGTTCCCGAGCAATCCTGGTGCTGCTCTCATGCATAACTTAGTATAAAAGTAGCACCAGGATTGGTCTGAGTGGAAGTGACTGCACCTCAGACACAGTCCTGGGGTCTGTGCAGTTTCTTCAGCCCGGCTGGTAAACACAGCTGGGCTGGAGAAACCTAAGTGTGCATGTGTGTTTGGCCGGCCTGAGACTACCAGGCAAACACACATGCACACTTAGGTGCACTCTCCCATCCTCCCCCCTCTCACCTCCCATTGCTGGCTATGCCAGAAGCAGAAAAATAGAATAATAGTAAACTATTGTATTATGTTTCTGCTTCTGACTCAGTCAGTGGGGCGACGATCCACCACCATAGTGAAGGAGCTGCCCCTGGCTGGATGCTGGCCAAGCAAATCTACTGTTCAGTCGGAGTAGTGCTCTCTAGTCAGGGTGCTATTTGGTTGGTATTTTAGCAACATGGCCTGTATTTGTATTTGAAGACAAGTAAAAAAAAATTAGAACACTTAGTAAAAGCTGGTCTTATTTCCTCTTTAAAATGAAAACTTTAAATATGAATTACAGTTAAGAATAAATTAAGCTACTATTATTCTCAAGCTGTCTAAACTAATTTAAATTATTGTCACAGAAAACACATGCATACTTGAGTAAAAAAAAAGGACATAATAGATTTTACAGAAAAATGTCCTCCAGTCAGTCAGTAAACCAATATTCAACCTTAACAAAAGAGCATAAAAGTACAAAATGCAAACAATTCAAACAACAACATAAGATATTTTAAAAAAGATAAAAAGTAAAATAAATAAACTAACCATTACATGTGCTTGATGCATTATGTGTTTAGATTCACAATACGACCTCCGAGTGAGATCATTAGCGAGCAGCAGACAGTACTAAATAGAGAATCAATAAAGTGCATATACAAACAGCTGGCGAGACTTATCATAAATTAGCCCTCCATGGATTTCTTGCTGTGAATGGACATTTCTAAAAAACAGCAAACTCTAAAACAGACCTTACAGCATCTGTGAGTACAAGAAAGCCTCCCTACACTTTTCAAAAGCCAGCGTTTTCACCCATTGTTTGAGGCAAAATTGACAGAATTTACGATAAAATTTTCAGAAGAAAAGAAAATACAAAAAATGACTGCTCTGCCATTCCATCACAGGGACAAGGGGGCAATTTAGAATCCCACATCTTCACCCCCTCAGGGAAGCACAGTGAGCGCCACACTGTGCCTGACCTAAAGTGGAAAAGAAGCTACCTCTTCCAGCATGTAAGTTCCAAAATTAAATAAGGGGCAGGGTCTCCTGAGGATAATGCAACAAAATAGTTGCGTATAGAGTACTTTCGTAAAGTGTCATCAATTCTTTGGGAAAGAGCAAACTCTTCAAAGTGGGTCTTGAACCACCTCTTGTCAGACTTACTGATAGTCTCTGGTGCAGAAAGCAGATCTGGGAGTCCAATGGTAACTGTTACTAGCTGACATAATTTAACCAAGGAATGGATAGGGCCTTCTCTTGGTTTCGACAGTTACGAATATGACCTCTCTGTTAAAAGTACCTTTATTTTTGGACCACAACGCTCACCAATAGCAAGAGGGGTGGGAGGGCGGTGAGGGTAGGCATCTTAATGTGGTTGGAGACATAAGCAAAATTTAGCCCGGAATGGAATATAAAATTGGAGCTCGAGGGCGGTAAATTCAGTAGTCGCATGCAGATCCTATTTTTCTCTATCTGTATGGGAGAGGTATTATGATATCTCCACGCCCCTGCACAATACGTGGCTATGGGGACACATTGCAGACTCAAGGTTTTTAGATATGGGGAGATGGTACTCCTACCACCCGTCTTAGAGAGGTTAGCTAGAGACCCAGCCGCCTGCCCTAATATCACTCAAAAATATTTGTACCAAGCTCAGATGCTGCTCATGTATCTTTAACGATAACAAAAGATTCTGGCTGTGGCCCACAGACCATTATATGGGATTTCCTGACATTGGTCTTCATGCCGAAGCTACTCATAAATGCAACAAAGTATTCAATCATTGAGCGCCAAGCACAAGGTGTCCTAGCCGTTAACACCTCATCATCGGCGTATAATAATGCTAAGACAGGGGAAGTTGAGAACCTTGGGACATCCCTGGTAGAGTTAGATAATTGGGTGCAAACGCTATTGATGTAAATAATAAATATCAGGGGTGCCAGAACGCACTCCAGACGCACCCCGCTTGCTAAAAGAAAAACATCAGAAAGTTCTCCTGCTGTGTTTACCGCATCCTGGCACCCAGATTGTTCTGCAGAGTGTAAAAAACTTAACAAGGGAGTCATCAACCCCTAAGTTAGGCAGCATCAGCTAAAATTTGCTTCTGTTCACCCAATCAAAAGCTGAAGACAGGTTCATAAAGGCCAGGTACAGAGGGCGATTGTGTACTTGCTCACAATCAGGTGAAAGTTCAAGCACTGCTCCACTATTCATAGCCCAAGACAAAAGTCATACTTACAACGAGACAGAATGTTATTGTCATTAAGCCATGCCTGAAGACGATTGAAAACAACCCTCCCAAGACCTTTACAGAACTCTCTATAGGGAAATTAGCATGTAACAAGAAGGGGACCCTTTTAAAGATTAGAACTATAGTAGAGAAGGTCCAGGACTCTGGGACCTGGATACACAACAGTTGTTAAATACGTTTGTAAGCAGTGGGGCTTATTAATCAAGGTTAATGTTGGACCTGGCCCTTTCTGCAGGGTTATCTCCACACTTTGGGGGTTATTCTAACTTTGGAGGAGTGTTAATCCGTCCCAAAAGTGACGGTAAAGTGACGGATATACCACCAGCCGTATTACGAGTTCCATAGGATATAATGGACTCGTAATACGGCTGGTGGTAAATCCGTCACTTTTCCATCACTTTTGGGACGGATTAACACCTCCTCCAAAGTTAGAATAACCCCCTTTATGTATTCTTCTGCCTATTTTTTCTGACCTGTTTTTGTTGGCTTTAGGACTCTGGGCACTTTACCACTGCTGACCAGTGTTAAAGTGCAAGTGCTCTCTGTCTAAATTGGATTGGTAATTGGTTTATACATGGTTGGCATATCTTATTTACTAGTAAGTCTCTAGTAAATTGCATTAGAGGTGCCCAGGGCCTGTACATCTAATGCTACTAGTGGGCCTGCAGCACTGATTGTGCCAAACACTTGAGTAGCCCTGTAAACATGTCACAGACCTGCCACTGCAGTGTCTGAATGTGCAGTTTTAAACTGCCAGTTCGACCTGGCAAGTGCACCCACTCGCCAGGTTCAAACCTTCCCTTTTGCTACATGTAAGTCATCCCTAAGGTAGGACATGCATTGATGTGTTTTGCATGTCCTGATAGTGAAATACTGCTAAATTAGTTTTTCACTGTTGCAAGGCTTGTCTCTCCCATAGGATAACATGGGGATTTCCTTGAAATATCTTTTAAGTGCAGTTTCCCATTGGGAGCAGATAGAATTATGGAGTTTGGGATCTCTTAACTCACAATTTAAAAATACATCTTTTTTTTAATTTGTTTATTGGATTGTAAGTTTAAAAATGCCACTTTTAGAAAGTGGGCATTTTTTTGCGTAACCATTCTGTGCCACTGCCTGGCTGTGAAATACACGTCTGGGTCAGAATGACAGTTGAGCTGTTTGTGAATTCACTCCACACAGTCACACAAAGGGAGCTGAAGTGTGTCCTGCACTTTACACATTGCCTCTGAGATAAGCCTGACTGCTCGTGCCAAGCTACCAAGGGGATGAGCAGGGGTTATCTCAGGTGTGTGACTCCCTTACCCTGACTAGAGTGTGTGATGGCGTGAAGACCAGCATTGCCTCACTTACTGGCCGCGGTCAGATCAGCGGTCTGCATCTCAGATGGCCGTTTCTGCAGCGGTTTGCTTTTTGGCTAAACTTTCCCTTTGGGCACAGTTTGGACTGCCCTTGATGTTTGCCCTCTTAAGTTGGTTTTCTGTTCCTTGCGTTGCAAACACTTCCTTTGTGGTTGTGCTCCTTGCTCCCGTATCCTGTGATTTTGGATTTCTCCTGTTCTTTTTCCAGCTGCAACCTGTTCCAGTTCTTTTTTGTGCTTTTGTTCTTCTTTTTTCAGGAGGCCTTGATCCTGAGATTTTTCCCACGTTGGGTTTTTTCCTTTGGGACTCCTTCTGGAAGTTACGGCCTGCTTGGTGTTTTATTATCAGCAGAACCGTGGCTACTGGAAAGGGTCGCCCCTACCTTGGTCAATCCAGAACAAGCAAGAAACCAAGTGGTGCCCAGAGACTGGCTGATTATACCGGTAAGAAGCACTCAGGTCGTGACAGAGTGAGGGTCCCTACTTGGACAGGGTGTAAACTGACTGCCAACTAGAGACCCCATTTATAACACTTACATTTGAATAAATCCATAGGGATCCCATCAGGACCTGGAGCTTTACTAATTATTAAGTGCATCCTCAACTTACTGAAGGGAAACCTGAAAGGGCAGGGAGTGTGCTAAGCATTCCCGTAATGTACCATTACAAGCCTTAGCCACAGGCAGGTGATGAATCAAGGTAAAATGCTTCACCCAATCCTGACCCAAGATATTGCCCATCAAGAGTTGGTTCGGTGGAACATCTAACAAAGGTGACTAACTGTATCCCAGAATACCTTACTACAGTTATGGACCGCTGCAAGCTCTAGAGTTTCCCAATCCCTTTTAAACAAGGCATGTTACCTCTCTGCGAGAGCAAATTTATAAGCTAACATTGTCTCCCTAATCTCTCCAGCATCTCTGAGTAAAATGCTCAGGGTGGCAGTAGGGTTTTTAAGATGCTACACTACCCGTAGACCCGTTCCTGGAATGTCTGTTGATTTGATCTCACACTAGAGGAGGGTTTTCTCTGAGCAGAGGGACGGCCCCAGCAATCTCAAGGGACTTATAGCCACCCCATTGGGTTTCTACTACCTCACTTCCTAAACACCACTGAACCAGTTGCCTGGAGGCGAAAATGTGGTCTATAACAGATGTCAGCCCCCCTCCCCTGTAAGTTGGTTTCTCAAGCCCGGCACCCTGAAAACAGACTATAACATCAACTAGATCCAACATGGCAATAGATCCCTTCAGCTCCACCCCCATAGCATCCTGGAAGCACATACAGCAGCTCAAGGCCCATAATAAATTCAAATAGATCCTCAAACAAATGACAATGAGAACTTGAAAGATTGCTGTTCTAAAAATTAACCAAATAAAAACAAAAAGCACTATACCTGTCCTTTATAAACAGAGCTTGACAGGAGTGGCTAGCTGTAACAACTATTGAGACTTCTATTCTAAGATTTACCTTAACCCATATGGCAAGACCGCCCCTACCCGTCCCATGAGAGTAAGCCACCGCAGGAGTCGAGTAACAAGAAAAGCCCTTTCACACAAAGGGAGAGATAGACTAGGTCTCTTGCATAGCTACAAGGTTGAATATTTCAATAAAAGCAACCCAATCAGTATTCTCAACCTTATCTTTACGATCTGCCACATTTCAGCTGATAAAGGAAAAAAAAGGTCACCAGGAGTTGCCCCTCCTGACCTATGCCCCTTAGCCAGGGCTGCACCCTCCAGGGAGACTTCTGTGAACCAATTAGCAGGCAAAAGGGGTGACTGTATACAAATTGCCTCGGAGGAGGCCTTCAGAATTAGATTTGCGCCCTTCAGAGTTGCACAAAGCGAGAAAGCAAGTTCATGACATATAGTGGACCAGCTCAACCTAATCAGAGTAGATTGACCCAAGTCCAGTTCCCTTCTTAAGCTCCTTGTGGGCAAGCAAAGTCAATCCATCTCATTAAGATCCGTTAGAGGTGCAAACAGATTTTTGCATGGGATGCACCTATCATCTGAGATGCTGTTGCCAGCCGAACCTAAGGGTAGAGGGGGATTATAGTGCAGATGCGAAGGTATATAAAAGAAGCCAAGTGGTAGAATGTTGTTTTTGGCCACAATTCAGACCTGAAGCCCCAAAGAAAGGATGTTTTTTTTAATAGGCAGGATACCTAATGTTCATTATAACACAGTCCCCTTGTATTGCCTTAAAGGTAGGCCCAATCCAGGCCATATGACGCACCATCAAAATATTCTTGTGGTCCTGGATATCAAATCTAAAATGGCTAGAAAGCCAATGGCACTCCTTATTATGAAGCTGTCCAATAGCCTCCTGAGCAGGATCTGACAATGAAGGAACACCAGCCAGGACCATGGTCCAGGGGCAACAGGCCTATTGGTCGGTAACGTGGATGCAGGGTCAGGCACATGAGTCGCCTGAGGAGGATGCTTACTGGGTACTAATGAACTAGGACAGGTTCCCACAGTGGCTGACGTGATACAGGAAATAGGTGGGCAGGGGCCAGCTGGCAGAGGACTGGATGAGCTAAAGGTGGGGCCAGATTACCCCTGGATGTTGTAGGAATCTTAGCAGCTTCAGTAGGCAGAAAAGAAGGTTCCATTATCACAGACGTCTGCTGGTTCTGGCAAATGGCAAGGATTTTCCCAACTTCAGCCTATCCAGCTTCTCCCAGAGAGGAGTAAGGAAGTCTTTGACAGTGGCCGTCAGTGTATGCAAAACAGGAGCCCATGTAAAATTGCCAAGGAGAGGATCTATGGTGTTTACAGAGTCAGGCAGGCTGGAAGAGACTTTGACAACGTTCTGACTCTTCCACTTGCGATTCGCAGCAGGTGAACGTACCATTGAAGGGGGAGCTGTGAGTGATAGGGCTTTAGTAGGCTGAAGGAAGAAGCCACAGGAGGAGACAAATCTGAAACCAAAGTGGGAATAGGCCTCTCCAGATCTACCTGGTCCACAAACAGGTTGGCAGCAACAGCTTCCTCTGCTCCAGGGAACCCAGCTGAACTAACAAGGCCCGGTGACAAATGTGGTTCCCACAGGTCTATTTTTTTTTTTAATGGGTCATACTGCTCTGGTAAGAAAGGAGTCAATATTAGTATGATTTTTGTCTGTTGCTTGTTTGGCACACACTAACTTCCTTTTGTCCATTGTGTTTGATAGTGCCTACTCACTGGAGGAATTATGATACAAGCGAAGCAGAAACATCAGAGCCCAAATAAGATCAAATATGCAAAACAGAGGGAACCGAGGGGGCTAGACTTAACACAGCTTTCCAGAAGAAGGCAGACCACTTACTTCAGGGAGAAATACCAGTCCACATACAGTACTGTTAGAAGAACACAAATTAGGCCAAAAAGTAAAATAAAAACAGGGCCAAGACAGCAGGCCCAGCCCAGCCTCGTCCAGCTGCAGACAGACACAGATGGACCCTCTCTTGATCTGGTCTTCGCCCGACATGCGCTGTGGTGTCCCGTGCCACGGGGATGCAACAGGCGCTTTATAGCGTGTTGCAGCGGAAGAGACGTTTCCCTCCTTGCTGGCCCCTCCTCACTCAAGACACACCTTAATTATGGGACAGCAAGTTCCTCTGTAAAGTTCAGTGTGATTGCAGAAATTGTAGGAGTCCTGCGCCGTGGGGATGCAACAGGCGCTTTACAGCGCATTGTTGCGGGAGGGATGTTTCCCGTCTTGATGGCCCTTCCTCACTCAAGGCACACCTGAATTATGGGACAGCGAGCCCCTAAAAGTTCAGAGTGATTTCAGGAATTGTAGGAGTTTTCTCCAATATCAGCTACAGACCAATGGAAAATTTCAAAACGTGGATGAATGTGCAGACTTTTTTCTAAGACAAATGTGGCAACCCTGTCTCTGATTGTGATGCACAGGAACATGTGAACTAGCTTTTCATTTCTATTTAAAAAGACCATCAAGAAAGAAAGTGAACTTGGAGTTTTGTTTCAGAGTATTGAACTTAACCCTTATATTTTCATGAAAGACACATAGCTTAAAGGAGCTCTGATGACTAAATCAAACTAGGAAGCAGAGATTAATACTGAGCTGGGTTTACACTGCCAATTTCACACGTCATACTTTGAATGATTTTCTGGGTCTCTGCTAGCAGTATTTTTTCAAACATCAGATGTTGTTGCATTTGCAAGCAGCGAAGCGGGAGGAAGTTGTGGAAGAGGTAAGCAACACCGGGACACAAATAAAGAAAATCCACTTTCTTTGAAGTCTGAGAAGGAAAAGTAAACAAGGGCCCTTGGAAAACAGTGTCTGGCATTTAATCTCGGTCTTTGAATGCACAGCAAATGTGATGAAAGAAGAACAAGATATACAGTAAAAAGTGAAAACCCAAGCACTCCTGTTAAGTGCTCTTTAACAAAGAAAAAAATAGTTCATAAAACAGATCCTAAAATAGGAGCACTAGATGGATAGTGTAACAGGACCATGCTCTTGGGGAGGGCTAAACATAGGAAGAGGCATGATAAATGCATGCTAGGGACAAATGGGGAGAAAGAATATGACAGCGATGATTGAGCCAACATATGAGAATCCTGTGGGATGTCTGAAGCCCTCAATGTATATACAACATGTTACTTTGAGATAGCGCATGTGCTATCCAGCCGAGACCTAAAAAAGTGAGTAAAACAGGATGGGGAGTAAGTGATTTTACTATAAAGGGAGTTAAGCAAGAGAAGGAGTAAGTAGGTTTATTAAAATAAGTAGCATGAGGGGGAGAGTAAGGGTTTGTAAGAACAAATATAGGAATACAGTGGGAGGGAGAGTAAGTAGTTTTTACAAACAAGTATTGGCAAAGCAAACACAGACAATGGAGGCTGGGCTGTTCCTATGGGGAGCATGGTCAAGACTGATTTGCGTATGGATGGGTCCAAACTGGGGTGGCATGGTGAGCAAAGGAACAATGGATTTAACCCAGATCTGTGACTGGGGTGACTATTTGAAAAGTTTCAGCATTCGGTCCATCATCCTTTTGTGTTGCTAATTGAGGGTGGGTGGGCAGGAAGGCAAACAGACAATAGAGGTTGGGCTGGCACAGACGGGGAAGCACACGGACAGCAAGAGTGGGTGAGTGGTAAAGGGGAAGCACATGAACAACAGCAAGTGGACAAGAATGTGGAAGCCCATGCACATTGAAGGGTGGGAGGCCGAGGATGGGAAGCAAAGAGACAAAGGTCCTCATTATGACATTGGTGGTAAATCCCGCTTATCGCTGAGGTGACGGCTGCCAATATATCGTTGCGGAGGTAAACATCCATCCACCGTGTTATGACACACACACCAAACCGACAGAGTACTGCCACAAACACAAATACGCCAGACCAAAGGTTAGTGTTAAACTGTTCAGTACGAACACCCATACCGTTACGCTAACAAACCAACTCCCTCCACATTATGACCCACGAATCACCACAGCAGACATTCAACGGCGGTAAACCATTGGCAGTACACACCGGTGCGGTCATAATGGCCACCAAAATACAAAACAACACAACATTGGCCAATACCAAAAACACACACCTGACACTAATACACACACCACACCCACCCACCAATAGCACTATAAAACACACACCCATATTACCCACAACCCTTTGCTAACATGAAAAGACTGCAATAGGTAGCCACGCAAATCATAGAGACAACTACACACACAACCACCCATTCATCCGTCACACACCCCACACCTCACCACATTACTCAATGCCCTCTGCACAACACACACAAACACCCATGTCCCCAAAAAGGCACCCCCATTTCACTGATGAGGAGTTGCGGGTAATGGTGGAGGAAATAGTCAGGGTAGAGCCACAGCTGTTTGGAGCACAGATCCAGCAGATCTCCATTGACAGGAAGATGGAGCTATGGAGGAGAATTGTGGGCAGAGTGAATGCCGTGGGACAGCATCCATGAACAAGGGATGACATCAGGAAGAGGTGGAACGACCTACAGGGGAAGGTATGTTCCATAGCAGCAAGGCACCAGCTCGCTATCCAGAGGACTGGCGGTGGACCCTCACTTCCTCCCCCACAGATGACAGCATGGGAGGAGGAAGTCTTGGCAATCCTGCACCCTGAGGGACTCACTGGAGTTGCCGGAGGAGTGGACACTGGTAAGTCAATATTTACTACCTTTTCCCCCCATACCTGCAAGCCAACACCACCCCTCACCCTGACACCCATCGCTCCACTCCATCCCACACAGTGCACCACCACAATTAACTAACCTAAATGCCAAGCCCTACATGCCATATCCACTGCATGTACATCCCTTCCAGCCCTGCATGTACATCCCTTCCAGCCCTGCATGTACACCCACCACCAATGCATGCACAGCTCAGAGAACTAACAATGCCACAAAACATCACCATACACAAACAAAGGTGGCAGGGCAACAGCAACAATATAGGGGAAACTAGGGATGCAGAATACGTCACAGACATGTAGAATAATACGCCACTTACATCCCTACAGGTGCCCCAGCCAATCCCAGTGGTAAGGAGGTGCCATGGCTACCTAGACCCCTACCAGAAGATGCCCCCAGTGATGACAGCAACACTGGACTTCTGGATCCTGATGAACTCTCTGGCCCATCAGCGACCACTGGTCAGTCAGATATCCCAGCTCACACCCAGTCCACCACAAAGCCTCTCCCCTCAGTATCCAACACCACAGCAGCCGCCCAACATCCCCAGACCTCTGTCCCCAGGACACGTTAATCAGCAGTGTGCCCACCTGCACAGGGACCCCAGTCCACACCTCACAAGCAAAACAATGAGGGTCCTGGGGTCAGTGGCAGTGGGCACACCGTTCAGGGGACGCAGGTGGCCAGGGACACTGGAAGGACAGCTTTGTGCCAGGGGGAGGACAGGCCCAGGGAAACAACTGTCCAGGAGGAACTCACTAATGTCCTGGGGGCTTACCAACAATCCCAGGACAAGATAGGTCAGGTGATAGACATCATGCAGGAGAACCAGGGGCTGCAGGAGGAACACCACCAGGAGATCAAGAAAGAGATGCAGGCCCTGAACACCACCATGGTCTCCATTGCAGGGGTGCTGGGTGATATGGCCAACAACATGAGGGAGTACACCAGTGGACCCCTTCCACTAGCCAGTCAACTAACCAGCCCTCCACATCTGCTGCAATTAGTGGACAGGAGTCCCTGCCACAGGACCCACAGGCCACAAGCACCCCCTCCTACTGCAGAAAGTGAACCACCCCACAGACATTCCCTGCGACCCAGACAAACACCAGAGACACTTGCCACGACCAAGACCACCGCCATGAAATTAGACTCTCCTGAATGTCCCCCTTGTGTTCCATTGTGTCACCTTGTCCACTTTGAACTGCCATTGCTCCCTTTCATATGGCCCCTTGGACACTGGACCTGTGCTGCAAACAGACTGGACCACTACACTGGACTTTCCTCTACCATCACACCATTCCATTGCACTATTCCTTAATAATTTTCACTGCAATAAACACCCTTGAACACAATTGGAGTAATAGTGCTTTATCTGACAGAAATGTGCAATGTATTGAAATGTATCATCCTGTGCAATTGTCCAGAATTGTCCAGAACTTTGTGATCACATCAGTACACAGTTGTAACCACACCAACATCTGCAAAATGGGAAGGCATAGGTAACAGTCAGGTGGGATGCTAAGGAAGTGACTGCCATCATGTTACAGCCACAGAGAAAATTAATTTATTAGAGGAATGGTCAGTTCTACTGTCTTACCTGTGTGTCATTGGAAGTACTGCAGCATTACTGATGTCCTGTTGTCCACATCCTCACCCTCTTCCTCCTCATCCTCACTGTCCTCAGGGTCCACTGCTGCTACAGGAGCATTTTCACCCTCCTTCTCCTGCAGATAGGGCACGTCGTCTGATGGCCAGTTTGTGCAACATGCAGCATACAACTATCTGGCAGACCTTCTCAGGGAAGTAGCAGAGGGATCCACCTGTCGGATGGAGGCACCTGAACCTGGCCTTCAGGAGACCGAAGGTCCTTTCAATAATCCTCCTGGTACGCCCAGGAGCATCATTATAATTATTCTCAGCCCCTGTCCTCGGATTCCTTACCGGGGTCAAGAGCCAGGACACATTTGGGTAGCCAGATTCAACTGCAAGAAGTGAGGGACAAACATTAGCCTTGCACAATGGCATTGGGAATGACTCCTGAAGGCATACACTGACATACATTGAGTAGGGACTCAGGCTCACCTATAAGCCACGCTTTGTGCCTCTGTAGTTGTGCCATCGGTTGTGGGGCTCTGCTATTCCTCAGGACGAAGGCTTCATGCACTGACCCAGGATACTTGGCAGTGACGTGGGCGATGTACTGGTCAGCAAGGCACACCATCTGGACATTGAGTGAGTGGAAACTCTTCCTATTCCTGAACACCTGTTCATTGGCCCGGGGAGGGGGGCAGGGGTACAAATTCTATATGTGTTCCGTCAATGGCCCCAACAACATTTGGAATATGTCCCATTGCATAGAATCCAGCCTTCACAGTGGCCAAATCTTCTACTTGGGGGAAAGCGATGTAGCACGTCAGACAAAACCCTTGCCAGCACTATTGAGAACATTGGCTGTGACAGCCCTGCAGCCAAGCCCACTGTCACTTGGAAAGAGCCTGTTACCAGGCCATGGACCTGCACATGAGGGGGGATCCCAGTGGGATGATGGATAGCAGATATTGGATGAGGCTCCAATTAAGCACACAGCTCTGTGATTGTGGCCCTGTCCAGTTTATATGTGAGTATTATGTGTCTGTCCTCCAGTGTAGCCAAGTCCACAAGGGATCTGTACACAGGGGCTTGCGTCCTCCTCCTATTCCTCCGCAGTGGTAGGTACCTAAGGGACAGAAGAGTGAGAAGGGAGGGACAACATGAAAAATGGATTCACCACTTCAGTGTACATAGAGCATGCATGTAACTGGACACTGTAAATGGCTATATATGTACAATTGACACCAATGACACAGTTTTTATTCTAAAATTGTGTACCAGCACTATAACATGGCAACCTCCTGTCCTGTATGAAGGGACAAGTGGAAGTGATCTCACTCCGTCGGCATTGGGCGTCATGGCGGAAGGTGGTCTGCACCACAGTACAATTCCTCATTGGCCAACATCGGGCTCTAAGAAGTACAGTATCCAATGAGTGTCACCGCCGGTGGTGACGGTGTACACCACCACGGACGTGAGCGACATTTGCTGACTATAACCTCACTTGATTCCTGATTTTCCACAGGAAAACACCTCCACTGCGTGTGCTGCTGTGACCTGTGTCTGGAACCCGTCATGGCCTGTGTGACAGGGGGAAGGGCCCCACCCTTCACTTTGGAGGAGTTAGAGCACCTGGTGGATGGGGTCGTACCCCTGTATGAACAGCTGTATGACTTCCAGACCAACAGGTAAGTACACCATGGGGACGTTGCATGCGACGAGGCTGCATGGAGATGTGTGTGTGTGCTGGCAGTGTGTCATTTGGGGGGGTATGGCTGTGGTAGTGTACATGCAGGGCTCCGGGTGATGTGTGTGCCTTATGAGGGGCAAATGATGTCTGAATGCCATATGTGTGACAGGCTGGATATTCGGATTCATGGTATCCCTCTGTTTGTGTTTTCCCTTCAGGTCAGCACCCATCCGAAGGACTTGTGGCATGCCCTCGCCAAGGAGGTGCGGACCCTGGGGGTTTATAGCCGGCAGAGCACCCACTGCAGGAAACCGAGGGAGGACCTGAGACACTGGGCCCAGAAGACCGCAGAGGCCCAACAGGGGACAGCCTCCCAACGAGGAAGGGGTGCCTGTCAGAATCTGACCCCCCCTGGTGGCCTGCATACTGGCAGTGGTCTATCCAGAGCTGGATGGGCGCTTGAAGGCATCACAGCAGCCACAAGGGGGTACCTTTAGTGTGTGACAACCATCTTTGTTGCCTGGCATGGGATTCTGGTGGTCGGATTTAGTCAGTGGATGCCCATTTATGCTAGCTCATACATTGCTGCGTGGTCCAGCTCAGGGTTATTAGGGTGAATAGAAAAATCTGGATAGCTAGCTAGGTGGCTTTTCATGTCAGACATGGCTTAGTAGGTCCCAGGAGGGGTGCAGATGGCAGTGTTTGGCTCTTATCCTGCTGTGGTACCTAGCCAGTGGTATGCCAGTGTGGTGCATACTGCTCAATCTTAGTCCCTGTGTGTGATGGTGATGTGTATGCCATCTGTGGTGTTGGTGCTGTAACTGACCCAGTGCTCCCATTCTTTCTCCCCCCCATTTTCTTGTCATTCAGTCCATGTTGCATTAGCATCATCTGGCGAAGGAGCAGTGGCACCGGCGAGTGAGGGAGCTGTAGCTCACGGGACCCAGGAGGCAGAGTCCACCAACGCCGTGGGGACCAGTGGGAAGGAGGGCGAGGGGAGCACCATGGCAGGGACAGGAGGTTACAACACTGACTCTGAAACGTCCTCCGATGGGAGCTCCCTGGTGGCAGTGGACACCTCTGGAACCACCCCTGCTACAGGTACAGCTGCCACCACCATACAGGCACAGCCCCCCCAGTAGCCCCCCACCGAGTTGCCCGTGCCTGCTCACCTACGAAGGTGGTCATGTCCTTCGCCCCAGGCACCTCAGGCCCTGCCCCAGTGAGCCCCGCTGCCCTGAGTGAGGAGGCTATTGACCTCCTGAGATCCATCTCTGTAGGGCCGTCAACCATAGTGAATGCCATCAAGGGGCTGGCATTCCAGATGCAGCAATGCAATGCCCTCCTGGAGGGCATTCACAGTGGCTTGGCAGCCTTACAGAGATCATTTCAGGCTCTGGCCTCCTCTCTGATGGCAGCCAGTGTCCCTGGTTGTACCGTCCCCCCTCCATCTACCACTTCCCAGTCCAAATCTCCTCAACCTCAACCCATCCCAAGCACACCTACAGAAAAGCATGCACACATAACATCACATGAGAGTGGCACAGACAAACACAGGCACCAAACTTCAAGCCACAAGCATTCACACAAACAGAGAGATGCACACACAACATCCACTGCCTCCACTGTCTCCCCCTCCTCCTCCTCCTCCCTCACAGTCACATCCGCACTCACACCTGCATGTATTGCATCTACAGTCTCAAACCCTGCCACCTGTACATCCTTGCCCACAGACACCACAAGAGCAGACCCGCAGACATGCACCCCACACACCACATGTGCAGTCACCATCACCACCTCATGCAGCACACCCACCTCACTTGCAGACACCACCACAACATCCATCCACACGTCCTGTTTGTCCTCTCCCACCCTGTCTGCCCACAAAGAAACACAAACGCTTGCACTCAGACCACCAACAGCCATCCACCTCACACACGCACACTGTCTACGCACCTGCATCCAAGTCCAGCACACCTACTCCTCCTACTACCACTCCCTCTACCTCCACTCCCATCCCAACATCCTGCCCCAAAATCCCTAAGAAGGTTTTCCTTTCCCATCTTGACCTCTACTCTACCCCTACCCCCCCTGCCCGTAAGTAAAAGGTCCCAACCACCCAGCCCAGCACTTCAGCCAACCAGTCTGCCACTGCTCCCACCCAAAAATCTGCTGCTGGCACTAAGGGGCCCCTGAGTGGCACGGCAGCCACTTCCAGCAAGGACACACCTCTGCCTCAAAAACAGAGGTCTAGGGTGGCGGAAGCTAAGAGACAGAGGACGGGGTCAGTGGAGGCACCTCATAAACCTGGAAGCAAGGACAGAAGTCACATGACAAAGGCCAAGGGGGCCCCTCACAGGAATTAACCCAGGGATCCCCATCCACCACCTGAGGGCAATGATCACCATCCACCACCTGAGGGCAAGGATCCCCATCCACCACCAGAGGCCATGTAGCCCCCACAGGGACTGTGGCCTAAGGCTCTCCTTCAGGGACAGTGGGCAAGGAGCCCCCTCCAGAACCAGTGGTCAAGGAGCCCTGCCAGAGACTGTGGCCTAAGACTCCCCTCCAGGGACTGTGGCATAAGACTCCCCTCCAGGGAAAGTGGGCAAGGAGCCCCCCTCCAGAGACTATGGCATAAGACTCCCCTCCAGGGACTGTGGCCTAGGACTCCCCTCCAGGGACAGTGGGCAAGGAGCCCCCTCCAGTACCAGTGGGCAAGGAGCCCCCTCCACAACCTGTGGGCAAGGAGCCCCCTCCAGAGACTGAGACTGTCATCTAAGACTCCCCTCCAGGGACAGTGGGCATGGAGCCCCCTCCAGATCCAGTGGGCATGATACCCACTCCAGAGACTGTGGCCAATGACTCCCCTCCAGGGACAGTGGGCAAGGAGCCCCCTGCAGAACCAGTGTGCATGATACCCACTCCAGCTGAGGTGCTCCCCCACCCTCCTGAGGAGCCTGTCCATTTCTAACATGATGCTCCTGAACAGGAGAGTCCAGATGATGTCAGGAGTGAAGTTGGGACTTGGACGATGCCCTGTGGCCATGTGACCCTTTAGTACTTTGGACTGGTCATTGGCCCAATCTGTACATTGACGTGTATAGTTATTTATTTATTCATTATGGTGGCTGTTGGCAGCAAATTACAGTGGTTGTACTACAGGTATGTGTCCTTGCATTCTTTGCTCCTAGGTCCTGTAACTGTTGATGTACTATGCAGCTGGTTGTGTGTGTATGGTGTGTGTTTTGCGTGTGTGTGTCACTCTACTTTTCCTTCTTCCCTCGTGTGCTAGGCTTCTGTTCTCACCGTCCTCATCTTCGTCAGCGTTGGTGCTCCAGGACGGCCATGGCATGGTAAAGACTTGGAGCTCCAGTTCCATGGTGGCCGCGGAGTCCTCTGTGTCCCTGAAGGTGAGTCTTTCCTTTTGTGTAATGCGTTTCCGCCAGGCTTTTGATGGCGTTGCTAACGCCCCCCGGATATCCTGCCAGTTTGTTGTCATAATATGGTGGGCGACACCTTGTCTTCCGCCTGGCTGTATATGGCTACTACCATGGTCAGTGGTGTTAAAGCCCTGGCGGCTGGTGTGACATTGGATGTCTATGGGAGGTCTCACCGCCATTGTCATAATTTGGTGGTAATTACTGGCTGCCTGTTGGCGGTATTACAGTCACTTCAACAGTGGCGGTCAGTATACCGCCAATGTCATAATGAGGGCCAAAGTGTTGGCAGACAAGTATGGGAAAGCACAAAGACAAAGGTGGAGAACAAGAACAGCAACAGAAGGTGGGTGTGTGTTAAGGAAGCAAGAACAACGACTGCGGGTGAGAGAGCAAGGGTGCAACAGCAAGAAAGAGGAATACAACGTTCACAAGGGGAGACAGCTGGTACACATAAACATTCTCATAGAGTGCTTAATCAGAAGCAGTAGAAGGAGAAAAGTAATAGGTCAGTTTTCCAGTGGAGGGCAAACTTAGAAGAGGAAGGACAGCCCACGGAAGTGGTTAAATAAGAAGCAAGCAAATGACAGTGACAATAATGCTAACCGATGGTAAGCAAGGGGGTGGGGCTCTAAGCTCACGGTATGCTACCAAAAAGTCTTGCAACAAAACAAATGCACTGAGACCTAAAAAGGTAGTGAAGCGAGATGGGTAGTAAAGGGTTTGTTAAAAAAGACAGAAAACCAGGAGGGTCAGTAAAGTTTGCAAAAAAAGAGCGGAAGTAAAGTGGAGTAGTACAAATAGCATTGAAGGTAAGAGAGAGGGTATTCAAAAAAAAAAGAAAAAGGGTAAGTTAAGGGGGAATCCACCTTAAGAGGCAAAAGAAAAAATCCTAAAGGAAGGGTTTTTTCATCAAGAAAGGCTTTCACCAGATAGATATAAAAATATTCAACATTGGTTGAATGAAAACATTGTGTTAGAACCACTTGTTGATTATTCTCCAAAACACAAACAACCCAAACAGCTGCATGCTTTGCAGAACTTCACAACCAGAATTTTGATAAGGCTAAGATAAAAACATGTCAGGTACACTCTTCACTGCCTTGGCTCTTTGTAACACAACAGGTGGACTGTCCTGTGCCTCATGCACGACAGGTTGTATGATCAATGTCCAGCCCTCCTGAAGGATAAACTGATACAATACTCTCATACATTCTTGTTATGAGCAACTTCTCTACTCACAATCTCCATGGTCCAGAATGTTATTGCTTCATTACATTATATTTTTTTATGATAGTGAAATATTATTGGTATAAAAATTTACAATACATCATCTTAGTCATGCAGTAATATCACCAGAAGTAAAACATTTTTTGAACACTTTGATCCACATAAAATCCATAAAAGCTTTCCCCTATTATTTAAAGGCAACTTGAAAGCACCAAGCAATTTGACGTTTCCTCCTGCTTGCTCTTTGTTTTAGTCTATATAGTGAGGCCTCAGGATAGCAGACAGCATACTTTGACCATCATTGAATACTGGTAAAATGTCTGGGTTGAGTAACTCCATTGCAATACATAACCTTGAAAATATGACTGCAACAAATAATGCAGCTGAGAGATCTCTAGGGATATAATGATGAACTCCTAAAATAATTAAATGATCTAACATAGGACACCTTGGGCAATTCGATTTATTACAGCTGTCCCATTTAAATAACATTGCTGGAATATAATACAAATGAGAAAATGTCTTGTTGTGCTTAATCTTAAGGCTGGCAGGCATCCACAGCTGGTAACTGAAGCCAATAAATTGTTGTGATATTGTGAGAAATTGGGTTCTTGGTTGACTGGGGTGGGAACCCTGATCAAGCAGTAGCCACAATGCTTGTTAGGATATGGCACAAGCAAACCTAAAATCAACCTCTTCTCCCCCACTGGTAGCTTGAAACAGAGCAGCCAGGCTTAACTTGAAAGCAATGTGTAAAGTATTTCTGCTAAACTTCAACTAGTAAAACAGTGAAACCACCACACAAAAAGGATCCTACACCAGCTTAGAAAAATAGAACGTAATTTAATAAATAACACAAGACCAAAGCAACAAACATTGAATCAGTAGAACTTAAGTTATGATTTTTTTTTAAATAAACTGTAGTATTGCACCTAAAAATGAAAAGCTCGAACCGTGAATATCTTGTTACGCCTGACCGGACTAAGCCAAAAGTTCAGCCCGACTGGGATGGAGGGTGGGCCAGCTACAGGGACCCAGTTAAGCCCACTGAACAAAGTACCTTCAATCCTGGTTGCGGAGTGTTGTGTGGATCAGAGTCTAAGATGTGCAGCGTAGCCAATGCGATGCATTGGTTCCGAGATGCAGCAAGGCTGTGGTGCAAGGTCCTGTTGCCTCAATATCAAAGATCCCATCAATGTGATGCAAAGCCTGGTGTCAAGGATGTGTTGCGCAACTAATGTGATGCATCAGTTCTGATGAGCGCTGAAGCTGCAATGCAGAGGTTTGATGTCGTCATTGAAGCTGCCATCGATGAGGGATGTGAGGACCTGCTCCGGGGACGTATTGTGCAGTGGCGCTTCTGAAGTTAATGCGTCGAACCCAAGATGAGGAATTTGGTGATGGTGCCAGTCTTCTGCACCGGTTTCAATCCACGAAGCAGCAGCAATATGTCAGTTCTGCTTTTAGAATGTGCTGTTCAGCCAAGCAGATGGGTTGGTTTTGCTCGGGGAGGCGACTCTTAGATGAGATGATGCACCGGCTCCACTGGCAAGCCCCTTAGGCCCACTTCCAAGGGTCCTGGTAGGGTAGACTCACAGATGGCCCAGTCCAGTTGCAGAAGCAGGGAGGTTGGAAGTTTTTCTTGTGTCACTGAGACTTCAGATGAGGAGGCAAGCCAGCTAGCCCTTGGAGTCATACTGGGTTCTGGGTTGGCAAGGTGTAGGTTCAGTCATTCCCACTCCTAGACAAGTGGGTAGCAGGCAGCAGGCAATAGGTCAACACAGCAAGAAATAGTCCTGCAGAGTGGCAGTTCAGCAGTACAGCAGTCCTTTTTCCTGGCAGAGCATCCACTGGTCCGGAAGTGTACTGAAGTGGTGGTGTTTGAGGTCCAGTTCCCAGTGGTGCATTTGATGTGGGGGGACATCAAAGACATGCAGTTAAAGTGCACAGATTTCCTGCCCTAGACACAATACAGAGGGGGGGTATGCAGCCCCTGGTGTGGGGAGAGGACACAGCCTAGTCAGATGTAAGTGACGCTGTGTCCAGCTTCTTCCCCCATCCTGTCCAGGATGGCTCATCAGGACACAGATGGATCATCATCACCTAAGCTCCCTTTGGGTGTGACTGTCTTGGAGTGAATACACAAAGCCTAGCTGTCCCCCACCCCAGACCTGATCTGAGAGAGGCAGCAGTCACCAAATGGCTAAGGCAAGAAAATGTCTACTTTCTAAAAGTAGGTTAGGATTTTAAATTGTAATTCCAGAGACACCAAACTCAAAAATCTACCTCTTCTAGATCGTGAATTAGATTTATACGATATAATAAGGCAATCCCAATGTTAACCTATAGGAGTGAAAAGCCTTGCAGTGGTGAAAAATTAATTCATGAGTTTTCCCCCACCAAGACATATAAAACTTAAAAGTACATGTCCTGCCTGTTAATTTAGTTATCTGGCCAGGTAGACATGTCTGTTCAAAACTTCACACATAGGCACTGCAATGGCAGGCCTGAGACATGTTTAAAGGGCAACTTAAGATGGCAGCACAATCAGTGCTTAAACCCAGTAGTAGTATTTAATTTACGGGCCCTGGGCACACGTAGTGCATTTTACTATAAAACTTGTAAGTAAAGTAAATATGCCAATTGGGTGTATGCCAATGTTACCACGTTTTAAGGAGCAAGCAGGTCAGGTGCACTTTAGCACTATTTAGCAGTGGTAAAATGTGCAGAGTCCTAAAGCCAACACAAACACATTCAACAAAAAGGGGAGAAGGAAGGCAAAAAGTCTAGGGATGACCCTGCAGAAGGGCCATTTCCAGCAAACAAACTAAAAGTTGCCTCATTATTCAGCTATACACACCAATAGGTAGCTTGAGTCTCTAGATCCCATATTTATGGGAAAATGACGGAATGTGACGCTGCGCCAAAATTGGCAGCGCCGCGCTCCATCATTTTCACAAACACAGGGATGCGGTGTATTTAATTGAATACAGCGCACCCCTGTGTTGTCCCCTGTTCTGGCACTAAATTTATCTGTCAGCACCAATGCAGGCATCTTTGCACCATCATGCAAGGATGTCTATGTTGAGGGGTGTGATTTTTTATGTGAGGGAAGGTGTCCCTTCCTGCACATAATCAACCACTTATGGCAATTTGGCACTTCTGTGTGTGCTGCAAAATGCAGCACACACAGAAGTGCCAAAACACCATTTTCAAATGATTGTTTATGTGCAGGAAGGGATACCTTCCTGCAGATAGACAACCATTTCTGGAATTTTGGTCTCTATGCGTGCTGCAGAACAAAGCGAAAAACGAGGAGGAATACAAGTATTCCTCCTTGTTGTGCCTTCCTAACACCACCCCTGGGGTGGCGTTAGATTTTGTCGCTGCCTCAAATTTACGAAATCTCGTAAATCTGAGGCAGTGTCAAAATGCAATGGGTGTTGCTGTGGCACACCCACAGCAACATCCATTGCACACCCCTCTAACGCAGAACCCTGCATCAGAGGGGCCCATAATTACAAGGTAGCATAAATACGGAACAGAGGTTAGTACGACTGGAGCGTCACAGTGGTGCTAGGGGCTCTTAAATATGCCTCTAAGGAACTAGGACACACGTCTTTAAGAACAAAGTAAAATTTTCAAATTCTATGATTTTTCTTCTATTTGACAGTGTTGCACACAATAATATGCATCCCCACACGGATGTGTATCTATTCATCTTAAATATTGTATGATGCTGTTGGCAGGCTTTCCAGAGACCAATAGCTTATGTCACTGTTTTGAAATGTACTCTTTTGTATCAGCTGGGCACAGTGAACCGAGGAAAATACCCTGCAGCATATTCTCCTATGTCAAGATTCTAGATCGACAGAAGGCGGAAACCAGAAGGAACAACGCCAGAGGTATTAACTATAAGAAAGCACAAGTACTTCAACATAGCTTCCCAATGATATCATTTAAAACCAGGCAGGGTTCAATCACCTCTATCTAACCAGAGGTACCTGAAATATTTTAGGCCTCATCCCCATCTCCCCAGAGGTGCTTGTGATTGAATGTATTCGACTGAACACATTTGCAGTTATAATCAAGAGGCATTATTTTAAGAGATGTAAACATTCTGGGAGGACTGACATTTTAACTATGTTCCAACATTGGTAAGTCCAACTGGTATACAATGCTAGTTCTTTAAGTTAGTTTTCACCTTCCGTAATAGGGGCTCAAAACATAAATGTATTCAATTAATAACATCAGCAGTGATTTTCACCCCTAATTAGATGGCTGACAGAACCATATTTGGTCAACGTTTGGTTTTGTTAAAGAAATATTCCAAAGCTTCTCTGAAAAAAAAAGACTTCATTTCAATGGGTTTCATTGTTATATCAGTTTCAGGTGAAAAAATTGATAAGCCATGTTATTGATATGGATGTTTATTTCTATAGTTAAAGCAAGTGTAAAAAAAACGCCAGGTATAGAGTGAATAATAACAATGGTGAAAACCCAGTAATTACCTCTAATTTGAATGACTGTTTATACTTTTCCTATCATTATGATTTTAGCCATAGGTTCTTGATAAAGGGATTGATTTAATAACCTTGGTCATCACTAAATAGAGGGAGGGAGAAGGGTTCAAATACAAGGTCACCTACTGACACTTCCTATCAGGAATGGTGCTCTACATGTTATTTGAAATGTCAACACCATGATCATACAGTCCCTTTGCAGTGTGTATATCTTTCTGCCAATGCCTCTCAAACTGTATCATCCTTATTTGCCTCCCTTTCCCTTTTATTTTATTTTTTCGTCCTCTCCCTCTGCCTACCTCCCCCTTGCTTTATCGTTCTATTCTCGTTTGGGAACGTCAAGCATTATTTTTTAATGCAAATGTGGTAGTTGCTGAGTTCTTTTATTGAAGAAAACGTGCTAAATAAAGTTCTATAAAAAACAAATACAGGGTTACCTTGTCTACCTATGGTAGTCACTATAACATAAAGGGAGAACCCTCGCCTAATCCAATCCTATTTATATATCCCTTTGATTTTATTATGAGCGGGATTCTATTAAAAAATTTAAAGGCGTCTCAGTCAGTGGTGACCCATAAGGCAGTTGAAAAGCAGAATGAAACATGATGGCCAAAGGGGATGTGGAAAGATTAAAACTCTCCAAACACATCTAACTCTGTTTTTAACCAAATCTAAGGCCCCTGACAATTAAAAACAAACATGGGATGCCTTGAGGATATTTTAATATTTATAATAGGATCCTGCTAACAACAAAGGGCTTGATTTTGAACTTGGCAGACGGGTTACTCCGTCACAATGGTGACGGATATCCCGTCCACCGAAATCTAAATCCCATTGTAACATAATGAGATTTATATTTCAGTGGACAGGCTATCTGTCACTGTTGTGATGGAGTAACCTGTCCACTGAGTTCTAAATCAGGCCCAAAGTGAAAGGGCTTCCCCCACCTTTGGCAAGTGGGGGTAGAGCCTATCTCTGGGTATTAGACGACAGATGTGGACTTGAGGATGAAGCATGCCACACAATTCTGTGTGTGCATGAGAATCCTTTTAATTGAGCATCATTCTCTGGAGATAGGCGGAAATAGAGATAATTATGTAGGATCGGATTAGGTGTTACTTGCTATGCAAGTGGGAATAGAAAGCATATCCTGAAATGCATACTTCTCAATTTCACCAGCAGTCAGATAGATCATATATCTCTGCTAACCTTAAACGTGACGTTTCAACCCGAGGCATCTGGCATTTCCTAGTACTGAACTTCTCTTGCCTAATAACCAATCTATTTATCATCTATGTTGTAACCCTATATTGAACAACTTGTGAACCTTGCTAAACCCTGCTGAATTTGAACAATCATCCACCTTCCTTTTGCATCAGCAGCCTTATGCCTAATTTGCAAAATGTCAACTAGTAATCCCTTGGATGGAAACATTCTGAGGAGCGTTTGATAACCTAACTGTTCTAACAGCCTTTGCTGTTTACTCTAAATATTGGAGATGTGTTTCCTGAATACAGATTACTTCTGCTTTGACCTTTTTAATTCCTCTGCAATAAGCCTTCTCTTATGGATCTGATTTAGCTCTTTAATATTTCATGTTAGAATTATCAGATCAGCCATGCTCATCCAAGCACTGTAATTGGGGGATGTAAAAAAATACTTCTCTTGACTTGCTGTTTATCAAAAATTTTAAATTTTCACTTTCATTTTTATTTTTTGCTTGTCCCACCAGCACCCTTAGCGTCGTCACTCTCACTGTGGTAGGACCTCTCCATCAGAAAAATGTCCCTAAAACTGGCTGTTGACAGTCATTCAACAATCTAAGAACACCCACTTCTCACACAATATAAAGCTGCTCATAAATATCAAAACTGATTAAAGTTTTTTTTTATTTTGGTTTGCTTTTAAAGTCTGTGGTAATCGCAATTTGCTCATCAATGGGAATCTATGCAGTTATGAAATGTATGCGCTAGCTGAATCAGTTGTTCTCAAACCCAGTCCGAGATGTGGAAATACCTTCTTAAACAAATCAATATTGAATCTTCATAGTATTGGATCCTTCCGATCCTTAAGACAGGAGATTATTTCTTCATTAAAATGTTTTAAAATCCTCTGTTTTTTTTATTCTCCCCCTCTGCTTGCTCATAGACTTCAATCAATCAATCAGTCCGTATTTGTAGAGCACGGCTCATCACCCCATCCTTTCTCCTTTCTGCCAGGAGAGGGTTGCACCTCTTTATGGAAATTTTTTTGGTACTCCCATTGTGGATGATTGGACAACTAACACTAAGCCCCATTAGCCTTAAGTTGTTTATCTTGCTGACTTTTTTCCTCTCTGTCTCTGCTTGGTACCTGTGAGGAGGGAATTGGTTGATCTTCCTTTCTAGCCTTACCTGCCATACCCTGCACCTACCACATTAGCAACTGGCCTCTGCATTTCCATTCAAGAATTGACTACTTGCAAATTACTATCCCTCAACATGCCAAGGCTCAATTCTCCCAATAAAAGCAGACAGATGAGGAAATACGTGCTTCAACACAACCTAGACATTCTTTTCCTCCAGGAAACCTGCAACCTGAAACAAGATCACCACCGCATGAGCCAAACTAAATAGCCCTTTCAGTACTAGGCCTCAGCCGCCACCAAAACAACTGGTGTTGCTATAATGTGCAAAGTGCATCTTGGCCTCGTCCCCTGTCACTTGCAAGAAACTCTAAGGGCAGATACCTAATGCTTACCCTCCAACGGGTTCATTCACACTTACACTGTTCAACATCTATGCCCCTAATATGGCGCAAGACAAGTTCCACAGACTAGTACTCATGGAGCTGGGTAAAGCGCAGGGAGATATTATAGCAGATGGTACGTTAGCATAGTCTGTAACCCCAACTTGGACAGGGGCCATAAAGCATAACACCGGGGTGGAGCGCTGTCAGTTTTTTTGAAAAAAGAAATCTCAGAGCTGGGACTGTTTGACATGCAGCATTACAAGTACCCTGGCTTGAAAGACTTCTTATACTACTCACACATCCACACATCATATTCCCGCACTAACTACCTTTTCACTACTCACTCACTTCTATGTACAGTCATTGACATCTCCAGCACTCATTGCCCTCACTTGGCGAGGAGGCCCACGCAAGCAAGGGGCACACCTGCACTGGCACCTCCCCCACATATCTTCAGAGACCCCATCGATAGACCATTTCAGAGGCGATCACTGAATATTTCCAACTCAAGGCTTTTCCTGATAGCCCGCCCCACACACTTTAGTATGCACATAAAGCTACCATCTGAGGAATGATCTTGACTGTGGCGATCACTACAGGCAGATAAACGCAGCTTTATGAAGACTCTCTAGCCTCAAAAATCCAAGCACTCAAACAAACAGATATGCAACACCTTTCAAAATGGGGCCGTAGACAACGGGCCATCCTGAGGAGACAGCTCTGCATGCACAGAATCAACCAGGCAGACGCTCTGCCCTCAATGGTATTTTGACAAGAGTGATAAGGGGGGGCATGCTACTTGCATGCAAACTCTGCTTCCAAAGGTCTAAAGCCCACATAGCCCGCATCTGCACGGGCCCAACAACCTTGACCATCCCAGAGGAAGCCAAAGTGCCTTTTATGATTTCTACTAGCGGCTCTACCCATAAGCCACAAAAAATTTCCCAGTTATCCAATTTTACCTGAGGGAGTGTAATTAGAAACCCATTACAGACCACCACAGGGAACTTCTTGAAAGACCCACTGATGCCACTGACTCTGCCAGGCCTTGAAAGCCATATCATTGGCTACATCTGACGTTCTCCTGCTGTCTTTTTAAAAGACATTCCTTCCGCTCTTTCAGGGTCATCTAATAAAACATATTCTTTTACCTTCCATTCTAGCCTCACTCCTACCATGTATGAGGCAGAGATTGTGCTGATTCCCAAACCAGGCAAACTTTGAATATCAATGCTAAACTCTATACAAAAATACTGTACTGCAAACTTGACCCCCTGCGCCCCACTCTGGAAGATCCTGATCTAGATGGCTTTGTGAGACACCGCATGGGGCTGATAACAGCAGGGGGCTTGTGCACTTGGTAGACAAAGTACAAAAACATAACATCCCTGCTGTAATTCTCTCACTTGGTGCCGAAAAACCACTTGATCAAGTGAGTTGGGCCTTTGTTAAGGAAGTGCTGGAGAAAATACGCCTTGGCCCCAGGATGAGGGATAAAAGCTTAGCGGCATATGTTCCGTCAGCAGTTATGGTCAATGGTTCACCCACTCAGTTCATTACACTCACTACGGGAACTAAACAGAATGCCCACTTCCCCCCTCCACACTATTTGCTCTAGTGGTTGAGCCTATCACCATTAAAATCGTACAATCCCCCCGACTAGCTGTGTTCCATTCAGCAGCAGGCCTCATAAGATAAACCCGTTTGCAAACAATCTCCTTCTCACCTTAATCAACTCATTCACTTTGTTACCTGCACTAGTGACAGCCTTGGAAGAATTCAAAGGTGCCTCTGGATTTGAAATCAATATAAGAAAATCACATATTCTAAACCTGGCGGTCCCTCCCTTGCAGGTTCTAGTCCCATTCTAATAGACCACGCACCTGATTCACTACCTGGGCCTCAACGGCTTCTCTAACTTTGAGTTATGGACTCAAGCTAACTTGCCAAAATATCGAAGGCAGATCCTTGAAGGTGCCAGGAGATGGAAACCTCTTTATATGTCCTGGCTTGGTCGCATCAACATTGTGAAGATGAACCTATTACCAAGGCTCTTATACCTCTTTCAGTCACTCCCCATGCCCTTCCCCTTTGCTGATATTATATCACTCCAAACCAGACTCCTTTCCTTCTCAGGGGGAGACAAGAAACCACATGTCTAATGCTAACAAGGGTTACAGATGGACTGGTATGCCCCAACTTGGTGGACTACTATATAGCAGCACACTTGCATTACTTATTGGAATGGGTGGTGAGGGACAGCAAGAAACTCTGGTTCCACACGAAGAGAGTGGTGGGAACTAGATGGGACACCACCCTAGGAACTCACATAACAGCCAAGCACCTCCTCACTCACATGCTCTGCAGCTTTTTAATTAACGGCAGGACACCACACAATGTTCACCCCACTCTTCCTAGGGGCCCAACTGCAACAGAAGGGAAACTAACCAGCCGGAACTGAACATACAGATTGACTTGACCGCTCCCCTTCTCTAACCGGAAACTCCCAGGCTCCCTTTCTCTATTTGCACTCCTCGTCCCTCTGCTCCTTTGCCAGAGTAAGGGGGTGGGGGGGAGATGGCTGATGGGTACCTTCCACTCCCTCCCCTTTGGTTTTTTACGACGTTCATTTAGTGACTTTTATGGTTCACCCTGACCAGGATTGTGTCTGTTGCCTGAGTGAGTTTTCCAACCCTTTCAACCAGTAACCCAGTTTCCTACAGTTTTTAGGCCAGAACGAATTCAAACATATTCTATATGTTTACCTGTTTAATTTCATTTTGGAGAGTGAATAAGTACTTGTAACTTTTTAAAGTGGGAATATACTAACTTTAATTAAACCAAAAAAGAACCCCGAGCTATTTCGACCTTATTGGGCAATCATTTTAATAAATTCAGCTTATAAAATATTTATGGAAGTCTTAATTGACTGACCAATATTATCAAGAAACTAATATCTCCAGAGCAAATGGAAGTCACCGTAGGCTATATTTTAGAATTAGATATTAAATACCTTTTGGAAGTTATAGACTATCCAGAGATTGCCCATTCATCGCTGGCAGTCCATTTCTTGGACGTTGTTACCACATGTGATCTGGTTACCTGGGAATATTTGAAAGCTGTGATGGAGGAAAGTAATTTCCCTGCTCATTTTACCAGGTCGAACACAACTCTTTACCTGTGGTGCCTGAATTGGTCTTTAGTAGGCCGCAGACTCTCTCGGTGTGAGAATAGGTGTGAGAGGGCGGATCTGTGGGTGAGAGTGGCTGTGAGAGTGTCTGTCAGGGTGTGAGTGCGTACATCAATGTTTTAGTCGGTGCATCACTGTGTGTGTGTGGGCTTGTGAGTGGGTGCATGAGGCTGTCAATGGGTCTGTGAGTGGGTGTGTGAGAGTCTGAGTTGGTCTGTAAGTGGGTGTGTAACTATCTGAGTGGGTCTGTGAGTGGGTGTGCAAGTGTCTGACTGGGGCTGTGAGTGGGTGCACGAGGGTCTGAGTGGGTCTGTGACTGGGTGTGTGAGTGTCTCAGTGGGTCTGTGAGTGGGTGCATAAGTGTCTGAGTGGGTGTGTGAGTGGGAAAAATTGATTGAAAGAGAGACAGAGAGTGAGAGGGAGAGAGATAGAGAGGTTTTTGGGCTTTAATGTATGAGATACTTAGAATGAGATATTTCTGCACAAATTAAAATAAAAAAAGTATCTGTCATTTTTTTTAATTTAAAATAATTTGTACTTTTTTTTTTTTAAAAGAGGGAAGCAGGTCCAGCTGGATTCCTTCCCTGAATGCTCAATGCAAAGGTCTGCAACCTTCACACTGAGCTATTGCTTTCTTTTATTATTATTATTTTTAACCCTTTATGGGCTATCTACGACAAGGGATCCCCCGCGATCCCTACACATGTATTTATTTTTCAATTATTTATGAAAATGCCCTTTACGGGCTATCTGGCACTGCGAGGGAAGCCTTAAGGCTTCCCTTGTGGTGCCTTTGCTTCAGCAAGCAGGGAGCTGATTGTAACAGCAGCTCCCTGCTTTCTAAAGCCTTTCATCTCTGTTCCCTGCACATGTGCAGGGGACAGAGATGAAAACTCCACTGTTTAACAGCCTCACCTGCTTTACAGGTTCCCACCGTCGAACAGGGGAGCATTTGCAGTGGCTTGGCTGCAGCTGCAAATTTGCAGCCAAGACACAGCAAACAGCTATGTCCCAGGGGTGGGCACCCCAAGACATAGCAGGGGCCGGCCCTGTTGAGTGGCGGTCCCCAGGGCTATTATTGACTCCATGAGGGGGGGCACGCGGCCTCACTCCAACTTTGGCATAGCCTCTGGGAGGTGGTGATCCCCAGGGTTAAAGGGGTCCGAAACAGTCCCCCGTTCCATTTTTATTATCGCCCCGGGGAGGTGGTGATCCCCTGGGTACGAGGGGGGGCACAGTCCCTCTCCAAAGAATGCCCCGGGACCTGGCCGACCCGGGGGCTTACTTAAGTACAGGAGACCACGCTTGTTTTTTAATCTTCACTGTGGATTTGTGACCCGTTGCGAATTTGCAGTAAAAAAAAATAAAAAATGCTTTTTGGCCCTGGGGGGTTCGTTTGGGATCCCAGCACCAGAGCTAAAGGGTCAGGGTTTCCCTACCCTGGCCCCATTTCATTTTTTTTTTTTTTTTCTGGGACTCACCTGAAACCGAGTCCCAAGATGGTTGACAACACTTCCTTGTTTGAAATGTTGTCAGCCAATCAGATCTCTGCACAAGATTAGGAGGGGTTGTGATTCCTTTGAGTTCCTATATATACAAATTTGGATTTACTTGCATTTCTCAAAAACTACTGAACGGATCTACACCAAATGACAAAAAGGGCTCCTTCTGGACCAAGAGCTACCTTTCTGCCACATTTGGTGTAATTGCGTCAAGTGCTTTTTGCACTATCCCTGTTCAATGTTTCCTATGGGAATTAACATTGGAAACACTCTAAATTTCACCCCTCCTTTATCTCGGGCCCCACTTCTCAGATCACTGCGAAATTTTCCAGACAGTAGCCCACATGACTGTTGAATTTTTTGGGACTATTTTGTGAAGATTTGTCAAGCAGCGCCAAAGATATAGGCAAGTAAAAAACAGCTTTTTCTGTAGAAACTAGGTCCTAACTATAACTACCTACTGTTGACAGCCATATAATTATATATTTATATAAATTAGGTAACACGTCAAATATATTGCTATACTAAAATGTTGTGGTTCTAGTGACCGCTATTTCGGCCTCATGATTTATGATGTCACCAGAACTCGTTAGTTTGTATTTCACAGCTACCCAATATGTATCCTGTGTCTTTAATGGGTAAGGGGGGCAGAAGCCTGGTAAGCAAAAAATTAAATGAGGAATAAAAAAGGTAGGTGGCATAAGTCGGGTACAGCAGCAGGTGTTTGAAAATTTGGGGGGGAAATCAAACAACTTGAGTGAAGTAAAGGAAAAGGGACACGGAAGTGGAGAAAAGAAGGCTCAAGGAGGTTGACCAGGAAAGAAGGGAATGTCGGGACTCTCCCCTCCCCAACCTGGATTAAAAAAAGAGAAAGGCTGGGAGGAGATGTCAGGAAAAGAGAGGTGGATCAAAGAGATCAGGGGAAGGAGTAAAACATGATACACGGAATTTAGAGAGTTGACCCCAACGAATGAGCATAATAGAGAGGATTGAGAAGAAATTGTCAAAATGTTTCTTTAAAATGGGCTTTTACCCGGCTTGATTTGTCACTCATGAAGGAAAGTATAACGAACCCATTTGACAGAAATGGGTTTTCGAAAGCTGTACACCAGGCTTATTTTCCTCTAATTTCATATACAGCACTCCAAAAAAGAAGCTAATGTTCATGGTTCAACTTTTCTTCTCCTTGGCTCATCCTGAATTCTTTAAATATGCCCCTCCGCTTTTTACAGAACTGCACGTCCGAGTTTGCCAATATTGCATCTACTTCCCAAGGCTTCCCGGTTGTTTAAGTAATCGGAGAATTAGCAGATGGGCAACAATCTGAACTCCTATTGCTTTTGCTGCGGTCAATCAGAAGATAGCCACGTCTGCTAAGTTGCAGTTGTTCAGCACTCCATGAACATGCATGTTTATTTGATAAACAAAATAGTGCCGAATTTTACTGAATTTAAAGACGGAGGGAAGGAAAGAAAAGTAGACTATTCCAAAGTTTGTTTTTTAGATTTTAAAGGTCTACCAACATTTCCATCCCAATAATGGTTCACCTCTATAGGATAAATCAGTTCACTCAAACTTCATCCTCACCTCTTCAGATGCTCGAGGATGAACTTGAGGGTGTCGTAGTTCGGTCTAGGAAGACTTCTCACATGCTGCCGAATACCGTCCACTTTGTCAGAGTACTCAGGAAGTTCTGGAAGGAGACAGGATACAAACAAGGTGATTGAGGAGGATCCATGCTGTTTCATCGAAACAGACACCAATAAACTGGACAGCAGAAATCAAACAGTGCTTGAAACAGCAGACAAAGAGCAAATATATGTACAGAGTAAAACTGAAATAAGTATAAGCATTACTGAAGGTTCAACTGAAATCTGAAACAATGTCTAAGCCTCTATTCTATATCTTGATCATTGAAGGTCAAAGAGAAAAAAGTGTCCAAGGAAAGAAAGGGGTTGAGGTAATAAGGCTCTTGAACAGGTCATGGGCATTCAGGATTGAAGATTAGTTGTGAAAACGTAGGGGAGAGGGTGAAAAACTATACAATAATGTTGTTCACCACTATGAGTTAAATCATTAGTGATGCAAGACAGCAACTGAGTTTTAGATGACGGAAAGGGTATTCAGCAGCTGGACAGGGTTTGGAGTGGCAATATTTGTTTATGGACCTACTAGCAACCTTTGAAATCCAAAGGATATCCAAATAGGCAGGGAACTTAAATGGGTTTTTCTCAGAGACCTGAGCAGCCTCTTGGTAAGCAGGAGCATCTACGGCCTAGACCACGTAAGTCACACCAGGGTAATTAAAGACCACCCACAACTTTTACTTACTTCTGTCCACATAAATACAGGCCCCTCATTTCCATAGCAGATGCATAAATTATGACCACCACTGGGGATCACAAAGCTACTCGCAGTATCATGGACTTCCAAGTCCACAGGCAAAGCAACAGACTGCCGGGCCATGAAATGTCATGTCTGCCTCTCTGTTTCTCTACTCCCTCCCCAAATCGGCAATGATGACAGCTGTATGCACCGGTTCCAGTCCAGTGACCTCTAGTAGAGTACTCAGCTTGAGCAAATTTATCAAGCTACAGAGCTCAAGGTGCTAATATAACTGAAGCAAATATGGGGGTGAAATCTTTCCTCTCTGGTTGTGAAGATCAAGTTTCAATATGACAAGTCTGAGATACTGCAAGTTCATGTGTAATTTCTTGTTTACTATTATTGTTAACTAGCACTTGTAAAGAGCATAATCTGCCATTAGAATTTTATGACAGAGAATTCAGTAGTCTCGGTCATCAAGATAGTATGTGGATTTGTGAAAGTATCAATGCTAAAAATCTGTTACTTCTCTAGCATTGTATCTGTTGTAGCATCACTTGCCTTGAATTCAATACAAAATAGTATAAGCAACTGGGAGAGTGTAAGTGCGCCTTTGCCTATTAAAATCTCACTTGGGAAAGCCGTTAGTTCTAAGCATGTCATATCATTATATCATTTTAGCAACCAAGATGTGGGAAGATTTCTCCACTTGGGTAGCATGATTCTGAAGTAAGCTGAGAAGGAAACCGGAAGGTCCAGATGAAATACCGTGAGATCCCCAGGCATTAAAGAAGGATTGTTTCTCGGACAAAAATGGCTTTGAAATAATCTAAATATTTTCTTTCACTGGGACTGCATGTAGCTCACTGACTCACCTCGGTGGGGTTATGGCTAATATGAATGTTGTCTTCAATTAAGCATCTATTAAGTATACGTTGTACAAGGGCCTAAATAAACGACCAATCAGCCTGGCCAATAGTGCATTAAGTGAACAAAGATGTCCTGCTTTGAGCGAGTGGAAACATTCTTAATAAACCTCTCAAATGATGGTATAATCCTTTCTGCAAACACAGATATCTTGTTGGATTATTTTCTAAATCTAGATGTAATTGCCAGATGTAACTTCTGACAAATTCATCAAATGCAGCAAAACAGATTTAGGGGGTTATTCCAACTTTGGAGGAGTGTTAATCCGTCCCAAAAGTGACGGTAAAGTGACGGATATACCACCAGCCGTATTACGAGTTCCATAGGATATAATGGACTCGTAATACGGCTGGTGGTAAATCCGTCACTTTTCCGTCACTTTTGGGACGGATTAACACCTCCTCCAAAGTTGGAATAACCCCCTTAATGTCTGATGAGGCCACTATGCCTGTACCAAACACCAAAGTCTGCCATTTCTTGCAATACAACGTTCTTACTAAATAGGTCCAGCTATGCTCAGAAAGACTTCACATTCTTCTAGAATCAGTAAATGTCCAAACTCCATGAATTCTGGACCTGACCAGTCAGGCTCAGAGATAACATAGTATTGCAGAATCTGCCCACTTGTCTTGTGAAGAGGCGTGCTTGTATTTTGAGTCTGAACGGCTCCTTACAGAATTTATAGTAGGTCTCTTTACCGCATTCACCTCACTCTCGTCAGGGAGACAAGATGTTTCATGCACGTTTCATGTCTTCATTTTGCTTAGCCTCAATGATCTGTGTTATTGATGTGCAGGGTTTTTCTCTCTCATTCAACCACTTTTGAAGGTCAATTTGTCAAATTGTGGATCCCATTCTAAAAAAAAAGTCAGTGACACTTGTTTTTTTAAAATATTCTTTCTGGAAGGTAAAGCCTCCCAATGTACTGGTATTTTTTGACCACCTTAGATGGGGCCAACTTCAACCTTGATTTAAAGAGGTTCGATCCCGCATTCTGTTTTTTTTGTTTTTGCAAATGGGTATACGAAAATATGCATTCTGTATGGCCATTAAAAAACCCTCTATGTAGGAAAGGCTCTTGCAGCTCAACACCTCGACAGAGGTAGTAAGAATATATATAACCATGAGCGGATAATGAATTTTAAGACATGTGTTTAGGAACTTTAAATCTGTATTTGATCGCCATCTTCTCTATACATGCTCTCAACACATTGCTGATTTGGCTTCCTTGCATTCTTTTCTTATAACTATGTTGGCAGCGCAAGAGGAGGAGTTTTCATAATGACTCTGGCATACCCTTTATGTTGGAATACACCCGTCGGTCCTATAAATGTCCCACGGTTGGCAAAGGAAGGAGATTATTTGCTCCACTTGGTTGGGAAGTGTGGAGGAAAGGCGACAAGGAAGGCAGGCTTGTTTGGTGTCTGGACTTTGTGTTAAACCGAACCCTGCATCTTTCACTTGGTGATTTAAAAGGATATTTGTATGACCGGGCTGACGCAGCTTCTACGGCTGGGCTGCAGGCACGTCTTTCTACTTGTTTCCACAGACAGGCACTCCTAATAGCTAGGAAGGTTCGTGATTGACAGTAGCTGAGACTTTGTCCCCCGAAAACACCCATCCTCCTATTCTTCTTATCTGGTTGTACAAACTATGTTGAGGAAATATTTTTCTAGACTAGAACCCCTGGTTTTACTGGCTAGAAAGAAGGGAAGTTGAAAATTTCAGTAACCTAATATTTAAAAGGGCGTGCTTTTAATCATCATAATGAAAAACCTTCAAGGGTTTGTCTTCAAAAGCTGGCTAAATTAATATTTCTAACCCCATGGCTCTAATCAGCAGCTTAGACTTGTATGATTAGAGTCGCATGCACCACTCCTGTCTTTCAGGAAGGAGGTTGTTATAATTGGGACACTGACCATGATCCCCAATGTCATCCTCCTATCATTCACTTAAGTTCACACTTTCTTGCCTGAAATATTAGATGTCTAACTCTCCTTGGCAGAAAGCCTCTGAATGATTTGTGGATGAAAACGTCTTTGCACCCACTGATAACACTAGTGAATCAGTGGGGGTGCCTTGAAAAACAGGCTCACACACTGGAGTCTTACAAACCTTTTCTGGCTATGTGACCAACAATCGCCTAGTAGTAATTTACAAAGCTGCAATAATGATTATTTCAAGAAAGGGCAACGGATCATCTAGAATGGGCTGCCTTGAAAGAACATTGAGGCTCTAGGGAGACCCCACAAACCTATCCACAATGATCTACAAAGGGATCTCCAGAAGGTCTAAGGATGACCGTATCATCATACAATATGTATTTGGGAAAACAGCCAGGTGGAATAGCCCCATGAGGTTTTTTTCATTCGTCCTGCTGCACTTCATGTAATGCTAGGTACACAACCCTCATTTTTTGGAAAAATGGCTGTAGCGGGGTAAATACTTTTGATACTGTACAGCTTCTTTTTCCAAAAGTGTGATGCCCAGGTAACAAGTAACTCTCTTGCCAATGACTAACCTGCCAGTTGTGAGGCATTCCATGCCGCTGACGAAGATAGCAGTAAATGGTGCCACCAGGGCACAGCCTAGAAAAATGGACTGCTATGAAGGCACACATGAGTTAGGAAGGGTGCAAGGCACTGCAACAATGTTGCAAGCCACACCCGATGGCCGGAGGTGGAGGCAGGGTCCCTCAAAGAGCATACATCTAGCTTTGGAGCTGGAAGACCTGTTTGGAAGTTGTGCAGAAGGTTGGGAGCTCCAGCATATAGGCAAAAACGAGCTTACTGGGGAGCGGAGCCGGGATGGCCAAGATGGAGGTTGCTTTTCTCTGAGCTCCTGCTTGGCTCCTGGTTCGCGAATACTAGCGGCAGTATTGGCATGCTGCTCTGGTCTGTGCCCACTGTCTCAGAACACCCCGAATCTAACCCCCCCAAGACCTGCAGGTGCCACGGAGATGCAGGGGATCGTGATAGGTGTGGGCAGCCCACAGGCATGGCAACCAGTTGTACTCACAGCTTTGGACTTGTACCCTGGAGGTGCCGGAGAGAGCGGAAGCCCCCTGAACAAGACACTGCCTAGGTCCTTTGCCCAATGGGTTGGAAGGGGGCATTGGCCGGGCTGCTCTGGGATGACAACGTGGGCCCCACCTGCATCTGCAGCCATGAGGGGAACAGTGGTGCAAGCAACCGTTCCATACAAGTGGCAGCACCCTCCACTATACAGGGCCGACTGCGGTGACATCGCTGGGGCCTGCCCAGCCCTGAGGTACAATCCAGGCCCCTGGAGAGTCTTGGGAGCACAGAAGAAGCATGGAGCTCTGACCGGAGCAGAAGAGGGGTGGAGCACCCACCGAAGAGTCTCTGTGGCAGAGGAAGCCATCTGGATGCCTGAAAGTTGGGACTGCTCAACAATGGTGGCAAGGATGGGGGCAATCAGCCCTAGCCTGTGCTCCGGGGCCAGGCACTTGCCGGCTCTGGCTGCTCATCCCGTCTGTATCTTGACTGGGGCAGGACAGGTGGGCTGGAGACTCCATGCCTTGGGCAGAGGGACCCCCAGGAGGCCATCATGGGCCCACCCGCAGACTACACCATGCCCGGAATACATTTACGGGCCATGAAAAACTTCGGCTACCGCAGCACCATCCAAAATCGACATGTTTATGGACCCCATGGGCAGTCACTAAGGAGGGGACTCCCAGGCTGCTCCAGGTACCAGGAGGGGGAGACACCACAGTCATCCTTTAGGCAATTCAAGACTTCCACACAGCACTCCACTCGAGTCTACGATAGGGGAGGTGTGTCTAGACGTGGCCCTTCTACACTTGGATCTTTGCAACACTATTGAGTGGGTTTCTGTAGAGATTTCGCTGACACAGTAGGAGGTGATGAAACGTGCTTTATTTCTTCTAAGCATAAATTGTACAAGGGAGACGTGCAGTTGTTCCGTCCGCTTCAACAACCGTTTCTCGACTGTTGCCGTTCTCGAATGCCTTTATGTAAACATAACAAGAGCGTGCGGCATTACAAGCATGAGGCATTCGAGAACGGTGACAACCATTCTCTGCATACACTACAGTTTCCAAAGCAGAGGGGCACATCTCCGAATTGGAGGACACAGTCTTAGAGCTAAAAATTGAAATGTCCCACCTGACCTCAACCTCTAAGACCCTCCCCTCCAGAGCTGAGGATGCTGAAAATAGGAGCCAAAGGAACAACCTTTGTTGGGCCAGATTTCTGGAAGGGGTCGAGCGGTCTACACCTGTGGTGTTTTTAGAACAATAGATTACATACTGGATCCACCCTATCCGACTGTCGCCATGCTTCAACATTGAAAGGGCTCATAGTTCCCTGGCCCAAAAGCCCTGCCGGAGGTCCCACTCAAAGGACACCATTTTGCGGGAGGCAGGGATCAAACGCCAACTTATGTACCAAGTCAAATGGGTGATGGTGCACCCTGACTGCATCAGACAGGTTCAGGCCCAAAGCAAATCATACAGCCAGATCAAGCAGAAACTCAGGGCAATGGCACAATACACAGTCCTTTTCCTAGCATGCTTGTGGGTTGTCCTAGAGGGCAAAACCCATTTATTTGGTACCGAGGATGAGGCCTGGTCTTGGCTGATGGAATAAAAGGCCTTCTGGGCGACCCTGCAGGTCTCAAGGGATCCGGGTCCTAAACATAGTGGCTCCAGGCACAATAAGTGGGATGTCTCAGCCATGTCGGATTCAAACCACGAAAGACCACTGAATCCACCTGTGCCGGAAGGGGGCCCACCCTAAGTGGCAGGTGACAATACATGACTCAATGGTGTAGGTCGAAACTGGGGCTTCATTTTCACATTCTTCTTGTGTTAAGGCATGCAAGCACAATATTATTCTTTAATGGCCACAGAGGCTGGGAGTCTCAGGATGGAAACTTCAGACTATTTTCTCCACTACCCACCCTGAGGTGGGTTCAGTTCATGGGTAACAGATGCTTTTACTAGGGGGGAAGTATAGAGAGAGGGCAGTTGGGGGGAAAGGGTTTTGGTTAATGTGGTTTTTTTTTGTTTGGGTTACAGTTATCTTTGTCGGGCAATGCACATGGTGAACACACCCCACAACTTGGTCTATCCCAAGGCCCCACTACTACCCACACAGTGAGACCTCCTGGTGGTCCTTAAGACTACAGACATCTCATACATCTCTCCACTGGGCTTCGCTCATGACACCATTTGACCCACAATGAAGGCCTTCACACTCCTGACATGGAACATTAAGCGCCTGTTAGACAGCGTTGAAAGGGGTGCAATCCTACAGTTCCTCCACAGGCGTGGCCCCCAGGTAACAATGCTGCAAAAATCAAATTTCTTGGGTACAAATTGCTTCCTCCTGGCTAGACTCCAGAGTCTACCATGCAGGTTACAGCAGTAGCTCAAGGGGTGTAACGATCCTCCGTCATAAACCTTGCTGATGGCAGTGTCCCAGATTACACATGATACCCTGGGGCTATTTGTGCTGGTGGAAGGCTCTGTTGATGGTACTCACTAAAATCTCCTAAGCCTATATATCCACCCAACAAATTGCCACTTCCACAGTGTCTTCTACAAGGGACTTAGTGCTCTCCCTCCCAATCTGCAGGCTAATCATTGGGGTGATTTCAATTACATCATGGGTCCAAGGGAGGAGCCTTGCATCTGGGTGGAAGGCCTCAGACTTTGTGATGCCTGGTGGGTCTGGAATCCAACTGTACATGAGGACTCCCATGCATCAGCAGCCCATGGATCCCTCTTCCACATAGACCTCTTTCTACTGCCAGTCAGTGACCTCCTATACACAAGTGTTTCCCACATCCGTGACTGGGGACTTGCGGACTATGTGCTGGTTTCCCTGCATGTAGGGGACTCTGAGAGGGAGGGAGAATGGCTAATGCGGTATCCTAATGTCTGGTTACCTACAGATCAGAAGTTAGTCTAAGCCCTGGAAACGGTCCTAGAAATCAAGGGTTGGTGGAATCCTGATGCCTATGGGGGATCTGCGAGGCGACTATGCGTGGAAGCACCCGCTCTCAAATCATGGGCCATGCCAACGAGACACAATCCCATATAGCACAAAAGGAGGCCTGGGTCCTGAAACTTGAGTCCTAGGGAGGGAGGAACTCCCGCCCGCAAATGCTGGGAGGCCTCTGCCTGTAGAGCACATGAATAGGACAACAAGTCGGGCAAACTTTAGCACTGGCTGGCAGCCAGGTTGTGCAAATTGGGGGTATTACCCGGTATCATAGGTCTGGATGGTGCGTGGGCCATGTCAGAGCGAGAGGAGGCCACCATGCTTACAAAAAACAATCTCCCTCTATACAGCGAGACTGCAACCCCCATGCAAGGAGTTGAAGCTGCTTGTTGGAAAAACCCCTACTGTGTCTGACCCAGCTGAAAGAGAAGCCCTTGATCAACAAAAAAGAGGCCCTTGATCAACAACTGGCAGTGAAGGAACTTGGCGACTGTAGGAAAGTGCCACTTTTGGGCATGGTCACCCCCACTTTGTGCTCACTGATACTGATGTTGCTGACTGGTAGTGTGCTTGGTACCTGCTAATCAGGCCTGAGTGCCAGTGTTCTTTCCTGTAAAACAAGACAAATGTTCAATTGTAACCCAATTGGCAAGGACCTTAGTACTACTGTAACTCCCTAGTAAATGGTACCGCTGGTACCCAGGGCATGGGTACTAAAGAGGGTCCCCAAAAGCTGCAGCATATATTATGCTACCCTTAGGGACCCACACACAATCTGCTTGCAGACTACCATTGCAGGCTGCCTGAAATGGTGCAAACCATTCTGAAAACACGACATGGCATACTCATTGTGCATCATGCCCATGTACACTGCAGGTACTATAGGTAAGCCACCCATACAGCAGGCTTTAGAGCCCTAAGGCAGGGTGCACTATATTACATGTGAGGGCACATGTGCATGAACTGAAGTGTCCCTGTAACACCCAGTTCCATTGCTAGACACTGCAAGTGATCAGGAAGCAATCTTAAGGACAGGTACTGGGCACTGGTTAGTACAAGTTACTCAGCTACATGATGGTGTCATTGAAAATAACGGTGTTTGGTATCAAACACCTCATCAATACATATTGATGCCAATATCCGAATAATGAAGACCTGCACCCAGAAGGCACCCTATTAGACACTGAGGGCCTTATTTAGATTCGGGGGATGAGTTACTCCGAAATATAGAGCACATTATTTCCTATCGGATTTATATTTCGGTAGATAGGTGTAGGAAAATACCATCTTTTTTGGCATGTTACCCCCAATTTCTGCCTGTTTGTCAGTGTGTTTTGCCTGTCACATGGAGATCCTCCTAGCTAGGACCCCAGTGTTCATAGTTTGTGGCCTAATGTGTGTGTTGTCAGTATGCTTAACTGTGTCACTGACGTTTTGCTAACCAGAACTCCAGTGCTTATGCTCTCTCTACTTACCAAATTAGTCACTACAGTTTAGTGAATCCAAATTCCAAATGGCACACCGGATCCTCCTTATAAGTCCCTAGTATATGGTACCTAGGTACCCAGAGCATTGGGGTTCCAGGAGATCCTTATGGGCTGAAGCATTTCTTTTGCCACCCATAAGGAGCTTCGACATACCTTTCTTTAGGACTACCACTGCAGCCTGAATGAAATAGTGTACACACTATTTCACAACCATTTTCACTGCACTTAAGTAACTTATAAGTCACCTATATGTCTAACCTTCATTTACTGAAGGCTAGGTGCAAAGTTACTAAGTGTGGGGGCACCCTTGCACTAGCAAAGGTGCCCCCATGCTGTCAAGGGCCAATTACCCGGACTTCGTGAGTGGAGGGGATACCATTACACGCGTGCACTACATATATGTCAATACATATAAGTATCTTCACAATGGTAACTCCGAATATGGCCATGTAAGGTGTCTAAGATCATGGAATTGTCCCTCCATTCCAAATCTGGTATTGGGGGGGCAATCCCATGCATCCTGGGGGCTCCACCATGGACCCCTCAGTACTGCCAAACCAACTCTCTGAGGTTTCCACTGCGGCCCCAGCTGGTGCCACCTCACAGACGTGTTTCTGCCCTCCTATGGTCTGAGCAGCTCAGTCCCAAGAAGACAGAACAATGCATTTCGTTTGGGAGGAGGGTGTCACACCCTCTCCCTTTAGAAATAGGTGTTACAGGCTTGGGAGAGGTAGCCTCCCAGAGCCTCTGGAAATGCTTTGAAGGGCACAGATGGTGCCCTCCTTGCATAAGCCAGTCTACAACAGTTCAGGGACCCCCAGTCCCTGCTCTGGCACGAAACTGGACAAAGGAAAGGGGAGTGACCACTAACCCTGTCCATCATCACCCTAGGGGTGGTGCCCAGAGCTCCCTCAGTGTGTCCCTGGTGTTAGCCATCTTGGATTCCAAGGTATGAGGACACTCTGGAGACCTCTGAGGGGCCAGTGCCAGCAGGTGACGTCAGAGACCCCTCCTGATAGGTGCATACCTGGGTAGGTAGCCAATCCCCCTCTCAGGGCTATTTAGGGTCTTTCCTCTGGGTATAACCTCAGATTCAACTTGCAAGACTCCTCCAGGACTCCTCTGCATCCTCTGCTTCAGCTTCTGACCGTCGGAACAACCACAGTCTGCTCTAGGAACCTCTGTAACTGCAACAAAGTATCCAGGGAGGCTGCTGTGACCTGCAACTTCAGCTCCAGTTAGCATTTGCAACAGTTTCCAAGGTGTGCATGCTCTGAGGACTGCCTTCCTTCATCCTGCACCAGAAGAACCAAAGGAACCTCCCGTGGAGTGACAGAGTCACTTCCCTGCTTCTGCAGGCACCCTTCTGCAATGACAACCGGTTCTCTGGGACTCCTCTGCTGACGAAGAGCGTGCTCCCTGGAACACAGGTGGTGGACCGACGTGACCCAGTCTGTCCTAAGGTCCAGCTGTCCAAATTCGGTGGAGGTAGGAGCTTGCCTTCCCATAGTACGACAGTACCCCTGTGCACCTCGTCATCTCCAGCTCCTTGGGCTTCTGTGCACTTCTTCCACAAATCCTTCATGCACAGTGTAGCCTAGGTCCCCAACACTCCATCCTGCGATGCACAACTCACTGAGCTGTTCTCTGGCGGCGTGGCACCCTCCTTTGTAGCGCTGCAACAACCACATTTTGCAACTTCTTTGTCCCCATGTCCTGGTACTCCCGTGAGCGCTGCCTGGTCTTCTGAGGGCTCTTCTAAAGTGCTGAGGCCTCTCTGTCTCGTCAGTCTGAGTTGAGACCCCCAGGTCCCTCCTGGGCCCAGGCAGCGCAATTTTAAAATAAACTGCGTACTTGCTTGAACCAAGGCTTGTTGGACGAATCCAGCACAGAAAACTGCCTGCATCCAACAACTCGACATGGGACATCTCTTGCATCATGCAGGAACCTGCAGCCATCTTCTTTGGTGCAAATCTGCACTTTTCTTCTAAACAGAGAATCCACTTTTGCACCTTCTTCCAGGCTGGCAGGGGCTTCTGTTCTTCCTGGACTTGTGGACTTGGTCTCCTCTCTTCACAGGTCTTCAGGTCCAGTAATCCACTGGCTGTTGATTGCAGTCCTGCTTGGTTCTTGCAATATCTCTTATCACGACTTGTAGTGTGTCCTGAGGAAACTTGAAGCACTTTACTCCTACTTTCCTGGGCTGGAGTGAGGTACTTTACTTACCTTTGGTATTTTCTTACACTCCCAGCGCCCCTCAACACACTACACTTGCCTAGCGGGGAATTTGTGATTTGCATTCCACTTTCTTAGTATATGGTTTGTGTTGCCCCTAGGCCTATTGCATTCTATTGTATTTTCTACTGTTTGCACTATTCTATGACTGTTTACTTATCTGATTTTGGTTACTAGTGTATATATTGTGTATAATACTTACCTCTAGAAGGAGTATTGTCTAAGATATTTTTGGCCTTGTGTCACTAAAATAAAGTACCTTTATTTTTGGTAACACTGAGTATTGTATTTTATTGTGTATAAGTACAGTGTAACTATAGTGGTATTGCAGGAGCTTTGCATGTCTCCTAGCTCAGCCGAAGCTGCTCTGCTAAAGCTACCTCTCGACAGCCTAAGCTGCTAGAACACTGCCTACATTTCACTAATAGGGGATAACTGGACCTGGTATAAGGTGTAAATACCTTAAGGACCCACTACAAACCAGGCCAGCTCTTAGTGTGCTGGCTGACTGGTACAGTCCAGTCTGCCACCACAGATGAGTTACTGACCCCCTGCAGGTCAGAGCCGCACTCTCAGATGCCAGGAACAATGCCTCCCTGGAGAGGGTGATATAACCTCCTCCAGCTAGATGGCAAGTGAATTTAGCATATCAAAGGCAGAGGCTTCAAACAGCCTCTGCCATCTTTGATATGCATCCCTGGCTCCCCCCCCAGACCCGGGGAATGCCACCCTTTGCCCGGAGGCCCATTTGGCACTACAGCAGGAGGGAAATAGATATTCAGAAGGTATGTCACACCTACAGGCTAGTCACACACCTAAGGATGGCCACCTGAAGTGGATGGCCAAAGAAGGGGTTTCATCATCTTGGTTTTAGTGAAACTAGGAATTCTGAGTCAGGATTATGCCCACTCCACACAGGAAGCGGTCATTTAAGGAGTGTAGTCACCCCAGGGGCAAAAAGCTCATTGGCTACTACCCTACACTCCTCTTAATGCCCCTAAATTGAGTATTTAGGGGACCCCTCAACACCAGATCAACAGACTTGGCTACCTGCGCACAGAAGACGGACCAAGAAGAGCAGCGACTGTGAGAACTGAGAACTTACACTGGACTTGGCGCCTCCTGGTACCTCGCCAAAAGCACCGACCGACTCGTCCAAAAGCTGTGCATCCTTACAAACCCTTGAAGGGCTGTCCGGCGCTTCACCAACTATCTAGCAGCTCCTTTGTGGTGGTGGAACCACCCCCTGCATCTGCAGGAACCAGCCACATCTGTCTAGTACACCGTTTTGCTGGCCATTGGGCACACTGAGGGGGTATCACATCAGGAAGATGTCTCTGTGGCTTTAGGAGGTCAGACCCATCTCTGCACTGAGTTCTGAGGCGCTAGACCCTCCAGAACGGCTTCCTGCACTTATACCCTGGGTTCCGGAGCACTTGCAGCAAACAAGGCTTGTTGAGTGTCCAGCCTGCACACCACCACCGCCAAAACTGAAGTACTCAACTAGGGACGTCAGGACTGAGCAGATCACACCGACCCTGCTGCTGTGTTTTCTTCCCCTCCGCAGGTCAATCATCCAAGAGCCGTGAAAGCTTCCAACAAAAGAAACCACCCGCCAAACTTCTCTGCACCTGAGCCTCCCAGCCTGGGTTCATGCCAACTGACTGTGCCCCCTTGCCCTAAAGGCCCTCATGAGCTGAGCTCCCTGTGTGTCCTGCCAAATTTGTCCCCAAGTTCCCCCTAGCAGCTCATGTTCACTAATACCCATTTCTTTCTGCTGGTGTACCGTTTGAAGCTAGCAACCCGTCCTGCACCTCTACAACCAGACACTCCAGGGCAGGTAAATTAAAACTGCTGGCGTTTCTTTAGACCAGTGGTTCCCAACCTTTTGACTCCTCAGGACCCCCAAAGAATCATTACTGGAAGCCGGGGACCCCAAAGCAATTTGTACAATCTAAATTTCAAACATTAAAACAGTAATTCGCAAAAAATACACAAACAAGTACACACCAAATAAATACTCGAATTACTGAAGACATCATTATTTTACATTGAAAAAATACAATAAAATCTAAAAAGGGTTGTGCTGCATCTCAGCGACTACTTTTCAAAGTTTTGTTTTATTTAGGAAATCTGAAACCTCAGGTCAGATTCAACATTTCCTGAATAATTTCTGTTCTTATTTTTTAGGGACATATTTTCTGAGAACGTTTTTTCGCAGAAATATGTGGTGGTGAAAGGAAGTAAAACCATAAGGGCCTCTCATCTTTCCGTAGCCTCTACATCACATGTAATTTACTTGTTTTATAGCACCTCTCATACCAGTACACACTGTGGGAGCACTTTACAGGGTGTAGGATTCACATGTCATCCGCAGTGGTAGGCATTTTCTAAGAGTGCTTGGTCTGGAGAAGCACAAACTCAGGATTCAGAACGCAACACAGTGGTTAGGGTTGACCTTAATAATAAGAATGTATTTATACGCAAGCAAACCTTGTTTAGCAGCATAAGGAAAATGAAAGACTGGGCAAAAACCAACGTTCTAATTTGTGCCTTGCAGTTTGCATGCAGCTCTTTGTCGGCAGTTCATAGCTCGCTGTGCTAGATTACAATTGTAACTTATGGACTGCACAGTAGCAAATGAATCAGTGACAAAAGCAGTAACCCACTGTGCTATACACATAAAATACTGTGCTTTGCATGATACATGTTATTTGCAGCAGGTGCTGCCTTTGACTCAAAACTGCCAAAACTCTCATCTCTCTCCAGCAGATACATTAATCACTAGAGTTATCTTGATGCTTTTATTTTTGCCTGAACGCTGCTGGATGTACAAGGAATTTTGCAGTGCTTTTAAAACACAGCTGAATAAAGGAAGTAATAAATATAAACACATACACATGTTTGTCAGAGGACCCAGCTTGAGAAGAGTCTTCCTCCCAGCCCAGGTCTGCGGACCTCCATGGAATGTGTCACAGACCAATGGGGGTCCGCAGACCACAGGATGGGAACCACTGCTTTAGACCTTGGCCCCCTAGTACCTTGCGTTCCAAAGGGCACCACTGAACTCCAACTACAAGTACCTATTTGCATTATATATCTTTCCTCCCATAGGACAACATTACCACGTTTAAGGCTCCCACCACAAAACCGTTATTTGTGCATTTTTACTGTTTTCTTATAAAATTCATAACTCCAACAGTACTTATATGATCTTGGTGTCTAAAAATATATAAAAATCTGTGTTATTTTTATAATATGGTCTTGGATTTCTTCTTGAGCGTGTGTACCATGTGTTGACTCAGTGTGTGCAACACATGCTTAACACTCCCCTCTGATAACCCTAAGCTGCTTGACCACACTCCCACTAATAGAGCACTTGAGATTATTAAAGTAAGCTTTGTAAACCAAATAGGTGCCGTCTGAACTTTCTGCATGGTGTGCCTTTACATTGGCCCACTACATAAAAAGCCATCTTTCCACAGCGATGACCACAAAGACCTTAATTCGGACAAAACTCCGGGCCAGGGTGGGTTACCTATGGAATACTACCACAAGTTACATACTCTTGTCTTGCCTCCTTTCTTAGCAATTCTCCTTGAGGCGAATGAGTAGGGCCATCTCCCACCGTAAACTGGCTTAGCAACTATCATGGTCCTGTTGAAGCTGGGCAAATCCTAAGACAAGTATGCCTTGTACCGGCTCGTCTATCTCATCAACGCCGAAGTTAAAATACACGCCAAACTACTGGTGTGACTCCTGACCCACATATTGGGCCACCTGGTCCACCAGGACCAATGTGGATGCATCCCCCACGCAGCACTAGACAATGCATCCATAGGGCGCAACTTGCCCTCTCTACATTCCGGGTCCTACACTGTGCTACGGCACCGAGGCTCCTGGACTTTGAGAAAGCGTTCAGTTCCCTTAACTGGACCTTTTTCCAAGAGGTGCTGACATAAGTGGGGCTGGGACCCAGGTTCCGAGCCTACATCTGTGCCCTGTAAGCTGGGCCGCAGGCGCTGATGAACGGTGTACTCTCCCCCAACTTTCCTATCTGCCGAGGCACCAGGAAGGTATGCCCCCTGTCGCCCATTCTTTTTGCTCTCGCCATGGAACCATTGGCCTCATTAATACAATGTGATGCCCAGGTTTGGGGCTTTGACTGGGGGATGGCACTGAAGGACAGAACCGCACTCTCTGCTGATGATCCCCTTCTGCTTATGGCCCGTTCAGCAGAAACAGGACCCCAACTTGTTTTTATTCTTGAAGCCTTTGGGGATGCATTTGGGGTCACAGTTAACTGGCCCAAGTCCCTGCTGATCCCTCTTAAGGGGGACAGAGCTGATGAAACTTGGCACTTTGCCCTGCGTCTAAGTTTTCTTTACCTAAGGTTTTACATGGCGTTCAGCCAGACCTGGCATGGACTATCAACTTTAGCCCCCTTACTGGGATCATCCAGGTGGACTTCGACTGATGGCCTAAACATCGACTTAAGGTGCTTGGTACAGTGGCTTTCTATAAAATGATGGTCCTCCTTTATGTCCTCCAGAATTGTCCCTTCTCTGTACTCAGCCAGTAGCTTGCTTCAGGCACAGAAAAACCTCTGGGACAATAATCCCCACCAGGATCTCACTCAACAAATGTGTCCATTCCACATACAAGGGTGGCATGGCAACGCTGACATCCACCTCTACTATTGGGCAGGATATATAACATTGTTGTGAATGACTGCATGAATAGAGAGTGGGTGGACCCGGCCTTTAGACTAGAGGTCTCCTTGATCAATTCTGAAAATGTTATGAACATCTCCTAAGGTGCACCAATTTCCCCACTCACTTTCCCTAAATCACCAACGTGGTCTTCATGACCTGGAGGACTGCTGTGCAATGGACAGGATTGGGAGGTGACCCTAGAAACTTTACTGTGGACCACCAGATGGCTGGACCGGGTGAAGTGACTGGAGGGGTTCAAGGGATGGGATACTATTGTCATCTCTCAACTTGCGGCAATCTGGGAGGGCGACCATATGAAGTTCTTCCAGGAACTCCAAATATTGTTCTCACTCCACAAATCACAGTTCTTTCATTACCTGCAACTCCACCACACACTCTGGGTACTGGGCAGCACTGGACGGTTCCCTCCCCACTCATCCCAACTACAACCCCTTGGAGGTCAGACTCTTTATGCGTCCACTGGCTAAAGGGGGTATCTCTCAGGACTATAAGGCCTTGGTCAATCATTCCCTCTGTAGACTATCACCCTTGAGAGAGTGATTGGAGTGGTGGCTGGGCCTGTTGGAGGAGGTGGAGTGAAGGGAAGCATGTATGGCAACCTGTACCCTGAACATCTCTACTCTGTTACACCTCATCCAATTAAATTGTCTCCATTACACCTACCACATGCCTGGGCGCCTGTGGCAAGCTCATAGGCTCCCCAACACTGCCCGTACTAGATGTGGGAGTGATTCAGGGGACTTCTACCATATGGCCTAGGAATGCCCCACTCTCCACAAAAACTGGGTGTCTGTTTTTCCAACTCTGTCTGAGATGCTGGGCCAGAACCTCCAGGTATCCTCCAAGGTTGCGCTGATGGGCCTGGTAGATGACCTGGGGGCCCTAGAGGAGACTGCACATTAGTGGGGAAGGGTACACTGCTGGTAAAAAGAGGCATGGCCAGATGTTGGAAGTCAACAATTGCCCTGATGTTGAAGGAGGGGAGGGCGGGAAGGACCGCTCCCCAAAGTTGGAGAGGCCAAACTACCAGACCCGAGGTTGCCCCAAGAAACACTTAAAGATGTCGGGTAAATGGTGGTTGTATCATCGATTAAACACTGGGTCTATGAGTTTCCCAGGTGGCAGGGTGGGTTGAGTGTTGGTATTCAACTTGAATGTATAAGTGATACCCTGAGAAGATCGGCACTGTGTGTGTTGCCCTGTGCTTCAAATAAAATCAGTAAAGTGTTATCAGCTCACTATGCCTCTCTTTAATGATCTTGTGTATCATCTTCAAACACTGTCTGCAAGGCACAATATCATGATCAAGTAGGAGGCAATGTAAACACCTGGAAGGTCCATTTTCAACTGCATCTTGACATCATACTTAACCTCTTAAGTGCGGGCGTCGGCCACTGGCCGACGCCCACACACCCTCCCTGGTGCGGGTCACGACCAGTGGCCGACACCAGGAAGGGCATTAATAAATCCTCGGGTGCGTCGCACCCGAGGATTTATTTATTTTTTTTTACTCCCCCCGGGAGACACGGAAGCTACCGTGTCTCCCCCCGCCCCCCACCCGCCCCTTTGTGACGTCAGCACGCCACGAGGCGCGCTGACGTTGCAAAGGTGTTTTCCCCATGAAAGCAGGAAGCAGCCTTGCGGCCGCTTCCTGCTTTCATGGGGAAAACGGCCTTTTACACGTTCGGGAAGGCCTCGTAAGAAAGGGGAGTGTCTCCCCTTTCTTACGAGGCCTTCCTGAAAGTGTTTCCTGGCCCCCGGTCGCAGCTGTGCTGCGATCGGGGGCCAGGAAACACTTTCAGGTTTCCTGGCTCCCCCGATCGCAGCACAGCTGCGATCGGGGGTCAGGAAACATTTTGAAAAGGCCTCGTAAGAAAGGGGAGACTCTCCCCTTTCTTACGAGGCCTTCTGAAACTGTTTCTGGCCCCCGATCGCAGCTGTGCTGCGATCGGGGGCCAGAAACAGTTTCAGAAGGCCTCGTAAGAAAGGGGAGAGTCTCCCCTTTCTTACGAGGCCTTCTGAAACAGTTTCCTGGCCCCCGATCGCAGCATAGCTGCGATCGGGGGCCAGGAAACCCCACTAGACACCAGGGATTTCAATTTTGGGGGGCGGCCCCCCCCTGGAAAACGGGCCGCCCCCCCCCCCCGGCATAATTTTCTTCCAAAAAAAAAAAGGTAGGTGCCCCCTGGGGGGGGGGGGGGGGGGGGGGCGCAATCGCGCCCCCCCCCAGGGGAATTTAAAAAAAAAAAAACAAATAATAATAATGAAATGACAGGGGGTCGTCTGTGGGCAGGGTGACTCCCTGTGGGGGCAATTTTTTTTTTAGATGTTGTAGGGTTTCCCTGGGGGCCATTTTGGCCCCCAAGGAAACCATACAACAACAAAAAAAAAATATATGTATATATCTATATATATATATCTATGTAGATAGATATATCTAGGTACATGGATATATCTATAGATATATCTATGTATATATATATATATATATATATATATATATATATATATATAGGTAGATCTGTATCAAAGAGATTTATAAAGCGCGCTACTCACCTGTGAGGGTCTCAAGGCGCTGGGGGGGGGACGGAGGGAGGGAAAGGGGCTAGGAGGTCCACTGTTCAAAAAGCCAGGTTTTGAGGCCCTTCCTGAAAAGAAGTAGGTTTTGGGTCTTGCGAATGTGGGTTGTGAGTGCGTTCCATGTTTTGGGTGCAATGTAGGAGAAGGATCTGCCCCCGGTGGTGGTGTGTTTGATGCGGGGGACAGAGGCGAGAGAGAGGTCAGCTGAACGGACGTTTCGTGTGGGGGTGTGGAAGGTGACTCTCGTTGAGGTAGGCAGGGCCTGTGTTGTGGAGTGATTTGTGTGCGAGGATGAGGATCTTGAAGGTGATCCTTTTGTCAATGGGGAGCCAGTGGAGGGATTTGAGGTGTGGAGAGATGTGTTCGTGTCGGCGGAGGTCGAGGATGAGTCGTGCTGCTGAGTTCTGGATGCGTGTAGTTTGCACTTGAGTTTTAGAGCGTGCCGGCGTAGAGGGCGTTTCTGTAATCAAGCCTGCTGCTGATGAGTGCGTGAGTGACAGTTTTTCTGGTCTCTGTGGGGATCCATTTGAATGTTTTTCAGTATACGGAGTTTGTTGAAGCATGAGGAGGTAAGAGCGTTGATTTGTTGGGTCATAGAGAGGGAGGAGTCTAGGATGATGCTGAGGTTGCGTGCGTAGTTGGCGGGGGTGGGTGCAGGGCCTAGCGTGGTGGGCCACCATGGGGGGTCCCAGGTTTTTTTGGTGAGGGCCAAAGAGGATTATTTCGGTTTTGCTTGAGTTGAGTTTCAGGTGGTTGGCTGTCATATATACATCACTTTTGTCAATATGTGTGTGGTTTCCCTGGGGGGAAAAGGATCCGACTTGTCTAGTGGCAGTTTTAGTGCCATAAAGAAGCGCAGAAGGTTTATATGCCTACTGCAAAGAGCACATCTGTATTTTATGTAAATAGCTGAGTACATTAGTAAAGTCTATGGAGAGATGAAGGGCACTTTTGCTGGGTGGTAATGAGGGAATCCGAGGAGGAGGGAGTGGGAGCACCAATAATGATTGTTGGACTGGGCGCAGGAGGTGCTAAAGACTGTGACGAATGGTATGTGACAAGGTGTTTTTTGAGTGTCTTGAAAGTACGTGCTGATTGAGGGAAGAAGCGCAGGTAAGGTGGCCTCTACTGTTGCACGTATCTCACACACACCATCGATTTTGTGACTGTCTACGTAGGCTAGTGTTTTAGAGCAACACTTTAGCCAATAGCAGAGATGGCATCTTGATGGATGACTGCTGCCTGCACTCGGGTTATAGAGGACCGCTCTGACATAGGATCAGAGACTGAGACATCAGATACTGAGACAGCATCTGAGGGATAGGACAATGGCGCAGACTCTGGGAGTGATTTTTCAGTCAGAGGAGTCCCATTCGAAAACTCCTCTTCCAGTACATTATGAGGGAGGTGATGAGGACAGTCCTGCTGTCCCTTCGCAAGCTGTTCGTGCAACTGGGTAATAGTGGGTTAGGCCAACCCAGAGAGAAGGTGAATGCGGCGGCAAGCAGAGAGAGAGTGCTCTCTTGGGAGCTCACCAATTTAGTTCAGCCCCAAATTCCACCACCCAAATCATATTGTGGAGACATCAAAATTGTCTATGGCAAAACAAACTGGTTTTGTAAGGCAGGCACCTGTGTTTTTGGTCCTGGATTCGGCGGCCATATAGAGAAACACACTAAACCCAAACATTTCTGGAAACTAGACATTCGGGGGAGTCCACAGAGGTGTGACTTGTGTGGATTCCCCAAAGTTTTCTTACCCAGAATACCCTGCAAAGCTGAAATGTTGAAAAAAAACTCTATTTTTCTCGCATTTCTGTCACACAAACTACAGGAATATGCTGGGATCCACAACATTCCTACCACCCAGTGACTCCTCACCTGTCCTGATAAAAACACTACCCCACTTGAGTGCCTACACCTAGTGCCTGTGTCAGGAATGGATCACCCCAGGGTCAACAGCTGCCTCACGTAAGGACCAACATTGACCGTTGTGTGATCTATTCCTGTCGCAGGCACCAGGCCTAACCACACAAGTGAGGTATCATATTTATCGGGAGACTTGGGGGAACGCTGGGTGGAAGGAAATTTGTGGCTCCTCTCAGATTCCAGAACTTTCTGTCACCGAAATGTGAGGAAAACGTGGTATTTTAGCCACATTTTGAGGTTTGCAAAGGATTCTGTGTAACAGAACCTTGTCCGAGCCCCACAAGTCACCTCATCTTGGATTCCCCTGGGTTTCTAGTTTTCAAAAATGTGCTGGTTTGCTAGGTTTCCCCAGGTGCCGGCTGAGCTAGAGGCCAAAATCCACAGGTAGGCACTGTTTTCTATGAAAAAATTTGATGTGTCCACGTTCTGTTTTGGGGCATTTCCTGTCGCGGGTGCTAGGCCTACCCACACAAGTGAGGTATCATTTTTATCAGGAGACTTAGGGGAACGCCGGGTGGAAGGAAATTTGTGGCTCCTCTCAGATTCCAGAACTTTCTGTCACCGAAATGTGAGGAAAACTTGTTTTTTTAGCCACTTTTTGAGGTTTGCAAAGGATTCTGGGTAACAGAACCTGGTCCGAGCCCCGCAAGTCACCCCTCCTTGGATTCCCCTAGGTCTCTAGTTTTCAGAAATGCACAGGTTTGGTAGGTTTCCCTATGTGCCGGCTGAGCTAGAGGCCAAAATCTACAGGTAGGCACTTCTCAAAAAACACCTCTGTTTTCTTCCAAAAATTTGGATGTGTCCACGTTGCGCTTTGGGGCGTTTCCTGTCGCGGGCGCTAGGCCTACCCACACAAGTGAGGTATCATTTTTATCGGGAGACTTGGGGGAACGCCGGGTGGAAGGAAATTTGTGGCTCCTCTCAGATTCCAGAACTTTCTGTCACCGAAATGTGAGGAAAACTTGTTTTTTTAGCCACTTTTTGAGGTTTGCAAAGGATTCTGGGTAACAGAACCTGGTCCGAGCCCCGCAAGTCACCCCTCCTTGGATTCCCCTAGGTCTCTAGTGTTCATGAATGCACAGGTTTGGTAGGTTTCCCTATGTGCCGGCTGAGCTAGAGGCCAAAATCTACAGGTAGGCACTTCTCAAAAAACACCTCTGTTTTCTTCCAAAAATTTGGATGTGTCCACGTTGCGCTTTGGGGCGTTTCCTGTCGCGGGCGCTAGGCCTACCCACACAAGTGAGGTATCATTTTTATCGGGAGACTTGGGGGAACGCCGGGTGGAAGGAAATTTGTGGCTCCTCTCAGATTCCAGAACTTTCTGTCACCGAAATGTGAGGAAAACTTGTTTTTTTAGCCACTTTTTGAGGTTTGCAAAGGATTCTGGGTAACAGAACCTGGTCCGAGCCCCGCGAGTCACCCCTCCTTGGATTGCCCTAGGTCTCTAGTTTTCAGAAATGCACAGGTTTGGTAGGTTTCCCTAGGTGCCGGCTGAGCTAGAGGCCAAAATCTACAGGTAGGCACTTCTCAAAAAACACCTCTGTTTTCTTCCAAAAATTTGGATGTGTCCACGTTGCGCTTTGGGGCGTTTCCTGTCGCGGGCGCTAGGCCTACCCACACAAGTGAGGTATCATTTTTATCGGGAGACTTGGGGGAACGCCGGGTGGAAGGAAATTTGTGGCTCCTCTCAGATTCCAGAACTTTCTGTCACCGAAATGTGAGGAAAACTTGTTTTTTTAGCCACTTTTTGAGGTTTGCAAAGGATTCTGGGTAACAGAACCTGGTCCGAGCCCCGCAAGTCACCCCTCCTTGGATTCCCCTAGGTCTCTAGTTTTCAGAAATGCACAGGTTTGGTAGGTTTCCCTATGTGCCGGCTGAGCTAGAGGCCAAAATCTACAGGTAGGCACTTTGGAAAAAACAGCTGTGTTTTCTATAAAAAAAATAGGATGTGTCCATGTTGTGTTTTGGGGCATTTCCTGTCGCGGGCACTAGGCCTACCCACACAAGTGAGGTATCATTTTTATCGGGAGACTTGGGGGAACACAGAATAGCAAAACAAGTGTTATTGCCCCTTATCTTTCTCTACATTTTTTCCTTCCAAATATAAGAGAGTGTGTAAAAAAGACGTCTATTTGAGAAATGCCCTGCAATTCACATGCTAGTATGGGCACCTCGGAATTCAGCGATGTGCAAATAACCACTGCTCCTCAAAACCTTATCTTGATCCCATTTTGGAAATGCAAAGGTTTTCTTGATACCTCTTTTTCACTCTTCATATTTCAGCAAATGAATTGCTGTATACCCAGTATAGAATGAAAACCAACTGCAGGGTGCAGCTCATTTATTGGCTCTGGGTACCTAGGGTTCTTGATGAACCTACAAGCCCTTTATATCCCCGCAACCAGAAGAGTCCATCAGACAAAACGGTATATTGCTTTCAGAAATCTGACATCGCAGGAAAAAGTTACAGAGTAAAACATAAAGAAAAATGGCTGTTGTTTTCAGCTCAATTTCAATATTTTTTTATTTCAGCTGTTATTTTCTGTAGGAAAACCTTGTAGGATCTACACAAATGACCCCTTGCTGAATTCAGAATTTTGTCTAGTTTTCAGAAATGTTTAGCATTCCGGGATCCAGCATTGGTTTCACACCCATTCCTGTCACTAACTGGAAGGAGGCTGAAAGCACCAAATATAGTAGAAATGGGGTATGTCCCAGTAAAATGCCAAATTTGTTTTGAAAAATTTGGTTTTCTGATTCAAGTCTGCCCGTTCCTGAAAGGTGGGAAGATAGTGATTTCAGCACCAGAAACCCTTTGTTGATGGCATTTTCAGGGAAAAAACCACAAGCCTTCTTCGGCAGCCCTTTTTTCCCATTTTTTTGGGAAAAAACTACATTTTCACTGTATTTTGGCTATTTTCTTGGTCTCCTCCAGGGGAAACCACCAACTCTGGGTACCATTAGAATCCCTAGGATGTTGGAAAAAAAGGACGCAAATTTGGCGTGGTTAGCTTATGTGGACAAAAAGTTATGAAGCCCTAAGTGCGAACTACCCCAAATAGCCAAAAAAGGGCTCAGCACTGGGGGGGGGAAAAGCCCAGCAGCTAAGGGGTTAATGCAGAACTTAAAGGAGTATTTATTTGTGAGAGAAAGACACAAGTTAACTGCATATTTTACCTGAGCAAAATACCCAATAGAAACTTTGTTTACTAAGTGGAAAATAGTAGAATATGTTGGAAAACATTCGAGGGTAGAAAAAGACAGTGCTGAAGGACAAGTTACTTACCTTTGGTAGTTCATTATAAGGTAATATTATCTATTATTCTATTACTACCATTATAAGGTAGAGACAGGATCTAGCTGCAGATTCCTTACTTTATAATCTTCCTCAGGCGCAAGACTGGATCCGGAAACCTTTTTCCCATAGCACGTCTGCGTGTCAGTAGAGGGCGTTGCGTGACTCTGCATCGATGTCGTCCACTAGATGTGACATCAACGGAGTCCATATAGCTCCCTTGCCGATGTAAGTTTTTTCTGTGACTATTTTCCACACTCAAAACGAAACAGTGTGCTAAAAGAAAAGATACCCTTCTTTCAAATAATCATGGAATTCCTGATTCAGAACGTGAATTTCCATAATGATACAAACAAAAACTCAGTTTGCACAGCGGGGAGGATGGGAGGGTTGTTAAGGAATCTGCGGCTACATCCTGTCTCTACCAGACATCTGATAGAGACATCCAGCTGCAGAATCCTCACTTTGAATCAGATACCAAATTCATATTAACCCTCGGGGAAGGACTGCAAACTGAGACCTTTAAAAACGTCTCTAAGTAGAACAAAACCGGTCTAGAACAAGAGAAAAAGTCCAGACAATCATAATCATATAGGTGGATAATAACATACTCTACAACATAAAAACCTGTGGAAGGAACCACAGGTAAATAAAACCATGAGACATTAAAAAACATGGGAATAAGCGCATCCATGTAAGTTTGATAAATGTGTGTCAGGAGCGACCCAACAATATTGAGAGTCTCTAATCAGAAGAAACCAGGTCTAGAACAAGAGAAATAGACTGTGCATTCATAAGAATACCTGTGAGTAATCACATACTCTTTAATAAGAGAACTCTGTAAAGGACCACCATAAGAAAAAGTCATAAACACATTGAGAGCATAGAGCGAACATCACCCATGATTGAGCCCATGAAAAAATCTCCCACTCCAACAAAACCAGCCTTGAACAATTCAAAAATACTGGACATTTCTAATGATCTAGGTGAGCCATAACATATTTCCCAACGTAAAACTTGTGAAAGAACCACGGGTAAGTCATAAAACATTTTAAAAACATGGCATAAAGAATATCCATGTTAGTATGACCAATCGGTGTCAGAGGTGAACTAAGAAAAGGAATATAAAACGACTTGTTCCTTTAATGGGATCTGAACCCATGCATGAGCACCCCATAAGTACTGTGGAAAGAACCACAGCAATGAAAGTCAGAAATACAAAGAAAACATGGGTAAAAAAACGCTACCCATGTCAGTATTGCAAAATGACCTAGTGAAGATAAAACTATTTGTTCTTATAGGTAGACCCGAACTGCATGTTCTACACTTTTGGAACACAGAGCCGCATAACATGCCATTGAGTAATACCTCTTGCCAGGAAAGTTATATCCTAACCAGACCTACTCTATAATAAACATAGAGAATGTCTATCTCTTGTAGACAAAAAAATAAAACTGCCCTCTTTAAAAAGAAGTCAAAGACAACAATAGCAACCATTTGGCATAAAAAAGACTTTTCCCCAGAAAAAGTAACTAGAGATAGTAAAAATATCTTCAAGATATTCATAATATATACTGACATAGGAGTGAAATAAACAAAAGCCTATAAAATAACAAACAAAATATATATATTTCCCTTAAAAAAAATATATATATATATACATGTGTGTATATATATATATATATATATATATATATATATATATATATATATATATATATTTAAAGGTGAGTATAAAAGGTCTCAGATATGTGAAAACTGAAAATGTATGGTATTCTGAAATAAAAGAATACATCCGATTTTCTATATTCCGTCTTAGGACAACACTTCACAAAGAGTGAACCCAGCCTACAATAACTAGAGTGAGGTACACGATTGTACCTAGAAGAGGCAAACACCTAACCTCCTCATACACAACAGATATGAACATCTTCATAGAGAAGAAAAAGTACCCCTTATGGGGGTAAAACCCTTCAGGAAAGAAGGAAGTCTTAAAAGAAAATGCAAAAGCGCTGAACAACTCCTAAAGAGTCAATAATATGAATTACTTTATAAAAAAAAGAGTGAACAGAATCTTCAGAGAAGAGAGAGATGTCTCAATGAAGACCTATGATAACCTGACATATTCCAGGAAAATGAATGAAAAATGTTCAAAGAACATGTCAAAACCATACAAATGTCTACTCTAAAGTGTAAAAAATCCATCAAACTGTGACGGCTATCTGATATAAAACCTTTAAGACCAAAACAAAGAAAGTCTTAAAGTCCCAAGATGATACTTTCTGGTTTCTAATGTATCAAATTTACCAAAAGTAGAAAACTGAAACTACCATACCACAGGTAAAAGTATAACGTACATAACAAATAGTGTAGTTCGATAGCTATCTTGTTTGACAGTACAAGGAGGATTTAGTAAACAGACACCCTTAGTGCTGTATAACCCTTATAAAGAAACCTAAGCTCGCCTATTTCCAAAAGGAAGAAGAAATATTGTTTCCCAACAACCCTGAGTAATAAGAGGAAATAAGAGGATTATCTTAAATAAGTTAGAAAACTAACTTACTGCACATGGAGCAACTCTGTACCCCAAAATGAAGGTGTAATAGCCCACAAGCTAAGTAATCCCGACTGTATGTAGATGTATATATATATATATATATATACATATATATATATATATATATATATATGCTCACTGTGCATACAAAACAAATACTCTGGTAAGGTACATACCATGAAGGTATCAACTCTTAAGCTCAAGCTCTTCTTCAGAGTGAAGTAAATAATATCACCTTTATATCAGGTAGAAAAAAAAAGAGATAAACTGCTAAGAAGCTGTCATTAAAAAACTTGAAGTAGCGAGCTACCACTTTCACACCACATAATAAAGACTAATAATAATAAAAATAGCCTTAAGGCATCAGACAGGAAACCTCCATAGGGTCCCAGGGTAATATACACTACAATAATCTATCCTTGACAATTGAAGAAAAAATAGCACCTCCCGAAAGCAGGAACACCCACAGGGTGCCACCATTAGGTGGAATAGACAGAGAACTGAAAAAGCCTCACAGCACTGCCAAAGCAGGGCTACTCTGTGAAATACATAAAGACAAATTACCCCACCCAAGCCAGTACAGGAGGTATTAACTAGGCCAAAGGGTACAGAAGAACTAAGCAAAAGGGAAGTGCACCGGCACCGTAACAGCTTCATCAAATTAAGCTGAAGGCCTACTTGAAGCCAAGGGTGAACCTGACAGTGTGCACACATTCAAAGGCACTTTGCACCTCCTTTGGGCCCACAGGTGCTCCAAAGGAAGGTGATTTCCCATAGATAGCTTAAAGGGAAACGTAATACTCATGCATCTGGTTTAGAGGCACCTCTGGAGCCTGGAAAGGGAAGGAGATGCGGGGTAGACTTGGGCCTCGACTCCTCAACCGAAGAATGGTGGAAGGCCCCTTGTGTTGTGACTTACTAGGTGAAATCAATGGAGAAGGACATCCACGAGAATGACTCCTTGAACAGATGAGCAAGGAAGAGACAGTGGTCAACGGGAAGTCTGGGATGGCTCCGACTTCTGCGCCACCAGAAGCTTCATACAACGCTCCTGCATTGCTTTTGGCTGAAGTTGAAGAAAGGAATCACACCCTTCTGCACCATGGTGCTCGATTAGGCACCACATTTAGATCAAGTGGGGGTCTGGAGCTGACATTTTTTGTCCACAGGACCCACAGGGTTTGAACCCCAAAAACATGGACAGGAATAAGTACACTGTTCTGTTGATAAAAACGTCGAAGTAGATCGAAAACGACCTGACTAACATTACTGGATCTTAATTGCAAGTGCGGAAAAGAAGAAACTGACATGAGCGCATCGGAAAGGGGATTATATGGACTCCGTTGACATCACATCTGGTGGGCGACATTGATACGGAGTAGAGCGACGCCCTCTTCCGACGCGCAGACATGCTATGGGAAAAAAGTTTCTGGATCCAGTCTCACGCCTGGGGAAGATTCTAAAGTAAGGAATCTGCGTCTAGATCCTGTCTCTACCAGATAATGCTTTACCGAAGGTAGGTAACTTGTTCTTCAGCAAAGTCATTTTCTACACTAGCATGTTTTCCAACATATTCTACTATTTTCCCCTTTCTAAACACAGTTTTTTCTGGGTATTTTGTTCAGGTAAAATATGCAGATAATTTATGGCTTTCTCTCACAAATAAATACTCCTATAAGTTCTACATTAAGTGTGATGCCACAATGAAGTTGAAGATGGACCTTCCAGGTGCTTACATTGCCTCCTACTGGATAATGATAGTGTGCCTTGCATACAGTGTTTGAAGATGATACACAAGATCATTAGAGAGAGGCTTAGTAAGCTGATAACACTTTTTTGTTTTTATTTGAAGCACGTGGCAACACACACAAAGCCGATCCCCTCAGGGGATCACGTATACATTCACGTTCAATATCAACACTCAGCCCACCCTGCCCCTTGGGAAACTCATAGACCCAGTGTTTAATCCATGATACAACCACCATTTACCCCATATCTGCAAGTGTTTCTTGGGGCAACTTCGGGCCCTGCATATTGGTCTCTCCAACTTTACGGAGCGGTCTTTCCAGCCCTCCGCTCCTTCAACTTCGAGCAAATTGGTGACTTCCAATATCTGGTCACATCCTTTTTTGCCAGTAGTGTACCATTCCCCACTAATGTGCAGTCTCCTCTAGGGTCCCCAGGTCATCTACCAGACCCAACAACATGGCCTTTGGGGATACCTCGAGGTTCTGGCCCACCATCTCAGACAAAGTCGCAAAAATAGACACGCAGGCCCATATTTATACTTTTTTAGCACCGCATTTGTGTCATTTGTTGATGCAAAAGCGAAGCAAACTTTCAAAATACAATTGTATTTTGAAAGTTTGCGCCGTTTTTGTGTCAAAAAGCGGCACAAATGCGATGCTAAAAAAAGTATAAATATGGGCCCCAGTATTTGTGGATAATGGAGCATTCCCAGGCCATATGGTAGAAGTCCCCTGGATCCCTCCCACATCTAGTGCAGGCAGGGTCGGGGAGCCTATGAGCTTTCCACAGGTGCCTGGGCATGTACTAGGTGCAATGGAGACATTTCAACTGGATGAGGCGTAACCGGGTAGAAATTGTCAGGGTACAGGGTGCCATACATGCTTCCCTTCACTCCACCTCCTCCAACGTGCCTAGTCACCCCTCCAATCACTCCCTCAAGGGTGACAGTGTACTGAGGGAGTGATTGACCAAGGCGCATAAAGGAGCTGTAGTCGGGGGTGGTCCGGCCAGTGCTGCCAGGTACCCAGAAAGTGTGTGGTGGAGTTGCAGGTAATGAAAGAACTGTGATTTGTGGCGGGAGAACGATATTTGTAGGTCCTGGAAAAACTTCATGTGGTCGCCCTCCCACAGTTCCCCCAATCAAGAGATGCCAATAGTATCCCATTCCTTGAGCCCCTCCAGTCACGTCACCCGGTCCAGCCATCTGGTGGTCCACAGAAATTTTTTCTAGGGTCTAGATTTAGTGTCAGGAGTGGCATCACTTGGACCAGCTGGGCCAAACATGGGGCAAATGTTGCGGAGGTAAAGCCCATCGGTGGAAACCAAAATGGTATCCCTACATGACTCATGAAGTCTGATGGCACACCTGAATATCTCCATAATGGCATTGAGATAAGGCACTGGATGAGCACCTGAATACATTTCAGCCGCATTGGGAGACATCTAGTCCTAGGAGCACTACGGGTGCAAAGGAGGAGGCCTGTCATCGCCGCACCTGCTCCTACCTCACTGGCCTTGCCAGTATAAAGCCCATTGTTTATACCCACAGTGCAGGACACGTCAGCCACATTGGGAGACTACTAGTCACCAGAGCGATATGGTGGCCAAGGAGGAGTCCCACGATCACCGTACCTGTTCCTGCCTTCCTGGCTTTGTTGGCACTATAAAGGGCATTACTTATACCACGACGCAGGACATGCCTGTCAGTGCCAGGAAGAGCTGGGATGTGGCCACCCCTCTAGACCCGATGGCCAGACAACTGCTGCTTAGGGAGAAAAATCTGTTACCCCTGCCCCACCTTTAACATTTTGACATTTTTCAACCATTTGCTGAGTGGGCCTCGTGATATCACATTAACCAAGCAGCGGGATGTGCTGGGGGCAGACAATTGCATGTGTTTCTCCTATAAGTGCACTGACCAGGCCCCAGCATAAGGAAAACTTCACCTGTCCTTCGTTGCGAAAGGAATTGGAAGGATAGCATGCTGCATCTTTCTGGTCTGTTTGATCCGCGTAGGTCGAGACTTGTGTTGCCCCGCTGGTGTTCTGCAACATCTACCAGGTTCGGTGGGGTGCCAAATGCTTCATTCCCTTTCTGAGTCCTGTGCATGGCCAGGCCACCTGGCGGCCAAACAGTGACAGTGCCATTGGTCCAAACGTGTTGCTTTTGCCACGGTCATAGTGTCAGGGTCAGACCGCCAATTTGGTGGTGGTCCGACAGCGACCGTGAGCCTGGCGGTCTGGTGATCGCCAGGGTCATAATGAGGACCTGAGTCTTCCCCAGTACTTGGGTGTATAAAAAGACCAGCTTTATTTTTTCCAGTCAACATTCTGTTAGTATCAAAAACTTGAAAATGGTATAGAGACCCTATTGCTAAGGTTTAAATTATTTTGTTCCAATCTTGGTCTGGCCATTAATACAAAACAAATGATGTTCATAGCAATCTATCCACATATCAGATTCAGAGGGGTGTTAACTCTAGTGGGGTGAAGGTGGAGAGAGTACTTGACTTTTATTATCTAGGAATTTGTCTAACAAGCTCTAACTTTTGGACTAATCAGTTCACAAAAAGCACACTTTTACTAAGTCACAGGGTGCCTACTATTCTAAGATTCGCACACAAGACCGCTTTCCATCCTGTTTCCCCACTCCTTGAAGTCTGGAGAGCTCAAGTAGAAGCAGCCACAATTTATGTTGCCGATCTCTGGGATTACGGTAATATAGATGCATGGGGGTAGCTGAAAACACATTTTTTAGAGGGCTGCTATTGAAGTCCCACAAAGTACTATGCTAGTTTTTAAACAAGATTTAGGCATTCAGTCCATTATCTCTACAGTGCATCGCAGACCAATATTATACTGGCTGTGAGTATGGACCACCCCTGAGCTGGAGCATTATAGGGTGGATCTTAGAAATATTCTAGGCAGACAATAGGGAGGGGTGATTCTTTCCCAGCTGAAACACGTAAAGCAGACCCTTTATTTTTTGGGCCTGCTACAGTATTGGACTGACAACTACTATCTCACCATCCTCTGCCAAAAAGTTGAAGGTCCTCTACTGGGAGCATAAGGAGATGAAGCTGAACAAACAGCAAGGCCTGGGGCATCTAACCAAATGATTCTTAGAGCTAAAGCCTTGCCCTGCCCTTGAGACTTAGATGGACGAGATTGATTCCTCTTTTACCAAAGAAGGTTCAGTATGGGTGCCCTCCCTCTTGCTACTTTTACTGCCAAATGGAAGGGCAGCCTGGGGAGTAGTAAACTTTGCCCAGCATGTTGAGGAAGTGACGAAACCAATTACCATTTATTGTTCTTCTGCCCTATTTATCATAAGGAGTATACGCTTTGAATTGTCCCGCAATGCTGGTCCTTAGGAGTCCACCACTTTAGGGCAACCCTGAGAATATGTTGGGCTGACTCCACCCCTTTTATTGTCTTTTCAATCAGAAAGTACCTAAAGAGTATCTGGCCAATACAGCACAAAATTGTCTCTCTTTTTGTCCCTACTGACCAAGATCATATACAACCCGTTGATGTTCTGGAATTTGGCCTGTTAGATACTAACGAAGAGAAACCTAGAGCTGTTATTAGGTATCAGTAATGACCAACAAGGTAATTGTTCCCAATGCATTTTTGATTTGCAGGCTACGCATCTTCGGATACCAACCACTTTTACCCCCTGAGGAGAGTCTTATTTATATAGGCTGTACGTATATTTTATGTATTATATTGATGCTGTGATTATCTTCTTCTTAAAATTTATATCACATTTACAAAATCCTTTTAATGATTTTATTTAATGCAACTGTTGCGTTGCTCTCTATGTGGGCTTACAATAATTTATATATGTTAACAAATTATTTTTTATAATTGTTGAGCAGCTTAGGCTCATATTTGTATTATTGATTTTGTTATTTTTATGGTTTTTGACCCCACAAAAGTATTTAGAATGAGAATGGAATGAATTCCAGAAAGTCAGGTTATGGCTGCGGTGGAACTAGACTCATTTCAGAGATTGCCTGAGGTTGAGATACTGGTGCCAGAGCCTCCAATTGTGCAGGTGGTGCTGCCTCCTACAGCTTGGAAGCCTCAATCAATTTGGGCTTTAAAGAGGGGTCCAAGAGAGGCCTGGGTGATTTACCCTTCCTGTGTTTGCTCCCATACCTCTTCTTTTAGTGTTTTGGCAGGAGGATCTTGACACCAACAACGCTGGAGACATTGAGTAGGGTTTGGACCTATGCCTAACTCTGCTCTCCTTGACCCTGGCCATAAAGAGCTTAACTTGTCTTTAATGACATTTGGGTAAATGCTCCAGGATGATTCATAGGATTTAGGGTCAGAGCCCAAGCACCACAAACACATTTTGTTGCAGTGGTCATCAACATTTGCCCCTCGCATTTGGCAAAAGGCTTAAACCCTGACCTCCTGGGAGGGGACATAGTTGATGCAGTTGTAAAATTTTGGGAAGATTTATGACAGAAACTCTGATAAGAATCAAGCTCCAGAACCTTGTCAAAGGTGAGAAAAAAAGGGAATGGACAGGTACAACTGTGTGGGCACTTTGGGGGTCATTCTGACCCCGGCGGGTGTCGGGAGCCGCCCGCCTGGAGGGAACCGCCGAATGACCGCACCGCGGTCAAAAGACCGCGGCGGCCATTCTGGCTTTCCCGCTGGGCCGGCGGACGACCGCCAGAAGGCCGCCCGCCGGCCTAGCGGGAAACCCCCCTCAACAATGAAGCCGGCTCCGAATGGAGCCGGCGGAGTTGTAGGGGTGCGACGGGTGCCGTGGCACCCGTCGCCATTTTCAGTGTCTGCAAAGCAGACACTGAAAATCTTTATGGGGCCCTGTTAGGGGGCCCCTGGACTGCCCATGCCAGTGGCATGGGCAGTGCAGGGGCCCCCAGGGGCCCCACGACACCCGTTCCCACGATCCTGTTCCTGGCGGTAAAAACCGCCAGGAACAGGATGGCAGAAAGGGGGTCGGAAAACCGCTGGTTGCCCTTTTCTGGCCGCGGCTTTACCGCCGCGGTCAGAATGGCCCAGGAAGCACCGCCAGCCTGTTGGCGGTGCTTTCGCGGTCCCCGGCCCTGGCGGTCATGGACCGCCAGGGTCGGAATGACCCCCTTTATGTGGTTGGCAACGTGACAGGGACCTCACTTCCAGTGACAAACAGAGACTTGACCCACTCCCAGCATAGAAGAGCTATGGAGAAAGTTTTCTTAACATTTGAGAGAGGCCTTAACGTCAGTCTGGCACCTGAAGGAGTATTCAGAACGTGAGAAATCTGCAGGTGCAAGTATCCACCAGAAATAACATATTGAAAATTTACCAGAACAGTGCTGCCTAACAACAACTAGATTTGCTCTTAACTCTTTTGGTGTTCACGGTGGGACGGTTCAGTCATGAGCACCGGTGGTTATATGCTCGTAATGGTTACGTCCTCCAAACACAACCAGAAAATCCCTCTGCTGTCCTCAGCAGAGGGATTTGCTTTTTCTAACAACAGCCTCAGGAGCTGGGAAACAGCTTTCCTAGCTCCTGAGGTTGTTTTTTAGCTTTCACTGAAATGACGATCAGCGTGCACGACACGCTGATGTCATTTCAGTGTCACTTTTACTGCCTCGGGACTCTGGGGGCTATATCAGCCCCATGAGCACTGAGGCAGGCGGGAGAGGTATAATTAGAAAGGGGAGAATCTCCCGTTTCCAATGGTAAATTGCTCCCCCTATTCATTTTAGACATATTCAGTTTTTCTGCCCCATCCGGAGTGGGGGGCAGTATCCCCCGATCTGCCCCCTAGAAACCATGGATGTATTGTTAATACACATCTAGGGAGTGGGAGCTGACCTAAATGGGCATTGCAATACCCCCATCCCTCCTAAAAAGTGTTACAGTCTTTCTGTCCTGCCTGGGGAGCAGAAAACCACTAGGCACCAGGATTTGTGTTTTTTTCATTCATCTAGGGGTGAGGGTCATCAGGAATGCATGCTCTACCAAAACAAATCAGAACCTGGGGGGGGGGTAAGGGTGCAGAAAGGCCACTAGACACCAGGGACTACCCCTTCTCTTTGTGTTGGGGTGGGGGCTGCCCAGAATGGGCATGCCGATACCCAATGCCACCCTCAAAAATGGGCACACTCTTTCTGCCCCCCTGTTGGGCAGATGGGGGCTATTACACCTGATCTATTTCGGGGCGCAGCCTCATAGGCAAGGGTCACTCTCCTGTTTTTTTAGGCACCCATTTTGGCCGTTTCTGCCCCCCTTGGGCCCAAATGAGCAATCTACATGTTTTTGGCTCATCCTTGTCACAGGCGATTGGCCCACCCGCTTGTGTGGGTGGGCCAAGCGCCCACGAAGGCGTGTAGATTGCCCTTTTGGACCCACTTTGGTTCCCTCAGTTTTTCATTTTATACATTTTTAGGCTGCCTCTGCTTTGGATACCCACACAAGTGAGGTATCATTTTTATCAGCAGACCAAGGGGAAAATGCCGGGTTGTACGAAATTTGTGTTGGTTCAGTGCCCACGGGACAGACAGCCTAAAAAGACTTTTTTTAAACTGCGCTTATTAACACGCTTTGGTGCCCCCTCAATCTCTACACATTTTTGGCCCTTCCCTGTTGCAGGCACTTGGCCCAACCACACAAGTGAGTTATAATTTTTATCAGGAGACTGAAGGGAACGCAGGGTGGTAGGAAATGTGTGCCGGTGCTGTAGTCACACACAGAAATGTGATTTTTTAAAGCTAAATTTGAGGTTTGCATGGGATTCCGGGTGAGAAAACATAGAGGATCTATTTAAGCCACACCTCCATGGGCTCCCCTGGGTGTCTTGTTTTCATAAATGTCTGGGTTTTGTAGGTCTCCCTAGATGGCTGCCGAGCCCGAGACCAGAAGCGCAGGTTACCCACATGCAAAACCTGGTTGTTTTGTGATAGATAATTTTGATGTCTCCACAATACATGTTGGGACATTTGCAGCCCCAGACACTAGGGCTACCCACAAAATTGAGGTACCATTTTTTATCGGGAGACTTGGTGGAATGCTGTGTTGGAGGATGTTTGTGGCTCCTCATAGACTCCAGAACTTTCCATAACAGAAATGTGAGGAACATGTGTTTTGTAGACAAATTTTGAGGTATGCAAGGGATTTGGGGTAACAGAATCTGGTGAGAGCCACACAAGTCACCCAATCCTGGAATCCCCTGGGTGTCTGGTTTTAAGGAAAGTACAGGTTTTCTAGGTTTCCCTTGGTGCTGGCTGAGCTAGAGCACAAAATCCACAGCTAGCCACATTGCACAAAAAGGGTCAGTTTTCAGTGGAAAAATGTGATGTGCCCACATTGTGTTTTGGACCGTGTCCTGTTGTGGATGCTAGGCCTACCCATACTAGTGAGGCACCATTTTTGCCGGGGGACTGTGGGAAATGCTGGGTGGAAGGAAGTTTGTGGCTCCCCTCAGATTCCAGAACTTTCCATCGCAGAAATATGAGGAAAATGTGTTTTTTTAACACATTTTGAAATATGCAAGGGACTCTGGGCAACAGAACCTGGTAAGAGCCACACAAGTCACCCCATCCTGGATTCCCCATGGTGCCTAGTTTTAAAAAATGTACAGGTTAGACGGTGTCCCTAGGTGCCGGCTGAGCTAGGACCCAAAATCCACAGCTAATCATACTGCATAAAAAGGGGTCCGTTTTCAGTGGAAAAATGTGATGTGTACACATTGCATTTTGGGACGTTTCCATTTGCGGGCAATAGGCCTAACCACACAGTTGAAGTACCATTTTTATCGGGAGACTTAGAGGAACACAGAATAGTAGAACGAGTGTTATTGTCAGTTGCCTTTCTCTGCATTTGCACCTTCCAAATGTAAGACAGTGTGTTAATAAGAAGTCATTTGGAGAAGTGCCCTCCAATTCACATGCTAGAATGGGTGCACACAAATTCAGAGATATGTAAATAGCCACTACTTCTAAACTCCATAACTCGTGCCCATTTTGGAAATACATAGTTTTCCTTGATACCTATTTTTCATTCTTTATATTTTACCAAATTAATTGTTGTATACCTGGTACATTATGAAAAAACATTGCAAGGTGCTGCTCAGCTATTGGTTCTGAGTACCTCGGATTCTTGGTGAACCTACAAACCCTATATATCCTGGCAACCATAAGAGTTTAACAGACATAGCAGTATATTGCTTTTGAAAATATGCCATAGTCAGAAGTTACAGATGAAGTAGTAGGCACAAATGGCTGTTTTTTAACTCAATTTCAATATGTTTTCATTTCAACTGTTACTTTCTATAGGAAAACCTTGAAGATGTACACAAACGACCCTTTGCCAAATTCAGAATGTCTACTTTTCAAAAGTGTAAAGCTTTCCGGGATCCATCATTGGTTTTGCACTCATTTCTACCACTAACTGGAAAGAGGTTGAAAGCACAAAAAAACAGGAAAAATGGGCTATCTCCCAGTAAAATGCCAAGACTGGTTGAAAAATCTGGTTTTCTAGCTGAAGTCTGCATGTTCCTGAAAGCTGGGAAGATGTTGATTTTTGCACCGCAAGCCCTTCACTAATACCTTTTGCAGTGAAAAAAGCAGATGCTTTCATCTGCAGCACGTTTTTCCTGTTTTTACAAAGAAAACAAAATTTAGCTGTATTTTGGGTAATTTCTCAGTCCCCGCCAGGGGTATCCACACACCCTAGGTACCTTTAGAAGCCCCAGGATGTTGGAAAACAAGAAAGCAAATTTGGTGTGGATGTCTTATGTGGGCAAGAAGTTATGGAGGCCTAAGTGCAAACTACCTCAATAGCCAAAAAAGGGCTCAGTACATCGGCCTAGCATCAAAGGGATTAAAACAGTTTTAAAAAAGTGCGGATAGAGGACTGATTTCTGTTTTATGAAGTGGCATATGGAAAAGGTTAGCTTGCATAACATTTGATTAAGCATTTTCTTTCCCTTTGATATAGCTTGTGGGCTTCAGAAACTACTACCAGTAGTCTTCAATTTTCCTGTGATTGTGATAGCAAAATTGGAAACGAAATGCCACATTTTTAACTGAAAGAAAAGAAAATACATTTATTTTATTTCGGAAAAGAAAGAAAACCGAAGTAAGAGACAAATAACATTAAATAACACTAAAATGGCTTGAAAAAGCACAAACGAAGCTTAATATAAAAATAAACTTTATTAAGTGCCTCTCAAGGAAGAACAGATCCAAAGATCTTGAAAACTCATACACTGCACTTAGAACTGATGCCATAAAATTCTATGAAAGAAGACGTATACTGGACACTAGCAGCATCTCTTTTGGAAACCTTTAAACATAATCCTTCCTTGATTTCACACATATTCTATAAGTATATTTAATCAGAGCAATGCATTGCCAATCATGTGCTGTAGAAAATAAGAAACAAGAATACTGAACATTTTTAAAATGTCATCTTACTGATCGCTGCCACAAACTCATCGAACAGGTTGTAAGGGATGACGGGATCTGGGAGTTCCCGAAAGAACAACTTCACGGCTCCTGTTATCACATGTATGTCCTCCCATTCACTGTGGTCCAAATTCAGCTTTTCTTCTATAGAGCGACCCGAAGAATAAAGGGAGATAGCAAGAGAGCAAGGGAGCAAGGGAATAAATAAGCTTAGTATAACTGCTTCTCTATGCGAATAAGACATCCATATGCTTATGTACATCTAAGCTGAGGTTACAACATGGCTGGCATTTGATTCTGGTAAACCCACTGAAATAGTTTATCAAAATTATCAACAGCCACTGGCGGCATAAGACGAGAGAAACACAATCCTATACAGGCCGAGATCCAGTTATGAACTATATACCAAGTTAAGGGTCTGCAAGGCGGAGAAGCAAATGTTTATTGTTCAATAATTAACAAGGAATAGCTTTTTGCATAATAAAGCGTTGCGTCACTGGACACAAAACACATACCAGCATGCATAGATAACTAAATTAGTAAAAGCAACACAGAAGCTGTGAACTAATGCTCCTGCCTCTGACACCAGAATACGAAAATGTCACCACTGACTGAACAGATTTGAAAATCATCACCCTCATGGAGTCTTTCTAATTTAAATTGCAAGAATATCATACATCATCATGGAATGAAACACATTTTACACAAAGCTCTGAAAGAATTATAGCTGCAAGAGAAAGCTAGAGCGCCTCCACAACGAATTGATATGATTTTTAAGCTGCTTAGCCGCAGCAGAGACATTTAAGGTTTGGACACGTTGATGTGAGACATCACAGGGTAGAAGAGGTGGTAGCATTTGAATGAACCATAGTATACTAGAAAATCTGAACTACTCCTAAATCTACCCTGAAGCAATAAGAGCTATGACCAATTACCACTGAGGAACCAAGATCCAGCTCATCCAAAACCCAAAACACAAAGAAATGATCATTATTTTGGTCCCTACTCTAGATGAAGCTTAGGATTCCCATTACCATCCACTGTATTAAAATAATGCATATGTTATGTTATTTTATATTATGTCATGTGAATTTGTATAGTGCACAATTCACCCAGGAGGGTATCCATGTGCTGAAGCAGGAGCTGTATGGGCTGAGCTAGGGTCAGGCTAGGTAAAGAGCCAAGCCTTCATTTCTTGCAGAATTCAAGAACTGAGGAGGAGGCTCTGATGTTTGGGGGCTGGTCTTTCCAGGCTTTAGGTGCAAGGTAGGAGAAGGCACAATGAACTGATCTGGTTCTCCGTATTCAGGGTGTGCTTGTGAGCAGGAGTCCAACTGATTTGAGATGTGTAAGGCTTTGTATGTGTGCGTGAGGAGTTTGAAGTGCTTGTTTGTGAATTTGGAGCCAGTAGAGCTCTTTGAGGTACAGGGTTTTGTGGGTGCAGTGTGGGAGGCTCAGGATGAGTAATGTTTATACAAAAAAGGTGAAAGTGTATTGTACAACATAAATGATGTATCTACTTGTCCACCCAATAAAATGCTAATGTTTTGGGGGCAGGACTTGCCCTCACTGGCCTACACTTGAACCTCGTGCTTCTGAGAATCAGGGAAGCTCTGAAAACACATCTATTTCAGACACACATTCAGACCACATCCTATTGGTCATACATATATATATATATATATATATATATATATATATATATACACACACACACACACACACACACACACACAATGAGTACTTGTACACTGCAAGCCCAACTGAAATGTCAACAGAAGGCTGTACATGGTGGAGGTGGTGCTTATGATTCTTTATGTGGGTACAGATAGAAGAGTTGCCCTTCAAACTATGGGGGTCATTCTAACTCTGGCGGGCGGCGGAGGCCGCCCGCCAGAGTTCCCCCCTCCAGAATACCGCACCGCAGTCAGAAGACCGCTGCGGTTATTCTGGGTTTCCCACTGGGCTGGCGGGCGACCGCCAAAAGGCCGCCCGCCAGCCCAGTGGGAAACACCCTTCCCACGAGGAAGCCGGCTCCGAATGGAGCGGCGGAGTGGGAAGTTGCGACGGGTGCAGTTGCACCCGCCGCGAATTTCACTGTCTGCAATGCAGACAGTGAAATTCTTTGTGGGGCCCGCTTACGGGGGCCCCTGCAGTGCCCATGCCATTGGCATGGGCACTGCAGGGGCCCCCAGGGGCCCCACGACACCCCATACCGCCATCCTGTTCCTGGCGGGCGAACCGCCAGGAACACGATGGCGGTATGGGGTGTCTGAATCCCCATGGCGGCGCAGCGAGCTGCGCCGCCATGGAGGATTCAGAAGGGCAGCGGAAAACCGGCGGGAGACCGCCGGTTTTCCTCTTCTGATCGCGCCCAAACCGCCGCGGTCAGAATGCCCTGCAGGGCACCGCCAGCCTGTTGGCGGTGCTCCCGCCGACCCTGGCCCCGGCGGTCCACCCCCTATGTCTGCTGTTAGGAATGTAGAAGGTACAACTGCTTGTGGTGTTGTGAGGTTATTTTAGTGTTTATTTAGGCACATTTATTTTAGCTTGGGTCCGAGGCCTGGGCCCTCTCACCCCGTCACTTGTCATTTTATTCCTCTTATTATTTTAGCAAGGCTCTACTTTAGTGCCATTGTTTTATTATTTGTATCTGTTGCCCTTCCATGCAGAATATGTTATTAATTTCTCTGCACGGCATTTATCCTGTACTCACTCCAAGGCTATACATAATAGCTTACCAGATATTGCTGGTCCAGAAAATACAATATCTACCATACACAGAAAAGATGCATTATCACTTCAGGGCAGTTCTCAGAACCACAACATGTTGTATTATAAAACAACATGACGCCCAAACTAAGTCAGAGAGGACATTCCAACCAGCCTGCTATCTTATCTGCACGTTGTTGCAGTTTCTGCTGAAATCTCACTCTTCCTCTTCGTCTATATGGGAGGACACCCAGCAGACTAACAGACCTCTTCTTCACCTCTAACACAAGTATGGGGATTGTGCTTCCTTCCCAAGACTAGGTGGGCAGATTAGGCCTACCAATGCTATTTGCTCTCATGTAAAAACCAGGAAGTGTAGGTAGGGATATCAGGTACACTATTGTGACAATATGGCGGCACTCCTCCTGTGTTTCATTTTCCTGGTCACCACCATAAATGTGTTGTGTTTTATTATCCTCATAATCACAATTCATGCCCCTTTACATAGAACACAGTTGCTTTAATAAAACCTATTGAACCAAGATTCTGCTTCTTTTTGTCTTTGCATGTATGAGACTTGTATAACTGAGAGAAAAGGGTAGGATTTGTTCTACTACGACTTCCCTGAGGAGTCTGAGTGTCATGCTATAGGTTGCCACAGATCACTTTTACCTCTGGTACAGGTGAGCTGCTGCTAGCTAGCCGGAACAGATAAGCGGACAGCTGTCAAGCAGTGTGGGATCAGACTCAGTCCTCCACACTCTGTGGTGCAGCCGCCCAAAATCCAACAGTCTTGTTACTACAACGGGAGTCCTATGACATGGTACTGCCAACGTTGGTTTGGCACTGACTTTACCGATCTCCCAAGCATCTCTTTCTCATTTCATGCAAAAGGCACCCTAATTACCTTATACGGAGACTTCTGTGATATTAGGGAATATCCTCATCAGCTAAATAGGTAGTACCTATTGTACACTGTAGGTTGTTCAAGCTTGAACCTTTAAAAGGAACTCCTCAATTTATGTTTCGATATTATTCAGTTCCATTTCAAACAATGGTGGACCAAAACTCGGTCATAATTGCAGCCAACATGAGACTCCCTCTCACAACACACATATTAAATAATGGCCTCACGGAAGAAGAGGAGAGGTTACATTTGATGCAGAGGCTCACACATTATACAGAACTGAACTTTTTTACTCTTGGGTCACCTTTCCAGCAGCAGATGGGAACACAAATACATTTTATCACTACAGTCCAGCAAATGCATGTGCACATGCAGACCATATGCATATTTAGAAATACCACTGTCTTATTAAGAACACAAAAATTGGCTTGATGGCACCCTACACTTCGTTCAACAGAATGTTAGACTAGGTCCTTTAAGTAATGACGGACCTACATGGTGAGAATTTTCTACCAATACACCAGACCCTAACATAGGTACAATAGTGGTGGCAGACGTACGCCGCCTATACACTAATTTATTTAGTAGAAATATATAGACGATTAATACAATTTGTAATGGGGACTTTGAACACCGCCCCAGCAGGGGCTGCTCCTGCATAACCATATGTGACCACAGCTGGCGGAGACCTCAGGGAAACATTACAACCTAAGAAATAGAGGTACTTTAAAAACTCCTTATAGATATCAATATATTGATATACGCCAATCTCAATCCTTTCAGGACTCACTGGATAAACACAGTGAGAGAGGAGGGCTTTGTGAACAAATAAACAAGTACGAGAAACCAAGAAAAGATTCACAACACTCACCTGAACTTTCCATAAAAAAGGAAGAGAAACATCTACAACAGAAAGCACAGTTTAAAAAGAAAAAATGTGGCAGCAATTTCGGCTAGAAATGCCACACAAAATGAGAACCTTACAGAAGAACAGGAAAAGGGCACTGACTCTTAGAGACAGCGCGGCAGACGTCACAATAGTTTGTCTGAATGTTCAAGAGCTTCTGGATGTGACAGCAACAAACTATTTTTTGGAAGTTGAAACTACGGACTTGCGCATCTCCCCCAGTTAGGGTTTACAAAGTGAAAATACAAATTAGGGAACACAGAGAGCACACATTTAAAGTCATATTCTGGGAAAAATTATCATTGTGTTATGACATTGTATTGGCAGAAAAAGATTGGCCACCAGACTTTGTCCGTAACCTCCCACTAGGGGAAGATGTCACTATTACATCTTTCTCGGCCCTTGTTCCTGGAGAATTAAGACAGGCATATGCAGTAGATTGTGCATTGGCACAAGCCCCGGAGCTGTATTGTAACTATGTAGGATGGGACAAAGAATCCCCCTATCATACAGTACCTGTAAAATCAACATCACAACCACAATACCCCATTAAACATGAAGCTAAAGCACCAGTGAGGGAAATACTCACACAACGTGAGTACCAGGGAGTAACAGAACACTGTGTATCACCAATGAACGACCTTTATTACAAATAGCTAAGCCGGACCTTTCATATAGAATAGTCTTACATTAGAGATATTTAAACAGTCACACATGCACATTTACTTTACAAAATGCACACAGCATATATCAATTAGTGTGCAAAAAATATAAGCAACTTTGGATATTTCCAACATTTTTTTCTGCCAAAATATAGTGCCTGAAAGTAAGAATTTGACCACCTTCAGCAGGTTAGGCTCACAAAAGGAAATCCTGTTGACTCCCACAGGGGTATAAAAATAGTCCTAGACTTTTCTCAGCATGTGTAACATCCATACTTCATGACAATGACCCTGAGGCGTTGCTCTATGTAGGTGATATCTACCTCACAGATGATGGCGTGGTCACACAACTAACATGGCTGGACCGCATTGAGGTGGGTGTAGCTGAAAAAGGCTAAAAATTTAATTTCAAGAAAACAAAAATTGCCTTTCTCAGTTGCCTGTTTCTGGGATAGGAGTTATCAGACGAAGGAAAGAGCCTGGCGCCCCACTTTCTAGAAAAATGTGTGCAATTACAACCACCAAAACACCATTAAAACGCGACAATCATTATTGGGCTGTTAAAATTTTGGCAGACCTTACATTTCAGATTATGCACAATGCATAAAACCACTTTATGATTTGATACTCCCAGACAATATAGGACAGTTGAACACACACGTATTCTCAGAGCATTACAGTAAGACATGCTTGAAGCAAAACACACATTTGACAACAAAACAAACTTGGTAATCAGAGAAATTGCTGGAGCCATTGGATTTACCTATGTAACATTCAATGAAGGTGATACCATTCCAATAGTATATAAATTACATTTATATTCCATGGCTGAACAACGCTTTGCTCCGACTAAGAAAATTCGAACTACTGTTCAGATGGCTGTCATAAAAGAGAGACCTCTGGCTGAGGGGAAACACACTGTTGTCATGACCCCAATACCAGCCTTCCACAAAAGCCAGTGTTCCAAATGCAAAAGCATTACATCCATGTTGGATCCAATGTGCAGCGTCTCTGATGGCCACTGATGTTATGTTTTCTATCCAAAACTTCAGGCCTAGAGTTCCTTCAACATGAACTTGAATATCCAACACCTAGAAACATTTTACCTCTTGATCAATACCAAATGATTATTTACACCAATGGTTCAGCAGAACCAGCAGTAGGCACCAAACAACAATACTCCACTGCTTGCACGACTGTGCTTGGATTAAAGAGGGATGGCAAGATCCACCCCCCAAAAACACATACATAGACCTTAGGGGATTGTATGACACAATTTTGCAGAGTTTAAGGCTCTATTACTGTGTTAGAAACCTACGGATCCTGGACTTTTAACACTCACTGTGTGCGATTCATTTTATTGTGTCCAGTCCTTTAATGCAAATCTGCATTACTGGCACCAAAATGGGTTCAGAGATTCAGGAGGGAACACCTTCAAACACAGATTTCTGTGGTGGAAAGTAGCAGATGCTACCAAATACCCATTTATTACATACAATGGGCGATAAATGCGTAGGAAAACACATTGCAGGAAACACCTTGGCTGATGAAGCAGCCCAGTCAGCAATAGCCATGGCTTCTGTTGCTGCAGTTACTCATTCTAGGACGAGGTTGGATGATGAAACACTGGCTGCTGTTAAAGCCTCGGCTGACAGCAAGCCCTTGCCAAAGGCGTATCCTGCCAAATATTTATACCATCTTAGCACTCAAAATGTTCCATCCGTAACAATACCAGGAATGGTTGATCGTGTGATTACTAGCCAAGACCAAAGATTAGATCTAATAAAAGCAGCACATGAAGGGGTTGCTTCTGCCCATGCAGGTGTGGAGGCTACAATTTGTTAATACAAAAAACGCTACTGGTGGTTAGTTCTATACAAACAGAACAGACTGTATGTCCTTTGTTGTGACATCTGCCAGCAAATAAGAGAGCCCACCACGAAATGCCCACTGCAGACACCCCTCCTAATTTCCAACAAACCACTACAATGTATGTAGCTGATCCACTGTGGTCCTCTAACACCTGATGATGCATACAAATACGTGTTAGTCGCTATTGATTCTTTCTCCAGATTTCTATGGGTATGGCCACAACAATCAGCTGACATTTGAACAGCTACTAAAGATTTGCATCCTTCATAGGGATATATGCAGCTGCAGCATTCCATTCCGACCAGGGCCCTGCCTTTGCCTCAGGGCACTTAGGGGCACAATGGTGACGAAGGGTGTCCATTTCTTGTCTCCCTATCATCCTGAGGGAAACACAATGGTGGAGTGAAAACACTGAGACTTAAAGCAATCCTTGACAGCAAGAGTACTAAGTAAGGGTTGTAGTTTGCTTAGCCACCTCTATGGCGTCCAGGAACCACTCAATAATATGGCCAGAAGGTCCATGGGAGGGTGTCCCCCACATGAGGTTCTGTTCGGCATAATTATGTATGTCCCAGATCTTGATAGCCCTCGCACAGTTGCATCGGATAAACCTTTTGGCATAAATGAACGTGTCACTGTATCGCAGGAATTACAACAGTTTTGTGATGAAAACTCATCTGCATGTTCCGCCACCTTGGGAATGAGGGATTTTCCAACAACACGTACTGGCAGGATTCCAAATATTGGGGATCTAGTGCGAGAAAAGATTGCTGTAATAAAGGAATTTGGCCCTGCATATAGAGCACAGGGTCCAGACCTGGGAATACATGGTACCAGAACTGTCATTCTACCACAGCTGCCTGGTTCCAAAGAAACCACTTTGTATTCATTGACAATGTCAACTTACACCATGTGACCACTTCTGCACAGTAGACCACGAGGACTCCTGGGCAGTCCCCGAACCCCTCTCACTGTGAGCCAGGATGTGTCTCTTCAAAATGTGAGCGATAATGATGACAATTCCCCGAGCATGGGGAGGGTGGAAAATGAACTTTCATTAGTACCTGTCCCTACATGATCGACAAGGGATGTCCAAAGTTCTGAGTTATTTTCCTCTAACTCTACAAAAACGTACGGAATCATTTACTACGAACCAAAAAGGGATACATCCCGCAGTTTTCCTTCTCCGACACTGGCTCGAGTCTTTGCATGAACTGCTTCTGGATATATACCTACATCAACAACTCTTTTTCAAATACTTCAGCATCTTCAACTGCACCTCTATCAAGAGCATGTAAGCCATTCAACTGTTTTAAAACTATCTGATTCACCCACGGAAGAATCTATGGGTCCTGTTAACTGTGCTTGCCTCCTGTCTTTGGATTGGGTTTGTCACCATTTTCTCTCTCTCCTGATACATGGTCACCATCTTCCTGAACACTCTTCTGTCACACTGTTGGATGAGGTTTTGAAACCTTACCTACCCTCAAATAAGGTCCTGAGAGACTTGTTCCAAGTGAACATTTCAGCTATTCCAATTCCTGATGGTATTGTTCAGGATAAAGTTCCTTTTGATGTATTCGGCTGACAGAAATTATTCAAATTCCATGAATATTTAAAGTTTCAATGAATGCTGTAGTAACACCTGGTTTTTTTTCTGAGGGTTGGGATGTGAAAGCAGATGATTCTATGCTTTCTGAGCTTTAATACTATACTGTGTTTGAAAGTGAAGCTGTTTACCAAACAACAGCAAATTATGGGGAAATGTTTTGTTACTATAATTTTGGACATCATTTTATACATAAAGCCAGCACCTCGAAAACTGTTTACAATTACAAGCAATTGGAACATTGTCCAACTCCGCCAGTGGGGAGTACTACAACATATGTAGAAAAGTTTGTATATTTTACTGGGCGTAAAGTTCAAAATACTGAGTCTTATTATTTTAAACTGCCTCCTATGAAGCTGACGAATGTTCTGTTAAATGATACCAAATAAATTTATTCTGATTATTTTGTTTCCCAGTTGGCTATTTAGGGCTATGAATATTGGTTGAAGTCGATTCATTTAAAGTGTGTGTGGGGAACTAGACATTGGCAAATACAGAGACGAGAAGCTGTTTTCAGAGCATGTCTTATTCCATTTAAAATTATATTTTTAAATGAAACAATACAAACAAATGAGTTTCTTAGGCTTAGCAAAGAATAGGCAATTAAATGTGCCCAGTATTCTGCCACCTGCTAAATTTGACAAATAGCAAAAGGCTTTAAATGTCACTGAATAACAGCTCAATGGGCGGGTGCAAAATTTAACTTTTAACATGACACTTTCAGGTCCAAACGGGTGGTTATTTTGGCCAGTGAACACAAATGTTTGTCATTCATGTTTTGTAAACTCCACAGAGGGTTTTAGAACTAATAGACCTGACCCGCGTTACATCTCAAAACAACACTCCAATATTATTACCACATACAGCGTAGGCAAACTATGTAAACAATGGTTACAATCTTCCACAATCGCAGCTGTTAAAGAACACCTTAGTCTCCTGTCAGAATACACAGACTTACAATATTTCTTGTTAGGCCCAAAAAACCATGCACAAAGTAGTTCTTATATGCAATATATAATAACATTGTAATCTTTCACAAAAAGAAGCCACTGCCCGGTTGAGGCAAATAGATTAGGGAAACCTCCTTAAAGCTTTAGCTGTTGTATATACTGGAATGAAAACTTTGTCCTACAGCATTTACAGTTTAAGTAATATTGTTTCATCTGCAATTCAAATCATACAAAATGATATGCCATTTTTACACCAGGGAGAGAGTCAACTTAGGTCCATTATGCCGTTAGGTTGGACGTTACAGATATGAAAAGTGGTTGCATACCCTGGCAAAAAGTTAGAAAAGTGGCTTTTTACTGTGCCGTTAATACCATCTGCAGTTTGGTTAATACACTGAGTTATTCATCTGCCCATTTCAACACTTCAGTTCACCTCGTGTTTAAAGCATAATCCTGTAGGCAGATTTGAGAAACTAGGAGATAGTTATATCCATGTGGTGTGGGATCTACCCTTTACATGCAAATGTTTCATTGGCATGAAAGAGGTTTTTCTTAGAGGCAGCGATTGCAAGACTTCTGTAAGCCGTTCAATAATTTGTAAACAGCTGTCCTTGCACGGAGTATGTAATGTTTCAGCTGCAAATTTAGCCTGTTATCTGAAGGGTGTTCTTGTCCCTTTGATGCGTCCGGCTCTCCAGGTGCTCTCTAATGGGAGGTATTTGATGCTGAATGGAGAAAGCTGTTGTGGAATGTGAGCTGGAATTTCCTATGTGGTTTCGGTCTCCCAAATAGTAACTTGTGACAGAAATGTGCTTTATCGCCCCACGCGAGAGATAAACGTAGCAGAAATATGGCCGTATATTGCTAATTCAAATGTAAATTTTGGCAAGCTGAGGAGGCTGAAAGTTGTTTTGTTTCAAAAACATATGGTGCTTATATCTGCCCAAGAGACCTATGCTCCCCAAGTGGCGAGGTCATCCGCAGAGATACAGTCCTTTTAAACACCAACTTTCCAAAACATTTCTGTGAACTAATATGTTGCGGTTTCAAGCATCTAACACCGCTGGGATTGTACACTTCTTTAAGGCTGTAGGTTCTGTTTTTCTCAGCACCTTCCAACAAGTATTTGGCATAATACCTTCAGCCAAACAATCAATATTGTCGAGTGTTTTTTGGGGGATTCCTTATAACTTTCGGACTATTTGGTGGAATCCAGCTGTTGCTATTTTGTCTTTGCAATGGCTGTCCCATCTCAACAAGGATGACTAATGGCGCTTCCATCAGTCCAACTGTGTCAAGAAAACACATGGGCCCTCATTATGGCCTTGGCGGCCGGCTATTTGACCGCCGGGCGGCCGCCAATGCAGCCGCACTCCCGCCGCGGTCATTTTGAGATCCCCACTGGGCCGGCAGGCGGAAACCTGGTTTCCACCTGCCGGCCCAGCGGGGATCTCTGCTGCAACACAGGAGCCGGCTCCAAAGGGAGCCGGCGGTGTTGCGGCCGTGCGACGGGTGCAGTTGCACCTGTCGCACTTTTCACTGTCTGCATAGCAGACAGTGAAAAGCTGCATGGGGCCCCCAGGGGTCCCGCGACTCTCCATACCGCCAGCCTTTTCCTGGCGGTTCAAACCGCCAGGAAAAGGCTGGCGGTTCAAACCGCCAGGAAAAGGCTGGCGGTAGGGGGACTCATAATCATAGCAGCGCTGCCCTGGCGGATTAGAACCGCCAGGGCCATTGTGTCAGAAAACTGCCGGCCCCAGCGGTGCAACCACGCCGGAAATGACCCGGAATGCACCGCCACCCTGTTGGCGGTGCTTCCGTCACAACAGCGCCAGGGTTGTAATGACCCCCATGATGTAGTATTTCAGAGCAACACTCCATAACAAACTGGAGTCCAATTGGTCTTTGTCATTCAGACCAGTTTTGAATTGGGTGCAGCCTGTCTTTGAACATTTATGGTGCCCATTCGAACATGCTCCAGAAGTGTGTCTTGCTATACAGCGTGTACCTTCTTTGGACGTAGGTCTGTTGATGTTCTCGATGAGGGCTCATTACTAGACTTGCACATTGAGACTGCGGTTGCTATGAAAAGCCTCCTCTGAGCCGCCCATTGTGGATCAAGTGGCTACTGGTGCTACAACACCTGGCACTATACAGGATGTGGCCATCTTGTCCAGAGCTGTGGCAGAAGCAACGGAACATTAGTGCTTCCTTGCTTTCCTTGTCAATGATCTAATTAATTTGTCAACTGCTAAAGTGGAATCCTTCCTAAATTCAATTTCAACTGATCACATTGGCGAATTTTTAAAGGATCATGATTTTTGCTGACATTTGGCCTTCATCTGGTGGAATGTTTTTCATCAAACTTCTAAACTGACCGTTTAAATTTGGCTTGCTCCTGCTCTGTCCTGCTTGTCAACATGGACATTTTTATCTCCTTCTATGTACATTTATTTTATCTTGCTTTTAATAAGATTGGTTGCAGACATAGTGATTTTAGCAGTAGGTTATATTTTGATAGATCTTGGCACTCACAAACTGACAATGGGGAGGGTGTGGTGAGGTTATTTTAATGTTTATGTAGGTACATTTATTTTAGCTTGGGTCTGAGGCCTATGCCCTCTCACCTAGACACTTGTCATTTTATTCCTCTTATTATTTTAGCAAGGCTTCATTTTGGTGGTGATGTTTTGTCATTTATACCTCTTGCCTTTCCATACAGAATTTGTTATTCTTTCCTCTGCATGACATTTCATCCTTTGCTCACTCCAAGGCTGCACACAATAGCTTACAGGGTATTGCTGGTCCAGAGAGTGCAATATCACACAGAATAGACCCATTATCACACTAGTGCAGTTCTAAGAACAACAAAATGTTTTATTATAAAACAACATGATGCCCACACTAAGCCAGAGGGGACATTACATCCAGCCTGCCATCTCAAGCTGCACATTGTCACAGTTTCAGCTGAAAACCTCACACTTCTGCTTTGTTGGAAGACTCCCAGCAGACTAACAGACTTCTTCTTTATCTCTAACACAGGCATGGGAATTGAGCTTCCTTGATGGGACTAGAAGGGTGGATTAGGGCTACCACCGCTATTTGCTCTCATGTAGAAACTTGGCAGTGGAGGTAGAAATATTAGAGACACTATTGTGACAATATGGTGGAACTCTTCCTGTGTTTCACTTTTCTGGTCATCTCTATAATAGTGTTGTGTTTCATTATCCTCATAATCACAATTCATGCCCTTTTACATAGAATGTAGTTGCTTTACTAAAACATATTGAACCAAGATTCTGCTTCTGTTTGTCTTTGCATGTATGAGACTTGTATAACTGAGAGAAAGGGGTACGATCTGTTCCACCACAACTTCCCTGAGGAGTCTAAGTGTCATGTGATAGGCTGCCACAGATAACTTTTACCTCTGGTACTGTGAGGTTGTGCTAGCTAGCCAAAAGGGTTAGACCGACAGCTGCCACGAGGTGTAGGATCAGACTCAGTCCCCGATACTCGGTGATGCTGTCACCCAAATTCCAGCAGTCTTGTTACTACAACCGGAGTTCTACAACTGTGGTGGTGTGCCTGTGGCTCATTACTGAAGTGAAAGAGTAACGGTGTTAGATTAATGTTTCAATGCAACAAGTGGGCAGAGAACAGGAATCAGAAAAGTTGCAGAAATAAGGATGTGATCAAATTACATTTGACCAGTCCCTTGATGTGGCCAGCAGCCACATGCAGAATGTTCTTCTGTGTTACACGTTAAAGTCTTGGGTTTGGGCAAACAAGACATTACTATAGTCTAGTTGGGGTAGAACAAGTTATTTACCTTCGGTTGCACCTTTTCTGGTAGAATCTCTAGCTAACCGCAGATTCCTCACTTTGTGAATTTCACCAGGCGCCATCCTGGGTTTGGAGATTTTTAAATAGCAATTCCCTCCGGTAGGTAGCATTGTGCATCTCCAAGTTGGATCCCTCTTGACCCTGGTGTAATGTCAGGGCCACTATGTCTATACAACCTCCGAACGCCAAAGTCAGTTTCTTTCTGATCTATGTCAGCACCATTAGACGCAAAGCTCATAGATATCAGAATTTGTCGGTGTGTAGATCGCTAGACTGGACTGGAATGGGCTGTATGTGTCCATTCCACAGAAAGGAGAAGGGTGGGCAGTGAGGATTCTGCAGTTGAACAGTCTCTACCTGAAAAGGCATGATTGAAGATAAGTACCTTATTCTTCTGATAGGGACTTCTACCCGCAAATTCCTCACATTGTGAATACATACTAAAGCAGTATCTCCCCAGGTGGTGTATCTGTGGAATGGCTCAAACCAGGAAATCCTCCAGGACAGATCTGGTGAAGTGCCTGTCCTGCCAGACCTGGCTATCCAGACAGTAGTGTTTTGTGAATGTGTGGAAGGACATACATTTATCAGCCTGGCAGATGTCCAAGACTGGTACACGTGGGCATTTCCGATTTTGGTGCTGGGCTAAGGAAGGACGAGGGAGTAGATTGTAGGGTAAAAATAAAGGCTGAATGTTACAGGAAGAACTCTGGACAACACATTTTACCCCAGCATCCAGCATGTAGAGTTTTGGTGGAAGTACACCTGGCTGCCAGAATTAGATGAACCACTTTGAGATGACGATCGAAAGCCACCAACTTTCGCCCGTCAATCTGCACACATGGAGGTTCAGATTCGAGTGCAGTACCTGACCCTTCTGTTGCAACAGGAGGTCCTCCCCAAGGAGCAACCAAAGAAAGGGGCAGATGCTCACAGCCAGTAGTTCATGGTATCCACACTCCCCTCACCCAGTCCGGGGCTACTCGGAAGACTTCAGCCAGTTCTTTCTTGATCTTTTTCAGCAATCTGGGTAGAAGAAGCAGTGACGGAAACGCATGCAGGGGTACTGATTCATACTCAAGGTGAAAGGCGTCCTCAAGTGAGAATCCTCTTGGGAACTCCAACACACAAAACCTTGGACACTGCTTGCATTCTCTATGGTGGCCAATTGATCATACTAGAGTTCTACACATTGTTGGCAAATCCTTGCACCACCTACGAGTGCTACTGCCATTCATGATCCACTAGGCAGCGTCGGCTGAGCTTGTCCAGCCTGGCGTTTAAAGATCCTGCTGGGTGTTGGGTAATCTGGGAGATAGCTCACTTCCAGAAACTTAGGTGCACTGGTAAGGCCAAAAGTGAGCATAGAGAACTGAAAGTGCTCCTGGCCTACCTGACACCACTTGTAACGCCTGTGGGATTGCAGTATGGGTGTGTGAAAATAAGTGACCTGCAAATCCAACACCACAATCCAGTCTCCTTGATCCATGGCTGACAGCTGTCTCTGCTAGTATCCCCTCCCGAAGCCTTCAAAGGAGCAAAGTTGCTGAGGTAGCCGCCGAAAAGGCAGAGTTAGGTCTGTAGAGCAGGCAGTGGCCCTGCTCACTTTATATCTTTCCAAGGCTGAATCGGTCTTCGCTTCAAGGAGCCTACAGCCATCAATGGGCATGTCCATTAAAGTTTGCTGGATGCCACTGGAGGGAATCCAAGCAGGGCCCTTAAACAGCACACTGGGCCCAACCACCCTATCCAGACAGTCGGCAGTGTCCAGACCTGATTATACTTTGCTGTGTCTTTCCCAACTCATAAAAAAGGTTTAGGATTGGCCGACTGACTTCTGGAATGGCTGACAAGATGTCTGCAACTCTACCTCACACTGTGTACAAGTAAATTTCCAGGAGGGTGCTGCTGTTGACTGTCCAAAGGGCAAGGCTAGTAGTGGAAAACAGGCATTTGGTGAATGTTTCCATGCGGTTGGATTCTCATACAGGTGGGGCTGTCAAAAACACATTTGGATTAATTCTACCCATGGACACTTGCACTACTAGGCTTTCTGAAGTGGGATGTCACAAGTGCAAATCTGGGTCTCAGGGGCACTACCTGCTGCTGAAGGGGGCAACATTCTGGTTTTGCCCAGGTGTCCATCAGTACATCAAAAAGAGCCTCATTAAAGACTAGAAAAGGTTCATGATTTGTTTGTCTTGGATTAAGGACATCAGTCAGAACATTTATTTTGACTTTTGTAGTGCGCAAGGTGAGGTCTAAAACCTCTTCCACTCTCCTGATTACCTCTGTGAAGAAGGCAGACTCCACTCTCCAGAATTAAGGAAGGAAAGGCCAGTTCCTGGAGAAGTACCCAGCCCACTTGCATCTTGTAAATCATGAAAAATATTGTCATCATCATCATAAGGGTCATCATTGGGAATCCTTAATCTTAAGAGTCGCAAATATTGCAGTGCTTAACAAGGGGGGTGATGTCCACCCAACATCCTCCTAAAATCCACAAAGTTTAAATCAGCATTTACACAACCTCAAACATACACCCAAGTATAGATACAGTCATAAATAATTCAGTCGTTGGATTTCAATCTTGGAACTTCATGTAGATTTATTATTCTTTGTCTCCCAGGACACTAGTGGTCTGACTGTTGCAAAAAAACTATAACAGGTTCACAACAAGCGATGGAGAATAAAACTGACATGATGAAGACGGAAATGACTCTTCTCATGGCAGACTTGGGGAAGCTTGCACATCAGACTAAGACGAAAACATCTAAACTACAGACAGTCACAACAGATGTCTCGGAAATGGAAACAACGATGATTAGGCTCCAGGAAATTGAATACTGGAGAAGAGGATGGGACAGACTGAGGCCACAAGCTGAACTCCTTTTAAAAGACTGGATTATGGATTATATGAATCCTAAAGGCCTGTCAACTACCTTCTCAGCAGAGTGGTCCCACAGAATGTTGGCCCTGCCACTGAGGCCTGGAATCCCCCCACCCCCTCCTCCTCACCATCTGGACAGCCATGGTAGCACACAACTGTCACAAGGGAGCAATCTTACAATGGGCATGCAAAAGTAGGATTTTGCAGTATGAGGGCCCAATGGCCTAGGTCTATCCAGACTACACATGCCAAAAGTAAGATAGGAAATCCTTTACAGCTGGTTTGAACAAACTCTGTGAAGAAAATCCAAAATAGATATTACTCTTACCCTCTAAATTGAAAGTGAGCAAGGATAACAAATTAATTTTTTTATGACACCCAAGATGGTATGGAACTAGCTGAAAAGCTCACTGGCAGCTCCTCCAGTTGGGCGGCGGAATGTTGTCCCCCCGCCAGCAGCGACAGCAGCAAAAGCTTTTAAAGAAAACGACAATAAACTATGTTTATTAGCATTTTCTTTAAAAGGAGCGGGGCCACGGGGGTGACGTGCAAAGAGGGGGAGTGCTCAGCACTCCCCCTTTACAGTGCATGTGTGTTTGGCTGGCCGCTTTGGGCCATCCAAACACACATGCGCTGTAGGCTGAGAGCGCCCTGGCTGGGCACTCGCAGCCAATCCTGACGCTGCTCTGAGCAGCGTCAGGATTGGCACAGGGCAGGCTGGAAGCCTGTGCCTGCAGAGGCAGAGGAGCATTGAGAGACAAAGGCGCGGTGGAGAAGGTAAGTGTTTGTTTTTTAAAATTATTTTTAATGGTTATTTTAAATGTTTTTTTCATCCTGCCTCCCCCCGCACCTCCCCGCCCTGCCTCTATCGCAGCACTCGAGCCGCTACTGCAAAAGCTGGCAAAAATGATAAGAGATTAGAAGTACTTGATACACAAATGGAGAAGGGCTGACCAATTTTAAAAAACAATGCAGCAAGGCAGAACCTATTCTGTTGGATCATATGGTGGTTAACTGTGATGTAATGTTGAGTAAAAAATGATCTGAGACAAGATGATGAAGACTGCTAATTACCCAAAATATTACATCACTCATGACATCTTCTTTGATAATATCACTGTAACATCTGCAGTAAAACTATTGATGGGAAAACTGTGCATGGCAAGGGCAGGACTTATAGTTACCTTAGGGCACAAGTTATAGTTACTTGAAATACCTAACTATAACAGCGGAATTAGTGAATTTTCAAGGTTTTTCTAATTCTATTTCCTAACTAAAATGTCCCTTTAACCTGTTGTTTTTTCAGCGAATAGATATATATATATCCATAGAACTCTGGTCTAGAAAGCAACGCGCTTTTCTGCCGGTGCAGGCATCAGGGTAAAGACCAGCAACCCTTATGTATTAAAAAGAAAAGAAAATGTCGCACTCCCGAAGGCTGTCAAAATAATGTCCATTTATTTTCAGATAAAAGCATCAGAACCCCACTGACGCGTTTCGACACCCGCCGCCCGCCAAGCGGGAACCGCCAGAAGACCGTACTGCGGTCAAAAGACCGCGGCGGTCATTCTGAGTTTCCCGCTGGGCTGGGGAGCGACCGCCAGAAGGCCGCCCGCCCGCCCAGCGGGAAACCCCCTTCCACGAGGATGCCAGCTCCGAATGGAGCCGGCGGAGTGGAAAGGGTGCGACGGGTGCAGTTGCACCCGTCGCGATTTTCAGTGTCTGCTATGCAGACACTGAAAATCTTTGTGGGGCCCTGTTAGGGGGCCCCTGCAGTGCCCATGCCATTGGCATGGGCACTGCAGGGGTCCCCAGGGGCCCCACGACACCCGTTCCCGCCAGCCAGGTTCTGGCGGTCAAAACCGCCAGAACCAGGCTGGCGGGAAGGGGGTCGGAATCCCCATGGCGGTGCTGCCTGCAGCGCCGCCATGGAGGATTCTTCAGGCCAGGGGAAATCCGGCGGGAAACCGCCGGTTTCCCTTTTCTGTCCGCGGCTTTACCGCCGCGGTCAGAATTGGCCTGGATGCACCGCCAGCCTGTTGGCGGTGCATCCGCGGGCCCCGGCCCTGGCGGTCTATGACCGCCAGGGTTGGAATGACCCCCATAGTCTTTCTCAAAGTGGTTTGGTTCATGAAGGCGATTTTCATGAACCAAACCTCACAACCTTTTCACCAAAAAGATTTCTCAAAGAAGCCTGTCCTACTTGAGTGTCTGCCTTAGCATCTGAATCCAGGCAGTAACGCCGATTAAAAGTATATGCAGACTTCCAGGTAGCTGCTTTACATAGCTCAGAAATTGGAACATTTCTTAGCAGTGCTGCAGTAGCAGCCTTTTCCCTAGTAAGCTCTAAGTCTAACAGGCAATTACCTTTTAGCAACTTGGTAAGAAAGCTGTATACATGAAACAATCCATCTTGAAATCGACTGTTTAGATGAATCTAAATCTGTTTGCACTGGACCATAGTTCACAAACAGGTGATCAGATTTACCTAATAGTCTTGTCTAAGTAGAATTTCAACACTCTCTTAAAATCCAGTGAATCCACAGACCTTCCAGCTGGATTTGAAGGGTGAGGGAAGAATGTAGGTAGGGAAATAGTCTGATTATTGTGGAACTCTGAGACTATCTTTGGTAAAGAAAAAACTAGGATGAGTCCTCATGACCACCCTGCTGGAATGGATGATCCTGTATGGCAGTTCTGAACACAGCACTTGAATTTAATTTACCCTAAGGACGGACGTGATAGCCACCAAAAAGCCGCTTTCCAGGTGAGGTGTTACAAAGAGGCTTTATGTATTGGCTCAAATGGAGGGTCCATCAATTTGAAAAGGACAATATTAAATTCCCATGGAGGAGAGGGATTTCCACCTGGAAGGAGCATCTTTTTAAGCCCTTCAAGGAAATCCTTTACCACTGGAATTCTGACAAAATATGTTTGTGAGGGACATTTCCTGTTAGCTGTAATAGTTGCTATGTGTACTCTGATGGAAGAGAACTGTAGCCCTGATTTAGCCAGATGAAGGAGATATGGAATGAATACATCCTCTTGATGTGCAATTGGATTGTAACCATTTTGTGTAAAACATAAATAAAACCTTTTCTATTTGAAAGCATGTGAATGTCTAGTGAGGGTCTCCTAGCCTCCTTAAGAATGTCCATACACTCCTAAAAAAAAGTCCTAAACATCCATATCGGAGGAATTCAGGAGCCATGCTGTTAAGGTCAGGGATCGGAGTTTGGGATGCAGTAACTGTACTCCAACTTGAACATAGGATCCTGTCAACAAGGAAGTCTCTTGTGGGACCTCTCCGAGAGATGTAGTAGATCTGTGAACCACCACTGGCAAGGCAACTCTGGGGCTATGAGAATCATCCTGGTGTGAGATCGGTATAGCTTGAGGATCAATGTTGGACTGAGAGGAGTTGGTGGACATGCTTAGAGAAATTACCCTGATAAACTTATCAAAAGGGCATTCCCCTACCATCCTGGTTGGGTGAACCTGGATGGGTAGGCATGGCATTTTAGGTTGTTGGCATCTGCAAACAGATCTATTTGAGGATATTCCCATTCCTGAAATATATCTTGCAAGATGTTGTCATTGAGAACCCAGTCGTGACTGTCTTGGAAACTGCGGCTGAGATTGTCTGCCTCCATGTTTTGAATTCCTGGTAAATGGATGGCTGTGATCTTGAGATGCCTAGCTAGTAGCCACTTCCTGATGGTCTGGGATTCTTGGGAGAGAGGGCAAGAGTGAGTTCCTCCCTGCTTTTTCAAGTAATGCACGGTTATTGTGTTGTTGGTTGGAACAAGGATGTATTTTGTCATGAGAACTGGGAAAAAATATTTCAAAGCCTGGTGGACTACTCTGAGTTCCACCATGTTGATGTGGTACATTTGTTCTCTGTGCGACCACACACCTAGAGTCCGAATGGAACCCATGTGAGCTCCCCATCCTAGCAGGGAGGCATCTGTAATCAGTGTTTGTGAGAGTGGCTCCTGGTGAAATAGTATCTTTACCATGAGATTGTTCCTCTGTGACCACCATGGGAGAGACTGCTGTACAGCTTGTGATAACCTGCGTTTGTCCTCTCAACCGCTGGAAAGCTAGTTCCACTGATCCTCCAAACACTGCTGTCTCGCATTCTGCACAATGAAGATGAATAAAGCCATGGATCACAGAAGGGATGCTATCTGTCTTGCCGAATGTTGATGAGACCTCTGAAGAGTGTGACATTTCAGAGTTAAGGATTATAGCCTCTCCTCTGAAGGATACATTCTTGCAGACTATTTATACAGTATTGTCCCTAAGTAATGTATTTTTTGGACTGGATCAACTGTCAGTCATCGTGATAAGGATATACAAGGATAAGGATGAGGATATCTGTCTCCTTAAGAATGCTGTGACCACACCCAAGCACTTAGAGAATGTTTGTGGTGCTGATTTGAGGCCAAATGGGGGTACGCTGAACCTCAGGAATTTGCAATGCTTTCAGGAGATTGGTACATGAAAGTATGCATCCTGAGAGTCGATCCCATTATCCAATCCCCTTGCTGCTACTGCGGATATATTTTATGCAGAGCCAGCATTCAGAATTTTTCTAGGCAAATGTACTTGTTGAGTACTCTGAGGTCAAGGTTGGGCCTGAATTCTTGTCTCAGTCCTTTCTTTTTTACTAGAAAGTAACAAAAATACATTCCCTTAGATGACACAGGACCTCCTCTATGGCCTCTTTTTGCACCAAGGTGTTGACTTCTGACAGCAAGAGGTCTAGCTGGTATTGGGATGTTTTGCCAGAGGGAGAGAAGCAGAGAGAATAGCCATTCTGTACAATATTTAAGGTCCATCTGTCATTTTCGATGGATTTCCACTTTCGCAGGGATAGACAATACTTCCACCAACCAAAGTGGGGAACAGCAAAGGGAGGAGTAACATTTTATTGCTTTGCAGCAGGTTTTCTTGGGTCTGTAGGCTGCTGTTGTTGCTGTGTGTCCCTTTCTCTGGATGGTCTATCAGGATGGTCGTGGGATCATGCTTGCTGCTGGTGCTGTTGCCAGCAAGGAGTCTGAACCCTCTGCTGGAAAAATCTCCAATCGTAGGGGTTGTAACACCAGCAATACTCTTGTCTTTTCAAGGCCTACAGCCTTGAGTGGGTTCAGCTCAATTTTCATCCTGGACATCTCATCTTCATGAGAACCAAAAAGGGTGTGCCAGAGAATGGAAAGTTCAGTATGCAGTGTTGAGCCTCAGGTTCTAAACCTGGGAGTCATAACCAGGAAGATCTTTGTGCACCTATCCGATGTGTATATCTGTGTGTGGACAGACCTGACACATCTACAGTTGGGCTTATGATTTGGTTTGAGACCAAACCACCTACATTGAGAATGTTCATGAAAGCCTGTCTGTCCTCTTTGGGCAGCTGTTCTGTGAATCTTGACAGTGATTTCCAGAGGGATCTGTCGTATCATCCGAGTAGACCAGATACACTAGCCACCTTCTTGAAGGGTGCCCATGTTACACACATTTTCTTCCCCAGTGCATCCATCTGCTTGCTTTCCTTGTCCGGTGGTATCAAGAATGAAGAAGATGCTGCAGAATGGAATTTATGTGCAGCTGCCACAGTGATGGAATCTGGATGGGGGTTGGCCCTGAGAAATAATGGGTCCTGATCAGGAGCTTTCTACTTCTTCAGAATCCGAGATGGTGCGGACCTAAAGGTTCCTGGCGTTAGGAACAGCTGCATTGCCAGTTCAATAATACCAGATACAAGAGGCAAAAGTGGCTGTGACGCTGTTCTGTTTTGTAAGGTTTCGAAGATCACAGAAGGTGTTGGAGTTTCCGTCAAGATATCTGTGTTCAACTTTGTCACAGCCCTGATTAGGGCATCATTTAATGTCAAAAGGTCATCCACCGATGACACTCTTAATGGTGGTGTGTCAGAAAGCGTACAAGAGTAGTTATCTAACCGAGCATCTGGAAGATACAGACCAAGGTGATGTTCTACATATGTGCCTGGTGGAACCCCTACAATTTTTATATCTTGCAGACCTGGATCTGATCTTGAATCATGTGTGGAGGCACACTCCTATGTGGTGTAGCACTAGTAGTTCTAGGAGGAACTGAAAAAGTACTTGGTGAGAACTGTGGTGGAGGTGTTCTCTTGGGAGTACAAGGCCTGATTGGAGAGTATGCCAGGGTCAGCATTGTTTTCTTCAAGCATTCCAGCCATTGTGGCAAACTATTGCCTGGAGACTGAAGAAGACTTAGGTGGTCTCCGGGGGGTGCAGTTATGGTCACTCCAACAATTTGTGCCTCTGTAGGTAACATATGGGGTCTTTCAGTGATATCTTTATGTGTCGACATGTTCGGCCCGGATTGTCTCAATGGTGAGGCATGTTTCCACGTCGAGTGAGTTTTCAATGTCGATCGATGTTGTAGTACCAACATTGACGTCGAAAGTTGCTCTCGACGTAGTCTTGGCGTAGAGGAGTGTCTCGACACTGATGGGCAATGCCTTCCTGGCGGCCATGTGGGCTGCGAAGTCGAGTGCTGGGTGTGCTCCAATGTCGAGTGATGTACTGGCCTCACTTTCGATGGCGTTCTCGATGTCAACGGGGAACAATGGGTATTTTCTTGGATGTCCTACCTCTCTATGCCAATCTGGACCTGTTTTTCACTGATTCTCTCTGGACCTGCCTTGTTGATATTCTTTTGTACAAGAGGAAGGCTCTTTGGAGGAAGGCAGATGTTCCCCAAGGCCGCTTATGGATGATCCTCTCTCCTGGAGTCCATTGAGTCTTATCTTCTCTCTGTCCTTCAGGGTAGGTTTCTGGCAGTGAAGACAGGAGACAGGATGGTGGTACTTCGGCAGGCAGACAATACAGACTGCATGAGGATCAGCCTGACCCTTCTTCTTCTCACAAGAAGGGGAATTCACAAAGATTGAAGGCATTTGTGACAGAATAAAAAAGAATTCTGTCAGAAAAAGGGCTGTCATTATAGCAGTTACTGACAACAATCATATATCAGTGGCTTGAAACCATTTGGAAAAGATTTTTCGACTAGTTTATTCAAAAAAGGAGAGCTCTGTGCTCCAGGACCCTAACTGAAGAAGCCTGAAAAATGAACTGGCCTACCTGTCACTGTGGGGCATGGTGGGTTACTGTGAGATTCTTAAAGGCACAGGGCCTTTTTTATGCTTGTATTTGAATGCAGCTTATTGGTTAAGAAAGCCTCCTATTCCTTTTTGCTTTTAAAATAAAGGTTTGTGGAAGGCTTCCTATAGTCTGCTTTTTTCTTAGCTAACATGAATTGTATTGATTGATATGATTTTTAAATAAAAGTAAAAGTAATATAACAAAGTATTACCCTTTCTTTAGGCTGCATATACATATATATATATATATATACATACACAAATATTACCCAGTGGCGGTCGTTACAAGGTAGTTAAAGTTAGGGCCTAGTTTCTATAGAATTTCTTTTGTTTGTTTTGCTAATAACTTTGATGCCACTTGATGAATCTTCACATAATCTTCCAAAAAAACACGACGCTCACTTCAGCATCTATCTGGAAAGATATGGATTGATATGTAAAGTGGGGGCCAAGAAAAAGGCACTCCCCCCCCCATGCATTTTTCCATAGGGATTTTGAACAGGAATAGTGCTGGAACCACTGGACGGATTTACACCAAATTTGGCAGAAAGGTAGGTCTTGGTCCAGAAGGTGACCTTTTTGTTACTTGGCGTAAATCTGTTCAGTAGTTTTTGAGAAATAAAAAAAACCTAATATATATATATATATATATATATATATATATATATATACATATATATATATATATATATATATATATATATATACATATAGACGCAAAGGCTCCAGGAACCCTCCCGATCTTGTGCTGAGATCTGATTGGCTGCCACCACTTCAACAAGGAAGTGTTGGCAGCCATGTTGGGACTAGGCTTCAGCCGAGTCACAGAAAAAAAGATTAAAAATAAGAAAAGGGGCCAAGGTAGGGACACCCTGACCCCTTAGCTCTGGTGCTGGGGTCCCAGAGGGACTGCCAGGGCCAAAATACATTTAAAAAAAATTTTTGACAGGAGTTGCTGTGGATCGGCTGAAAATGCAAAAGTAAAAAAGAAACAAGTGCGGGCTCCCGTGCCTGTTTTAGTGAAGCCTCTGGGTGGGCCAAGTTTCCAGGGGCATTAAAATGTTGAAGGGGTGGCCACCGGCCCCCTGCAGCTCTGGGGACCACCACTTCTCCAGGGCAGAGTTACTAATAAAATGTGGGGAGGGAGGGCACTCAATCACCCCCCTACTATCCCAGGGACCGCCAGCTCCGCGGTGCACAACTTGAAATCCAATGCAGGGGGTCCACCCAGCCCCTGCAGCCCTGGGAACTAGCATCTCCTCAGGGCTAATCTTTAATGAGATGCAGCCCCGGGGACTGGCACCTCCCCAGGACACAATTTGTAACTGAATGAGGGGGGGGCACAACCAGCCCCCCCGCAGCCCTGGTGACCCCCACTTCCCCAGGGTTCAATATAAATAATTAACGGAGTCGTTTATGGAACCCTGGCCCAGGGGACCACCACCTACCCAGGGGTAAAAGCAGATGTGTGCTGGTGCCCCCAGAAGCCCCAGGGACCACCACCTCCCCAGGGCGAAGATAGCAGTAAATGCGGGGATCCGCAGTGCCTCCCCCAGTCCTTGGGACCACTACCTCCCGGGGCAGTATGTATGTATATATATATATATATATATATATATATATATATATATATATATATATATGTATGCCCCCTGCATTCAAATACAAACAAGCCCCAGGGATGTGGTGTTCCTCGGGGCAGTGGGGGGCTGCACGTTACCCCTGCATTGAAATAGAAGCAAGCCCCGCAGACTTGGGACATGCACCCCCGCATTATATTTCAGTAAAGCCCAGGGGAGGTGTCGTCCCCTGGCAGTAATCAGCCCAGGAGGGTGGCCCGTGCACTCCCTCCTTATTTTTTATATGGGCCCGGGACCTGGCCCATCCGGGAGCTTTAAAAAACATAAGCGCGTGAGACCATACTTTTTAAAAAAAAAGATTGCTGGGAATTTGCTGCAATGCTGCAAATTTGCAGCAATTTTGTTTTTTTAAAAGTGCTTTTTTTGCCCTGGCGATATCCCTTTGGGACCCCCAACACCAGAGCTACGGGGTCAGGATTTTTTGCAGTTTTTGTTGACACTCTGCCCACACTTCCTGGTTGATGTGTTGGCAGCCAATCAGAGCTGTGTATTTCCCTGCGCGAGCTTGTCATTATTTGCAAAGTCATCATGGCCAGAGATATACAAATTTATTCTCCCTTTAATTTCTCAAAAACTTCTGAACGGATTTACACCAAATAAGCAAAAGCGTTATCTGCATACTGACAGCTAGCTTTTTGCCAAATTTGGTGTAATTCTATCCAGCAGTTTGAGCTGTAATTGTGTTCAAAGGACCTATGGGAATTAACATGAGAAAAGCAAATGTTTAGAATCCCCTTTTTCTCTGCCCCGCTTGACTGATAACCCCAAAACTTTCCGTGGACAACCAGAATCACCAGCACACTTTTGTATAGAAAATTTAGTTAAGATTCGTCAAACGGTGCCAAAGATATAGGCAAGTAAAAAAATGCTTTTTCTATGGAAACATGGTCCTAACTATAACTAACTACTGGCGACTGCCAGTAGGTTTTGATATATATATATATATATATATATATACATACAGTTTAGGAAGTGCACGTGGCCGGAACTATTCAGTGCTCTGACTTGGGTGAGGATTCCCCTGAAAAAGAACATGTCGCTACAAGCAATCAACACACCTGGGTATATTAAGGACACTGAACCTCGTTCCTTACATGCTCCAAATATTAGAAAATGTTCTACAGTTTTCTGGACTTGACACTAATTGGCCCAAATCTTGATTGTTTTTAATGGGAACAATGACCGAATGCTCAGTGAAACACCTCTCAGATTTAGGGTTAGAATGCTAACATGAATCTCTGAAATATCTCAGGATACATATGGCTTATTCCCAAGACGAAGAATTGAGCAAGTTTTGGAAAATCCTGCTAAAAGTATGACCACATGCTCCCGTTCTGGAGACAGCTTCCCTCGTCACTGACAGGTAGGGTGTTTCTTGTTAAAATTATCCTACTCCCCTGATGTTTGTATGCACTGCAGGGAATGATGAGTTTACTTCCCAGGCCGATATTCCAAAAGAATGACAAAGAACTTGCAGCTGTGGTGTGGGAAGGAGTGTGCACCAGAAAGCTTAAATTGCCATATGAGCAAGGAAGAATAGCTCTGTCTGACTTTGAATGTTACTACCATGTTGCCCAATTATAATTTCCGTCACAATGGCTAAATAAGACCCTAACTGAATAATAAAAAATACATTTGTGGTGATAACGCGTCCCTCTATGATAATTTATTACACATTAGGACTCGTTTTAGGCCAATGAATCTTTTGACCGAGTTGAGAGACACCTTAGGAAGAGATAGCTAATCAATATGTCAATCAGTACGTCAATAAAGTCATCAATATTTATTACCACAATGCATTTCACTTTAGTCAAAGACATCAATCGATTCAAGACACCACCATGACCTTGCAGTCATGAATAACCACACCAGTTTAGTAGAATTTTATGAGTTTTATTCCCTATTTCAGTGGTTCCCAACCTTTTGACTTCTGTGGATCCCCATTTTATCAATACTGGAGCCCAGGGACCCCCACTGAATCATTATTGGAACCCGGGGACCCCCACTGAGTCATTACTGGTAGCTGGGACCTAATACTATTAAATTCTTTAAGCAGTCGCGGACCCCCTGAGGAGACTTTGCGGACCCCCAGGGGTCCCCGGCCCACAGGTTGGGAACCACTGCCCTATTTAGTTACAATTATAAAAGTAGATGTGTTAATCTCAAAACCAAGAAACAAAACAGCATAGTCACGATATGGCAACTGTGATAAGATTTCATTAAGGCAAGAATCACGAACATCAGAACATAACACGGCGTGAGCATAGATCAACTTTAGCAGAGTGTTATCAGTGCATCAGTTCAACAAAACATAGATTCAGTCGTTTGTCTATTTGCATCAATTTTAGTGAATACCTGTCCTAACCACTAATTAGCACTGGCATGTTGGGCTTCATGCAAAACAATTTAGAACACCAATTTTGAAAACATCTAGCTATGGTCTCTATCAAAATAAGCAGTTGGTACCTAGAAAGGAAAAGCAAACAGACAAATCACAATTTCATTGTCATAGTTACCCTCCAAGGTTTAGGTCAGTACTCAGGTTCAGTCTTCGTCTTCAGGACATCAGTCGATTCGCCATCAGTCAAAACTCAGCTCCAGGGCAAAAAAAGGGCACTTCCCTCATAAGGAGGCAAAGTGAAATGGACAATCTAAGGAAAAGGATGGTTTTAAGTAAACCAATAAGTCACCAAAGAGAGTGACAAAGTTTCTGGATAAAATCAATAGCATTCCCTAACCCACCTCTAATGGCTCCCCGTGTCATGGATTTTTATCCCTTTTTCGTAGTACATTCCCCTAAAATTTCATTGGTTCATGGCAATACCCCACTATCTTTACCCTATTAGAGAACAGATTATGTCATTAATCTCACACCCCCTATTAATTTACAGACATTTTATTGGTCCATATGATTGACGTCTTCAGAGGTAGCACGTCCAGTATGATTTCATCCTTCTGTAATTCTTTGCACATCTTTTGGTCAGTAGCTCCATTGTCTTCACTGGCTTAAACGACCTTGTACATTATACTAATCTACACTGTTGCATTTTAACTAGACATTTCTCCAAGCAAGATGAATTTCATGAGAACGGATCCACTATGGTTACATTCAGCTTCTAGTTGAAGAAAAACAAGAGGTCATGTCCTTTTGCGAGTCAGCACACTGCACGTTTAGAAAAACACATTTAATATGAGAGCCAGGCAGCTAAGCTTCAGCTCATGCTAACTTAAGGCCTACAAGATTCATTTAACATAACTGTAATAACATAATAATTAATAATTAGTATAAAACGTATTCGATCACAGTAATTCATAAACATTAGTCATTTTATTAGTCTATGTATACATTGGCGGCCACTCCCCATGGTCACATTTCAAATGCACGTTTAAGAAAAATTTATTAATACAATTTCTATGCGGCATTATCACACATTAGTTCATAAACATTTCATGTTAATATAGAATATATAAGCAACGCTCTCTCAGTCCCTCCTCTGATGACGATCGTCATCACACAAACCTTTCCCTTTTGACCTTTCACTTTCAATTTTTCACTTTGCGCATTATGCGCATTTCAACATCTTGGCCTTTGCGTGAGCTCTCCCAGATTTCATTAAACATTTTCTCCCTTTCATGTTCTTCATTCCCCTTGCTTCTTTTTGTTCAATTTCTTCTAATTCTTTCATTCATTTTGCATGCTTGCCATAAACCTAATAAACAGACTAAGACAATTAATAGGCCCCCTAATATTTTTGCAAGCACCCCGTTCAAATATTACTAAACCAGCTCCCTACTCTGGCAATTCCTTTTCCAACTTTCTCCCACACTCCTGGTTCTTTCAAATCTTTCAAATCTGCACTATCTCTAGTTAAGTTAGTAAGCATACCTCTAATATTTTTACTATTATCTGGAATGAATGAGCAACAATGACGCTCGCTGAGCAACATGCAGACTCTGCCGCTCTTTGCTAAAAGAATGTCTAAAGCAAGCCGATTTTGAAGAGTCATAGCTCTTTCTGCAGCAAGTTCAGTATCCATCAGGAGTATAGCCCCTGTGAAGTTTGTCAGCATGTTATCCACAATAGTAGACAACTTTTGAATCTTTATGGAGTTTAAAATAACCCCTACTGAAGGAATTATGGCTCCAAATATGTCACTAACGACAGCAGCCGCTGTCTCTCGTTTTTGTCTAGCATGTTGTAATTCAGACATTTTAGGTATTTGTTTTAAGTCATCAATCTGGTAGATCTTTGGGAAAACTATCCCCAAATAACATGTCCCATACCATCCCCTAGGGAGACGGTAATAAGCATTAAGTCCACAGATATAATAGATCCCAGGGATCGCTGGATCCTGTCCATTTAACATGAATGTCCACTTACTCTGAAACAAAAACACATGCCTGCATTCACACGTTCCCACAAATAAAGTGTCATGATCAGATTTTGGCCTATATATACAAAGCCTTCCTACATGTAATGCATCTATAGCTAATTTGCCTTGCGTCTTTATTGCGGTGTAAGCATAATCATTTGCATAAGTGCGTTTCTCTAGCCCTTTTTCTAATCTTTCCTTCAGTGCTTTGCGTCTATCATCAGTATGATCTAAAAAGCTTTTCTCTACAGGTGTTAATAAGCAAGTCAAATTGTTCCGGTGTGCATAAGCTGTCCCAAATGTAAGTGTTGGTTCAAATAAACCTCTAACTAATTTTATACTATGCTCCTTAGCTAATTTGTTCATAAACTCAATCACAGGTACAAAAGAAAACACCACATCTAGATTTGAATAAAAATATTGCACATGTTCCTGATCATAGAACCTTGTTAGTAGCAAACTACAGCGTATCCCATATGTTAATGGCAAGCTATGATAAGTGACCCCCTCCTGTACTGATGAAGGAATCTTTGTGCACACATAACAGTTTCTCGCATCCATGGTTTCAACATAATCATTCAGTAAGTGATAGAAGACATTAGTGGAAAGTTCCCCCTTTTAATTAGTTCCCTCATGCAAGTGCTTTGTATCTTGCTCAAACTTTTCCCACGGTGTTAGTGTAGCAGTTTCAGGTTTTGAAGCATTATTAGTCGCTTTCTTATCCAACCACTGCATTCCTACAATCACACCCACAATTATTATTGCACACACAATACCTAATATAACACTTAACCAACCACACACTTTACCCTTCTTGTTACTACCTCAACTGTAAGCCATGGTCTGTAAAGAATCAGATAGCAGAATAACTCAAAGCAAACAATCAACTTGAGGACGATTTAAAATGTAAAACTCTTTTTTTTTTTTCTCAATGCAAAGTCTCTCTTTTCTCTCTGCGTGTATTTACAGCGTTTCACTCATTCCCAGGACCGTTTGTCAAATCAGGTTTAGCAGCTTGTCATAATCGGTTTCAAAGTCAGTTCAGGTTATCAGTGTCACATCGGTAATTTTCAGTCTCTTTTCTCAGCTTTTCAGCTTTCAATTTCAATTTTATCACAGTCTCTTTCTCTGATTGATTTCAGGTACCGTAGTATTGGCCTGGTACTTCTCGATCAAAACAGAACGCTAAGAATTCTTGTTGCCACTCAGATGTTGTTGCATATGCTCATTCAGGACCTGCGTAACTTCTATTTGCAACTCTCTTTCTTTTCAGCCCGCGTTCACTCTGCAGTTCTCCTTCACTTAGATCCTCCTTTCTGGTTGTGTCTATTTCTTCCTCTATTGTCTCACCTGGGACGATCTTTTCCCAGCTTTTGCAGCTTGTTTCTTTGGCCAGTTATCACCTTTATACGTTTTCTTCCTGCCTGGCCTTTCAGGACACTGAACAGCACCCTCCTCTTGTGCTAAGGTGTTTTCTCTTGACGGACCTGCAACTGGCTCAGGGAACTCCGGTGTGTTTTGACCTCCCTATACTATTTCCCCTTCTTCATCTTCTGGGTCTGTAAAGGGTTCAAGCTCTAACCTGTATCCGTCTACTTCTGGGAGAACTTCTCCTTGACTTAGTTCTCCGGCTGCCTCTACTGAGATAGGCTCACCGTCACCTCTCTCGAACTCGTTTACTGTTTGAGGGACTGGGCTGTCCTCAGTGGGCTCTCCTGCAGCCTCAGTTCCCCTTTGACTGTTCTCCGGCCCTGAGACTTCCTTCTCTGGAATTGCTGAGTCGGAAACTTCAAGTTCCTTATCAGTTGGACATGTCACCTTCTTCGTGTGACTGGCATGTATCCAGTTTGGAACGCCTGCAGTGGCTGTTGTCAGTATTACTTGATATGGCCACTTTCAGCGCGGCTCCAAAGACGATTTCCTCACGTGCTTCTTGACAACCACCCACTCACCGGTTTGCAGGTTGTGACCTGGATCACTGATCGGTGGCAGTGTGTTGGCTTCCACCTGGTGGGAAAAAGAGCGGACCACATCAGCCAAACCTTTGCAGTAGTCCAACACCATATCATCCGTGATATTCACAAGAGCATTTGCAGGTACTGCAGGCAACCTCATAGCTCTGCCCATGAGGATCTCATGGGGTGATAGTCCTGTCTTCTTATCAGGTGTATTTCTCATTGACATTAGCACTAAAGGCAATGCATCTGGCCATTTCATATTGGTAGCTGCACACATGTTTGCCATTCTCGACTTCAAGGTACCATTCATCTGTTCCACTAGTCCTGATGCTTCAGGCGGTAGCTACAATGCAGCTTCTGTTCAATGTCTAATGCAGCACACAAGAGCTTTATCACCTCAATGTCGAAGTGTCTGCCCCTATCTGATTCTAAAGAGACCGGAACACTGAACCTAGGTATTAACTCTCTAGGCAACAGCTTTGCAACTATGAGACTGTCATTTCTACGTGTAGGGTAAGCTTCAATCCAGTGACTGAAAACACACACAATCACCAACGTGTACCTCAAGCCTCCACATACAGGCATTTCAATGAAATCCATCTGCATCTTGCTAAATAGACCTCCAGCTCTCCCTATGTGGCTCAAAGTCACCACAGTTCCCTTTCCGGCACTCATCTGTTGACAGATATGCACCTGTGACAGGAAACCTCTGCGGCTTGTCTAAATTTCGGATTAAACCAGTCAATTTTGAACAATCTGATCATTGCATCTCTCCCGAGATGTGCCTGACCATGGTACAACCTTGCAAACTGTGACAAAAGGCTGTTTGGTAAAACCAGTTTCCCCTCCTCTGAGACCCACAAGTCGTCAGCTCTTTGTACACATTGCATTCTCTGCCAGGAGCATTTCTCCTCTCTGCTAGCACGACCCTGAAGTGATTTTAGCTCATCTAATGTGTCAACAACCCTTAATGCAAAGTTCAGGCATGTTTCATTTTCAGTTTGTGGTAACAATTCCCACTGATACTTGGACGATATACAGTTCAATGCGCAAAACCTTGCGACTTGATCTGCATAACCATTTTCCACTGACACAAAGTCCTGCGACTTAACATGAGCACTGCATTTCACCACAGCAATTTCAAGAGGCAACTGAATCGCATGCAACAAATCCTTAATTTGTTCGCCATTTTTCACTGGAGAAACAGAAGAGGTCTCTCTGTGACCACAATTGGCCAAAATCATGTACAATTCCAAATCCGTATCTGCTGTCAGTATAGATAGTGACTTTCAGATTTTCAGCTACGTGGCATGCCTTAGTAAGGGGAATTAATTCAGCCACTTGTGCGGAATACACTCTTTCGAGCCAGGAAGCCTCTATAACACCAGTGATTGTACATACAGCATAACCGGCTCTCAGTATTCCGACTGAGTCTCTCAAACAGGATCCATCAACAAACATAATGCAGTCATTTTCTTTTAACTGCATATCTTTATTGTCAGGTCTGGGTTTGGTACATAGTTCTGTTACCTCAAGACAGTCATGCTCCACTTCCTCTTCATTATTAATCTCAGTATTTTCAACAGGAAGTAGAGTTGCCGGGTTCAATACAGTACATCTCTTCAAGGAGACATTAGGTGACCCCGAAATAATTGTCTCATATCAGGTAAGTCGGGCATTTGTCATGTGCTGGGTTTTAGTTCGAGTCAACAGAATTTCAACTGGATGCGGAACCATTACTGTTAAGGGATGTCCCATTACTACGCCTTCATACTGTGTGAGGCTCTGACCAACTGCTGCCACTGCGCGCAAACTACCCAGTAAGGCTGCTGCGACTGGATCCAAGGTAGCTGAAAAATATGCTACAGGGCGGTTTGCACCTCCATGGACCTGTGTCAAAACAGACAAAGAACAAGCATCACGTTCATGACAAAACAATAGAAAAGGCTTTGTGTAATCAGGCGTACCTAAATCTGGCGCCCTGCACATGCACTCTCTCAATTCCATGAATGACTCAAGCTCTTCTTCAGGCAGAGTTATAGTATACGGGTCATCCTTAATTTCCTTGCCTGTCAGCTTTATTAATGGTTTAGAGATAATCGAAAAGTTAGGAATTCACTGGCGACAGTAGCCCACCATTCCCAAAAACATCCTGACATCTCTCTTTGTTGTCGGGGGGTTCATCTGTAGTATGGCTGTCACCTTCTCCTTTGATATTCTCCTGGACCCCTTTTCTATTAAGTGCCCTAAATATTTCACCTCTTTTTGACAGTATTGCAGCTTCTTTGGGGACACTTTATGTCCGTTCTTTCCCAAGTGATTCAATAAGGCGACTGTGTCATACCTGCAGTCATCTTTTGTTCTGGACGCAATTATCAAGTCGTCAATGTATTGTACCAGAGTCGAACTGAAAGGCAGTTCTAGCAACTCCAAGTCCTTCTTCAATACCTGATTGAAGATAGATGGTGACTCGGAAAACCCTTGAGGAATTATGCACCAACTGTACACCTTGTCCAGGAATTTGAAACTGAATAAAAATTGGCTGTCCTCATGAAGAGGCACCAAAAAGAACGCTTGTGACAAGTCCAAAACTGTGAACCACTCTGCATCACACGGAACCTGAAACATGATTACTGCTGGATTTGGCACTATGGGGCAACATTTTACCACAATCTCGTTTATTTTTCTCAAATCCTGCACAATTCGAACCTTCCCACAAGGCTTTTTCAAACCCATTATTGGTGAATTACACAGACTGCTCAATACTTCCTTCAGGACTCCTTGCTTTACAAAGTCTGCAATTATCTGCGACACCTGAATAAGGACATCTTGTGCCATGTGATACTGCGGTACCTGAGGAAACACTGCATTTGGCTTCACCTGTACTTTAACCGGTTCAACTCCTTTTATCAATCCCACTTCCTTTCCTGTCAGGTCCCACACTTTCTCTGTCACCGCTCCTTGCAATTCAGCTGGCAAGTCAGTCACTGTAAGCATCGGGAATAGGGTTATCAAAGGGTAGTCTTCATTTGCGGTCTCTTTTTCTGATTCTGTAAATTGCCCATCATCCCCCTCATCATCACTGTTTGTCTGCACCTCAATTCCATCATTAGAACAGGTAATCGAACATTTAGTCTTGCACAGTAAGTCTCTTTCCAGTCGCGATACGGGACTCGAATCGCAGACTACAAATTTATGCAGTCCCTGAAAGTTGCCAATCTCAACTTGAACTGGGTCGGTAATCGGGTTTGTCAAATACTGGTTAGCTACTCCTACCACTCTTATGGTACGCCCTGAAAGTGGCAATTTCGGAAATTCTGCACTTCTGAGTGTAGAGCGTATAGCTCCCGTGTCGACCAAGAATGAAACCTTGTGACCCATCACTTTTCCCTCTACATAGGGTCCCCTCTGATCTACTTCTAGGGACACTGCAAGCCTGCTCTCTTCACTGTCAGAACTCTCATCCAAACATTCATCATTCATTCCATCTTCACCACGCAATGGGAATTGCTGTACTGTGTTATTTTGACTCATCATTTGGCCTGTGACCTGCTGAGGAAGCATCACCTGTTGCTGTCCCATTGGAGGTAATGGTAATTGCATTTGCTGTCTAGGTACCATGGGAACCTGCTGTTGTACCTGCTGCATTTGTGCTGGTTTAACATGCAGCATTTGCATTTGCTGCATTGGCTGTAACCCCTGCATCTGAACCATATTATTCTGGAAGTTCTGATTTTTACCTCTCATTTTTGGACCTCGTACATTTTGAAATGTACCAACATCAGTGCTTTGTTGAACGACACCATCATGCACCGCATTCGGGCATTCCCGCTTCCAATGCCCCAAGCCCCCGCACGCGTGACATGGTGACATCTTTTTCAACCCTTGCGCATCATTTTGAACCACAACAGTATTCAAATCTGGACCGCGATTCACAAAACCCCGACCTCGGCCTCTCGGTTGCGCCTGAAACACGCCATTCCCTTGCGGTTGCTGTTGTACCATCTGCTGAATTCCATTCCCTTGCATACCTGCCTGCGCTGCCCTTATCTGCATCACCATCACTTTCTCTTTCAACTTTCTCTGCTTCAGCACAATCTCGGCACTACAGTATTTCGCATACTGTAACACCTCATCAATCGGCTTCGCTTGCCAACAGATCAAATGATTCTTAATCATCTGGCTAACCTCTGGTCTCAACCCTTCAACGAATCTAAACACAAGATGGTTCATGTCTTTTGGCTCAATAGTCTCAGTGCCACTGTAATGTTTGAACGCTTTCAACCATCTCTCATAATAAGCATGGATGGACTCTTTAACCTCCTGTGAGGTCCGGTCGATTTTCTGCCAATCAGTCACTTTCGGCGACACCTTTTGCTTCAAAAACTCAATCACTTTATGATAGTACTTCATCACCTCCTCAGACGGTGCTCCGGTCACCTTATCCCTTGCCAGTTCCTGCGTCGGCCAATCCACACCTCTCTTGCACTCAAGCCATAAGTCGGGTGGAACAATGATCTCAAACAAAGTATTCAAGTCCTCCCAGAGACTTTTTGCAAGTTTTACAAACCTGTCTGTCTGCTGATACCACTCTATTGGTTTCTCCCTCAACCTGGGATAATCATTTGTAAAAGACAGAGGGGGTCATTCAGACCCCGGCGGGCGGCGGGAGCCGCCGAATGACTGCACCGCGGTCAAAAGACCGCAGCGGCCATTCTGTGTTTCCCGCTGGGCTGGCGGGCGACCGCCAGAAGGCCGCCCGCCAGCCCAGCGGGAAACCCCTTCCCACGAGGACGCCGGCTCCGAATGGAGCCGGCGGAGTGGGAAGGGTGCGACGGGTGCAGTTGCACCCGTCACGAATTTCAGTGTCTGCAATGCAGACACTGAAATTCTAAGTGGGGCCCGCTTACGGGGGCCCCTGCAGTGCCCATGCCATTGGCATGGGCACTGCAGGGGCCCCCAGGGGCCCCACGACACCCCTCACCGCCATCCTGTTCCTGGCGGTCGGAACTGCCAGGAACAGGATGGCGGTGAGGGGGTCGGAATCCCCCATGGCAGCGCAGCAAGCTGCGCCGCCATGGGGGATTCCCCTGGGCAGCGGAAAGTCGGCGGTACACCGCCGACTTTCCGTTTCTGACCGCGGCTGTACCGCCACGGTCAGAATGCCCAAAGGAGCACCGCCAGCCTGTTGGCGGTGCTCCCGCGGACCCCGGCCCTGGCGGTATTTACCGCCAGGGTCAGAATCACCCCCAGAATGTCTCCTCTAGTCCACGGAACATGGACTAGAACCCCTCCAGCTGTTTCTCTCATCAGTAATAATTTTACTGTCCCGGTATCTGGTGAGGCCTTTGTCGGACTTGATCCCGGACTGTCACTTTTCTCCTTATCTCTTTTCTTTGCCCATCTGCCTTCCCACTTTTCTAAGGCTCCCCAGATCTGGGCACTTTGCAATATCTCTTTAAGATGCGCTTTTATTCTGGCCGAACTCATGTGGTCAAAGTCTTTAGAGTCAAAGACTAATCTGTAACTCCTTTTCAAATGTTTAGTATTCTCAATGTCAATATTGTATTTGTCTGCCAGGTTCGCCAACCTCTGATGCACCTTGCCCACTTCTTTAGTGATCTTAGATACCTTAATTCTGCTTCTGTGTATGATTCTAATCTGTTCACCCCTATTGTCCCTTCCACTAGTTCAGCAGCTTCCACACCCAGTCTCACAAAGTTCAGGTACTCATCTTTTTCTGACCTTTCTGGCTTCTCCGCAGTTACTGCAGTCTTTTGTGAAGCATACATTTTTTCTAACCACTCATTCAATTGTTGCACGGAAAAACCTTGCAACTAAATGTTTCCCGACTGCATCAACTGTGACTGTGATGTCTCTGCACTCATCGTCTGTGGGGCTAACACACTTAACCCTGCTTGTCTCATTGCCTCTAGAGGAGCTCCAATCAGACTGAGGTCTAACAAAGATCTGAGTCCTTCTGCTGCATGTTCTCTTGGTAAAATGGTCTGGGGGGTTCCTGTGAATCCTCCTCTTGTTATTTCTGGGGTCCTCACTCCCTGATCGCATGTGCCAGACTTATCTTGCGCATACAGTGGTACTGGTGGACCAACTGTAATTGGTAATAATATGGCAGCTGGTGTCTGACCTGGTCCCAAGCTTCGCAGAGGAGTAGCTCCCAAAGCTTGACTCACTGTAGCTGGTGCAGGTACTAATGGAGATCCTGCTACTGGGCTATAACTTGGAACCAGCTGCTGCTGCGGCAGGGGCAGCAATTGCGGAGTTGGCTCAATCTGCACAAACCTCGATTTTGTGTACATCGGATCAGGCGGCACTGTCAGATTCGTAGTAGTCTCTAGTACTGGGACGTCTGGATAGATTCTCTGTATCTGCGGTGGAGGTTGCAACTGTATCTGCATGTCTGGCGCAGTGGGTAGACTGACACCATTCTGTATCAAACCCGTATCACTAGTCTGTGCTGTATCTGTAACTCCCTTCTCCTGCGTCTGGTTCCCAGGACCCGCACTAGTGCTCGGAGCATTGTCGTCCACTGCATAAGGTGGCGGGCAATCATGCAACAACTGATTAAGAAACTCTTCATCATCTGAGTCTTCTTCCTCTATCCAAGACCTCTTAGTTTCTTTTGGTTTACTAGAGTCTTTGTCTGTCTTACAGGTGGCTTTCTTTCCCTGTGTTTCGTCTCCCTGTGTTATTACTGGAAACAATTTAAGTCCGTCAACTATCCCCCTTCTCCACATTTTGCTCTCAGTGTCCCATCTAGCCTCAGCTAAAGTCTTTTCTGCCCTTCTCATTCTCCTCTCGAATTTCTGTTGTCTCTGTTTAATGGCCATTAGATCCCAGACTGCTAATGCCTCGTACTGAGCTGGCCTCGGAGGTGGTTTTTGTACACTTAACATCCACCTCAAATTCTCTAAAATTCTCATATTGAACGTTCCATGTTCCGGAAATGCCAAACATCCCTCCTTTTCTGTCAATTTGCGCCACTGTTTCATCCATAAGCAAGTCGCAACACCCTTTTCCTCCATTACTATATAAGCTGGAGTACCCTCAGGCGGTGTAGGCTCCCTTTCACTCGCCATAATGTATGCGTCTCCTTTCAGAGCGCTCCTAAAAGCTTTGATAAAATTCATCTTTGCGTCTTTTCTTTTGTTTTGTATTTAATTAATCAGGAAGTGACTTTAATTCCCAGGACACTCTTCACCCACCTTCCTCAACCTATTGCCTCTCACAGACGGCTGCCAATCCGTGCACGACCCCTCTCGGCAACTCACCTATCCCAGCCCGGTACCACTGACGTCACACACACTGCAGCTGACAAAGTCCTGCGGCTTGTCTGCCCCTCACTGGTTCCACACCAAACTAATGCAAAATATTGCGAGCATCTTTAACAACAACAACAACTCAAATTTGCTGGTTTACTACAGGAAGGGTAACACATTCACTTCAGAACTTTACAGAGATTTCACTTGAAGCCTCGGCCGCTACTCTCTCCTTCTCAGTTCCCGCATACGCAAGCAGAATTCGACCCGCAAATCCTACTTTCGACTTGTCAATGGTTCGTTCTAGTGCACTTTAGAACTTGCCAAATCTCCATCGAAGGTTTCATCCACACATTTAGACTTAAACTCGACATGTCAACCACGCCCGATTGACCTATTAAACGCACAAATTACAACATAAACCCAAGTGTCTCCTACACTTTATCAATATACTCCAGAGTCTTAGACCGCGATGGGTCCGCACATTAACAACCAACCATGTGGATAATTTTGAGCACAAAGCGCCACACTCATATGAAGTACGCCGACTTCCCTACTCTCATACTGCGGAGTACGCCCACTCCTACTAAAACAACATTACCTGGCCTAAACATACACAAACTTCACAGATCACCTGCAAAATGCATAAGCTGAGCAAGCGCAAATTCTACACCACTCATGCTAAAACGCCGAGAAAATTCCCAACTCACTTAGGCAAGCTCCGAGATCCCGGGAAAGTCATGGGGAATTTAGAAACACATCATATCTCCAATTTGCATTATCTCAGAAAAACAATCTAAACAATAATTCTCCGTCCTAGGGCCCCAAAGGGCCAAACAGTCGCTCTGCTACCAGAACTGATAACGCGTCCCTCTATGATAATTTAATACATATCAGGACTCGTTTTAGGCCAATGTATCTTTTGACCCAGTTGAGAGACACCTTAGGACGAGATAGCTAATCAATATGTCAATCAATGTGTCAATAATGTCATCAATATTTATTACCACAATGCATTTCACTTTAGTCAAAGACATCAATCGATTCAAGACACCACCATGACCTTGCAGTCATGAATAACCACACCAGTTTAGTAGAATTTTATGAGTTTTATTCCCTATTTAGTTACAATTCTAAAAGTAGATGTGTTAATCTCAAAACCAAGAAACAAAACAGCATAGTCACGATATGGCAACTCTGATAAGATTTCATTAAGGCAAGAATCACGAACATCAGAACATAACAAGGCGTGAACATAGATCAACTTTAGCAGAGTGTTATCAGTGCGTCAGTTCAGCAAAACATAGATTCAGTTGTTTGTCTATTTGCATCAATTTTAGTGAACACCTGTCCTAACCACTAATTAGCATTGGCATGTTGGGCTTCATGCAAAACAATTTAGAACACCAATTTGGAAAACATCTAGCTATGGTCTCTATCAAAATAAGCAGTTGGTACCTAGAAAGGTCCCAATTTCATTGTCATAGTTACCCTCCAAGGTTTTGGTCAGCACTCAGGTTCAGTCTTCGTCTTCAGGACATCAGTCGATTCGCCATCAGTCAAATCTCAGCTCCGGGACAAAAAAAGGGCACTTCCCTCATAAGGAGGCAAAGTGAAATGGACAATCTAAGGAAAAGGATGGTTTTAAGTAAACCAATAAGTCACCAAACACAGTGACAAAGTTTCTGTATAAAATCAATAGCATTCGCTAACCCACCTCTAATGGCCCCCCATGTCATGGGTTTTTATCTCTTTTTCGTAGTACATTCTCCTAAAATTTCATTGGTTCATGGCTATACCCCACTATCTTTACCCTATTAGAGAACAGATTATGTCATTAATCTTTCACCCCATATTAATTTACAGACATTTTATTGGTCCATATGATTGACGTCTTCAGAGGTAGCACGTCCGGTATGATTTCATCCTTCTGTAATTCTTTGCACATCTTTTGGTCAGTAGCTCCATTGTCTTCACTGGTTTAAACAACCTTGTACATTACACTAATCTACACTGTTGCATTTTAACTAGGCATTTCTACAAGCAAGATTAATTTCATGGGAAAGGATCCACTATGGTTACATTCAGCTTCTAGCTGAAGAAAAATAAGAGGTCATGTCCTTTTGTGAGTCAGCACACTGCACATTTAGAAAAACACATTAAATGTGAGAGCCAGGCAGCTAAGCTTCGGCTCATGCTAACTTAAGGCCTACAAGATTCATTCAACATTACTGTAATAACATAATCATTAATAATTTGTATAAAACTTATTCGTAAACATTAGTCATTTTATTAGTCTACGTATACATTGACGGCCACTCCCCGTGGTCACATTTCAAATGCACGTTTAAGCAAAATGTATTAATACAATTTCTATGCGGCATTATCACACATAAGTTCATAAACATTTCATGTTAATATAGAATATATAAGCTACGCTTTCTCAGTGGCAGACGCCAAAATATGAGGTGAGCCTAATTTTCAAGGGTTAAAATTTGAGGCGGAGGTTTCAGGCAGGATAGATGGAGTTTTCTGTACTTTGGGGGACATATACGAAGGGTTATAATGTTTAAGGAGGCCGAGCAGACATTTGCCTGTCACGTTTCTACCTTTGCCGGAATTGTGAGGATGGTAAGGCTTACCAGGGAAGGGTTACTGGAGTGCAACACCGCTATCCCTTCTCTCCCTTCCAAATCCAATATTATCTAGTCTCACTATCCTTACTTGCGGTCACCTTTTTGTAACGTGCACTTACAAAGCCCTGCTGTGAGACGGTGAGGCACAGCAACTGCCCATTAAGGACAAATGGGAACACGAAACTGGAACATAATTTACTGAGCCAGAATGGGAAAAGGTCACATCATACCATATGACTGTATCCAGTGATACTCGTTTCCATCTGACCGAATTTAAAATAATAGGTATGGCATACCTTAACCCACCCATATTGCAAAAGATATCTCCAACAAGGTTGAGGGAAAACCCACAATGCCATTAGTAGAATACCGATTTACGCATATGGTGTGCATTTGTCCATTGGTGATAGGATTTGGAACCACGTCATCGCAGCCTTGATGGTGATGCTACTGGGGGCAGTGACACACTTCATGATGTGACATATTGTCTATTAGGTTTACATCAAAAACAAAAGAAGGGCAAGAATCACAATACAGTCAAGTCTCCCTTGTTGCTACTGGCAAAGCAGAGCAAAAAATGTACTGATCTCATCTGAAAGGCCCTTCCACCATCCTGTGGAGAAAGGATTCAAATAATAAGTTACTTACCTTTGGTAGTGCCTTATCTGGCAGAGACTCTATCTAGCCGCAGATCCCTTATCTCAGAATATTCCCCACATCTCAGACTGGGTCCAGAAATTTGTGGGAAACCCCTCTGGGCGCCAGAAGGTGGAGTTGTTCAGCAGTGCATGGCATGTCTGACATGGTCTACGCTGGAAGTGGCATGTTCAGTGCCTATTTATGTGCCACTCCAATGTACTGGGCTCGGTTCTTAGCTGTTTTTTAGCACCAGAAGCATGTAACCATGCTGAGGAAGAATGACTAGTGTGCCGGGTGAGGTCGTAAAGGATTATGGTAGTCTAGAATTACTAACAGTCCACAGAATGGGGAGGATCGATAAGGAATCTGCAGCTAGTCTCTACCAGATAAGGCATTAACGAAGGTAAGTAACTTTCTCATCTGATAGAGGCTTCTAGCTGCAGATTCCTTACCTCAGAATACATACCAAATACAGTTTTTCCACAGAGGTGGGACTGCGGACAATTCATATTAAGAAGGACAGAATGGACAAAATGCCCATCCCTGCAGACCTAGCTGTCTAGGCAGTATGTTTGGCAAAGATGTTAAGTGATGCCTGAGTGGCCTCCTGCCAGATGCCCAGAACTGGGACTCCACTAGCTAAAGCAGCGGTCGCATCTTTAGCTCTGACAGAAGCTCTCAAGCCCTCAGGGGGTTGTTTCTTGCCCACTGCAAAGCAGATCCTAATACATAATCCATTGAGAGAGAGGTCCTTTTCTGAAATGCCTTCTCTTTCTTCACCCTGTAAACCCATGAAAGAGTTGTTGGTTCACTCAGAATTCTTTTGTACAATGTGTAGTAAAACAGGGCTCTTTTGGGGTCAAGGTGGTAAATTCCCTACTCTTCCTTGGTAAAATGAGGGAGAGGGCAGAAGGTAGGCAATGTGATGTGATGTCCGACATAAAAAAGTGTAACCCCATTTGGCAAAAAGGATGCTAGAGTTCTAAGCACCAGCTTGTCTGGTAAGAAGGAAATGTACAGTGGAGTTAATCGAAAGCACCGGCAAGTCACTAACACTCCTGGCAGATGTGGTTGCCAGAAGGAAGATGGTTTTGATTGTAAGCAGCCTTGGAGGACAGCTGTGAATAGCTATAAATGATGAGCACATGAGGAAGGTGAGGACTAAATTCAGGTCCTATTGAGGCATAATGAGGGACGTAGGAAGAAACATGTTAACTCCAGACAAGGGTGCAGACAAAGGATAGACAAATCTGATTACATGCAAAGACACGCATTTTTTCCATTGGCAGGGATGTATCATTTTTGTGAAGGTATGCAAGGCTGCCAAGATGACTTCACACACTTCAGGAAGGAGGTTCAACACTCGCAACTGTTGGAGCTCAATTTCTACACATGGAGGTCAAGAGTTGACATATTAGGGTGCAGAATCATGCCCTGCTGCTGAGACAGGAGATCATCTTGAAGATTCAGCCTCATCGGAGGACAGATGTTCATGATCAGGAGTTCCGGATAGCAGACTCTTCTTGCCCAGTCCCGAGCCACTAAGATAAGATCCACACAGTCATTCTTAATCTTTTTGAGAACTCTGGAAAGGAGTGGTATTGGCGTAAAGGCAGTCAGGGGTCCTGAGCTCCACTCAAGACGAAATGCGCCTCTGAGTGAGAGCCGCTTTAAACTCCAGCACGCAGAAGTAATTGTGTGTTCACTGTGGTGACGAATAGATCTAAGGTTCTTCCTAATCTCTGAAGAGCCCTTGAACCACCTCTGGAAGTCAACACCATTTGTGATCTGTGAGGCATTGACACCTGAGTTTGTTTGCTCTAGCATTCAGAGAACCCGCCAGATGTTAAACTACCAGGACAATGTCCTGACTTTCCACATGTACCGTCTGTGGGCAGACGAGGGATATGGAAGTAAGTGTCCTGCAAGTCCAATGCTACCACCTCATTCTTCAGGAAGCATTTGAGACAGCGTAGGTCTATGATGGGAGGGAGGCCCCCATCCTTCTTCGGCACCTGAAAATACCAGGAATAGCAATCACAACCTACTTCTGATGCCGATACCCTCTCAGTGGCTCCTTTGGCCAGAAGAGCCAATACTTCCTGCTGTAAGACCAAAGGGTGGTCCTCCATCACCCAAACGGAGGACGGCGGCAAAGGTGGTATGGTCTGTTGGAATGGGAGTGCATAGCCCCACTGGACGATTTGCACAGGGCCCGACCAGGACATCTGTGAGGGCTTCATTAAAGACTAGTAAGGGTTCTGAGGAGGATACATACCCAGGGCTAAAGCACCTCTATCAAGACTTCAGTCTTGACCTCTACTGTGGGAAGCATCATGTCCAGGTTCTCAGCTGCTCTCTGGACCACCACTGTGAAAGAAGCCCCTTCCTCTGCAGCCATTGTGGTAGGGGAGAGGAGCCCAGAGTCTGGTGATGTGTCCAGACCACTGACATCAGCCAAGTCCTCGTACCAAGTATCAGTGGCCATGGACGCTAATGCATCAGAATAGCTATGGCGATCCGCAGAAACCTTCATTCGTGTGGCTCCATAGGCCCTTCAGGGAAACAGGGCTCCATCTGAAATTCCCGTGGGCTGGTTGATGACAGAGCTGACATCAAGCCACGTCAGTTCGTAGTTTGGAATCACAGTGAGTTCAGTGTCACCTATAGGATTCGATGGCGCCAGTATGGGACCACTGGAATGGTAGCCAGAGGTTGTTGCAAAGCCACAGCCGGGGCCAGTCAGGATCCACCAACAAATCCTGAGGGGCAACTGGTGCTGAGGGCAAACCTGCTGATGGAGTCCCAGTCAAAGGACCTCCTGAACCCCCTGGGGCCGAAGGCACTGAAGAGTGGTTTGAACACCCAAAAATGAGGCAAAAGAACTTGTAGAATTCACAGAATTGGGTGGGGGTTGCTCCGGGAAACTTGGGGAAGCGTGAAGCAGACCCAGTGTCAGATGTCCGCTGCGCAAGAACAACTTGTGAGCAGGCCTCGATTTGTGGCATAGTTCTTTTGAGTCTTCCAAAGAGTGGAAGCGATGCAGAGCAGTCAAAGAGCACTTCAACTTTTTTTGACTTCTTCTTATGAGTCTCAGCAGAAGTCCAGGATCACAGCAAGGAATGATGTAAGCGACTTCTGGGAGTGGACAAGAACTCCCTCATGAACAGGACTTGGAGAGGTGCGGAGCCCCATGGCAAGCAACCAAGAGTTTCATGGCCCGCTCGCGCAGGGCCTTGGGGTCCATGGTTTGGCACACCGCACAAGTGGGGGTCGTGGTCTCTCTCCAGGTGCCACAGACTCCAACTGGAGATCCTTCACCAATCTATGTTGATGTCAGGCTTCACAAAGCTTAAACCCATTGGGTTTCTTTATGTGGATTTGGAAAAAATAAAGGCAAGGCACACTAGTCTTTGACAAAATGTTGAAAAAATCCAGTCAACAAATGAATGAAAGAAGCTCATCCAGATCTGCGCTGATGGTGCAGAAAAGAAGGAACTGAGGGCAGCACGCTGAGGTAGCACATATATCGGTCAGTGCGTGTCGCTTCCAGCGTGGACGATGCCAACAAAGCCACATGGAGCCGAGCGGTGTCACCTACCGTTGTGCAGAGGGATTGCTCAACAATTTCTGGATCGAGACTGATGTCTGGGGAATATTCCCATGTAAGAAATCTGCAGCTAGAAGTCTATCAGGTAGAGTGGTTACTTGCATAGGAGATGTGCATGAAAATAATACAGAGGCAGAGGCTGCAGCTGGGCTTCCTAGGCTCATGGGGACTTTGGAAGGTATTTGAGGGATGGCTTTGTGGATCCCTCAACCAACATTCAGGATCCTCTTCGCTGCACTGTCATGCTCATGCAGCCTACAGTGTTCATTACGTAGCCTCTTCAAGTCTCTTTGTCTCCACGCCTTCCTTCCTTCCTTCATTTTGCATCCCCAGATGGAGGGACGACATGGTATGGACAGCACTGGATTACCTCAGTCACGGCCAAGGGATATTGGGGCACTGCAAACCCCTTTTTTGTTGTGACTGTGGCAGCTGCTACAGGGGCTGTAGGATCCTGTCACCATACCCTTCTTCCACGGGGAGCCTGTTAAGGCTGGGTGTACAGTAATGAGGTCGTGCAACCCCCACCAGCTTGGGAGACAGAAGAGGCCCGAAGGAAGTTCAGGTACCTGCTACTGTGGCTGCAGGAAGGAGAAGAGTGAGCTCTGTTTGGTCATTTGACCTGAAGTATCTTTCTCAAGTTTGAGTGTATTAATTGTGGCAGAAGGAGCGCAAGACCGTATATTGTAGGGGAAATGTCTTAAACAATGCAGCCTAAGCCACATGGATGTTCACCACGCAGGCAGAACAACGTTTGCCTAAACCACAACTGCCTTTTTCTCTGCCGTAACCACGCATGTACATAAACCATGCATATGCATGGTTAAGGCTGAAATAAGGCAGAAAGCTGTGTAGTTGTGCAGAGATAAGATCAGGAAGGACTGGGAGAGGACGTGTTGTGGTCAGTGGGGCTGGGGCATGGTTGAGGGGGTAGCTTAGCTTTTAGGGGTGTGGTGGGTGGGTCGGGGTAGTTTAGTTTTTAGGGCTTAAGGTGGGTGGGGGATCAGGGTATTTTATTTTTTAGCGCTTAGGGTGGGGTGGGGTTAGTTTATTTTTTAGAGATTAGGGCTCAGTTTATTTTTTAGGGCTTTGGGTAGGTGGTGGGTCGGGGTAGTTTATTTTTTAGGGGGGTGGTGGGTTGGGGTAGTTTATTTTTTAGAGGTGGGGAAGGTTTAAGGAAGGGCAGAGAGGAGAGGAGGAAGGATCGGGAGAGGACATGGTGAGGTAAGTGGGGCTTGGGCAAGGTTTGGGGATCGTTTTTAGCGGTGGAATGGATTTAAGGCCTAGGGTGGGTGGGGTTTCGGGGTAGTTCATTTTTTAGGGGCGGGTAGTTTATTTTTAAGGGCTAAGGGTGGGTGGGGTTTGGGGTAGTTTAGTTATTAGGGGTGGCGAGGAGGAAGAATCGGGAGAGGACGTGGTGAGGTAAGTTGTTAGAGGTGGGGGTGGATATAAGACTTAGGGTGGCTGAGAGAGTCGGGGTAGTTTATTTTTTAGGGGCGGGGTGGGGGGTTGGGAAGTTTATTTTTTAGGGCAAAGGGTGGGTGGGGGTCAGGGTAGTTTAGTTATTGGGGTGGGGAAGGTTTTAGGGCTCAGGGTGAGAGGGGGTGTTGGGTGGTTTATTAGGGGCGGGGTGGGGGATCGGGTAGTTTACTTTTTGGGGCTTTTCAGGGTAGTTTAGTTATTAGGGCATGGAAAGGTTTCAGAGCTCAGGGCGGGTGGGGGATGTTGGTGTAGTTTAGTGTTTAGGGGAGGGGAGGCTTTAGAGCTCAGGGCGTGTAGGGGGTGGCTTTTTCGGTGTAGCTTTTTGTTATGTAAACAGGGGTCAGGGATTTTGTGGAGGAGGTTTTTAGGAGTGGGGGTAGTTATGGGCCTCAGGGCGGGTGGGGGGGTTGGGGTAGTTTTTTAGGTTAAGATGAGGGGTTGTTTAATACAACCATGCATGGCGTTTCAACATATTCATTTACTAATCATGCTTTTACAACATAATTTGTTGATAAAAGCATGTGTGGTAAAGGCATGTGTAGAAAAGACACAGTTGTGGTTCCGACCGTGTTGTTAAGGCATGCGTGGTTCCGGCATGTGTGGTTGTGTCATACTACCAGATTGTAGCAGCATATTGTCAGCGTATGGATGGTGGATCTGCAACTGTTACATTTTAAACTGTTAAATCCTGTGGGTAGGTGCTGCAGCTGTTGTGTGGGCACAGGGAGGAGGGAAGTCAGTGTGAGTTCCTCAGTTTGTGCCTCAGTGTGATTTCACCCATCAATTTAGCCTTATTCTTGCCCTATTTAACTTCCAGCAGTGGCCAGCCATAGTTATTTAGCTCTTATTGCCTTGCTTTTTGTAACCATTAGGTTCTACCATGAAAAAAGATTATCACTTTTTTGCCAATCTGATGTCAGTGCGTTTCTGAAAGTGCAAAACTTTAATGTCACTGTGAGTGAGGAGAATGGAAGCGAGGTGGAAGCGAAGCGCTGTGAGAGATTTTGAGGGGGCTATGTGAGAAGTTTTAGAAGGTGAAGGAGAAAGGCCCCTGCATTCTGCATCCAGCCACCACTATAACTGCTACAACTGCTTTTTCAGACTAGAAATTTTGGAGATTATTTTTCTGACCTTTAGCTCTTTGAATCTCTTGTGCCAGGCAATGGGCAAATGTAGGATAGGAACCAGTCAACCAATGGCACCTCAACTATCAAAGGCTTCCTCACACAAGTGGTGAGGGTGATATCCAAGGAGACTGAACTGGCAGAATGGCATCTGTCACTCTCAGGTGCAACAGAGCAGGTACCCACGATTTTAGGCCAAGTGGAATCTGAGGAAAGGTACAATGTCCTTGGTTCTGTAACTTCTCCCGTATCTGACTCCACTGCTCTGTCGGCACACTCCCCCCACCTGGCTGTGGCTGCGGTGGCCAAGCATCAAAAACACTTACTAATCTCCAGTGATGGGAGGAAGTGTGTGCATTCTTCACCTACACTGCCAGATGCAGATAGACCTATGATGACTGGACATGCGTTTTTATGGAATTATGTTGCAAATTGTCTTCTATCTTAGACAACAGTTTATGTTCTATTCATGCTCAACTTGAATTGAAACACATTTGGGGAAACTAAGGGTGAGACCAGGTGTTGTTGTAAGGGGCACATTACATCCTTTCTCAACCCAGAGTTCCGCAATGGACATTTCCCGAGGTCCCCCCCCCCCCCGGTAATGTGGAGGAGGATAGATCAAACAACACAGAGGATTAGATCCCAATTTATGCCTGTCCTCGCCCCATCCTTATTCCCAGCCTGCTCACCTATTGGGACTTAGAACAGAAGATGCTATGGGAATAGGACACAGCCAACTGGAATATCCGGGCAGCTTATCTAGTCCTGTGCTCCACCTGCCCCCTGGAGGCTTGGCCCTATGTAGTCATTCCAGGAAATGTGCCTCCCCTTACTGTACATACCCAGAGTAGTTAAGAAATACAGTCACCCATTGGCTTATAGGTAAGTAAGCATTAATACTCGCTGGTTTGATGAGATTCTGCTTGTACGAAGGGTTGGATGTGTTGGTCCACTGGCATAAGGATTTTCTGCCAATTGTGTAATTGTGAATTTTAAGAACCTGGACGACCCTTAAGCCTTCTTGTACCATTTCTATCAGGACCTCAATTCTTCAGGCTTGAAGAAACTCTTGCCGCTAGTTTTTTTTTCCAGGCAGTTGAATCTGGCAGTAGAGGGTTTTCTTCAGCGCCCAACTGCAATACCTAGCCCACCCCATCACTTCTCATGGCTAAACGCTTCTCTATGCTGTCAGAGCTTCAGGAGAACAACTGATTCCCACCTGTTGTCTCTACTCGCCACATAACTACACATTCGAAGTGCAATCCTGAAACTGTTGTTTTGGACAGGACTTCATCAGGGGAAAAGATGGGTGCTAATATTAATAGCCACCTAACCATCAGTACTGACCAGGCGCAAGGGTCAGACATGGGCATGGATTCTACCATCACCGCCCATCTTCCAGGGGATAATGTACGTCTCATCAGCTGGAATATAGTAGGATTTAAAGCAAAGCTGAACAACAACGATTGTGGCACTTTTAGTGATGGTTAGGACCTATGCATGTTCAAAGAGGCATGAGTTACAAATAAGGCCTATAGGGTTAGTTATAAGAGCTTTGTATACCTGTCACACCCTCACAGACTAGGAGCACTTCTTGGGGCTTTATGGTATGGATAAAAACCTCTCTAACGTATTCTGTAAAAGAGATAACCACGAGCGTGCCAGTTATCCAGAGTCAGCTGATTTCCCTTTATAATGAGATTCCCGTTCTTATAATTAACATCCGTAATGGAGGTGCAAACAGCGGAACTGAATCAACCACCCTTCAACTCCTCAATGCCTTGCTGATGTACTATCTTTGCAAGTGATTTTAATTTTATGTATGAATCTTTGAGACTGACTCATGATTTGACCACAAATGAGAATGTATTATGGGGTATAACAGATGTAACAGCTCCACCTAGGACGCATCTGAACAGATAGTCTCTCCAATTGACTGACACTACATTTACTCATGGCCTACGTGCGAAGAATGGCTGCTCTGGATCCAATACCAAGGCTTCTATGACTTTTCAAAGGGGGATTTACAGGAACAATATAGACTATATCCTGTAGGATATAAGGGTTTGGCTTGCCATGGTAGACATGTTGGTTGTTCACAGAGAAAAGAATGACCATTACCCTTTACCTCTCTTAATACATGGTTTACTGCTTACTGAACAGGCATGCAACTCCTGTAATAATCTTGATGCCTTGTAATTAGCAACAATCACAGGCCCCTCAGATGAAATACCATTCTCAGTTCCACTGATGAAATCTCAAAGATCCATGAGACCGTAGGCACTGCACTAAGTCTAATGATGGAGAATATTGACAAGCCAAATCTAGCCCTAAAGACTCATGGAATCCTCTTCAAGAAACTCAAAAGATTTCCTTAGAACACAAATCTATTACTATAGTTCTTTGGCTTCAAAAATAGTTCACACTGACCTGTAGAGCTGCCAAAACTGTACTTCTGGTGACTATCAGGCAGGGAGACAGGGCAAAGATATCAGAAGAGAGTGCAATTTTCAAAGCTACCCAGCAATCAGCAAAAGTGAAGCGGGAATTGGGAAGGTGGGAAGAATAATTAGATTCAGCTAAGACTAATGACGTGAGGAGCTTCTGGCATATAGTGAGCCATGGCAGTTGCGATATCACAATGAGCAATAAATCCACATTCAGCCCAGTGGTTGGGTGAAACACTTTGAATCGCTCTCTGCCGGCACAACCCCATCTTTTCTTAGAGAGTTCTTCCACGATGAGAACAACTTTTTCCAGAGTAGGTTGTATTAGACACACTATCATTATCTCTTTACAAGATGCTGAGAAGGCAGTTACTTCACAAAGGCAGAGGAACGCCCTAGGCTTGGATAGAGTTCCTGTGGACTTGTTCCATTCAGAGCCCAAAATCTGGATGCATTATATAAATCTTATCTTCAATGTTGTAGCCGCAGGCGCTCCAATCCCCTCCTCATGGAAGAGTGTTGAAATTGTGCCCATCTCTAAAAAGGGATGTAGAAACTTGTCAAGAAATCATCGCCACATTAATCTCCTGGATAACGATCAAAAGATCTTCTCTAAACAAGTTCTTGATATGTTAGGCGACTGGATCAAGGAGAATTACATTCTAAGCCATTACCAAGCAGGCTTTAGGGAGAAAACAGGAACCCTGGAACAAGTCTTTAGATTGCTTATAACCAAATGGAGAATGGTGGAAACTTGTGGAGGGATGTTGCCTTTGTCGATTTTAGAGCCGCAATCATTTGACATTTTAAAAGTAATTCTACACTTCCATGAAGACAATTTTACTCAGGTTAGGTGGGGCCTAAAAGGCGAACTGACAGACAAAATCATTGTTGATACAGCTGCCTGCCAAGGCTGTGTCATGGCCCTCACATTATTCCTTCTCTTTATCAATGGTTGTATTAGCTTTTTGGCAAATTGTGAAAAAGATGCACCGCCTCTAGCTAGGGAGGGGGTTCCAGTGCTACTTTTTCTTGATAGCACTGTGCTCACTTCTAAAATCCCAAAAGGACTAGCAACCCTGTTTCACTGGTTTTCTACTTTTTGTGATACGGACGGGTTGGAACTCAATGCTCAGAAGACCAAATTTATGTGTTTCAATCAACATGAAAAATTTAGGGGGGGCCGGAATGAGTTTGGAGGAGAACCATTTCTCGAGTGTCAATTAATTTGACTTTTTGGGAATCAGGCTAACTGACTCCAATGCATGGTTGCCACAAATTACAAAAAGCTCGCCACTTCTTCACATCCATACTGAAGCAACTAATGCTGCTCTGTATTGTTCAGAGTTCTGGAGACATTGTGACGGTACAAACCTAAGGATTAAATTGATATGGTCCTTAACGAATCTCAGCCAGAACACTCCTGTATTTAGCTTAAGATTAGATCTGGCACTGAAGTCAATAAAGTGAGGCATATATTTTATTGGCTTTGAATTTGATGTGTTGATGAGTTAAGAAAATTTAGGTATGTGCTTCATAATATTATTACCAGAGCTTAAGCCTTGAGGTTCCCTTGCCTAAACTATATTTGATTTTTTTAGTTTTATATTGCGCTCGATTGCCCGAGGATGTCTTGGCACTGACGCTGCAAGCAGAAGAGGTGAGAAAGGGATTGACGGTGTTGACCAATCCTTCTGTGTAAAGAACCAAGGGGGTCATTCTGACCCTGGCGGTCGGTGACCGCCAGGGTCACCGACCACGGGAGCACCGCCAACAGGCTGGCGGTGCTCCGTCGAGCATTCTGACCGCGGCGGTTCAGCCGCGGTCAGAAACGGAAAGTCGGCGGTCTCCCGCCGACTTTCCGCTGCTCGGGAGAATCCTCCATGGCGGCGGAGCGCGCTCCGCTGCCATGGGGATTCTGACACCCCCTACCGCCATCCTGTTCCTGGCGGGTCTCCCGCCAGGAACAGGATGGCGGTAGGGGGTGCCGCGGGGCCCCCGTAAGAGGGCCCCACAAAGTATTTCAGTGTCTGCAAAGCAGACACTGAAATACGCGACGGGTGCAACTGCACCCGTCGCACCTTCCCACTACGCCGGCTCCATTCGGAGCCGGTGTCCTCGTGGGAAGGTAGATTTGCCCTGGGCTGGTGGGCGGCCTTTTGGCGGCCGCCCGCCAGCCCAGGGCAAATCTCAAAATACCCTCAGCGGTCTTGCGACCGCGGAGCGGTATTTTGTCGGGGGAAGACTGGCGGGCGGCCTCCGCCGCCCGCCAGTCTCAGAATCACCCCCCAAGTCTTGAGAGATTTCCTGACTCTCATCAGATCTGAGCAATTCTTTAGATTTTGGGGAAGAGAATTCCATCATAGCTGTGATGATCTAAATATTAAACTCCAATTTATTGGTCTCTATAAAAGTCATTGGTTCCATATTTTTGCCCTTTCTAATATCTTAGCTGTAAATGGAAGTCTGGACATTGGCCTATAACTGCTTGGCTCTTTAGGGTATAGGTGAGATTTTTTTTTGAGTAGGGGTAAAATAGAGACCTTTTTCCACTCCCAGGAAAAAACAGCCTCGGTTAATTATCTCAATAAATATGAGAGTCAATTGACTGCTTATAATATACGGATCAAGTTGTGCTATGTTCGGAGGACATAGGTCTAAAGTTATTGTTTTTATAAATTTAAAAATCTGTTCAGTGCTAAGTACACTTTATCCAGTGTTGATGTAGATGTCAGGGATTGTTGTAGTTGCTCATTGTCTGTTATAGTGATCGCCAAAGAATGACTATAGAATTGAAAAGTTTCATAGACATCTTTAACTTTGGTCTGAAAGAAATTAGCTATTGTATTCCAGTGGGCTTGTGTACAGTTATTATTTTTAGCTTCAGCAATGTAACCAGATTCTGTTAAACAGTTCTCTTGCTATTTGTTTACTGTAAACTTTTATTAGAGAAGTATTTGTTTTTTTCTTCTAAGATGAGTTTTTTATAACTCACATGGACTGTTTATAAATGTCCTTGTCTTGAGCATTATAGTTAGATCTCTAAGCTTGTTCTTTCCTCCCGCAGTCTTGTTCTAATTTCTCAGAAAACCATGGTTCTGAAGGGGTTTTCCTGCCTCTAGAGTAGGATTTTAAAGGAGCTAGAACATTGATCGCCTTACCTTTCCAATCCAAGTACTCCTGAACCGTATCATCAATATTTATTTTAGAACAGCACCTAGGTTCAGGTTGGGACTCAGGCAGAATTGAGTAACGGGCAGATGAACTGATCTTATTCCAGGTTCTACCTGTAACGCTCTGGGAATTTGGAACCCTATCAACTGAAGATGATTGTACAATAATTTAAAACATTATTGCATTCTGGTCAGACCAGGTTAATGGGAAAGTGTCTTTTACCTGAATGTGTGGGTTATTAGAAAAAAATCCCATCTAATGTATTTATGCTATGCTGAATGTGTGGGGAGTTTGACATTCCGATGTAAATCTAAACTACCATTACCTCAGTAAGGAAAGCAGAATCTCTGTTAGCAGTATTTTGAAGATGATAGTTGAAATCCCGTAACACTGTGAAGTCTGCCTCCTTAATGTTGGATTCTAGCATAGGGTTTAAATAGCATATGAAGGGACCATGTGACCATGGAGGGTGATAGAGCAAAAGTCCTCTGAAAGTACATTGCTTAGTGAGTTCCATTGAAAAACGTAATGTTTCGCAAACCATATTGTTTGGGCCGGAATGGCAATGAATTGGAATGTTAAAACGAGCTAGAATGGCCAACCAGCCCCTCCCTTATTGGAACGGCCCTATCTAGTAATAGTATAGCTAGTCTATGGGCATATCGGACCGGATCAATACATTCAGAATATGCAAAACTGATTCAAGAATGTTTGCTGTTTTTAAATTTCTGTAGGTGGCATGGTTGATAAGGTCTAAATAAACTGGGAATGGCCAACATTTCTAATCAATAATAAGTATCTGTTGTTTTAAAGCTAGGCTTTTTATCAAGTGTTTCCTAGAATATTTATAAAATATTTGTTTTTTTGGCCAACTGCTAATGCATCTGTTGTTTTAAATGCATGCTTGTTATCAATTGCTTTTAGAATGTTATGAACAATTGTTTTGTTTTCTTGATTAACTGCATCTGTATGAGGGTACATAGGTTTTATTGATTGTTTATGCTGCATCTTGTTGATGGATTTTATTATCCGATCTGACAATAAAGATGATGAGGCATGGAGACATAGGAAACAACAAGATGACTTGCACAAGTGGCAGGAGTTAACAGACTGTTTGTTAGGAGAATGTGATTGCTTGAATCCTTCAAAATCTTCACAAACTTAGATGTTTGATTGTATTGTATAGTCCATGGTAAACAATGTATTAATAAGATACTATATTCATGATGCTGCACTTGTGAATGTCCTCTGAGGTATGCCTGTATTGATTAGGACTCTTCATTATGTTTTGTATCTGAAAACAACAATAAAATATGTTTTAAAAAATGTATCACTGTGCTAGGCTGTCAAAGAACGCCCTTCAGAGTTAAAGCTGTTTCATATAACTAAGGAGGAGATTTCTTGCCCTCCATTAAAGTGGCAGTAGACTACTTGATGTATTCTGATTTTTCTGTATTCACCTTGGAGGCTTCGCCACCAAAGTGAATGGTGCTGCCATGGGTGGAGTCAACTTGGAGGGGAAAAGACTCACAAAAATTACACCAGTACAAAGGGCAGATATTGGAAATTCCATTAGCAACTACTGAATCTGGAAATGTATTCTTAAAGTGAGGGACCATTGTTAGTTCCTAGAGCACACATATCCAGTCTTCCTTGTAAGCTTAGGGTCTACTACTGTATCCTACTTACACTATATTTACCTTTGAACATCTGCCACAATTTCCCTGGGTATGCTCAAAGAAAAAAGAAAAAGGGGGTGACCCAGTCACCCTGGGACCAGGGCAGGACAGTGAAAAAAGAAAACAGTGGTCCCAAGGGGGACGACTGAGCCTCAACTTCTTTAGCAACCATACACAACCATCAAGACATTGGTTTATACAAGAATCTAAGTAAATTTATTCTGTCAGTTTAAAAACAAAGTTTGTTTTCTTTTCATACATTTTTTGATAATGGGGTGCTCCCAAAAGTACAACGGTGCAGAGAAAGTGAAATAGGTGAATTTGTAGCCTGGTAATGCTATACAAAAAACATCCTGTGGCTGACATGGATACACTGGTTGTCCAATAACATTCTGAGTCAGAGTATCTGTTAGAATGGTAAATTGAACTTAAGTGTATCTTCTAGGACACTGTAGTAAGGTTAGACCCCTCGTGTGTGATGTAATCAGCTGACATTCTAGAATGCCAGCTGATCGCCGTGAGGAGAGGAATTTATTGGAGCAGACATGTATGTTTCCTTGCCGTCCTCCCTCGAAGTGTGTTGGGGTATTCAATTTCAAATAAACAGAGGATTCTTACAATATTATGTGGAGATGTTCTTTGCAATATTGGTGATGAGCTCCAACACACTCTTGGACCCACAACATGTATTTGTTAAGGTAGCCTATTGTAGCATTGGGGCAGCCTGATTTCAGTGCTGGACACCTTCGACCAGCAAGTACTTTAAAAAATATTTATGGGAATATCTCTCTCACTCTCAACCTGCATTAATTGATTAAACATTGCTATATTCATTAAAAATACCATTACAGGAATGTCTCACAATGTACTAGTAAACCATTGTTAATGGCATTTCACAATGGGATTCCTGTTGTAACTGCAATGCACACACACATGCATAAACATGCTTTCCAGCGTGTTAGCTGTTAACAAAGGCCTCTGTGAAGCGCACCTCAGTCATTAGCTTCCTTTCAAGATCAGGCAAGCTTACGTCATCGTGAATGTAATGCTGAGGAGGCCAGCTTTAATTTCTTCATTCCCCATCTATCGGATGTAACACTATCTGATGATATGCCACAGTGAGGTCAATAGTGGAGATCCATTTTATATTCTTTGTAAGGGCTAATATCTCATTCATTCTTGGTAAGGGATATTGATCTACAATAACGTTTTGATTCAGATCATGTAAGTCAATGCATAATCTTAATTTACCATTTACCTTTTTAGCTACCACTAAGGGAGCTACCCATTCTGAGGACTCAACCTGTTCTATTATTCCCCTTTTTTGCAAATCCTCTAGTTGAACTCTTACTTAATTTCTCAATAAAAAGTGTATATTCCTAACTTTATGAATGCTAGGTTTTGCTTCCGTTTTCATTTGAATTCTATGTTGGAATCCTTTAAGTTTACCAAAACTGCATGTGAAGATTGAAGGAAGTTTTCTTCAGATGTGCAACCCAATTTCTTCTCCTGGTTGAGTTATAAGTAGAGGTTCTGAGCTGTTTGGATTCAAGGTTTTTCCAAACTTTCCCTGATCCACCCTATACCAAGGGACCTGTAGCACAAAAGTACAATTTGTCCATAGTTTCTCTGCTTTTGAACATGAACTTAAGTTTTCTATGCCCCATAGTCTCAATGGGTTCACCCGTGAATGTTTTAAGTGAAATATCAGGGTGTTCCAACTTACACCCCAAAGCATGTGCACATTTTCCACCCACACATCTTTATTCACTATTGTGTATGGGGAGCCTGAGTCAGCTACTATTGAAATATCTACCCTTCCAATAGACATATCACACATTGGTTTCTTCTTTTTGCCACTAGTGTTCATGTCTATATCAAGTATTTGCACATATTCCACGTTAAGCACACACATGTTTAATTCTGAATCATCTGATGAACTTGAGTTTCTCATTATCTCGGTCAACTATTTTGACATTACCCTCTGAGTTTCTCTTGCAAACTTTCTGACCTATGATGCCACACTTGGCACATTTCTGCATATGTGCTGGAAATTTCCTATTACTGCCTGAACCTATGACACTTCCTTTGTGTTAATTTTTCCACATTACTCTTTCACTCCACCTCAGTCTTCTCTTTGTTTGTTTTTTAAATGATGCTTGTGTGGACCTTTGGGTGCGTTCACTTTGGCTACCATTGAGTCTTCCTGAATTTTTTTTTTTTGCGATAAAACAGCCTGTGCACATCCAACTGGTAATTCAGCTCTTTTGACAATGTCAATCATATCTTGCAGTGGTTGTTCACCTTTTGCCCATACATTGTCTTGAATATTTGGGTTAGAAGCCCACATAACTATTTGGTCTCTGAGTTCATCTTGTAGGGTTCCAAAACAACAAGTAAGGGATACTTTTTTTAAAGCAGACACACAGTCCTCTTTAGATTCTTCTTTCCCCTCTTTCCTGGGAAAGAATTTGAAGTGACCCACTGCAACACATATTGTTGGTTTGTATTAATTGTCTAAATCTTCTAGGGATTTTTTATACACATTTCCATGACCTTCAGCATGAATTTTCTTATTGATGCAATTGTAAACTTTTAGGCCTCCCGCTCCCAAAACAATGCAATAATATTTTCTTTTTCTTTTCAGGTGTTAATTCTTCGTCTTCATTATCAAACATAAAAATGTAGATTGTGAAATAATTTTGGCATTCCTCCCACTTCAACTGTGGTTCTCCAGACACTGGCAAAAATGCTTGTGGTGGAGAGAGATTGTATACAATTTCAGACACTATAATATACAAATAATGACAAATGATGAGGAACAAAAAACAAGGAATGAAATGTAAATTAGAATCCACTAGTATCTTGTCGACGTTTTGACTTCATGAAATTACTTATAATGCATCATCATCAGGATAAAGAGAGATTATTGGAAGCACCCACAGGTCGTGGTAGACCTGGTATTGGTATGGAATGTACAATGCACGTAACGATGTGATGGTAAATCACAAACAATGGAGTGCGCCACCCGAGGCATTGACAGCTAGCGCGGTGCTCAAAACACTGATCGTCTGACGGTGATTGTATTGAACTTTGGACACCGATCAACTGACTGTATTTTCCTTTGCTTTGCTGCTGGATCCTCTGTACCAGTACCTCCACCAACGATAATCATAAATATATATCTATATGCATGTGGCATCTAAAACCCCTTGAGTTGGTAATGAGACGGCTGCGAGTGAAATGGTGGCAGTTCTGGATTCAAACTTTAGTCCGTCACTGATGTTTGTTAATGTTTGGGGAAATTACGTGTTTAAAATTTTGGGTGTAGAGCAGAGGCATTACAGTGATCAAAGCTCTGCTGAGCCGAAACACATTTGTTTGTTGCCTTGCTGAATAAATTAAATGCCAAGTAAAAAGCTACCGGAGTGCCAATCAAAATGTATGAAAAGAAAAATGTAACTTTTATTGTTCTTAAACTAACTGAATACATTTGATTTGATTCTTGTATAAACCAATCTTTTGATAGTTGTATATGGTTGCCGAGGAAGTTGAGGCTCACACTTTCCCCTTCAGGACCATTGTTTTCTTTATTCACAATTTCTGTGATTGACTTTCACAAAGTTTACTCCCCTAGACTGACACCTTGTGGCAGACTGCCCCTACTCAATGCCGTGACTGTTCCTCCACTATCTTTGATGGGAGTTACAACCGTGCCTTTGAAGAGAAGGATGTCCCCACCAGTGGGACATCTGCCATAAACAGGGCTCAGAATTGAACAGCTATGTTGGCGAATGTAAGGACTGAAGATTTAGTTTTTTGGGATTAGACTCCCAACTGTCCTTGAGGCTTTAGGTCAATTTTCAACCGGGTAAAATGTGATTTTAACTAAAGTGATTCAAATTCCAATTTTGGTACCAGCTCCCAGCATGAGATATTCAGATGGGACTTTCGTGATTCATCCTCTCCATCAAAAATGACAAAGAGAACCATAGTAGCTGATTCCCAACTACCCTGGTTTTTAATAAACTATTTAGAACATCATGCATGTTAGCTGAGAGGGATGGCTGCAGACAAGAACGTGCAGACAAAGGCAGCGTACAATGACACATGAAAAGCCGTAACTGGACAAGCTCAGGATGAAGTGCTATAATGAGGACTTAAGCTCTGGCAACACTGAACATATGAAACAGAGTCGTCACATAGCTACCTTGTGGCCTCTTTTCCGGGAACACATATCGTCCATCAGACGTCACTGCCCTCTCTGGAAAATAACAGTTAATTGACTTTTTTGTCAGAAAAAAGTAAATTGTAACAGTTGGTGTTGAAGAATTATATTTTTGTACAACTTTAAGAGAAAATGTTTGTAGGCTACTTGAGGGGAGTGTTTCACAGAACTTTAGAAGGGCAGAAACCCTCTAACACTCAAGAGAAGTTTGTTTTTTTGTGGAGTTTGGCGGACAGGGCACACCACCACAAATGTGGCAAAGTACCATGTCTGCCAAACTAACAGTCAATCTCTCTTTTTAGAGTTTTTATGTTTGTCCTTCGTTATGTTTCTGATGACAGAATCCTTACACAACAGTCCGACTGACATCAGATTGTCAGTGTAACTTCGTTGGACCAACTGACCTAGTTTTTGAAAAACAAAAATGTTTGCTGAGCAAAAGCATGAAACAAGGCAGCCACTCAGTAAATATAAAGTACATTTAAAAAGAAGGCATAAATATCTCTGCCAGGCAAGCAGAGATCTCAAAATATTGAGGGTTATAATCCACCAGGGTAATGGAGTACATGCCTCTGCTGCCCTAACAGAACGAAGTAGAGCCTGAAAAAAATAAAATAACCTTGAGTCAAAACTTTTCAAGGACCAGATAAAGATCAATATCAAATTAGGGAACAATCAGTACTTGAAGAATGGTTTGTAGTGAGTACAAAATTCAACTGCAACAAGTTTAAGAAGGAACAGTTACTTACCTTTTACAAGTGTTCTACAGCTAGTTTATTCTCCACTGATTCACAACTGTAAAATAAATCTTGGCAGTCAGGCTAGACTCCAGAAACATTCAAACATGTATTAGCTTACATGCCAATATTTTTTTCTACTTTACAGTTTTAAAAAAAAGTCATTGAAAATGAGAAACTACATAAAAACAATCTTTAAATCTGGCACCCACTAAAAAAGATGACTGTTCCTTTAAATTTAGTTTCTGTTTCGAGTGTAGCCTACTTCAAGACAGCAAGGTTAGCCACAAGGCAGCTACTTCATCTCTGTTTTTTTTTCACATAAATGTTTAGGAGACGATTTCCTGCAAGTATTCAATAACAGGGCGAATGAGAAGGCTGGCTATGCACCTTGGGAGGATACCATTTTTGAAGAAGGAAAATGTTACTTACTCTGTAAGTATTTCTTCATAGGTATGTCATGTGTAGATTCACATGCATAGAATCCTCCTGCCATCTAGTGTTGGCCTTAGATGAGTGCAAGTTGTTTTTCTCCAAAGAAGTGTTTGGGGTCCTGAGGAGTGCTGTGACTCCTCCTCTTGGTGTACACTTCTCATGGCACCAATTCTATGTTAGATCATTTTTCACACAGTGGGTGAGCGGCAGCCCCCGTTTCCATAGAGGAAGATGAGTGTATGCAAATCTACATCATTGCACACTACGAACAGAAGTTTACAGGGTAAGTAGCATTTTCTGTTCTTAGCATGTGTGACTGTAGATGCACAAATTTGGTATAGACTGTACAGCAGCATCTTCAAGAAAGAGGTGGCTAGTATGTGGATGATGCAGAGATCTGAAATAATGTCCTCAACACCGTCTGGAATACTAAGGCCTGATGACAGGCCTGGATATCCACTTAATTATGCTTAGCAAAGATATGTGGTGGTTTGCTTAGTAAAGTTATGTGTTGTTGACTTGGTGGCCACTTTGCAGCTTTCTACATGAAGGATGCTCCCCAGGAAGGCCATAATTGCACCCTTTTTAAAGGTAGGGTATGTCCTGGGTGGGGCAGGTAGTACCCTTTTTGCCTTGTCATAAGCTGTCTGAATGCATTTGACTATTCACCTGGCAATGCCTACTTTGAAAATGGAGTGACCTCTCAGGGGCTTTGAAAAGAAGACAAAGAGATATCTGGATTTACAGAATGGTTTTGTCCTGTCAATGTGGTACATAAGAGCCCATTTCACACCCAAAGTGTGAAATGCTATTTCCACAATGGAGTCTGGTAGCAGAAAGAAAACTGGGAGTTCTATGGCTCGGTTGAGATGGAAGGGTGATCCCACTTCAGGAAGGAACTTAGGATTGTTCTTAAGAACAACCCTATCTCTGAGGATCTAGGTGAATTGCACCTGTATTATGAGCGCTTGCAGCTCATTAATCCACGTAAGAAGGCCACCTTCAAAGAGAGGAACTAAAGGGGACAGGAAGACAATGGTTTAAAGGGTGGACCCATGGGTCAAAAGAGGTCTATGCTGAGGTTCCACACTGAAGCTGTAGGTATCTTGGGATGTGTGACCCTTTTAAGATCCTCCGTAAATATGTTGTCTAAAGGGATACGTCAGAGGAATTAAATGGTTTCCTACCTCTAGGAGTAGTTTTGCAGCTTGAAGAAGTTTGTGGATTCACATGCTGTGCATTATTCTGCCATCTAATGGTTGGATCTTAAATTCTCCAACATAGTAGTAGTCCTCTTTTTTGTTGTTATTGGGTGTTGTGGGTCCCACCATTTGGTGTCTTATCCAGCTTCTATTATGTCGGAAGCCCTCCCCCCGAATCTCCCTTCATGGTCACCATCTTCAGATTCTTCTATTTCTTTACTAAACTTCTTTTTCTCATATCTTCTAGGAGAGGTGGGTGAGTTGCTTGTGAATCCATAAAATTCTTCAAGCTGCAAAAACGACTCCTACAGGTAATAAACCATTTCGGTTTTGCTGCGTGAATCTTTCCTGGATTTACATGCTGTGCACTGATTTTGTAACATTTTTTAAATCTTGCAGTGGCTGGGCTGAAGATGAGCTTAAATCTGTAAACAGACATTTGAGAACTTTTTATCCCACTTCAGCTTTCTTGTTCATTTGAATGTCTATGCAATATTGTTTAGAAAACGTGTGAACTGATGATCAGGTAGCTGCCATGTAAATGTACTCTAAAGGTATATTTGCTAGAAAAGCAATGGTAGTTCCTTTTTTCTGTGTTGAGTGCACTTTTGGTTTAGAATTTAATTGTATTCCTGTACTTGTGGGACAAATTTTAATGGTTTGCGAGGTCCACTTAGCAATTGCACCCTTAGCCACATGTTTTCCCACACTGTTGTCTGAAAATTAAACAAATAATTGTTTTGTCTTTCTACTTGCCTTTGTTCTTTCCATATAGTACATGATTGCTCTTCCTGCGTCTAGTGTGTGAAACACTCTTTCTGCTTGATTTTTTTACTGTTTGAAAAAAACTTTAAATTGATTGACTGATTTATGTGGAAGCGTGAAATCACTTTGCTAAGAATTGAGCATCTGTCCTTATGACTATTGTGTCTTTGTGGACTTGTAAGTATGGTTCTTGGATTGTAAGAGCCTGTAATCACAGCCTGTGGAGTGACGCATTGCCACCAAAAAGGGTGTTTTCAGTGTAAGTATTTTTAATGTTGCTTTGTGTAGAGGTTCAAATGGTTTCCTCATAAGTTGTGTTAGTACTGGATTGAAGTTCCATGTGGGTGCTGGCACCTGTCTGGATGATGCTATTGTCTTAGCTCCCTCTAGGAATCATTTTATTACTAGTGCTCTGAAGAAACACCTTCCTATTTGACCTTTGTGTAGGCTACAGTTGTGGCTCAATGTACCTTTAACAAAGCAGAAGTTCGTTTGCAATCTAGTAGGTATATAAGATATCTTAGAACTGTTGTGTCCTCAGTATTTCCCTGCAATAGGTCCATTCTTTGGCACCACTTTCAGTAGCTTTCCCATTTGGCTAAGTAGCACTTTCTTGTTGTTGGCCTTCTTGCTTCTCTGAGAACGGCCATTGTGTTTTACAGTAAACATAGATGTCCAAATTCTAAGCCTTCAGGAGCCATGCAGGCAAACTAATAGACTGGGTCTGGATTGAGCACTCTCCCCCTCTTTCATTGACAGCAGGTCTTGTTGTCTTGGTAATTTCCTAATGTTGCCCTGCACCATCTTTGTTAGTTCTGAGTACCACATTTGTCTCACCCACTGAGGGGCAATAAGTAGGAGTATCATTTTGCCTTCTTTGCTTATGTTGATTATTCTGTGTAACAATGGTATTGGGGGGGGAGGGGGAGCATAAACAAATCTCCTTGACCAGTTTATTGACAGAGCATTCCCCAGAGATTGGTGTTGAGGTTGCCTGGATGCAAAGTATTGGCATTTTGTGTTTTTGGTGTTGCAAACAGATCTACTGCTGGTGTTTCCCATCTCTTGAATATCTAAATGAGTACCGTTTGATTGAGTTCCCATTTGTGGGAGCTTGATGCTTTCCTGCTAAACTTTTCAATTTCGACATTGTCCTTCCCTGTAAGATGAACTGCTGTTAGGTCTATATGTATTGAATTGCCCACCTCTATATTTTCTGAGATATTTGTGATAGAACAAATTATTGTGTTCCACACTCTTTATGTAAAACAATTTAGTGGTATTGTCTGTTTGAATTAATATTGATTTCTTCCATAGCTCTTTCTGAAAGGCTTTTAAGGGTAGGACCACAGTTTTTAGTTCTTGGATATTGATATGCTGGACCACTTCTTGTTCTTTCCATGCACCTTTGATTTTAAGTGAGCTCATATGAGCTCCCCAACACATAATTGAGCATCTGTAGTTATGGTTACTGTTGGAGTTGGTTGTGGAAAATTGTCTTCCCGCTGTTAGATGTGATCTGTTCCACCATGCCATTTCTTCTGGTATTATTTGTGTGACAACCACTAAATCTTCCCAACTCCCCATAGCTTGTGACCACCGATTTTGCAGACATTCCTGAATTAGTCTCATATGTAGCCTCACATATAGAATAAGAGGAATGCATGAGGCCATCTTCCCCAGAATTTGTCCCACAGTACTCACTGTCAGAAACTGCCCCTTCAGGTACAGGAGAGTTTCTTGAAGTAGTGATGTTATCCTCTTCTCACAGGGATTCGCCGTTGTCTCTATTGAGTTGATTCTTGTTCCCAGAAATATTTTTTCTATTCTGGTTTTGGCAATTATTTTTTTTATATTTATTGAGAATCCTAATCTGAGAATTGTTATCATCACCTTTTGTATGTCTGCACTGCATTTGCTTAGGAAGTTTGCTTTTACTATCTATTTGTCTACTTAACGATACACATTTGTGACAGAGTAACCCCATACACCAAACTTTAAATCAGGCCCTAAGTTACTTATTTGCAGGGGCTGCACCCCCCTCATCCCCACTGTGGGGCTGAGCTCTGCCTGTGCTCTTCCACAAAAAGATTGGCATCTTTGCGCATGATACTACCAGTGCTGTGGGGTTGTTTGTGATTGAATATACCCTGAAACCCCTAATGTGATATGGTACCAGGGAAACTACCCCTTCCTGCATGTCTTTGTGCTGGTGCTGTTCCCCTATGCATGATTTGTCTGAATTGATGCACTCCCTTTGGTTTTGCAGTCTCATAATCTTTTTTGAGCTGCTGCAGAGTTTAGTTCACTGTGCTGCCAAAAGGTTGCTCCCCATTAAATGGAGTATTTATAATGTTTGCTTTCACCTCTGGTTTGAAGATGGCTATGCAAAGCCAAATGTAACGTCTTAATGTTGTTTCCACCATCATTTGGTGACTTGCAGTGTCTGCTGCCTCTAAAGCAGACTTGTGACAAGTATTAATAATGTTTCTTGCCCTCTTCTGCCAGCCTTGCAGCTTTTTGAACTTCATGAGTTCTGCCTTCTCTTCCCAATGCTGGTACGCATACCTATTTAGGAGAACATTAGAGTTGGCTATCTGCCACTTATTAGCTGCACTTCTCTCATATTTTCTGCTCATCAGATCCATCTTTTTGCTTTCTTTGACATTGAGATATTGCCATTTTTCTTGCCATGGATGCAATGATGGAATCGGCTGGCACCCTTCCATATATATATATATATATATGGTCCTCAGATGAGTGTTTATATTCCTTTTCAGTCCTCAGTGTCAGTCCGCACTGCATGCTGCATGTTGCAGGTTCCTTGAATGTGTCTCTTCCCTGATTTAGGATACTGGGCAGCACTGGGAGGAACTGGTTTCTTGTTTGTGAATCAAGGTCTCTAGGAGGAAGCATGATTGTGTCTTCTCCTCCACATTTTCTGCAGTCTTTTTGATGATTTTTCCATATAGTGCAATCTCATCGAGAGGCGAAGTTCTCAATGGAGAAGAGTTAATCACCTCTGCAGAATCTGTTTCGAGATCCTGCCACCGCGTTTCTGTGTACTTTGACTACTCAGACTCCTGAAAAACCCCAATGGTTTCTGTGTCCTCCTCCTTAAAGAATTCTTCTTTCTCTTGTTGTGCCATAGGAGGGTCCAGTTTTTTTACCTTCTCAACCTCTTCCTCTGGCAGCGAAGATTTTTGTGGGATTCGGAATTCCAGAAGGGAAGCGTTGAAATCCCTCTTTTTGCAGTAATGCCGCAGTTTCAGCGTGGAGGTGTCATTTTTCCTCTCGATTTCAGCTGACTGTTCTTCGGAGTCGAGTGTCAGCTTTGATTTTCTCTTCAACATCAAAGAATCTTCTGACAATGTATCGATCATCGATTTTTTTCAACACCTCCTGAGTTTTTTTTCTTTTTTGATGTCAAAACATCTCAACTTTGACCGTCTTTCGACATCGTTGTCTTTTCAGGGGTTTCTGACGCCTGCGGTGTCCCTACAGAGGGATGTAAGGGGTTACTTCTGCTTAGGTTTGAGTTTGATCAGCAATTTTATGGATGTCGAGGCTCCCTTTTGTGTCTTTTAGTCTGGCGCTCGAGACTCTAGCCCTGAATGTTTTTTAGGCATTAGCTGGGATCTTTTCTCTTTGTGTCTGAGTGATTATTTCTTAACCTCGACGAATGTTATTTTGGCATCCAACCATTCTCCTTCTGCTCATTTGGCAATGTTATCTTTATTGTCACTCAACAGACTTGGGTCTTTTAAGGATAGAGATTGACTCTCTGTAGGAAAGTGCCCTTTTTGACAAGGTTAACCCCACTTTTTGCCTTTTGGGCTGAAAGTGCACTGGGTCCCTGCTAACCAGGCCACAGTGCCAGTGTTCTTTTCTTTAAAACAATATAATTGGCTAATTGTATCCCAAATGGTAAGGACTTTAGCACCCTTGTAAGTCCCTAAGTAAATGGTACCCTGGTACCGAGGGATTGAGTACTAAAGAGTGTCCCTAGGAGCTGCAGCATGTATTATGCCACACTAAGAGACCCACACTCAAACACATGCAGACTGCTGTTGCAGAATGCATTAAATGGTAGAATCCATTTTTTAAACACACAACATTGCACACACGGTGTGCAATGCCCATACCCACTGCATGCAATATATGTAAGTCACCCCTACAGCAGGCCTTAAGTGTCGTAAGACAGGGTGCATTATATTACATGTGATGCCTTGTTCCATTGCTAGACATTGCAAGTTTTCAGGATACCTTTTTTAAGGACATGTACTGGGCACCAATCATCACGGGTAGCCCAGCTACATGATGGCTTCACTGAAAATACTGGTATTTGGTATCAAACAGCTCGTCTTAATAAATCCATACTGATCTCTGTATCAGATTTAAAATGACATGCACCTAGAGGGCACCTTCTGAGGTGCCCCCTGCAAAACCTACTAGTCTCTTAGTGTGCTGGCTTACTGGTATTGACCAGTCTGCCACCACAGACGAGTTACTGATCCCCTGCAGGTGAGAGCCCATGCTCTCAGAGACAAGAAACAATGCCTGCTCGGAGGAAGGTGATCACACCCCCTCCTGCAGGATAGCTAGTGAATTAGAACATCAAGGCAAGAGGCTTCAACGCCTCTGCCGCCCTTGATATGCAACCCTGGCTCCCCCCATCCTCCAGAACTGGGGCACGCCACCCCCTGCCCTGAGGCCCATTTGGCACCAGAGCAGGCAGGAAATTAGATATTCAGGGGATGTTGCACTCCTAGGCTAGTCACACCCCTAAGGTGGTCTACATAGGGGGTGTAGTCACCCTTGGGGTGAGTAGCCCATGGGCTACTACCCTACAGTCCCCTAAACACCCCATAAGTCAGTATTTAGGGTCCCTCTGACACCAGGAAGACAGATTTGTCAACTGAGAACCAAAGGAAGGACAAAAAAGAGCTGAGGTCCTGAGAACAGAGGTCCTGCACGGAGATTGGTGCCAAACCCCACCTGGCTGCTTGCACAGCTACAATCACAATGGCCAACTCGTCCAGAAGCTGAGCAGCCACACCAAACCCTTGGACGACTGCTCTACCCTTCAACAACCAAGCAGCATCTCATTTAAGGTGGAGGAGCCATCCCCCTGCATCTGCAGGTACCAACAGCATCGACCCGTAACTTTGTCTTGCTGACCATTGGGCCCTCCGAGGTCGCAGCTCACCAGGAAGAGGTTGTTGTGAGTCCAGGAGGTCAGCCCCGTCACTTTTAATCAAATCTCGAAACGCTGACCCCCTCCAGGAGTGTCTCGACAGCAATACCCTGGGTACCGGAGTCCTTGCATCTACCAAGGAGTGTTGCTTGTCCATTAGCGGCACCACCAACACTGACATTAGGACACATGAGTCCTTCATCGAAAGTGGCTCTGCTGCCCAGTTTTTTCCACCTCTTCAGGTCACCAAAGCCAAATGAGAGCCTCTAACTACAGGGAGTGCAGAATTATTAGGCAAGTTGTATTTTTGAGGATTAATTTTATTATTGAACAACAACCATGTTCTCAATGAACCCAAAAAACTCATTAATATCAAAGCTGAATATTTTTGGAAGTAGTTTTTAGTTTGTTTTTAGTTTTAGCTATGTTAGGGGGATATCTGTGTGTGCATGTGTCTATTACTGTGCATAATTATTAGGCAACTTAACAAAAAAAAAATATATACCCATTTCAATTATTTATTATTACCAGTGAAACCAATATAACATCTCAACATTCACAAATATACATTTCTGACATTCAAAAACAAAACAAAAACAAATCAGTGACCAATATAGCCACCTTTCTTTGCAAGGACACTCAAAAGCCTGCCATCCATGGATTCTGTCAGTGTTTTGATCTGTTCACCATCAACATTGCGTGCAGCAGCAACCACAGCCTCCCAGACACTGTTCAGAGAGGTGTACTGTTTTCCCTCCTTGTAAATCTCACATTTGATGATGGACCACAGGTTCTCAATGGGGTTCAGATCAGGTGAACAAGGAGGCCATGTCATTAGATTTCCTTCTTTTATACCCTTTCTTGCCAGCCACGCTGTGGAGTACTTGGACGCGTGTGATGGAGCAGTGTCCTGCATGAAAATCATGTTTTTCTTGAAGGATGCAGACTTCTTCCTGTACCACTGCTTGAAGAAGGTGTCTTCCAGGAACTGGCAGTAGGACTGGGAGTTGAGCTTGACTCCATCCTCAACCCGAAAAGGCCCCACAAGCTCATCTTTGATGATACCAGCCCAAACCAGTACTCCACCTCCACCTTGCTGGCGTCTGAGTCGGACTGGAGCTCTCTGCCCTTTACCAATCCAGCCACGGGCCCATCCATCTGGCCCATCAAGACTCACTCTCATTTCATCAGTCCATAAAACCTTAGAAAAATCAGTCTTGAGATATTTCTTGGCCCAGTCTTGACGTTTCAGCTTGTGTGTCTTGTTCAGTGGTGGTCGTCTTTCAGCCTTTCTTACCTTGGCCATGTCTCTGAGTATTGCACACCTTGTGCTTTTGGGCACTCCAGTGATGTTGCAGCTCTGAAATATGGCCAAACTGGTGGCAAGTGGCATCGTGGCAGCTGCACGCTTGACTTTTCTCAGTTCATGGGCAGTTATTTTGCGCCTTGGTTTTTCCACACGCTTCTTGCGACCCTGTTGACTATTTTGAATGAAACGCTTGATTGTTCGATGATCACGCTTCAGAAGCTTTGCAATTTTAAGAGTGCTGCATCCCTCTGCAAGATATCTCACTATTTTTGACTTTTCTGAGCTTGTCAAGTCCTTCTTTTGACCCATTTTGCCAAAGGAAAGGAAGTTGCCTAATAATTATGCACACCTGATATAGGGTGTTGATGTCATTAGACCACACCCCTTCTCATTACAGAGATGCACATCACCTGATATGCTTAATTGGTAGTAGGCTTTCGAGCCTATACAGCTTGGAGTAAGACAACATGCATCAAGAGGATGATGTGATCAAAATACTCATTTGCCTAATAATTCTGCACTCCCTGTACAGCGACCCACCAGACAAATCACCTCTGGGTTCACGTAACCAAACTGTGTCCATGTGCTTCAGAGACCAGTGAGAGCCGATTTGCCCCCCCCCCCACCCCCCCTGGAGTCCTGCTGGACTTGTCCCCAAGTTCCCACTTGCAGCCTTTCTTCTGCAGGTACTTCAACCATAGACTTTAACGCGCAGTGCTCAAGGCTCCCAACACAATCCGCACCTCTGAACCAGGACACACCAGGGCAGGTAAAATCGAACTGCTAGTGATTTCTTGGACATTGGCCCCTAAGCACCTTATGTCCTAGAAGGCAACCACCAAAGGCGCTTGTAAGTATATCTATGCAATATATGTTTCTCCCATAGGATAACATTACCCCGTTCGAGGCTCATGCCTCAAATTCATTATTTAACTGTATTTTTCTATTTCTACAAAAATCTTTAACTCTGAAAGTACTTACCTGATATCGATGAGCTTGGTGTTTAAAAATATATAAAAATCGGTGTTATTTTTATAAAGTGGTCTCTGATTTCTTTTAGAGTGTGTATACAATTTATTTACTCTGTCTGTGTAACAAGTGCTTACCGCTCCCCTCTGTTAAGCCTAAGCTGCTCAACCACACTACCACTAATAGAGCACTTGGGATTAATAAAATAAGCTCTGTAAACCAAAAAAAGGATTGCCTGGACTTCTTGCATGCTGTACCCCTACACTTATACACTACATAAAAAGCCAGCACCGTACACTCAGTCCCTGCATGGCGCAGTGTGCCTGTCTCTGCTTTTCTCCTGCCTTCAACATTTTTGGTATGATCCCAGCACTGGCTTTGCAGTCATTGCTCCGATGGACGAGTGGCAGAGAGAGGTTACACACCTGATGTTGATCTTTCTGCTCGAATGTATGGGTCACTTTGAGCAGTTTTAAAAAGCAGTCTTCTCCATTACACACAGAACAGGGGCACCCCTGTCCAAGCATTCTCCAAATCAACACTGAAACTCCTGTTGTTGACAGGAATCTTCTCCGGTACCTCTAAATGGTGGTCTTCTTCCGATGTTCCTTCGACAAACTTTCCAAACCTTGTCTTTTTTTCACAAATCAGTGAGCCTTCTGCTATGCTTCCAAACCCCGCAGTGGAAAAAAATAATCTTAAAATGGCAACCACGAGTGGGAGCTTCCGCGGGAGGGTGTATGATGTAAGAAGAGGCTGGATACCATGCCAAATGCTGGGACCGTTGATGCCGAAAAACAAAAACAACAACAAAAAAGAGAGACGGACTACTACTATGTTGGAGAATTCTGGACCCATCCATTGTATGTCTGAATAATGTACAGCATGTGAATCCAAAAAGGATTCATGTTGCAAAACTTGTGTTCCCTATTCTGCACGTAGGGTACAACCACAACTAAATGTAGATGAACAGAGGTATAGGCATGGCCTGCGTTTTTTTTCTAACCATCTCTGTTTTTGGGTTTAAATAATGCATAAGCACCCACCATCCCTCAACCTCACCAATAGAAAGAACTATTGTTGAGGAAAAGCCTCTTATGCTTTGTGGGGTACCAATCGAATAGAGTTTTATAGTTTTCTTTCCTGCCATTAATGCTGTGAGAGTTTGTGGTAACGCCATGCAACAGGAACTTCCATTAAGAGTCTGAGATCTACATATCTGCAATTTTCATCCAGCGGGATCATAACAGCTGGGACAGAAAATCGTCATGTCTAGCAAAAAAAAATATATTGCATAATGATGATATTTTACTTCTTGACTCCTCGGCCAACTTTACAAATTTTTCAGCGGCTGTGCAGAAGTCTGAACGCATTGCCCAGTGTCTCATTTAGGTTTAACCACACTGTTTGTTTTTCTGAAGGCGGAGTTGCTGTTTATACTCCTCAAAGGATAGAATCTCTTGATTACTAAACATGTCTGAGATGGTCGGTCACCCACCTTCTATTAGTCAAAATGGCACCAGTGTTGGGCTGGAGTATACGCTGAATTATGATGAACGGGAGTATGTGGTGACAGGACAAATGTGTCCAATTTTCGTTGAGTGATGGAGTCCGTCACCTCCGTCTGTGCCCCTAGGTTTTCATATTAGATCGCAAAGGAACCTGACAACCACTGCCCACTTTGTATGGACTCAATATTTTTTTAAGGCGCTGATGGACCAATGAGCAATAACTCCCAGGTGAGATGATTTATAATAGAATGGAAAATCGGGGAGGTGAATTGCTCCGCCCGCCTAAGCAGGCTGTTAAACTTTGTGACTTAATATGGCTTTCGAACTTGCCAAATAAATTGTAATGTCAGGGAATGCAGCTCAGAGAGGAACGATTAAAGGAGTGCAATCGGGAGGGCCTGGAATAGGTATAAAACCTATGGGAGAATATTCAAGTTTCTCCTCCCCAGCCAGGAGAGGAAGAGTGAAGAACAACGCCTATAATCGTCATAATTAAAGATGAGGAGTTGAGGATAATTTGTGGCATAAACATCAAAAAGTTGCAGCAAAATACATATAACTAAGTATTTAATGTGTTTCTAGCCTAGTGAGCTGTGGTTGTCAGGAGATTGGAGCTATGTCCGTTTCGGATAGCAAAAGGTTAATGAGTTCCTACTAGAAAGTGATAACCTTAAAGCCTGAAACAGCCTTGAACTCTAGGGGATGCCACAAAATGTGCTGCAGGGAGGCAGCATTATTAACAAGGGACAATAAGATGTTGTTGGCACATAGCATGATTTTGTACTTCCCATGAGCGAAGGGGATGCCCCTAATCCCCTCAAATCAAGGCTGTTAGAGGTTCAATGCTTAAGGCAAAAAAGAACAGGGCTAGAGAACAGTCCTGTCTAGTACCCCTCTGCAAAGTAAAGGGCTCAGACAATCTGTCATTCACATGCATTCTCAATATGGAGAATGGTGCCCCGCCAATAACATACCACTAAAAGTGGGGCCAAAACTGAAGCGCTCAAGGGTAAGCTTCATGAAGCTCCAATCCACTTTCTCGAAAGCCTTCTTGGCATCAAGGGACACCAATATAACTGGGGTGTTTTTCTTATTGACATTTTCGACTAGGTGGACAACCCTCCTGATATTATCATGAGTCTACCATTCCTTGATAAAGCCGGATTGGTCCAGAGGTATCAGCACAGAGAGAATGAGTCTGGGAAGCCAGGATTTTGGTGTACAATTTTATGTCTTGACTGCCTAAGGCGATGTACCTACATGAGGAGCAAAATAGGTTCTGGTCCTAGGTCTTGAAGAATAATTCCTCACCTTGTGAATAAATACCCTCAGATGCCAGATTGGATGTAGAGAATTTTCTTCAGCAATTCCTTTGCTGCCACCTTCAAATGCTGACGTCGGTTTCTTTCTGATATCTGTCACTCCATGGGACATGGAGTCTTAGTAATCAGTATGTGCAAGTGTGCAGATCTCTAAACTGGCATATTATTATCATGGACCAATAGAGTCCATTCCACAGAACATGGAGATGGGTGGGTCGATGAGGAATCTGAGGTGAGACAGAGTATCCCACGTAAGAAAAAGGATTATCAAGGATAAGTAACTTTCTTCTGATGAATACTTCTAACTCCATATTCCTCACTTGTGAATGCATATCAAAGCAGTACCTCCCCAGATGGTGGATCTGTGGAATGACTCAGATTAAAAACTCCTGCATGACAGTGGCCAAAATGCTCTGCCTGGTGGATCGGACTATCCAGGCAGTAGTGCTTTGTGAATGTGTGTACTGGCACCCATGAAACAGTCGGGCAGATGTTCAAGACTGGCATCCTGCACACCAGTGCTGTGGTAGCAGCCTTTGTTATGGCAGAATTCGCTCTGAGGCTGTTTATTTGCCAATTCATAGGAAGTTTTAATGTCTACCTATTGATTGTTTGTTTCTGCACAGCTTTGCCCTTCTTCACTCCAGAGAAGCCTACAAAGAGCTGATTGTCCACCCGGTGTTCCATGGTATGACTGATGTAAAATCTCAGAGCTCTTTTTGGGTCTAGATGAGCAGCCTTTCTTTCATCGTTGGGTGGATGAAGCAGGGCAAATAAAGCTGACAGAGGGAGAGCCTATCTTATGTGGAAACCCATGAGAACTTTCCAGAGGAACGCTACTTTAGTAGGCAGTAGTAGTTTGTCCAGAAAGAAGTAGATATATGGTTGCTGGACAGCGAGAGCTTGCAATTCACTCATGCTACAAGGAGACGTAATCGCTGTGAGGAATGCCATCTTCAAGCTAAGCACTTAAAGAGAACAGCAGTGTTAGGGCTCAAATGCAGTGCATATGAGAAAAGTGAGAAACTGATTGAGGTCCCACTGGGGCATTTTTAAATGGTGTTGGCAGTAGCATATGGGTCAGCCTTTGAGAAAGTGCATCACAAGGTGATTTATATAAAGAGGGTTGATCAAGCAAATGTAAAGCTAAAAGAGAAGACAAATAACCTTTAACTGTTGCCACAGCAAGGACCTGCTAGGATAAATAATAGCAAAACAGCAAAATATCAGACAACGATCCCCATAAAGGTTAGATATTTCGGAAAGAACACAATACAACAAAATTCGCCTGGATTGGTTTTGTCTCTGCCTTTTTGGAATGGAGTGAAGGACAAAAGTACGGAAGTGAACCCAGATATGAATAAGTGGTGATTCATTGAGAAACCAACAGGCTTCTTTTAAATTTAATCTGCTAATGGATACGTGAGTGATTTATTCTCGGTTTCTGTGTTTCTAATCATGAGCAGTTGATCTTTGGCACTTTTTCTGTCCTTGTTTTCTTTGATGTGATAGTAATATTAAGTAAAGTATGGAAAATAATTGTGTATCTATCATAAAGGATGAATCCTGAATGTTATTTATATCTATGCTGCAAATTCTTTGAAAATAAATTTTTTTTTGTTATTTATGTTTAGATGAGTAATGAAGATTACTGTTTCCGGATGGAGGCTGGACCCCTAGCCTCTGCCTCAAAAGGCTTGGGGGCCTGTTGCTGCTTAGGAAGGGCTGACACAGCCTCTGCTTATATACCGTTCCAATGCTTTGAAAACAGTGAAACAGGTGGGGAAATTGCCATAAAGGCGGTGCTAGCCCAAGACACTGTGCTCTTGCCTTGCTCGCCTTGAGCCGCTCCCTCTGAAGAGACACGTGCCGTCAAATTGTATGTACATCAGGGATTGTTAAACATCACTAGAAAATCCCATTGAATAGGTCCAAGCATGGTGCGGAAGCACCACACTTTTCCTGATTGCCCTACACAGGCAGTCATTAGTGTCTAGGCCCGAGCGAATTACATATTTCACAGCGTCCTGACCATCCTGAATGGATGCTGGAGGTTGGCCCGGAGGTCTTCTGGGACTTCTGGCAAGATCTCCACAAACATGTCCCAGACAGCATGCAAGTATCTACCTAGGAGGCAACGCAGGTTCACTGAAGGGAGGCCGAGCTAGTGGAGAAGAACTTGTGTGTTTGCAAATGCTTTCACGCATTTTGAATCTCTGTCCAAGGGTAGTCAGAAATGCATTTGGGTTCAGTTTGCCTGTAAACACCTGAATTACCATGCTTTCTGGCGTAAAGTGCTGGAGTAGAAATGCAAGATCACCTGGATGAGGTCTGATTTCAGAACCTTCAAGTTTGTGGTGATATCTGCTTTTAGTTCTTCCGTAGCTTTATCCTGAAGGTGGAGAGACTCTCCGTAGCTTAGCCTTGGAGGTGGAGAGACTCTCCAGAAGACAAGCCTTCATAATCAACATGGCAGAGTTTGGCACACCCTTGGCTCCCCAGTGATTGCTCTGGATGAGCCGTGGCTGTTACTTCCCCGTGGGTTTGTGTCCTAAAGAAAATTGAAATGCTCTCTTGAACCTGTTCTTGTGTTTCAGACTAATTCTGCCCTATGGCTAGGGACTACCAAAGAGGTTGCTGACAGAGATTCAGCAAGTTTTCTTCTCAGCAAAATGTGACCCGCACGCAGTAAATCATAACACGGGGCCCAAGGGCTTCAAAGGGGGGCATGCCGCATTTCCCAAGTCCAAAGTCAGCACACAAATGTGCTGCTTCACCTAATCACTGGGGGGCCGCAGAGGTAGGTGCGCTTCCACCTTTCCATTGCTGCTGTCCGTGTCCATAGGCTGCAGTAGCTCCAATAAGCAGGTCCACACCTGCCTCTGCAGATATACACTTCTTAAGTGCAAGTGCACAGCTGTTTCAAGCTGCATCTCGACCATGGGCCACAGTTCCTGGCATGTTGCATGCAGCTCCACTCAGCAGGTGGAATAGGTCTCTACGGCCTCTTCTCATGCTCCACAGCACACCGTCAATGGGGGGCCCGGAAGAGAGAGGTTGGCTAAAGAGATATTGGGGAAAAATTACAGGGCCTCGCAGGAGCGGTGAAAAGACGTCTTTACATAGACATCTTGCCTGGCCAAAGGCCTGTCTTTTGTAAGTGCATAAGATAGGCACTGTCATCCTTGATAGCAGTTTTAAGGGGATCCAGGTCTTTGTAGACACAGTAATGAACAAGCCTCTTGTGAGTTGTGAGTTGTGAATTGAAATGCCTCCTTTAAAATTGCCATACAATCTTGTGGAAGGCTGAAGTACACAAATTCTACGACTTTAGGTGCATATTGCAAGGCTGAGTTGCTCAGGGTCAGGATGCCTGACCTTTTCATTTCATACGAAGGTCCAGTCTGAGGGGAAGCCTCTTGTGGGGCTGAGTGACATCTCAATGCGTTTGGAGTATCAAAGCTGTCTGGCCCAGGTTGACACTACCAGGATGAGGGATATGTCTGAGTTACCTCACCAAGAAGGCAAGAAGCGTGAGAGGTGGAAAAGCTCAAGCTCAATTTCCGTGACTAGTTGATCCACAGTGCATTGCCCATGAACTGTGGATTAGGGTACTTGGCGGCGCAGTTTGGGCATCCTGCTTTTCTTGGGGGTGGCAGACAGGTCTATCCAAAGTGTCCCCAAACGCTGGAAGTACGTGCAAAGAACCTCGGGATACAGTCCCTATTCATGGAATCAATGATGCTTCCTGCTGATCAGGTCTGCAAAGTTGCTGTCCACCCCAGGAGGTGCTGCACTGTGAGGTGAATGCGGGTGCGGATAGCTCAGTGCCAGATCATCTTAGATTGGAATCTATCCCTCAAACACTATGACTAACATGTAATTTTTGATTGTGTTCATCATGTTTCAAGCTCGTCCTTTGTGTAGCAGAAGATGGTGGAGTCAGTGTGACATAAAGCAAGTATGACCAGAATGATACCCCAGGTCTAAATTCATGCTTCATTGCCGGCCCTCTCGAAAGGTGAGAAACTTGCACTGGTCAGAAAGACTATGCATCCTTGTAAGATCACAAGATGGAACAGTGGCACAGGACCCAAGCACTAGTGCTGGTAAAGAGGGAGGAAAGGAGTCAAGGATACCTGGTATATGCTGTCGGAACACAGGCCATTATATGGGCAAAGCCTAAGTGAGAGGCGACGGGATGGGAGCGTCCTGCACAGCTGCAGAAATGCTGAACCCAGGCCGTGGCCATCAGGTAGAATGAGTACAGATATATATATGGTATTTTGCACTTCATAAATGAGAGAAACACAAGGCATGTTTTGATGGAGGTAATACTCAAGAACCTAATTATCATGCATTTTCTTTGTGCTAACGTAGTATATTCATCGTGATAATTCACACACCAACCATCTTCCCCTTCTCCTTTAGTATCGGAAGCGATAGTTGTGTCTAGCCATATTTTAAACTGGAAACACTTCAGGTTTGTAAAGTTATGGGCATTATATCACTAAACATATTAACCTATTTATGTATAAAGTCACTCTCCCATGGACTACCGAAACGGCTGGACTAGTTTTAATGCTTCACCTCCTACATACCCATAATGTCCACTAAATCACAGTCCACTCTGGAGGAAACCCTGCCACGAAACACCCACCTTCTCCTAAACTAAATTAGATTTGAACTGCTTCCATGTCATTTGCAAAAGAGAAGTTACTCACCCCTGTCAACAATAAAGCGAAGCTTCTGGATGATGGCCAAGTTGCCATTGACTCTGTAGATTCCATCAACATCGAGCCCTGTAAAGAAAACAACAGGGAAGAGGGGTTCATTTAGGAAATCAGTATGTGTGTGTGTTGGGAGGGGGAGTGAAAGATCTCCTCCCAGTTAAGTAGTGAACATCTGAAACTCTCTAGCAAGTCAAGTTTATGTTTCAGTTCCATTTCAGCAACATGCATGCTACTCTGCATAGTGAGAGGTGTATGTAGACCACCAACGAAATACCCTTACAGTAAACAAATAAATACACTTGCTTTTCATTCACTGTGGTGATTAAAAAAATCTCAACGAAATGTAAAGTGCACCTAAATGGATTCGGCAGGACGTTGAAATATTTGGTAAAAGTGACTTTCTGTTGAGTATATGTCTATGTGCAACAAAGCAACTTTATGACCTTTTAAGAATAAAAAGATAGTCTCAAATGTTATGGGAAAGCACATCGCTATGTATTTAGATTCATAAACACTGCGTACAGATGACCTGTGAACCAAAGCTGCACGGTAAGTCTATTTTGTGTTTGACATATTGCATGACCAAAGGTACATAGGTCTTTAATGAATGAGGAGTTAGATTCACCAAAATCAAACAGGTCTTGTACAAATAATTTTATTTACATTTCTGAACCTTCGAAGTGCTAATCTGCACAAGCCCCGCTGCAAACTTTGTAAGAGACGTACTGAGAAGATGGTATCAGATTGAGACCTTACTACTACATACAGATGGCTGAAGGGATGATGACGTTGTGCCCTGCCTCAATCTAAAAAAACTTCTGTATTGACATATGCTCCATTGGTGCAAAATGCGTACCATTGTCTTAATGCTTCACTCCGATTTAGTGTTCAATTTTGCAAATTGGAAAGGATAATAAAAGAAACGAACTGTCCTCGGTCCTTAATGGGACACTCAGCCTCAAGAGCTTGAAGTGTGCGCAAGACTTTCCTTTTCTAATTATCCACGGAAGAAAGGAGCCTCCGTGGCAGTTATTTATCATAACATATTTTCTTAAAGATATGGTCCATTTCCTCCAAAAATCTTCAACATGGCAAACGCTTTCCCAGCCCTTTCCTAAATAATAGGTGGCTTCTGACACACTAGACATGGTTATATTCTGAAGTGTTTTAATTTTCTCTGATGACTACAACAACTTGGTACTTACCTTCCCTAATATTGATTCTCATGGACATATAGGGGGTCATTCTGACCCTGGCGGTAAAATCCGCCAGGGCCAACGACCGCGGGAGCACCGCCAACAGGCTGGCGGTGCTCCCTTGGGCTTTCTGACCGCGGTGGTACAGCCGCAGTCAGAAACAGAAAACCGGCGGTGTACCGCCGGTTTCCCGCTGCCCTGGGGAATCCTCCATGGCGGCGCAGCTTGCTGCGCCGCCATGGGGATTCTGACCCCCATACCGCCATCCTGTTCCTGGCGGTTTTGGCCGCCAGGAACAGGATGGCGGTATGGGGTGTCGTGGGGCCCCTGGGGGCCCCACAAAGATTTTCAGTGTCTGCCATGCAGACACTGAAAATCGCGACGGGTGCAACTGCACCCGTCGCACCCCTTCCACTCCGCCGGCTCCATTCGGAGCCGGCATCCTCATGGAAGGGTGTTTCCCGCTGGGCTGGCGGGCGGCCTTCTGGCGGTCGCCCGCCAGCCCAGCGGGAAACCCAGAATACCCGCGGCGGTCTTTTGACCGCACAGCGGTATTCTGGCGGTTCCAGCCAGGCCGGGGTCAGAATGACCCCCATAATCTTCCTGGACAGCCCTCTCCCAAGTATACAAACTGGATCCATAAATTTTACAGCAAATACGGTCCATGCAGCAGCAGGTGATCTTGTCCATGCATTAAGGGTATTAGGCTATCAGTGATTTTAAACACCCATAATATTTAAGTTTCCTTGGAGAGATTGGGAGATTTTGCCCTAGACTGATTCCTGATGTAAAACTTTAGCTTAGAGCTGTATGTTTTGATCAGCCTGGACCTCCAATGGATCACAGCAATGAGGGACTTCAGCAACAATTTGAATGTTCTGAGTTTCATAATTTTGAGATGGTTAGTCTTCTTCTTCTCTGACCACAGGCACGCTTTCCAGTTTGATTCATAACATGCATTCCCTATCTGGAGAGTGATGTGTCAATGACCATTGTTGATGCTTTGGAGGGGTGAATGGCATATCCTTTCAGGAGAGTGCATAGATCTTTACACTACTTCACTATTTTTTGGAAGGTGGATGTAAATCAGATTACATCGTCCTAATCACTGGATGCCTGAATCCACTGTCCAATCAAAGTTCCTATATGTCTGCGCTCCTAATATGTAATGTTGAATTAAGGAAATGGAGACACCACTTGTTATGTGCTTCCCAATCTTCCAAAGAACATTTGTACATCAGAATTGTTGGGGCATCTTTCTCATAGAGTTTAACCTTTCTGTTGATGGCTTTCACTCTTGAAAGTCCAGGTCTCTCCAAGCAACTGCAACCATTTGAATAGCAACAGCACTGATTTGGAGTGGTCTACCATTGGGCAAAACTCATACATCATTAGTTTTGAATCAACTGTCTGAATGAATGAGCCCTCAAACAGCCAATCATCAGGGGCACACAAAAGGTATCATTATGAGTCCCTCTCTCTTCCTGACATCTTCCTAACCAATATTTTCCTGTTAGGAAAATGTTACACTTCCTTCCTTAGCATGCTCATACGTTTGGAATGTGAAGAGGTTTCTTTGAGAACTAGACTGTTTTTTTCTTATTGAATATCCACTCTTCAGGTGTCGTCTTTTTCCACTTCTTTAAGCCATTTCCTAACAGAGTAGAGACACTGCTTGCCAGATTTGCTTGGAAGAGTGGCATCTACACCTCTCCCCTGCTGCTTCATACCCACACAGGTGCTCAGCATGCTCGTGGCCACCCACCTTTGCGTCATGGGATTTGGGAGCAGATGGACAAAATCGGTGTTGGTGGTCCAGGGCAAGGTGCCAGGCAAGGCATTCTCTTCCCCTCTCCCCCCCCCCCCACAGGTACCCTCACAATGTAGGGCTTCAGAGGTTCTGGAGACTCAGGGGCCCTCAAAGCATCTTGATGTATTTTGCAAATCCGCAAAGTGTGCCTCCCCTATTCCTCCTTGCAGCTTCTGGCCCATCACGCTACTGTGCCCTTTTTCTCTAGGGATTGTGGGTGTTGAGGGGCGGGAGGGGGATGCAGCAGGGCTGGTCAGCAGGACTCACTATGGGAGTAGGTAGTGGGCTCAGCTCGGGGCAGAGGCTGTATTTGAGGATACCTAAAAAAGGCATCAGGCGTTAGAGGGTCCAGACTGTAACAGATTGTCCCGGTGTACCAGACTGCATAGGAAGCCTGGTATCAGCTTTTGGATTACATGATGAGCAGGGCACAAGTCCCAAAAATAGAAGTGGGGGAACTGCCCAAGGTAGGCTTTATTCAAGTGACATCAGGGCATGTTACATCGTATGTGGCATTGCAGAAAGTGATACAACAGGAAGTGGCATCACAACCCATAACTTTACAGGAAGTGACATCATAAGAAGTGACATCAGATCTTAAGACCTCACACTTATGTTTAGCAGGTCTATCATAAGTACATTTGAGCGCACTACAAGTATTCATGCAAACACTCCTGATTTAGAGAGAAGACACGTTTTTGAAAGCTAAACATTAAAACAATGATGGCTTTTATCAGCGTATAGCTTATTTTACCCAAGGACAGAACAAACTATCTCCACCAGGCATAACAGCCCATATGCACCACCTTTCCATGAAGATTAAATTGCTTAAGTTGCCTGCGCATGTAACGCCTACCTCACGCAAGGTAATACAACGCAGGGCGAAGTGCTGTCTTGCGTTTGTTTTTTTGTTTTTTTAACAAATCAACACAAATAGGATTTGTGTGGCATTGTAAATCCCCAAATAAATTTTGCATTGGGGTGTGCCAGAAAAGTGACACAACTCTCATGTAAAATCTGCACCTCACCTATAGGCTTTGGAGCATACTAAGAGTGGATTGCGCCGTGCTTGCACCTCGCAACATGGCACATGCATGGCACAAACCACTAAGTCATATTTTTGAAGCCACGCAAAGTCACTTTGCATGGGTTTGAATGGCTTCCAAAATATGGAGTAAGGCAATGCAGTGCAAATTGCTGCATTGTTTTACACTTCCCTGGGTAGGCGTTCCATGGGCGTAGCAGTGGGTGTTCCCCCGCAACTCCCATGGATTTTGACCCATTTACAGATTTACAAGGACTTGTAAAACTGGGAATGTGCCACAATCTTAAACCTACCCAGGAGAGGTGCAGCGAGGAGAAATATCTTCATTTCTCCTGGTTTTTAACTCTTCCTATGAGTGCTGCATGCTGCAGCACACATAGAAAGCGGTAAAAGCCTCTCAGGATTGTTTTTGTGCAGGAGGGTGTTCCTTCCTATACAAAAACCATCCTGAATGCTACGCAGGCACCATTGCACCATGGTGCAAGGGGGCTGCATTGACATTAGGCTGCCAAAAGGGCGCCAGTGCAGGGGGGAAAGGACAGGAATGCACCGTATTGAATAAGTATGGCACATTCCTGCCCTTGCTCTGTAGCGGAGCACAGAGCAACAAAGTGCCTTGTTGCGCTGCTCTGCACCACAAAGCCCATAAATAATGTTTTGTAAAATCTCTGCCACAAATAATAGGCAACAAGGAGAAACTGGACAGTAAATATGTTCTGCTTAATTGGCTGCATAGTCTGATGAAGGATGATATGTGACTCCTACACCTTGCAACCCTCACTCTCTTCTGTAAGATATCCTGAACATTGATGTACAAACTTGTATGATTTATTGTCAAAATAATGAGCATGTGTGATGTAAAGTGCTCAGATACCCTGCATTTTGATGAATAGCTCCAAAGAATAAATAGCAGTATTTACATTGTTATTTTGTGTAATTACTGGGACAGACCAACACATCTGACATTCTTACAGTGCATGCATATCTCTTATATAAAGGAACTGAACTAAGACAAAAGTGCGCCTCCGTGTAAAGTTCTGACAGGTTGTGTGCTTTTGTTTCCCCTCCACTGCATTTTCATCTAGGTGTGAGACTCCAGATAGCTTCCAGCTAAGGACATTCCAACAAAAGGAGGCCTGATGGCCCCATAAGTCTGGCCTTTGTTATGGGCACAGCTGGAATCTTGAATTGGAAAGGCCCCCTTTGCAGCCTACAGACAACGTGCAGGCACTGGTGAATGTGCGCCGGTGTATGAAAATTACAATGGGACAAATTCAGCATTTTACAGAGGGGACAAACTTCTAGGCAGTATGGATGGTGTCCACCCTGTGAAAATAATGGATGGACACCAGCCACCCACGTGTACCCCGAACTTATACCCTGGTGACGAGTAATGGAGAGATCCAGAAGCGGACCCTGATACAGGAGTTTGGACACTACGCCTCCTCAGTGTTCTCTACCTTCACTAGTTTGGTCTCCTGAAATATTGGGTGGAGGCAATGGTAGCACAGCAGAGGGAAGGAGGTGAGTCTTTTCTACCTGATATTAATTCAATATTGTTAGTGTAATTTGGCAGGTCATTACAGATCACTGAATGAGTGGGACTTGCCCCTTGGAGTAATCATTAACTCTGATTTATGCCTGAAATCAACCACCAATGCGTCATCAGTGCACTTTCTGCCGATGGTAGTGTCAGGTGTGGGATCAGATTGTACCAGATTATTTCAGACTACATCTCACTTGGCCTCTTTGAGGTGGTGGCCCCTTCTCGTTTTTGGCTTGTTAAAAATGCACGTCCGGGGGCAAATGCTACATTTATTTGAAGTTCTGTTTATTGTTGTCTGTATTCGTGTACTGGTTAAGGTATTAACTCCCCCCCCCCAACATCAACCCCTTCATTTGAGTGTTAATTTTGATGAAGATCAGTGACTATGTGGAAACATAAATTAGAACTCCCCAAAGTGAATGCCATCGATGCCCCATCTGGCAACAGCACTTTTGAGGGGTTTTTCGCCTGAGCAGTAGGGCTTATTAAAAAAGAGACCCAGATAGGTGACTGGCGACTCTCTCTAACTACCAACGTTACCACCACAGAATTATCAACCGTTACTAGGACGGAATGGATTTCAAACCACAAACCATCTGCTGATGAAGGGGTTGCGTTATGCGAACCTGCTCTTGAGGCAAATATTACTTCAACTCTTGTCACCCCTTCACCCCCAATGGCTCGAACTCCTGCAGCCAAAAAAAGGAAAGGCTCTACCCTAGGATGTACCCCGTCGTAAAAATAACTACTTTTCACCAACTTCGTGATATTGCTATGGAGCAGTTTAAGTCTGATTTATTTCGGGGATCACCAGCCATTTAACAGCCACCCTTAAGTCTTGTCTCCAACCTCGCGCTTGTCTGAAGAAAATTGAATTGCTTCTGTTCTCAAAACTATGCGCAGGGGGGTGAGCGACAACAGTGCTGAAGCCTCTGGTGTATGTTAGTTTAAAATGGTAACCTCGGCTTCATCCATTAACCATGAGGTCAGGCAAAAAACAGCAAGAGTTTCAAGGTCCCCAACTCAAATGTGACTCTCAACCATGTGAGTGGAATTCTTGTGATAGCTAAGACTTGTTTGTATATGTTGCACCTGGCCCTTTTTGCAGGGTCATCCCCAGTCTTTCTGCCTCCTTCCTCCTAATTTTTATGACCAGTTTTTGTTGGCTTTTGGATTCTGGACACTTTATCACTGCTAAAACAGTGCTAAAGTGCATATGCTCTCTGTGTAAATTGTACTGTTGATTGGGTTATCCATGATTGGCATATCTGATTTACTGGTAAGTCCCAGGTAAAGTGCACTAGAGGTGCCCAGGGCCTGTAAATCAAATGCTATTAGTAAGCCTGCAGCACTGGTTGTGCCACCCACATTAGTAGCCTTGTAAACATGGCTCAGACCTGCCAGATAAGTGTCTGTGTGTGCAGTTTTAAACTGCCAATTCGACTTGGCAAGTGTACCCACTTGCCAGGCTTAAACCTTCCCTTTTAGTACATGTCAGGCACCCCTAAGGTAGGCCCTAGGTAGCCCCAGGGGCACGGTGCAGTGTATGTTTAAGGTAGGACATCTACTAGTGTGTTTTATATGTCCTAATGGTAAAATACTGACAAATTTGTTTTTCACTGTGCAAGGCCTAGCCCTTTCATAGGTTAACATGGGGGTTGCCTTTAAATATCCTTAAAGTGCAGGTTCCCTTTGAGAGCAGATAAAAATTTGGAGTTTAGAGTCTCTGAAATCACAGTTTACAAATACATCCTTTAGTGAAGTTGGTTTTTAAATTGTCTGTTTGAAAATGCCACTTTTAGAAAGTGGGCGTTTTCTTGCTCAAACCATTCTGTGACTCTGCCTGTTTGTGGATTGTCTATCTAGGTCAGTTTGGCAATTGGGCTATTTTGCACCTCTCTCTAGACGGTGACACAAAGGGGGCAGGGGTGTAGCCTGCATATCCTGATGAGCCATCTGAGCTAGAGGGGAGGGAGGAGTGGTCGTTCACACCTGAAAGGGCTGTGCCTGCCCTCAAACAATGCAGTCTTGAACCCCCTGGTGTGTGTCTGGGGCCTGGCCTGGACAAGGACGATCTCACAAACACTTGAGACTTTGCTTTGAAGTTTGCCAACTTCAAAGGCAGAAAGGGGTATAAGAAAAATACTCCAAACCCCAGACTTTTAGAATCTTTCTGGAATCAAGAGGAACCTCTGCCCAGCAGAACAGCTGAAGAGCTGTAGGAGGAGTACTGTCCCCTTGCTGTGTTGCTTTGCTGGACTGGCCTGCAGTTGCTGCTTCTGCCTGAAAAGAGTGCAAAGGGTGAATTTTGCTGTGTGTCCTGCTTGAGAAAGTTCTCCAAGGGCTTGGAGTAGAGCTTGCCTCCTATTGGAAGTCTCAGGGATATCAAAGTCTTCAGTTTCCTCTTCCTACTGCACTGAGCACTGTGTGTTTTGTCCTGTTCAAGGAGAAAAACCACAGTGACGCCGTCAACGATGCCGCTGGCCTGCACCATGACCTGCTGAAGCCGCACGGAGCCGCTCTTCCCCGCTTTGCACCGCGACCCTGGTCCCACTGATGCCATCATCCGATGACTTCACCGAGCCGCTGCTCGCACCTCAACCTGTAAGCCCCGCACTTCAGCATCGCCTGCTCACACCACAGCCTGGGCATTCCCGACGACGATGCTCCTGCTGACATCGGCACCGCTGCCTGCCCCGGGGCCTGTAGACAGCGCTCGTGAGGTACACAAAGCACCATCCCACCAACACCGCAAACCCTTGTCAACCGACGCCAGCACCATCAACTCCAGTGTCATCACCAGGCATCCTTGCCTATGCCTTGGCCTGTGGACACCGCTCGTGAGGGTCACAAAACACCGTCCCATCTCACACTGCTGTCTTGGGCCTACCAACGACAGCGCATCAACAACAACGACGCTGCTGCCTGCACCGTGACCTGGTGACACAGCACATCGCACTGCCCCGCTTCACACCGCAGCCCTGGTCTCACCGACGCCGCTGGATGCCGTCACCAAGCCGTTGCCTGCACCGTGACCTGTGGGCACCCCAAATTGCATTGTCCCGCTTCGCACCGCAGCCCCAACGCCATCCACGCCAGCGCTCCTGACTTCATCAGCACGGAGCTCGATCTGAAACACGTGTGACTTCAAGGGCCGACGACTCCGGAACGGACACCACGACGCCAGCGACGCCGCTCTCTGGAGCTCACTAAGAGGATCACGAAGCCCTGAAATTCCAAAGGTACTGTTTGCAACACAGAAGCTGGCCCGCAACGCCCATGCCGGCCTGAACTGTTGATTTTGTTGATCACAACACCGTGAGAGCCCCAGGTGGAGCTATCGACTTCAAGGAACTATATTTTTGAGTAAATCATGCAAAATTCATATCTTTAACACTGTGGGGGTCATTCTGACCTCGGCGGTAAAAGGCCCTTACCGCCGGTCAGAAGTCCGCCATTCTACCGCCGCGGCCGCGGAAGACCGCCACGGTCATTCTGACCACCAACTGTGAAACCGCCAAAAATCCGACATCCAAGGAAGGCCGCCACATCAGCGGGCCGCGGAAAACTGGAGATGACCAAACCTCCACCGTCACGCCAACACAAACACGCCCATGCCATTCTGACCCACGAATCCACGCGGCGGTCTTTCAACCGCGGTATTCCATTGGCGGTACACACCGCCGCGGTCAAAATACACACCCAGCTCCAAAACACTGCCACATTGGACATTTTGAAATACGCACACCTGAGACACATACAAACAACGCTCCCACACATCCAATCAACTATAAAACACACACCCACATCACCCACAAACCCCCACTAGTTGGAAATCGGAGCGAAGGCGAGAGCGAGAGAGATAGAGATAGCGAGCACAGCAATAGAAAACCCCAACACACACAGGAACCCAACTTCATCACCCACACCACATCTACGCACACATCACCACATATCACCACGCACATCACCACAAACACCACCCCACACCTCATCCACACCACCCCATGGCACCCCAAAGACACCCAAGGTTTTCGGACCAAGAACTCCGGGTCATGGTGGAGGAAATCATGAGGGTTGAGCCCCAGCTCTTCGGCACACAGGTGCAGCACACCACCGTAGCAAGGAAGGCTGAGCTATGGCAAAGGATCGTAGACAGGGTCAACGCTGTGGGACAGCATCCCAGAAATCGGGAAGATATCAGAAAGCGATGGAACGACCTACGGGGGAAGGTGCGCTCGATGATCTCCAGGCACAACATTGCTGTGCAGAAGACTGGCGGGGGACCCCCACCCACCCCACCCCAATTCACAGCATGGGAGCAAGAGGTGGTAAACATCCTGCATCCTGATGGCCTCGCTGGAGTACACGGAGGAATGGACTCTGGTAAGTCGAATCTCAACTACTTCACCCCCCCCAACCACCAGCATGCCAACCCCCCCCTCACCCCCAATATCACCCCCAGCACATAACCTCCCTGCCAATGTCTCACCAGCACAACCCACCCTAAACAACACCAACCCCTGAATGCCAACACAAACCATAGACAGCCACCACCAAAGCATGACCATTGCACATACCCATACACCCCCCCCAAACCCTCACAACACCTCCCACAAGGGAATGCCAGCACTGGGGGACAAGGGCACTCAAAATGCACGCCATGGCACACACAGAAACAATAACCATACTCCTTCACCCCTGCAGGGCCCGAACGCCAACACACTGCCACGGAGGGTCCAGAGATGTCCATCCCACCCCCAGAACAGGCCCCCAGCGAGGACAGCAGCTCTGTCGACCTAGAACCTGACGACCAGCCCGGACCATCGGGGACCTCTGGACAGTCGGTTCCCCACACACAGACACAGGCCACAGCAGACCCAAACCCCTCTGGGAACACCAGCACAGCTCCCACCCAGCGGGCCCATGCCTCTGTCTCACGGACGCATCAATCAGCGGTGTGTCCGCCACTACAGGGCACCCAGGCTGACCCAACACCCCAACAACAACAGGGACCTGGGGCAGTGGTAGTGGGCACACCGTCCAGGGGACAGAGGCCCGGGGAAACAGGGCAACTGGGAGGGCTGCTGTGCGACAGGGGGGGGAGGACAGGCCCAGGGAACCGACTCTCCAAGAGGCCCTCACCACCATCATGGGAGCATACCATCACTCCCAGGAGACGATGGCGACGGTACTGGCCAGGTTCACCGAGATCCAGGCACAGCAGGAGGAACGGTACATGGGGTTCAGCAATGAACTCCGGGACATCGCTACCGCTATGGGGACCATAGTCCAGGCCCTCAACCGGATAGAAACCACATTGCGGGACCATGTGGCACCGCAAAGGGCCCCTGTCACTAGCCAGGAACAGCCTACCACCTCCGCTGGCGCTAGTGGTCAGGAGGCCCCCACAGAACGACGGGCCACCAGAACCCCACCTCCTGCTGAAGAACAACCACCCCGCAAGAGGAACCTGAGATCTCAAAGGAAGACAGAGTAGGATGCCAAGACCCCCGCCAGCCTAATATCCCCCCGGATGTCATTCCACTGTCCCACAGTGTCACCCTGTCCAACCTTGAACTGCCCCAGCTCCATCCTTCCACAGCCATATGAACAATGCACCTGTGCGACCGAGAACTGGACTCTGCCATGGACATAACTCCACCCTCACCCATCACCGTTTTAATATCATGTACCAATATATAGCACTAAAAATAAATCACTCATTGCACATAAATCATTCTGGAGTCAGCCTGTATTAATTACAAATGTATAACACATTACTTATCAATAATGTTCTGTTATTTATGTGTGGACAACATACCGATGTCAATAAGCATTAGTCCATGGGCTAACCAAGCAGAAGTCACGCAGTGGGTCATACAGCACTGAAAAGGGAAGGGAAAAGTAAACTTCAGTTTAAAAGAACTGGGGGGAAATACACAAAGTAAAGATGCAGGGGGCATTCAGTAAATGTTAAAAGGCGTGGGTGATTCTTACCTCTGTGCTACTGAAAATACTGTTGGATAACTCTGTCCCTGTTGTCTGGGTCGTCCTCTTCGTCTTCCTCCTCTTCACTCTCCGCAGGCTCCACAGCTGCTTCAACCCCACCATCTGGACCATCCTCCTGCAGGAAGGGCACCTGACGTCGCAATGCCAGATTGTGAAGCATACAGCAGGCCACGATGATCTGGCACACCTTCTTTGGTGAGTACATCATGGATCCCCCTGTCATATGTAGGCACCTAAACCTGGCCTTCAGGAGGCCAAAGGTTCTTTCAATGATCCTCCTAGTTCGCCCATGGGCCTCATTGTACCGTTCCTCTGCCCTGGTCCGGGGATTCCTCACTGGGGTCAATAGCCAAGGCAGGTTGGGGTAACCAGAGTCACCAATTAGCCACACACGTTGTCTCTGTAGCTGTTCCATCACATAAGGGATGCTGCTATTTTGCATCACATACGCGTCATGCACTGACCCAGGGAACATGGCATTCACATGGGAGATGTACTGGTCAGCCAAACAGACCACCTGAACGTTCATCGAATGGTAACTTTTCCTGTTTCTGTACACCTGCTCATCGTCTTTTGGGGGTACTAAAGCCACATGGGTCCCATCAATGGCACCAATTATGTTGGGGATATGTCCAAGGGCATAAAAATCACCCTTCACAGTGGCCAAATCTACCTCCTCAGGGAAAACAATGTAGCGCCGCATGTGTTCCGTCAGGGCAGACAACACTCTAGACAAGATTTTTGAAAACATAGGCTGAGACATTCCAGATGACATGGCCACTGTTGTCTGGAATGAGCCACTTGCCAGAAAATGGAGGACTGACAGAACCTGCACTAGAGGGGGAATTCCTGTGGATTGGCGGATGGGGGACATCAGGGCTGGCTCCAGCTGGGCACACAGTTCATGTATAGTGGCTCGGTCAAGTCGGTATCGTAGTATGATGTGGCGTTCTTCCATTGTTGACAGGTCCACCAGCAGTCGGTACACGCGAGGATTCATCCTTCTCCTCGCAAGTCCCAGCGGACGGTGCCTAGGAAGGACAACATGGAGCACAGAGTCAAGCAAGTCACAGGTACGTTCACCACTGCATACATAGCACACGATTATCTATGTATTGAAAGGCGTGTATGTGTGGCAATGCAAGGCCTAGGCCTGTGTGACGCAGTACAAATAATGCCATGTGGGCCCTTGAAATGGCGGCTGCCTGACCTGTGAAGTGGGACAATGGGATGTGAGGTCAATGCGCTGGCGAGGCACACCGTGGCGGTAGGCGGTCAAAGACCGCTATACGAAGCCGCATTGGCTAACATTGAAGCCTATGGGTTTCAGGAGCCAATAATGAGGTGCGCCGGCGGTCGCGGTACGCACCGCCGCGGGCGTGACCGCCATTTTCTATCTGCTTAATCACTCGAGACCTGATCTTCTACAGGAGAGGACCTATACTGCAAGTGCTGCTGTGACCTCGGTCTGGAAGTGACAATGGCTGCTGCGACTGGGGAAAGGGCCCCCGCCTTCAGTTCCGAAGAGTTGGAGAAGCTCGTGGACGGAGTCCTCCCCCAGTATGCGTTACTCTACGGTCCTCCAGACCAACAGGTAAGTACACTGGGTGCACATTGAATGGGCTATGCCTGTGTGGAGTGGGGTGGATGCTAAGTTGGTGGGGTGGGGGGCGAATGAGGAGTGCAACGCACGACAGATGAGAGCATGTGCCATATGGCAAGGTTGGGGAGGGGGGGCCAATTGCATCTAACATGCAGGAATATGATGATTTCTCCTTCCCACCCTGTACATGTCAAATAGGTCAGCGCCCATCAGAAAGTGGACATATGGCGTGCCATCGCCAAGGAAGTCCGAGCCCTGCGGGTCCACGTCAGACGGGGCACCCACTGCCGCAAGAGGTGGGAGGACATCCGCCGTGGGACCAGGAAGACCGCCGAGTCACTGCTGGGGATGGCCTCCCAACCTAGGAGGGGTGCCAGTCGTACCCTGACCCCCCTGATGTCCCGGATCCTGGCGGTGGCCTACCCTGATTTGGATGGGCGCTTGAGGACATCACAGCAGACACAAGGGGGTGAGTATCAGCACATTCTGCTATCTCTCTGCGCAGTGGAGGCGTCTGGGTGGGGGAGGAGGGTTGGGGGTGACATTAGGCCAGGGCGCTTTCTGTAGTGTAGTCCTCTCCTTTAGGCAAGGCCCTGTGCTCCCGGCCCCCACCTCTGTAGGGTGACAAGTACAGCTATCGATGGTCCAGCATCACACATGTGCGCCTTTGTCGTCTCTAGACCTGTTGTCCTAGTCAGAAGTAGTGAGTAGTGTACCCCGAATGCGCGGCTTAGTGCATGAGGCTCCTGTGTCTGTCCTCTCCGCCAACGGTGTTGACATTGCATGCACTCAACCTGGTCTTCGTTTGTCTCCCCCCACCCTTCTTCTTCGTCTTCTTGTGCATCTGTGCATTAGCATCATCAGGCGGAGGAGAATTGGCATCGGAGCACGAGGGAGCTGCAAGTCACAAGGCCCCGTGGGACCAGGAACAGACACCGAGGGCACCAGTGATCCGAAGGGCGAGGGGAGCACCACAACGGGGACCGGTGGTGACACCAGCGACAGCGACACGTCCTCGGATGGGAGCTCCCTAGCGGTGGCGGCAACATCCGGGCCCCCCGCCTCTACAGGTACAGCCGCCACCCAGCGCACCAGCCCCGCCCTCCCAGCAGCCCCTCAGCCTACGCTCCGTGCCCGCTCGCCCAGGATGGCGGGCGTCTCCTTCGCCCCAGGCACCTCAGCCCCTGCCCCTGTTACCCCTGCTGCCCTCAGTGAGGAGGTCATTGACCTCCTGCGGACCATCATTGTTGGGCAGACTACCCTTTTGAATGCCATCCAGGGGGTAGAAAGGGAGGTGCATCGGAGCAATGCCTACCTGGAGGGCATTCATTCGGGTCAGGCTGCCCATCAACGATCGTTCAATGCTCTGGCCTCAGCACTGACGGCAGCCATTGTCCCTGTCTCCAGCCTCCCTCTTCTGACTGCCTCCAGCCTGTCTCTGTCTCCTGTTCCTCAGCCTATCCCATCCACACCATCAGACCAGCCTGCACACACCTCAACACCCAAGGGCAGCTCATCCAGACACAAGCACCACAGAACCCACAAGCATTCACGCAAGCAACACCCAGATGCAGACATTCCAACAGTCACTACCACCTCTGTGTCCCCTTCCTCCTCGTCTCCCTCCTCCCTCCCTGTGACGTCTACACTCACACCTGCATGCACACCACCATCAGCCAGTGCTTCCATCACCAGCACACCCTCCAGTCCAGTCCGCACACGTGCAGTCACCACCCCCACTACCATTTACACGTCCCCTGTGTCCTCTCCCACTGTGTCTGTCACCCCCTCTTCCAAGACACACAAACGCAGGCAGACACCCACCCAACAGCCATCCACCTCACGACAGCCTCCAGCACATGCACCTGCACCCAAAGACAGCACACCTGACTCTCCTACAACCACATCCTCTTCCTCCACTTCCATCTCCACTTCTCCTACCTTTTACCTTGGTCCTAAGAAAGTTTTCCTTGCTAATCTTGACCTCTTTCCCTCCACTGACCCACCCCCTCCATCTGCAAAGAGTCCCAAGAGCACCTCAGCCACCACCAGCCCTGCTTCGAGTGTCACTGTGGTGCATGGGTTCTGGAGCCCACCCTTTGCCAGCAGTGACACTTCAATCAGCAGCAAGGGGACAGCCAGCCCCCCACCAGGCAAGAAGACCAGGAAGCTAAAGGGCCGCCGTGAGAGGACTGACACGGCTGCTCCCAAGGAGCCAAGTTCGCCCACTTCACCAGCCACAACATCTAGGGGAGGCAAGGGCCCGAGAGCCCCATCTAAGGAGCGAAAGGGCAGCAGGGCGGAAAAGTCAGCCAGCAGGAGCGCGGAGCAGGAGGGGCCCACAAGCCCCATCCCGGGTGTTAGGAAGGACACCAAAGGGCCCAGGACTCCGTCACCGAAGGGTCCAGCAACAGCACGGTCGGAGGGCGACTGAGCAGGGAGTCCAGGCCAGGTCTGGCTCCCTTGACCTACTGGACGAGCACCGCTGAAGAGGGCCCCGCCGTGCAGAAGAGCACCGCTGAACAGGGCCCTGCCGTGCAGAAGAGCACCGCTGAACAGGGCCCCGCCGTGCAGAAGAGCACCGCTGAACAGGGCCCCGCCGTGCAGAAGAGCACCGCTGAAGAGGGCCCCGCCGTGCAGAAGAGCACCGCTGAACAGGGCCCCGCCGTGCAGAAGAGCACCGCTGAACAGGGCCCCGCCGTGCAGAAGAGCACCGCTGAACAGGGCCACGCCGTGCAGAAGAGCACCGCTGAACAGGGCCCCGCCGTGCAGATGAGCACCGCTGAACAGGGCCCCGCCGTGCAGAAGAGCACCGCTGAACAGGGCCCCGCCGTGCAGAAGAGCACCGCTGAAGAGGGCCCCGCCGTGCAGAAGAGCACCGCTGAACAGGGCCCCGCCGTGCAGAAGAGCACCGCTGAACAGCGCCCCGCCGTGCAGAAGAGCACCGCTCCGCTGGGCACCGCCATCCCAAGCACCGCTCCGCTGGGCCCCGCCATCTCAAGCACCGCTCCGCTGGGCCCTTCATCTCAAGCACCGCTCCGCTGGGCACCGCCGTCTCAAGCACCGCTCCGCTGGGCCCTTCCTGTCAAGCACCGCTCCGCTGGGCCCCGCCGTCTCAAGCACCGCTCCGCTGGGCCCTTCATCTCAAGCACCGCTCCGCTGGGCAACGCCGTCTCAAGCACCGCTCTGCTGGGCCCTTCCTGTCAAGCACCGCTCTGCTGGGCCCTTCCTGTCAAGCACCGCTCCGCTGGGCCCCGCCGTCTCAAGCACCGCTCCGCTGGGCCCCGCCATCTCAAGCACCGCTCCGCTGGGCCCTTCCTGTCAAGCACCGCTCCGCTGGGCCCCGCCGTCTCAAGCACCGCTCCGCTGGGCCCTTCCTGTCAAGCACCGCTCCGCTGGGCCCCGCCATCTCAAGCACCGCTCCGCTGGGCCCTTCATCTCAAGCACCGCTCCGCTGGGCACCGCCGTCTCAAGCACCGCTCCGCTGGGCCCTTCCTGTCAAGCACCGCTCCGCTGGGCCCTTCCTGTCAAGCACCGCTCCGCTGGGCCCTTCCTGTCAAGCACTGCTCCGCTGGGCCCCGCCGTCTCAAGCACCGCTCCGCTGTGCCCCGCCATCTCAAGCACCGCTCCGCTGGGCCCTTCCTGTCAAGCACTGCTCCGCTGGGCCCCGCCGTCTCAAGCACCGCTCCGCTGGGCCCTTCCTGTCAAGCACCGCTCCGCTGGGCCCCGCCATCTCAAGCACCGCTCCGCTGGGCCCTTCATCTCAAGCACCGCTCCGCTGGGCCCTTCCTGTCAAGCAATGCTCCGCTGGGCCCTTCCTGTCAAGCAACGCTCCGCTGGGCCCCGCCGTCTCAAGCACCGCTCCGCTGGGCCCCGCCATCTCAAGCACCGCTCCGCTGGGCACCACCGTCTCAAGCACTGCTCCGCTGGGCCCTTCTGTCAAGCACCGCTCCGCTGGGCCCTTCCTGTCAAGCACCGCTCCGTTGGGCCCCGCCGTCTCAAGCACCGCTCAGCTGGGCCCTTCATCTCAAGCACCGCTCCGCTGGGCACCGCCGTCTCAAGCACCGCTCCGCTGGGCCCTTCCTGTCAAGCACCGCTCCGCTGGGCCCCGCCGTCTCAAGCACCGCTCCGCTGGGCCCCGCCATCTCAAGCACCGCTCCGCTGGGCCCTTCCTGTCAAGCACCGCTCCGCTGGGCACCGCCGTCTCAAGCACCGCTCCGCTGGGCCCTTCCTGTCAAGCACTGTTAACGGTTCACTGTGCCCACCATGCCTCCTCCTTGACCAGTGGAGACTGTAATCCACCTGATGGACTGTGGCTTTGCACTCCCCAGGATTGATCAGTGGGCAACCCACTCACTGTAGAGACTTGAGAGACTGTGGCTTTGCACTCCCCTGGATTGATCAGTGGGCAACCCACCCACTGTAGAGACTTGAGAGACTGTGGCTTTGCACTCCCCAGGATGGCCGAGTGGGCATGGTGGCCCCTTCGTGGATCTGGCGTCGTGGAATCATGTGGCTGTGGTGCCCCCCCCTTCCCTTCCCCCTGAGGTGCCTGTAGTTTTTTCATCAGATGCCCCTGCAGTTTCTCTCCAAAGGACTCAGGTCTCCTGTGTGGGCTTTGCCCTTGTGTTGCTACACTTTGGCCCACGGACACTTTGAATCTCGTTAGATGTGCAGGACTTATTGCCTCGGTTTTTCGTATGCACTGGATATTGAATTTGGATTTTTGATTTGTTATTGCTATTTGACCGTGACTTATCAGTGGTTTTTATTTCCCATAAATTTCGAGTCACTATTTAATTATGTCCTTGTTTTCTTTACAGGGGTTTGGGTGGTTTCACTGTGACTTGTTGCTCTGCATTGGTGTGTACATGGTTTGGGGGGGTGGGTGTATCGCGTATGTGTGTGCCCGTAACCTTTCGTCCTCCCCTGTGTCGTAGGTGCAGTACTCACCGTTGTGGTCTGCGCCGGCGTTCGTACTCGTGGTAGATGAGCAGGTAGACGAGAGCAGGTAGGATGTTTAATTCGGGTTCCATGCTGTCCTCCTTCCTCGTGGAGTGCGTACAGGTGCGCGTTTTCCCGTTCGTAGTCTGTTTCTGCCGTGTTTTTATCGGCGGTGCTCCCGCCCTGGAAAAGGTGGCGGATTGGCCGGTCATGATAGTGTGGGCGGTACATTGTCTGCCGCCTGGCTGTTGGCGGTGACCGCCGCGCTGTTTGTCGGTCCCGCCGTGGCGGTCGGAGTGTTAATGTGGCGGGCTGTGTTGGCGGTTCCCGCCAGGGTCAGAATTCCATTGTTTGGACCGCCGGCCTGTTGGCGGGTTGGCCGCCGCTTTATCACCGACCGCCAGGGTTAAAATCACCCCCTGTATGTTGAATTTTTATCGTTTTGGTCTTGTTTTATACAGATAAATATTGGCTATTTTTCTAAAACTGGTATGGTGTCCTTTTGTAGTGTTTTCCCTTATTACTGTGTGTTATGTGCAAATGCTTTACACATCGCTTCTGAGATAAGCCTGACTGCTCGTGCCAAGCTACCAAGGGGGTGAGCAGGGGTTATCTGAGCGGGTATCTCCCTTATCCTGACTAGAGTGAGGGTCCCTGCTTTGGCAGGGTTCAAACCGACTGCCAACTAGAGACCCCATTTCTAACAATATACAACCACCAATGGTCACCCCCTCTTTTTGGGGATTTTGGCAACAGTTTGGCAGGCTCCATCCCACACACAACTATTCCAGCAAACTTGATAAGCAGTAAGATATTTCAATTTGCCATTTACCCCCACAGCCTCTCCCTATGTTTTCATTTTAGCTAAATACCTAGGATCACTAGTAACACCCATGAGGCTATATAATAGCTGATGAATAAGGTGTCCCACTGGCTGCATAAATATACCAATATAGGCTGTGGGTGTTTGGTATCATTTCATTTGTATGTAGAGGTGGCTGGTTGGAACCTGAACTTGAAGTACTGGAGGGTGACTGCATCATTGTGAACTTTAGAAACCCACAAGTGGTTGGTGACTTGTTACTGATCCCTAACCACATATTTTTCAGGCCTAGGAACTATTAAAGCTTTACCCCTGGGCTTCTTTTGCAGGGCCCTGAGTGGAGGTGGGGGTGTGGGAGTGTGGGGGGTTGGTGGATAATAGTCCAGACATCCTGGGCACATGCAGCAGGTACAATGGCCCTTACCAATGGGGGGGTTCGCTACAGTCAACTAAAAATAGATATCTAGGGGCATATTTATACTCTGTTTGCCCCGAATTAGCGTCATTTTTTAAAACTCTAATTCGTTGCAAAACTAACTCCATATTTATACTTTGGTGCTAGACACATCTAGCGCCAAATTTATGGAGTTAAAGTCATTTTTTGGAAGTGGAAACCTACCTTGCCTTAATGAGATGCAAGGTAGGCATTCCCATGCAAAAAATGACTCTATGGCCTTAACGCCATATTTATACTCCCAGGCAAAAGTGGTGCACAGGAGGGAGGTGGGGTAAAAATAAAAATGTAACGCCTGGGTCAGGCTTTAGGTGACCTGTGGGCCTATTTCCATGGTGGAACACAGTGCAATAAGCGCACAGGTGCCCTCCCCAGGCCCCGGGGAACCCCACACCAGAAGGACAGCGGAGGATGGGGGACCCCATCCCAGGTAAGTACAGGTAAGTATTTTATTTTATTTTTTAAAGTGCCATTGGGGGCCCTGAAATGGGCTCCCCACATGACACTGGGTGCATTGGCCATGCCCTGGGGACCCTGGTCCCTTGTGCTGGCCATTGGGGTGGTGGGCATGACTCCTGTCTTTTCAAAGACAGGAGCCATGTGGTATGGATGGTTTTGCTTCAGAAAATGACTCTAGGCAGGTTAGAGCCATTTTATTTATTGTAACCTACCTAACGTCATTTTTTGATGCAAAAACCCCTTCTTCCATACTGCCAGCCCAACCCGACTAAAGTCATTTTTTTTGCCTCTAGCCTACCCTTTTCACCATCTTGCACCACTCCATAAATATGGTGCTCGGCTGGTGCACAGAAATGGTGCAAGCCGGTGCTAAACTTTTTGGTGCAAAACTGAGTTGGTGCAGTTTTGCACCAAAAAGTATAAATCCGGGCCCTAGTTCTTTCAGGGATACAGGAGCAGGATTGACTTGGGCACCCTACTGTAGAGGGGATTGCTAATACTGTTAAGGAACAACGAACAGTAACTCCTCAGTTAACCAACAGTAAAGTAGATGGCCGAGCATGCATAAACCCCTTGACAAATGCCACTTCTCCAATTTGCACTTCTAGTCCCAAGCCCATGGAGTCTGTCCAATCTAAATAGGGGGCTCAGAGAGATAAGAACTTTAAATTTGAATATCGCAGGGACAGCTGGAAATTTGAAATTGATAGTTGGCTAGAATATGGTAAATTACATCACATAGTTATTTTCCAAGAAACATGGGCATTTGATAAGGTGTTTTGTGGTGGTTATGTATGTTTTACCACACTTGCCACCTCTTCACCAGTGGGACGGAGTGTAAAAAGTTGACTACTTACTTTAAAACAACATTGGAGAGCTCTGTGTAGGCTATTACTACTGACCGATTTATTTCAAGCATTCCTGTTGACATGGAATGTTAAATTTAAACTGTTTGTTATTAATTTTTATAATGACATTTTTCCTGTAAGTGCTAATCCAAATTTTGTTCAGCTCTTTGATTTTATAGATAACCACATTAAAGCATCCTCTTCAGAAGGTGGGAACTTTAACATAGTCTTATCAGGGGACTTTAATGCTATGTTAGATAGTCATTGTAACATTTCCACTTTGGATATGTTCAAGGGGGCAAAAGAAACTACCCATACCAGGGGATGGATCAACGTGGAAGGTCGCTGCTCCCTCATATACTTGAATAGAATCTCTGCCGCACTACTGAGCTCTTGGGCACCTCCTCATGTAGAATACTCACCTTAATCTCTATAAGGAGCCAGTCGGTGATAGATTATATTTTGGGCTCCAGTCCTCTTCTGAATCAATTGGTGGCAAGTGATATAGCAACCACAGTGATCATAACTCCCTAATAAATACTATAGGTATCCATGATGTGAAAAAAGCTGGTGTGGTGGTGGACACTAGGGAGCACACTTCTAAAGACAATAATCGAATGCTAGTGTGGCAAGTGGCTGACTTCCCAAAGACTGTGCCTAGGTTATATTCTGATCAACTGCCCCTGGTAAACAAATGTCTCTCAAATGAGCAAACTTTTTCCCAGGCAACTGGGGACTTTAAAAGGTTAGGGCAATTTATTAAAGATTATTTGACAAAAAGAATTAGGATTAGTTAAAAGGATCCCAACCTTAGTTTTACAGGGAGTATAGACACCCATCTACATCATACCTTTCAAGCTGTCATTAAAGACAGTGCTAAAATAGCCAGCTGCAGGAAAGACTACAAGTTAATATTGAGGAAAAGAAAAGTAGATTATCAATATCAAGCATGGGAGAATTTACTTACTGTGTGCAAGGTTATAAATGCCATTTTTTTCTGGCATATGGTGAAGAAAAGTAAATGGTCCAATAGTAGCAACTGAACTCTGGACACTAGTATAAGTTCTGATAAATGGAGAGATCATTTTTGCCCTCTGTACAGTCCAGGGGATGCAAGTGAGGAGGGTACAAATCAATATCAGTCAAAATTCTTGCTGGAAATTGAGTTACCCTTAGAAGACGTTATTGAGGCAATCAACGTAAGCCCCTCGAATAAAGCTCCTGAACCTGATGGAGCTGATGAATCTATATAAATTCAATCTGGAATTATCACCCACCCTTATTACAAGTGTTATCGATCTGGCGTGCAAAACTGCCTTGCCCCCGATCATGGAGAATTGCCATTATTATTACAATGTTTAAAAAGGATTCTTCAAGTAATCCTATTTGTTATCGGCCAATATCTCTTATAGACTTTAGAGTTAAGACTGCTGGAAGGCTAGTTTTGAAAAGATCACTAGCTTCAGTGGAAGACAATAGTATTCTTTCCAGACTCCTGTATGGGTTTACCGCTGTGCTGGTGACAATGGAACAATGCCTCAACATGTATCTTATAATTAACAAATACACTGTAGCACAACAGGGGTCTACCTTTTTAGCCTACATGGACCTCACCTGCGTCTTTGATAGTGTATGGCTGTCCAACTTGTAGGCTCAGACGGACAGCCTAGAAATTGATAAGGGCTGAGTACAGTTCTTGAGGGCCCTACTTTACGATCTCTCCACCACTGTTAGGTACGGACCTGGTGGTAAATGCACTGATCTTTTTGCAACGGTCCAAGAGGAGCATCAAGTGTGCGTTCTTGCCCGATAATGTTTCTTTTTTATGTCAGTAGCTTAGAGGAGGCTATGATGGCAGGAAGCAGACATTCCAGTGATCAAGGATATCCCTATCCCTGCCATACCTTATGAGGACAATGTAGTGCTACTTGTCAGAACACCCAAGGGCCTGCAATTCTTAATAGAAGGCTGCATTGATTTTATGGCCTCTTTGAAGCTGGTAGTGAATCCTACCAAGACATTTGCAATGGCCTGCAGATGAAGGAATGTTAAAATGAGGACTTTGACCACAGAAGGCAAACCAATAAAAAGAGTTCATGAGTTCTTGGGGTTACTTTTGATTCACGGGATTCCTCGTTGGCATGTGTATAAAGCGCAAGAATCGGATTTCTTAGTTGTATTGGGTTCATTTGTAACCTGGCTTATTTTATGGGTAAGAAACACTTTTCCCCTTTTTTTAGACATTTATAAGAGGAAATGTCTATGAGTTTTAACTTATGGCTCAAGCATTTGGGGCTACAAAAAGGTGCCTAGCCTCTAATCAGAGGAAAACAGGATATGCAAAAGGCTTTACGGCCTTTCGCCATGTAGTCTAAGTTTTATATTGCACCAGGAGCTTGGCTTGGAGTACAATGAGGATCATATTAATTTGGTTCCATTGCTACTGTGGTGCTCTGTATGGAGGAATCCTCAAGCCCTGCATAATAGGGATATCATTGAGGACTGTTTATCTTGCAGCATGTGTCTCCAAATTCCGTAGCTGCCTTACGTCGATGTGTTGTTTATTGGGCAGGCCAAATTGCTTCCTTAGACAGAAAGGGTTGCATAAGGACCACAGATCTGGGTTGAAACAAGCTTCTCAAAATGAGACACAGAGAAAAGGAAGCAGGAGAATTAACTAAGACCCAATATAAGGATTACATTTTAATCCAAACCACTCTAGGTTTTGAGCCATATATAGAGTTGTGACTAGCATTGAGGACCCAGTTCTCTTAACTAGATTCAGGCTTGGGTATATTAGATGGCAGCTATGTTTTCCCTCTTGGCAATATAAATCCTCTTCTATCCTTGTTTGCCCATGCAATGAAAGTTCTCCACAGAGTTTGTTGCATTTTGTGTTTTTTGTACATTTTACTCTTGTTTTTCAAGATGCTTTCTAATCCCAATATTGAGGCGCTCAAGGCTAACCAAATGCAGATCTGCAATACTGGGATTATTCTATGCTTAACATGTTCATAGGTCATTGCATAGTTTCTATATACGTTGTTTGATTAGATGTTTATGAATCTCTATTTTATTTATCTATCACAATAGGTAAATATTATCAGAGCTTAACTACAAGCAAGTCACTATTGGAATATAGAGGAAAAGATAAATAAACATTGAGTTATAATAAAATGCACAAATACATTTCCTTCAATACTACAATACTTGAAGGTCTGTGTTTATACTACACAACTTTACATCTCAACATATCTTCCTTATACATAGATTCCCTTTCTATGTAATCATTTATCTATTTATTACTTTATTTCTACTGTACAAGAGAAAAACAATCCAGTCTCTTCAATGCACTACCCTGTCTCACCCTATACCTCTCTCAGTCTATCCTCTATCTCCTCTCTCTGACACATCCCAAATCTCATTCTACTACTATGATCTCCAAAATAATCCTTCCTAGACTGTTCCCTCCTCTATCCCCCCTGGTTCACCCCAAACCCCAGTTTACTATTATGATCTCCCAAGCAACCCTACTATAGTCTTCTCTCAACTACCTCTCCTTTGACTCATCCTAAACCTACTTTTACTACTATATTCATCCTAATCCCTTTCTACAGACTCCTCCCTTCTCCATCTCTCCTTTTACTCTTTCCAAACCTCATGTTACTACTATGATCTCCCAATTGACGCCTTCTAGATTCTTCCCTCTTCTATCCCTCCATTATTCTATTTAATCCAACTAACAGACTCACATGTCCACCACTCAAATTAACTCATATTTTCCTATACTAATCAACCAGTAATCCTTCCGGGTTCCCGAGAAGCATGCTACTTGTCGAAAAACACTTCAACGCCTCATCGGGGGTATTAAGTACTGTATAAATACAATTACAATATATATACACACACACACACACACATATATATATATATATATATGTATATGTAGAAGCACAAGTCATTTAATACACATGTAATTTACATTTTATAATAAATGCACACATTGACATTATATTTATATATACTTATATATGCTCAGTCAGATTATGAATAATGAATATGCACACTTATTACTACGAACCGGTGTAAAATATATGTATTTTTATAAATTTAAAAATGAATATACATACTATGTGTGTGTGTGTGTGTGTAATCCCCATGTAAACTTATCTTACCTGTGATCATGCTGCTTGAAAAAAAAAAGAATGTTTTTAGGAAACAAAAATATTACTCACCGAACCCCGCAACCTCAACATCTAGCAGGTTGGGAAAGTCCTGTCCCATGTCTAGCATGTCTGCCCAGTGGTGAGTCAGCTGCTGCTGGCTGCGCTAGATGCCTGCACTGCAGTGCACACACTGCCGCAGTCACACCCAGAGCACCCCACACTCCCACAGGGGGTAACTTTTACCGGGTAAGACACCGGCTGCCAGCATGCGGAGGAGGTGGTGTTGCACCCACAAAATGAATGCGCCCATCTCCACCTTGCCCATCTCCACCTCTGCCAGTCTCCATCACCCACCGGGGGTGCTGGTGGTGCTGCCTGCTGGTTCTGTGGCTTCGGCCATTAGGAACAAGTTGGACTGGGTGCAGCAAGGAAAGAAACACGAGAACAGAGAGAGTACAGGGTAGGAAGGAAAACAAAAACCAAAAGACACAAAAAAGCACAAAACACACAGAAACCTAAATACATACTGGAAAAGGCAGAAAGTAATAAGGAAAAGATGGGATTGGGAAGTGGGTGACCAGATGAGGTGGATTCAGTTGGACTGGAGTAAGATGGAATTTGGAGAAAGGCAGGCTGGGCATGAGCAGGCAAAACAAAATGACTGCACGCTTGTGCACTGTGTGCTGCCGTTTGCACTGATTTACTGGTGCTAAATTGCAGTGCGAGCACATTTTCTGCCTGTTTGTGGAAACTCCACAGAATCCCGCTGATTTCCCAGAATTCCAGGGAATGAAATTCTGAAAGTTTCACCCACTCTTACACATTTAAAAAAAAGAAAACCTCAACCAGTGCATTCCTTCTCAGGGCATGTGTGATGCTATTAATTGTGTTTGGCCAATGACTTTGTGTTTCACCACTGCGCATATTAGTTGCTCAATGTTCACCAGTAGCACATTATATGTTTTGTTCAGTTTAGCTGCCTATTGGCTTTAACATGGAGTTAGCCATTACATTCTGTATTCAGTTCAGCTGCCTATTGACTTTGACATGGCATTACACATTACATTCTGTATTCAGTTTAGCTGCCTATTGGCTTTGACATGACATTTGATATTTAGGTTAGCTGCCTATTGGCTTTAACGTGGGGTTAGACATTGCAGTTGAGACATTGCAGATGAGCTGTGTTTTTCCAAGCTGTGTTTTTCCACAAGATGGACCAAGCTGTTTTCTTCACACCAGACCTTAGCTGATAAGAGCACGTAGATTTTGTGTTTACCTCGCAATCCAGTCTGTAAGCTCGGTTATGAGATAAGAGGGAAAGCAGAACAGCATGCCCATAAGATATGCAACGCCTTATCAATGTCCATTACATTGCTTAACTCCTTCAACTTATTTAAGTGTAAGGCATGACCAAAGGGAGCAATTACCCAGGGGTCCTGCCTTTCATAGGGCCTTCAAGCAATGTGATCAGAAAGTCCCACAAGTCGCACATAATGATCAGGAACATAAAAGTTGGCTATTTTGTTTTTAATTTTATCGCTAGACTTGCACACTCCACAGAAACTTAGTGCGCATGCCCAGCCTGCCATGCTCCCAGGGCAATTGGTGGAATAAAAAATAAAAAAAACTCCTTCCATTTATTTTCTTTCTCCTTACTTTATCTTTTCCCTTCTACTTCAACTCTCTTTTCGTGCTTTTGCTTTTCTACACATCTCTACATTCCTATGTACCTACCACACCTTCTCTATGTCAATTCTCAATACCTACCCTATGATTATCTCACCACTCTTTCAATACACCACTCTATACACTATCACTCTCTACTCCACTCTCCTAACTATATATCTCTCTGAGGGTACCTCTTCAATTCTCCTCTACCTCTTTTTTATATTTTTACTCTCACTCTGCCTCACCCCTCTCTCTGAATCTTACTGCTCAGTTTCATCTCACCTCTCTCTAGCTCTCCTACAACTACTTCACCTTTCTCTCTACTTCATCTCTCTTTATCCGCTACTTCCCTCTATATATATTCTACACCTAACATTTCTCTCTCTCTCTCTCTAAACCCTCTCTAATTCATCTTGATGTACCTCATCTCTTTACCTCATTTCTCTTTACCTCACACTCTCTTATTACCTCCTCTCTCTTTAACCAACTGATCTTTATCTCACTATCTAACCTCTCAATGTATCTCATCATCTGTCACTACCTCAACTTTCCATTTCTCCTCTCTTTCTACCTCTATTCCCTCTACCTCAGCGCCCTCAATATCTTACTCCTTTTAGCTATCTTTTTCTCTACCTCTTGTTTGCTCCTTACATCGTATCTCTATCATCTTCCTCCACCCCTCTCCGTTTGAACTAATCTTAAGTTACCTCTCTCTATACCCTTACTTTCTATCGCTATCATCTCCCTTCACCCCCTCTCTGTTTGAACTAATCCTAAATTACCTATCTCCACATCCCTCTCGCCTTATGCATCTCTCTACTTATTTTTTTATGTCTTTACCACGTCCTGTGTACCCTTCCCTCAACTTCATTACTCCTTACCTGAGTTGTTTTCCCATTTGCCTCTCTCTACCTCACTCCTGTCTGAAACTCCTTTTTCCATGCACCCCCTTTTTCTACGTTCTTGCATTTCCATCTCCCTATCTCTAACTTTCTCCACTTCACTTTAAAATCTTACCTAACCCCCTAGATCCCCCTCTCTCTATTCATCTTTCTCTTTCTACATCTCTGTATCTTTCTTTCTGGCTACCTCACCATTCTCTCTTTACCTTATGTCCCTCACCACCTCATTTACCTCTGAACTTCATCAGTATATGTACCTCCATTCACTCTTTACTTCACTTCTCTGAATATACCATCCCCTACTGATGCGAAAGGAGATCCTCCTGAAAGTGGCAGTTTGAGGACCAACAGCCATGCTCAACAGGTCAGGATACCAAACTCTATAAGCCCAGCCCAGAACCACAAGGAGAACTTGGGCCTTTTCGTTCCTTATCTTCTTGAAAACTCTGGGCAGGAGTGGTATAGGCAGAAAAGCATACAGGAGGCCTGAGCTCCACTAAAGACTAAAAGTGTCTCAGAGCAAGAGCCGCTTTGAAAACTCCAGCATGCAAAACTGCCACAATTGCACATTCTCTGCAGTGGCGAACAGAACTCACCACTGCTGAAAGAGACCTTGCATCACCTCCAGATGGAGATGCCATTTGTCATTCGCTAGGCACCTTCGGATGAGTTTGTCCGCCCTGGCATTCAGAGAACCCGTTAGGTGTTGAACCATCAGGGATATGCCCTGATGTTCCAGCAATGTCCACAGGTGCAGGATCTCTTGACAAAGGGTCCACCACCCCACTCCACTCTGTTTGTTGCAGTACCACATGGCAGTGGTATTGTCCGTGAACACTTGCACTAGCCTTCCCTTGATGGAGGGTAGAAAGGTTTTCAATGCCAGCCGGATGCCTGGAGAAGAGTCTGGATTCAGCTAAAGACCAAAGTCCTCCAATCTCCACTTCTCCCAGATGGCTGCCCCATCCCAGAAGTAATGCATCAGCCACTACTGTTAGCTCTGGATGGGGAAGGGCAGGGGGTCTTATGCTGACCCAATCGCAATCTGTTAATCACCACTACAGCTCATTTGCAGTACCCTACAAGATCTGGAACTTGTCAGAGAGATTCGCCTGATGCTGTGCACACTGGGACTTCAGGTTCCACTGCAGAGCCAGCATATGCCAATGGGTTTGAGTCACCAGCCAAATGAAGGAGGCCAGTAGCCTCAAAGTTGGTCTCACCGAAACCCAAAATAGAGGCTGAAACATAGCCTGAATGTCCTGGACTTGCAGTTCCAGAGGCTAAGCCTGAAACTGCACCCTGTCCACCACAGCTCTGATAAAGGAGAGTGACCAAGAGTGTGATTCAGTTGTAAATTCAGCACATTGATAGTGAATCCCATCAAGTGCAGGAGATCTGCTCCAGTCAGGAGGTGGGAGACAACTGCCTGGGATAAGCCTTCCTTCAACACCCAGTCATCGAGATGGTGGCTGGGGCAAAAAGAGGCACTGCTGAAGGCCCCTTCCATGGCCACAACAGGAGTGAGAGGTGGACTGAGGCTGACGGGGGCCAGGGGAAGACCCAAGGACCTGGCTGCAGCACTGCTGTCCTTGAAGTGCAACAGTGCAGCATCGGCCTTGTCTCCAAACAGACGGGAGCCATCAAGGCATGTCCATAAGCAAAGCTTGGACATCCCATGAAAGGCCAGTGGTCCTTAGCCAAGCATACCGCCTTAAGACTATAGACAAAGAACCTTGCTCTGCCTAGTGAGTCGGTCTTTTCCAGCCCACATCTGATTGTGAACTTAGCTGTATCTCTCTCATCAGCCATAACTTGAGAGGGTATGGCCCTGGCCTCCTCCAGGACCATAGGTAGCACCTGCGCAAATTAATCCCACAAGGAATGGGAGTAACGGCCCAAAGGCATGCAGTATTCACAGACCGCAAGGCCAGGAAAAATTAATGCCTGAAGTGTCCAGCCTCTTGGATTTCCTATCCGGTGGCGTAGTAGAGAATGTGCCAGGATTTATTCGGGAGGTGAAGGCTTGGACCTCCCGGTGGAGTGTTAAGTGAGGAAAGAGGGGTGCCCAGGGACAGGGCGATAGCAGCAGGCAATTGTCCTTGTCTCAGGAGCTCTTGTGCAGGGCTTGGACCAACCCCAAGAAAGATGTCCATGAGGGCTTCGTTGAATGGGAGATGCGGGTTTGAGGAGGTGACTCCAGGCTGAAGCTCCTCTGTCACGTCATTAGTCTTGACAGCCACCGAAGGCAGCTGAAGGTCCAGGATGTCAGCCGCTCTCCTTACCATCATAGCAAATGTGGCACCCTCCTCTGTAGACATGGTAGGAGATGAGACCGATCCAGTATCTGGAGAGGTGTCCAGTCCACTGGTATTTGCCAATTCCTCACACCAGTTCATGTCACGGTCAAGGGGCTGGTATTCTTCAGGGTCCAGTGGCCCCTTCCCCAGTGGCAGCTTGTGCCCTTTTAAAGTGGTGGGGCGAGTGAAGTGCCCCACCAGTTCGCAAACAAAATAATTTTTGTTTTTTAAAAACATCCCCCCCCTCAAAAACCAACGTAAACCACCCCTCTGCCCTAAAGATCAAATAACAATAGAACACAAACACTACACGTACATGCACTACACACCTGCATGCACTACACAAGTACATAACATTACACACATGAATTATACAAACATTACACATTTAAAAAAAAGAAAAGGCACTTACCGACAGGCTGCACGTCCTCCTCTGTGTGCTCCTGCTCTCCGATGCCGGAAGAGCTCCTCTAACCAATCCAGGCACTTCTCTCATGCTGTTAATCAGCATGAGAGGAGCGCCTGGATTGGATGGAGCTTCCTGGCTGGATGCTCCTTCAGGCCCTGAAGCCTGTGTCTGGTCTCCACCCATCTGTCTTAGACAGTTGAGTTGGGAGCTTCAAAGTGTGAAGGTCACTTTGGAGCATCTCTGCCAGGCACTGCTCCAGTCCTCTGCTGCTGGAAGCAGAGTCAGTCCTCTTTAGCCAGCAGCAGAGAACACGTCCAGCATGTTTCTTTTCATTGCACTCAATTTTTTTCCTGTGCAGCTCGCAGCGGGTAGTGGGGGTGATGCTTCCCCGCCCTTGAGAAGAAACCGCCACAGCCCTTTCCAGAGTCTTAGTCCATTGGAATAGGGTTCAGGCTCTGGCCTGGAGAAAATGGCTCCAGTTGCCATCAGAGTTAGCTACATGTCACAGTTGGGGATAAGAATGGGGACGGCGCTGCCAGAGGGCACTGGAAGCATTGACATCGGGACCGGAATCAGGGGAAGGTCAAGGTGGTACAACCATTACCGGTCGAGATCCATCAATGGATCTAAGGAGCCTGATTGGCGTTGAGGGAGGACCCGTTGAGGGCCCCTCCCGAACCCACGGGGAACGAAGGCACACCAGTGAGGATAGTCCACCCAAATATGAGGTTCACAGCCTCATAAATTTAGCAGCCTTGGCCAGGGGTCTCTCCAGCTCCTGGAAACTCAGGGAGGTGCAGAGCCAGCTCAACTGTGGAGCTAGGCCTTGAATTACAACACTCGCTCGTCTCATCGGTGCCTTTGACAGAAGGGGTAAAGTAAAAGGCCTTTTCGACTTCTTAGTCTTCTTCTTTTTGTGGAACTTACCCAAATGCCTGGATGATTTCAATTGCGAGAAAGATCAAAGGCTCTGAGACCGATCCTGGGTCTTTCCTATTAGCAAGAATCAAGACCGTTTCGGCGTCGCATGTCAAGAGGCAAGGAGGTCCTTGAGAACTCTCCTTTATTATTATGAAACGAGATCTGGACAAGATTTAAAGCGTAGGACGTTCTTAGGGTATACAATCTGCACTTTACATCCAGTCAGTGAAATTCAAAATAGGTCAACATGGTTCAGCCTAATTGCACAATACGGTTGATGGCTTTCATCAGGACCATATAAATTTCAGATCATCATTGTATTAATTAGGATACTTTCCTACAAATCCGAATGGTGCATTCACTCCATCAACTTGGGGCGTAAACATTCATCCCCTGCAAAAATATAATGGTATAGTAATAAATGTGCCCACATTCACTTTCTATGTTATATTTATTCGCCTATCTAAAAGAGGCCTGTGATGCTTTTTTCTGCCGAAACTGGTTTGCTTCCAACCACTTTCTAATGGTTGTGTTACTCATTGTCAGCCTCGTGGGAACATACAAAATTTGTGTTCTCATAATAATCACACATTAGCACTTTTGTGTGGACAACCAATCATGCACCCATGCTTCTGTTGAAAAACTAGAAGAAGCTATGAGAAAGCCTTCAAAAGTGGCGCAGTGCCTTGCTGCGCCAAAATTGGCAGCACCGCGCTGCGACACTTTAGGAACGCAGGGATGCGCCGTATTTAAGGGAATACGGCAAACCCCTGTGTTTCCCCCTGCGCTGGTGCTAAATTTAGCTGCCAGCGCCAATGCAGGCATCCTTGCACCATCGTGCAAGGATGTCTGTGTTGAGGGGTGTGATTGTATATGTGTGGGATACCTTCCCGCACATAAACACTCACTAATGGCACTTTGGCACTTCTGTGTGTGCTGCACAATGCAGCACACCCAGAAGTGCCAAAGTGTAATTTCTGGCATTTTGCTTTTTATATACGTGCAGCAAAATACAGCATGCATAGAAAAAGCAAAAAATGAGGAGGAATACAAGTATTCCTCCTCAATGTACCCTACTAATGCCACCCCTGGGGGTTGCGTTAGATTTTGGCGCTGCCTCAGGTTTACGAAATTTCATAAATCTGAGGCAGCGCCAAAATACAATGGGTGTTGCTGTGGCACACCCACAGCAACACCCTTTGCACACCCCTTCCAAGCACAGTGCTGCGTGGGAAGGGGCCGTATTTACAAGGTGCGTTAAGCCACAAAAAGTGACTTAACGCCACCTTGTAAATACGGCGCTGTGCTTAGCGCCACACAAAAAGTGACGCTCCAGTGGCACTAGGGGTCTATAAATACAGCCCCTAATCTCTTAACTATAAACAGAAACAGTGACACCGAGACGGCTATATCGGCTGTCATTTTGCTTAGTGATTAAGTACCCCTCTGTGACTTATGCATGCTGAAAAAATGGCTTATCCACGTATTTTATGAAAAAACCTTGTGAAACGCCATGTGTTTTGTGGGAGGAGCCTGGCCTGGCAGTTCGGGCTAGACTGTTCCCATGAGGAACAGGGTCAAGACTGATTTGTATATGGCTGGGTTCAAACTGGGGTGGCATGGTGAGCAAAAGAATGATGGATTAAACCCAGATATGTGACTGGGGTGAATGTTTGATTGGTTCCGCATTCCGTCCATCCAGTTACGCTATCCCACAGCGTTTGTGTTTTGCTTTGCTTTTGCCGCCCTAAGTGCGCCGGGTATGCCCAGATGTGGGTCCCGGGCTCACTGTGCCACTGGATTCAAGCTAGCCTGGCTGATGAGGGGTGAAACCCCGAAACCGGTCCCAGGATGCTTGTTTCCGGTCCAGGGAGAACCTGGCGTGGCAGTTCGGGCTGGACTGTTCCCATGAGGAACAGGGTCAAGACTGATTTGCAGATGGCTGGGTCCAATCTGGGGTGGCATGGTGAGCAAAATAATGGATGGATTAAACCCAGATCTGTGACTGAGGTGAATGTTTGATTGGTTCCGCATTCCGTCCATCATCTGTTCTTTTTGCATTGCATTGCAAAGCATAATGTGAATTTAATTGCCACATCATTTAGTCAACCTTGCCAATAACTGGGACATGGGAGAGATGTGTGAGTATCTCAGCCCATTTGGAGACACTCCATTAAATTCATTTTCTATAAAGGGAAGCTGCTTCTCCTTTTTTTTTGTTCCAGTACAAGGCCTCATTAGCATAACCTACACACACATATTTTAAAAAAAACAGCACACAAACACGACAAAGGTTTCAGCAGCATTAGGAATAAGGTTTTGTTCCTGCCAGGCACAGCACTGATTCATTCTTGAACTAAGCACACGGCACATATTTAGCAAGCAAATAGACTGCACAAACTATTCTGCTAGAAATGAACCGGGAGCTGCAAGAAGGATGGCTTGCGACCATGCCGTTCGATTTCCCAGAGCTGGCAGGGCCCTTTAGAGAGCAGGAAAATTGCAAGCAGTTTCCTTCGTGGCCTTGAAAACTGGCCATCTCATTACTGGACGGCAAAGCCCAGGAGCTCAGAGCTCAGAGCTAGGGGCGTGCAGGGAGCTACAGTCTGCATTGTAATTACAGGCCTGTTAATGGCGTAAGTACGGGCGACGCACTAGGGCAGCCCTAAACTCTTCAAACCCATGGGTACTAAACATATTCCGTGTGGAGAGGGGGAGACACAAAACAAATCAACACACATTACTGAAATGCTCAATCAGTGCTTCTTTTTGAACCAGCAAGTACATTTTAGGGATCATGTTAACAAACAAGCACTGGTTTCGCCTATGGGATTAATAACAGGAGGTGTGGGAACTTTGTATGAGTGCAGGGATCATGGTGCGAGCGCTCTCTGTGCTTTGTGAGTGGTGTATGAATGAAGGTTGATAAGTGTGTAAGGGCAGGGTGAAAGTGACTGAATGTAAGGTGTTGGTAGTGAAATTTAATTTTAGAGCTGGCCCGTTCGTGTCTATTGAAGCCTTTTTGTCATAATACCTGACAGGGTCTGAAGGCCCTTTTCAAAAGTGCCCAGGTTTAGTTTCTGTCCACACTAGAGAGACACAAAACATACTTAAATCTAAACAGATGCTCTACGTTATTACCCCTGGCTTGACGTTTAGTACCTTTGCACAACGTTTGGTACCCCTGCAGTACCAGACTTTTGGGAAGAGGGTGGAGCAACAGTTAAGTTACTAAGTTTGAAATGCAGCATGGTAGTTCATAAAACGTCTATTAGTTAAAGCAATGTAAAGGTCTGTGTCTGTAACCAGAGAGCCAGGAGCTAAATCCTGATTAAAGCAGTTGAGACTATTAGGGAGCAGAACAGACACCCGAAACCCCTTCCACGTAAGGGACTGTGTTACCGCCCTTTCAAAAACACACACTTGACAGCTCAGCTGATAACTCCTTTGTTATACAACTGGAACAATGTGTGTTATTGGGAAGTTTCAAGACACTCTATAATTTCTACCCAATACAAGCTTCTGAAACTTCTATCAGGCAAGCAGTCGCTCTGGAAATAAAAAAAACTGTTTGCCTGTGTGTGTCTGCCCTGGGAAGAGATGTTCTTCTTGTTTGCCAAACATGATAACATCTCCACTGTGACTAGCTTGTAAAGAGTGTGAAGTACTGTAAATGAGCATATGGTAAAGTGGTGCCAACAGTAATTGGCTGCCTGAAACTTTGAAGAGACTGAAGTACATATTTTAAGAAAGGTTTGTGTTAAATACGAGAGCAGACGTACTGTTGAATGTAAACAAGTGATAAGATAAGAAAAAGATTAATTAAAAGTAATGAATACCACGCAAAGAATTATACTCGTTTGTGCTCCCAGCAAGTCACTGTGCGCCAAAAATATTATACAGCTGTAGCAACTCTACAATTGTTATTTCCAAGGACTCTGCTTTAAAAGAAAACAGCCTTCCCTGGAGCAGATGCCTCCTGCTTTAACCTCTTAGCTGCTGAGCCTTTTCCCCCCCAGTGCTGAGCCCTTTTTTGGCTATTTGGGGTAGTTTGCACTTAGGCCTTCATATCTTTTTGTCCACATAAACTATTCATGCCAAATTTGCGTCCTTTTTTTCCAACATCCTAGGGATTCTTAAGGGAACCCGGATTTTTGTGGGTCCCCCTGGAGGAGGCCAATAAATTAGCCAAAATACAGCTAAAATTTAGTTTTTTTCAAAAAAATTGGAAAAAAGGGCTCCCGAAGAAAGCTTGTGGTTTTTTCCCTGAAATTGGCACCAACAAAGAGTTTGCGGTGCTAAAATCACCATCTTCCCAGCTTTCAGGAACAGGCAGACTTGAATCAGAAAACCACATTTTTCAACACAATTTTGGCATTTTACTGGGACATACTTAATTTTTACTATTTTTGGTGCCTTCAGCCTCCTTCCAGTTAGTGACAGGAATGGGTGGGAAACCAATACTGGATCCAGAAAGGCTAAGCATTTCTGAAAAGTAGACAAAATTCTGAATTCAGCAAGGCGTTATTTGTGTAGATCCTACAAAGTTTTCCTACAGAAAATAACAAATGAATTAAAAAATATTGAAATTGAGCTAAAAAAACTGGCATTTTTCTCCACGTTTTACTCTGTAACTTTTTCCTGAAATGTCCGATTTTTTAAAGAAATATACCGTTACGTGTGCTGGACTCTTCTGGTTGCAGGGATATATAGGGTTTGTAGGTTTATCAAGATCCGTAGGTACCCAGAGCGAATAAATGAGTTGCACCTTGTAATGGGTTTTCATTCTATTCCGGGTACACAGCAATTCATTTGCAGAAATATAAAGAGTGAAAAATAGGTATCAGGAAAACCTTTGTATTTCCAAAATGGGCATAAGATAGGGTGTTGAGAAGCAGTGGTTATTTGCACATCTCTGAATTCTGGGGTGCCCATACTAGCATGTGAATTACAGGCCATTTCTCAAATGGACGTCTTTTTAACACACTGTCTTACATTTTGAAGGACAAAATGTAGAGAAAGACAAGGGGCAATAACACTTGTTGTGCTATTCTGTGTTCCCCCAAGTCTCCCGATAAAAAAAAAAGGTACCTCACTTGCGTGCGTAGGCCTAATGCTCGCGAAAGGAAAGGCAATATGGACACATCACATTTTTACATTGAAATCTGACATGTTTTTTGCAAAGTGCCTAGCTGTAGATTTTGGCCTCTAGCTCAGCCGGCACCTAGGGAAACCTACCAAACCTGCACATTTTTTAAAACTAGACACCTAAGGGCATCCAGGATGGGCTGACTTGTGGGGCTCTCACCAGGTTCGTTTACCCAGAATCCTTTGCAAATCTCAAAATGTGACCAAAAAACACTTTTTCCTCATATTTCGGTGACTGAAAGTTCTGGAATCTGAGAGGAGCCACAAATTTGCTTCCACCCAGCATTCCCTCAAGTCTCCCGATAAAAATGGTACCTCACCTTTGTGGGTAGGCCTAGCGCCTAAGACAGGAAATGCCACAAAACACAAAGTGGACACATCACATTTTCCTAAAGAAATAGAGGTGTTTTTTGCAAAGTGCCTAGCTGTGGATTTTTGCCTCTAGCTCAGCCAGCACGTAGGGAAACCTACCAAACCTGTGCAATGTTTTAAAACTAGACACTTAGGGGAATCCAGGATGGGCTGACTTGTGGGGCTCTCACCAGGTTATGTTACCTAGAATCCTTTGCAAACCTCAAAATGTGACCAAAAAAACACTTTTTCCTCACATTTCAGTGACAGAAAGTTCTAGAATCTGAGAGGAGCCACAAATTTCCTTCCACCCAGCGTTCCCCAGAATCTCCCGATAAAAATGGTACCTCACTTGTGAGGGTAGGCCTAGCGCCTAAGACAGGAAATGCCACAAAACACAATGTGGACACATCACATTTTCCTAAAGAAAACAGAGCTTTTTTTTGCAAAGTGCCTAGCTGTGGATTTTGGCCTCTAGCTCAGCGGTTTCAGGGAAACCCTTCCAAACCTGCACATTTTTGAAAACTAGACACCTAGGGCAATCCAGGATGGGCTGACTTGTGGGGCTCTCACCAGGTTCTGTTACCCAGAGTCCTTTGCAAACCTCAAAATGTGGCCAAAAAAACACTTTTTCCTCAAATTTCGCTGACAGAAAGTTCTGGAATCTCAGAAGGGACACAAATTTCTTTCCACCCAGCGTTCCCCCAAGTCTCCCGATAAAAATGGTACCTCACTTGTGTGGGTAGGCCTAGCGCCTACAACAGGAAATGCCACAAAACACAATGTGGACACATCACATTTTCCTAAAGAAAACAGAGTTGTTTTTTGCAAAGTGCCTAGCTGTGGATTTTGGCCTCTAGCTCAGCAGGCACCTAGGGAAACCTACAAAACCTGCGCATTTTTTAAAACTAGACACCTAGGGGAATCCAGGAAGGGCTGACTTGTGGGGCTCTCACCAGGTTCTGTTACCCAGAGTCCTTTGCAAACCTCAAAATGTGGCCAAAAAAACACTTTTTCCTCAAATTTCAGTGACAGAAAGTTTTGGAATCTAAAAGGGGCCACAAATTTCTTTCCACTCAGCGTTCCCCCAAGTCTCCCGATAAAAATGGTACCTCAGTTGTGTGGGTAGGCCTAGCGCCTACGAGAGGAAATGCCACAAAAGACAATGTGGACATATCACATTTTCCCAAAGAAAACAGAGTTGTTTTTTGCAAAGTGCCTAGCTGTGGATTTTGGCATCTAGCTCAGCAGGCACCTAGGGAAACCTACCAAACCTGTGCATTTTTCTAAAACCAGACACCTAGGGGAATCCAGGATGGGCTGACTTGTGGGGCTCTCACCAGGTTCTGTTACCCAGAATCCTTTGCAAACCTCAACATGTGGCCAAAAAACACTTTTTCCTCACATTTCGGTGACAGAAAGTTCTGGAATCTGAGTGGAGCCACGAATTTCCTTCCACCCAGCATTCCCCCAAGTCTCCCGATAAAAATGGTACCTCACTTGTGTGGGTAGGCCTAGCCCCTGCGACAGGAAATGCCACAAAACACAATGTGGGCACATCACATTTTCCTAAAGAAAACAGAGCTGTTTTTTGCAAAGTGCCTAGCTGTGGATTTTGTCCTCTAGCTCAGCCGGCACCTAGGGAAACCTACCAACCCTGTGCATGTTTGAAAACTAGACACCTAGGGGACTCCAGGATGGGCTGACTTGTGGGGCTCTCACCAGGTTCTGTTACCCAGAATCCTTTGCAAACCTCAAAATGTGGCCAAAACATACTTTTTCCTCACATTTCGGTGACAGAAAGTTCTGGAATCTGAGAGGAGCCACGAATTTCCTTCTACTCAGTGTTCCCCCAAGTCTCCCGATAAAAATGGTACCTCACTTGTGTGGGTAGGCCTAGCCCCTGCGACAGGAAATGCCACAAAACACAATGTGGACACATCACATTTTCCTAAAGAAAACAGAGCTGTTTTTGTAAAGTGCCTAGCTGTGGATTTTGGCCTCTAGCTCAACCAGCACCTAGGTAAACCTACCAAATCTACACATTTTTGGAAAACTAGACACCTAGGGGAATCCTGGATGGGGTGACTTGTGGGGCTCTCACAAGGTTCTGTTACCTAGAATCCTTTGCAAACCTCAATATTTTGGAAAAAAATACATTTCCTCACATTTCGGTGATAGAAAGTTCTGGAATCTGAGAGGAGCCACAAATTTCCTTCCACCCAGCGTTCCCCCAAGTCTCCCGACAAAAATGGCACCTCACTTGTGTGGGTAGGCCTAGCGCCTGCGACAGGAAATGCCACAAAACACAATGTGGACACATCACAATTTCCTAAAGAAAACAGAGCTGTTTTTTGCAAAGTGCCTAACTGGATTTTGGCCTCTAGCTCAGGCAGCAAATAGGGAAACCTACCAAACCTGTGCGTTTTTGAAAACTAGACACCTAGGAGAATCCAAGATGGGGTGACTTGTGGGGCTCTCACCAGGGTCTGTTACCCAGAATTCTTTGCAAACCTCAATATTTGGGAAAAAAATACCTTTGCCTCACATTTCGGTGATAGAAAGTTCTGGAATATGAGAGGAGCCACAAATTGCCTTCCACCCAGCACTCCCCCAAGTCTCCCGATAAAAATGGTACCTCACTTGTATGGGTAGGCCTAGTGCCAGCGACAGGATCACACAACGGTCAATGTTGGTTCTTACATGAGGCAACTGATGACCCTGGGGTGATCCATTCCTGACGCAGGCACTAGGTGTAGGCACTCAAATGGGGAAGAGTTTTTATCAGGACAGGTGAGGAATCTCTGGCTGGTAGGAATTTTGTGGATCCCAGCATATTCCTGTAGTTTGTGTGACAAAATGCAAGAAAAATAGAGTTTTTATTCAACATTTCAGCTTTGCAGGGTATTCTGGGTAAGTAAACTTTGGGGAATCCACACAAGTTACACCTCTGTGGACTCCCCTGCATGTCTAGTTTCCAGAAATGTTTGGGTTTAGTATGTTTCCCTAAATGGCCGCCAAACCCAGGACCAAAAACACAGCCTTACAAAACCAGTTTGTTTTGTGGTAGATAATTTTGATGTCTCCACAATATGATTTGGGTGGTGGAATTTGGGGCTGAACTAAATTGGGGAGCTCCCAAGAGAGCACCCTCTCTGTGCTCCCCGCCGCATTCACCTTGCACAGACTGTGCTTGCGAAGGGACAGCAGGACTGTACTCATCACCTCCCTCAAAATTTACTGGAAGAGAAGTTATCCAATGGGACTCCTTTGACTGAAAAATCACTCCCAGAGTCTGCACCATTGTCCTATCCCTCAGATGCTGTCTCAGTATCTGCTGTCTCAGTCTCTGATCCTATGTCAGAGCTGTCCTCTATAACCCGAGTGACGGCATCAGCAGCAGTCATCCATCAAGATGCCATCTCTGCTATTGGCTAAACTGTTGCTCTAAAACACTAGCCTACGTAGACAGTCACACAATTGCTGGTGTGTGTGTGATACATGCAACAGTAGAGGCCACCTTACCTGCGCTTCTTCCCTCAATCAGCACGTTCTTTCAAGACACTCAAAAAACACCTTGTCACATACCATTCATCCAACAATCATTATTGAGGCTTCCACTCCCATGTCCTCCTCCTCGGATTCCCTCATTACCACCCAGCAAAAGTGCCCTTCATTTCTCCATCACTTTATATATTTATCACTTTTATATGTGGGTCTGGTTTTCCTGGGGGCCGATTGCAGCCCCCAGGGAAACCACACATGCATTGACAAAAGTGATCCTTATATATATATATATATATATATATATATATATATATATATATATATATATATAGATATATCTATCTACATAGATATATCTATATATATATAGATCTATCTATAGATATATTCATGTAGATAGATATATCTATCTACGTAGATTGATATATCTATATATGTATAGATCTATATATATATATATAGATCTATATTTTTTTAAGTAGTTGTATGATTTCCTTGGGGGCCAAAAGGTCCCCCAGGGAAACCCTACTGCTATTGAAAAAAAGTATTGCCCCCACAGGGGGTCACCCTGCCCACGGGCGACCCCCTGACAATTTTTTTTATTTTTTTTATTTAGCCCCTGGGGTGGGCCCGATCTAGTGCGATCACGCCCCCCCAGGGGACACCTACCTCCAAGTAAAAAAATATGCCCCTGGGGTGGGGCGGCCTGTTTTCCGAGGGGGCCGACCCCCCCCAAGAGAAATCCCTTGTGTCTAGTGGTGTTTCAGCCGCGATAGAGGGCCAGGAAACACGTTCAGGAAGGCCTTGTATGGAAGGGGAGAGTCTCCCCTTTCATACGAGGCCTTCCCGAACATTGGGAAGGCCGTTTGGGGCTGTTTTCCCAATCGAAGCAGGAAGCGGCCTTACGGCTTCTTCCTGCTCCGATGGCGAAAACAACAATGTAACGTCAGCAAGCCGTCACAAAGGGGCAGGTGGGGGACAGGGGGAGACACTGAAGAGCTTCCGTGTCTCTCAGGGGTTTAAAAACAAAAAAAAAAAATAATCCTCGGGTGCGACGCACCCGAGGATTTTTTAACCCTCTCCCTGGTGTCGGCTACTGGTCGTGACCCGCACCAGGGAGGTAGTGCGGGCGTCGGCCAATCACTATATCAATCTGCTCCATTTGGTGACCAGCCTAGTCCTTTCTCTATGTCTCTTCCGGAGGCTGGCAAGCTTCCCACTGAAAGCTACCTTTGCTATAAACAATGCATGTGTACTGTAACTGGTGGTCATGTAGAGTGCTACAATACCTTCCAGGAGAGTTTACGCTATATGTAAAAATGAATACACTGACAAGAAATCAAAGCCTTTACAGAAAAATAGACAAATTCAACCCCATTTGCTGACTGATTTGTATAAAGTGACACCAGAAAATCTGGATAAATCTTGACTCCCCCGCTGAAACGATGTGATCTTAGGTAACAGTTTTTTTCCATTATCGTGTGTGTGGGAACTTTGAAATATATAAAATTACGATTGTCTTCCACAGGCAAGCATTATTTAAAAGCAGTGTGCTCAAACCAAAGAATATGTTTTTTAAATCAATCATTGGCGAAATAAATAAAGATGTGAAATACGTATTAAATGCGTGCAATCATTGGCTGATTTGTTCAAAGTAACATCAGAAAACATGGATAAATCTCGGCTCCCCGTTCAAACGGTGTAATCTTAGGCAAATAGTGTTTTTCATTATGGCATATGTGGGCAATTTGAAATATATTATGATTGTCTTCAGCAGGCAAACTTTATTTAAACGGAGTGTGCTGAATCCAAAGAATATGTTTTTGATATCAATTGTCGGCGAAAGAAAGAAACGTGTCTGAAATACGCTTTCAATGCGTGCAATCATCTGAGCAAGTCAACAAAATGCTTAATAAAACAAAAAACTGTGCGCCTCAGTTATAAAGAGTTTATCTTCGGAGAAACATTGTTTGAAATGAATGTGGTACAATGCCATGGCCGTGCGATGCGAAGGGGAGAGACGAAAGCAAAAAATAGTTTACCCACACTAAAGTATATAGGTGATCATGCAATAAGCCATGTAACTGGGTCAGTCTCGAAGGCAGTATCAAACCAGCCTCAAGGTGGAACAAACATAAGACATTTACCAACAACATCAAGGGATTTTTGAAAGGCAAGCTCAGGAACAAATGAAAGTGATAGCTGTGAGGTGGACGTGGTTAAAGCCCATAGATAGATAACACATTGAAAAGCAGCGCTTGTGCGCTGTTACGCTCGAAGAACATACAGGGTTAAAAGAAGAAATACAATAAACATTAGTCTACTGTTTGACTGTGTCTCGATCTATGATGATATCTCCAAGCACTGCTAAATATAGTGCTTATGTAAAAAGAAAAAAATAAATCTTGGATTGTAGTGACTGCCCAGGAAACGCCTACCAAAAAGTAAATTCTCATGTGTGTATTGTCCATGGCTCGCTAGCATACAGGCGATTGGCAGCTGAAATTATTAACCATATTAAGAGGTGGATAAGACCATACAGTCGTCTTATTATCAAGACAATCATACGAATTTAGAATGAAAGGGAAGTGCTAGCGCAGGTGTTCTAATAAAGAATTATTAATGAATATTCATGTATTCTGAGTAATGGATTTGTGTAGAAAATGTAATAATATAGAGAAAAATAATGCACGCATTTGAAAGTGTGATCACGATGGGTGGCCACCAATGTTCACGATTTGTACTTATTAATAGCTTATTAATATGAAATGTTGAGCATATGTTTGATTAATGTAGTAATACGTCATATTAAGGGTTATGCATTATGTTATTGCTTTATTAATTGAAAACCTTAATTTAGCGGAAGACTTGGCCTAGTTGCACTGCCTCATGTCAAGCTGCATTTCTAAAACGGCTGACTTAGAGAATTAAATTGTGATTTCCCACTGTACTGTCCAAATGTGCTTGCAGCTAGAGTCTTTCTCATGAGATCCGCTTGCAGGAAGATGCTGTTTTTGCTAATGTAACAAAATGTATGTAATGCATGTAGGTCTGACTTTCTCAGAAGTTGAACAATGAAGACACTGACTGGAGTATAAGCTGCAAGAATATTATTACCTGATGAGCCGGATGATGAGGATATTACAAGAGAAACCAATCAGCGACATGTGAACTGTACACTAGTAGAAGTTATAGATTTGATGTTTTAGTTTTATTAGACAAAGTGTGAACATGCAGTCCCTTGACCAATAGGGACTTAGGAAATAGTTTTAGGAAATCTAACTTAACGGGACTGCACTGAGAGGAGACGCCGCCATTCTCTCCATCCTTCTTGAGGGTTTCCCTCTAGACTTTTGAACTGCTTAAAGACTTTGCCCTTTCTGAACTTTGATGCTGAATCCTGAATCCTTGCTGACCAGACTGATGTCCTGAGGACGAAGACTGTCTCTGCTTGCTGATCCACACAGAGGATTGATAGTGTGAATTAGAATGTCAATTATATTGTCTATTGCTTTTGTTTCTAGGTACCAACTGTGCTCTTTTGATAGAGCCATAGTTAGATGTTTTCCAAATTTGTGTTGACTAAAAATTGTTTAGCATGAAGCACAACATGGTAATTCTTATCAGGTGTTAGTTAAGGTTCTCACTAATGAAGTTTGAGCTAAGGAATACCACCTGATGTCTTTCTTTGCTGGAACTAAATGTATGTGATATCGTTTGCGCAGTTATTCTTGCTATTCATTTGCACTGTGATATAAGAATGTATAGTAGCTCAAGCCTTGAACAGATTGCATAACAGGATCTCTCTGTCTTGGTGTCTTGCTCATTTACAGCACTTATCAACAATCTGTGATGGCTATTGTCTTATCGACAACTTATTTTTCAATTCCTTTGCCTGAATCTTGTAGTCCTAAACATTTATGCAATTTCCACGAAGATGGAGAAATTGACTCTACGGGAAGTTTCCCATAAAGCTCGAGGATGAAAGCTGTTCAACAGTAGTAAACTACTTTTATCAGTTGGTTTATGATAGGTTTTTGTCTCCAAATGCATATCGTTTGCGGAGATCACTACATTCAGGCATGGTAATGAGGTGTTGCTAGCAGTGCTGGTGAAGTTCAGATGATCATCTCATGTATTCACCCATGTCACGAACTAGGTTACAAATATCAATATCATACCAGACAATCAGTATATAATCAGTGTAATGCTTCCAAAATGTAAAACCTCCTGTAAGTCAATTTCTTCATCTGCGTAGAAATCGCACCAATGTTCAAGACTACAAGATTCAGGTAAAGGAACTGAAAATTGGCTGGAGATAAGACAATATCCGTCACAGACTGCTAATAACTGCTATAAACGAGCAAGACACCAAGACAGGTATGCAGATTAAAATAACATGACATTGAACTATACCTAAAATACTAATATAAAAACCTCATGATTAGAGTCTCACCTTATTGGAACAGATGACGTAACAGTGCATGTCCTACAGCTGTATCACCACGGTGAACCAATTCTAGGCAGTAGTGCTGCGTGAACGTGTGGGTACTTTCCACGTTGCAGCACAACACATCTTTTCTAATGGCACTCCTGCAAACACAGCAGTCGAAGTGGACACTGTCCTTGTTGAGTGTGCTCTGGCTTTGGCTGAAAGTAGTTTGCCAGCCTTTGAATGACAAAACTAGATGGCGGGGAAATCCATCTTGCAATTTTGGCTTTTGTGACTGGGTTTGTTGAGTTTGATCATATGATACTAAACGTTTGTCAGTCTTACGTATTTGCAGAGTATGATGCAAATAGCGCTTGAGGCACCAGTAAACATCCAGAGTTTGGATAGACTGCTCAGCCGGAGTAGCTGGATTTGGGAAAAAGGTGTGCAGTATGATGGGCTCATTAAGATGAAATTGAGATGGAGATTTAGGTATGAATCTTGGGTTTGTCAGTGAAATGCAGAAATTATTCCTGTGTTGTGAAAGCCTGTATTTCGCTGACTCTCCTAGCGTAGGTGAGAGCTAACAGTAACGCCAACTTCCAAGTCATAAACTTTAGGTCTGCTTTATCAATGGATTTAAATGGTGGTTTAATTGGCTGGGAGAGTATTGAGATGCCATCGCAGAGGAGGAGTTCGGACCGGAGGGAAATCTCTGAATAATCTTTTCTTTAATTTTTAATTATACTCGTTGAGCAAAGGGAACGAGAGTGAGATGAATGTCTGTACCTCGAGGTTACTGTGAGGTGAACTTTGACAGATGCATGCATTACCTTTGATCTAGAGAGTGATAAGAGATAGAGCAGAATCTGCTTAGGTGATGCTTCCAAGGGATGCAAGTTAGATTGGTGACACCACACACAGAATCTTTTCCATTGTAACTGTTGGTGGATTCAGCTCTTGCTTTAGACAGGATATCTCTACAGTCCTAAGGAATGTCTAGGTCCTTAAGTTCATTGAATTGAGGAGCCATGCAAACAAGTGAAGAGAGGCTGGTTTCAGATGCAGGATCTGACCCTTGTTCATGGTTAATAATGTTGGCAGTGCTGGGAGGTGAATGGGATTGCATTCTGAAAACAGGAGAAGTTACCTGGGCTATCTGTAAGCGATCAGGAGACATCACTCTCTTCTCACTTTCCTAAGAACCTTTGCTATGAGAGGGAAGGGGGAAAAGGTGCATGCATAAATCCTGTACCAACTCATTAAAAGGGCATTCTCCCATGACCCTAGGAGCAGCTGTCAACTGGCATAGAACTGACATTTCTTGTTCTTGTCTGTTGCAAAGAGATCCAATGGCGGTGTGCCCCAGAGTGGAAATATCCTGTTTATCTGTGTTTGGTCCAGTTCCAACTGTCTTTTGCCCTGCTGAGAGTGCCCGCTATAGTGCTGACTCCGGACACATGTTCGGCCAATTCCCCAGATTCTGGGACTCTTAGGAGAGTGTTAGTAATTGTGTACCTCCTTGTTTGTTTAAGTAATATATGCTGGTCGTATTGTCTAGTCGAACCCGCACTGAGGGGCCTGATATCCTCAGAAGAAAAGCCTGCAGTGAGATAAATGGCTTTTAATTCCTGTCTGTTGATATGCCAGATTTTCTGTTGCCTCAACCACTTTACCTGAATTTGCAAGTCCTGCAGGTGACTACCCCAGCCTTGTAGAGAGACATTTGTGGTTATGATAAACCCGCGGATCTGAGGTAGAAACGTGAGGCCCTGTGACAAATGAGAAGTCTGGGACCACCACAATGGAGCCTCCTTCATGGTTGAAGTGGTAGTTACAATGTCACTAAATGATCCTTCTGTCTGGATCCACTGCTTCTGTAATTCTTTTTGCAATGGTTTCATCTTCAGTCTTGCAAGAAGTACTAGAATGATTGCAGAAGACATCATGCCCGCAAAGACTTGTACAGACGAAGTGAAGCAGACCTTCTTTTTTATAGTCTGACAGCTAGAGCTATTAGCTTGTGTTGTCTGTCCTGAGATAAATACGCCTTTTGATTGTTTACAGAAGAGATCCTAGGAACATTATAGTTTGGTTTGGAATAGTTACTGATTTCTGGTAATTGACAGTGAGTCCTAGTTTGTGAAAAAGGTTGAGACAGGCTTGTGAGGTTCTGGATGCTTGATACTTTGATGGGGCTTTTACCAGCCAATCATTCAAGTAGGGAAACACTTGGTGACCTTAGGTTCTGAGAGTGCCTGCTACTGGTACCAGGCACTTGGTAAATATGCGAGGTGCCAATTTGAGTCAGAATGGGAGGACTTTAAATTGGTAATGGGTACCGGCTACGGTGAAGCAAAGATATTTCCTGTGTTTGGGATGCATGGAGATGTGGAAATATGCATCGTGCAAGTCGAGACTCGTCATGATGTCTCTGATCACAAGGAGGTGCAGGATACCGGAGAGGGTGACCATTCAAATGATTGCTTGCGTAATAATTTGATTAGTATTTTTAAGTCCAGAATGGGCATCCATTCCCCTGTTTTCTTTCATATCAGGAAGAATGGGGAGTAGAAGCCTGTGCCCTTTTGTGAAAACAGAACTTTCTAGATTGCTCCTTTTGCAAGTATGGTAAGGGCTTATTTTCTAAGTAAGTGGAGATGAGGTGGGTGTGTTCCCCTTGGAGGCATGTTTGGCGATCTCTGCACAAATTCTATTGTATGGTCATAAGTGACCAGGTCTAATACCCATTTGTCTGATATTATCTCTCTCCATTGGGGTAGACTATTGGAGATCTTCGCACACACAGGATATGATGTGGTGTCTGTAGCCGACACCCAGTGAGGGTCACTGTTAATGGTCTGTGTCTCTACTCTGGGAGGGTTGCTTTCAATGAGGGCCTTGTTTGGTATAGGCCTTGCAGGTGGCTGACTGTACTTCTGCTGGTAAGCTGGCCTGTAATGTGCTTCAAAGTGCTGAAACTGCTGAGGACATTGGTGGTATTGTCTAAAGGTGGAAAAAAACCTTCTGCGAACTCACCAAAAGGGCAGCTTTTTATACTGCAGGGTGCAGAGGGATCTAGCTGTATCAGTGTCCAAGTTTATTGCTAGCTGTGCATCATCGATGTGCTTTCCAAAAAGCATGTCACCGTCGTAGGCCATATCCCAAACCTTAGACTGGATCTCTGACCTAAAAGACATTGATTTCAGCCATCCGTGGCATCTGCTGACCTAGCCAGTTGACGAAAGCCTGTTGAGGTGATGTCCAGTGCGTAATCTATTACATCAGAGGAGGTGAGTTCTCCCTCCTGCAGGATCTTTGTTGTTTCTTCTTTCTTGTCATCAAGGATAAGGTCTATGAGGTTGTCCACATCTGCCTATTGTAGCGAACAAGGATGGCTAGCGAGTTTGCTGCCCATACTACGTTGGCAGACATGAGGGAAAACCACTTGCCCACATTATACAGCCGACTGCCCTCCCTGTCTGGTAGTGTAGAGATGGGAGCAGAAGGGTTTTCGGAGCGACATTGCGCAGCTTGTCATATTACTGAGTCCTGTTTGGCATGACCTTTAAGGCAAGCATAGGATTCTTCCGGGGCCTTGTATTTATTGTCTACCCGGGGCAGCACTGCACCCACAGTAGCCAGGTTTTTCATTATCTTTATCCCATCCTCCCTGATGTAATCAATGTTGGGGATAGCCCAGACTGATTTACTTGCCTGTTCTTTAAAATCATAAAGGAAACAGTCAGCCTGCTTGATGGAAGTTGGGAGGTGAAATCTTGTTGCTGCTCTGTCTATCAAGTTATGAAACCTCTGATGTCCTTTGGGGGAGAATCTGACAGGTGTGGCAGTGGAGGTGACAGTGTGGGAATTAGGTAGTCATCCAATTCATCCTGTGACGGTGCATGTTCTGGTATCTCACCTTTCTCTCTTTTATCTTCCAATGAAGAGGGGTCCTCTCTTGGTGGCCCCGCTACGCTTGTCCCTGGTATTACCCTGGTAATTACAGGCGGAGGTATACTTTGAGGTGTAGATTGGACAGCTGGTTGAGGTGGTTGCACCTTCTGTTCAGTTGGTGGTTCAGGAAACCTGCTCCAATAATCCTGCAACATAGCTTGCAGATCCTGTACCAATGAAATAGGTAATTGTAGTTCCTCCTGCCGGTTGAGGTTGGTAATGTTGCTCGTAATGCCTTCTTGGCGGAGAAGCATAATATTGTTGATAATACTGTTCGTGTTCCTCCTCAATATCATCATCCTCTACGCATTTAACTAATAACAGTGATGGAGTGATGGACTGTGCGCAGGCGGAAAAGGTCCATCATCATCTAACTCCTCTATGTCTAGCAAGTGGGACGGAGGAAAAGGTAAAACTTTACTCGGGGACGTTATTGCTGGAATCAATGTAATTGTAGCCTTCTTTACTATCATTGTTGATGGTCCCATCGGCGTCGTAAACAATGCCGTCGTCTACGCCATAGTTGGCACTAGAGTTGTCGGCACCGATGAATGTTGTTTCACCATCGATGATGTCTTTCTTAGTGTTGCCGTCCACGGTGGTGTCATCGACGGAGCTGCAGTCAAAGGTGTAGTTGTTGATGGAATCTTTGACAGTGGGTGAATGTGGGAGCGTCGACGGACGACCTCGTTGTTGTTCCCATCAGCGATGGCCTCGTGGATGAGACAGTGATCACTGTTGTCGACGAGACAGCCGTCAACGATGATGTTGTTGACTGTGGTTCGAAGCACTTTTTGTTGATTCTCCAGACTTCAGAGAAGGGGTGGTGGGCTGAGAGGAGGCCTTCTCTGTGGAGATGTGGTGTCTTTTCCCCTTTTTCAGAGGATTTTTGATTCTCCTTAGATGTCCCCTGATCAGAGAACCTTGCCCTTTTTCGTGACCTCTCGGAGGTGTCACTGTCCTCGTCAGAAGTGGTGTCTTCCTGGGTTTTAGACTACTCTAGCCACAGAAGTAACCTCCCCTCTCAGTCCTTCAAAGTCTTTGAAGAGAAAGTTCTCCATACCTTGCAATCCTTTACCTGAAGGTTGGGGTAAAGGCATTCTTTATGTCAGTCACTTACATGAAGTCTCTTTCTTCTACAGTACTTGCAAGATCTGAAGAGTCCATTTCTGGAAGTATCAGACATAGATGAATTCTTAGTTGGAAGTAAGGAAATAAACTGAGCAGAGCTCAGGAGGACTACATTCACATGATGTGCGGTAGAAAATCTGAGGGATTCAGTTTCTCTTGAGAGTGTTCTACAGGGTGCTATCATCTGATTGGTCATAGTTCAAGTTTGTTCATTTAAAAAAAATACATAGATAAGTTATTAAAATGACTGTCTATTGCCATTAGGGCCTACTGTAATGATACATACTGCTATGTTATGGTACAGTGGGACTCCCACTTCGACAACAGGGAATGATTCAAGCATGAGAATCTATGAAGGGTCTAATACTGGAGAAAAGGTTACTGGACTCTATCGGTGCCAGAAGTGATGTTAAGCGACACCACTGAGGCCATTAAGCACCAGTTCTGGTGCATTGAGTTAAGTTTCCTTTTTTTCAAGCCTTCGACATAGATCCAGAGCGTAGGGAAATTTTCCTCACACAGAAACATTTTTCAGAATTGCAGTACCATGTCCTCCTCTCCCACCCTCAAACAATATGGTTTTAACCCATGTTGGGAGTGTAATGGACAAATGTCCATCACGGACCCCCAGGCCATCTGTTTATGGTATCTACGGTTCAACAATAACTCTAAGTCCTGCTCCTTTTGCCTCTCCATGCTTCCCCAGGGCCATCAAGGAGGTTAAGCACTTCATAGCCAGAGTGAAGGATGAGCGCTAACATCGAAAGTGTTCTCTACGTTTTTACTGTTCTCCATCTTTTTCTTCAGGCACGAAGTAAAGACAGCAAAAGAGGAAAGAGAAGAAGCGATCCAGAGGTAAGTGCCCTTGTCACTCAGAAAGAAAATTATAGAAATCTGATCCCCACAGAGGTTAAACAAATACTTTCCGAATAAACTTGGTTTGGGGATCTGTAGTATCTGTTGAACAACAGCTAAGCTAAAGATAGCGCCCTATCCTTGAATTAGCTCAAAATCTGAAATGGCCACATGTAACCATCCAGTGTGTTTCAGTTAAGCATATGTACAGCCAAAGAGACAACAAAAAGAACTACGGAAGGTATTCCACTGGGCATCTGTTCTAAAGTATGAGAGATGACCGCATACCATACCAAGAAGAGAACCTGTCCACTAGCCTGCAGACACCAATTTCTTGAAAGGATGCTGAGTTACCAAAACAACATATTTTGATATGGACCAGTTCACTAAGGCACACACCACTCAGCCTCCATCATCAAAGTCAGAAAGCAATCTTATACAAGAGTTAAGAGGATCACTTTTGCTTAATGTATCCTGATCATCAGAGGCAAGAAAGGGACTTGAGGTTTTATACAGTGGAAGGGAAAGCCTGAATAAATCAAAAGCATGTGCCTTAGGCACTCTTTCAGGAGACACATTCTAGAATAAAACATGACATTGTAAATTGTCCAAATTGGCAACCTGCCCATGCACATCTGCCCCCCAAGAAAATAAGTTACTTACCTGTAACTGTAGTTTTCCAGTATTGGAATCCTTCCCCATTCTCGAGATGGGAGTCCCCGATACCTCAAAATAGCAATGAAAAGAAAGACATGGACCATAAAGACCGCAGGCCCTTTAATTTAGTAACATGCCATAGTCATTATCTGAAAAAGGACTAAATCTAAGTCTGAACCAATCAGATCGCACCACCCTGTAGAACACTCCAGTGAGAAGCTTCAGTTCCTCAGATTTTTTAACACGAGTGAGAATACGTGAAACTCTACTGGGAGATAGAAGGTGAGCTTCTCAGGAGAGGAGGGTGGGTCACATGTGAATCTATGAAAGATTCCAACACTGGAGAACTACAGTTACAGGTAAGTAAATTATTTTCTTACTCCAGTATTGGAATGTTCATAGATTCACATGCCTGAATCAGACTAAACAGCAGTAAAAGCAAGCATATTCTTCTTTTAAGTGTGACATAGTTCCCCAGAGTAAAATAAGGTGTATACATAGATATTGATAAGTAGTAAAAATTTGTGTAACAAATAAGAAGATGGCAGAAATAAAGGGACGGCTCACCTTTACTTGAAAAGACGGCTTAATACCGCTTGTTCCAAAGCTGCATCATTGAGGACTGCAGAGTCCAAGCAGTAGTTTTGCGTAAAGATGTGCGCGTTGTTGCTGCTCAGCAGATATCTGACAGTGACACACCAGCAAACAATGCCATAGAACTAGAGATAGATCTTGTGGAGTGCACATGCACTTTTGTGTGTAAAGTTCTGCCAGCCTTCTGGCGACAATACAAATTAGCGCTGGAAATCCATCTGGCGATGTTTTGTTTCGATAAAGAAAAACTGTTTGTTGGAGTGCTATTGTTACGACTCGGTCGTCCCATTTCCAGGGGGCGCTGTAAGGGGACTGTCAGAAGCCTGGGAATCACCTTGAACACCTATCTAGAGTCCCTTGCTGACTCCTGTTTGTTTCTCTTTTCTCCGTGGTACACTTGTGTAGGACTACATTTGCTTCTTGGGACTGCAAATCCCATAATGCACAGCTTGGTAGTCAGGAAAACCCGGATTCTGTTTCCCATTGTTTTCAATGGGAGAAGTCCAGTTGCTCCTTTTCACTGGATCCTCTCCTCCAGGACTTGCAAGTGTCCGAAACCACACACACCTGAAACCTCTCCTGTGCAGCCCAGCTTGGAACTGCTTATAAGCAGCCATTTCCTCAAGCTCCCCGTCGTGCATTGGACTTCAATTCCTTTGTGTTACAGACCCCTTGTCGGATGGTGTTCCAGTTTTGTTCCTGTTCCTATTCTGTTCCAGCTTGATCCTGTTTCCTGTTTCTCTGCCCTGCTCCTAATTGTTCCAGCCAGAGTCTGCTCCCTACTTCTTAGCCTTGTACCTGTTTGTTTCTTCCAAAGCCTGCTCCCTGTTTCTCTGCCCTGCTCCTGCCTTGTTTCAGCCTGAACCTTCTCTCTGTTTCCCAGTCCTGTTTACTGCTCATTTCCTACTCCCTGTATTCCAGTCCTGTCCTTGCCTGTTCCAGCCAGAGCCTGTTCTCAGTTTCCCAGTCCTGTCTCTGTCTGTCCCAGCCAGAAGTTTGCGCCCTGTTTTCAAGTCCTAGACCCGCCTTTGCTTCATCCTGAGCCTGTTCCTAGTTCTTGCCTCTGCCTCTTTGTTTGTTCCCTTCTGTTTCTGTTTCTTCTTGGTTCTTTGTGTCTGGTAAGTGTTCTATCAGTCTTCACCAGTGTATACGTGCCCTCCTGTGTACTGGGGTTGGCTCCTGGTTTCCAGGAGGCAATTCCAGCCCCCATCCTTGTCCAGTGTTATACGTTTTATTTCGTGCCTAACAATGACAGTGTGCTATTGCTGTTTTCTCATGAATCGCCACTGTGTTTCCAGCTGGACCCACAAGAGCGTGTCCTGTGTATGTAAGTACTATCCTTGTTTGTGCTCTAGGGTCCAGAGACAGAATCACTTCTGCTGCCTCCTTTCTATGGGGCTGGCAGGGTGACTATCTGTAAGAGCAAACTGCACAGAGGCATTGAGATTCCCTGTCACTGTGGGAGGTTCTGCGCCTTACTCTGTGTACAACCCCAGCATGTTTGTCCACTGGTAATCCGTTTCCTGTTTGTTCACACAAGGGTTGCTCTGCTTTTACTTTCCTGTTTCCTGTGCCTATCCATAGCTGTCCTTTCCGTGTATGCCTTTAGCTGCTCCTCTGCCCCAGTGTACTACCTCTTTAGGATATTCAGTGACCTCAAGGGGTGTCCCAACCAAAGTCCTGATCAGACCCGCCCGAAACCGTGACAGAATGCACGACCCAAAAATGTCAAGCTCCCCAGGCAGTAAAGGCACGCACAGACCTAAAATGTTTTCCTATCATGTTAAGACACCCCTTTCTAAACCTATACATTCTCTGAAGACCTCTAAACAAGGCCTTAGTTTAAAGGATAGACTTGTTAAAGAAAACCATAACTTGCAAGTTCAGTACTACACTGAGTGGCTTGCTAATCTTTCAATGATAGACTATTATGTTATTTGTGACTATGACCCCCAGTCCCTGTCTGTAGAAGAATTACAAGGACGTAATGAGTTTTTGCAGTATCTATTAGCTGAAGCCAGTAAGAATGTTCATAACCGTGGAAGCGCTCTTGCTACCTCTGCACAAGACACTTACACTCAAGAAAAACTGGTCAATTCCTTGCCTCATGCTAGTGCATCCCAAGTTCACCTCCAGTACTCTGCCAAAACAAAGAACCTTGACACTGTTCAAGAAGCCACACTAGGGATTCCCTTGTTTTCTGTTGAGTGCTTCAGCCCATCTAGGCCAGTTTATCAGAATTCAAAGTGCAGTGCTGACTCTTCTAAAGACCTATCAGTCCCTCAGAGCTTTCAAGTCAGCAGGCTAGACCCTGTATCTAAGGGATCAGTAAAGACTGTGGGATTCCTTAGTTCAACTCAAATGGCTTGTGCTCCTCCCAAATTGGATGACAGTACATCAGTCTCAATTCCTAAGTGTTGTGCTGACTCGTGTAAAGATCTACCAGTCCCTCAGTGCTTTCAAGTGAGCAGGATAGAACCTGTATCAAATGGATCAGTAAAGACTGTGGGATTCCTTAGTTCCACTCAAAAGGCTTGTGCTCTTCCCAAACTGGATGATAATACAACAGACTCAATCCCTAAAAGCTCTGATAAACCCTTTTCTATTCTGAGTGGGTTTGATAACAATATGGGACATACACACACTAAAAGAGCAGTTTTGGCAGATTAAAAGGCAGATATTGGACTTCTATGATGAATATGTTATAACATACACTAGAAATCTTGCCCGTGGGCTCTTTTCATCAATGCATATTTCACTGTTGCCAGAACCAGACATTCTGTTTATCTGTAAGGTAGAAGAAGTAACAGAGCAGCTGATGGAAACTACTGCAAGGCAATTTGAAAACCTGAAAAAAGAAAATGATCACCAGCTTTGGCTTAAAGAACAGTATGCTACTTTGTGTGCCTCTCCAAAGACTTCTATAGAGCAGATTGTCCCTTCTATTAATGACAGTCAAAAGACAGCTCCAGTTATAAATAAATCAGCCTCTTCTTCAGACTCTCTCTCAGCTTGTAGTTTTCCAGAGAATATCCCTGTGCAGTTGACTGAATCTCTGACATCTCTGAGAGATTTGACACCTCTTGATTCAAAGGATGGATCAGAGTCTTCAGAAGGAAGTGTCTCAGCCCCTCTATCAGAACAAATAAAGCCAAAGGAAGAAGAGAGTTCTGATGCAAACTCCAATAGCTGCACCTTAAGAAACCAAGATATGACTTTACTGGAGATTAATGGCAAGTTGTGCAACAGTGTTGAAGAATCTGAATCTAGTGATGACAGTGGTTCCTGCCTTGCCGTGAACAAACCTGCAGATAGTGCTGTTCAAATGGCGCACACACCAGAATTTTCAGATTGTGGGGATACTCCTGCCCTTTCAAACAATATCATAGAATTTTCAGACAATAAAGAGACAGTTCCTGTTTCAAGTGAACTAATGGAATTTTCTGACCGTGAAGAAATACCCACAATTACTAAGAATGTAATGGACTTCTCAGAAAGTTTAAAAATCTCTTCTGTGTCAAAGCAAACCGTGGAGATTTCAGACAAGGAAGAAAGCCAGCAATCTGAAACTAAACAGCCTGTCATAAGAAATGAGATCCTTCACCTAGAACTGGACACAGTTGCAGCCTCAACCACTGACCCTGACCTGCTGATCCCTGCCAATGTGTATCCTGTTTCCAGCTCCACGATTAGTGAAGAACAGATCTCTGAGCTACCGGTATCTGATCTTGATGAAAAATCAGGCACACCAATGTCACCTGCTGTGTCCCTGAAACTAAAGACTCCTGAAAACCAGAAATCTGAAACCGAAGCTCAAGTGCTGAAAGATGTAATACTTCCCACTAAAACTAAAGACTTGAATTTGAATCTTGTATTAGAAGATCTGATGATAAGTACTGTTCTTAGTGTTTTATTGCAAGAAACCATCATCAATTCAAAGGCTGAAGCTGAAGATTTAGATAACAATGTAAAGGTGATTTCTGAAGAGACTCCAGTTCTATTTCTTTCCAAAGAACAATCTTTCAATGTTAACAGAGTTGAAGATGAACTACCTGTAGGAGAAACGCCTTGCAAAGAAACCATTTCTGATACCACGAACACACCACAGAGCACTTGCAATGAAGAAATCCCAGTCTTGTCTGAAGATCACCCTAAAGAATTAGTTTGTGGAACTTCTACATTTTCAGATGTTAATCCAGTTTCTAAAGACTTAAAAACTCTTGTTGATCCTGTGATTGATACTCCAAAGTCATCCAAAACTAAAGAAAATTCTGAATATTTCATGTTCACCTTGAGAACACCAGTTACCCATGTCTCCCAAGTTTCTATGCTTTGCAAGCCTCAGACCACAATCAATGCAAATACTGCTGCAGAAACAGACATATCCTGCTTGTCGGAAAGAGTTACAGACCTTACTAATACGCCAATTATGTCCTCCAAAGAAGACAGTACTGAACAGGAAACTAAAGTCCTAAAGAATACCGCCCATGATGCAATTCCAGATCTCCTTGCTACTGAATCCACTTCACCAGAAACCAACTCCATGCACTCCTCCCGTATCACTCGAACAATAAAGAGGAAAGACATCGGAGCCCATATGGGTATTAATACATGCTTTGCTCATGGGATGATTCATCTGTGGCAGGACTGTAAACTTATCAACCAAGGTTGGTGTTGGATTTTCTTGCTTTGGCTTTTCCTCTTCAACTTTTTTCAGCCAAAGGATCGCCTTCTCTTCTTGAGCAGACTGGTGGGAGGGGGTATACTGTTACGACTCGGTCGTCCCATTTCCAGGGGGCGCTGTAAGGGGACTGTCAGAAGCCTGGGAATCACCTTGAACACCTATCTAGAGTCCCTTGCTGACTCCTGTTTGTTTCTCTTTTCTCCATGGTACACTTGTGTAGGACTACATTTGCTTCTTGGGACTGCAAATCCCATAATGCACAGCTTGGTAGTCAGGAAAACCCGGATTCTGTTCCCCATTGTTTTCAATGGGAGAAGTCCAGTTGCTCCTTTTCACTGGATCCTCTCCTCCAGGACTTGCAAGTGTCCGAAACCACACACACCTGACACCTCTCCTGTGCAGCCCAGCTTGGAACTGCTTATAAGCAGCCATTTCCTCAAGCTCCCCGTCGTGCATCGGACTTCAATTCCTTTGTGTTACAGACCCCTTGTCGGATGGTGTTCCAGTTTTGTTCCTGTTCCTATTCTGTTCCAGCTTGATCCTGTTTCCTGTTTCTCTGCCCTGCTCTTGATTGTTCCAGCCAGAGTCTGCTCCCTACTTCTTAGCCTTGTACCTGTTTGTTTCTTCCAAAGCCTGCTCCCTGTTTCTCTGCCCTGCTCCTGCCTTGTTTCAGCCTGAACCTTCTCTCTGTTTCCCAGTCCTGTTTACTGCTCATTTCCTACTCCCTGTATTCCAGTCCTGTCCTTGCCTGTTCCAGCCAGAGCCTGTTCTCAGTTTCCCAGTCCAGCCAGAAGTTTGCGCCCTGTTTTCAAGTCCTAGACCCGCCTTTGCTTCAGCCTGAGCCTGTTCCTAGTTCTTGCCTCTGCCTCTTTGTTTGTTCCCTTCTGTTTCTGTTTCTTCTTGGTTCTTTGTGTCTGGTAAGTGTTCTATCAGTCTTCACCAGTGTATACGTGTCCTCCTGTGTACTGGGGTTGGCTCCTGGTTTCCAGGAGGCAATTCCAGCCCCCATCCTTGTCCAGTGTTATACGTTGTATTTCGTGCCTAACAGTGACAGTGTGCTATTGCTGTTTTCTCAGGAATCGCCACTGTGTTTCCAGCTGGACCCACAAGAGCGTGTCCTGTGTATGTAAGTACTATCCTTGTTTGTGCTCTAGGGTCCAGAGACAGAATCACTTCTGCTGCCTCCTTTCTATGGGGCTGGCAGGGTGACTATCTGTAAGAGCAAACTGCACATAGGCATTGAGATTCCCTGTCACTGTGGGAGGTTCTGCGCCTTACTCTGTGTACAACCCCAGCATGTTTGTCCACTGGTAATCCGTTTCCTGTTTGTTCACACAAGGGTTGCTCTGCTTTTACTTTCCTGTTTCCTGTGCCTAGCCATAGCTGTCCTTTCCGTGTATGCCTTTAGCTGCTCCTCTGCCCCAGTGTACTACCTCTTTAGGATATTCGGTGACCTCAAGGGGTATCCCAACCAAAGTCCTGATCAGACCCGCCCGAAACCGTGACAGCTATAGGCTACAAAAAAGTTGGGTGCATCTGCAGAAACTGCTACGTCTGCCCAACTGGAGCTTTAAGCACCAAGCAAAGAGTGTAATACTCGTTCTGCTGACGTTTGAGGGTTTGTTAAAACAACTTGAGAACCATGGGTTAATTGAGATGAAAGTCTGATGGGACTTTAGGAATAAATGTAGGGTTTGTGCATAGAATAACCCTACCATCCCTGAACTGGAAGAAAGGTTCCTGAATGGCAAAAGCTTGAGTTTCACTTAATCCTCTTGCCCAAGTTAATGTGAGGAGAGATACCTTCCAGGACAGAAATGTTATGTCCGACTTATGGATAGGCTCGAATGGATCTTTCATTAACTGTGAACGCACAGTGTTGAGCTGTCAAAGCGCAGGAGGAGGTCCCACTGGTGGGAAGATTCTGAAGAGCCCATTGAGAAACTGCTTAGTTAACCTAATAGGCCTCAGTGATGGTGTTTAGGACGATCTCCTAAAGTGAGAAATGACTGCTAGGTGAACTTTAATAGAGGTGTAAGCAAGGTGCAGCAGATAAGTAGTATCCAGGACGCACATTAGCTCTTGCCACCAAACGCAAAACCTTTTCCACTTGAGGCGATAGGTTTTATTAGTGCTGTCTATTCGAATACTAGCAAGTATGCCCTTGCAGTCTGGTGGAATGTTCAAACGGCCAAATTTGTTGAATTCAGGAGCCAACCTAATAATCAAAGTGATTTTGGATCTGGAAGCCAAACTTGTCCTGGCTCATTGTCAGGAGAGATGGGATCGGTTTCAGTCGAATGTGATTTTCTTGTGAGAGAATGAGGAGTTCCACAAGCCATGAACCAATGCTGGCACGGCCACGTTAGGGCTATGAGAATTATTTCACATGGTTCTATCTTCATTTTCCTGAGGACTTTTGGGAGGAGAGGAATTTGAGGAAAAGTGTAGGCAAAGATTCCAGACCATCCGATTGAAAATGCATTCCTCCACGTCCCTGGCTGAGGGTGTCAGCTTGCGAAGAACTGACATTTTCTATTCTGGGGAGTCGTGAAGGGGTCCAGATTTGGTTTGCCCCACTGGAAAAAAATCTGATCTAAAAGTTCTTGATCCAGTTCCCACTTGTGGCAAGATGTTTTTAGTCCATTCAGGGTGTCTGCTATAGCGTTCTGATTCCCAGGTACATGTTCTACACCTAGAAGCACCTTGTGATGAATGGACCATTCCCAGATCTGTTGACCTTCTTGGGAGAGCAGGTGAGAACTTGTGCTACCTTGCTTGTTGATATAGTGCATTGTGGTTGTACTGTCTGTCTGAATGAGTACTGTTGAGTTCAGTATTCTGAGAAGGAAGGCTTGTAAAGCTAGATGAACTGCTTTGAGTTTGAGTAGATTGATGTGAAAGCAGTGGTGAAAGGTGGCCATTTGCCACTGACCTGCAGATGCTGAAGGTAAGCTTCCCACCCTTCTACAGAAGCGTCGGTAGAGATGAGCAAAGGTGAGGCCTCAGTTAAAAATGGCAGAGTGACCAATAAATGAGCTGGTTGTGTCCACCAGAGGAGGGCTTTGGCCATTTCCGGGGTGACCTGGATGAGGTCATGGAAGGTACCCGTAGCTTGTATCCATTGGATATCTAATTCCTCATGAAGCCGATGCATTCGTAGATGACAATATGGAACTAGATGTATACAGGATGACATAATTCCCAGTAGTGATTTGTAGAGGTGTACAGAAAGTTACTTTTTTCTTTGTATTAGGTTCGCCAAAGCCATCAGTTTTTTCTCTCTGTTATGGGGCACGCTTTGGTGAGCATTGTGTCTAAAATGGCTCCTGGAATGTTTTCCGCTGTGACGGTTGAAGGACCGACTTGTCTGGATTCAGTGTGATGCCTAGTTTGTTAAACAGGTGTATGCATGCTGTTGTAGACGTCCTTGTAGCTTTGTTGGAAGGAGCTTTGACCAACCAGTCATCAAGGTAGGGGGAAAATGTGATCCTTCTGTTCCCTGAGGAAGGCTGCTACAGGTGCTAAGCACTTTGTAAAGATGCGAGGGGTGGCCTTGAGGCTGGAGGGGAGTACTCTGAACTGATAACGGCTGCCAGCTACCGTGAATGTTAGATATTTCATGTGTTTTAAATGGATAGGGATATGGAAATATGCATCCTGAAGATCTAGGGATGACATGTAATCTCCTCGGTTCAGGAGTTGCAGTATACCTTGTAACGTAACCATGCAGAACAACTGTTTCTTGAGACATTTGTTTAGATTTCTTAAATCCAGATTCAGTCCACATTGCTTTGACTTCTTCCGAACTAAGAGGAAATGGGAATAGAGACCTTTTCCTCTTTGTGATGTAGGAACGCTCTCTATCGCTCCTTTTTCTGAGCATGGTTTTGACCTCCAACTTGAGGAGTTTAAGATGTTTTTTGGATGGAGTTTTGAGGCGGAGTTGAAGGAGAGGTCGGGATGAACTCCAATGTGTGGCCGAATCTAATCAGGTCTAAGTTTTTCCAGTGCTGGAAATGGTTGGATATTTACCCTGCTACGCTGAGTGGATAAAGGAGGGAAGTAGCCAGTGCCTGTAGGAAGTCATTGGCGGCAGTTGACATCTTTGCCCTGTCTTCCTGACCTTCCCATTGGGATGGGTATATTATAGGCCGCTGATGGTTGTTGCCTTTGCTGGTACTGGGGTCGAAACTGCTGAATAGTCGAGGAATATGTGGCATAGGAGTATTGTTGGTATCTCCCTCTATAGGATGTTTGTCCTCTCCCTCGGACACCTCAAAAGGGCAGCTTCTTATATTGTAAGGTCCCCAATCACTTAGCTGTGTCTATATCTGTTTTTGTGACCTGGAGAGCCTCATCTCTGTGCTTTCCGAACAGGGCTTAAACGTCATAAGTTTATTCTAATATTTTAGTTTGGACCTCTGGCCTGAAAGAAGTAGCTTTAAGCCATCCCTCACGCCTTACCGCTGCTGCCCCACTAGTTGTCTGAATCCAGTCATAGCACTGTCCATGGCATGATCTATAATGATGATGTGTGATTACCTTCCTGTAGAACTTTTTTAGCTTCCCCCTTTATGTCCTCAGGGAGCTTGTCCAAATACAGGGAGATATCGGACCACATTTGCCGTTCGTATTGTCCGTTGCTGGCTGCACAGGAATTGAACTTGCTGGTGTGGAAAGATGTCTAGAGTAAGGTGATGATGGAGGAAAAAGTCTTCTGTAGTCCTATAACATAAATTGCAAGTCTGAAATCAGTGGTGAGGATGGAAAACACACTATCTCTTCCTGATATTGTTGTTGTTGGCAGTGTTCCTGGGGAGCATAATATTAATGATCATAATATTTGCCTTCATAATAATCATCCACTTGATATTTAATGTGTAGTTCTGAAGGGCTATGCGCCTCTCCAAAAGGTCCTTCATTCTCAGAGACTTCGTCATCAAGAAAATGAGAGGGTAGTAATTGAGACACCGTACTTGGTGAAGTGTAAGCAGGTGTGAGGATCATTAATCTTTCTTTCCGCTTTAATTTAGATTTTTCCTTGGTCGTCGATGCCATTGTTGAGGTCATCGATAATGACGTAGTCATGGCTGTGAGCGATGATGATGTTCTTGATTTTGCCGTAGACTGGAAAACCGTCGTCAACAGCAGTGTCCCCGTGGATAACAGTATCCTCGTCAACTGAATAGTCAATGTTGATGTCGTTGATGGTGTTGTAAGCTGTAGCATCAATGGTACAGGAGCATGGCTGGTTGTAGATGAGGTCATCAACGAGGCAGAGGCCGCCATCTACATAGTGATTCTAGTTGTAGTGGATGACATAGACACTGGTGTAGCTGCTCTTGTCGTCAACGGCGTCATCAATGGTGTTCTGGTCGATGGTGATGATGTTGATGATCTATCTGTCGGAGGGGCTGAAGAAGGTTTTTTTTAGAAGTATGTCTCACCTGAGGTGGAGGTATAGGGGGCTCAAAAATAGATTTTTGATGTTGTTTTGAGGAGGAACTTGAGTGCTTTGTGTCAGTTTGCCCTGAGAGAAGGTCAGTTTTTTGCAGTGACTTGGATGAACTGCAGTGTTTGTGAGAGGTCTTTTTCGATGCATTTTTTTTAGATTTCTGAGAGGAGTGAGCCCCAGTAACATCTCTACCCCTCTTAGCTGACTTTTTAGAGGAAAATGAATAGAAATCCTGGCTGTCGTCATCATCAGAAAATTGATCTTTTCTGGACTTTAGCTTTTGAAGCTATAATAGTAAGTACCCTTCACAAACCTTCAATGTTTTAGAAGGGAAAGTGTGACATACCTTGCAGTCCTTTGTGTTTTGTGATGGTTATAGACAATATATACAATGCTTATGAGGGTCATTGATGTGAAGCCTCTTCTTGCCGCAAGTACCATAGGGCCTGAAGAGCCCCTTCTTTGAGGTGTCTAACATATTCAAAGTCAGTTTGAAACACCCAAATAACAGATATAACGAGAGATATGAATTATATCTGTAAAATCTTGAGTAGAGATATTTGTAAAAAAACTTCTGAAATCAGTCTTGAACTGAGCAGAGCTCAGTGGAGACTCCCTTGTACACATGCAGTAGAAAATCTGAGGGACTGGAGCTTCTCACAGGACTGTTTTACAGGGTGGTCCGAATGATTGGATCAGAATTAAGTTTAGACCTTTTTTAGATAATTACTGACATGTAACTAAATTAAAGAGCCCAGGGCCTTTATGGTCTCTGTCTTAATTTATATTACTTTTTTAAAGTACAGGGGACTCCCATCTTGATGACGGAGAATTATTCCAGCATGTGAATCTATGAAAGTTCCAATGCTGGAGTAACAGACCAAAACCATCCAACTGGAATCCCTATTTGAGAGTCAACAACATCACTATGTTCAAATCATCTGCACAAGAGTATACTTTCCCAGACAGGTGAGCCACTAACACTAGACAATGTGACGACTCAGGACCAGAATAGTATTACTTCACTGGAAGTGTTAAAAAGAATCCACCCTCACATCTTGTTCGTATAATGCACTGCTGTAGTTTTGCCCCCAGTATAACCTGACTCTGCAGCAAATTGCTCCTAGGACTGAATCTCTGTACCCTGACATTACATCAAGTAACATCTCTGGAAATTCCTTCTGCAATATAATTGAGGACGCACTCAGTATCAACCCTCTTTCCTTACCCCGTTTGTCCACAGCCTCAGTGCAGAGCCGCACAAATTCAGGGACAGTTGTGTTCTCTCTCTGGCACAGGGCATCCAACCGGCATCCGAAGACCTGGTCTGAAAAAGGTATGAAATACAGATTAGTGCCCATAAGTGACTAATGGAGGACATAATTAATATCTTTGTCAAATATCTTGAGTGGGTGAAGAGTTGCTTGACAGTGCCAGAGTCAAAGCACTATAAAACTAGATATGTAATATTTATGTCAACGTATGATCAAGAGTGAAAATAATGGCTGGGCATCCACCTGGACACTATCACCCATTACTTTGATACTAAAAGTACCTTCCCATTGTTCAATTCTCTTACTTGGGGTTATTCTTTTATATAATTTGTTGTATTAACACACAAAAAGAAAAACCCCATAAGCCCACCGTTGTTAAAGCCACCTCTATACAATCCTGCTTACACAGGAAGTACAGTACGCATTAGTACACAACTCTGTACCACAGTTTGGCTAGAAATTCAAACCACATGCCTGCACTTGATGGTTTCCTTCCCAAATTCCTCCAAGTTAGGAAAAAAGGGGGTGAAAAGAAATATAGGAACTGTAAAAAGAGTCATATTTCCCAATCTCAGAATCCTCCACAAACTGCTTCATTTCGACCCACAAATCCAGAAGTGGAAAAACATCAACAACATGGTTTAACCTTTGTCAGGTTGAATCTCTAGCTTCCACATGCCCCTCAAGTGCAATCTTCTAATGAAGTGTCCTCTCTCTTCTGTATTTCGCTAATCATCACCAGCCAGGCACTCACTTTTGGGGGACTGATCTGTCGTCAGTACACATTAGTTAGTCACTTAAGGTGGGCTGAGCTGCCAGGAGGACCAGAAGTCAATCATCTTCTGTGCTCTTCATAACCAGGGGGCTCCTACCATGTGGATCCCCTGACTGTCTCCACTTTCACTAGTAAGTGTGGCTGCCTCCTTCCCTCCAGATTTTTGGAACGATCAAATAAATCTTCCCATTAAGAAAAAGACTGAGTGACGCAATGCTCTTACTTTACAGAGCTTGTCTCAGAGTATTCAAACACTGCCCACATTTGAGCTTGGTGTTCAAGGCTAATGTCCTTATTTCGAGCTGGCTGGGATTCTTTCTGAAGGGGGCTCGTGGCCTTATTTCTAGGGGTTCATGCCTACCTTTGATGAGCCCCTTCTCCTGCAAAGCCTTCAGTGGTGGGCGCTTCGTGATAAATCTTCTCAATCTGTTCTTCACCCGCTTCTTGTCTGAATTTTCTTGGCCTGACAGTGTTCGATATACTGAGAGGTTGAAAAAAAAAAACAATTCAACAAATGTATGCATCATCAAACAGCCTTTCTAGGTTGCAAAGCACACAGTGGTTGCTAGACTATCCTACAGATGCCCAAAAACAAAGTGGGCAGTAAAAGAAGAAGAAATCTGTCATCCCTATAAGCTTTTAGCATTAATTACTCAATCCAGAAAATCATAAAAATCAAATTCTGTTATAATCTCGTATACAATTAAAGCACGTCAAGGGATAGATAACAAAGAGGTGTTTCTAGTCCAGTTTGGAAAGCTGCAATATCTCCTTGATGTCCTAGATTCCAACTGCATGATTTAGAATTCTACAATTATCTTAAACTGAACGTGTCCATCATAAAAAGAAGTAGGCTTAGGTGAAATTGTTTACATCAGCATCATTTTGGCCAATTTCTGTCATTTTGTATTACACTTGTCAGGCAAAATGCCTGCGATTACGCCATTATTTCAAGCTGGGTAGCTGAGATGTCATCCGGGCAAAAATCCTATCACTGGACGACAGAAAGAGAGCGGCTGTTTTTCACATCATGCAGGATTATGTGATTTTTTTTTAGGGGAAAATGCATCCTCACGTCCAAAATGGACTTAAGGATCCAGTTCAGGCTAAACAAACTTTAAATGCATTGTGCGCTATAGGACAGTTCTAAATGCTGGACCTGCATTTCACCTAATTAAAGGTAGATTTCTGGCCCGGATTTTCACTCATGTACAAAACAAATGGTCCCTTGGGATTCGATTTTATTTGCCCTTACTGGTTCTTGAATGTATATTTATTTATTTTATTCATAAATACATTTTGATGAGAGGAAAGAGGAGGATCAGATTACTATATGTAGATTGAATAAATGTGTAACCTTTTTTCATGAATGAAAAATATGAACGATACATTCAAGAACCAATCAGGGTTCTACATAGTGTAAATAAAAACAGAATCCCATGGGACCATTAGTTTTCTCTTAAATGAATACCCCAACCCAGTTGGTTTAACGGAGTGGTCTTCAAAAGTTAACCGCGCCCCTTATGTTAAATTATGTTAAAAAAAAGTCATAAAGCCGCCCCCCACCGAAAACACACACACACACAATTTTTCACAATTATGCTGGTAAACTGGCAATGTTTAATATGCCTAAGCATATTTAAACATTGCCCATTTTAAAAATGCAATCAAATACACGATTGCCAAACATAATGTTCTGGTCCGCCTAACCTCACTAAAGTACCCACAGTGTGATTATCAGAAATGGATAGAAGAGGTTTGAAAAATATTCGGGGGCACTTCCCCTTTGAAACCTACTCCCTACCAGGATACAAGTGACAATAGATGTTGGTAATGGCTCATTAGAGAGTGGTTTACCGCCACTCATGTTTTTTCACTTTAAACAAAGCACTGTTATCAGCATGGTGTTTTTCTTGTCTACAGCCTGGCGATGCATCTCCACCCTCTCCGGGGTCAATGAATGCCCCCCAGGGGGGCACTCGCACTAGACTGAAGACCCTTGGGTTAACGGGTTGTTGTTATTCATATACTATTGTGAATTTCACCCAGGCCTAAAAAACAGGTAACCCAACACTCTATACATCATGGCTGTACTGCATACTTATCATTTAGCTCGGCTCCAAAATATATATATTTCTTTAAAAACAACAATGCAACTGAAGTAATCTGTTTAAGGGGAAGCGAGACAAAACTCAAATGGACTTAATCCAGTATCCTGTTGCTCAGGAGAAATGGATGTATATCTGACCTGCTTTTAAGGTCTGGGCTCGCCCCTCACACCGCGCAGCTCCTCCAGTCTGTGCCTGTGCCTCCCACCCGCCCTCGCTGCTGCCACAAGTTCGAGACCCTCTATCACCCGCAGGCACCCGCCTGCGCCTCATCCCTGGTGTCTAGTGGGGTCCGTAAGTAATGTGAGTGTGTTCTTGTTACCGTTCGTATCCTTTTTGTTTTATTGCCATTTCTGTGCTTTTTCAAAATTCTGTGTGCTTTTTAGCCTTCTCTCTGCTGCGCTGCTTTGCGCTCTCCTTCCTGCCTGTTTTCGGCTCCTCTGAGCCATCCGTTCCCACCGCTGTGTCCCTGCGGCCCTGCCCCCCTCCCACCCCAATTCGCCCTCACCTCCCACCTCCCAGCTGCTCCTCCCTCCCACCTCCCCTTCTTAATGGCGGCCCCGCTGCTGGGGTGCCGGAGGCGTGCCAGAGGCAAGCCTCTCTGCCCCCGTCCGCTCCTGGACCACGCCCAGCGCCAGTCTCCCTGCCCCTTACGCCCTCTGCATCACCAGACGCTGCTACACAGCCTACGAACTCCACGCCCTCAACCCTGCCCGTTCCACGCCTGTGTCCTAGCCACCCGGAAGCACACCAATGGACCCTTCTCCTGTCGGATGTGCAGCTTCACCTGCACCCAAGCCACCAAGCACCGCAGTAGCTCCACCCACAACCACCTCAACTCCTGCTCTGTCCACAAGCATGCTGTCGAACTCTGGGACCTTCTCACCTCAGCCTCACCAGACATCGCCTTCCTCACCGTAAAATGGATGAACCCCTCCTCGGAACCCGATTTCGCCATAGCCATCTCGGAAGGCTATAAGATTACCTGTAGAGACCGCACCAACAAACCAGGAGGAGGAATCGCCGTAGTCCACAGGAGCACCATCAAAATCTCAACCAACACCGACACCATTGATGCCGCCGAACACTTACACTTCCAGATTCACGTCAACACCACTCTCAGAGGAACCCTTGTCTACAGACCCCCATACCCCTGACCACATTTCGGCTACGCCCTTACCGACACAATCAGCAACCACGCCCTCACCTCCACGGACTACATACTCCTTGGCGACCTAAATTTTCACCTTGAGAACGCCAACGACAGCAACTCTTCATCCCTGATCGACAACCTCACCAACCTCGGCCTCAAACAACTCGTCACGACGCCCACCCACTCAGCCGGCCACACGCTCGACCCCATATTCTCCATCAGCAGCCACATTACCTTCACCCATACCACTGAACTCCATTGGACCGACCACCATTGTGTCCACGTCACCTTCCAGAAACCCACCGCTCACCACCGCCCGTAGCAGATCCCATGCCGCAGCTGGAACAAGATCTCGGAAGACTAGCTGATCTCCTCCCTCGCCCATGCCCCGCCACCCAGCACCTGCGACCCCAGCACTGCCGCCCTCAACCTCAAACAGTGGCTAGATGACTGCGCCAACACCCTCGCCCCCTCTTAGGAAACCACCCAACAACCGCACCAGCACAAAAGCTCTCGGGTTCACCGCCGATCTTCAGGCCTCCAAGAAGGAGTGCCGGAAGATCGAGAAGGTATGGCGCCACGAACAAACAGAAAGCAACCACGCTGCCCTCAAGATAGCCATCCACAAGCTTCACCAGCTCATCCGGACTACCAAAAGATCATTTTACAAAGACTGAATCGACAACAACGCACACGACAGCAAAGAGCTCTTCAGCATCATCAAAGAACTTGCCAACCCAAAGTCCTGCTCCACCGACCCCCCCCTCGCAAGACCTCTGCGACTCCCTTGCTGCCTTTTTTCACCGCAAGATCATGGACATCCAGGGCAGCTTCACCTCCCCGATCCCCATGATCACCACGTCCACCTTCAACCCCAATGCACCCAGCCACACCAACCACCTGGGCACCTGGACCCAAACCAACTACGAGGACACCACCAAGACCACGAGCACCATCCATTCCGGATCACCCGCCGACCCTTGCCCTCACTATGTCTTCAACAAAGCCAACCAAATCATTGACCCCCAACTCTGTGCTATCATCAACAGATCTTTCGAGACCGCCATCTTCCCAGAGAGCTGGAAACACACCGAAGGCAATGCCCTGCTCAAAAAACCCATGGCAGACCCTGAAGACCACAAGAACTACCAGCCCATCTCCCTTCTTCCCTTCCCTGCGAAGGTCATCGAGAAGATAGTCAATAGCCAACTGACCCGCTTCCTGGAGGACACCGGCACACTAGACATCTCCCAATTCAGCTTCCGCAAGAACCACAGCACCGAGACTGCTCTCATTGCCGCAACCGATGACATCAGGATCATGCGCGACAAAGGAGAAACCGCGGCCCTCATCCTCCTTGACCTCTTGGCAGCCTTCGACACCGTCTGTCACCACACCCTCTGCTCACGCCTCCACGACGCTGGGATCTGCCACAAGGCCCTGGACTGGATCACATCCTTCCTCTCCGGTAGAACTCAGAGAGTCCGCCTCACTCCGTTCCTGTCGAAATCCACCAAGACCATCTGCGGAGTCCCACAAGGATCCTCTCTCAGCCCAACCCTTTTTAACATCTACATGGCGTCGCCCGCCAACATCGTCCGATCTCATGGCCTCAACATCATTTCCTATGCAGAGGACACCCAACTGATCCTCTCTCTCACCAAGGACCCCGCCACAGCTAAAATCAACCTCCACAACGGACTGCAAGCCAATACCAAGTGGATGGAGACGAGCCGCCTCAAACTGAACTCAGATAAGACAGAGATCCTCATCCTCGGCTCCAACCGCTCCGCCTGGGACGACTCCTGGTGGCCGACCACCCTAGGAACCGCACCAACTCCCACCACCCACGCACGCAATCTCAGCTTCATACTAGACTCATGGCTCACCATGACCCAGCAAGTCAGAGCCATCTCATCCTCATGTTTCAACACCCTCCGCATGCTTCGCAAGACCTTCAGATGGATCCCCATCAAAACCAGAAGAACAGTCACCCACGCCCTAGTCAGCAGCAGACTGTACTACGGCAACGCACTCTACGTGGGAACAACGGCCAAGTTCCAGAGGAAAATTTTACGTATTCAGAACGCCTCCGCACGCCTCACCCTCAACATCCCACGCCACAAGCACATCTCAGCCCTACTCAGAGACCATCACTGGCTCCCCATCACAAGAGGATCACCTTCAAACTCCTCATCCACGCTCACAAGGCTCTCCACGACACAGGCCCTGCCTACCTCAATGAACGTCTCAGCTTCCATGTACCCACCCGCCAGCTCTGCTCCGCCAACCTCGCCCTCGCTACCGTCTCCCGCATCCATCGTACCACAGCCGACGGCAGATACTTCTCCCACCTCGTCGCCAAAACCTGGAACTCCCTCCCCGTCGACCTACGTCTGACCCAGGACCTCCTGACCTTCAGGAAAAGACTCAAGACCTGTCTATTCAAGCAGTAGCAACCCTCCCCCCCCCATCTCCCCAGTGCCTTTAGACCCTAACGGGAGAGTAGCGCGCTTAACAAGTGATTGATTAATTGATTGATTGACTGTTCCATAAGAGTGCCAAATTAACTACAGCGCTGAATAAGACTTTCTATGGTTCTTCAAACGGTACTGTGGGCACAGACGTGATGTAAAAAATAGACCTCTTATCAACAACCTATTGCTGGCATTGTAAATCAAGAACAGGAAACCTATGGGAAAGTCAATACATCTTTGACCACATTCAATAATATTGAAGGTATATATTACATATATTAATTGATACCTTACAGGTTTCCATCAATCATGGTCAAGCAAAGTTGTTTGGGTACACAAGTTTCTCTAACATATCTAATAAAAACAGTAGTTTGACTCTTGAGCTGTTTCTGACTATAGCACTGGAAAACATTCCTTTTAACTGAAAACAGACAAACCAACTTTCAAAGCATACCTAGTGTGCTTGTTTCATAAATATCTGTGAATGTGGTAATATACAATGATGAATAAGACACTGCATCTAGTTCCAAACCTCTCTGGGATCTTCTGGGTGAATACCTACAATTAATTCAACCGCCGTGAACTTTACATTACCACACTAATACTATTTGATATACAATGCAGTTGTGTCACTGCCCTTTTACTCATTCCAATTAATTCACAAATCCCCACCAAGTAGACCAAAACATGCTGTCTATGGTGCTTAACTTAAAGATAAATAAATAAAACAAAAAAAAATCTTGGTGCCCAAATGTTTTCTTAGGGGGTCACCACAAACTTCCATCACTGGCACAGCCACCTGCACCAACCACAGGTTGGTTTTGGTCATAATATATGGAGGTTCCTATTAATGCTTAATAGTTAATGCTTTGTATCTGGCACTACATTTTTCTAGTAGTAAGCTGGTGTTTTTAATTGTGTCACAAGGTGGTGAAAGGCCCTCATACCAAGAGCTTTTTTTCTTATAATCTTTGAACATAAGCACTGCTGCACGTAGAGTAAATATAAAGATCTCTGGTCCCCTAGCTGACCAACAACCATCTGCTCAAATTAAGTACTGGTTAGACTTGCAACTGACTCCCTTATCTATTCACGTATCCTGTTTCTGTACTTCTGTATTCTACCTAGTCCAGGAGATTTGTTATTGTTTCTACATATTTCCTTTAAAACCAATATTATTTTTTCATTTCTTTTGATATACATCTCCATGCTCATAGTTTATCAAAAGCATTGTTTTCTACCATTCCAAACTGTACTTACCAGGATCAGAATCAGGTGTGTCATTGGTAGCTCTAAATAGGGTAAGTACTTCCTCTTCATCTCAAGATGCACTTGTTTGGTTTTAAAGTGACTATTCAGTTTTGGGAGTGATGGAGAAAGGAATGATTTCTTACCTGTAATACAAGTTCTCTCTCAGGGGACTCTCCATCAAAATCATATTCACTGAATAGCCCCATCCTTGTGCGGGGACCCTGAAGCAGTTCTTAAAAAGTCACATTCACGTCACCTCACTTTAAAAAGGCCAGAAGACATATGTGACACAGATATTTACATTCTGCAGCTTTAAAACAGGCTATTTTGACCATCTTATTTAAATACTTTAGATTTTAGATGGAAAAAAAGGATAACATCTGTAAGAGTCACTCGAGAAAAATAAAAGTGACATTTTAAAAACGTCCTTCACATACTCTTTTTACTTCTTTTTAAAGTAAAACAGGAGAATATGTTGCAATGTAGCTGTATAGGCTGCAGCACTGAAAGGAATGAGAATAGGACACTGTGCCTTTAAGGACTCTTGGCTTACAGTGTCCCATCCAGCCATGCAGGTGACAGTTTACTCAGTTTGTTTTGGACAACCACAATAGCACTGTAGAGTTATATTTACTTTTATCGCATCCCTCAGGGAGGAAGGTTGCCTATGTTTTCCATGGAGAGTCCCCTGAGAGAGAACTAGGATTACAGGTAAGAAATCATTCCTTCTCTCTCACTGATCTCCATTGATAATAATAAGCAGTGAATAGATTAGCAAACTAATTCCCACTAAATCTGGGAGGGAGGAGATAAAAAAAGGAAACAGCAGAATTAGGCTAATCAGTTTCTGAGAGAGGCTTGCCGGACATAGGCATCAGCCCTAGCATCCGAATCAGAACATTAATATCTCATAAAGGTGTGAATCTCCAAGTTGCAGCTTTGCAAATTAGAGCAATTGGGATGTTCGTAAGTAATGCAACAGTAGCTGTTTCACTGCTGGTGGAGAGAGTCCTGTGTCTACCACACATGTTTTTGTTAGCCTTCTGGTAACAAAAGACCATGCAGAAGAGAATCCTTAAAGACAAGGCTTGTTTAGAAGGGGCAAATCCTATCCACAAACGACCATAATTGACAAAAAGTTGTTGTGACTTCTTTAAAGGTTTTGTTCTATTTAGATAAAACTTTAACATTCTTCTAACATCAGGAATATGGAGAGACCTCTCAGCAGGAGAAGGGTTTTGCAAAAATGTAGATAATGCAATAGTCTGAATAAAGTGGAGATCTGGGACTATTTTAGGAAGGAATTTAAGATAGGTTCTCATCACTGCTCCTTTGCTATGGAATACTGTGTAAGGTTAATGTGAGCATAGGGCCTGTATTTTGCTAACTCTGGGAGCAAAAGTAATTGCTGCGAATAGGGAAGCTTTCCATGCTAAGTTTTGGAGAGAATATTTATGAATGGGTTAAATTAAGTTAATATTTAACTCCCATGGAGCAGGCTTTCTCCTAAGAGGAGTACATATATTTTTAATGGCTTCTAGAAAATCCTTGACCATAGGCATTCTTAAAAAGAACATTTGTGAAGGGCATTTTCGATAGGCTGTGACTGCTGTGAGATGAACTCTAGCAGAGGAGCATTGCAACTTTGTTTAGGCTAGCTGGAAGAGGTTTGGAAGAACTGCCTGTTCTTTACAAGTAAGAGGACTGAAATTGTTCTGAGAACACCAGATGCACAATATTTTCCACTTGAAGGAATAGGAAGTTCTAGTGGATGGTCATTTGTCTTCTCTCAGAATCTTCATGCATTCCTGAGAGAGATTCAGGTGGCCATTTTGCAGGAGGTCAGGAGCCATGCAGCCAAGTTCAATGAGTGAAGGTTGGGATGTTGAATCTGGCCTCTGTACTTCTGAAGGAGATCAGATTGCATGGCAGTTTCCTGTGTGGACACTCTGAGGGGTGAAGGAGATCCATGAACTAGCATTGTCGGGCCACTCTGGAGCAATGAGAATCATTTTGGCCTTCAAGTGTAACAGCTTGATAATCGCTGTTGGCAGTAGGGGAATTGGAAGAAAAGAGTACAGAAATTTGCCTGACCAGTCGATCCACAGGGCATTTCCAAGTGTGCCTGGTTTGTAAAACCTCAAGGCGAAGCTTGGGCATTTCTTGTTTTCACCATCTGTGAAAAGATCTATTTGGGGAAAACCCATATACAGAAAATGTTGTGAAGTACCCATTCACGATTTTCATTAGTGATTTTGGTGAGAGTGTCTGCTTGAGCATTATGGCCGCTGTAATCTTGAGATTTCTGCACATGAGCCTCTTACAGATTGTTTGTGCTTCCAGGGCCAGAGGTTTGGGTCTTGTCGTTCCCCTTATTCAGATAATGCATGGTTGTTGTATTTGAATGAACAAGGAGAGAATTGATTCTGAACGAAGGGGGAAAAGCCTTCAGGGTTGGATGGACTGCCCTCAGTTCCAGAAGGGTAATGTAGTAAGACTTGTCCTTCTGAGACCAAATGCCTTGTATCTATAAATGGTCCATATGAGCACCGGAACCTGTTAGAGAGGCATCCGTCACTAGTGATTGAGTCAGGAAGTATTGATGAAAGTTTTCTGCTTTGAGAACCTTTTCTGAGTAGCACCACTACCTGGTTTGTATTGCTCTGCCTTCCCATCTTCCTAAAAGTTGATCCCATTGATCCACTAGACATTGTTGGAGAGGCCGCATAAAGAGACGTGCATTTGGAACATGAAAAGCAGCAGAGAGGAGACCTGTCTCACTGTTGGATGGGCTATTGTCTTCAGAGTGTGACATCTCTAATGAATAGATAATTGACTCTCCTTCAAAGGAAAGGACCACACCCCGATAGCGTAGAGAATGCACTGGGTTTGAAATGGGTTTGTTGTGGTTCACATGCAGACCCAGCCAAATAAAAGTCATGACAGCCAGACTTGACTTGCTTGTTGATACGAAGATGCCTTGATGAGACAATCATCTAGATATGGAGAGATTAATATTTTCATTTTTTTGAGGTGGGCTGCTACCACAGGCATGTATTTGGAAAATGTCAGGAGTGCAGATTCGAGTGTGCAAGGAAGTCCCTTGTATTGGTAATGGTACCTTGCTACAGTGAACCTCAGGAATTGCCAATGTCTCTTGGCTATCAGGATCTGAAAGTAGGCATCTTGTAGGTCTAGTGAACATAGCCACCCTCCCTGACGAATTTTGGGGTAGATTTGGTGAAGAGCCAACATTCTGAATTTATCTTTGTGAAACCACTTGTTCGTTTTCTTGAGGTCTAAAATAAGTCTGTACTCATTTTTTGGACCTTTCTCTTTTATTAGGAAGTCTGAGTCAGGCAGGCATGGCGGTATAATGTGTGACTGTAGGTTTATTCAAAAGTAACAGGTTGGAAACCATAAACTTCTTAGGTATTGTTCTTTTTATTCGGGTGTATTTTCACAACATGCGAGTGACAGCAATGTTTCTTCTCCTCTTCTTTTCAGGTTCAGGGAGGAAGGACCGCCATGGATGAAGCATGCCCTTCAGTTTGAAGAGGAAATCGCCACAAGTAAGTGTTTTGTTGCTTAGGTTCAGCCTTGGTACACAGGGGATGGGCTTGTGAGGGAGAACACCATTTCTATTCCTGTTCCACCACCATGTGTGTTACTCTGTTCTAAGACCTTTATTATTTAACCTACAGGGAGTGCAGAATTATTAGGCAAATGAGTATTTTGACCACATCATCCTCTTTATGCATGTTGTCTTACTCCAAGCTGTATAGGCTCGAAAGCCTACTACCAATTAAGCATATTAGGTGATGTGCATCTCTGTAATGAGAAGGGGTGTGGTCTAATGACATCAACACCCTATATCAGGTGTGCATAATTATTAGGCAACTTCCTTTCCTTTGGCAAAATGGGTCAAAAGAAGGACTTGACAGGCTCAGAAAAGTCAAAAATAGTGAGATATCTTGCAGAGGGATGCAGCACTCTTAAAATTGCAAAGCTTCTGAAGCGTGATCATCGAACAATCAAGCGTTTCATTCAAAATAGTCAACAGGGTCGCAAGAAGCGTGTGGAAAAACCAAGGCGCAAAATAACTGCCCATGAACTGAGAAAAGTCAAGCGTGCAGCTGCCACGATGCCACTTGCCACCAGTTTGGCCATATTTCAGAGCTGCAACATCACTGAAGTGCCCAAAAGCACAAGGTGTGCAATACTCAGAGACATGGCCAAGGTAAGAAAGGCTGAAAGACGACCACCACTGAACAAGACACACAAGCTGAAACGTCAAGACTGGGCCAAGAAATATCTCAAGACTGATTTTTCTAAGGTTTTATGGACTGATGAAATGAGAGTGAGTCTTGATGGGCCAGATGGATGGGCCCGTGGCTGGATTGGTAAAGGGCAGAGAGCTCCAGTCCGACTCAGACGCCAGCAAGGTGGAGGTGGAGTACTGGTTTGGGCTGGTATCATCAAAGATGAGCTTGTGGGGCCTTTTCGGGTTGAGGATGGAGTCAAGCTCAACTCCCAGTCCTACTGCCAGTTCCTGGAAGACACCTTCTTCAAGCAGTGGTACAGGAAGAAGTCTGCATCCTTCAAGAAAAACATGATTTTCATGCAGGACAATGCTCCATCACACGCGTCCAAGTACTCCACAGCGTGGCTGGCAAGAAAGGGTATAAAAGAAGGAAATCTAATGACATGGCCTCCTTGTTCACCTGATCTGAACCCCATTGAGGACCTGTGGTCCATCATCAAATGTGAGATTTACAAGGAGGGAAAACAGTACACCTCTCTGAACAGTGTCTGGGAGGCTGTGGTTGCTGCTGCACGCAATGTTGATGGTGAACAGATCAAAACACTGACAGAATCCATGGATGGCAGGCTTTTGAGTGTCCTTGCAAAGAAAGGTGGCTATATTGGTCACTGATTTGTTTTTGTTTTGTTTTTGAATGTCAGAAATGTATATTTGTGAATGTTGAGATGTTATATTGGTTTCACTGGTAATGATAAATAATTGAAATGGGTATATATTTTTTTTTGTTAAGTTGCCTAATAATTATGCACAGTGATAGTCACCTGCACACACAGATATCCCCCTAACATAGCTAAAACTAAAAACAAACTAAAAACTACTTCCAAAAATATTCAGTTTTGATATTAATGAGTTTTGTGGGTTCATTGAGAACATGGTTGTTGTTCAATAATAAAATTAATCCTCAAAAATACAACTTGCCTAATAATTCTGCACTCCCTGTAGTTATGTTCCACTAGGCTCTAATAGCCAAATAACCCCGTCACAAATCATATAAGAGGAACAATGATAATAAAGAAAAACACAAATTCGGAGCACAGACAAGGAATTGCCCTTGGTGCTCGCTAGCATTCAGTTCTGAATGATTCCTTCTTTTGGGGAGACCATACTTTGTATCATACTGGCGGCCCTTCTGCAGCTATAGTGTTCACCCCCTGGTCAATGGCCATTCCCAAAACCCCACCGTCCCCCAGGAAATGCCTACATACCCGGGCTAGCCATGCACCTCCAGTAATGTGGCGGGGCAGCTCGTGACAATGGTGCCCTCCTGGTGTTTTCCCATCTTCTTTGACGGTTCCTTGGACCCCCTCAGCAGTGGGGATTCGCCATGGTAGAGCGTCTTGCGTCCCTTGGTACTCCTTGTCGGTTGTCTCCGTTGCTGGATCCGTCTTCTCCAAGAGTGATGCTGTTCCGGCATCACTGTGTTGTTCCTCTTCCGGAATGATTGGGCTTCTACTGCTGGGCAGCCAGAAAAAGAAGGACTCTATTCTCAGAGGGCAGAGGTCACACCCCTCTTTTTCCTGGAACACTGCCGGAGCCTTAAAGGGGCAGGCATCCCAACTAGCCTGTGAAAAGAGCAAAGACGCCTCTTGTGATGCGTGAGTAGAGGGGAAGGGCCATGGTATTGACCCAGCAATGCCCTCATCCCGTCACAAATTCACAGGAATACAATCCCATTCCTCTCAAGCAAGATTAAACCTATTTCACTGAGTGTTTCTGCAAGAAGACAGCAACTTTTTGTTGCAGTTTTTATCCCGATGATAAAAGCTTTAGAAGCTCATCTTTTTTAACTGGAGATAAAAAGAAGAGAGTTGGGCTTAGGACCCATCTCTGGTGGCAGCATACAAGTAACTAGGGGGAAAGAGAAATCTTTTAACCTAAAACTCCTCAAAGGAGTTGTCCCACCTTATACAGGGGGTGATGATATTACCAAGTGGTGTTCTGCCTATGAAAGAGTCTGCGTAGCCAGGGTTATTTATAGAAGACATTGGGGCTCTCTGTTGTGGGAACCGTTCTCAGGAAAATGCAGGGATAGACTCGTGACATTTAATGAGGCAGATGCCAGGTCTAATTACTTCATGAAGGCTACCCTGATTGAGGGCTTTGGACTTACAATGGAAGACTACAGAATTTAATTTAGGGAGACTCGAAAAACCCAGAGTCAGCCCTGGGTAGAATTTGTGGACTATTCAGTAAAAATGCTGGGTGGCTGGTTTGAAGGTAACAAGGCACAGGATTGTGATGAGATTTATAATTTAATTATGAAAGAGCATCTTTTGAGTAATTGTTACAATGAGAAACTACATCAGTTCCTGGTGGAACTAGGTCCACTTTCTCCTCTAGGGTTTAGGAAGAAGGCTGACCACTGGGTCAAGACAAGGGTGACCAAGACAACCACCAGTGGAGGAGACCAAAAGAAATAGGCCAAAAAGCCCCCAAGGGAAAGAAGGTAACCAAAATAAAACAGTCTTCATCAGGCCCCCAAAAACCTTTTCAGGAGAATGGGCCAGAGACTCCTCACAGCCTAAGGGTGGGTACAAAGGAATGAAACTTTGATCCCAACAAGGCATAGTGCCATGATTGCAAAAACAGAGGGCACCGAACTGGAGACCCTAGTTTTAAAAACAAAAAAAATGCCTTTAGTCTACCTTCAGTAAATGCAATTGCCAATCTCCAGATGGGAGCACAGTTGTGGTCTGACCATGTCACTGAATCCACAGAGGCAACATTAGTCACAAAGGGAGGGGTAGACTTATCCTGTGCTGCTTGGCCTACTAACATGCAAAAATATAGGCAGACCCCTTTGATTAATGGGAGCAAGGTAGAAGCATTGAGGGACACAGGGGCTAGTGTCACCCAGCACCTGGTCCAGTCACATCACTACCTGTTAGGGAAAACCTATCCTGTCACCAATGTTGACAATGTCACAAAGATACATCACATGGCAATGGTATTGTTTGACTGGGGGGAGTAGTTGGACAATAAGAAGTGTCTGTGTCCCCATCCATGCCCATGGACTGTCTGCTTGGAAATAATTTGGAGCAGTCTCCATGGGCTGAAGTTGAACTGAGGACTCATGCAGCAACAATTGGGCTCCCAGAATGGGACTGTGTCAAAACAAGGGCACAGAGCTAACTCCAGAATGAATGAGAGGTATTGGCTCCTGGAAGAATGGACCAACTCTCCAAAAGAAAAGGCAAGAAGACTGGGGGGCAGCTTCTGAACAGACCACAAGTCAGAACTCTTCTTCCCAGGAAAAGGACTTGTTCACCCCAGAGGGAACTGAGCCTGCAGAGCTTGGGCCTTACCACCCAGAGCTCTTGGGACCAGGGGGACACTCTAGAGAGGACCTGTGCCAGGGACAAAAAAACTGTCCCACTCTTGAAGGCCTGCGGCAGCAAGCTGCACAGGAAGAAAAGGGAACTGTCAGTGGTACCCACAGGGTTTATTGGAAGGATAGACTCCTGTTCACTGAGGCCAGAGACCTCAAGCCTGGTGCAACCAGGAGGATGGTAGTGCCCCAGAAGTACTAGGAGTTTCTTCTCTCTCTAGCCATTGACATTCCCCTAGCTGGGCATCGGTGCCAAAACAAAACCTGGAAATGGCTAGTTAATCACTTTTACTGGCCTGGAATATCCCAGAAGGTGAAGGACTTTTGTCAGTCCTGTGTCACCTGCCAAGCCAGCGGCAAGGCAAGAGGCTACCTGAAGGCTTCCTTAATCCCACTACCTGTGCTTGGAATGCCTTTCGAAAGGGTAGGGGTTGACATTGTGGGCCCCCTTGACCCTCAAACAGCTTCAGGAAATAGATACACTTTAGTGGTACTGGATCATTCCACCAAATACCCAGAAGCCAGTACTTTTAGGACCATCACTGCCCCTGCAGTGGCTAAGTCCCTCCTTGGTATTTTTACTAGGGTTGAGTTTCCTAAAGAGGTAGTTTCAGTCTGAGGTTCAAACTTCATTTCTGCATGGGGCTGTTTAGCGACTTGTAGTTTTCAATGTCAGTGTTCATGTCGGCACCCAGCTTATGCAATGTATGGTGCCAAACAAGATTTTCTGTGACAGTATTCCATTACTCTATAGGTTCCTGACCTCCTGATGCCAATACCGATGTTAATGCTCCTGGTGCCCATAGAGCTACAACCTCATGATCTAACTCACAGGGAGCAGCTGTGGGAGGCCCGCTGTATGGGTGATGTTTTTTCGTAATCATAATTATTCGAGAGAGGGGGATTTGAGGTGGAAGATATCTTATAGACTCCTTGCTTCCTTTAATCAGGGGAGCCTGAGAATTTTGAAGGGGGTCATCTGAGCCTTGGTGTTGGGCTCCACTTGGGCCCATCTCACCACCTTGCTTTCTTGATGTCTGAAAAAAGTATGTTATTTTGTGGAGATCTGGTTGTTGGGGTGGACCCTTGTTCCCTTTCGAATTTTGGAGGCCGCTCTGAGACTTATCTACTACTTCTCGAACTACTTCTCGTGCCACTCCTGTTGCATTTTCCATATTCAAGTTGCAATCATCTACAGATGAGCACCTGGTATAAGTATTGTTTGTGCTAGTGCTCCTGGTTGCCCTGGATGCACTGTTTGCCCTTCATTTTGATACTGCTTCACTTGATGCTGGATCTCTTGCCTCTTGTTCTGCCCCATCTCATTCTGAGGTGCTGGAGGGAGGTTTAGGATCTTAATAAAGACAGGGGCACAAGCACGCCCAGGTGGCCACCTCATCCTCTTTATGTCACTATGGATGGTGGGTGGAGTAGAGGATTCTTGCTAGTCCGTGCTGCTAGGTGACGAATAGCAAATGTCCTGGGTGGTAAAGCTGGCAAAAGCTGGCTCTCCGGGTCCCCCACCCCAAGCACCACCATACGTAAGGAGCACTTCCAATTATTCTCCGCTTATACTGCACCGGTTTGTACTGCAACGTACACAATGCCCAGGGTCCGGGGGGTCAGGGAGCATGAGCACGGCATCACCTCACCCTTTTGCAGTTACCCCTTGTTCTATTTCTGATCTATTCCTCGTGTATGTAGTGTGGTATATTATGGTATGACTTAATGGCTAAGTGACGTGGGCACTAGCACGCTGGTGGTGCTGCCTCAACCTCCTGACACTCACCCCTTGCATCCTTGTTAATGTACCACCCATTTATGCCTTGCACAGTATTTCAACGTGCTACAATGTACATTTCAGATTACTTTTTCACAGTGCTTAAAGGAGCTTTAAGGTGTTTTAAGACACTTTTTTAAATGCAGGGCGTTATGTAGAGTGCAATCTAATCAATAACCAGCAGTCAGTGTACAGCAGTGAGAAATACAGCAGTCAGAAGTAGGGAGAGACGGTGAGGGTGATCATACTTAAATAATCTACAAAAAAGGAGGCTAGCCAGGCCACAAGACACACCCAATCCTCAGCCGGCCCACTTCTGTGACGTCTGGCCACATCCACTCACCGACAAACACTGACAGGAGGACCTGGTGCTGGACTCTCTCTCCTACGCTGCTAAGCACTCTCTCCCACTCACTTCTGCCCACTCCTCCTCCAACTCCTTAGGATTGAGCAGTTGCGGCTATGGCGGCTGTAGCACACGGAAGGAACATGGAGCATTTAATCAAGAACTGGGCCCCCAGACAGGTCAGCATCAGACCCCCTGGGCGAGCCCCAGACATAGAAAGCTGTGTGCTGCAATCCATGAAAAAAGACGCAGTCCAAAGGACCTAAAACAGCGTCCCAACCAACGGCTCCAACTGGCTACTTCTGCTCTGTGCATATGCTCTGTGCTCTGTGCTCTGTGCACTGACTCCGATTCAGCAATGATCCACCCTCAATTTCAATTTGTGTAGTTCTCGGGTGGAGGAAAACAGATGGGAAAACATAGCCAGAGTAGGAGGAGTGGCCATTCCCAGCCTGCACCACGCCTCAGGTGTAGCAGGCGAGGTGACCACCCTATTTCATGTTACTCCATCTTGGATGGTAGAAAAATAGACAATCACAGTTAGGGATGTGACCCCTTCCCACAGGAATTGGCCACTTAGTGGGTGAAGCCATCCTAAGGTAGGTGGCCCATTGGCCATTACCAGGAACTCCCCCTAATGCCCACTAAATGCAGTATTCAGTGGGCATCCCTAGACCTACAGATCAGATTCGACAGACACAAGAAGACCCTAGGCACAAGAATAGAAGTCCTACTGCAAGAATAAAAAGGTGCCAAACCCTGCCTGCTGCTCCTAGGAATTGACAATCACCACTGAGGAGTTGCATGGAAACCTGAAGTACTCTAAAAAAAAAACAGAGCACCTCAAGCCATCTGCAAATCACTGAGAACCTCCCTCAGAGTGAAGGTATCACTCTCCTGCAACCTGCAAGCAAGGACCCAGTGAAGTCCAGTTCACTGAATGGCTGCTGACCAACGAAGCGGACCCAGCAGCCTGACAAAATCCACATGACAGACCCAAAGGACAAAACCTACCAGTGTGCCAAGTTTGGTGGCACTGCTTCAGGGCCTGAGCTGTCCCATTGCCCGGGTTACTGGACCCCCAACATCGGGCACCCAGAAGCAAAGTCCACTCCGCCTGGCCCACAGCACATCTCGATGACCTTGACTTAAAAATAGAAGGTGACACTTCCTGATTTTATATGCAATTTAAAAGTTTTTCCCATTTATTCGTATGGTGCATAACTAAGCACAAAAAGCATATATTTTCTAAACTTTGAAAATCATAACAAAAGGTGTGATGATCTTGGTCTTAAAATTTTTAGAAAAATCTGAAGGATTTTTGTGAATTGGTCTTGAGTTATTATCCCGAGTGTGTGTCCACATTTATTGATACTGTGAGTACAACAAATGCTTAGCTCATCTCCAAGATAAGCCCAACTGCTCGCCCACACTATCACAAAAACAGGGCATTAGGTGGTCTGCTTTTTACCTTTGGATACCAAGGTGGGGTTGCTTGGACTCTCTGCACAGTGCACGTAATTTTCATACACTATATAGAAAGCCAGCCTTCTATAGTCACTCACACAGCCACTCACTTACTCACCCATGCAGCTACTCACATGCCTATTTATACACCCATACAGACACTCACACTCCCAGTCACACACCCATACAGGCACCCACTCACACATGGATACACAGTCACACAACCACTCACATAATATATGTTAGAAATAGTGTCACTCATTAGTAGTACAGAAGGTATACTATTTTAACTTTTGTAGTACCTTGGTATATATGCTTAACACTCATAAACGTTTAGAAAACACAAGACTGGATGATGTCATCAGTGATGTCACTGACCATGTCATGAGTGATGTAATATGTGAGGTCATAACCAGTGCATTGTGGTGTGTAGATAGCTCAGGTAACTATAACTGCTAAATTTCACTGGTTTTGTAGGAGTGCCAGCCTAACTATAACGTCCCTGTAACCTTTGTTTTTTCTGTGAATTTCCAAGGTTTTTTAATTCTATTTTCATTTTCTAACTGTAATGTCCATGTCACCTTTGGGTTTTTTCAGTGAATATATATGTATGTATATATATATATATATATATATATATATACACACTCACACACACACACACACACATATATATATATGCACATATATGCTGTATATGAAAATATTGTTATAAGAAGTTTAACTAGTATTCAAAGTAACAGAGGTTTTCCTTTTTTAAAGAGATGGCAAGCAATGCCTGCCCAACAGCTGCATCATTGTGGTGTGCCGATTCCAGGCAACAGTGCTGCATAAATGTGTGGATGCTCTTCCAAGTCACAGCACAGCATATCTTTTCCAATGGAACACCCGCAAACAGGGCCATTGAGGTGGACGCTGCCCTCATGGAGTGTGCTTTTGTTTTTGCTGTGAGTGGTTTGCCAGCCTTGGAGTGACAAAACTGGATTGCAGAAGAGATCTACTTTGCAATGGTTGCCTTCATGACTGGTTCTCCTTGTCAAACTTGAACATAAGTGATCAACAGTTGTTAAGTCTTACGAACCTGCTTGGTGCGATCAAAGTAGAATCTTAGGTATCCTTTAATGTCAAGCGGATGCAATGAGCTCTCTGCTGAAGATGTCAGATTTGGGAAAAAGGTTTTCAGTATGATTGGTTCTTTGAGATGAGACTGCGATTAAACCTTGGGAATTAATTTTGAATTAGTCCTAAGAATTACATAATCCTCTCTGAGGCATAGAAAAGGTTCCTGTGTTGTGAGCGCTTGTATCCCGCTGACTCTCCTGGCTGACATGAGCGCAAACAGTGCTTGGGAGAATTTTTAGGTCTGCCTCGTGAATGGGTTCAAACGGATGTTTGATGAGCTGAGAAAGAACTATATTTAGCTGCCATTCCAGGTGAGGGGCACAGACCGGAGGAAAAACCCTGACAACAATCCCTTCATGAATTGTTTGATGATCCTTGTGGAACACAGTGAAAGAGAGCTGGATGAGCGTCTATAACTTGATATTGTAGCAAGATGTACCTTTATATACGCATGCACCAAACCTGCACGAGCGTGAGAGAGAAGTTAACGTAAGACCTGCTCTAGTAATGTTTCTAAAGGATGCAGATTGGATTGTTGACACCATAAGCAGAACCTTTTCCATTTCAGTTTGTATGTACTGGTGGTTGAGTCCGCTCTCGCTTTTGAGAGGATATCCCTGCAGTCTTGTGTAATTTTCTGATGCTGGAATTCATGGAATTCAGGAGCTGTGCGCATAAGTGGAGAGAATCTGGGTCCGGATGTAGGATCTGGCCCTGGTTCATCTTAAATAGCATTCTCATGGTTGGAAGGCAAATGGGCGCAGACTCTGCCAGAAGACAAAGCTCTGTGAACTAATATTGCTGGAGCCACATGGGAGCAATCAGGATGAGGCAACATCTTTTCACTTTCATCTTTTTGTGAACCTTTTGAATGAGAGGTATTGGTGGAAAAGTGTATGCATAGACCCCAGGCCATCTGATCAAAAATGCATTCCCCCATGACCCTTGGAGTGGATGCCGGCTGGCATAGAACTGGCATTTGTTGTTCTTGTTTGTCACGAAAACATCCAATGCTGGCTTGCCCCAAAGGCAGAAGACTTTGTCCAGCTGCGTCTGATTCAGTTCCCACTCATGGCAACTGTCTTTGGATCTGCTGAGTGCATCTACCAAGATGATGTTTGTTCCGGATACATGCTCAGCCCTGAGTGTGATCTTATGTGTTGCTAGCAAGTCCCAGAGTTCTTCTGCTTCCTGGGAGAGCATTAGCGATCTTGTACCGCCTTGCTTGTTGATATAGTGCATGCTGGTCGTGTTGTCTGTGCGTACCAGCACTAAAGCACCTGCTATCCGTGATAGGAAGGCTTGGAAGGTGAAAAAAATTGCCTTGAGCTCTAGGTGGTTTATATGCATGGTCTTTTGGTGGGCAGACCATTTTCTTTGAATCTGAGGCCCTTCAAGAGATGAGAGGTCTGGGACCCTCACACTAGTGTTTACACCATCCTCAGTGTGTTACTGACTAGGTCCTCGAACAATCCTGTAGTCCGAATCCAATGTTTTTGAAGTTCCTCCTGTAATGGTCTCATTCTCAGGCGTGCTAGAGGGACTAGATTGATTGCAGAGGACACCATGCCCAGGAGCCTTTTGTACATGCTCACTGAAACCAAAGTGTTCTGGAGAGTGTGATAGCCAGCATTTTAGTCTATGTTGTATGTCCTGGGAGAAAAAGACTTTGGCCCTCATTATGAACAAGGTGGGTTGTCCCGCCATGCCGGCATTGGCGGCTGAAATCGCCAGCTGGCATGGCGAGACAACCCGCTGCATAATGAACCGGGTGAGGCCCGCCATCGGCAGCCCTCACTCACTGCCAGGCTTCCACCGTCAGGCAGCCTGGCGGTGAGTGGAAACACTATCCGACAGGGTAGCTGCGCTACCCTTCGGATAATGTTTCCATATCCACCAGCCTTTCCCTGGCAGGTTCACCTGCCAGGGAAAGGCTGGCAGAGGGGGTGCCCCCGGGTACACCTGGGGGCCCCTGCACTGCCCATGCACTTTGCATGGGCAGTGCAGGGGCCCCGGTGCAGTGCCCCCTCGTGCAGGTCCCTGCCCGATTTTCGGGCAGTGATCTGCGCAACGCGTGCAGCTGCACCCGCCGCACAGAGGCATTGGCGGCGGCTCCATGTGGAGCCACCGTCAATGTCCCGGCCTGGCCTTTCTGGGAGCCGGCGGGCAGAAACAATGTTTCCACCCGCCAGCCCACAAAAAGGTTCTTCATTTGGCCGGCGGGGTTACGGGGTCGCTGGCGGTCAGTGTTTTGACCACCAGCATGAACACCTTTGTCTTGGATGAGGTGTCCAGGATGGAGCCCAGAAACATTATCTGTTGCGTTGGAGTAGTCGAGGAATTCTGATGATTTATTGTAAGACCTAGTTTGCGGAATAATGTGATGCAAGCTTTTGTAGCCTTGGATGCCTGCAATGGTGTTTGAGCTTGCAGCAACTAGTTGTCTATGTAGGGGAATCCTTGATGACCTTCCTTTCTGAGAGAGGCTGCTACCAGGGCAAGGCATTTTGTAAAATTGCAGGGAGCTGATTTGAGGCCGAATAGAAGGATTCCGGACTCTGATGGCTACAGTGAATCGAAGATATTTGCGATGCTTGTGATGTTTGAGAATATGGAACTATGCATCCTGTAAATCGAGAGTTGTCACATAATCTCTGTGGTTCAGGAGATGCAGGATGTCTGAGAGAGTGACAATTTGAAAGGATTGTTTTCAAAGATATTTGCTCAACCTTCTGAGGTCTAGGATGGGTCTCCATTCCCCTGATTTCCTTCTGATGAGGAAAAAACAGGAGTAGAAACCCAGGCCCTTTTGGGGAAAAGGAACTTTTTTGATTGCTCCCTTGGCAAACATGATGATAGCTTCTTTTTTCCAGTATGTGAAGATTTGGGAGGTGTGCTTCCCTTGGTGGATGATTTGGCTGTTTGTCGATAAATTCCAGAGTATGGCCATAGATGATGAGGTCCAAATCCTATTTGTCTGAAGTTATTTGCCACCAGTAATAAAGGTAATTTGAAATGTTCGCACCAACAGGATGTGGGGGTAGCCAGCACCTGATTGAGGTCACTGTTTCAGACTGGTGCCCTGAGTTTGGGTGGGCTGTTATCGTTGAGGCCCCTGTTTTGTGTATGCTGCTGTGGGTGGTGGATGGTAGGGATGCTGCTGATAGGTAGCTCTATACTGAGACTGATAGGGCTGAAATTGCTAGAAGAGTTTATATTCTTCACTGTAGGTGGAAAACGCTTTTCTGCGTGCCCATCGAAAGGGCATTTTTCTGATCTGCGAGATTCCAAGGGTTTTGGCCGTATTCGTGTTGCACTTGATGGCCAACAGAGCATTGTGAGTTTGTTTGCCAAACAGTGTTTTTCCATCATAGGCCATGTTCAGAGTCTTGGATTAGAATTCTGGTCGAAATGTTGACTTGATGGAGCCTTGCCATTGTAATACAGCTGCTCCCGACAACTGCAGAAAGTCTGTGGAAGATATGCACATAGAGCAGTCTATAATCTCAGAAGATGTGCGCTTGCCTTCCTGTAGGATCTTCCTTACCTCAGATTTTTTATCTCAGGCACTAGGTCAATGAGGGTGCGCAGCGGTCAGAGCGGCCACCACGGGAGCCGGAGATACAGGTTTGAGCCTTAGCGTTGGCGCAACATCCTGTTATTCTGGGCAAATCACTTAATCTCATGCAAACGTACAGCGCCTTGAGACCCTCACGGTTGATAAGCCGTGCTATATAAATCTACATTTGACCACATCTGCCTTTCGTAGTGGCTTCAGATAGTGTGGGAACTGACCACATGAACAGTGATGGCAGACATGGTGGTGAACCTCCTTTCTATATTGTTCAAGCGCCTGCCTTCCTTGCCTGGCGGACTGCGATGGGAGTGGAGTGATTTCTGGAACGACGTTGTGCCACCAGCAAGATTACCAAATCTGCTTTAGGATGATCTGTTAGGCAAGCAGGGGAATCCTCTGGGGCCTTGTAATTTTTATCAATATGTGATGCAATTGCTGCCACTGTTGCTGGGTTCTTCATGAGCTTGATCCCATCTTCTCATACATAATCTATGATTGAAATGTCTCAAATAGATTTTCTTGTCTGCTCCTTAAAGTGGAACAGAAAGCAGTCTGACCACTGAACCGAAATTAGGAGATCAAATCTTGCTACATCTCTTTCCATTAAATTATGAAAACCCTTGATGTCCTCCGGAGGACAGACTGAAGGGTGTGGTGTTGGAGGCGATGGAGTAGGGATAAGATAGCCATCCCATCCATCATGGGGGTGGTAAGTATCCAGAAGCTCGCCTTTATCCCTGTCTTCATCCAATGATGTTGGATCTTCCCTTGGGGCTGCTGCAATACTGGAAGCAGGAGCCATTTTGGGAGTTATCGGTGGAGGGATAGGTATTGTATTTGCACAAGATGTCAGTGGAGGTGGAGTCACTGGCTGCTCTAACGGAGGGTCTGGGAACCATCTATGATAGATCTGCAGCATGGCCTGTAGGTCTTGGAAAAGAGACAGGGGCACTTGGATGTCACTCTGTCTGGGAGGTGGTTCAGGATAGTCTTTGTAGTGATGTGTAAAATGTCTTTGCTCGGCTTGTGGGTGGTAGTAGTGGCCATAATATTGCTCTTCTTCCTCCCCGCCTTCTTCATCCTGGTATATAAGCTGGAGTTCTGATGGGGTGTGGGCTGCTCCAAAAGGGCCCTCATCCTCTGACTCTTCTAGATCCAGCAAATGGTTCAGAGGATAAGAAGAGACCTTACTTGGCGAGGTATCATGAGGGCTTAAGAAAGTTTTTTTATCGTCGACGATGTTGTCATCAAGGTGATAGTGCTAGGCAATGGTGTCTCTGGATGCCATGGCGTTGTCATCACAAAGGTCATCGGCGGGTCGTTTTTGACAGCGGTACCATTGACAGTAGCAAAGCAGAAATCAACAGAGTCTGTCAATGAGGAATTCTTTGTCAACTGGATTGGTGTGTAGAAGACAGCCTGTGTCGTCATCATCTTCGTTGACTTTTAGGGCTCGTCGCCAACAGTTCTGAGGAGGATGTATGTGGGTGATCTCCAGCCCTGGTAGGTCGTGTGCTAGGCTCAGAGGAGGCAGTTTGTGGGGAGACAAGTCTTTTTCACCTTTTTTTGCGATTCTTTGACTGACCCATGAAGGGAAACTTTAAGGGCATTTCTACTTTCCTCAGAGGTCTCCTGGTCATGGGAACTTTCTCTCTTGTGAGACTTAGCAGAGGTGTCACTGTTTTCCTACGAAGATGTTGGTTTTTGCATCTTGGCTATGTCTAGCCACAATAAACGTCTCCCCTCCCTGTCCTTCAAGGTTTTAGACAAAAAAGTGTGGCATATTTTACAGTCCTTTACCTTGTGGTGGGGGTAGAGGCAATAGACAGTCCTTATGTGGGTCATCCAGATGAAGCCTTTTTTTCCATGTGTCTTGCAGGGTCTGAAGAGTCCTTTCTTCGATGTTTCAGACATTAAGGACTCAAGATAGATCATTTCCAGATAGAAGAAGACTCCCATAACACAACATGCAGTACAACATCTGAGAGACTGGCGCTTCTGTGATACTGGCTCTAAAGGGTGCTATCGCCTGATTGGCTGGACTTCAATCAATCAATTTTTTTAAAGCGCACTACTCACCCTTAGGGTCTCAAGGCGCTGTGGGGTAGGTCCTCAAGATTCAGTCGTAGAGCTAGGACTTAAGGTCCTTCCTAAATTGAGGTAACAATGGCGACTGCCTGAGGTGGAGAGGCAAGGTTTTCCAACATTTTGCCGCAAGGTAGATGAAAGATCTCCCTCCAGCCGAGGACTTCCTTATACGGGGGACGGTAGCGGGCAACTGTGGGAGTAGCGGAGAGGTCTTGCAGGGGAGTAAAAAGTGATGCGGTGGTTGAGGTAGCTGGGTCCAAGGTTGTGGAAGGCCCTGTAAGCATGTACGAGGAGCTTGAAACTGATCCTCTTCTCAACGGAGAGCCAGTGGAGATCTCTCAGGTGTCCTGTGATGTGTTCTCGGTGGGGGATGTTCAGGATGAGTCTGGTGGAGGCATTCTGGATTTGTTGTTGCTTGCTCAGGTTCACCTTGGTAGTTCCGGCACAGAGGGCATTGCTTCTAGTCAAGTTTGCTTGTGATCAGGGCATGTGTCAAGGTCTCGCGGCAGTCGCTTGGGATTCATCTGAAGATCTTCCGGAGGAGTCGGAGGGTGTGGTAATTAGTGGAGGTGACGGAGTTGACCTGTCTTGTCATGGTGAGTGATGAGTCAAGGATGACGCAGAGGTTGCATGTGTGGTCTGTAGGGGTGGGGGGCTGCCAAGTGTGGTGGGCCACCAGGAGTCGTCCAAGGCTGAGGAGGAGGGTCCCAGGATGAGGGTCTCGGTCTTGTCAGAGTTTAGCGTAAGGCTGACTTCAGTCTATTCTAATGATGAGAATAAGCTGTGAAAGAAAATACACTTTATAATTGACTAAATGTAAAACATATTTATACTGCTATTTAATGATACTGTGGGACTCCCACTTCGACGACGGGGAATCTATGAAATATCCAATAATGGAGAATTTGGGGTTCTGAAATGGGAAAGGGTATGGTGTGAGATGGTAAGTGGAATTTAAGTTTTTAAGGGTTACGGGAGGGGGGAGGATATGGGTTAGTGAGTGTTTTTTTAATCATAGTGGGATTGGGAGAGATGTTTACATGAATCAAATATAAATATTTAGAAAATCAGTTGTTACCACAAAAAATGCATGATAAGGACTCACAATACAATACAATGCATGTTAAAGGTCAACATGTATTACATGTGTGTGTAAAGGCATGCATTGTATATGCTTGCATTGTCAAAACTGATATTCATGCAGCAACACCTGCAAATAAATACCTTTTCGCCTGCTTTGCACCTGCCTGAAGGAGGTGTATTTTTTTGGCTCAAATGTTAGTACATAAGAATTTGTATAAAATAATTAGATGAGTGGTAGTATGTGAATACCCATTCACCAATCATGACGCCTCCTTGACGCAAAGTAAATCAAAACAGCTCCTAGGGCTGCTTTAAGTTACTTTTAGGCAATTTTCCAGTGCATAAAAAATCTTTGCGCTCAGTTGCATTACCTTTGGCCACCTTGAACTGGCTCAAAGTGTTGACAAACCTGACGCTTAGTGCACATGCTGGCCTGCCCTTCCTTAACCCTCACACTATTAGACAGAAGGGGAAAATTAAAACAATAAAAATAATCTTTCTTTGTCAGTTCTCTTTCCTTACTTTACCTTACCTCTTCCGCCCTATCCATCTCTCTTAATGGCTCTTTCTCTACAACTCTATGTGCCTACATCCTCTCTTTTAATCTGAGCTCTCTTTAACTCACCTTTGTCTACCTCACCTGTCCCTCAATAAATCCAATATAACTCACTCAACTTCATCTCTTTCTAACACTCACTCGCGGTTTTGCCTTTGTCAGTGTCTCTATATCTAATACTCTCAAACTCCCCTCTACCTCAGCTCTCTCTGTAACTCATCCTTCCCTCTGCACATCTCAGCTATTTTTCTATCTGACCTATTGGCATCCCCAGTCACTTCACTTCTCACAGACTCAACACTATCTATATATCCACCTCACCTCCCTGTCTCTCAATGCATGTATCTGCCTTAACTCTTCCTCCCCCCTCCCCATCTCATTAAGCAATCTACCTCACGCCTCCTCACATCTCCTTCACTACAACACCTTTTTCTACTGCCCCTTTCTCTCATTAGGACTCTGTTCACTTCCTTTGCCTCCTTAAGTATCTTCCAGCTGTTTTTGCATGCCCATATCTCTGAAAGTTAACATGTCATTTTTAGCATCATGAGGGCTTCAATAAAAAGGGATAAAACATTCAAAGAGGTTTAAAACAGGAGGCTCCGAAATATATCTAGCTGGGGACCCCATACATCCGTAAAATGTTACAGCAGTCATAAGCTGGATACCCAAACATAGCAAGTACACTCGCTGGTCCAACATGTGACCACAAACATCTGTGAAAAGAAGACTGCATGAAAGCACCAGCTTGGAGAAATATCCATGTGATGGCCATTTGCATGGGCTGTGTTCTCGTGACCGCCACACATCAGGCTTGGCTGCTTGTTTGAGACTATACCTGAGACAGATCATCTTGAAGTCACCTGCAATACCTACCAGGATACGCTCAGGATGATCACTTGGCACTAAGGGCAATATTCCACAGAGCTCTCAGCCCCTCCCCCTACACCAATAATCATGCATTTTCTCAAATAAGTATTAGAGCCAGAGAGGCACTGGCTTCCTAACAAATGTAAGTCAGGGCTGTATAAAGGCTAGTTCTATAACATAACACGAACACTGGGCCTTACATTTATTTTACAGCTGTACACCTAGCTTACAGACCTCCTGAGTCTTGTTATATATTAGGACTGCAGGAGAACCGACTGGCAACAGTTTAAAACACATAGGTGGTCATTTTGACATTGGCGGTAAAAACGGCCTTCCGACACGGTGACGGCTGCCGAAAAACTTGTTGTGTATGTGTATCTGAGTGTGTGAGTGTGTGTGTGAATGAGTCTGTGTGTGTTGTGTAGTTTGCGTGTTTGTAAGAATGGTGAAGTGAGTGCGTGTCTGCACGTCAGTGTGATTGTGTAAGAATGTGCGTCAGTATGTCTGTAAGTATGCGAGTATGAATGTGTGTATGCAGTGTGTATATGAATGCATGTATGCAGTGTGTGTATGAATGCGTGAATATGCGTGGTGCGTGTGAGTGTCTGTGTGCGTGTATGAAGGGAGGGGGTGTGGGGTGAAGGGAGCTGTGACTGGTGGGGTTGGGGGAGCGGGGTGATGTGTGCGTGTTTGGGGTCAGTTGTGTGGTGTGTGCTTGTCTGCGGGTGTGTGCATGAATGGGGGTGGGGGGGTGTGTGTTGAATGGAGGGGTAGGGGGTATGTGTGTTGATACGAGGGGGTCAGGTGTGTGTTGATCGGAGGGGTGGGGGAGAGTTTGGATGGGGAGGGGTGGGGGGCGTCTGGTGAGTGTTTGTGGGGTGGGGGAGCCGCCTACTGGTGACATGGAAGGAATTCCCTGTCACCGGTAGGGACTACTGCCAGGGTTTTCGTGGCGGTGCTAATACCACAAAAACCATGGTGGTAGGCAGGCTCATAATGCCGCAGACGGTACTGTGCCGGCTGCCGGACTGGAGATTGACATCTCCAGCCCAGCAGCTGAAACCACAATGGCAGTATGAGTAGAGAAATGGCGGGTTGGCTTCTCATAATGTGGCGGTAGGTAACGCCAGCCTGTTGGCTCAACGCCATGGTACAATGACCCCTATAATACCCTAAAAGAAAAAAATTAACTGTTACATGAATACGTGTTCTGCTTGCACTACTTACGTGAAACCTTTAAACCATCCTTTTGCTTCGGGGAAATATCTTCTTCATCCCCGCTGCCATCTAACAAATCAGAGCTGTTCGTTCTTCTGAGAGAGTATAATGTCAGTGGATCCATTGGGTTCTCGTCTTCCTGTAAGAATACAACACTGTTTGGATTATTTTGCTAATCCCTAAAACACCCTTCCATGCAATGTCTAGTAACCACTCCCCATTTTATCTGTCAATAATGGTAATACCATCGCAAACACTATTATCACCAAAACTATTGACTAAAAAATAAGCCCAGAGTGTGACTCACGATTCATTGGTTCTGCTAGGGGCAATTCCAAGTTGCCATCAAGGAAAAAAGCTACTTACTTATAACAGTGGTTCTCCCAGGGGTAACTCAGTTATTGTTAGGATATCAGTGCCGTTGGAAACAAAACTCATATTGTCGCAAAACCGACACATGGGTTGTAAAGGAGGCCTACCAATTCAAAACGTGTCACATTGCATCGCATAACACTGACACTCTTCTCCCGGTAAAGAACTGAAATCACACAGCGAACAGAAGATCAGTTCGACAAACTACAGACAGTAGATATCTTTCTCATTTGCAGAGGCTCTACAGCTTTATAGAATCCCTGATGGGGTTTGCAACCTCCCCAGGGCACAGAAAGTGCCTTTAAAATTAGCCTTAATTTGCATGTTGTGGCGAGAGAGCAGAGGGTGCTTAAGTTACATTGGGTCCTAAGGCACGCGTTCGCTCCTAACCCGGGCCCTTAGTTGACCCTTCATGACTTTTGAGCCACAGACTAGCACTAACCCATCCCAACTTCCCCTATGTAACTCTTCAGTTGGTGTCAGGCTGAACCCCCCTCTCCCGCCCCTCCCCTTTGGGAGCAACAGTAACTTCATCACACAGTCAATAAAAAGTCTTCGAAATTAGCAGGTCTGGTAGCAACTCTCCTATTTGGGGCACCATTTTAATTTATTTGGCATCTGCCTGGGTATGACAGTAGTGATATTTAGGCTATTAAATTAAATTGATTAAGGGAAACTTTCATGAGAATCTAGAAGATATTGGTGATTAAGAATCATTAATATGGATATTCATGACTATGCATTTGCATCTTTTATTGCCTAAGCTTTTACGCACAATATGCACTGGCATAATGACATGGGCAGACTATTACGGCCATCAGCGGAAACATACTACAAGAAAGAGCTCAGTTATTGTTATAGCTATAATTAGGACAATCCGCCCCCGGGGGGCAGAAACCTCTAGACACCAGGGATTGGTGTGTGTGTTTTGTTTGGGGGGGCAGCCCCTTGGGCAGGGGTTGCTCCCCATGGGGGCACATCACTGTTGGCCATATCTGCCCCCCTTGGGGGCAGATTGGCCTATTTTTGGAAGGCCCATCTGCCCCCAAGGGGAGGCAGAAAGCCCACCAGAGACCAGGGAAGATTGTTTTTTAAAATAAGAGGTTGGGGGTATGGCCATACCCCTATCCCAAATAAATGGGGCCAAAGTTGTTCTGCCCACCAGTGGGGAGATTGGGCAATTACCCCCGATCCACACCCTGAGGGGACACAAAGTCTACTAGATGCCAGGGAATAAAAAAAAAATAGTGGGGTGGTGGCTACCAACCAGTATGCGCCTGGTTATTCCCCCACCCCAACTGAAGGGGGTAACAGTCTTTCAGCTCTCACCCCGCACACTAAAACATCTTATCCCACGGCAAGCAAGAGGACATTTGATTATTTGGGGTTTTGGTTTTACATTTGGGCCATGAGAGGTTGGCTAACTCTCAAAATCGTCCCACTTGGAAAGGTGAGGGATGCACTTTTTGGACTTTGGGACGCTGCCATGTAGAGAACTCAACAAGACCTAGACACATCTGAAAACTAAACATCTGGTTGATTCCAGGGTGCTGTGCTAAACATGAACCCCACACCATTTTCTTACTCACAATGCCCAGCAAACCTCCAACTTTGCTGGAATTCACACACTCTTCCCTCATTTTTGGGATGGAACCTTCCGGAATCTGCAGGAATCCACAGAATTCCTACCCCCTAACATTGTCTCATCTATACCAATAAAAATTCTGCTGCACTTGTCAGCCTAAAATGTTTTTTTTTCAAACTGCCCTTTTGGACCCGCTTTGGTTCCCCCTCAATTTCGGCATGTTTTTGGCTCTTCCGTGTCGCAGGCACTTGGCCCACCTACACAAGTGAGGTATTATTTTTACCGGGAGACTGAGGGAAATGTTGGGTGGTAGGAAATTTGTCCTGGTGTGGTGATCCCACACAGAAATGTGGGAAAAAATGTGATTTTGTTAGTTAAATTTGAGGTTTGCTGAGGATCCTGTGTAAGAAAAGATTGAGGGATCCATGAAAGTCACACCTCCTTGGACACCCTTGGGTGTCTAGTTTCAGAAATGGGTTTGGTAGGTTTCCCTAGATGGCTGCTGAGCCCAGGACCAAAAAAGCAAGTGCCCCCTGCAAAAACAGGTAGTTTTGTATTTGATGATTTTGATGTGTCCAGATAGTGTTTTGGGGCATTTCCTGTCATGAGCACTAGGCCTACCCACACAAGTGAGGTACCATTTTTATTGGCAGACTTGGAGGAAATCTGGGTGGAAGGAAATTTGTGGCTCCTCTCAGATTCCAGAACTTTCTGTCACTGTAATCTGAGGGAAAAGTGTTTTTTTGGCCACATTTTGAGGTTTGCAAAGGATTATGGGTAACAGAACCTGGTGAGAGCCCCACAAGTCACCCCATCTTAGATTCCCCTAGGTGTCTACTTTTCAAAAATGCACAGGTTTGGTAGGTTTCCCTAGGTTCCGGCTGAGCTAGAGGCCAACATCTACAGCTAGGCACTTTGGAAAAAACATGTCAAATTTCAATGTAAAAATGTGATGTGTCCATCTTGCATTTCCTGTCGCGAGCATTAGGCCTATCCACGTAATGAGGTACCAGCAAGGTACTCAAGAATAGTTACCTTCACAAGGGAAGCAGTCCTTCAGCAGTTCCAGGCACTTTATCCATGTGCCATGGATTCCCATGGAGTGGTACTGATGCAAGAGAAGAAGAATGGTGAAGATGCTCTAAGGATGCTGTAGATGCAATGTGGTCGACAGGGTCTCCCTGCAGGAATTCCTCAGTCCACAAAGATGGTGAAGGGATTCGGACTGCATGATCAGTGTCCCACAAAGTCCGCCCCAGTCTGGCCAAAGTCCAGTCGCGAGTGGACTGACAGTAGCCCATTATCGCAGTCACAGGTCAATCCTTGTTGAGACGATAAATTGCCTTCTGAGAATCCCAGCAACTCTTTGACAGCACTCCTGTGTTCAGCAACCTTACCTGCAACTCTGTGCATCAGTCTTGGTCCTTCGTGCTGCATGATGGTGGTGTTTGTGGTGGTAGCGGCTTGAAGACTTTGAGCTACCAGCATATCGCAGCAGGCTTCTTCAGCCGTTGTATCCCTGAGCTGAAATAAGGAGGCCAGTCAGCTGGCCCTTGGAGTTCTCCTGGCTTGAATGGGCTCTGGAGACGCCTTTTCCTTGAGCCGCACACAGAATGCACAGCCCCTCTCTTTGCTGGCACCATGTGCAGCAGGTGCAGTCCTTGTCGGTGCACCCTTTCTTTGCTGGTTCTTCAGTGAGCAGGACAGTCCTTCATCAGTTATTCTTCTGAGTCGGTCGAGATCTGAGTGCAAGGGGTGTCCCTCTTATGCTCGGAAATTGTACTCAGGGCAGGATGCGGTTGGTAGCCAATCGGCTACCAGTTTTCCCTACCACCTAGTGACCACTTTCTGAGGAGTGAGGCATCTGGCTACCCCAGGATGCACCATTCTGCCCTCTTCCAAGATGGCTAGACCCCTCTCTGTGCGTTCAGACCTCCATAACCCACCCCTGGGGTGTGGCTACCTCAAGGGTCCTCACCCCTGTAGCAATAGGTTTGGCAACTGGTTTCCCCTCTCTGCTCCTGTGCCAGTCTGTCTACCTCAACAGTGAGGCAGCCCTCCTCCCTGGTGTCCTACATCTGCTCTTCAAAGTCGGCTTATCCTTTGAAGTCTGCCTTTTAGGGCTAACACCCAAGTGGCTTCCTGCACGGGGAGGTAGCATCTCTCTTACCTGCAATCCCTCATTGTTCTCCATACTGGGAGTAGGTAGTACATCTCTCCAGAAGGGCACAAAGCTGTCTTGTAGAGCAGGCTCCATGTGTGCCTGGGAAGGCACACAAGTTTTAAAGACAACAAGGTGGCAGCTTTGCTAAAGCTGCACCCTGCAACAAGCTACCTTAATTTCAACTTGAGATACAAGTTGGGGTTAATGTAACAAGTTGTTTCATACCTTGAAGGGAGGGCCCACTTTGGTTGACTGTTCAGGAGTTAGAATAGCTGAGAGGTCAGCATGTAAGCCTGTACTGGCCAATTGGGCAACAAAGTCTTTCAAAAGTGAAAATGGTTGTTTTGCATGGTTTATTGCCAGGACACGTGAAGTACATGTCTTGCCTGGTCATATGCTGCACCATACCTTTAGGGTTCGGTAGGCTTGTCAGAGGGGTGGCTTACACATATGTTGAGGGAAAGTGATGGCTTTGCCATTGCTTGTAATAGCAAAGTCAGGATACTAGTGCAGGATTGCTCTACCAGTCTGCATTTGTGGATTGGGGGACTTGTTTTACTTGGGGGACCTCCAGGGTAGCACAATCAGTGCTGCAAGCCCTGGGGTACCCCTCTAATCTACATGCCCCGGGTACCAGGGTCCCATTTACCAGGTACTTACAGGTAAGTTAGCCATTTCCAATAGGGTACAGCCAATTCAACATACTCTTAAGGGTCGGGGCACTGGCACTGAGATCTGGTTAGCATGCCTCAGTGCACTCGTAGAGTTGAAAAACAAGAAGCATTAGTTGAAAACGTGGACTGGTCATACAAAAAGAGGCATTTTGTTACAAACAGCAAGGACAAACAAACAATAAGGACAAACATCTGCTGTCTGCTGCCACATTGAAATGCGAAGGCAGCTTTACATTGATCGGGCTGAGCAAAGGGCAATTAGATCCATCCCTCGGTTAACCCAAGCTGTCGGTGAGTTTACCACCATGTTTGGCGAGTGACACCTGTCCTTGTGTATTATGACAGAAATTCAGGGCACAATCACTTGGTGAAGAAATGAACCCCCCCTGAACACAGTTCCAACACCTATTCTGTTCTCCCTTCCATAAGTTCATTCCAACAGTTGTCTCCAGGACATACTTGAAAGAGGTCTTCTCATATGGCTCACCTTTCCTACCCTTCGGCTCCCTTTACCAAAGAAGTGCACATTAAGAGAGGTGTCTATAGAGCCATAATTACCTAGTATATTTTTCAGTTGGTATGACTTTTTTCCTACATATTTTCAAACAGATGTTTTCACATTATTACTTTTGTATCTTAACAGAAAATGTATTTTGATAATGTTCCTTAAAAGTGTAGATACCTCTTTTGTTTGTTTGACGTGCAAATTTAATAGAATAATGTCTGAAATCATATTTATTATTTTATTGCAAATGAAATATTGTTCCAGAAGGAAATTTTTAATTTAGTTTTTTATAACAAGAGGATTGATATCCAATTGCAAGCAGGCAAGTGCCATTGAAGGGCATGTCCATAAGGAATGCGTGGACATCCCTTGAGAAGCCAGCTGACCTCAACCGGCCGTGGTGTCTGAGTGCCAGTGACGATGCAATAGCTCTGCCTAGCGAGTCAGTCATATCCAGTCCTCAGCCTATGGTGAACTTAGCTGCTTATCTACCATCAGCAGTTGCTTGGGAGAGTATGGCTTGGTCCTCCTCCAAGACCATAGGCAGCACTTGCATAACTGAATCCCATACAGTATGTCATGTTGATTTACATAGTGCACAGAGAGGTATTCGAGCGTTTGGGCACGTGTGTAGGTGTGTGGCCCCCTAGGTGCTTATACGAGAATGCAGGTCTTTAGCTTCCTAAGGAACGCAAGAAGTGAGGAGACTCTGATGTATTCAGGGAGGTGGTTCTTTGTCTTGGGTGCAATGTAGGAAAATGTATGAGAGTATCGGCCAAATAAGCATGTAGTGTTCACCGCCCACAGTGCAAGGCTGGTGGAAGAGAAAATCCTCTTCTCAAAGGATTCCCTATCTGGTGGTATGGTAGGGAACACGTCAGGGTTCACCTTGAAAGTAAAGAGCCTGGACCGCCAGGCTATCAGGATTGCGGTGCTAGGAGAGGAAGACTGGGTCCCCGGGAGCATGGCGATGGTCCTGAGCATACGGGTGCTTAAGCAGGGCTTGGCTTAAGCCCTGAGCATAACATCAGTAAGGGCTTCATTAAAGGGGAGTAGGGATTCTGATGTGGGTACCCCTGGTTGAAGCACCTCTGTAAAGAAGTTTGTCCTGACTTCCACCGTAGACTCCTTAAGGTCCAGGACCTCAGCTGTTCTATGCATCACTGCATCACTGCAAAGAAGGACCCTTCCTCTGTAACTGGTGTAGGGGAGAGAGGAGGCTAGGGTCTGGTGAGGTATCCAGACCACTGACATCAGCCAGTTCCTCATACCAGTTATCCTTGGCCATGGTCTCTTTTAGGGTAACTATAGGGATCCTCAGATCCCCTACATTCATAATCCTCACAGGGTCTTTCTGGGAAATAAGGCTCTGTCACCGATTCAGACTGTCTGGGTTCAGTCGATGCTGGAGTTTAGCGCTGCCAGTCCAGCTCCATTTCAGAGTCAAGAATTTTTATGGGATCGGCGCTGGCAGCACTAGGAACGGTGCTACTGGGACAAACCCTGGTGGAGGTCGTGGAGTCATGACTGGGGTCACTCCAGATCCTCGAAAAGATCCTGAGGGCCCAAATGGCACTGAGGGTGAACCCACCAGCGGAAGCCTAATTAGGTCGTCTCGTAGACCTGTGGGGCCTGAGGAAGCTCCAGAGTGGTACGACCACCCAAAAATAAGGTCCACGGCCTCATAAAATTATTTCAGTTGGGCGGGGGCACACTGGCTAGGGGAAACTTGTGAGGCACAGAGCAGACCCAGGCTCAGTCTCCACAGGGATGACATGGGAGCAGGGCCATGACTTGTGGCGAAGTTCCCACACCTTGTCTGATGACTGATGACTTGGATGATCGCTGAGAAGTCAAAGAATGCTTTGACTTATTGGACTTGTCTTTCTGGGACTTAGCCGATGAATTCTGGGATTGTGAGGATGACTGGTGTGAGCGACTGTACGAGTGGTGCCAGGCCTCGCTCGTGATCAGGACCTGGATTGGTGCAGAGTTTCACGTCGAGCAGCCAGGAGCATTATGGCTTGATCTCGAATTGCCTTTGGATGCAAGCAAGCCTTGGAGTCATTGTCCCGCTCCAAGTCCCAAAGGCTTGGCCAAGTGGGGGACTCTCACAGACATTTGCCTGTGACAGACACCACAAAACTTAAAACCAGTAGGTTTTTAGGGGGATAGTCCAAAAAATGTTGAGAAATAAGGCCAACTGATAAAGTATTTGATAAAAAGTTAAAAACATCCAGTCAAAAAGTGATTGAAGGGATTGCAATCCAGATCCGCGCTGATGGGGCAGAAAAAAAGGACCTGAAGTCAGCACAGTGGGATGTTGCCTATATAGACCAGGCTCAGGCCACTTCCAGAGTGGACAACACCATGCCAAGCCAAACAACACCAACTACCGGTGCACAAGGGGACTGCTCAGAAAAACAAATTCTGGATCAGACATCTGAGGAATATTATAAGGTTAGTGTAGAAAAGTCCTCCTTTTTGCCCTGGTCTTCCCCAAAGCATTTTGGACAGATACTGGTGGTTACTGACTCTTGGCTGTGCCCTCGGTACTGCTTAACAGTCCCAGGGCCAGTGCTTTGTGTAAAGTGGATATGCAAATTAGGCTAATTACAATTAACAATATTAACCCACCTATAAGTCTCTAGTTTGTGGTAGGGCATTTAGGTTTAGGGACCCCAGCATAGGTAGTGCACCCATAGGTGCACTGCTGAGGTGCCCAGTGTCATTTTATGGTTTAGGATCTCTCTTATTGATTTTTAGAAACATTACAACCTCTCCCACCTATAACCAGAGGCTAGTGGGGAGGAAACAGAGGAAAGAAAGAAGAGAAAGGGTGTAGAAAGGGGGGAGAGCACCTTATTTCAATGGTATGTTGTCGTCAGCCGATAGGACTACACTGAGTACAAATGATTTGCCCAAATGGTATGGCGGGGGCAAGTCCAACGTTCATTTCTGGGAATCTTCTGCCCTTGTCAGCCACAGTATACAGAGGTATGAGGGACAGGTCAGTTCCCTAAACTCTGCCGACAAATACCTAAGAGCCGGAACCCATGTTTTGTCAAAAAGGGGGAGTGTACCACTCGCGGCAGCTGTCAGCTTTTCCATGCCCATGAGTGCCCACAATTTATGCAACCAGTCAGTGTGAGTAGGGATGGACTCCGAGCCCCATCGGGCCAGCAGGAGCAGCTTGGCGGCCCCAAGGCCAGAGTAATAGCCCGGCCCCTAGGGGAGCGGAGCGGATACGTCAGGGGATTAGGGAGGCCCAACAGAATATAACTAGGGAATTGAGGTATGTTTGTGTCGTATATCTCATCTACCGCCTGGAGAATTGGACCCCAAAAGGGGGTGACCCTCGGACAATACAAGTTTGCCCTCCCCCCAACATCCAAGCCAACATCGACCATCACTCTGCACTCCCCATATAGACATCCTAGCAGGGGTATAGTACATATAGTGGGCTATTTTGTGGAGGATATCCTGTCACTCAAGGTCTGTAAAGGTGCGTTCGCATTCGGATTCCCATCTGCGTTTGGCTGATGTCTCAAGAAGTTGAGGTGGCGTAACCAAGAAAGCATAAATATCAGACAGGAGTCACTTGTCCGTATCGCTAGTAAGGAGCCACTGTTCGAAGCGGGTCAGAAGTCTGCTCGCATGGGGACGTATTGCAGGGGAGGTTACCCAGTGATGGACAGCCCGATACCGCCAGTACGCAGTGTCAGGGAGGACATACACCGCCTGTAATCTGATGAAAGTCATTACCCCTTTCTCATCAAAAAGGTCTCCAATTCTTTTGCATTGTGCGTCCTGCCACTCTAGATATGCTGGTTCCCTGACCGCAGGAGGGAAATCGGGATTACTGATAAGCGGTGTCTGGGGGGAAACGGGGGTGGACAGTCCCTTTGCCATCTGTACCCTATCCCATGCTCACAGCGTGGCCCGCAAGACTGGGGAAACATACACTCCGGGCGGGCGGTGTTTTCTAGGGAGCCATGGCACTTTCCATATGTCCATTCCCGCTATTGCCAGGTCGATAAAGCACCAGTATTTTTCCATCTGCGGGTGGGCCCATTCAACCATGTAACGCAGTTGAGCGGCATATTAGTAGTTAAGCAGGTTTGGGAAACCCAAGCCTCCCTCTGCCTGAGGCAGGTATGCCTGGCCCCACGACATTCTAGCCCTCTTACCGTTCCAAATATACTCCCATATAAGCACCTGCAATTTGTCTAGAAGATGGGGGGGCGGCTGCAGCGGCAATGTCTGCATGAGGTACAGGGGCAGAGTCTAATATCCTCGTATAGTTGCATGCCACTTTTGCTTCGGGCATGGGGTGTATATTCAAGCCTAGATATGTAATGTCTTGTGCGCCCCAAGAGAAGGGGAGCCCCGCCACTAGGGTGCACCTCTCCGCTTCTGGGACGGTCAAACTCAGGACTGATGACTTAGTGAGGTTAGTTTTAAAGCCCGATACTGCACCAAATGTCGCCAATTCGGTCATGATCCCCACCAGGGAGGATTGAGGCCAGGAGAGCTGGAGTAGCACATCATCTGCATAAAGAGCCAATTTATGTGATCTGCCACCCATCGGAAGGCCAGTTATGTCAGGATTATTACGTATACGTTCAGCAAAGGGCTCCATATATAGGGCGAATAGTAGGGGCGAGAGGGGGCAACCCTGCCGCATGCCTCTAGAAATAGGGAACTGCTGAGACAATCTGCCATTTACAGACACCATTCCTCTAGGCTTATCATAGGAACAGCGTACCCAGTGGCGGAATCTAGGGTCAAGCCCGGTGTGCCACAGAACATCGTGGAGGTATCGCCAGTGGACCATGTCAAAAGCCTTTTCTGCATTGATAGAAAGAAGAAGGGCTGGGATTTGAGCTCACTGCACTGGCATAACCTTTTAGTGTTGTCGCTACAGAAGCGTTCGGGGATAAACCCTGTTTGGTCCGGGTCGATCAAGCCCTGCATGTAGGGTTTCAGTCTGTGGGCTAGGATTCCCATAAAGTTCTTGGCGTCCACGTTGAGTAACATGATGGGGTGATATGAGGAGCAAAGGCGCAGGTCTTTCCCAGGTTTAGAGATTACGGTCACTACTCCTAGTTGCATTGTTGGAGGAAGGGGGGCTGCCACCCCCAGCCTGTTATATAACCAGGTCAGCTTTGACTCCCTTGTGCAGGCACCGACTCTGCCAACGATGTATTCCAACAGCTGCGTCCCCAACTCTTATGGTGCCACCTCACCGTCGCTGATGCATGACTCGGCATAACAGGGAGTGGCCCACAGATGAGTCCCCAGGTCATGTAGACGGTCTTTTTCCAGCGCCCGGAGAAGCCCCCACTCCGGCCCACATCGTAGAGCTCGTGTTGGGCCCAGGATGTCCAGAAATGGCAGCCGCCGACACCTGGCCCACCGCTGGTGCCCCAAAGTTACAAGCAAGTAGGTCTTCAATTCAAGGGTGGCGCCTCTTCTCTCCCAGCGTCCCCTTGACTGGAGATAGGATAAGGTGTAGCTCCAACAAACTCAGGATAGAAAGATAGAGAGTAAAGAAGGAATAAACAGACAGCGAGGTGTAAACTTGAAAAGCGTTCCCCGCCTGGGAACAAACATAGAAGAAACTGGGGGTGAGTCCGGTCTTCATGCCGTCACAAGGTGATCGCCACTCTGGGAGGGGTCGGAGCTCCGCTACGCAGCCGCCTCAAGCAGAAGTCTCTTTACCTTCACCAGCCTGTGTTCTGTTGCTCTAACTGTCCGTCGGGCCGCAGTTCTCCATCAGTGAGGAGTAGTGTATCGGGCCCACGGGCCTCACTAGTCCGAGTCCACATCTGAGATACTGTCCTGGCTGCGTAGACGTCTAAGCAACGCCGCCCTCTCTTTTTGGCTCTCTGCCATTGAGGGCTTAGGCTATTTGGTTCGTCTGGCCTGGGTTTTCGAACGGCCTCCATCAACGTGGTCGCTGCTCTCGGTCCTTTGGAGACGGCACCTTGCCTCCGATGTGGAGTGGCATATCCTCCAAAGCTTGTGTCTCCTCTAGTGTGCGGACAATGCGAGTTTCATTTTGCCAGGCAAATTGGAGGCGGAAAGGATGGCCCCACTTATATCTGATACCATTTTCTCTCAGGAAGTCTATTACGGGTAGGGGCATTCTACGCTGCTGCAACGTCAGCGTTGATAAATCCTGAAATAAGCCAACACGAAAGCCCTCAAAGTCAATCAGTGGCCGGTCCCGGACCGCTGGCATTATGATCTCCCTTTGCTTATAAAGGTGCAGGCAGGTCAATATGTCTTGGGCTTGGCCTGGTGAACGAGCAGGATGGCCGACCCTGTGAAGTACCACAGTCTGGTCCTTAAGGTCTGGTGCAACATGGCGAAAGAGGCGCTCCACAAAGTCCTCCAGTTTTCCCGTCACGGCCTGCGATGGAACTCCCTTAATTTGGATGTTGGAGTGCTGTGACCTATTCTCCAAGTCCTCAATTTGGTACTACAATTCTTGATTCTTGTCTTGCAGGGTGAGAAGCTCCCTCCTGTGGCAGTCCAACTCCTCCTCCTGGACATCCTGAGCTTGCTGCAGTGTGTCTACCCGTTGCCCCAGCTCAACGACCCCTTGTTTCAGTTCTTTGACCTCCACCGCTATTTCTTGTTTCAAGGTAGAAAAGTATCCGCGTAGGGCCCCAAATTGCTGTTCCATAAAGGACCTGGTTAGGGGTGCCTCTCCATCCCCCCATACCCCCTGATCCCCGCGTCACCATCTTCCATCACTGGGGGCTCACCCGGTAGTGCCTTCTTAACAGGGGTTTTGGCGAAAAGGTCCTTAAGGGAGCCCTCTTTCTTTATGTGTCTTTGGGACGTCGCCGTCAACTTCCCTTGTGCAGTCACCGACTCTGCCAACGATGTATTCCAACAGCTGCGTCCCCAACTCTTATGGTGCCACCACACTGTCGCTGATGCATGACTCGGCATAAAAGGGAGTGGCCCTCAGATGAGTCCCCAGGTCAAGTAGACTGTCTTTTTCCAGCGCCTGGAGAAGCCCCCACTCCGGCCCACATCGTAGAGCTCGTGTTGGGCCCATGATGTCCAGAAATGGCAGCCGCCGACACCTGGCCCATCGCTGGTGCCCCACAGTTACAAGCAAGTAGGTCTTCAATTCAAGGGTGGCGCCTCTTCTCTCCCAGTGTTCCCTCCCAGCCCCTGGCCCCGGGCAGCCCCTGCTCAGGACAGCAGGCCGCCCCAATCCCCCGGGGAAGGCAGGACTGCTCCCTCGCCGGCACACCACGGACACTCCCAGCTCGCGTCCCCCAGGGGCCACAGCGGCCCCAGGCAGCCCAAGGCCGGCCCTGCGACTCGGCCGTGCCTGACTTCACTGGGCTCCAACCCGATCTCGCTCTCCTCAGTTGCCCGCTCTGCCTCCTGCCCTGTCAGGCCCGTCCGGGTCGCCCCCAGACCACGGCGCGTAAGCAAGTCCCTCTCTGGGACAACCGAGTGGGGGGGTGTAGGAGGCTGGCCTGGCTTGTAGTGGGTACCAGAGGTACTTACACCTTGTGCCAGGTCCAGTTATCCCTTATTAGTGTAGAAGAGGTGTTTCTAGCAGCTTAGGCTGATAGAAGGTAGCTATGACAAAGCAGCTTAGGCTGAACTAGGAGCTCCTACTATACCACTGGTGTCATATGCACAATATCATAAGAAAACACAATACACAGAAGTACTAAAAATAAAGGTACTTTATTTTTATGACAATATGCCAAAAGTATCTCAGTGAGTACCCTCAGTATGAGGATAAGATATATACACAAGATATATGTACACAAACCAAAATTATGCAGGTAATAGCAAGAAAAGTAATGCAAGCAGTGTAAAGTTACAATAGATTGCAATAGGAGCACATAGATATAGAGGCAACACAAACCATATACTCCAAAGGTGGAATGCAAACCACAAATGGACCCCAAACCTATGTGAGCTTGTAGAGGGTCGCTGGGACTGTAAGAAAACAGTGAGGGTTAGAAAAATAGCCGACCCCAAGACCCTGAAAGGTAGGTGTAAAGTGCACCTACTACCCCCCAGACAGCACAGAAGTCGTGATAGGGGGATTCTGCAGGAAGAACAAACACCAGCAATGCAACAACAGTGGATTTCCGGACCTGAGTATATGTAAGACAAGGGGACCAAGTCCATTAGTCGCGACAGTATCGAGAGTGGGCAGGAGCCCAGGAAATGCCAGCTGCCAATGCAAAGAAGCTGCCACCTGTTGGAAGAAGCTTGGAGTTCTGCAAGAAAGAAGAGAGCTAGGAACTTCTCCTTTGGATGTCCCACGTCGCGATGGAGCTTGCAGAGGTGTTTCCATGCAGAAAGACCGCAAAGAAGCCTTGCTAGCTGCAAGGGTCGCGGTAGAGGTTTTTGGGTGCTGCTGTGGCCCAGGAGGAGGGACCAGGATGTTGCCACTTGGAAGGGGGGACGGAGGGGGCGCCCAGCAATGTAGGGAGCCCTCACAGAAGCAGGCAGCACCCGCAGAAGTACCTGAACAGGCAGTTAGAAGAAAAGTGAACCGGAGTCCACCCGAAGTCACAAAAGGGAGTCTCACGACGCCGGAGGACAACTCAGAAGGTTGTGCACTGCAGGTTAGAGTGTCGGGGACCCAGGCTTGGCTGTACACAAAGGAAATCCTGGAAGAGTGCACAGGAGCCGGAGCAGCTGCAAATCACGCAGTACCCAGCAATGCAGTCTAGCGTGGGGAGGCAAGGACTTACCTCCACCAAACTTGGACTGAAGAGTCACTGTACTGTGGGAGTCACTTGGACAGAGTTGCTGAGTTCTGATGTCACCTGCTGGCACTGGCCACTCAGAGCAGTCCAGTGTGCCCCCAACACCTCTGTTTCCAAGATGGCAGAGGTCTGGGACACACTGGAGGAGCTCTGGGCACCTCCCCTGGGAGATGCAGGTCAGGGGAGTGGTCACTCCCCTTTCCTTTGTCCAGCTTCGCACCAGAGCAAGGCTGGCGGATCCCTGAACCGGTGTAGACTGTCTTATGCAGAGATGGGCACCATCTGTGCCCATCAAAGCATTTCCAGAGGCTGGGGGAGGCTACTCCTCCCCAGCCCTTCACACCTATTTCCAAAGGGAGAGGGTGTAGCACCCTCTCTCAGAGGAAATCCTTTGTTCTGCCTTCCTGGGCCAGGGCTGCCTGGACCGCAGGAGGGCAGAAACCTGTCTGAGGGGTTGGCAGCAGCTGCAGTGAAGGCCCCGGAAAGGCAGTTTGTCAGTACCCGGGTTCTGTGCTAGAGTCCCGGCGGATCATGGAATTGTCACCCCCAATGCCAGAATGGCATTGGGGTGACAATTCCATGATCTTAGACCTGTTACATGGCCATGTTCATAGTTGCCATTGTGACGCTGTACATAGGTAGTGACCTATGTACAGTGCGCGCGTGTAATGGTGTCCCCGCACTCACAAAGTCCGGGGAATTTGCCCTGAACGATGTGGGGGCACCTTGGCTAGTGCCAGGGTGCCCACACACTAAGTAACTTTGCACCCAACCTTCACCAGGTGAAGGTTAGAAATATACAGTAGGTGGCTTATAAGTTACTTAAGGGCAGTGGTAAATGGCTGTGAAATAACGTGGACATTATTTCACTCAGGCTGCACTGGCAGGCCTGTGTAAGAATTGTCAGAGCTCCCTATGGGTGGCAAAAGAAATGCTGCAGCCCATAGGGATCTCCTGGAACCCCAATACCCTGGGTACCTCAGTACCATATACTAGGGAATTATATGGGTGTACCAGTATGCCAATGTGAATTGGTAAATTTAGTCGCTAGCCTGTTAATGACAAATTTGGAAAGCAGAGAGAGCATAACCACTGAGGTTCTGGTTAGCAGAGCCTCAGTGAGACAGTTAGGCATCACACAGGGAACACATACAGGGCACATACTTATGAGCACTGGGGCCCTGCCTGGCAGGGTCCCAGTGACACATAGACTGGAACAACATTTATACAGTGAAATATGGGGGTAACATGCCAGGCAAGATGGTACTTTCCTACAGGAGGTCAACCGGACCACCGCATGTCATCCAAGAAGGCCGCAAAGGCACCCAGCAGGTCTGGTGTCGCCTACAGTCCTCAGTGACCTGCTCCGACGCAGCACCGCCCGACTTCTCGGGCCAGCGGCCCCGCTCAATGGCCTCGGGCTCCAGAGGACAGCCACTGATTCACGGAGGTCGCGTCAGGGCCGTCTGACACGATGCGCCCTCACCGACGGGATCCCTCACTCCTCCTCCAGGCGATGTCTCTCCGGCCCACAACTCACAAGCCGCCGGGGCATGATCCAACACCGCGGTTGGACTCGCGGGCCGTCATAGAACCAGTTGGCACCACACAAGCCTGCTGGGGACCCAAGGGAGGGTGTACAGGCTGGTATGCAACACGGCCCGTGGCGGACCTCCGGCAGAAGGCTACCACACGGCAGCCGTCTTAGCCACGCCGCATACCCAGCGTCATTTTAAAGTCAGGCCTGCTTTGCTGGCTGCTTTTAAATTAAAGTTACATGCAAATTCAATTTTGGAATTAAAAGTACTTCCAAAGTCTTATATTACCTTTTTTTACATATAATTCACCCCTAAGGTGTGCCCTATCTGCCCCTAGGGCTGGGAGCTATGTAACTATAAGCAGGGACCTTATAAGAATGGTTTTATACGCCCTGGTGAGGTAAAACAGCCAAATTCGTTTTCCTTCATTGAGGTGAATGGCCTCCACAGGATAGAATAGGGAGACTTTATTTTAATTTATAAAGTCCCCTTAAGTGTCAGATACCTCAAGTTTGGTATCAAATTAATTGTTATAATAAATCCCACAACTTACAATTGTTGGATTTATTATAACTTGTTCAGGTAAAGAGTTTTAAACTCTTCCTAAAAAGTTGCCAACTTCAGCCCTATAGTGCTCCGCTCTGGTTGGCAAACCTCTGGCAGCCAGGCTGCCTTGATGAGGTGTGAAGTAGCCTGGGCTGAACACAAAGAGATGTGCCTGGGGGAGGAGATATTCCTTTAGCAGATGGATAAGCAGGAAGGGGGAGGGCTGCCAAACTGGTCTTCAAAGGCAGAGAAGGACAATTGGAGCAACCTAGCACCTCCCTCACATTCTGCAAACCCAAGAAATTAGGTATCCCCTTGATTAGATTAGGAGAGGGCAGGACAGGGGTGTGTTTAGGATTTTTAGCCACACCAGTGGGTGGGCTCAGCCAGATGCAACCTCCAAAAACCATTTTCAGCCATGATGGATTTTTGAGGAATGTTTTTCCATGAGATTGATTTTTGCCACACTTCCCAGGAAGTGGTCATCACAGGGGAAAGGACCCTGCACCTTATTGGGGAACCAGGACCCCCTCTTTTTCAGCCAGGAGCAAGGATAAAACTGGCAGACCTGCACCCACACCTCAGATCCCTACAAGAAAGAACTACAGGAGAAGAAGGACTGCCCTGCTGGACCCCTGACCTGCACCTGGACACTGCACTCTGAGGGACTGCACCAGCTGCACACTTGGGCTTCACCACAAGAAGGACTTTGCCTGGCTTCAACTGGTTCAAGGAGGGACTCCCTGTTTGCACAGGTGAAAAATTGCTAACCAGAGTCCATTGTACCAACTCCTGAAGAAACTGACCAGCTGATCACTGTCCAGTGGCCAATTTGGAGTTTGCGCCAGGTGCATTCTGAGAGTTGTAGTCCGCACCCTCAAGGAGCATCTCAGAGCTTCTGGAACCTTGGGGTGAGCCTGGGACCTAAAAAGCACCTTAAAAGAAAATCTGGTGGAAGATCCAGAAGTTTGGAGAAGTTTGGAGAACTTTTTGAAAAACGCTCCATAAAGAGACCGACCCGCTGCGGCAACTCTATCCGGCTTGCCTCAACCGCGACCCGGCCTGACTTGCAGGGTCGTCCCGGTGAAGAAAATCTCCGAAAAAGTGACTAAGTCCGAACGTAGGAAGTTGACCGGGACCACCCAGGCTGTGTATCCGAAGAGGGCTCCAGGGATGTCAGATCAAGATTCAGGTTTGCCCCGGTCGAAGCATTTTCATCTCTAAAAAACTACTAAGTCTGAAGGTAAAAATCTCCACTGAGGGCTCCCACGACGCGTATCCGAGGAAGAGTTCCAGGAGGTCGTACTGGACTGGTGACTTGGTCCCGCTAAAGAAAATCTTCAAGAAAACAACTAAGTCCAAAGGTAACCTTTTGACCGAGGCCCCCTGTGGGCTGTAGCCGAGCAGAGCTCCATCGCGGTCGGCCTTAAACTTTGACTTTGCCCCGGTCGAGGTTCGACCAGATGACCAGGTTGGCACTATTCGTTTCTAAGCACTAAAAAGCATTCATTCTTTAAAAATTCATATTTCCGGCTCCATTTATCTGATTTTATTAGTTTTAGTGTCATTTTAAAGCTAAAACTATTTCCTATTTTTATAAATTAGTTGTGGATTTTTAAACTGTTTTCTGTGTCATTTAAATACTGTTTTGTGATATTTGAATGCTTTACGCTTTGTCTCCTAAGTTAAGCCTTGTCGCTCGTTGCCAAGCTACCAATGATTGAGCTGGGTTTAATTTACTGAGACCTAACTGGCCCTAAGTGGAGGTTAGTGGCCTATTGCTAAGTGTAGGTACTTACCTGCCCTTACCAATAACCCATTTTCCAACAGTAAGGAAATCTGCAGCTCCACGTCTCTATCAGATGAGTTATATCTGCAAGCACCAGTGCCTAACTGCATTGCAGATATCAGTTTGTAGATTGTAGTGCTGTAGATTCACATGTTCTGTACAGTTCTGCCATTTAGTATGGTGCACAGATGCTGCACGTTTTTTCACTTTCAATTTTCAGTTTAAGAGTACATGAACCCTTCCAAAATCTACAATACACTAAGACAGAGACTCCACCTCAGATGATGTTTTCCCAAAAGATACCAAGTGAGTTAAGTGTAGTGAAGCGAAGCAGGACTGTAAAAAATGTACAGGTGCATTGGGAAAGAAAGTCGAATTTATGTAATGTAAAACCTTCAAAACCATGCACACGTATTGTGTAAGGCAGGAGAGTGAAATGTGAACCTACAGAACTCTTTTTGTTGCATTTGCTGCTGTAGATCACATTATCTGCATAGCCTGTAAAGCAGTGGATCCCCTTCCCGAAAAGCTTTGGCTAGCAAGCAAATTAGGCAAAATAAAGTGGCTTGGAACAAAGTTCAAAGTACTGTTTGACACGTGTTAGACTTTTCATCCTCGGCGTGGTCTCCCTTAACTTTTTGCCTCTGTTCCCCAGGTTGTTGATGTGTGCTGGACTCTGATTTTACTGTTTTTGTTACTCTGGGCACTTTACCACTGCTGACGAGTGCTAAAGTGCAAGTGCTCCTTTACAAAATGTGTATGTAATTGGCTTATCCATGATTGGCATATTTGATTTACTAGTAAGTCCCTAGCAAAGTGCACTAGAGGTGCCAGGGCATGTAAATCAAATGCTACTAGTAGGCCTGCAGCACTGGTTGTGCCACCCACATAAGTAGCTCTGTAATCATGTCTCAGACCTGCCACTGCAGTGTCTATGTGTGCAGTTGTAACTGTATATTCGACTTGGCAAGTGTACCCACTTGCCAGACCTAAAACGTCCCTTTGATTACATGTCAGACACCACTAAGGTAGGCCCTAGGTAGCCCTGAGGGCAGGGTGCAGTGTATGGTTAAGGTAGGACATTTAGTAATGTGTTTTAAATGTCCTGACAGTGAAATAGTGCTAAATTCGTTTTTACCTGTTGCAAGGGCTGTCCCTCTCATAGGTTAACATGGGGGCTACCTTTAAATCTGATTAAAGTGTAGATTCCCTTTGGGAGCGGATGGACATGTGGAGTTTGGGGCCTCTGTGCTCACAATTTAAAAATACATCTTTTAGTAAAGTTGATTTTAAGATTGTGTGTTTGAAAATGCCACTTTTAGAAAGTGAGCATTTTCTTGCCTATACCATTTCTGTGACTCTGCCTGTTTCTGGATTCCCTGTCTGGGTCAGTTTGACAGTTGGGCTGGTTGCACCTCACACTAGACAGTGACACAAAGGGAGCTGGGGTGTAGGCTGCATTTCCTGATAAACCATCTGTGCTAGGAGGGGGGGGAGGAGTGGTCACTCACACCTGAAAGGGCTGTGCCTGTCCTCACACAATGCAGTCTCCAACCCCCTGGTGAGTGTCTGGGGCCTGGCCTGGGAAAGGCAGGATTTCACATTCAAGAGAGACTTTGCTTTGAAGTAGGCCTACGTCAAAGGAGAAATTGGGTATACCACAGACTTTAGAACACTTCCAGAAACAAGAGGAACCTCTGCCTGGAGAAGAGCTGAAGAGCTGAGGAAGAAGAGCTGCCCTGCTGGTGACTGTGCTTCGTGGAGCTATCCTGCAGTTGCTGCTTCTGCCTGTGCTAGAGGACAAAGTCTGGACTTTGTGTTGCCCTTACTTCTTGTGAAGATCTCCAAGGGCTTGATTTAGAGCTTGCCTCCTGTTGTTTGAAGTCTCAGGGACAGCAAAGACTTCTCTCTGCCAGCACCTGGAGTCTCTGGAGAGACTCCTACTCTGTCACATGGTGCCCATCCAGTTCCTGGGACCCTGAAAGGAGAAGCTGGCAGCCTAAGAAGAGGAAATCCACGCACAGAGCACCGTGCAGGGAAAAGCTTGACGCAACTCTGATCTGCGGCGGAAGAAATGGCGTGCCACAGGCTCCGCGGATGAAAATCGACGCTTGCCGGAAACAAGACCGAAGAATCGACCCACAGACGCGCAGCATCGCTGACGGGAGGCTGGGAAATCGAAACCTGCACTGCGCGGTTTTCGGATCATTGTGCGGCTGGATTTCCGACGCAAACACCGCTGGGCGTGTAAAAACAACTCAAGGCCTGCCTGTACTCGAGAGTGCTGACCGGATCGATGCATCGCTCTCCTGCAGAGAGAAGAAATGACGCGCCCGAACCAACGAAAGGAGAAACGATGCAAGGTCTCGCTCGTGAGTGAAATAGATGCATCGCAAGCCCTTTTTGATGCACACTCGCCCGTGCAGGGTTATTTTTGATGCACCCAAGGTACATTTTCACGCTAACAGTGTTAGTGTGTGTTTTAAACTATATAAAGACTCATTTTGCTTTTTAATTGATAAACTTGACTTGTATATTGTGGATTTTTGTCGTTTTGGTCTTGTTTTGTTTAGATAAATATTTCCTATTTTTCTAAACCTGTGTTGTGTCATTTTGTAGTGTTTTCATTAAGTTACTGTGTGTGTTGGTACAAATACTTTACACCTCGCACTCTGAAGTTAAGCCTTCTGCTCTGCCAAGCTACCAAGGGGGTAAGCAGGGGTTAGCTGAGGGTGGTTCTCTTTTACCCTGACTAAAGTGAGGGTCAATGCTTGGACAGGGGGTAACCTGACTGCCAACCAAAGACCCCATTTCTACCAACTGGCCTATACTTCTTGCCGGGCTTAAAAGTCCATACAGTAATATCTAGTGAAAGTGTGCGGTGTTGACTGTGCAGCAGCCATACATATGTCTGATTGGTATGTAGCCTGTAGCCTAGAAAATCCACTGCAGCTGCCTTCTTTCTAGTAGAATTTCCTCTGGGCACAGAATGCAAGCACCAGTGCCTAACTGCATTGCAGATATCAATTGTAGATTGTAGTGCTGTAGATTCACATGTTCTGTACAGTTCTGCCATTTAGTATGGTGCGCAGATGCTGCACGTTTTTTCACTTTGAATTTTCAGTTTAAGAGTACATGAACCCTTCCAAAATCTACAATACACTAAGACAGAGACTCCCCCTCAGATTATGTTTTCCCAAAAGATACCGAGTGAGTTAAGTGTAGTGAAGCGAAGCAGGACTGTAAAAAATGTACAGGTGCATTGGGAAAGAAAGTCGAATTTATGTAATGTAAAACCTTCAAAATCATGCACACGTATTGTGGAAGGCAGGAGAGTGAAATGTGAACCTACAGAACTCTTTTTGTTGCATTTGCTGCTGTAGATCACATTATCTGCATAGCCTGTAAAGCAGTGGATCCCCTTCCCGAAAAACTTTGGCTAGCAAGCAAATTAGGCAAAATAAAGTGGCTTGGAACAAAGTTCAAAGTACTGGTGTACCCGTGCTAGACTTTTCATCCTCGGCGTGGTCTCCCTTAACTTTTTGCCTCTGTTCCCCAGGTTGTTGATGTGTGCTGGACTCTGATTTTACTGTTTTTATTACTCTGGGCACTTTACCACTGCTGACGAGTGCTAAAGTGCAAGTGCTCCTTTACAAAATGTGTATGTAATTGGCTTATACATGATTGGCATATTTGATTTACTAGTAAGTCCCTAGCAAAGTGCACTAGAGGTGCCAGGGCATGTAAATCAAATGCTACTAGTAGGCCTGCAGCACTGGTTGTGCCACCCACATAAGTAGCTCTGTAATCATGTCTCAACCCTGCCACTGCAGTGTCTATGTGTGCAGTTGTAACTGTAAATTCGACTTGGCAAGCGTACCCACTTGCCAGACCTAAAACGTCCCTTTGCTTACATGTCAGACACCACTAAGGTAGGCCCCAGTTAGCCCTGAGGGCAGGGTGCAGTGTATGGTTAAGGTAGGACATTTAGTAATGTGTTTTAAATGTCCTGACAGTGAAATAGTGCTAAATTTGTTTTTACCTGTTGCAAGGGCTGTCCCTCTCATAGGTTAACATGGGGGCTACCTTTAAATCTGATTAAAGTGTAGATTCCCTTTGGGAGCGGATGGACATGTGGAGTTTGGGGCCTCTGTGCTCACAATTTAAAAATACATCTTTTAGTAAAGTTGATTTTAAGATTGTGTGTTTGAAAATGCCACTTTTAGAAAGTGAGCATTTTCTTGCCTATACCATTTCTGTGACTCTGCCTGTTTCTGGATTCCCTGTCTGGGTCAGTTTGACAGTTGGGCTGGTTGCACCTCACACTAGACAGTGACACAAAGGGAGCTGGGGTGTAGGCTGCATTTCCTGATAAACCATCTGTGCTAGGAGGGGGGGGAGGAGTGGTCACTCACACCTGAAAGGGCTGTGCCTGTCCTCACACAATGCAGTCTCCAACCCCCTGGTGAGTGTCTGGGGCCTGGCCTGGGAAAGGCAGGATTTCACATTCAAGAGAGACTTTGCTTTGAAGTAGGCCTACGTCAAAGGAGAAATTGGGTATACCACAGACTTTAGAACACTTCCGGAAACAAGAGGAACCTCTGCCTGGAGAAGAGCTGAAGAGCTGAGGAAGAAGAGCTGCCCTGCTGGTGACTGTGCTTCGTGGAGCTATCCTGCAGTTGCTGCTTCTGCCTGTGCTAGAGGACAAAGTCTGGACTTTGTGTTGCCCTTACTTCTTGTGAAGATCTCCAAGGGCTTGATTTAGAGCTTGCCTCCTGTTGTTTGAAGTCTCAGGGACAGCAAAGACTTCTCTCTGCCAGCACCTGGAGTCTCTGGAGAGACTCCTGCTCTGTCACATGGTGCCCATCCAGTTCCTGGGACCCTGAAAGGAGAAGCTGGCAGCCTAAGAAGAGGAAATCCACGCACAGAGCACCATGCAGGGAAAAGCTCGACGCAACTCTGATCTGCGGCGGAAGAAATGGCGTGCCACAGGCTCCGCGGATGAAAATTGACGCTTGCCGGAAACAAGACCGAAGAATCGACCCACAGACGCGCAGCATCGCTGACGGGAGGCTGGGAAATCGAAACCTGCACTGCGTGGTTTTCGGATCATTGTGCGGCTGGATTTCCGACGCAAACACCGCTGGGCGTGTAAAAACAACTCAAGGCCTGCCTGTACTCGAGAGTGCTGACCGGACAGATGCATCGCTCTCCTGCAGAGAGAAGAAATGACGCGCCCGACCCAACGAAAGGAGAAACGATGCAAGGTCTCGCTCGTGAGTGAAATAGATGCATCGCAAGCCCTTTTTGATGCACACTCGCCCGTGCAGGGTTATTTTTGATGCACCCAAGGTACATTTTCACGCTAACAGTGTTAGTGTGTGTTTTAAACTATATAAAGACTCATTTTGCTTTTTAATTGATAAACTTGACTTGTAGATTGTGGATTTTTGTCGTTTTGGTCTTGTTTTGTTTAGATAAATATTTCCTATTTTTCTAAACCTGTGTTGTGTCATTTTGTAGTGTTTTCATTAAGTTACTGTGTGTGTTGGTACAAATACTTTACACCTCGCACTCTGAAGTTAAGCCTTCTGCTCTGCCAAGCTACCAAGGGGGTAAGCAGGGGTTAGCTGAGGGTGGTTCTCTTTTACCCTGACTAAAGTGAGGGTCAATGCTTGGACAGGGGGTAACCTGACTGCCAACCAAAGACCCCATTTCTACCAACTGGCCTATACTTCTTGCCGGGCTTAAAAGTCCATACAGTAATATCTAGTGAAAGTGTGCGGTGTTGACTGTGCAGCAGCCATACATATGTCTGATTGGTATGTAGCCTGTAGCCTAGAAAATCCACTGCAGCTGCCTTCTTTCTAGTAGAATTTCCTCTGGGCACAGAATGCAAGCACCAGTGCCTAACTGCATTGCAGATATCAATTGTAGATTGTAGTGCTGTAGATTCACATGTTCTGTACAGTTCTGCCATTTAGTATGGTGCGCAGATGCTGCACGTTTTTTCACTTTGAATTTTCAGTTTAAGAGTACATGAACCCTTCCAAAATCTACAATACACTAAGACAGAGACTCCCCCTCAGATTATGTTTTCCCAAAAGATACCGAGTGAGTTAAGTGTAGTGAAGCGAAGCAGGACTGTAAAAAATGTACAGGTGCATTGGGAAAGAAAGTCGAATTTATGTAATGTAAAACCTTCAAAACCATGCACACGTATTGTGGAAGGCAGGAGAGTGAAATGTGAACCTACAGAACTCTTTTTGTTGCATTTGCTGCTGTAGATCACATTATCTGCATAGCCTGTAAAGCAGTGGATCCCCTTCCCGAAAAACTTTGGCTAGCAAGCAAATTAGGCAAAATAAAGTGGCTTGGAACAAAGTTCAAAGTACTGGTGTACCCGTGCTAGACTTTTCATCCTCGGCGTGGTCTCCCTTAACTTTTTGCCTCTGTTCCCCAGGTTGTTGATGTGTGCTGGACTCTGATTTTACTGTTTTTATTACTCTGGGCACTTTACCACTGCTGACGAGTGCTAAAGTGCAAGTGCTCCTTTACAAAATGTGTATGTAATTGGCTTATACATGATTGGCATATTTGATTTACTAGTAAGTCCCTAGCAAAGTGCACTAGAGGTGCCAGGGCATGTAAATCAAATGCTACTAGTAGGCCTGCAGCACTGGTTGTGCCACCCACATAAGTAGCTCTGTAATCATGTCTCAACCCTGCCACTGCAGTATCTATGTGTGCAGTTGTAACTGTAAATTCGACTTGGCAAGTGTACCCACTTGCCAGACCTAAAACGTCCCTTTGCTTACATGTCAGACACCACTAAGGTAGGCCCCAGTTAGCCCTGAGGGCAGGGTGCAGTGTATGGTTAAGGTAGGACATTTAGTAATGTGTTTTAAATGTCCTGACAGTGAAATAGTGCTAAATTCGTTTTTACCTGTTGCAAGGGCTGTCCCTCTCATAGGTTAACATGGGGGCTACCTTTAAATCTGATTAAAGTGTAGATTCCCTTTGGGAGCGGATGGACATGTGGAGTTTGGGGCCTCTGTGCTCACAATTTAAAAATACATCTTTTAGTAAAGTTGATTTTAAGATTGTGTGTTTGAAAATGCCACTTTTAGAAAGTGAGCATTTTCTTGCCTATACCATTTCTGTGACTCTGCCTGTTTCTGGATTCCCTGTCTGGGTCAGTTTGACAGTTGGGCTGGTTGCACCTCACACTATACAGTGACACAAAGGGAGCTGGGGTGTAGGCTGCATTTCCTGATAAGCCATCTGTGCTAGGAGGGAGGGGAGGAGTGGTCACTCACATCTGAAAGGGCTGTGCCTGTCCTCACACAATGCAGTCTCCAACCCCCTGGTGAGTGTCTGGGGCCTGGCCTGGGAAAGGCAGGATTTCACATTCAAGAGAGACTTTGCTTTGAAGTAGGCCTACGTCAAAGGAGAAATTGGGTATACCACAGACTTTAGAACACTTCCGGAAACAAGAGGAACCTCTGCCTGGAGAAGAGCTGAAGAGCCGAGGAAGAAGAGCTGCCCTGCCGGTGACTGTGCTTCGTGGAGCTATCCTGCAGTTGCTGCTTCTGCCTGTGCTAGAGGACAAAGTCTGGACTTTGTGTTGACCTTACTTCTTGTGAAGATCTCCAAGGGCTTGATTTAGAGGTTGCCTCCTGTTGTTTGAAGTCTCAGGGACAGCAAAGACTTCTCTCTGCCAGCACCTGCAGTCTCTGGAGAGACTCCTACTCTGTCACATGGTGCCCATCCAGTTCCTGGGACCCTGAAAGGAGAAGCTGGCAGCCTAAGAAGAGGAAATCCACGCACAGAGCACCGTGCAGGGAAAAGCTCGACGCGACTCTGATCTGCGGCGGAAGAAATGGCGTGCCACAGGCTCCGCGGATGAAAATCGACGCTTGCCGGAAACAAGACCGAAGAATCGACCCACAGACGTGCAGCATCGCTGACGGGAGGCTGGGAAATCGAAACCTGCACTGCGTGGTTTTCGGATCATTGTGCGGCTGGATTTCGGGCGCAAACACCGCTGGGCGTGTAAAAACAACTCAAGGCCTGCCTGTACTCGAGAGTGCTGACCGGATTGATGCATCGCTCTCCTGCAGAGAGAAGAAATGACGCGCCCGACCCAACGAAAGGAGAAACGATGCAAGGTCTCGCTCGTGAGTGAAATAGATGCATCGCAAGCCCTTTTTAATGCACACTCGCCCGTGCAGGGTTATTTTTGATGCACCCAAGGTACATTTTCACGCTAACAGTGTTAGTGTGTGTTTTAAACTACATAAAGACTCATTTTGCTTTTTAATTGATAAACTTGACTTGTAGATTGTGGATTTTTGTTGTTTTGGTCTTGTTTTGTTTAGATAAATATTTCCTATTTTTCTAAACCTGTGTTGTGTCATTTTGTAGTGTTTTCATTAAGTTACTGTGTGTGTTGGTACAAATACTTTACACCTCGCACTCTGAAGTTAAGCCTTCTGCTCTGCCAAGCTACCAAGGGGGTAAGCAGGGGTTAGCTGAGGGTGGTTCTCTTTTACCCTGACTAAAGTGAGGGTCAATGCTTGGACAGGGGGTAACCTGACTGCCAACCAAAGACCCTATTTCTAACAACTGGCCTATACTTCTTGCCGGGCTTAAAAGTCCATACAGTAATACCTAGTGAAAGTGTGCGGTGTTGACTGTGCAGCAGCCATACATATGTCTGATTGGTATGTAGACTGTAGCCTAGAAAATCCACTGTAGCTGCCTTCTTTCTAGTAGAATTTCCTCTGGGCACAGAATGCAAAGTTTGTTTTGCTTTTTCATAACAGACTTGAATGCACTTGACTATCCATCGTGCAAGAACATACTTTGAAATTGGACTTTCCGAGTGTGGTTTTGAAAATGCAATGAAGAGTTGCTTTGTTCAGTGAATTAATTTACTCCAATTGATGCCGTGCAGCAGGGATCTCTCTGCATCTAACACGTGTAATGCTTTTTCGGCAACTGCCTCAGGGTGTGGGAAGAAAATTGATAAATCAATAACTGATTGACTTGAAATGGGGAGACCAGGCTTCTCAGGAAGCAAGCATTTGCCCTCAGGATATCTTGCTCCACATGAACGTTAATGAAAAGGATCCTCTCTGTTACATTTTGAAACTCACCCTGCACGAGGAAGTGATTGCCACCAAGAATGTTAACTTCCAAGGAAGATATTGCATTATACTGTGATGTAATGGGTCAAACAGGGGTCCCATTAGTTCAGTGAAGCTATGTTGAAATCTATGTTGTGACCAGTGGTTTCCTTGGTGGAATGACTCTCTTAAGACTTTCCATGAAAGCTTTAATGATTGGGATTTTGAAAAAGGTTTTTGAATAAGGTGTTGTTGTCTGCACTGGAATTGATGTGCGTGGTACCTATTTAGAAACCATCCTGGCGCGTTGATCTGAGTTACTTTCACAGCTTTCCACACCAAGAGCGTGGCACTACAATGAGAACCGACCACTGGTGTGACAAACTAAGTCCCTGAGAAGGGTGTCCCTTACACCATAATCTGTTCGCAGAGTGGGAGGGACTGGAGGGTCGGTAACAACTCTGTGGTTAGATTGAACCTTTGCCAGATAAAGCGTTGCCAAAGGTAAGTAACTTGCTCATCTGATAAGGACTTCGGGCCACAGATTCCTTATCTAAAAATAGATACCCAAGTAAACCTTCCCGTAGGTGGGTCTGCAAAACAAATTTACACTAGAAAGTCCTGTACTGGCAAAGTTCTGGTCCCTAAGAACCTGACTGTCCAGTCCGTAATGCTTGGTAAGCGTGCAGAGATACCCACATTGCTGCCTAGCAAATGTCCAGTGTAGGAAGCTGGCCTGGTGTGTGGTGGGTACCTAAGGGACTTACATCTTATGTCAGGTCCAGGTATCCCCTATTAGTGTAGTGTAGACGGTGTCTAGAAGCCAAGCTCTCTAGAGGTAGCTGTGGATGAGCAGCCAAGGCTTATCTAGGAGACATGTAAAGCTCATGCAATACCATTGTAGTCACACAGCACTTACACACATAAAAGAAAACACTCAGTGTTATGAAACTAAAGGGTCTTTATCACAGTAACATAGTACCAAAACACTAGATAGGCAACACTCCAATAGGAGATAAGTAAACACACTCAATATGTAACCTAGTAATCAGCAATAGGCACAAAAAGTGATAGAAAACAGTGCAAATGCAAATAGACACTAGCGACCCTAGGGGGAGCCCAAACCATATACAAAACAAATGGAATGCAAATGCAGGACCCTAACCTAGGTAAGTTGAATGTGTAGAGGGGAGGATGGGAACTAGGAAACCCCAAAGGTAATTACCTCAGTGGCCCGCAGCGACCAGGAAGAAAGGAGTAAGTTACTGAATTTTCCCCAAACCACCCAAAACCAAGGTAAAGAAGAAAATGCAACACCCAGACAAGACTGCAAGAAACCAGCGGTGGATTCCTGATGAGGAAGATCTGTGGAAAAAGGGGACCAACTCCAGAAGTCACATAAGAGTCCAGGGGGAGCAGGAGCTACTACCCACCCAGCTAAGGTTGCAGGAGTTGGTCGACGGTAGGACGAAGACTGTCAGGAATGCAGCCCTGGAGCAGGTGAAGAGTTCCTGGAGGATGCAGTCAATGTCCAACGCAAGATAGAAGATTGCAGGTTTCATTGGCGTGGAAAAGCCACCACAAACCGGCAGAAGTCGCGGTGAAGGATAAAACAGAGCTGCCGGGGACCAGCAAGGTCCAGGAGGACTCAACCCACGAGGGGGAATCCTGGGGGGACCCTCAGCAAGACAGAAAGTCCAAAGAAGAAGAGGCAGCCCCCACAGGAGACCCAATGGACGAGGAACCAGGAGTCACAGAGGAGCCCATGCAGCACAACTGGAGAACAGTTCTATACCGCAGGAGAAGCACGCAAAGCTGTTCTATTTCTGATGCCAGTACCCTGTCTCTGGCTCCCTTGGCCAAGAAAGCTGCCAGTTCCTGGCCAAGTAAGGATACATGGGCCTTTGTCATCCTGTCACAAGTAGGTGAAATGGTTGGAGGGGTAGTCACAAACAAAGGGGAGGGAGGAGCCCCTTTGGACAATCTGGAGAACCCAGTGCTCAGATGTTATCGACTTCCATTGGTGTAGGTGATGGTGTATCTTGTCTCCCACTAGATGTCAATGATGGTCCAAGGGCAAAGGAAAGGAGTTTGGGGGCTGCCGGGGGGAGGGGGAATGGTGTGGTGGTGGACTGGCCGACCTCTGGCTACCTGACCAACAATATATGTGAGCCTTGCGCCCTTTGCCACGTAAGGGCTGGGAAGCCTGCGGGCCAAGGTGGCTGGGGCGGGTAGAGATGTGCACGAATAGAGAGCAAGGTGGACTGGGGTTGGCGAAGGGCTATAAAAAGGCCCAAGCACTGGCGGTAACCCTGCTGTCCTTAAAGTGCTCTAGTGCTGAGTATGCCTTGTCTCTGAAGAGAAGGGAGCCATTGAAGGACATGTCCATAAGTGAAGCCTGATCATCCCACAAAAAGCCAGGGGTTTTCAACCATGTGTGGCTCTGATGGGCCACCGATGAAATCACTCTGCCTAGTAAATTGGTTGTGTCCAGACCGCATCGAATGGCAACTTAGCTGCATCTTTCCCATAATCAGTGGCATGAGAAAGTGTGGCTCAGGCCTCCTCCAAGACCATAGGCAGCACCTGCATAGCCAATGCCCAGATTGTAAGGGAATAGCTGCCTAAAAGGCACAAAGTGTTCACCAACTGCAGTGCCAGGCTGGTGCAACAAAACGCCCTCCTCCCAAAGGTATTCAGCCTCTTGAAAGAAAGAGAAGGGAGCAGGTTAGGAAGAACCTGACCCCCAAGGTCTAGTGATGGGTTCCCTCAGGGACCCCACCTGGGCCAAAATGCATTTTTATTAAACAAATTCATGCAAAAAATGTTTTTTTTAAACTTGCTTAAACTGCGGACTCTGAGTGGGCCAGGTCCCGGGGGCATAATGTAATAATTATAATAGAGGGGGGCTTCACGCGGACAACATGCCAATGGTCGATTTCGGCTCTGGGGACCGCCACCTCCCCGGGGCAGGCCAATGTTTATAAAGGTGATGGGTGAGCTGATCAACTCCCTCAAAAGATCATTTATGAACCCGGGGACTGCCACCTCCCCGAGGCAAGGCCAAACTTTTTCAGGGGGGGCGGGATTTGCAGACTCCCCTCCTGGTCCATTTTCAGCCCTGGGGACGACCACCTTCCAGGACAACAGCCTGCAAATACAAAGGAGAGGGGGGTGCATTAATTCCCCTGAGGACCCCCACCCCCCAGGGCCGGCTCCTTAAGTCCCAAGGTGCCCACCATCAGGACACAGATGTTTGTTTTCACTTGGTGGGAACTATAACCACTCCCACCAATCGAGAGCAAACACTAAGGGGGTCATTCCAACCCTGGCGGTCGGTGTAAAAGCGGCAGCCAACCCGCAAACAGGCAGGCGGACAAAAAAATGGAATTCCGACCCTGGCGGGAACTGCCAACACAGCCCGGCACTTTAACACTCCGACCGCCACGGCGGTACAGACAAGCAGCGCGGCGGTCACCGCCAACAGACAGGCGGCAGACAATGTACCGCCCACCCTATCACAACTCACCAATCCGCCACCTTTTCCGGGGCGGGAGCCCCGCCGATAAAAACACGGCGGAAACAGACTTCGAACGGGAAAACGCTCACCTCTACACACTCCACGAGGAATCTGGACAGCATGGAACCCGAACTACACATCCTACCAGCTATTGTCTACCTGCTCCTCTACCAGGAGCACGAACGCCGGCGCAGAAGACAACGGTGAGTACTGCACCTACGACACAGGGGAGGGGGGAGGCAAAAAATTACGGGGACACACATACGCCACACACCCACCCCCACCCTCACCCACTACAACACACACATCAATGCAGAGCAACAAGTCAGAGTGACACCCCCCAACCCCCCCGGAAGATTGCAAAGACAAAATAAAATGATCATTAAAAATGAAGTATATTATAGCATAATTGAAGTTAAGTGAAATATGAAATATATAAATAAAATATATTACATCATGAACAATATATACATAGGTCAAAAGTCCGGGCCATATTGGCTATCATCCATTGTTCGTGGGCCAATGGGCCTAAACACATGGGCAAAGCCCACACACGAGACCCGATTCCATTGGAGAGAACACTGCAGGGGCATCAGATAGTAAAACTACAGGCACCTCAGGGGGAAGGGAAGAGGGGCACCTCAGCCAGTTGAGTCCACGACGCCAGATCCACGAGGGGCCTCCATGCCCACTGTACCATCCTGGGGAGTGCAAAGCCACAGTCTCACAAGTCTCTACAGTGGGTGGCTTGCCCACTGATCCATCCTGGGGAGTGCAAAGCCACAGTCCATCAAGTGGATTACAGACTCCACTGGTTCTGGAGGAGGCATGGTGCCCAGAGTGCTTCGTGAAGCACTGGCCGACACAGATCCGGCCCTGCCAATGGGCCAGCGGTGCTTGAGATGAAGGGCCCAGCGGAGCGGTGCTTGAGATGAAGGGCCCAGCGGAGCGGTGCTTGACAGGAAGGGCCCAGCGGAGCGGTGCTTGAGATGAAGGGCCCAGCGGAGCGGTGCTTGAGATGAAGGGCCCAGCGGAGCGGTGCTTGACAGGAAGGGCCCAGCGGAGCGGTGCTTGACAGGAAGGGCCCAGCGGAGCGGTGCCTGACAGGAAGGGCCCTGTTCAGAGGTGCTTATCACGGCGGGGCCCTGTTCAGCAGTGCTTGTCACGACGGGGCCCTGTTCGGCGGTGCTTGTCACGGCGGGGCCCAGTTCAGCGGTGCTTGTCACGGCGGGCCCTGTTCAGCGGTGCTTGTCTTGAAGGGCCCAGTTCAGCGGTGCTTGTCACGGCGGGGCCCTGTTCGGCGGTGCTTGTCACAGCGGGGCCCTGTTCAGCGGTGCTTGTCACGGCGGGGCCCTGTTCAGCGGTGCTTGTCTTGAAGGGCCCAGTTCGGCGATGCTTGTCACGGCGGGGCCCTGTTCAGCGGTGCTTGTCACGGCGGGGCCCTGTTCAGCGGTGCTTGACACGGCGGGCCCTGTTCAGCGGTGCTTGTCACGGCGGGGTCCTGTTCAGCGGTGCTTGTCTTGAAGGGCCCAGTTCGGCGGTGCTTGTCACGGCGGGGCCCTGTTCAGCAGTGCTTGTCACGGCGGGGCCCTGTTCAGCGGTGCTTGTCACGGTGGGGCCCAGTTCAGCGGTGCTTGTCACGGCGGGGCCCTGTTCAGCGGTGCTTGTCACGGCGGGGCCCTGTTCAGCGGTGCTTGTCACGGCGGGGCCCTGTTCGGCGGTGCTTGTCACGGTGGGGCCCTGTTCGGCAGTGCTTGTCACGGCGGGGCCCTGTTCAGCGGTGCTTGTCTTGAAGGGCCCAGTTCGGCGGTGCTTGTCACGGCGGGGCCCTGTTCAGCGGTGCTTGTCACGGCGGGGCCCTGTTCAGCGGTGCTTGTCACGGCAGGGCCCTGTTCAGCGGTGCTTGTCACGGCGGGGCCCTGTTCAGCGGTGCTTGTCTTGAAGGGCCCAGTTCGGCGGTGCTTGTCACAGCAGGGCCCTGTTCGGCGGTGCTTGTCACGGCGGGGCCCTGTTCAGCGGTGCTTGTCACGTCACGGCGGGGCCCTGTTCAGCGGTGCTTGTCACGGCGGGGCCCTGTTCAGCGGTGCTTGTCACGGCGGGGCCCTGTTCAGCAGTGCTTGTCTTGAAGGGCCCAGTTCGGCGGTGCTTGTCACGGCGGGGCCCTGTTCAGCAGTGCTTGTCACAGGGGGCCCTGTTCAGCGGTGCTTGTCACGGCGGGGCCCAGTTCAGTGGTGCTTGTCACGGCGGGGCCCTGTTCGGCGGTGCTTGTCACGGCGGGGCCCAGTTCAGCGGTGCTTGACAGGAAGGGCCCTGTTCAGCGGTGCTTGTCACGGCGGGGCCCTGTTCAGCGGTGCTTGTCACGGCGGGGCCCTGTTCAGCGGTGCTTGTCACGGCGGGGCCCTGTTCGGCGGTGCTTGACATGTGTTCCCAGGGAACCAGATCAGGCCAATATTTTCCGCTCAGTCGCCATCCGACCTTTCGCTTGCGGGCCCTCCTGTGCTGGAGTCCTGGGCCCGTGGGTGTCCTCCTTCACACCCGAAATGGGGCTAGTGGGGCCCTCCTGGGCAGCTCGCCTGCTGCCGGAAATGTCCGCCCTGCTGCCCTTGCCCTCCTTCGCCGATTCTCTGGGGCCCTTGCCTCCCTTTGTGGATGTGCCAGGTGACGGTGCCAGGGTAGTGCCTTTGGGGGCTGCCGTCTCTGGCCTCTCGTGCCGGCCCTTGCCTTTTTTAGTTTTTTTCCCAGGGGGTGGGCTGGCTGTCCCCTTGCTGCTGGCCGATGTTGCTGCCCTAGAAGCTGGTGGACTCCAATAGCCCTGGACTATGGTCCTTGTAGGTGCAGGGCTTGTGGTGGCTGAGGTGCTGTTTGGACTCTTACGAGATGGAGGGGGTGGGTCAGGTGATGCAAAGAGGTTAATTTTGGAGAGGAAAAACTTTTTAGGAGCAGTGGGAAGGGTAGGTGCAGTGGGTATGGGAGTGGAGGAAGAGGATGTGCTTGTAGGAGAGTCAAGTGTGCTGTCTTTGGGTGCAGGTGCTTGTGACGGAGGCTGTCGTGAGGTGGATGGCTGTTGGGTGGGTGGCTGCCTGCGTTTGTGTGGTTTGGAAGAGGGGGTGACAGACACACTGGGAGAGGACACAGGGGACGTGTAAATGGCAGTGGGGGTGGTGACTGCACGTGTGCGGAGTGTTCTGGTGGGTGTGCTGGTGATGGACGTACTGGCTGATGGTGGTGTGCATGCAGGTGTGAGTGGAGACGTCACAGGGAGGGAGGAGGGAGACAAGGAGGCGGGGGACACAGAGGAGGCAGTGGCTGTTGGCATGTCTGCATGTGGATGTTGCATGTGTGAATGCTTGTGTGATCTGTGGTGCTTATGTCTGGATGAGCTGCCCTTGGGTGTTGATGTGTGTGCAGGCTGGTCTGTAGGTGTGGCTGGGATAGGCAGAGGAACAGGGGAGTGGGACTGGGATGAGGAAATTGGAGGGGGGAGGCAGGAGACAGGGACAATGGCTGCTGTCAGTGCTGAGGCCAGAGCGTTGAACGATCGCTGATGGGCAGCCTGACCTGAATGAATGCTCTCCAGGTATGCATTGCTCCGGTGCACCTCCCTTTCTACACCCTGGATGGCATTCAAAAGGGTAGACTGCCCAACAATGAGCGTCTGGAGGAGGTCACTGATCTCCTCACTGAGGGCAGCAGGGGTAACTGGGGCAGGGCCTGAGGTGCCTGGGGCGAAGGAGATGCCCGACTTCCTGGCCGAGCGGGCACGGGGCGAACGATGAGGGGCTGCTAGGAGGGCAGAGATGGTGCGCGGGGTGGCGGCTGTACCTGTTGTAGCGGTGGGCACGGATGTTTCCGCCACCACCAGGGAGCTCCCTTCCGAGGACGTGTCTGTGTCGCTGACGTCTCCACGGGTCCCCGTTGTGGAGCTCCCCTCGCCCTCCGTCTCACTGGTGTACTCGGAGTCGGTTGCATGGCCCTCCGGGGCCATGTGAGCTGCAGCTCCCTCGTGCTCCGATGCCACTTCTCCTCCGCCTGATGATGCTAATGCACACATGAACAGGAAGACCACAAAAAAGGGGGGGGGGAGAAAAAATGACATGTTGAGTGCATGCATTGGTGACACCGTTGGCGGAGAGGACAGACACAGAAGCCCCCTGCACTACGCCGCGCACTCGGTGTACACTACTCAATTATTGTGACTTGGCCTACAAGCCTATGGACGACAACTGCACACATAGGTGACCCATGGCCATGGATAGCTGTACTTAGCACCCTACAGAGGTGGGGGGCGGGGGCACAGGGCCATGCCTTACGGAGGGGACCAGCCTACAGAAGTCGCCCTGGCCTAGAGATACCCACAGCCCTCCTCCCCCACCCAGACACCTCCACTGTGCGCTAACATAGCAGAATGTGCTGGTACTCACCCCCTTGTGTCTGCTGTGATGTCCTCACGCGCCCATCCAAATCGGGGTAGGCCACCGCCAGGATCCGGGACATCAGGGGGGTCAATTGACGGGAGCCACCCCTCCTACGTTGGGAGGCCATCCCCAGCAGAGCCTCCGCGGTCGTCCTGCTCCCGCAGCGGATGTCCTCCCACCTCTTGCGGCAGTGGGTGCCCCGTCTGTTGTGGACCCCCAGGGTCCGGACGTCCTTGGCGATGGCACGCCAAATGTCGATCTTCTGATGGGCGCTGACCTATGTGACATGGACAGGGTGGGAAAATAAATATCATCATTTTCTGCATGGTCGATGTGAGTGGCCCCCCCTCCCCAACCTTGCCATATGGCACATGCTCTCATCTGTCGTGCGATGCATGCCTCATTCGCTCCCCTCCCCACCATCTTTCATCCACCCCACTCAACACAGGCATTGCCCACAAAGCATGGTCCCAGTGTACTTACCTGTTGGTCTGGAGGACCGTAGAGTAGCGCATACTGGGGGAGGACCCCATCAACAAGTTTCTCCAATTCCTCAGATGTGAAGGCAGGGGCCCTTTCCCCAGTCGCAGCAGCCATTGTATCTTCCAGACCGAGGTCACAGCAGCAGTATAGGTCCTCTCCTGTGGATGATCAGGTCTCGAGTGATTAAGCAGATAGAAGATGGCGGTCACGCCCGCGGCGGTGCGTACCGCGGCGGTGCGTACCGCGACCGCCGGCGCACATCGTCATTGGCTCCTGAGACCCATAGGGTTCAATGTTAACCAATGCTGCTTTGCGCCGCGGTCTTCGTCCGCCTACCGCCACTGTGTGCCACGCCACTGCATTGACCTCACATCCCATTGTCACACTTCACAGGTCAGGCAGCCGCCATTTCAAGGGCCCACATGGCTTAATTTCTACTGCGTCACACAGGCCTAGGCCTTGCATTGCCACTCATACAAGCCATTCAATGCATAGCGAATCGTGTTCTGTGCAAGCTGTGGTTACGTACCTGTGGGTTGCTTGACTCTGTGCTCCATGTTGTCCTTCCTAGGCACCGTCCGCTGGGACTTGCGAGGAGATGGAGGAATGTTCCCGTGTACAGACCGCTGGTGGACCTGTCGACAATGGAAGAAAGACATGTCATACTGACATACAGACTTGACCGAGCCACTATACAGGAACTGTGTGCCCAGCTGGAGCCAGACCTGATGTCCCCCATTTGCCAACCCACAGGGATTCCCCCTCTGGTGCAGGTTCTGTCAGTACTCCATTTTTTGGCAAGTGGATCATTCCAAACAACAGTGGCCATATCATCAGGGATGTCTCAGCCTATGTTTTCTAAGGTTTTGTCCAGAGTGTTGTCTGCCCTGATGAAATACATGCGGAGCTACATTGGTTTCCCTGAGGTGGGCGATTTGGCTACAGTGAAGGGGGATTTCTATGCCCTTGGCCATATCCCCAACATCATTGGTGCCATTGATGGGACCCATGTGGCTTTGGTTCCCCCCAGTGAAAGTGAGCAGGTGTACAGGAACAGAAAAAGTTATCATTCGATGAATGTCCAGGTGGTCTGTTTGGCTGACCAGTACATCTCCCATGTAAATGCCAACTTCCCTGGGTCAGTGCATGACGCGTACATCATGCGAAATAGCAGCATCCCTTACGTGATGGAACAGCTACAGAGACACCGTGTGTGGCTAATTGGTGACTCTGGTTACCCCAACCTGTCGTGGCTACTGACCCCAGTGAGGAATCCCAGGACAAGGGCAGAGGAACGGTACAATGAGGCCCATGGGTGGACTAGGAGGGTGATCGAGCGGACCTTCGGCCTCCTGAAGGCAAGGTTTAGGTGCCTGCATATGACAGGTGGATCCCTAATGTACTCACCAAAGAAGGTGTGCCATATCATCGTGGCCTGTTGTATGCTTCACAACCTGGCTTTGCGACGCCAGGTGCCTTTCCTGCAGGAGGATGGTCCAGATGGTGGTGTTGTAGCAGCTGTGGAGCTTGTGGAGAGTGAAGAGGAGGAAGACGACGGGGACGACACAGACAACAGGGACACAGTGATACAACAGTATTTTCAGTAGCACACAGGTACGAATCAACCCCGCCATTTTACATTTACTTAAAGTCTCCTGCCTCTCTACTGTCTGTGTTTCCCCCCAGTTCCTGTTAACTGAGTTGAGACTTTCCCTTCCGTTTTCAGAGCTGTGGGCCCCACTGCGTGACCTCTGCTTTGTTTGCCCATGGACTACAGCTGTGTGACCGTGGTATGTTGTCATCACAATGTAACTGAACATTTTGGCAACGTTATGTCTAATACATTTGTTCAAAATACAAGCAGACTCCAGATTTTTTAAGTGCAATAAGTGATTTTATTAAAGTGCTAAATTTAGGGACATGATTGTAAAACGGTGATGGGTGATGGTGGAGTAATGTCCATGGCAGAGTCCAGTTTTCAGTCTCACAGGTGCATTGTCCATATGCCTGTGGAAGGATGGAGCAGGGGCAGTTTAAGTTTGGACAAGGTGACAATGTGGGACAGTGGGATGACATCAGGGGGTATCGTTTGCTGGCGGGGGTCTTGGCATCCTACTCTGTCTTCTTGTGAGATCTCAGGTACCGCTTGCGGGCTGGTTCTTCTTCCATGCTAGTGACAGGGGCCCTTTGTGGTGCCACATGGTCCCGCAATGTGGTGACTATCTGGTTAAGGGCCACGACGATGGTCCCCATTGCGGAACTAATGTTTCTCAGTTCCTCTCTGAACCCCATGTACTGTTCCTCCTGCAGTACCTGGATCTCCTGGAACCTGGCCAGTACCGTAGCCATCGTCTCCTGGGAGTGGTGGTATGCTCCCATGATGGAGGAGAGGGCCTCTTGGAGAGTCGGTTCCCTGGGCCTGTCCCCCCCCCCTGTCGCACAGCAGCCCTCCCAGTTCCCCTGTTTCCCTGGGCCTCTGTCCCCTGGACCGTGTGCCCACTACCACTGCCCCCAGGTCCCTGTTGTTGTTGGGGTGGTGGGTCAACCTGGGTGCCCTGTAGTGGTGGACACACCGCTGATTGACGTGTCCTGGAGACAGAGGCATGGACCCGCTGGGTGGGAGCTGTGCTGGTGTTCCCAGAGGGGGTTAGGTCTGCTGTAGCCTGTGGCTGTCTGTGGGGAACCGACTGTCCCGAGGTCCCCGATGGGCCGGGCTGGTCATCTGGGTCCAGGGAGACAGAGCTGCTGTCATCACTGGGGGCCTCTTCTGGGGGTGGGATGGACATCTCTGGACCCTCCTGGGCGTTGTGGTGGCGTTCGGGTCCTGCAGGGGTATTAGAGTATGGTTATTGCTTCTGTGTGTGCCATTTCGTGTAATGGGTGGGTGGCCGTGTACCCCAGTGCTGGCATTCCCTTGTGGGGGCTTTTGTGACGGTGGCTTGTGGGGGAGATGGGTATGTGCAGTGGGCATGCTTTGGTGATGGGTGTCCATGCTTTGGGGAGGCATGCAGGGCTAGGTTTTGGGATGGGTGGGTTGTGATGGTGAGCCATTTGCAAGGAGTTGGTGTGATGGGGGTGGGGGTGAGGGTGGGGGTATGATTTGGCATGCAGGTGGGGTGGGGGGAATGAAGTAGTGAACATTTGACTTACCAGAGTCCATTCCTCCGCCTACTCCTGCGAGGCCCTCAGGATGCAGGATGTGCAAGACTTCCTCCTCCCATGCTGTGAATTCTGGGGGAGTAGGTGGGGGTCCGCCGCCAGTCCGCTGTACCGCGATGTTGTGCCTTGATACCATGGAACGCACCTTCCCTCGTAGGTCGTTCCACCGCTTCCTGATGTTGTCCCGATTTCGTGGATGCTGTCCCACAGCGTTGACCCTGTCCACTATTCTGCTCCATAGCTCCATCTTCCTGGCAATGGTGGTGTGCTGCACCTGTGCCCCGAAGAGCTGGGGCTCTACCCGCACTATTTCCTCCACCATGACCCTGAGTTCTGCGTCAGAGAACCTGGGGTGTCTTTGGGGTGCCATGGGGTGGTGTGGGTGAGGTGAGGGGTGGTGTATGTGTTGTAGAGTGTGGTGAGTGTGGTGGTGTATGGTGTTTTGTGCATGGATATTGTGTGGGTGATGTTGTGATTTGCCTCTGTGTGATGGTCTACTCTATGCTGTGCTGTCTCTCTCTGTCCTTCAGTCGCAATTGTGGTCGTAAGGGTTTGTGGGTGATGTGGGTGTGTGTTTTATATTTAATTGGGTGTGTGGGAGTGGTGTGTGTATGTGTCTCAGGTGTGTGTATTTTGAATTGTCCAATGTGGTAGTGTTTTGTAAAGGTGTGTGTATTTTGAGCGCGGCGGTGTGTACCGCCAATGGAATACCGCGGTTGAAAGACCGCTGCGGGGATTTGTGGGTCGGAATGGCATGGGCGTATTTCTGTTGGCGTGACGGTGGAGGTTTGGTCATCGCCAGTTTTTCGCTGGCCGTTGCTGTGGCGGACTTTTGTTGATGTCGGGTTTTTGGCGGTTTGCCAGTTGCGGGTCAGAATGACCGTGGCGGTTTACCGCGGTGGTGTTATGGCGGTCTTCTGACCGGCGGTAAGCGCCTTTTACCGCCGAGGTCAGAATGACCCCCTAAGTCTGCCCCAGTGGGTGGGAGGATGAAAACTCTCTTTCCCTGCATGCTTGAGAGCGGGTAAGCAATACCATAACAATTTCAGCCAAATAATCTGCATGCTCAGCTACAATTGTTGTAGTGTGCGTTGTATATAAGGATTGATTTTATGCTGTAAAAGTAGATAGGATGGTGGGGGGGGGCTGCAGCCATCTCCCCATTACCCATCTGGAGAGTGGTAACATAGGAGGATTGATACGAGGGACTTAACAGACGGGCAAATGTGCGGCCAGGGCTCTTACCCTCCCAATAGCGCAGCACTGTAGCGTACTTACCAAACCCAAGCCAAGGAGGGTCTCAATGGGGGAATCAGGGGTGTTGCAATTGAGATTGTTTGCTGATCTATTGCCTGTAGCTCACTTTCAATTCGAGCCAGGTCTCCTCTGATAAAGCGAAGTATCCCAGCATGTTTGGCAATGCAGACCCCTCTGATGTAGGCCTTGAAGACGTCCCACAGCATTGCATGTTTTTGAACAGTGCCCACATTGAGAGCAAAGTATTTGGAGATAGCGTCGCGAATTTCAGAGCGGAACACTGTCTTGTACAATGCATTTGTAGGAAACTCCACGCATGGAGTGGCAGGGTTTAGGATGGAATTCACAGGGCACAATCACTGGGGAATGATCCAACAGTGTACGAGGGAGATGAGAAACACCCTTAAGCCAAAGGGAGGCGGCTGGCATCACATACCAGTGATCTATTGGAGACCATACATTATGGGGGCTAGAATAAAATGTGTAGACTGCAGAGGTAGAGTTGAAGGCGCGCCAGGCATCAGTGAGCTGAAAAGTATAGAGCAGTGTGTGCAATGTCTGTGTGGTGCGAGGTTTAGTAACCCCGGTGGAGCTGGTGGTGCCGAGATGTGGAAGGCATGTGAAGGTAAAGTCTCCGTCTAATAGGATATGTTCGGGTTGGAAGTGTTCCATCTGCGCCAATAAGCCTTAAAAAACTCATGGGAGTCCTTATTAGGTGCAAAGACGTTAACAAAGAGAAGAGAGACGCCAGCCAGGGAGCCACGAACAATTACATATCGTCCCTCCAAGTCAAATAATGGCTCCTGGCACATGAAGGGTAGACTTTTGTGTATGAGTATGCACACCCCCCTGAAGTAGGAGCTGTAATTGCCGAAATAAAGATTCCCTCCCCATTGCGAAGCAAAGGTGCTGGTTTTACTGGGCACCAAATGCGTTTCTTGTAGAAAAGCAAGCTTAATGCCATGTCTGGTCAAATAGGTAAGGACCTGCTTACCCTTCCTGGGGTTGTTCAGACCCCTGATGTTCCATGTAGCACAAGAGATATCAAGAGCAGAGTGGTCTATGGGATTTTGCGTCATAGATGTGGCAGTGTATCCGCTGTGGCTAAGCAATTAACATGTTGTGCATTGTTGTGTGGTAAAATGGCAGAAAGAGAAACAAAATATAACCAACAGCAAGGTAAATAATACCCATCCCGCTACCCACACCAGAGAAAAGCACTTCTTGTGAAACCCCCAATCCCAACCAGAACTAAAAGAACAACAATGCAGAGTACACCTTCAGGATGTAGCAGTGCCCCGTAAAAGGGACACTCATATCGCCTAATGTGAGGAGGAAAAAGAATATGGACAGTAGAAGTCTGCCTGTAATAAGAAGAGATCAAGGAGAGCAAAAAGTAACATTGGTTGTGGTCCTTCAGCAGCAATAGGAAGCAGATGAGCCAAGAGTTTAAGATCACATGTACAAAAAGCAGTGTGCCTCATGGAGGTGAGGCGCTGCACGAGGACCCCGATGAGTGATGGGGGAGCCCTTTGGCGAGTGGCACCCAGCTGCAGGCTGATCCAGTTTCTGTTGTTTGCAGAAAAATGCAGCATCTGCAGGAGTATTGAAGATGTGAAGTTTTATTGTTCAAGTCAATGTGCAAATGTGCGGGGTATAGCATGTCAGTGTCATGTAGTAAAGTTTTAACATAGCATATTTGTGTCGTACCTCCTGAACCACAGGAGTGCAGTCAGGGTATAGCAACAGAGTTATTTCCTGGAACTGTAGAAGGGCCTTATCGTGGGTTTGGCGTACAGCAGTGTCACGATCCCGATAATTTAATAGTTGGGCAATGATTGGGTGCAGAGGCGCCCCAGGAGTGGGTCGGGGGCCCAGAGAGCGATGCACCCCCTCGATCGCGAAGGTAGCAGGAAAGGAGTCTCTGCCAAACAGTTTTATGAGAAGGTGCTCGACATAGGTACTCATGGGTCCGGTATTGGTGGATTTAGCCACACCCGTGATACGGATATTGTTACACTCTGAGCAGGTGTCCAAATCTTCCTTTTTCACCGCTACACTCTTCCACAACTGCTCAACTCTCTCCACACGCCTTTCCATGCCCGTCACAGCATCCACCATATCGGATATCTATTGTTCGGCAACACCAAGCCTAGCGGAGTGATCATGCAGGCACTCGTGCATTCCACTCAAGCGCATCGTGAAGGCATCAAAACACATATCTATGGCCTTAATGCTTGCCTTTGGTTCTGCCAATCTCGTCAAGGTCCCCTCCTGAGGAGGGTGAAAGTGTGCGCCATCAGCTGGGTCAGTTCCAGGTGGTTCCTCAGCCCCCTGGCGTGGAGGGGTGCTGGCTGAGTCAAATTAAATTTGGCATTGTTTAGGGTCTCTGCGCTCCATCTGGAGCGAGCATTGGAGGAGAGTCTGGGCTATGTAGAACAGCCAGGGAGGGGTAGTATAAACAGTCTCCAGATGGAGGTGGGCCTCATAAAAGTGCGGTTACGATGTAGCAAGCGAGAGCCAATCACATGCTCTAAAAAAAGGTAGAACTCACAGCAAGGGTGTGCGAGGGAAGTATCGAATTGAGGGGACCCTGCATGCTCTGGTCAGATTGCATAGAGTCATTCAGGGTAATGGGGCCCCAGAGTATGCAGTGCACCGACAGTTCATGTTTGTCTCATGGAGCGGTGGACATTCCCCAATGTGCAATGGTTAGCAGGCACTCACCAGCACCTCTAAACCCACAGGGTTCGAGGGGTCAATCCCGCAATGCGGCCCGATCGGCTGGTCGGAACAGGGAGAGTGCACACCAGGGCCGAGAAGAAGATTCAGGCAGGTGCGGCAGACTCCCAGAGGACTTGCAGTCGGCGCGAGGCATTACCGCCACAGGCCCCAGCTCTCTGTGACCACCTCAGCACCAGGAGCGGTGGAAGATAGGCAGGTCGGCCCCTCGAATGGTGCCACATCAGGCAATGAGCAACACCGGAGGCAGTCCACAAACCGACGATTGAGCTGCGGCCCTTTCCACAGGCTCACCTGCGGCCCCTGTCACCACGGGGCCTCTGCGGACTGTGCCAAACCACAGCAGCAGATCGTGCACCCCTCCACACTCCAGCGCCACACTGGCAGGCACCTAGCTGCCAGCAGGGGGGTCAGCAGCCCTCGGAAGACGCATCGGGTGAAGGATGCCAGAGGAAGACATATGTGAGTAGCGATGTCCCGGGAGCTTCGCAGCCACATGGACATCTTGGCTGCCCGTTAGGCCACGCCCAACTATAATGTGACTTTAACCTTTATGTTGTTTCGTGAATTTCTAGTTTTTTTTAACGTAAAGTAATGTGTTGCTACCATTCGTAAATAAAATGCCCTGCTGCAGGGATTTGGCCACAACCGTGTCACGGACAGCCTTTGAGGATGTGGCATAGGGTTGGCCTTTGGGCCCCAGGATTCCATTCCCTGGGGCCTCAATATATATTAGGGGAGAGGGGCATGCAACCCTCCTCATCAAGCCTTAATAGGCCCCAGGGTCCCCCTCTCCTACGGCCAAAGCCAATAAAAAAGGGGAGGGAGCTACACATTTTCCAAGCCTTTCTGAATCCCAGGTACCCAGTCCCCAGGGGCCGAGCAATTAATAAAAGGTAGGGGGCTTACAGCCTCCACTAAGCTTAATTAGGACCCCAGGGCTCCATACCCCTGGGGGCCAAATTCAACAAAAAAGGGAAGGGAGCATAAGGCCTCCCTCCCCAAGTCTTTGTAGGCCCGGTGACCCCATCCACTGGAGACAAGTACAATTCAACTAGGGAGACGAGTGTGCAGCTACCCTCCCTGGGCCTTCTTGGGCCCCGGGGACTGCATCCCCAGGGCCAAATATTATGAAAAAAGGCTTAAAGAGGGAGGCTGTGCAGCTTCCCTTCCCAAGCCTTATTAGGCCCCAGGGAAACCACCCTCCATGGCCAAAATATAAACAAAAAGAGAGGGTGGCTGTCTGGCCCCCCCACCCAAATCCTTTGGATGGAGCTCCTGGGGCAAATCTTTTTTAAAAGTGGCCCCCTTCCAGACCCTTTTTTAGCCTCGGGGACCCCATTCCCTGGTGCCAAAATCAGTTATACGAGAGGGCTCTGGTGCCCACTAAGGGCTCCCACTAAGCACAAGATTGGGGGCTGTGGGAGGAGACCCAGGGCTCCTGAAGCCCCAGCTGGCTTCCCGCATGGTGCAGGAACCAGCATTGCTCCTTCCTGGCAGGAGCAGCTGTTATCATGCTGCTCCCTCTAGGCAGGAGCCAAATGTGATCTGTTTCTCTGCCCTCATCAGTGCAGGCAGGGGAACAGATCACAAGTCTGCACCCAGCCATCTGGAGCATTTTTAACGCTCCCGCCTGCTGGGAGCAGGCTTTGCATTTGTTCGCATTTGGTGGGAGATTTAAAAAGGCTCCCGCCAGACAAGAACATACACACATTTCCCTACCTGTGCCAGTGCAGGCAGGGAAACTACTGAGTCCTGGGGGTGGGCTCCCCAGAAAACAGCATGTGAGCTGGTCGTGGGGATGAGGTCTCTGGGGCCATTAAAGGTTCAGGGAGGTCATGCCCTTCTGTTATTAGTTACGGCCTTAGGGCATGAGGTCCCTAGGGCCTTTTAAAGAGTCAGGGAGGGGACCATGTGGGCCCCCTCTCCTTTTTAACACATATTGGTCAGGGTATGTTGTCCAGAGGGCCTAAGTAGGCTTCAGGATGGGGGGCCGGGCACCCCGTTCCCCATTTGTAGTTACCTGGCCTGAATGATGGTGTCCCAAGTCCTAAGATACCTCCCACCCCTTCCTGGTTGAGGTGGTGGCAGCCAATCAGATCTCATGATGAGATCTGATTGGCTTCGCTGATTCTCCGCGGGGTGATATATACAATTTATTTGAGCATTAATTTACACCAAATCACAAATAAGCACTCTCTTTAAGCCAAGATCTAGATTTCTGCCAGATTTGGGGTAAATCTGTTCAGCATTTTGAGCTGCAGCTGTGTCTAAAGTTTCTATGGGAAAATAAATGGGGGAAATGTATTTTGGGACCCCCTTTTTTCTTGGCCCTTGCGTGACCGATCACCCCAAAACTTTCCAATGCCCAAACTAGTCAAAAACTAGCACTTTGTTGTAATGTTTTAAGGAGACTCGTCAAATGGCGCCAAAGTTATTAGCAACAAAAAAAGGCATTTCCTATAGAAATATGATTCTAACTATTATAACGCGAATTATAGTTACCTTAGGGCATTAGTTATAGTTACTTGAGGCAGCTCTAACTCTAACTGGTGAATTTATATGGTTTTGTACGTTTAAAATGTAAGCCTATCTATAATGTCCCTGTAACGTTTGATTTTTTAAGTGAATTTCTACGGGTTTTTTAATTCTATTTCCTAACTATAAAGTCCCTGTAACTTTTGTTTTTTCCAGCAAATTTCTATGTTTTTTTAATGTATATTAATTTTCATTAATAATATATGTTTATCCAACCACTGCTGCGCACAGCCGACCTGCGGCCAGACCCTGATGCCATAAGCACCCAACCTTGCACCGTGCACAGCCTTTGCCCGTGCGCGCAGAGGTTGTCCGCAAGACCTGGCTTACAGCCAGACCCTGCGGCCAACCCCACTAACCACCCAACCCCATGATGAGCGTGGTCCTTTGGCCGCGGGTGGCAGAAGTTGGCAGCGGCCTCTCTGGGTGTCAGAATAGGTGTAAGAGGGTGTATCTGTGTGGGAGAGTGGCTGTTAGAGTGTCTGTCTGGGTGTGGACAGTGTACATCTGTGTTTTAGTGGGGGTGTCAGTGAGTGCACAGGTCTGTGAGTGGGTGAATGAGGCTGTCAGTGGGTCTGTGAGTGGGTGTGTGAGAGTCTGAATGGGTCTGTGAATGGGTGCATAACCGTCTGAGTGGGTGCGAGAGGGTCTGACTGAGGTTTGTGATTGGGTGCACAGGGCTCTGAGTGGGTCTGTGAGTGGATGCGTTAGTGTGTGAGTGGGTCTATTAGTGAGTGTGTAAGTGTCTGAGTGTGTGAGTGGGAGAACTTGATTGAAAGCGACAGAAAGAGAGAGAGAGAGAGAGAGAGAAAGAAAGTGAGAGGGAGCAAGATAGAAAGTTTTTTTAGGTTTTCATGTATGATATACTAAGATTGAGATATTTCTGTACAATTTAAAATAAAAAATGTATCTGACATTTTTAAAAATTAAAATAATTTGTAGTTAAAAAAAGAAAAATGAGGGAAGCAAGTCTGGATGGACTCAAACCTTGAACGCTCAGTGTGAAGGTCTGCAACCAATGTTTTTCTTTGTTTTCTGTTGATGGGAGACTGTGCTGGACTGTACAGCAATACGATTATATGAGCTGTTATGATGTCATACCGTGTATTATGCAACTGCTAATAAAAACAAGTTTAAAAAAACTTTAACTCATGCCCTAAAGTAGCTATAACTCATGGTCCTCGCCAGGCACTACTACCTACCTCCCATGTTACATCACTCATGACATGTTCTATGATATCACTGATAACACCACTACAACAACTGAAATGACATAATTGATGACAACACCGTGCATGGTTACTTGTGCTTCTTACTCCCAGACATCAAATATAACTCATACTACTCATAGTTCATGCTTCATACTTTCGGATTGATTATCTCTTGCTTACACATTCTCTAAGGATGTCACTGATGTTGGCCATATAACTGACATTTCAATATCAGATCATGCACATATAAAACTGCCATGGAGTGATGGCACAAGAGGGACACACAGGCCACCCATGTGGAGACCGGACCTGCAAACCCTCAGAGGCAGTAAACCGGGTAACCATCCAAGATGCAATCAAGGAATATTTCACCCTTAGCGCACTCCAAGATACACTACCACACATGCTATGGGCCGGGTTCAAAGCCACAATTAGGAGTACCATCATCATGATAGATCTAGCTAGAGCAAGAGAAGCATGCCTGTTCAAATAGAACTTAGCCACCAAAATCTGAGATCTCAGGGCAACTACATACACATAGGATAAACTAAGCAGAGCGCTCCCTACTTTTATTTAAACACTTTTATGAGAAAGAGGACAAGATCCTCTCAAGTAACTCAAGCTCCACAGAGCTGACACGCATATAGCCCAAGTTAAAACAGACAGAGATACATGGGCCAAAACTGAAAATGATAAACAAGCAGGTTTTCTCAAATCTTATAAAGTACCCTTTACTAGGGTCCCGAAAATAAAGCTGATACACAAGCCTGCTTACAAATACGTGAGTGGACTCCCATCACATCCTATAAAAGGGACCTGCTCGAGTGTCACCAATAGACTCTACAGAATTATGCAGGGCCCTTTGCTCCATGCTGCTGGGTAGGGCGCTAGGCCAGGACAGCCTTCCATTAGATTTTACTAGACTCTTTTTCCCTCTCCTGGAAGACCATCTGATAAAAATCAACTATATATCCAATAAGCTTCTCATGAAACTGAGAGGTATGGGTGTTCTGGCATGCCCAAATATGCTAGACTACTACTGGTTGGCACATTTGCGATATCAGTCCGAATGGGTGGTCAGGGAAAGTGAGAAACATTGGTTCCATGTGAATTGTGCAGTAACAGGTCTCCCATGGATCTGTCATGGTTCCCTCGCTATCACCACCCTAAAAGCACCTACATATCCACTTCAAACACAACAGTGCTGGAGATATGGGACAAGGTGGCAACTAGAAGAGGTCTCACTATCTTCCCAACCCCGAACACACCCACAACGGAGAATCCCAACTTTAGTCCTGCAGCCACAAATGCCTTATTTCCGGATTGAAAGAGGGGACACTGCAGAACAATAAGCGTTCTTTTCATGGAAGGACAAAGCAAAACATTTGAGCAATGCACTTTTCAGTTGCAATATTAACTGAGACACTGGGCACCTAACAAACACCCTTGCAGCTACACAGCCCCTTACACACTTTGAGAAACTGATTTGCTCATTTGATGTCACAAAAGTCTCATTTCCGGAACTTATTGCACTTTACAAGACTCAAAGAACAAGTTACTTACTTTCGGTAACACCTTATGTGGAAGAGACTCTATCCAGCCACAAACTTCCTCCAATGGCAGGTGTATATTTTCTTGGTGGAGGGACACCTGGCTGCCAAGGTAACATTGCAGACTTCGGGCAGAAGGCCAAAAGGTGTCAACTGTCACAGATGAATCTCCACGTATAAAGGCGGAGCGTTTTCAGGTTTGGGTGCAGTACCCTGTCCTGTTGCTGTGGCAGACGACAGAAGATCCTCCTGAAGAAGCAGCCTGATTGGAGGACCAATGTTCACACTTAGCATCTCGGGATACCAGACTCTCTGTGCCCAATCCAGAGCCACAAGGATGACATGGGTTAGGTCATTACTGATCTTCCTGAGAACTCTGGGCTGGAGTGGTATTGAAGGAAAGGCGTACAAGAGGCTGGAGCTCCACTCAAAATGAAAAACGGCTCTGAGCAAGAGCTGCCTTGGAAACTCCAGTGAGAAACTGCTGGCATTCCACATTCTTGGCAGAGGTTTACAGATCTACCCAAGGTTCTCCCCATCTTGAGTCACCTCCTGAAGGAGTTTGTCTACTCTGGCATTCATAGAGCCCACCAGGTCCTGAACCCGTTGGGATATGCCTTGGTGTTACAGCCATGTCCAGAGGTGCAAAGCCTCTTGACAAAGGGTCCACAACGACATCCTGTCCTGTTTGTTGCAATACCACATGGCGGTGGTGTTTTTTGTGAACACCTGTACTAACCTTCCCCTGATTGAGAGAAGAAAGGCTTTCAATGCCAACCTGATCGCCTGAAGCTCCAACAGATTGATGGGGAGCCCGGATTCTGCTGGAGACCAGAGTGTTATGATTTCTACCTCTCCAAGATGGCTCCTCCAGCCCAGGAGTGACGTACCTGTCACACCAGTCAGCTCTGGTTGGGGAAGAAAGAGGGGTTTGCCACTGACCCAGTTGCAATTTGTTAGCAACCACTTTATCTCTTTTCCAGTTCCCTCAGAGGTCTGGACAATGTCAGAGATTTCCCTGATGCTGCATACTCTGGAACTTCAGGTCCCACTGCAGATCCCGCATATACCAACAGGGCTATGCTACAAGCAGGATGCAGGAAGCCATGTGGCCCAACAAGCTCAGGGTCAGTCTCATCGAAAGCCAGGATAGAGGCTGAAACATCAGTTTCAAAACCTGAATATCCTGAACTCGCTCCTCGGGAGGATAGGCCCGAACAGCACTGTGTGCACAACAGCTCTAATGAAAGTAGTCAGGAGTCAGGTGTGACTTGGCATGTTGATAGAAAACTTCAGTGAGTGCAGGAGATTCATCGTAGTCTGGAGGTTGGAGACGATTACCTGTGGCGAGCCTGCCATCAACAGCCAATAGTCAATGTAGGGAAAGAATGGAACCCTTGACACCCGCCAATGTGCTGCAACCACTGCCATCACCCTGGTGAAATGAAGCATGGCAAAGTGAAAGTGCTCTTGGACCACGATGAACTGCAGATAACGTCTGTCTGCAGGCAGGGCAGTGATGTCAAAATGCGCATCCTGCAAGTCCATCAGTCTTCCAGGTCCAGGGCAAACAGGATATGCATGAGCATGAGCATCTTGAATTTCTCCTTTTTCTAGAAGGAAAGGCACAGATGTAGAATAGCAGGCAGGCCTCTGTCCTTCTTGGGCACCAGAAAGTAGTGAGAATAGCAACCACAACCTACTTCTGATGCTGGCACCCTTTCTATAGCTCACTTGGCCAATACAGCCAACACTTTCTGACGGAGCAAGGAGGGCTGGTCTTCTGCAGGCCTGTCATAAGTAGTTAGCATGCGTGGAGGGATGGTCACAAAGGAGAGGGATTAGACCTTATGGATGAGCTGCAAATCCCAATGGCCGAATGTTATTGAACTCCAGTGGTGCAAGTGATGGCGATTCCTGCCCCCAACTGAATGCCTATGATAGTCGGAGGGAAAATTAAAGGCGTTTGGAGGCTGCGGCTGCCCAGGTGGTGGACCGACCTGACTTCTGGCTACCTGTCTCACGTGATCTGTGGGAACCTCAGCCACAAAACGTTTGGGAAACTTGCAGCCTGTGGTGGCTGGGAGAGTAGAGATGTGGTTGGAAGCTCCTTTTGTGCCCAGGAAAGGGGCAGAACGTGGAACTGGGCTGACAAGAGGCCATAGACAGGCCCAAGGACCTGGACGTACCATGCTGTCCGTAAAGCTCTCCAGTGCTAAGTCCACCTTCTCTCTAAACAGATGGGAGTCATCAAAGGGCATGTTCATAGTGAGGCCTGGACATCCTCTAAAAAGCTAAAGATTCTAAACCAGGTGTGGTGCCTAAGGGCCACAACGATGAAATCACTCTACCCAGCGAATCAGTTGTGTTCAGCACACATCTTATGATGATCTTGGCTGCATCTTGTCCATCAGTGATTGCTTGAGTATGGCTCTGGCATACTCCGAGACCATGGACAGCACTTGTGCAACCAAGTCCCAGTCTGTATGGGAGTGTTGGTCCAAGAGCCATTCTGTGTTCATCAACCGCAGTGCCAGACTGGCAGAAGAGAACATCCTCTTCCCAGAGGTATTCAGCCTTCTGGATTCCCTATTAGTGGAGTGGCAGGGAACGCGCCAAAGCTGATTGTGGAGGTGGAGGCCTGGGCCACCGAGCTCACAGGATTAGAGTGCTGGGTGAGGAAACTGGGGTTCCCTGGAGCAGGGCGATGGAGACGGACAATGGTCCTACGCACAGGAGCTCCTCCAGAGGGGTTGGACCACGCCTTGAGTAGGATGTTGGTATGGCAACAGGTTAATCACAAATATGTTCTGCGCGCGAACCAGGAGCAAAACACTAAGGTTATATGTACTATCCTACTAAGGGAGGACAACCTTCTCCCTGAGGGCCCATACAGAAATGCAAAATACGCAGGACCTCTTGTGTTATCGCGCTGTGCTAGTCCCTAACTCTCAAATAAGGCCACGCAACCGATAAGAACAACGCTACAGTTTTAACCACATACAACAAATCCGGCCCTATGCACAGAGAAAAAGCTGACTTGATATGTCTGACTGCATAAAATTTATAGAGGGGAATCAGCCAGCGTCGCTGGGCAAAGTTGTGTTTATTACAGAACAGGAGAAAGTAGGTTGTCTTATCTATCCCGCTGAAGCTACAATCGCAGTGCTCAAAGATGTGGGGTAGGTAATTCGGCAGGATGCTCAACCTACACTTCACATACACCATTCTTATTAACTCTGAATATAACACATCTAGATATTCTGTACATGTGAAACCTTGAGTATTACAAAAATAATTATTTTCAAAGGACCGTGGCCTAAACTCCAGGCACTTCTTCATTATCAGTTGTACACAGTATCGATCTTCGATTAGGTCTTCAGTATCCTGCCAAACTTCGCTGAGGCCTGCCCATAGGGACTCTATTTGCAAGACATTTAAGATATTCCATACATGAGATGACCATGTTCATCCTCTGCACTAATTTTTATAAGAAGCATCCTCTAGGTTTTCCAGATACATTGCAGCTTTGGGATTTCTCAACAGCCTGGCCCAATAAAGGACTGGTCTTAACGCAGCAATTTCTGAGATTGGAGTAAGATTTAGCTCCCTGTAAAGCACTGGCAGTGGGGTACCCGGCCCCAGCCTCAACAAGGCTCTAAGGAAGATATTCTCTGCTACTTGAAGCAATCGCACATTTGCAAACCCCAAAGCTCTACCCCATAGAGCACAGCCGCCACTGCCCTATGTTTGCATACTTGCAAAATAATACTGATGCTTCTGGAAACTGCTTTATGTCAGAATTTAAGTACTGCACCCGCCATTTGTCACAGCACTAGGGTTGCCTTCTGCACGTGATTTCTCCACTGCAAATTCCCTGAAAAGCAGATACTTAAGTAATCAAACTGCTTAACAATTTCTAGAGGAACATCCTCAATCTTGGGCTCCCACTTGAAACTGGGGGATGGTCTGAGAACCATACTCTTTGTTTTGCTAGCATTGCTAGTCAAGGACTTCCTAATACAGTATACCCTGAAGCACTGTAGAAGCCTATGGGTGGCATTCTCTGCATGCGCCAGTAGTACTGCGTCATCTGCATATTGTAGCAATGACACCCTTTTCCCAGCTATATTGGGGATGTCAAAAGGTCTTCCATCAAGTATTCTGCTACACCACTGATGAAATGATTAAAAAGCAATGGTGCCAACACGCACCCTTGCCGGACACCCTTTTCAACCGGAAAGGGGTCAGTACACTCTTCCCCAGGGCTGTACCTGACTCTAGCCATATTACCAGTGTGGAGGGTCATTATAACCATTACCAGAGATGGTTCAACTATTATATCCTGCAGGGACCTCCGTTGCTTTTCTCTATCCACTAAGTCAAAAGCCGCTTTCAAATCTATAAATATGAGGTACTGTGATAACTTTGTAACAACTGTGAATTTATGGGCAATCATGTATAGCTTGAGTGCCTGATTAATGGTCCCTATTCATGACCGGAAACCAGCTTAGACCTCTGACAGGATATTGTGGTCATTTACCCATTCCTGGACGCAATTTGTCAGAACTTTGCCTAGCACTGTGCCCGCCTGGCAAGAAGGGAGATCAGGCGATAATTGGGTGGACTATCCTGGTCCCCCTTCTTGAAGATGGGCATGATAAGGATGGAGCGCCAGGACGGGGACACAGCATTACTGAGTAATGCAGCTTTAAACACCTTAGTAAGGATGCCGGCCCACCAGTGGGGCTCCTTGCAATTAATGTAATTAGACACTAAGGCCCTCATTATGAACACAGCGGGATTTCCCCTGGACCTGTCGTCAATGTCGCAGTGTGGTGGGTGCAGCAGCACCCGTCGCGCATATCACTGCCCGTAAATCAGGCAGTGACATGCACGACGGGGCTGTGCAAGGAGGCCCCTGGCCCCCACTCCTCCAGCCTTTTCCTGGCGGGGGACACCGCCAGGGAAAGGCTGGTGGACACAGGTTCTTTTCTGGCGGGCAGCGCTGGTTGCAGCGCTGCCCTGTCGGATAAGGAACTCCGCCATCATCAGGCTGCCTGGCGGCGGTAGCCTGGCGGTGGCGGAGTTCAGCCTGTGGCGATCACACCTTGGACATTATATGGCGGTCCGGATCGCCATGCTGGTGGTAGTCATTTCCGCTACCGCCATCATGGCGGTCTGGACCATCAGTGTTCATAATGACCGCCTACATCAGGACCAGGGGCCTTGTGTCTCTTTTTGTACTTTTAGTACACTCTCACCCAGAATGGTTATTACATGGGGCCTGCAGGGTTATGGAGTTGGTAGTATATAGACTACATAGAGAACCATAATGCCTGGTCCACACCTCTGGATCAATATGGGTTTCTACAATGTTTACTGCTCCCCTCTCTACCCGTGAAACCAACTCCCAAAACTTTCTGGTATCTTTCCCATGGGAGGCCCTCTTCATTTCCTTCCAGACTGTCAGTTGGTGCAACATTTTCTTAGTTTTCAGGAGGTGCTTGTATCTCGCCCAGCATTCCTGGAACAGTGACTTGCACTCGGGCCAGAATGGCAGAAACCGCTCTCTTTATTTCATAACATTCATCATCATATGAGCTTGCCTCAGCACTTCGTCGCCCTCCCTTAGAGCTTATGATCTTGGTTCCGGAAGGCTTCGACCACAGGCCGATCAGCTCCTTCACCATTCCTTCATAAGCTGTCATCTCCTTCTCATTGTCAGCACATACAGAACTCACAATTATAGATCCAATTTGTCCATTATATCCTCCAGCAGATGGAGATCATGGTAATATTTCTCAGTACTCCATCTCATTCTCCTCCTACTATTAGATGGAGTAATCATTGGGCCAATAGAACCTCCCCCTGGCTTTCGCACATTGCCAGACCACAGTGAACAAAGTTTTTATAAGAGTACCACAGGATCATGATCACTCTCCACCCCTCTCACATCAGCCAAATCAAACACAAACTCCCACCCTTGTATATTGATTAGAACACAATCAATCGCTGTCTGACTTCTCCCATTGTAAACATTTGTCATCGCCATGCTATCTGACAGGGTCAGGCCATTAATAAAGTGCAGATGATAGTTCATCAAAAGGTCAGATAACGCATACCCTTTCTTACTTGATTTAAAGCTAACCATAACTGTTTCAGGGATACCCAGTCAACAATCTTACATTAGAACCTGATTTTTAACATAGCCTCAGATGGTTGAGAATTGATATTGCCACATATCAAAAGCAGGTACTTCCCCATTTTTACCTTATTTATTATCTTACAATTAGCTACCTTCTCCTTATCATTCTCAATATAGGTGAAAAAAGGTCCCCATTACACTTGGACAGCTGGTGACCATCTCGGAGGGATTTAGGCATTGAGTATGTCAACCACTCTGTCTTCTGTACCTGATAACCAAATTCTCACATGCTGTACGTTAGGTGCCAGTTTGCCTACTCCCAGTTGTTTTATTCTACAATTCAGTTTACAGGGCACCCACACAGCTAGTCCCCCTGAAGGCTGTCCCCTCTTGTTCGCAGCAGCCTGGATATAGTGTTCAGGAAACCCATCTACAGTGACTCCCTCAAGAGCCCAAGTTTCCTGAAAACAGTGAATAGAAAATTTCTCAATGAACTTCAACCAGTCACCATCCTCAGTTTTACCAGCGAGGCCCAAATGTTCCAAGATAGCACAAGAGGAAAGTAATTACCGCCCCAGCCCATCATGTCCGCTTAGGTGGACCCGGTTGTCCGACGGAACACCGACTTTCTAAACAACCAGTGCCTTAACAATGAGGTCGGAACACCGACCTCGTTCTTACTACTAATGATTTTACCACGAATGCCTTAACAGCGATATTTCGTTGTAAAGGCATTCCTGATAAAAGCATTACTAATAGGCACCATTCACTCTACATCCCTCACCCCACCCCCACAACCCCACCCCAAAACCTAAAACTCCCTGACCCCCACCCCCTCCCCAAAACCAAAAACGCCCCACCCCCCCAACCCCACCCCAAAACCTAAAACCCCCTGACCCCCCACCCCCTCCCCAAAACCAAAATCGCCCCACCCCCCCAACCCCGCCCCAAAACCTAAAACCCCCTGACCCCCCACCTCCTCCCCAAACCAAAACCCCCCCACACCCCCAACCCCGCCCCAAAACCTAAAACCCCCTAACCCCCACCCCCCCAACCCCACCCCAAAACCTAAAACCCCCTAACCCCCACCCCCTCCCCAAAACCAAAAACGCCCCACCCCCCCAATCCCACCCCAAAACCTAAAACCCCCTGACCCCCCACCCCCTCCCCAAAACCAAAAATGCCCCACCCCCCCAACCCCACCCCAAAACCTAAAATCCCCTGACCCCCACCCCTCCCCAAAACCAAAAACGTCCCACCCCCCCAACCCCACCCCAAAACCTAAAACCCCCTGACCCCCCACCCCCTCCCCAAAACCAAAAACGCCCCACCCCACCCCCCCAACCCCACCCCAAAACCTAAAACCCCCTGATCCCCCACCCCCTCCCCAAAACCAAAACCGCCCCACCCCCCAACCCCGCCCCAAAACCTAAAACCCCCTAACCCCCACCCCTCCCCAAAACCAAAAACGCCCCACCCCCCCAACCCCACCCCAAAACCTAAAACCCCCTGACCCCCCACCCCCACCCCCTCCCCAAAACCAAAACAAAAAATGCCCCAACCCCCAACCCCGCCCCAAAACCTAAAACCCCCTGACCCCCCACCCCCTCCCCAAAACCAAAAACGCCCCACCCCCCAACCCCACCCCAAAACCTAAAACCCCCTGACCCCCCACCCCCTCCCCAAAACCAAAAATGCCCCACCCCCCAACCCCGCCCCAAAACCTAAAACCCCCTAACCCCACACCCCCTCCCCAAAACCTAAAACCCCCCACTTACCTTAGTCGACCCCTTTTCACCTGCGTCGTCCTCCTTCACCAACTCCCTTCTTTGTACCTTAACCACGCATGTTCGTTGTTCAGAACATACGTAGTTAAGGCACAAAATAACGGAGTCGTGGTTAAAAAAAGCGTTGTTGCGCTTTCGTTAACCACGACTTTAGTTAACAAAAACGTCGTGATAAAGGATGTTTCCCGGTGGACCCCACCTGGATTGGAGTAATTGTCACAAGGGGCGAGGCTGACCATACTCAGTCTGATCCCCCTTTGAAACACTCTCCAGGAGATGGTGCCAGTGCTGCTGCTAACCACGACCAATCTCTAAATGGTGTCATGGTTTCTCTGTGCTCTGGTTTTAGTAGCTCAATTGCCCTGGAGTTCTTGTGTTACATAATACGTAGGTTCGTGTTGGTTGCTCCGTTTGTGGTCTCTGGATCACTCTTCAACACCCCCCAATGGCTTAAAGATAGAGGAGTGCTTGCAATCCAGAGGTGATGCTCGGACCCGATGAAGATCTGATGCAATGGCACCCATGTGGTCAAGACCTGAGCAGGGCAGAACAACGACCTCCACAATATGGAAATCATCTACATGCCTAAGCACCAGTCTGGTGATGCCGGTTAAAGTAACCTCAACCTTGGCGGTGTAGACATTATTCTCTTTTGAGGATAATCCATTGTGCTGGTTGGTCAGTTTTACAACCCTCAGGTCACCCGGTGAGACCACTCTCAGCTTGGGGATTGCATAGAAAAGAGGTAGCAGTCTGGATCTATTTAAAGGCTCTGCAGAGCTGGTGTCTGGCAAAAGGTCAATAAATTTCAAGCAGCAATCCACTATTTCCCAATCGGCTGCAATAATATTCAGCAAATGATCCTTTTCTACAGTTGGATCCCGGCAATGCTTCATGCCCTAGCGAGGATTGGGCCCAGGGGGTTAAGAAAGGTTGCAGGGTCAGGTGCCCTGATGAGACTGGCACCCAAGCACCCAGTCTGGCCAGTAGCCAAGCTTGCTTCAGGCTCTGTAGGTAGTCCAGGCCCTGCTGCCCTATTCAGCTGGTTTTTCACAACAGCACCTTTTGTTAGGTAGGTTCTTCTCCTGACTTTATTTTTCCTTTTGGGTTGCATAAAAGGTTTCCTAGAAGATTTTTTCCCTTTTTTCTTATTTTCTCTGCCTTGGAACTTGCCACCTGACGAGGGAATTATTGTTCTATTTGTGGCACAGGTATCATTCCCGACCTTATTTGAGTATGTGGGGATTAAATCACAGATGGTTTCCTTCTCTGTAGAATCAGGCGGTCATTTCTACTTTGGCGGGCGGCGGTCGCCGCCCGCCTGGCGGGAACCGCCAGAAGACCGTACCGCGGTCAAAAGACCGCAGCGGTCATTCTGTCTTTCCCGCTGGGCTGGCGGGCGACCCCCAAAAGGCCGCCCACCCAGCGGGAAAGCACCAGCAACGAGGAAGCCGGCTCTGAATGGAGCCGGCGGAGTTGCTGGTGTGCGACGGGTGCAGTTGCACCCGTTGCGATTTTCAGTGTCTGCCAAGCAGACACTGAAAATCAATGTGGGGCCCTGTTAGGGGGCCCCTGCAGTGCCCATGCCAGTGGCATGGGCACTGCAGGGGCCCCCAGGGGCCCCACAACACCCGTTCCCGCCAGCCAGGTTCTGGCGGGAAGGGGGTCGGAATCCCCATGGCTTGCAGCGCCGCCGTGGAGGATTCACAGGGGCAGCGGGAAGCCGGCGGGAAACCGCCGGCTTCCCTTTTCTGACCGCGGCTTTACCGCCGCGGTCAGAATAGCCCCAGAAGCACCGCCAGCCTGTTGGCGGTGCTTCCTCCGTCCCCTACCCTGGCGGTCTCGGACCGCCAGGGTAGGAATGACCCCCTCAGTGTTTAATTCTATCTCTTGGTGTCACATCCATCTTGGTGGGACCCTCGGGATTCGTGAATAGCCACTTTAGGGAGTATGTAGGAAAAGAGGGGTCAGTTTTTCCCTTTTTCTTAGGTTTACCCTTCTTCTCCACATCCTGAGGTCTTGCCTGAATTTTGGTCATTAACCGGCTGCAATGCAGAGATTCCTAAGTTGCACAGTGAGGTGTCAGAGCGCCCCTGAGCGGCAACCCTTACCAAAAACTTACATTCCTCCATGCTGAGAGAAATTCCAATTCCTGGGCACCTGATTTTGTTGCTAGTATTTGGCAAATTTGTGGTTTCGTCTACCTTTGTTGCTTTTATCGGGGGTTCAGGTAGCCCAGTTTTGTCTTTGCAAGCTGGGTTAATATCAGCCATACTGGGAGGATTAATCTGGTGGGAAGCATCTTAGGCTATCCATTTACTCAGCTTCATTTGGGGGTCTGCCTGGGAGGCTACATCCCGTTTTCTGGCAGCATGTGCTAGGACGCGGACTATTGTAGTCAGCAATGATGTTATGTGATCGGTCCCACCTAGCGACTTCTCTAGGAGCAAGAGAATGGAAAACAGAACTCTGTTGAGATCATTCATCGCTTCTGAGAATATGAAATCTCTTGTAGCCTCCAGGTTGAGTGAAATACTCCATGGGGACTTGTTTCCTGAGTTGTGCAGATAGATTGAATCATCAAAATGAGGCCCTCTCATGGAGGCTGTGCTGCTTTCCCCTGGAGGCATGGCTGAGACAGCCTGGGCCTCCTCAGTGTCTTCCAATATAATGATCAGATCTTCTGGGTTCCCAGAACCTTCCAGAGGGTATGTCAGGCAGAGTGTAGTCCAGTGACATTTGAGAACTTGCATTCAACTGATCATTAGCTGGACATTTATTATCCCACTGAGAAAGCACTCCAATGAGGCTGCCTGGTGGATAACTAGCCAGCTTTTTGGGGGGGGGTTGGTGGGGGGGGTGTAAGGGTTTTTACAGGAATTCTTAACAGCCTTCTTCACTGGCTCCACCAGGCGCTGCGAGGCATCCAGTGTGCCTGGAGATCTTAATCAAGGTTGGGTCTGCTTCTCAGCCTGAGTCGGAGGCCCCTTCAGCATTGCTACCATCCCTGAAGTCATTGTTGTACTCCCGCCCTGTCTCCTCTGAACTTCCACTATCCCCTTTATCTTCATTACAGTGAGTTCACCTACTTACACCAGAGATAAACTCTACAACGGTTGATTTCCCTTGTCAGGATTGCAGAACTCAGCACCTCTCCATTGGTCGGTACTGACACAGTCTCCTTTACAACTTTTTGACAGAAACTTGTTATTAGTTTTGGGGAAGATCTGCCCAAGGTGTAAAAGTTCGAGGAGGCAGTGTGATGAACCACCACAGCTTCTGTCTGTGCACAAATTTCTAATTGCAGGATCAGGGATACTTATATTACCCCTCTGCATGCTGCCCCTCCCTTTGAGTAGTTCGCCAATGTGTTCATTATAGACTCTTAGCGAGCGCCTCTGGCCTGCCTGTTTGGAGCCTCTACTTGTTAGTGGCACACAGTCAACTGGTGACTTTATTAATATATGGTAGTCATGCAGTCATTAAAACATTCTGGAAAGAGATACAAGGCCACAGTTAAGGGTATCTCTCCCTGCAGAACCTGGAATTATAATTTTCGGAATGAGACCGACAACACTAGCAGGTATGACCTGGGCCGATTGGCGAGTGGTGTGCCATATGACTGGAGCTGCTAAACAGCTTATGGCACTCTACTGGAAGAAGAAAGAGGCCCATGCCTCGTCACTATGTTTTAATCACTGCTGGCACACGCTGGCACTGAAACAAATCTCTAATAGACTTTCTCTTACCAAAAAGAAATTTACAGCTTGTAAGCAACGCCTTATCAATTACATGTCAAGGCTGCAATTTCTCTGTTTTGCACCTAATACACAGAGAGCGTCCAACTCTTTGACGAAATTCCAAGAAAACCAAAGTTGGGGCACCTCGAAAGACATGCCCACTATTCAACAACTGCTTGTCCTCTCTACTTTTCTCCTTTTTTAATCTTTTGTTATGCGGTTCGGCAGAAAGGACTGGTTAGGCTGGTCATTCTCAATTGTTATTGACAATGTTTCTTCACCTGAGATAAGATTTTCAGAGGTCAAACTATAATAATAGAGTGGACTTTACTCCAATGCATTTTTTGAAAACCTTTAGTGCTTTATTGAATCTCTGTTGTCCTAGTATAACAATGCTTATATTGTGCCTAACTATGTAAAGTTTTCAATAAAAAGATATGAACATAAATTTACATTTTTTAAAATATTTTTCTCAGTCATTGTATAAACAGCAAAGAGTTATCTCCTGTTTAGTTTCACAGTCATTACTGATCATCAGGGAAGCCAGGTTGGAAAGCTGGGATCATGAGATTTTGCACTCATTTTTTTTTCCTTCGAAAATCTGTTTATTATTTTCCTCCATGTTGTAACATTTTGACTTTTACATCAACACAAGTACAGCAAATATTTGTAATTGCCAGTCATGACGTGTAATTGCACCAGGCAAAAGTAGACATCAAAACAGTCGACGGTTAGATCTCCAAGCAAATTCTCAAATACGATCCACCTAAACTTACATACAGCAGGATTCATTGACACATGAATGCAAAAAAGAGAAAATGTCCATGCAAAGAAATTTTAAGTCTCATGAATAACCTGCAGGGCAATAGATGCTACAGTGCCTCTCTGATCCTCACACAAAGATCAATGCATACATGCAGAGTTGTGTATGTGGATATTGATCCTAAGTCAAGTAACAGATAACAATAATAACGGTTTCAAACAATGGAGTACTATATCTTCAGGTAGTGGACATTTAATTGAGCGTGTCTTTGTGCTTATGAAAACCCCCCTGCAACACACATGCGCGCTAATATATGACGGGAACACATCCAAGCTCCAGACGCCCGCCGCCAGCATATGGCCCGGCTGCACCCTTAAAACAGAGACTGAACCAGCAACTAGTGCTCAGACATGCTCAGCCCCGCGCTCCTGTCTTTGAATTGGGTGCATTTCCACCTCAGTTGCTAGTATGAGTCCTCCACCCCTGAGCCCGATCCTGGTCCCTGTAAGTGTGCCATCATCATCTCCCAGCTGTCTGACAACGGATACCTGCGCAACCCCAGTGCATCCTCTTGCCTCAGTGCCACCCCCTCCGCACTTGCCCAAATCTCAAATGAACACTTCCAAGCCCACTCACTTGGCGGGTCTGCTGACTTCCACCTACAAGTTATCAGCCGCCTAGCTGTTATCAAGCCTAGGTCCAGAAATCTTGCAGCAGCTCTGTGTCGCGTGCTCCTAGGGAAGACGCCCAGCACACAGACCTCCCATGTAAACGGAACCGAGCGCATCGTGCACTCCGACAAGCAGTCTACTACTGCTCTCCAGTAACAGTGTAAGGAGGGACAGGACCATAGCATGTGAATCATATCGGCATTGATGTGGGATCAGTGGGGGAAAGCTGCATCACAACGAGAAAAATATCTTTTAATGCAAGCTGGAGTGAGGTATGCCCTGTGAATGATATAAAATTGTATCAGGCGAAATCTGGAGGGGTATATTGGTGTGGCTGGAGAGAACAGAGTTCCATTGCGCATCTGTGAATGAGGTTGCCGAATCAGTGTCCCAAGCCGCACGCAGTGTGGCGTACTCTAGGGTTGTGTGCATGCGCAGCGCATCTGTGAACCACCTAATCAGGTGTCGCACCTGCCCCATCACCTGTATGTATTGTACCAGCAGATGGGTTGGGGGCGCAGTCAACAGGTCACCCCACTTAGATGCTAGAGACCTCAACAGCGAGTTATATAGTAGGAACTGTCCTGCAGGGAGGCCTGTCCCCTGAACCAGTTCGGGGAACGAGAGCAGTTTACCATCATTATACAGATCGCCCAACGAACACAGCTTCGCCGCAAGCCACGCACGTAGTTCGGCTCATGGCGTAACTTTGGAGCCTCGAGGAGCACCCAGCAGTGCCAAAGCTGAGGCAAACGGGACAGTCCCCCTGTAAGGCGCAGGGACCTTCGGTACCAGCTGTGGGTCACCCTAGGGAAGATCTGCCCCATCGGAGCCGTGCGTGTGAGCGAGTGGAATAGATGCAACACCTGCATGAGGGACCAGGGGCCCTCTGTGGTCGCTGTGTCTGTAAAGTGAAGGCCTGCTAGCCATTTGGACACCCACGTGAGCTGAGAGGCCAAGTAATAATGCTCCAGATTAGGAGCCGACAGGCCACCCCTCTCCAGCGGCAGGTACAATTTCCTTAGCGCAACTCTGCAGCGCCCCCCATTCCAGATACATTCTCTCAGCGTGGGCTCCAGGCTCCTGAAGAAGCTGGCCGGGATATAGTGCGGGAGGTTGGAAAAGTAATACAATAGGCATGGTAAGACGATCATTTTTAACAGTGCTATCCTGCCCGCCACCGACAGTGGCAGCGTTTGCCAGAAAGCCATTTGTATCTGAATGCGTGGGGTTGCCAAGGAACAGTATTTCAGAGAGGCAAAGCTCTGGGTTCGGAAGCGTGGGATCAAAGGGAAAGAGGCCCGATTTAGACCAATTAACCCTGAGGCCAGACAGCAAGGCAAACTGCTGCAGTGGGGTCCCAACCTCTGAAGGGACTCGTGTGACATCTCTAAAATACAGCAAAAGGTCGTCGGCTTATAGCGATGTCACATGCAGGCCATCTCCCAGGGCAATTCCCCAGCAGGAGCCCCTGTCGCGTAGAACCGCCGCCAATGGCTCCATTGCGAGGGAGAACAGCAGCGGGGAAAGGGGACAACCCTGTCTTGTACCTCTGCACACATTTACTGTCTCCGATAAAATGCCTCCCAGCTTGACCCGGACCTGAGGATTAGCGTATAGAAGTTTAACCATACAGAGAAAAAGGGGCCCAATGCCAAATCGCTGTAAGACCGTAAAAAGGTAAGGCCACTCTAAGGAATCAAAAGCTTTCTCAAGGTCAAGGACAAGGCATCCCGGCAGTGGCCAGTCCTGTCTCGCGTAATGCATGACACGGAACAGCCGCCTAATGTTGTGTGATGTATCTCTCGCAGGTACAAACCTGTTTTGATCCGGGTGCACCAGGCCCGGTGTCATAGGTGCTAGTCTCGTTGCTAGGGTTTTGCCCAGTATTTTATAATCTGTGTTGAGCATTGCCAATGGACGGTATGAGCCCAACTCCACCAGATCTTTGCCGGGTTTGGGAAGGGATACAAGCATTGCCTCTTTCTGGGTTGTTGACAAAAATCCCCTCTGCACTGCCTCCTTGTAGACACGGAGTAGCCTGGGTGCAAGGATTGAAGCGAATGTCTTGTAGAAGTTGGCCGGCAGACCATCCGGGCCCGGTGTCTTGCCAGTCGACAGCTCACGGATGGTGGCCTGGATCTCAGTGAGGTCGAGAGACTCCTCCAACGTGTTCCTCTGGGCGGCCGTCAGACAAGGAAGCTCAACCCCAGAGACAAACTCAGCACAGGACCGTCTGTGGGGAGTCGCAGCTGAGACGTACAACGTCTTATAGTGCTGCGTAAACGTAGAGTGTATTTCCAAAGGTGTGTGAAGCAAACGACCAGTTTCTGAGCGAATCTCCACAATTGGTCCGTGATCGCGATCACTTCTTGTCAGCCAGGCCAGAAGTTTGCCCGATTTCTCTGCTGAGGTATGCGTGCATGCCGAGTGAGCAGCATAATTTAAGCGACGCAGACTCTCGAGAAGGGATAAGTGCTCAGCGCGAACCTTGGACAACATAGCCACTTCAGTGGGGCTTTGAGCAGCCTCCCTCTCAGGGCGCAGCAGGCTCCGCTATATATGGGAAAGATCATGCTCAATGGAGCGACGCATATTCCATTGGATCCCCATGCAGTGGCCTCTGATGAAGACATTAAAGGCGTCCCATTCTAACAGGCCCGAAGAGGCAGTGCCGTCATTATGCTAAAAAAATTGGGGGATCGCAGCATCTAGCAATGCTTTAAATGCTGCATCCTCCAGGAGTTCAGGTCTAAGTTTCCAAGTAGGAACAGCCGGAGGGGAAGTATCCCAGCCCAAGCGCACAGTCTGTGGGTTGTGGTCGGAGTGCGTGCGACCTAAACAATCTCACAAATTTTGTGTACAGAGTATTCTGTCAAGACGCACATGCAGGGAGTGTGGGGAGGAGTAGTACGAGTAAACTCTGTCTGTGGCATTACGATGCCGCCATATATCTATCAGGTGACAATTGTGGGTCCAGGTGGCCAGCGCGCGTGCAGCTGACACAGTAGGCGATGTAGGCAGTGGGGGGAAGGAACGGTCTAAGTCTATGTCTAGCACACTGTTGAAATCCCCTCCCAATAACCAAGGGTAATCACTCCACTTCGACAACTGATTAGACGAAGTGTGCAGGAAGGAGGCTTGATCCACATTCAGGGCGTATATAGAGCCTAGGACTATGGCCCGGCCCGCAAGCTGCCCACGTACCAGGGCAAATCTCCCCTGCGTATCTATGATTTGGTCTTCTGCTACAAAGGGGACACCCGGCTTGATCCAGACCAGGGCGCCCCTAGCATAGGTAGAGTGGCCTGTTGCGTATAATTGCCCTCTCCAGCGCTGCTGCAAGCGAGGAAGTTTCAAGAGCGCCAAGTGGGTATCCTGCAGAAAGGCGATGTGCACTGAGTGCCTTTTAAGATACGAGTATATGGAGTACCTACACTTAGGCTGTGTATGCCGCGTACGTTCCACGTAATCACAATATGCGGGTTCATGGCAGCATCTGGTCGGTGTGTCTATGCGTTGCCTGTTCTGCCCACGAGCACAAGCTCGTGCATACAATGGGGGATTCCCAGCACCCAGTTAGACATCCTGTGCATAGACTCCAAATTAACAATAACAAATCCAATACCATCAGAGCAAATGAACAACCGGTTTCCGCCCAAACCCAACAACTCTTACAGTCAACAAAATAAACATACATACTAATTATCCACTAACAGGAGAGTGGGGTAGGCCACTCACACTAGGATGAGCGTGTACTAAGCTATTAACCCCAGCTAGAGTGGATAACAGAGTGGGGGGGGCCAGTGGCGAACAGTGCTCTTAAACAATTAGGATACCAATGAAATCTGTGCAGTCTACCCGCTAAGTACCCTATGCTTCCACAGGCGCGCCGCCAATCAGCATATCCTGAACAACATGTCGTCTCCATAGACCAGACGCACGGCTCATGCCAAGAGAAGAGTTTCAACATTTCCGAGCTGCTCAGGTAGGTGCCAGTAGGGTCTAGAAGAGGTCGTCCGCAGTGCCGGGGGTCACACCCAGACGTGCCGGAAAACCCAGTTCAGAGAGCCGGTCCGGCGTGGTAGGGCGATCACTGGGAGGCTGTGAAATTTCAGTTTCTGCTTCTGACGCCATCGGAGAAGCATTAATAGCCGCCGACGACTGCAGTGCCTCGCGCCGCTCCTCTATAAGTTGTTCCAGATCAGGAGCATGCATCGCAGTCTCAGTGGTCACGCTGCCTCCCTTGCGGCCGCGCCTCACTCAGCTGCGTCTGCTCTTCGATGCAGGCCGGTTCCTCTCCACCTCGCGGCCCTTAACACGACCTGTTGACTCCAGCCATTCCCACACCGCTTCAGGCGTGGTAAAGAAGTGAGACTTGTTCTCGGCTATGATGCGAAGTTTGGCTGGGAATAAGAGAGAGTACTCCAGGTGCAGCGTCCGGAGCCTATGCTTCAAGGGTAGGTAGGAGGCCCGGTCTCTGCACCGCCCGTGTGTAGTCCGGGAACAGCATTATCTGCGCATCATCAACTCGAGGCGGTGGGGAGGATCTCAAAGCCTTGAGAATGATATCTCTGTCTGCATAGTGGAGCAAGCGAATTATAAAGGGACAAGGGCCACTTCCTGGAGGCCTTGGTCGTGTGGGAATCCGATTTGCTCGCTCCACCGAGAAGAAAGGGGTCAGTGTTCCCTCCGGCACTAACCTTCGAAGACAGTTTTCGGAGTAGGCCACCGCATCGTGACCCTTCGCACCTTCTGGTAATCCAACCACCCGTATGTTATTTCGTCTGGTGCGGCCTTCCGCGTCTTCAACTCGACGCTCCAATTCTCCTATGGGTGCCAGTGCGTCCCCCATTTTGGCTTCTAGGCGAGACGTCACCAGAGCCAGCTCGTCCACTCGCGCCTCTATCATACCTGTCCTGTCTTCCAGATTGCGGTGGTCAGCATGTAGAAGGACAAGGTCGCTGGCCACCTTGTCTATATTGGTTTCCAGGGATGTGCGAGCCCGCTCCAGCGAATCACTGATGCGCTCCACCACAGCCGGTACAGCATCCAGCTTCTGGCTGTCTTGCGTCGCGGCGTCCTGCGACCGCCCAGCCCCAGTGCCAGAGCGAAGACGGCCCGTCCCCGCCATATCCAGGATCTATGGGGACGTTGTAGGAAAGTACCATCTTGCCTGCCATGTTACCCCCATATTTCACTGTATATATGTTGTTTTAGTCTATGTGTCACTGGGACCCTGCCAGGCAGGGCCCCAAGTGCTCATAAGTATGTGCCCTGCATGTATTCCCTGTGTGATGCCTAACTGTCTCACTGAGGCTCTGCTAACCAGAACCTCAGTGGTTATGCTCTCTCTGCTTTCCAAATTTGTCACTAACAGGCTAGTGACTAAATTTAACAATTCACATTGGCATACTGGTACACCCATATAATTCCCTAGTATATGGTACTGAGGTACCCAGGGTATTGGGGTTCCAGGAGATCCCTATGGGCTGCAGCATTTCTTTTGCCACCCATATGGAGCTCTGACTATTCTTACACAGGCCTGCCAGTGCAGCCTGCATGAAATAACGTCCACGTTATTTCACAGCCATTTACCACTGCACTTAAGTAACTTATAAGTCACCTATATGTCTAACCTTCACCTGGTGAAGGTTGGGTGCAAAGTTACTTAGTGTGTGGGCACCCTGGCACTAGCCAAGGCGCCCCCACATCGTTCAGGGCAAATTCCCCGGACTTTGTAAGTGCGGGGACACCATTACACGCGTGCACTATACATAGGTCACTACCTATGTACAGCGTCACAATGGTAACTATGAACATGGCCATGTAACAGGTCTAAGATCATGGAATTGTCACCCCAATTCCATTCTGGTATTGGGGGTGACAATTCCATGATCCCCCGGGTCTCTAGCACAGTACCCGGGTACTGCCAAACTGCCTTTCCGAGGTCTCCACTGCAGCTGCTGCTGCTGCCAACCCCTCAGACAGGTTTCTGCCCTCCTGGGGTCCAGGCAGCCCTGGTCCAGGAAGGCAGAACAAAGGATTTCCTCTGAGAGAGGGTGCTACACCCTCTCCCTTTGGAAATAGGTGTGAAGGGCTGGGGAGGAGTAGCATCCCCCAGCCTCTGGAAATGCTTTGATGGGCACAGATGGTGCCCATCTCTGCATAAGCCAGTCTACACCGGTTCAGGGATCCCCCAGCCCTGCTCTGGCGCGAAACTGGACAAAGGAAAGGGGAGTGACCACTCCCCTGACCTGCACCTCCCAGGGGAGGTGCCCAGAGCTCCTCCACTGTGTCCCACACCTCTGCCATCTTGGAAACAGAGGTGTTGGGGGCACACTGGACTGCTCTGAGTGGACAGTGCCAGCAGGTGACATCAGAGGCTCCTTCTGATAGGCTCTTACCCCTCTTGGTAGCCAGTCCTCCTAACCTGGTAGCCAAACCTCCTCTTCTGGCTATTTAGGGTCTCTGCTTTGGGGAATTCTTCGGATTACGAATGCAAGAGCTCACCAGAGTTCCTCTGCATCTCCCTCTTCACCTTCTACCAAAGGATCGACCGCTGCCTGCTCAGGACGCCTGCAAAACAGCAACAAAGTAGCCAGACGACTACCAGCAACATTGTAGCGCCTAATCCTGCCGGCTTTCTCTACGGTTTCCAGGTGGTGCATGCTCTGGGGGTAGCCTGCCTTCACCCTGCGCCAGAAGCGCCGAAGAAATCTCCTGTGGGTCGACGGAATCTTCCCCCTGCTAACGCAGGCACCAAAAGACTGCATCACTGGTCCTCTGGGTCCCCTCTCATCCTGAAGAGTGTGGTCCCTGGAACTCAGCAACTCTGTCCAAGTGACTCCAACAGTCCAGTGACTCTTCAGTCCAAGTTTGGTGGGGGTAAGTCCTTGCCTCCCCACGCTAGACTGCATTGCTGGGTACCGTGTGATTTGCAGCTGCTCCGGCTCCTGTGCACTCTTCCAGGATTTCCTTCATGCACAGCCAGCCTGGGTCCCCGGCACTCCTTCCTGCAGTGCACAACCTTCTGAGTTGTCCTCCGGCGTCGTGGGACTCCCTTTTGTGACTTCGCGTGGACTCCGGTTAACTTTCCTTCCAAGTGCCTGTTCAGGTACTTTTGCAGGTGCTGCCTGCTTCTGTGAGGGCTACCTGAGTTGCTAGGCGCCCCCTCTGTCTCCTCCTCCAAGTGGCGACATCCTGGTCCCTCCTGGGCCACAGCAGCACTCAAAAACCACTACCGCAACCCTTGCAGCTAGCAAGGCTTGTTTGTGGTCTTTCTGCACGGGAACACCTCTGTAAGCTTCATCGCGACGTGGGACATCCATCCTCCAAAGGAGAAGTTCCTAGTCTTCTTCTTTCTTGCAGAACTCTAAGCTTCTTCCAACAGGTGGCAGCTTCCTTGCACCCTCAGCTGGCATTTCCTGGGCTCCTGCCCACTCTCGACACTGTCGCGACTATTGGACTTGGTCCCCTTGTCTTACAGGTACTCAGGTCCGGAAATCCACTGTTGTTGCATTGCTGGTGTTTGTTCTTCCTGCAGAATCCCCCTATCACGTCTTCTGTGCTCTCTGGGGAAAGTAGGTGCACTTTACACCTACTTTTCAGGGTCTTGGGGTGGGCTATTTTTCTAACCCTTACTGTTTTCTTACAGTCCCAGCGACCCTCTACAAGCTCACATAGGTTTGGGGTCCATTCGTGGTTCGCATTCCACTTTTGGAGTATATGGTTTGTGTTGCCCCTATACCTATGTGTTCCTATTGCAATCTTATGTAGATATATCTTGTGTATATAACTTATCCTCATACTGAGGGTACTCACTGAGATACTTTTGGCATATTGTCATAAAAATAAAGTACCTTTATATTTAGGAACTCTGTGTATTGTGTTTTCTTATCATATTGTGCATATGACACCAGTGGTATAGTAGGAGCTTTACATGTCTCCTAGTTCAGCCTAAGCTGCTTTGCCATAGCTACCTTCTATCCGCCTAAGCTGCTAGAAACACCTCTTCTACACTAATAAGGATTACTGGACCTGGCACAAGGTGTAAGTACCTCTGGTACCCACTACAAGCCAGGCCAGCCTCCTTACAGACGTCAACTGGCACCACTCCGCCAACCAGACGGCACACAAACGGTTTCACTGCTCGGGGGCCCACCAGCGCATCCAGTCAGGTCAGGAGGACCAAGCCAGGGAATCAGCTTAATAAATGTGGCAGTCATGCAGAAAAACGGGCCTCCCAGGTCAGCCCTCAGTGTCTCTCAGTCAGCCAAATCAGGGGCCCAGCCTCTCAACACCATAGGCCAGTGGGGGTCAGCTCCTCGCCACCAGCACCGAAACCAGCAACAAGTCCACTCCAGGTCGCTCCGGGCACCATCTAAGCCAATGCTCCACCAGTTTGATAAGGGCCGGGCCTGCTTGCTTGCGCCCCCAGGACGGCGCCGTGCAGCAGCACGAGCAGCCCAACCAGCAATGGCTCTGCTAACTTTCTCCTTTCGCCCTCTCCCGGACTGCAGGCCTCCAATGTCTGGCCTCCTGGGCGCCTCGGGTCGATTCGTGGGCCGGGGGCCCCCGCACTGCACCTCTTTCAGGCAGCGCGCTGTAAGGCTCCCTGGGTTTTGCGCCAGCCTTCAGGCGATCAGCGGCCCCCCTGGCACCTTCTCTCGACAGGCCCCAGCAGCCGGGCCCTCCTGGCACCCCAGCCGCGCGCTCCACCGAGTCTGTGCTGGCCGCTCACCTGAGCTCCGCAGGCCACGGACCCTCATGGGCCCGGCCCGATGCAACTCTGCGCCGCCCAGGGGTCCGCCACTCAAAGTCACGGCGATCCGGAACGCCGCAGCACCTCAGCACGCCTGCCGCTTGGGCACCACCGGCCCCGAAGCCGCTGGATGCTGCCGGATAAGCCGGGAAGGACGCAGAGCTCTATCAGCTCGTGTCCACCATCGTTGCTGGCTTGGCAACACCCCTTCCCAATGAGATTTTGCACTCATAATGCAAGTAGACCTGGTCCTTTCAGCAGCAGAGGACGGCAATGGACACATGTCCTTCCTGAAAAAATGGGCCAGGCACAAGCCAAACTAGCTTAGCTCTGCATGAAGCCCTTCTTTGTCCCTCAGTCTTTAGTATGGCATCTTTTGACAGATTTCACAATTATTTACTGCATGGGAGTATGGCCAGCAGACATGCACACTCCAAAATCATTTTTCAATATCTTCCAACATAAGCATCTGTCAAAAGGTAAATGCAAGGTGATTGAAAGTAAAGACGAGGAGAGGTTGTGCCTCAGCTGACACCAACAAAAATACCCCCCTTTAAAAGGAACAATGAGATAAAGATTTTTACCAAATACTAAAATAGGTGAGCAAATGCATATTGAATTGTGGGTGTCCCTTCCAAGTTGCTTTTCACATCCCCATGTATCAATAGTTCACAACTGGAATTCTGGTCGCAAACCATTGACAAGTTACCATCGCTCAATATGGGGTGGGAACTCATTCACAAAAAGCAAGGGGACCCTATTCCTTTTTGTGACTTGTGGTGACTGCTTCAAGGGGGCTAGGCTGTGGACTTTGAGACCCCTACCACCTCTCAATAAAAGTTTTCAAAATGTTTTTTTAAAATAAAAATGCAGCCCAATTCCCTTTAAGGAAAATAGGCTGCTCTAAAAACAAAATGAATTTTTGAAAATCAGTCGGGGATGGTGTTCTGTGACTCATGTAAACTACCATACTTGTGATTGTAGCCAATAATTATTAATTAGGCAGGTCATTCAGTGACTCACTACAATTCCCTATATTGTGAACCAAACTATTAGTACAAAGGGTGGTTCAGATTGGATACGCAACAAGTCGCTGCACAATGTGCGACCACTTTCTGCGAACACAATGTTAGTACACCTAGGGCCAGATGTACCAAAAAAGCAATTTGCGCCTTGCAAATTGCGAGTCCCTGCGACTCGCAATTTGCAAGTCGCAAATTGCTATGCAGTACGGTGTCTCAGACACCGACTGCAACTCGCAATGGGGTCGCAATGACCCACCTCATGAATATTCATGAGGTGGGTCGCAAATTGCGACCCCATTGCGAGTATGGGCACTCGCTAACATGGAGGCCTGCTGACGTCAGCAGGCCTCCATGTTAGCGACCTGCTTGTCAATAAAGCAGGTTTTTTTTTTTTGAAGTATAGCCCGTTTTCCCTAAGGGAAAACGAGCTGCACTACAAAAAAAAACCGAAACCTTTAGTTTCGGATTTTTCAGGGCAGGGAGTGGTCCCTTGGACCACTCCCTGCCCTGAAAAAATATTTTGGGGTGCAATCACAAACTGGAAGGGGTCCCATGGGGACCCCTTCCAATTTGCGATTGGGTTACCATCCACTTGAAGTGGATGGTAACTGCGATGCCATTTGCGACCGCATATGCGGTCGCAAATGGTATTGCATCCCAATGCGACTCGCAAATAGGAAGGGAACACCCCTTCCTATTTGCGAGTCTGAAATGCATTTTGCGAGTCGGTAACGACTCGCAAAATGCATTTCTGCATTGGGATACGCGTTTTGCGACTCGCAAACAGCAGATTTTGCCGTTTGCGAGTCGCAAAACGTTTGGTACATCTGGCCCCTAGTCCTTTATTTCCTACTTTATCCATCACTGTAATGTGTCCAATTCTATTAAATAAATGCCTGTCCTGACAACTGACAGCTAATTTAGAAGTCAATTAAGTAATAACCATCAGTGCAATCCAGACATCAACAGTACATACATCTTGGTGCTTACCAGCCGCTGTAGAACCTTCCGCAAAGACTGATGCCATTCATAAATGATGGACTCGTTATCTGACTGTAGAAGAAACTCATTACCAGTCACCATACGAAGCTGTAGAAGAAACAAGAGAAGGCACTGACAGATTGGTCATGGTACGTCATGGCTACAAAGTGTATATGTGGTTTCAAGTGAAGCAAGGCTTAAATATGTATATTTATTTATTTGCATGATGGGTAATTCAGCGCTATGTTTTGAGCGCTACAAAATGCAATGGTGACAAACATTTTTGTTCAAGACTTTTTATCTATAAGTGTGACAATGAAAATAAAACTTTAAATGGGCCCTAATTCCACCGTATAAGTATAAACAGCAAAAGGTAGTTTATGAAATCACTTCCATCTACCATTCACAGAAGCAGTTTCTTGCTGACCTTATTGCTGTCTTACAATACAGATGATCATCCCCAAATAACTGAATTCACATTCTTCCCTGGGAAGAAAACTGTGCTTTGATCTGCGTTTGTGAAGAAAACTGTACCAACAGAGTTGTCAATTTTCTTTAAAACTGAAATGTAAACCTGTTTTATAGTGCTGCGCCTGGCTTTATGGCTTATGCATTCAAATTGACCCAGATCTCAGTTGACTTTTTGTGGTGTTATTAAGTTGCTTGATGAAATAGGGACTCCTGTAATGCCCAGTAGAGATAATTAGTTGTAATTATTCCTTTTTAGAAAGTTATTCTCTTGGCAATCATGAGACTATCAGGCAGCTATCATACAAATCACATTAAGACATTGAGCCAGTTATTGTCCCTCACACAGCTGTTGTCCTAGTAATTATGCATGCATGAAACAGTAATGCTACAAATTGTTTATCATCAGTTATTAGTTGATTCACAACTGTAACTTACACTTGTGAGTAAGTTATACATGTAGCTGTACTCTTACAATTTTGAGTACTTTACTACATTTAACTGTTCACCATTTATGAGTGTAAAGTTAATCTGATGTGTAGATTTGCATGTCTCCATCCCCTTAAAATAGGGGGTGAAGCCACATTTATGACTGGAAGTACTTCTGCCAAAAAAGAACAGTAGTAAGGCCACCATCATACATGGCCAACTACGATACTGTAACACCCTCCCACAAAAAAATGGAGGAATGGACTTAAAATAGAACTCCACAGAAAAAAATGTTTAATTAGATAAATTAATTAACTTTAACTTTTTAACTATACATATAAAATTAATTTAATGTTAAAAAATGCAAACATAATAGAAAAACATTTTGTGATAAAATATTTCAAAAACCTTTTTTAATGTGAAAATAAACAGAAACAAACACGTTAAGAAAGACAACTTTCAAATGCCTGTGCAATATGCTAAATGGCAAAAATATTAAAAGCATGTGATCTACAGAAGTGCACACAACAAAATAATTATTTGTAATAATGGTTGATAGAACTCCTTCTTAATACAGCACTACAATGTGTCCTCCTTGCTTTCTGGTACATGTATCCTATAAATACGCTTTAAAAAAAAATACTTTTCTCAGTCATATTTGACAGCAACAGGTTACCTCCTAATGTGTTTCACAGTCACTACTGATCATCAAACAAACTGGGTAAGAATACTGAGATATTGACATTTTACACGGAAACTGTGAGTGGTGTTAGACCTGTTTTTTTTCAACAGCAGAGGAGAGCCATGGAACCCATGTCCCTTGTGATGAATTACATTTGATTTAAAACAAAATAAAAATAGTTAAACCATATTAAATTCATTCATTACATAACTTTATGCAATTTTAAATACATATCAAATATGTCAAAATAAATAAATTTGAATTTAGGTAGGACTGTATGTATTAAGGGCCAGATGTACGAAAAAACCAAATTGCGATTTGCAATTTGCGAGTCTCTGCGACTCGCAAATTGCAAGTCGCAATTTGGGATGCAGAAAGGTGTCTCAGACACCTTCTGCAAGTCGCTATGGGGTCGCAAAGACCCACCTCATTAATATTAATGAGGTGGGTCGCAAATTGCGGCCCCATAGCGACTATGGGCACTCGCTAACATGGAGGCCTGCTGACGTCAGCAGGCCTCCATGTTAGCGACCTGCTGCTCAATAAAGCAGGTTTTTTTTTTTTTAAATGTAGCCCGTTTTCCCTAAGGGAAAACGAGCTGCATTTTAAAAAAATCCGAAACCTTTTGTTTCGGTTTTTTCAGGGCAGGGAGTGGTCCCTTGGACCACTCCCTGCCCTGAAAAACTATTTTTGGGTGCAATCACAAACTGGAAGGGGTCCCATGGGGACCCCTTCCAATTTGCGATTGTGTTACCATCCACTTGAAGTGGATGGTAACTGCGATGCCATTTGCGACCGCATATGCGGTCGCAAATGGTATTGCATACCATTGCGAGTCGCAAATAGGAAGGGAACACCCCTTCCTATTTGCGAGTCGCACATGCATATTGCGAGTCGGTAACGACTCGCAAAATGCATTTGTGCATTGCAAACCCACGTTTGCGAGTCGCAAACGGCGATTTTCGCCGTTTGCGACTCGCAAAAGGGTTGCTACATCTGGCCCTAAATCTTTGAAAAATAAAAGTTAGTGTGTTGGAATATAGTCAAAATTAATTTTACTTTTAATTCAAAATGAAGTTAATAGTGCTGTAGTATTTTCTATTTTGTTCTATTTTTAACATAAACATATCAAATGAATTTACTTTATTATTATTTTTCTAATTTTTCTCAAGTTTATTATATATTAGTTTACTTTTCCCTCTAGTTTACAATAGAGAGACCTTTGCACCACCGTTGAACAAAAAAATGTTACAGTATTATTACATACTTTAAAATTAAAATGCAATTATACTGAATATATGAAATTAAGGTTATTTTCCTGAAGAGTAACTTAGAAAAACATCCCACAGAAAAAATATATATTTTTATTATCTATTACAAATATAAATAGTGATGTATAGAATTAATGAAAGAAAGGTAATTTAAGTATATTTTAATTTTTATAATGTAAACTGATTTTTACATTACAAAAAGTTATTAAAATATAAATGATTTCTGCCACTCTTCCTGGCTCTATAGAAAGAGGAGACATATGTTTCTAACCATTTGTTATGAGTATCACTGTTCTTGTGATGTATGTGTATCGGTTGAACACAAAATGAATAAAACTTGATTAAGAACATGATTCACATATTTTAAAATAAAATAATAAATGTAATTTGCTTTTGAGATAATTTTGTAAACTCTAAAGTAAATTTATTTATATTTGTAACTAGTTTACATATTGTAATTAAGCACCAACAACCATTATTTTCTATGGGAGGGTGTTGGAGTACCAGTTTCAGGACCATGCGCGGTGCTGGGCTTAGTTCAGCTCTGAGCTGGAGTCCATTTACTACTGTTTGGGCCCTTTTTGGCAGTAGAAACTTCAGTAGCGCAGTTTGTGAGTAACAAGGGGAATACTCTTTTTGGGTGGGTTCATGTGCCTCACCAAACCCAACCCCAACCTGCCCCAAACTCTTCCTTACTTCACTCTACCCCCACCCCATTAAACAGAGGTTTGCCCCTTTTTCCAGCTATTCCCCGCTTCCTCCAGCATTTACTACTAAGTAGTAACCTTACTTGTGAGAGAATCTCCCCATATAAAAGTTAGAAGAGGTGGAGGAGGAGATTTGCACTTGCAGATTTGTGAATTCCATTTTGTAGTAATTCATTAGTACTACTTTAAGTACTAAAATGTGCAGTTTGTGAACAGAGACGAAAGATGTTGCTAAGAGTAGATGTGACCTACTCTTGTAGTACACCTGGCTTACTTCTGAATTCCGAGTGAACTCCTGGCATACTCTTGCAATTCAACAGTAGGCCAACAACAATATGGGCCTCATTAAGAGTTTGGCGGTCGGACCAAAAGACTGCCATATTGGCGGTCTTACAGAATGCTGTGTTACAAGTTACACAAGCAGGACTGCCAAAAGTCAGCCACAAATGCCAGGCCGGTAATACTGTTGAGGGTTGTAAGTAGGCGGTCTGACCACCAGCACCGACAGCCTGTAAACAAACCACTGACCATATTGCAAGTCAAAAGTCGCAGTGGTAGTCAACTATGCCGGCCCGCCAATGACGGTTTGAACCACAGCTGTTTGCGGCCACCAAAGTAATACACAGCACCACATTGGATAGACTTGAAAACAACACAGCTGACACACATTGCCACACTCGACACATCTTCAAAGCACACTATAAAACACACCCCTTCACTCACCACAATCCTTTGCATCTCCAAAGCCAAACACAGAAGCCACAACGCATCCAAAAAAAAAAAAAACTTTAGAATAGGCACCCCTCCAACTTTGCCTAAGCATGTATCCCACACCCTCAAAACACTTCTATTTCCAATCACAACCATTTGCACTTCCCAAATCCATAAACTCAGCATCACATGTTAACTTGCTCCTTATTTCTCATCACCACCATGTCACCTCAGAAAAATCCCAGTTTCACTGAAGATGAGTTAAGAGTCATTGTGGATGAAATCATAAGAGGAGAGCCACATTTATTTGGAGCCCAAGTCCAGAATACTAGTGGTCCCCCCTCCTTCTTTATAACTCACATCCTGGGAGGAGAGTGTCTTGGCCATCCTGCATCCTGCATCCAGCTGGCTTGACAGGAATACCTGGGGGAGTGGAGTCTGGTAAGTCACAACACAAAACATCTCACCAAAATGTACTGTCATGCATGCGCACTGCTCACTTTTTGCCACCTTCATTGTCACCCCACTCACCAGCCCAGTGTGCACCTGTGAAGTAGAGTCACCTGGGGGAACAACATCTGTGTATAGTGAGTGTAATACAGGGATTGACAGCCCTACAACTCCCAGGAGGCACTGTTATTGTCACTCCACTTAGCCAGCCCAGTGCCCTGTTTAACAAAGATTCCTGTGTCACTACTCTTTGTTGAAGTCTACTCACCTGGGAGGATAATATTTATAAAGTGTGTACAGTACAGAGACTAACAGGACGGCTACAGCCAGGAGGCTTTATCACTGTTACTTCACCCAGCCAGCCCAGTGTTATCTGCTCAAATGAGCCTTGTCCCTGAACTCACCACTAAAGTGTACTCACCTGGAACTAAGACATTTGTATAATGTGTGTAGTACAGGCACTGACAAGACTGCTGAGGCCAGGAGGCACTGGTAATGTCACTACAAACACCAGATCAGTGTCATCTTCTCTGAAGTCCACAATGCTTTTAAATCTCATATGACATCTACTCACTGGGGGAGTAAGCATCTGTCAGGTGTTGGGGAGCAGTAAGAGTGACAGGACTGTCCCCCTCTAAACTCCAAATAAAAAACAGTGTTCACCACCAAAATACCACTGTGTACAAAATCATCACCTGTGAGGAAACCATAAGTATAGTGTGTAATCCACTCCAACCACCAGTCCCGTGTACACTTACAAAAAAAAACTTCTATGGGAATTCACACATGAAGTCCACTATCCTGGGTGGATGACATGTAACAAGTGCATGAAGTACAGGGAGTGACATGACTGCTAAGGCCAGGAGGCTCGTTCTCTCCAATGCCAAATACAATCCCAGTGTGCATCTTTTCAAATATCGTTGTCCGTTAACTCGCAATGGAAGTGAACTCACCTGGGAGGATGACTTATGTATACTGTGTGCAGTGCATGGAGTAACATGACTGTAAATCCCAGGAGGACCAATCCCTGTAACTCCAATCACTAGGCCAGTGTCTCACAAATTAAGTTTACTTACCTGGGAGGAACAAGATACAGATCATGGTACAATCTGGGATGTGTTTAACCACCTAGATCCATCTTGAGCAGCTAAGCCAAGATGAAAATATGGTGGACAGGAAGGACAGCTGACCTGTGTGAAAAAAACACAAGAACCAAAGGTCTTCAGACACACCACCTGAATTGTATTGGCAGCAGACACATTCACAGTGCACTGACCACATGATGACTCCAATCACATATGCAACAAAGTGCTGGGTCTGCCTGCATAACAGTCAACTAGGTCTTAAAAGGATCAAAGCCACATCCTGCCCAGCCACTGTTTTGCCTGCACTGGTGGCAAGATGTAAGTCAATACACATCCTCCCAAGTGCTAATGAATTCATACATTCTGCAGCTCGTTGGCTGAAATGGAATTGGTATGTTTCACAAATGTCAGGTCAATACAATTTATACCATGTTTACCTGTCACATAAGGTAAACATGTAAATCCAATGTGAACACAGCCTTTGCTAAGTGTCACTGTCAACTATTGGAGGTGGATGTCCAAATACAACCTGTACCTTTGTATCTCTCTCATCCACAGGTCAACCTGCCACTGGGGACACCAAGACCCTGAAGAGACTGCCACTTCCCCCATGGCTGAAGCCCTCAGTGAGGACAACACTCCTGGACATCTGGATGTTAATGACGGTTCTGGCCCATCAGGGCAACCTGGATAGACAACACCATTGAGCCTCACCGTGACCACGCCGAGTCCTCCAACCCTGGTTGCATTAACATCACAGGCAGCCATTCACCCAACAACCTGTGTCCCTAGGACAGCGACAACTATCTTGTGCCCCCAGTCCAGGATCCTGAGTCACAGCAATACAACTCTGACAATGATGGTACTGGAACCAGTGGTAGGGGCAATTTGTGGGATGGGTGTTGGCACATGGGGAGTGCGTGGTAGAGATGTTGTGGGCCAGCAGCATGAGGCCACTGGGGATAGGTATTGGATAGGACACCATTATCCAAGGCCTGGGAGCCCATCAAGGCTGTCATATGTACTTACCGAACTCAGGGAAATGAAGCAGCTGCAGAGGGACTTCCATTGTGAGTCACTGGAAAGTGAGAGGCCACTAACACTATCCTGGCCTCCCTATCAGAGTGTTCAGGGAGGTAAGCAGTACCCTGATCAGGGACCGTGAGCAACACCAAACCCTTTCCATTGGCCAAGTAACACCAGTCCCTTCAACATCAGTGGCATTCACACGAATGGAGGCCCTGTCAGGGGAAGGACCTGCCTCAGTCACCCCTGCCTCTGTAGCAGCAGAACCCCCCACAAGCGGGGACGCTCAGCCAAGAATCCAGGTATATTAGATGGCAACACACCAACCACTGCCAGCGAGTGACCTCTTCCTGAAGGAAATCCTTTGTGTGCCACATATTCACTCTGTTGAATGTTCTTCAGCCACCTTCCATTATCATGGTAGTAGGACACTGGACTTTGGACTTCAAATGGTGTGGTATCTCTAAAGCAATTACATCCACCATGACTGATCCCTTCACATTCCTTCTGAGTTGCATCACATTATTATTTCCTGCACCTATGTCTATAAACTCAGAAAAGCATTGCCTGCTTTCTTCTGTTCCACATTTTGAAATGTTGAGATGTAAGCCCATGTGATGCACATGAAGAAGACACAAAATGGTAAGGGAAGGAGGGATATATCATAGGTAGCGCCATGCTGAGGATTACTAGCAACACACTGATACAAGTGTCTGGTCACACCAAATATTTTATTGCACTGTACAGCACCTAGGGTGTAAAAATGTCTGGACTGTCATAGCCAAGAATAGTAGAACCATAGTGAGTCAGAGTAGATGTACAAGGTACACTCCCCAAGACCACAGACGAAAGTGCTTTGTGAGACCTCGTCCCATAGAATAGACTAACAGATTTGTGGATTTTGTCACCAGCTTGAGCCTTGTCACATACCAAAACTAAGTCTGCCAACATGACTTAATCCACGGCACAGACAGAGGGCTGCACAACAGTCTCTGATCATAGGTTCATCCCATTATAATGACCAAACATCTGGTGGTTTGCTGGTGGTATGACACAAACATATGTCAGTGTTGTTGCACAGGCACTGTGGGCTGCAATGATGAAACATATCTACGGCTACATACAGATCATACAAGATCATTGTCGACACATTATGAAGGGAGAATGCATGGATTGCACTTGATGACAGCATTTCTCAGCGCCATATGATCACACACATGAGACAATTGGTCCAACACTCCACATCAAACCAGTGTCTTGTGTACTTCAAACTTAAACCCACCTTCTGTGCAAGCAGGTTTGGCACAGGACTCATACACCCAAAATCTGTGATCAACATTACCTGGATCAATCCATGTCCACTTCCTATGTCAGAACAGTATCAAATACCTGCCAATGTCAAAGCTCTGAAATGACCACATAAGGATGTTATAGTGAAGGTAGATGGATAAAAACAATACAAGGAGTTTATGCTAGAAATTCAAACCGATGACTAAAAGCTCATACCAAACATCACTTGATCCACTTACATTGCACAGGCACAAACCCAGCAAATAATCAAGGTGGTGAAATGTTCACGTCTAACTTAGCAAGTAATCCTTGGCTGTATACAGTAAAGCATGAGATCCCCTATCTTTTTGAAAAACACCTGACTCCACACATCCTGACAGCTACAGTTCCTCATAAAACCACAGTAAATCACATCACATAACATACTTCCACTCAGGAAAAGTAGTGATTGATGAGATCTGCCCGCAAGTCTTCACCTTCCTACTCATCACTGTCATCCTCACTTGGCATTTCAGGCTTCCAAACTGGTGGCACTGCTAGCTCCCCCTCATCTGGGATGTATGATATATTCCTCCGCAGGGAAATGTTGTGGAGCATGCAGCAGGCTACAATTATATTACACACTTTTTTGGGTGCGTAAAGGAGGGTCCCACCTGTCTTATCCAGACACCTAAATCTGGCTTTCAGGAGCCCAAAAGCCCATTCCACAACATGCTGTGTTCTTCCATGGGCATCTTTGAAGTGGCATTCCCCTGGCATATTTGGATTCCTCACCGGCGTCAACCATGGACGGTTTGGGTATGCAGAGTCCCCTGAAATGGAATGGGACATAGGTACAATTATGAGCCCCTCTCATCAGATTTGTGTGCAGCAGACACTGCACACACACAAACAGGACAGATGTGACTTACCAACCAGCCAGGCCCTCTCTGGGTACAGTCGTGACATCAGCTGGGAGATTGCACTGTTATGCATAACAAAGGCAAGATGGACTGAACCCAGATAATGAGCACAGACCTGTGAAATGTAGAGATCCCCCAAACAAACAACTTGGACATTGATGGAATAGAAGCTCTTTCTGTTGTGGTGCACTTGTCCATTGCCATGCGGTGAGACCACGGCAACATGTGTACCATCAATGGCTCCCACCACACAGGGGATGTGTGCCAAACCATAGAAGACAGCCTTCACATGGGCAAAATCCTCACATTGAGGAAACCGGATATAGCTGTTCAGGTGTTTCAACAATGCTGAAAGTACATCCTTCAAAACCAGACTGGGGCCTCTGTATTTTGGAAGGACCCTGCGGCTACGAAGTGCAACACTGCCATAACTTGTGCAATGGGTGGTATGCTTGTTGGATGATGAATTACAGCCATCATATCTGACTCCAACCGACGACATAGGTCCACAATGGTTTTCCTATTCAGTTGGAAGATCTGGATGATGTGGCGTTCTTCCATGGTCTGAAGGTCTAATAGTGGTCGATAGACAGGAGGTTATCTGATCCTCCCCCTCCCTGGGTATTTATGTATGACAAGAAAAGGGCATTGCTGTTATTCAATGTGCCTCTTGCAACATACAGGATGCATCTCAATGATAAAAGGTGACAAGGCATGTATTAAGGAGTGGACATAATACACAAGACACATCACAACTGATAATCACACAGAAGTCACATATTACCCTCTTGCTTTGCAACATGTGTACACATCATGTATCTGGTCATCAACATATTGTGCATTAAAAAAGTCACTCCAACTGTGACTTGATGTCCCAACCTTTAAAATGACCTTTGATGTGGAGGGGGGGGGGGGGGGGGGCTGCGCCCAAATGCAAATTGTCATATGTGCCTAGCACTGTACAACATTGCTGTTTGAGTAGTAGGACCTACATGGCAGTACAAGATAAGCACTCATTACTGCAAATACAAACATTTTCAGAGGTGTGGCGCATTATTCAGAGCCATATAAAGCATTTCTGGCCTCTAAAATGGCGGCTGCCTGACCTACTCCACTAGACATCACGAATCATCCATGACCACCAGCGAAAGTCATCATGGCAGTAGGCGGTTGCGACCGTGGCGGACACAGCCATAGGCTAACATTGTTGCCAGTGGCGGTCGCAGGCCAATGACTGTCCGCCAGCCGTGACGGCCGCGGACGTGACTGCCATTTTCGGCAAAATCCCTCACTTGACTCCTGACACTGCTGCCAGCAAGACCTCCACTTCCTGAGCTGCTGTGTACCTCGTCTGGGAGCAATCATGCCACGTCCAGCAGGTGATAGGGCCCCAGCCTTCTCACCAGAGGAGTTGGAGAAGCTGGTGTCTGAGATCCCACCCCTGTATGGACAACTCTTTGATGCACCAGAGGAGCAGGTAAGTGCCTCATGTGCACATATTTTCTCTGTACTTCACCATATATTCCCTCCTCACAGGCTAGATTGTGCCCAAGTGTGCCAGAATTGAAACTCAAGCTCATGTAGGTGCAGTCGGTGTGACATCAATGGGAGAGGCAATGTGCATGTATTTGTATTCAGTGCCAGATGTTGAGTTATAATACAATGTGGTGTGTGTGCAGTGAGTGTTCCCTGATCCACCTTGTATGGGATGCACATGACTGGTTGAGGTGATATTACAGCTATCCACAGACATCTTTTACATCATGGATTTTGTCAATGTGAGACAACATGTATTTGCATGACAGCATGAGCTATGTATGCATGTTGCATGTGTCAGTTCTGTCTAAAGTGAGCAATGTGTATATTGCCACAGAGATTCCAACCCACATCTGCCGCTTCTAAACTGTTGTTTGGATGGCATATCCTGACTCACTCTGCCCTTGAGATTGCCACACACACACACTACATGCTAAATTTTTATTGGCTACATGTGGTACTGTCATGCATGGAAGTGATGGGTATGGAGTTTAATGTAGGTTCTGTCTGCTCAGCCTGCAGAGACTAGGGCCTGTCAAATGTATCTCACAGTATGGGTCCAAGTCTAGGCTGGTGTTGATTCACTTTTGCTATGCAACTGTGGCACTTTGCCCACTCCTTGTATCCCAGCAGATCCTGTTATGAGGCCATTTCTTGGCTCTGTGCTAATATGCAGCATAATGAGGCTCTTTTCTCTGATAAGAATGTATATGGTTTATGGGGATAGTTAATGGTACGTGTATCCTCTCACATATATGTGCATGACAACCTGTTTGTGGAGTTGCACATTTACAATGGCATTACATTTCATCTTGTGCCACAGATAGGATTGCGTCATAGTTTCTTGTCTGACATGCGACTTCATGCGTCATAGTATGTCATTTGGCATGCTGGACTGCAGTAGCAATGAGGGGCATAACAGGTAGGGTGTCACCACTTTGTGTATATCCATGCCCTTAATGTGGAATAATGTGGAAAATTGCACTGCACACGTGTAATGGGTATGGATTGTGGCCTGACTGTTGGCATGCATCATGGAGTGGCTTGCAGTGATGTTGACATAACAAGTATTTGGTTACAGTCATTCATCCACAGACAGACACCAGAGTTGCCATGTCCAAGATGTGGATAGTGGTGTTGCTTCTCATTGGGCAACAGGTTGAGGGACTTTTATTAGTTCTTGCAAGTTCTGTGTCTCTCCAACATGCAAAGGACAGATGGCTTCTACAGAAACACTCAGAGGATTTCATTGTAATGGGTGTCAGACATTAGTGCTGACTATCCTGGGGCTTGCTGATTCATTGTTTTGTGTATTCTGGAGACATCGCTCCCTGATATTTTGAACCTGACCTCAACAGTGTTCCTATTAAAGCCTCATGTGTGGACTATCTGAGTGACATTGATACTACCTTCTTGACTCTGTTGGGACAGATGGCTGTTGGAGAAGTGTACATTGTTGATATGTTTCCAGTGTGACATAGGTATTTCCATGTCTCCTACTCCAGGATATTGTAATTTTGTAAGCAACATTGCAGGATGTCAGGGCATCATTTCTCATTGTGCCAGGGAGATGTGTACATGGCCTTGTATGGGATATGTTGGAATGGACTATTCAATGGGATACTATTCTTTGCCATTAGTTAACTGAGGTCTATTACATATGGGAAATCTTTGAGGATGAAGAGGTCTCCTAGTTGTTGTATGGCTATTGTGGTTCCAAGACTTTAGCTATGCAATTGTAGTTGATTCCCCTGTACCATCTTCGTCTGCCACCCCCTGTTCTATCACCAGCCTCCTTGTTGCTCCCTACCCAGTTGGCCGTGCCCGCTCACCTAAGAGGTTGGCTGTCTCCTTCACCACAACCACCTCCGCCCCAGCCCCTGTTACCCCTGCTGCCCTCAGTGAAGGGGCTATTGACCTCCTGAGGAGTATCTCTGTGGGTCAGTCACCCATTGCGAATGCCATCTAGGGATTTGCAACTCAGCTACAACCTAAAAATGCATTCCTAGAAGGCATTTATGGTGCAATGGCTGGCCTACAGAGATCTTTTCAGGCTCTGGCCTCTTCACTGACGTCAGCAAGTCACTTCCCACCTTCCACCCCCTCTCCACCTCCCCCTTCCCAATCCAAATCCTCCCTCCCCTTACCTACCCAAGGCACACAAACAGATCCACAGACATCCACCACAACACCCAAAAGTAGCTCACACAAATACACACCAGCACACCCACAAACAGCATCCACCTACAAACACAACAGCGACTACTTCCCTGGACACTCCCACCACCCTCACCATCACAGACACTATATCAAGCATATTGACAGGCACAACACCAACAGTCGCAGGCACACCCAGTACACCCATCAAACCCGCACACACCACCCCAGCAGACCCACAGATGTCCACCACAAGCACCACACCGCAGACACCACAACTACAGACACACATACATCCACCACATCCAGCCAACCTGCAGTCACCACCCCAACAGACACACACAAAGATCTGCCACTCCCACATCCCCCAGCACCTCTACCTCCCGCCCCCAAGACACACAAATGCCCGCACTCATCTACCCAACAGACAGCCACCACACGCAAGCATTGTTCCCATAAGCATGCACGCACGACATCCACACCTACACAGCCTACAAGCACTCCCCCAACCTCCAAATCCTGAACCCTTTCTGATAACCGTCCCTGTGTGTCCCAAAAAGTTTTTTTGTCTAACCTTGACCTTTGGCCTGTTACCCCCCATCCCAAATCCAGAAGGACCCACTCCAGCTCCCATGTCATCCCTTCCACCTGTAAGGCCTCCCCTGCCCCTCCTGCAAGTAGCCATACCTCTTCCCCACTGAAGAAGCCCACCCCCTCCCAAGAAGATGACCACCCCTCTCAAGCCCAAGCCCAACACCCCCTCACTAATCCGATCCCCACATCCCCCCACCTCTGGATAATCTCTGAGGTGCCTGCCTGCCCCCTTGATGCCACTTCCTGTGGAGGTTCCCTGGCAGCTAGGACTCAAGTTTTGGCACAATACTGTGCTACGTTTGGGACCAAATATATGTACTGGCCAATGGCCAATGGCCTTTAGACTTTATTATTTTTATCATGATTAAATCACAAACAGTTGGTTATTTTGGGTATACATGTGTCCTGCAATTTCTTTTCTACCTTAATGTTGCTCCTGGTTGACTTGTATTGTATGCCTTCAGTTGTGTGTGTTTTAGCTTGCTTGCTGCTCTATGTGCTGGTATTTGCAGTATGTGAGTTTGTGGGCAGTGCTGGTGTCCCCCAAGAGAAGGGTATATGTTGTGTTTATGTATATGCGTGTGTAAATGCAATGGTGGTGTAATGGCATTGTGTACTGTTTGGTATGGTAAGTATTTCTTTTTGTATTGTCCAATGTGGGAATGTATGGTGATATGGCTTATGTATTCATGTGATGTGTATCAGCTGGAGTTTTGTTTGCACAGCTATGAAGTGTGTTAAGTTGTGCTAGCTGTTTTTGCATTTGCCTGTGCATGTGTCCAATTAGGTGTGTGTCCCTTGTAGCTAGTTCCTGTAGAGGTATGTCCCATGAAGTAGGAGTTGTATGTGTTCTCTTAACTTGCCCTTCCACGTTGTGCAGAGGTGCATGACATTTGGGTTTAGTATTGTTTGTCCCTGAGACCCATGTAGGGCTATTTCCTGTGCACATGTCGTTTGAAGAGCCTGTTAAAAGTGATATAAATCACATTGCAGTCTCCTTCCCTGGGTGTCCCAGGTGGCCCACTCCCAATTGTGCAGGTATAGTTGGCATGTTGTTCTTTGTCTTTTTGTCTCCCTGTGTTTTGTGCATGCCATTTTGCTTCCATTGTGCTGTGTGTGTGTGATGTGTTTGTCAATTGCAGGGTTGTTTAATGGTGGTGTTGTTTGTGCTGCATGCCACATCGATACATATGTGTTCTATGTGAGGACGGTCCCTGGCCAGTGGTGGATGTGAGTGTTTGATTCGTGTTTGTATGTGCTGTAGGTGTGTTGCTGTTGTTGTGTATGACAATGTTATGTAGCCTTCAGTCTTTCTGTGCCTTAGCTGTGTGGCCATGTGTATTTGTGTTGTGTTGCAGTGCAGTGTAAGTGTGCTGCCCAAAGGGGGCGTATTGTGACTGTGTGCGTGTCCGTGTTGAGATATGTTTATGAGTGTGTGTAGGTTGAGACGTGTACCTGCTGCCCATGGCGTGCCCCCCTTATGATGTGTAAGCTAGCGCTACACACAAGGTTAATGATACATGTAGGTGTGTATACTTACCGTTATTAGTGTCCACGGCGGCGTTGATTTCGTTGTCTTTCGATGAGCATCAGCAGTGGTGGCATCAGCAGCGGCATCCGCAGCGGCATGATGTTTGTAAAATGCTCCATGGGTACATTGGTTCCTGCAGGTGAAAGGTCTCCCTTTATACTGTCCGTTTCTGCCTGCTTGCTCATGGTGGTTGGACCGCTATGGTCACATTGGCGGTGTGCAACGTTGTAATGGGTCTGGAGGCCTGTTTGTGCTTCTTGGTGACCGTGGCGGCCTGTGCTGCCCGGCAGTGTGGGTGGAGAGCTGGCAAGCTTTTGCTGGTACTACCATCAAACTAATAATACGGTGGTCCGATCACCAGATTGACGGCAGTTGGACCACCGCTGCCACTATGGCAGTCCGCAGACAGCCAAACTCGTAATCATGCCCTATAAAAGTAAGTCGCAGAAAGATATTTGTGACTAAAGCTCAGTGTCAGTACTAGTGGCCAACCATCAACTAGTTATTGTGCCAGTGATCATAATCTATTCCTTACTTCATCAAAGCAGAAAGTACAGACTGATCTATAGAGTTCCTTTTTTAAATCATATTGGTATAGATAGTGGACATAAGCCAAATACAATATGTAATTCAACTGAACAACCTTCCACTCTCTTGGAAAGTTGGTTTCTGACCAAGAGGAGTGATATTGACAGTCAGGGATGCTCAATGTCTGACGATCCCTCATGTTTCTGCTGGTTGTCCCTCGGGTCAGCACTATCCAATCTGTATTTCCTTTGGATCTTGAAGCCTGCCCAGAATATGCCAAAAAACAATAAAGTCCTGATTGACCCTGCACTCTCACTTGCCACTCAAGTTGTCCTACGCGCCAGACCATTCTTACGTCTGGCTTTACAGTGCAATTGTGACTGACCCTATGCAATCATCCTAAAAAAGAGCTTTCTGGAGTACTATAGAGAGGGGATTTGGCTCCTTCCGCTTGTTGGTGGGTACGCACATATGTTTTGATTTGGCAGAAGTTGTGAACTTCCACAGAAAAAGGCCTTCCGCTTTTAGCAGTTGTGATTATTTTGTTTATCCAGCTGTCTGAGCCAGCAGCAGTATGACTGACCACAGAAGGCTTACTAACACGTATAGAGCACCGAACTTACAATGGGAGGGACCTTGACCTTTCGGGAGTACTTCCATGGCACTGTAAGACCGTTCTTTTTTTTCTGTTATTGACATACTAGCTGAATTTTCTAGTAGAAGCTTTTCTCCCTGAAAGCACTACTCCAAAGATGCATGTTACTACCTGGTGCATGTCCATGCTGTCCCTGGTACATGCAAAGACAGATTTAGCCTGTTTTTTAAGGTGAAACCACATAAGAAAATGAATAGTGAATATCTACAGACCCGCAGTGCCAAATAAAACATTTGTGCACCACCAAATCCTCAGTTGTGGTCATCATTGTTATTCTTTTTCCAGAATGGAGAGGAAGAGTGGGTGAAAGCATAGATTAGCATCATCCTGAACATCTACTGTTAGCAGATGGATAAGCAGCACAAAATGTGTGCAACTTCTGTTTTTGGCTGCTAGGCACGTGGGATACAGTAGAAGTAAAATGAAAGACAGCAGGGACAGTATATATGTCCAGATCATGTAAAATACATGCAATGTATGTCAAAATATTCAATGCAGGTGAGCAGACATTAATATACTCTTAGAGAGCAGGCCATTTTAATGCAATCTATATTCAAACAACTTCATACAATTCTGCCAATTGGCTGGATGTGTTTAACATATTCTAAATGTGCAAGATATTTACACATCGTATGCATAAGAACTTTTAAACATAATCTGTAATATAAAATATCTGCTTTATATCTGCATTGCCCGGCAGTCTACACCAGAAACTTTCCATAGATGTTCACCTGACAAACTGATCATTTCAGGCAGACCAGGCACACTCTGGAGCATAAACTCCTTCCTCTTGGAAACTCCGGCCTTCAAGAAAACAAAAAAGCTCAACCAAGCTTTCTCAGGGAGTAGTAATCAATCCTACCCTCTTTTAGAGGAACCATCTCTGTTAACACCTTCAAGATAGAGCCCAAAATCCTACACTTTGAGGACCTCTTTAGAATTATCTAAGGGGGTTCCTCTCTAAGAAGGAGTATGATTAAAACACCTACCATTATCACTTTGGACTCTATGTAACTCAATGTTATGCTTATACTGAATTCAAAATCACAGAAATGGAAACCAGAACTCTTTAGGACTACTCATTCAGAAACCCTTCTGCATGGGAACATGACTGAGGGAAACATACTTGAGGATAGAAGAAGTTTCTCCCAACATGCAGCCCGGAAGAACTTGTGTTATCCCCGTTGTCACTACCTTGGTTATTCCAATTTTGTATTGATGTCTGTTTCACTGTTAAGCGCTCTCTCTCTCTTTCGCTCACATATATATATATATATATATATATATATATATATATATATACACACACACACACACATATATATACATATATATACATATATATACATACATATACATATATACATATACACACACACACATATATATATTGCTGTCCCCTTTCATACCTTCATATGGGAAAGTAAAATGTATTTTTTAGGAGATGTTGGCGGATGGCATCCATCCTTGTATGGAAGAAAAGCAGATCACTGGGAACTAGAAAAGGTCAGCCTTTGAGACTGTCATTGTCAAATGCTACCCTAAATCTGTTGAAATAAAATAAGTACCATTTTGTAAAACTCACAAAAACTATTTACATATCTTATAAAAATAGGAAGTGATTTCAATGCTTCTTAAGAACCGAACAGAAAATTCTCACCTATCAGGCATTTCCCTATAAAAATGAGACATGTCCAAGCCATGTTACACCCTTGGGTTCCACTTCATCAGCCTATACATCATTCTCTATTCCAGACACTGATTTCAAGGGTCTAAAAGCAATTGGAGTTGGGAGCTATTAGGATATTTTCCACATTAGAGACGTAGATGGAGTTCAACGTACTCCATATTGTTTTCTGTGGAGAAGAAGCAGGAAGGAGGACTCAAGGCCCTTCTTAAACTATTCCAGTACCAAGGCCCTTCTAGTGAAACACTTCAAGGTTGTTTCTCTGGCCAGGATTCTGTAATCCCTTCAGGAGTTGGTTGGCTAAAATGACTGTTGTGGAGGACACCTACCTGCAGAATACAATTTGGCCTCCCCCTGGAGAATCACAGCTTCTTAGAGGGCAGCCTATGCTCACCTAATGGTATACATGCTGTGAAATCCCACCACAGCAAGGACCTGGCGAAAGTTAATCTTTATGACTAAAAAGTGTCATTCATGAGGAAATGAGTACCCTGCATTTCTGCAAATACCTTTCAGTCTAGACCTAGCACTCAACACAAGAAAAATCAGTTTTGTGTGCTTTTCTGCACTGAAAGAGGTGCATTTATAACGCATGATCCCGTATAGGGGATTTCAAAACACTACCATACAAAGTTCAACTCCATTGAGGAGTGAAATGCTCAAGATAGAGAGGGGGGCATGGGTTACCTTTTGAATCATTTAAGTACCACAAATCAATAATTTCAGCCAGGAGCACCTCCCATACTTCTCTGGCAGCTTTTGATCACCAATCAGTATCACTGTGTTGTAAATCAAACTATTCCAAAGCAAGAAGGAGAAGACAAACAGGGAAAAGAAGAGAAAGTACTAGAACCTGGAAGAGGCATGAGGACAGGCATAAGTAAGATGAAACACAAGAAAAAAATAGAAGACAGGACAAGAATTGGGGGGTGCTGTAAAAATGGAGTTGATTAACATGATATTAACATGTACGGTACAATGCAGGACAAAGAAGAGGCTTCACAGGAAATGCCAGATGGTAGCAGGACAAGAAACAAGGATGGGGAAAACGGTATGCACTCAAACATCTGTGAGGTAGAAGACACCCAGAGGACAAGATAAAGTACAGGAAACCTGTCCAGTAGACTACAAAAGAAAGTGATACAGAAGCCAAGAAGAAGCAACAGAGAATGAAGGAAGAAGCAGCACACAAGAAAAAAGAGGCAATAAAAAGGATAAAGTGGACATGAGAGAAGGCACTACAGGCAACACTACAGAAGATGGAAAGTAATGAGCAGCGATAACTGTAGCTTTTCAGAGATATCAGTCCTTAAAAGTGAAGGTGTTCTAAGAGTCCAGCAGACCTACATGGATAACGTTCTTCTTGCTTGACATGTCCCGGGCCCACTCCAGGATGGCTCCTCTGAGGTCCACACTGCTTTCTGGCTTGCTGTGGGATGGTTTCTATCAAACAGAACATTGAAAGTCCAGTGTCATAAGTTAGAAGCATATAAGTGGAAGGAAACTTGTGATTCTACTTTGACATCAAAACATCAACAGACATAAGGATATCTACACTGCAGTGTGGGATCCAAGAATACAATTCAATAGCTACAAATTAATATTCCTGAACACAGGCCAGTAGCAAGTAGTGTTATGTCTTTTGTAATTAGCTGCAGCGTGAATTATATGTTGCTGCTGTAAAATACATTTGGAGTAAGGCCCTGTTTTAGCCCCATCCACCTGGAAACATAACAAAATGCAGCAAGATGTGTAATCTGCCCTTCGATGTGAAGATTTTGACACTGCTCCTTTAATGAATCCAGGAGCTGCACTATCCTAGAATGCAGTGCAGTGCCAGTTAGGCAGTTCCTTTTGATAGGAAGGTCCAATCAAGGATCCAATCAATCACAAATTAACTTTCCCCTTAGTTAAATCAGAAGGAAGATAGGTTGTTTATAAATTCAAAGAAAACCTTGATTGAGAAATATTGTTCCAAGTATGTTTTTCTTCTCCGCTTCATAATTATTATAATAGGCTAGCACGCTTATTCTTCTTTTCTACCACTGGTTAAACCAGGACATAAAAGGTGAGAATTCACTCATGCAAACTAGTTGTGCAGATGTCAGTTCTGGAATCTGAGTCAATGTGGTATTCTTTTGCAAGAGCCTAACCCAATTTAAAAGTGACTGCTTTAACAATGTGAGACTTTGGGGCATTTTCCATCAGGGCAGAAATGACTGTTTTGACTCTTGTGGAATGAACCCTAGAAGTTTGTTGTGTGTGTGTTTTTGAGAAGCAGTATTACACAATACAATCTTTCAATATACATTGTTCTGAGTATGCTAGGCCATTGCAGATAGTGGGTTCACTAAGAATATGATAATGAAAAGTTTGATAACTCCTGAAAGTAAATTGAGTGAGATCCTAACAGACAATTTCGCATGCTTGTAGTTCTGGCTACATCTCTTAGGGCATGATTTAGAGCATGGCGGACAGGTTACTCCGTCACAAATGTGACGGATCTCCTATCTGCCATATTACAATTCCCAAAGGATATATTGGTACTGTAATACAGCGGACTGGATATCGGTCACGTTTTTGACAGAATAACCCCATCTGCCAAGCTCCAAATCAGGCCTCTACAGCCTCATTACGAATTTGGCGATCCCACCGTGGGACCACCAAACTCGTAGGGAGGACGCCACTGGTATGGCGTTCCCCTCTGCCTTATTACAATGTTCCCACCAGTCAGCAATAAAGCGTTCCTGCCAGTCAGACCAGCAGGAACCCTGCTATGAGATAGCACTCGGATCCCTTAAAGGAGCTGAGTGCTATCTCGCAGCAGAGAGGGGGCCTACCAGCCCCCTCTGAATGCACACTGTCTGCAAAGCTGGGCAGGGGGGCCGCTACACTGCCCATGGGCAGAGCAGGCTCCTCCCGTGGCCCCCAGCCCACCCTCACTCGCTGCCTTTCCATGTTGGCGAAACCACCATGGAAAGGCAGTGGTACGGGTAGTTGTAATCAGCTAGGCGGCACTGAGTTCTGCACCGCCCTGGCTGAGTACAACTCTGACCACCGTCATGCCATCGGGAACCATGTTCCCAACAGGGCCGGTGGATTCCCCCGGCAGGTTCGCTTACCAGGGTAATAATTGGGCGGTCGGACTGTCAAAGCGAGTGTGGCAGTCCTCGGACAGCCACACTCATAATGGGGCCCGAAGTCTGGTAGCTGATATCATAGCCTCTAGGGTGCCACATTTTGGGCCTGATTACGACCCTGGCGGTAAAAACCGCCAGGGCCGTGGTCCGCGGGAGCACCGCCAACAGGCTGGCGGTGCTCCTTTGGGCATTCTGACCGCGGCGGTACAGCCGCGGCCAGAAACGGAAAGTCTGCGGTGTACCGCCGGCTTTCCGCTGCCAAGGGGAATCCTCCATGGCGGCGCAGCTTGCTGCGCCGCCATGGGGATTCCGACCCCCATACCGCCATCCTGTTCCTGGCGGTTTCGGCAGCCAGGAACAGGATGGCGGTATGGGGTGTCTTGGGGCCCCTGGGGGCCCCTGCAGTGCCCATGCCAATGGCATGGGCACTGCAGGGGCCCCCGTAAGAGGGCCCCACTTAGAATTTCAGTGTCTGCTTAGCAGACACTGAAATTTGCGACGGGTGCTACTGCACCCGTCGCACCCCTTTCACTCCGCCGGCTCCATTCGGAGCCGGCTTCCTCGTGGAAGGGTGTTTCCCGCCGCCCGCCAAGCTTGGAATCACCCCCTTTATGTGAAAAGCAGCAAGTTTGACTTATTCATGTGTTTTACTGGAGTGCCCATGAGTCCGAATGACACAACATTCAGTTACTCAAATATAGAGGAAGAAGAAGGGAAAAAAACAAAATTTTTCTTTAGTCTCTTGCAGTCTGCTACCAATTAATGGTCAGATTGCAAGGCTCCCACCTCATAAGTCTACAGAAAACAGGATCACAGGTCAAAATTAAAAAGCAATTTATAGAAAAATAATTAAAATGTGACATATCAACCACTGCACAATTTTCTTTCAGGCAGTAATAAATCGCTTCCTCGACAGTACAATACAGGACTTTACTTGACTATTGAAAATCTCAAAACAAGATAATTAAATTATAAGAAATTATCACTGTTATGCACAAGTGGTCACAGTGTCAAATATTCAGGACATACGACAAATGGGGCAATTAATATTAATCCTTTAATTTCCAAAAATGTGCAATAATAACCACGAGACAACTGCCCAGTCACAGATAAAATACAAACTGTCTCACATTTTTTTCTGAAAATGTCTGTAAGTAAAGGCCTTTTGTGGTTATGGCTAGGGTTGTGTGCAACTACATAATGGTCCATTGCCCAGGGACTGATTTCCAAATACTATACCAAAGATTTGGTGCACCTGTCCTGTTTCACTACAAAACTGCTCCCTTTTTCAATTTCACCAAAAGCATTTCCGTTGGCATTTGCTAAAAAACCTTTCAAATCTTATTGCTTTTTCTGAAAAAGATTCCTATTTGTTAATTGATTGTAATGTTTACCTGACTACCACCTGTAGTCGTGAACAACACTGTAATGCCCTATAAAGGATGCAAAATAATCTAGATGTGAAGCACGAAAATGGCAAGGAATGACCTGATTCTAATCTTAATTTAGAGATTTTATCACATACGTTTGTTGAGGATTTTGTTACGATAGTAGTCCTAACGAAAGATTCGCTGATAAAGCAATGTCTTCACAATCGCAAAACACAGATAGGCATCTTTAGGAAAGGTGATAATCATAATACATTTTTGTGTTCGTGCAAATGTACGCACATATCAAATATCTGCAGTCGAGGTTCAGGAACTAGGAGGTCAAATTCAGCAATGGAAGACTGCCATGAAGATCTCAACTGACACCATGGACCTCTCATGATAGCTATTGGAACAGGAAAGACAGCTCGTGTTGCCATTTAGCAGCAATAAGGAACATCTTTATTCTAGTTGTTTTAATTTGAGCATCATTTTATGTAGGAAGTGAAGTAGCAGGAACCTATACACCATCATTCCTGACTAGTCTACGAAAGGTCCTTTACCTTTGAGTTGGGCTCTGGAGGCATGAACACAAGTTCTCTCCATTTTGCATTTCTTGCAATGAAAAAAGTTTGAGGTCTTGTGCATCAAATTCAAAGGAAATGTCCTCAAATACTCCATCATTCAGCACCCACTCATGTCATTCTAAAAGATGGGGTCTCAGCCAGTCTTCGTCAATATCATGGAGTAAGTGGACTTTTGTTATCTGGAGGTCACAAGACAGAAGTCAGATTCACATTTTCTAAGCCTGCCACTCTGTTTATATAATACATCGCTGCTGGATTGTCTATCTATCAACATGGAAATCAATGCATGGTCAACTATTTTCCTTGCACTATCACTTTAGGAGATTGATCCAAACTTGCACTGAAGTGTCCAAAAAAATCAATGATGGGAGAAGATGTTCTGGAAGGAGACAAGTTCTTTCTCTGGCACCATCAAGAAAATGGCTTCAAAGTTCCCACAGATAGAGTGAGAGATCTCTACAAGACGTGGGTGGCTTAACAACAGTTTCCAAAAAGGGTTGTCTATCTCATCTTTCGTCACCTTTTGCATCCCCCATTTAATTTAGAAGTAGGAAACTGCAGCTTTTCTATCAGTAAAGTCTGAGCCGATTCCAACATTGGAAATATCCTTTCAGCAGGGCAGCTACGAAAGTACAATGAATCGGAAAAGCTGACCTAAGTAAGGTGGCTCCTTCAGTATCATGTTCACCAGGTCTTTCCTGTCTATGCCTGCAATGTAACCATGGCTGCCCCAGACTGGGAAAATGCATCGCTGCCTCCCACATGCTGAGAGAAAACTACAACCGTGCTTAGGACATAGATTTATTTCGGAAGAAAGAACAATGCTTTGAGGGTCTTTATTTGAAATAAAAGTGCAGACAAGGTCACCATATGTCAATGGTATGGTTGTCCAATCATCACGGTTCTTCCTTGCCCTGAAGTGAATCTCACCAGGGTGAAAAAAAGAAACACAGACATATCAGAGAACATTAGATATGGTGGACCACACCATATGCTGCTGGACTGATGCAGTCAATGCCATCACCACCCCAGCCACACAACTGCCACCTGTCCATAGTCTAAATGGCCCCATTAGTGTATCCGCTCAGTTCCCAGGTCGTTGGAACCACTGATCTTCTAGACATTCTTCACAAAGTCTTGTGAAGTTTTATGTTTGGGACAAGGAGCCAATCTGAGAGGAAATCAATCTTATGGTGAATTTTCACAGTAAGAAGGCATTATAGGTGTGAGAGTTGTGTAAATGATAGTCTGCACTCTGAGGGATATGCCTTTGCAACTGTTCTCTTTACAACAGCCCCTAAATATTGGATAACTTGGACTGGTGTTGACAGTTTTTTGTAGTTGATGAGGCTCTTTGAGTCTTGCACTGACCTATAGTGAGAGTGAACCTGAAAGAGACAGTCATCCAAGTGTGGGTTATCAAAAATGCTTGATACTGAAGCAAATGTGCCACCTGGGCCATGCTGCTCGAAAAGGCACCTGTGCCCAAGGTCATGTCTAGGTACAGAACTATGCTTTAGCAGATCTTGTTGAACTTGAAAGAAAGGAATTTGCTGTATTTCAGTATGATTGGTGTACAAACGTATTAACCACTCAAGTATACTGTGCACATCCAATCTGCCTGTTACTATTGAGGGTACATTTATATATCTCTGTGTTCCCTTTAATGACTGATAGCTTTTTAGCAATCTTTTTCAGTAAGAAAATGTAGTCGTTCTGCATCTACTGGTCAAAGACAAAACATTTCAATGCTGTGTGGAAAGTACTATGGGGACTTTGAAATCTTAGTTTGCAAGCATACTGTACAATCCAGCACCCATTTCTGTTTGGATATACTCTCCCATTCTGGAAGTGGCTGGATATGCTGTCACCCACTGGAGTGCTGAGCAGTGAAGCAAAGTCATAAAATAGTGTCTGAATTCTTCCCAGCTGACCTGCTTTTGTACTTATTAGAAAAGGTATGTCCATGATGTTGCGTTTGCTGTAGCCTCTGCAGTATGTGGTCTCAAAGCAATGGTGGAAGTATCTAGTAAACAAATACCATGACACTTACAGGAGAAAGACTTCATCTCTTATGGAAAGCTATGTAAATGGGCCTATCAATCTTCCTGGTGGATTCCACTCAAACAGAAGTGGTAAGCACTGTCCTATGATAAAACAATGGTCTCTGTATCACCATACTTACCTTTGACATGTTCAGAAATACTGTTTCTAGGAACTTTTGCTGGATTCCCACACAAAAAGGAAAATAACTCATTGAATGCAAGGTATTCAAACAAACCATGTAGGCAACTGACAACAAACCACTAATCAGTATGCATGAACTGTAGTCAGTTTTCCACACCAATCGAAGAAGGAGGTGTTATCCTAAACGTCTAGAGCCACAGTAATGATGAAGAATGACTTATTTGGAACTGTGACCCTGTAGTGTTCTCCAGGAGGCCAGTCAGCTAGTCTAAGTGCAAGGACAGAACCCACCACAGAGTAACATGCACTACATGGAATACTTATGAATTCTATTGAGCCATAAACCTACAACATCTCTTTTCCTTAATGTAAGAAAGAAATGAAAATCATGAACAAAAATGCAAAAATAACGATTACATAGTACAAGGTATGTGAAACATCAATTTAACCCCAAATGTAAACACTCAATCACCCAGGAGACCCCGCCTTGACCTATGGCAATCCAAAATGCCTGAAGTGGTTGACTCATTCTGAACCAGAAACCTCCCAGAATTTACCTCCTTTCTTTCCTCTGCCACTCTCACTAGACCATCACCACCACCTCTTCCTTGAACCAATTCACCCTCCACATCATCACCACCACTTCCTCATATCAACTCACCCTTTCGCAGCCCACCTTTCCTCCTCAATACTTTAATTTCACATCCAACATCATCATCCACCCACTGCACTCATCAATATCATCTCTTCTTTCCCGATGTACACCACCTTTCTGGTATAACACCACTCTTCTGTTGTTCTGCTTTTGTCCATTCTCCAGCTTCTTTCCCGAGACACGCCACCTTTCTGGTATAACACCACTCTTCTCTTGTTCTGCTTTTGTTCATTCTCCAGTTCCACCTAGTTCTCAAATACCAACTTGACCTTACATGATGCTCTAGACATGGAGGACCCGACATTTGTCACCTCTGCCTTTTTCTACATCTTTTCCACCCTCCCACTCTAACCCCCACACTTCTCCCACTGTCTTGCCTCTTCTCTAAACTTAGAGGGACAAATTTGGAATCCCCATTCCTGCCCTTCAACAAAGCACAGGGGGGGTAATACCCACTGATTCACTAACAGAGGTATGGTAAGACCAAATTGTATCTCATATTGCTGCTTCTATCTCACTCCCACTTATTGTGGCCATTGCTACAATATCTTTCTTGCACCAACTCACCATTTTGCAACTTACCTTCCATCCTTGATTATTGAAGTTCACCATCCAACTTTATCTTCCACCCATCCTACCCAGCTTCACTTTGACCTAATCACCTCTATCAACACACCCTTGTTGATAAAGTGTTGTAATAAACATCTGGAACTACAGTGTTGATGAAGGATGATGTCATAGTGACCACAACCCTGTCTTATCCACCCAAGAGGCCAGACAGCTGATCCAACTGCCAGGCTACACTTCACAACTGATTAACATGCATCACATTGAATGTTTATGAGATCTATTGAGCATAAATGCTATAATCAGAGGCTAATTTTGTGTTCTTTTTTAGGCAATCAAAACATTGATTAAATGGTAAAATCTCCTCCATAAGAAAGGGTGAGGCAACAAAAATGGAGACAATGGTCCACAAAGCTGTAGCAGCTAAGATGCCATTACTGAGTCCAAGTTCTTTTGATCAAGAATCAGGGCAATGGTGCTGTTTCACTGCAGGGCCCATTGGAAAGACAGATTTGGACTCGTAATTTTATAAGGTGGAGGAATTTCTACTTTGGCGGTTTTGCAATTATTGGATCCTTAAATAGACTGATCCTTTCTCTTCCCACAAGGTTCAGGTTGGTGAACCTCCTCTATGTTATCCCACTAAGTTGTTGCAGTCCAGCAAGTGAGTGCACATCAACAAAGACACACACACATACAAAATGTGAACATTTGTGGCCTTTTTTTCAAAGACTTCATTGCAGCACAAGAATGTAATTTATAACAAAAAAGAGACAAAATAATAGCTGGGTAGGCAGTAGAGGAGAGACAGTCCCTTCTAAAAAGGAGAAATATAAACTCTCTAGAAAGTGTGACTGACATTGCTGATGTTCAAAAATGTCAAATGAAACCAAAAATGCATCTTAAGAAAGTGAAAACTAAGCTTAAATCTTTTTAAACTAAGCTTAAATAGACACAGTGAAACTGCTACTCGATGGGAAAAATAGGTTCCTTATATTGCCATGCATTCTGGGACAGTGGAGATTCTGGAATCATTAACGAGTGGTGTCAATATTCCTTTACACGAAGAAGAGGGTAGATATGTAACCAACTGGTCCATCCTCTTTGACTGAATACTAAATCAGAAACAAAAAGTGGAGAGATCTAAACTGGGTCAAGAGTGCCAAGTTTACTTCTTGGGTATTGTAAGAGAATCCCTTCTCTGATAAAAATATGTTCCATGATCCCATACATAGGCAGAAACGTTACAACATTCATGACTATCAAATACGTTTCCATGATGGAGAATTTGAAGGTTAAATATTAAGACTGTTTTCAACCTGCTACCAATTTAAAAATAACTTATTTGTCTATAATGTGTAATTCTATTGTTTTTTTAAACATTTTTAGATACAGTAAAAACAGATGTTAACATTACTAAAATTAAAGTTGATCCAATAATAACCCCTTGAGGGTTTTAACATGTGGCATGAAGGTCAGACCAGCACAATTGCCAGGTTTCCAAGGTCCATGCCTGATGTGCTTCTTTTGTCCAAGAGTTTTCTTTGAATTCTTGGACTTCTAGCCCTGTTTTATAATGGATTACAAATTGCTACAAATCCCGGAATTTAGAGAAAACATCTGGGCTGAGCAGCACATCATGCATAGATCAGGGAAACATGTCAGGGCTTTACCTAACACTTAACTCATTCTATGTCAGAAACATCAACTCAGTATGCATTTTAGTGATAAGAATATAAGAGAATTCATCATGGGAGCTAATCAATGCAGATGGCAATAGGCACTAGGAACATTCATAGTCCCTTATATTTAGTCCTTCAAAACATTTATATCTTAAATAATGATTTCCCATATTTAATACTGAATATTGATTTAACTAACATTCTATACTTCTAAGAAGGAAGCCGAAATGGTGAGTCTGGTGAGTCTGGTGTATCTTTCCCAGGACAAGATTGCCACCATATACTGAGAATCCCATCCTAAACAAGAACAAATGTAAACTAGATTGGCGAATATCAAGGCCCTTACCTGGAAGAAGTAATGTTTTTCTACCTGTACTTCTAGTTCTCTCTCAGAGGAATCTACTATTAAATCATATGCACTGAATAGTCCCACCCACACACAGTGATCCCGGAGCACTTCTTCACAAAATATATTTTTAAGTGTAGATTATCACCTTATTTCAGGAACACCAAGATTAGCATATAATTTTTTAGAAACATTTTGCAGCCTATAAAGAAGGCTATATTGGCCAAGTGGTTTAATTTACGTTTAAGAAAGGGTCCAAATATTATTAAAAGTCAGAAAGAATCACCAGAAGCTGCGTAATTCTGTCTTATAAATTTCTTTTACAAACATATTCAAAGGAAATGGAGATGAAGAAATAGGACAATGTAGACATAAAGGCTGCAGTTCTGCAGATATGAAAAGTGATGCTGCGCCTAGAGGGTCTCACAACCCACCAACATCCCACCATGCCCTGCAGGCGTCAGTTACCTCAGTCCTTTTTTATTGAGCAACAGAGTGTACGCTAATGAAACAGAGAATGCCTATTAATCATCGTTGTCTCTTCCAGCTTGTAGGAGAGTGGGCTGCTTATGATTTAAATGAGATTCCCCTGAGAGAGAACTACAATTATGGGTGAGAAACCATACTTTCTCTCTCAGGGGATCTCCATAGATGATCATGAGCACCAAATAGAATAGTAGGCCCATCCGTAAAACTGGTAGTGGAAGAGAAATAGATGATTCATAGAAACAGCTAAGATCAGAGATTCCTTAGGGAAGCTTGTCCTACTTGAGCATCTGTTCTAGCATCTGCGTCTAAGCAATAGTGGCTCATCAAAGTGTGAACAGAGCTCTATGTGGCTGCTTTACAGATTTCTACAATAGGAATGCTCATCATTAAAGCAGCTGTTGCTGCTTTTCCTCTGCTAGAATGGGCCTTTAATTTACCAGTGAGGATTTTGTTTGCTTTCTGATAGCCCCACAGAATGCAAGAAACTACCCATTTGGACTGTTTAGACGTGGCAAGATCTGTACTTGAAAGGCAATGATTTACAAACAGTTGTTTGGATTTATGAAAATCTTTTCTTTGGTCTAGGTAAAACTTTAAGATCGGTCTCATATCTTACATGTGGAGAGATATTTCTGCTGGAGTTGACAGGTTCTGAAAGAAAGTTGGCAGGGTAATGGACTGAATAATGTGAAATCCTAAACTACTTTGGGCAAAAAGTTTGGTTGTGTTATCTTAAATACCTTATTGCTGTGGAGTATTGTGTGTGGTTCATGGGAGCATAAAGCTTGAGGCTCACTAACTCTACGTGCTGATGAGATGGCAACCCAAGAAAACATTTTCCAAGAAAGACGCTGTAATGAGGATCTTTGTATAGGTTTGAAAGGGGCTACCATGAGATGTGAAAGTACGACATTCACCTTCCAAGGAAAAGAAGGACGGCATTTTGGGGGAAAGACTTTCTTGATAGCCTCTAAGATGTCCTTAATTGCTGGGACTTCGGAAAAGTTATTTGTAAAGGATATTTTCTGTAGGCAGTAATAGCTTCTTCTTGGCATGTGGTTGGATTAATGTTGTTGTCAGAGCACCAGATACAAAATCGCTTGTATTTGAAAGAATAAAATGTTTGTGTAGACTGTCGTTTAGCCTCTTTTAGAAAGTCCATGCATTCTTGTGGTAAATTCAAAAGTCCAAATTGAACGAATTCAGGAGCCATGCTGCTAAACTTAAAGAAGAAATGTTGGGATAGAATATAATAGAATAAACATTTATAAAGCACACTATCACTCCCAAGGGAGCATCTTGGCGCTAAGCGACAACCTGAGAACGAATGTAAGGAAGGACAAAGGAAGAGAAAAATAAGGTTATTAAATTAAGGATGACACAAATTTTCAGGGGCATTGAAGATCCAAGTCTTGAGCTGTCTTTTTTGTAGCATGCTTCTGATTTGGCACGGCTCAATGACAAAGGAAGGCGATTCCAGGTGTGTGAACCTAATACTGTGAACAATCTACCCCCTCTGGTTCTAAGTCTGTACTTGGGGGGCTTATGAATGTGAGCTGATGAGGATCTTGAGTTCGATGGGGGGTATAATAGGAAAAACATTCAATAAAATACTTAGGACTTTGGGCTCATTTTAGATGATTATGATGGATCGAGAGGATGACTTCAGTTAAGCAGCATTTGAAATTGGATTTGGAGTTGGTGGAAGATTTATCTAAAGCCAGAATAAGGTGAGTGTCATCAGCCTTTGAACGTCATGAAACGATCCGGTCTGCACTGCAGTGTCATGTGTGTTTTTTTCGACATGTGGAACAGATCTATAAACGACCACCGTCTGGGTGTCTCGGGGGATATCAATATCATTCTGGCCTTTAAGTAAGACAGCTTGATGTTTACTGCTGAAATCAGGGTTATTGGTGGAAAAGCATAGAGAAGTTTGCCAGATTAGTTGATCCATGAGGCATTCCCTAATGTCCTTGGTTGGTAAAACCTCAAGGGGAAGTCTGGGCTTTTTTGTTTCTGCAGTCACAAATAGATCTATATGAGGAAAATCCCAGATGCAAAAGATGTGTTGAACATGTTGTTTAATATCCTCTTGTAAGTTTCTTGTAGTATCCTGCTTAGGGAGTCTGCTTGTGTATTCTGGACACCAGGGTGACGGGTTGCAGTGATCCTTAGGTTACTGACTAGCAACCAATTCCCTGCTGCTTGGGTCTCCGGGAGTAAAGCTCTGGACCTTGTCCCTCCTTGTTTGCTCAGACAGTACGTAAGTGAATCCCCCCAAGATTATAAATCAGGATGAGGCTGTCCGTTTTTAAGTGATGGTTTTATTATGAACCAGAAGGTAATTGAGCTGAACATGAATCAGTTTGACAAATTGTGCACTGGTATAAGACTTTCAGAGCAGCACAGCCTACACGTGTTTTGCCCCTTACAACGGCTGAAAGACTGGGGCTTTCTCACGCATGCAAAAGATAATATACAAAGTAAAAGTTCCTGGATTTAGAAAGGCAAGTAATAATGTCCGTCACCTACTGTGTTGAGTACATAAAAGATAGTGAGTGGAAAACACCCAGTGACCATCCAAGAGTTCGAAAGGAGGGTGATCTTAGATTCACAGTAGTCTAGAACTATCATTAAGTCTGGTCAAGGATAGTGTCCACAGTGCACTTTGTCATGATAAAAGAAAAAGACAAAGATAGTAACAATATGGAGTGGATGGTGCTGACGCTTATTAAATACTTAGTCGAAAACATACTTGTGAGACCCATATTCAAAATAATCTCTATTTGAGCTTATTTACAAAAATAAAGAGGAGAAAAGTAGAGCTAGAGAACATAAACTAGGGAATATAAATGTGAGCCCCCACGCTAATGCAGGATGTGAAGTATACAGAATAAGGCCCTCATTATGACTTTGGCGGTCTTTTCCTAAGACCGCCAAAGCCACAGGCGCCAGAAGACCGCCAGTGCTGGCGGTCTTCCAACCACCATATTACAAGTACTGCAGGATTTCCGCCACAATTTAGGCAGAAATCCTCCAGTAGTCGTGCTGGGCGTCAGAGGTGCAAGGGCGGTTCCACCACTGGCCCCACCCTGCCAAAAGGACTTCACAAGCCGTATTATGACCTGTAATATGGCCTGGCGGTGTGCTGATGGTGGGGCGCTGCCAGCGGTGGAAGTGTCTGTTCCTATTCCCTGCCGGATTACCTCCTCGGCGGACAAGGTAAGTCGATCGTCCGACAGGGGAGGGGGGTGGGAGGGTATAGGGTGTTGTGTGTACGTGTGTGTATGGGTATTTGAATGCGTGTGTGTATGGGTGTTTGAATGCATGTTTGAATGACGTGTGTGCAAGGGTGTTTGAATACGTTTGAATGCATGTTTGAATGCATGTGTGTATGGGTGTTTGAATGCGTGTTGGAATGTTTGAGTGAATGCGTGTATGGATGCATGTGAGTGAATGCTTGTAGGTCAGTGTTGGTGAATGAGTGTATGTGGGGGTGCGTGTGGGTGTGTGTGTGTATGCAAGGAGGGGGTTGAGGGGTGCTGTACTGGAAAGGGGGTGCTGTGTGGAAGGGGGGTATTGGGATTGCAGGGGGAGTTGGGGGAAAGAGATTTCCTGTCACCGGTAGCCTTTCTGCTACGGTTTTCATGGCGGTTCTACTGCCGCAGAAACCCTGGTGGAAAGTCGACTCATTATACCGCCGGCAGTCTTCAGTGGACCGGTGGGTCGGAGATGCGGGACAGTCAGCCAGAGGACAACTCGCCGCCACACTCATAATGTGGCTGTCTTCACCACCGCCCAGTCGGCAGTGAGACCACCACCGTGGATGCCAGGGTCATAAGGAGAGCTAAGTATTAGTCTGCAGGACGAAAAATACCTCTTGTGTTGAAATAATATTTGTTCAATGTCCAGCGATATTCATAATGGTATGTACAGGTCATCAATATTAGTAGCCAACATCAAGAACAATATATCTAAATGTAGAACTATAATTTGACAAGTACAAGATAAATGCTCATAAGTTGACATATGTCATACAAAGTGGATATCTAATGTAGGCCTGAAATATTGTATTCTTAGATATTATTCACTTATTATATCTGGATGGTAGGTTTGTGACCCTTGTGAATGTGCAAGGAGTGGCAGGGATGATGGGGTATGGGATGCCTGGCAAGCTCACCAGGTAGAGGGAGTCAGGTTCCGTTCTGGTGACTGGTGAGGGTGCCTGATACACCTATATTAGGCTCTCGGGTGTCTGCTCTGCCGGAGCTGGGAGCGGAATAGTTGGTGACGATCTAGATCCACGAGACAGCGCGCACTTGGGATACGAAGATGGTAAAAATTGACGCAAGGCAAACTAAACTCTCCTATAATCGTAGTCAAACATGTGCTATGGATGTCGCCGCAATGAGAGGCGCACATGTCGTGCCCTGCGGTTGCGGATAAACCTGCTCCCTCTGATATCCATCATATGTTTTTTTGGATTTAAAACAGAGACTGACAACAACTGATAAGAAAATAAACCTGCTGGCTGACAGCTTTGACCGGCTAAAAGAAGAGGTTGACAAACATGGTGACCACTTAGACCAACTGGAGCGCCAAACATCCGACGCGGAGGATGCCCATTCTGCAGACAGGGAAAAGCTTTTGCATAATGGACCTAGAAGTAATACAAAATAAGAATGAAGACATGGAAGCAAGTTTCCGCCGGAATAATTTGTGCATAGTAGATATGCCCGTATCAACGACAATGGGCAGAATGGAAGACTTTATAGAGAATATGCTGCAAGCACTGTTTGGTGAGGTTTTTTCCTCCTTATTTTTGGTGAAGCAAGTAGACTGGTCACTCGGCCACACCTCCCCCCAGTATTGCTTGAGTCCTTAACTATCGAGATCGAGACACAGCACTGTGGCTTGCAAGAGAGAAAAGGCCCCTACAATACAGTGGGTCTGAGGTCTTGATATTTCTGAATTTCACTGTGTCGGTGCAGACGGCGCACAGAGAACATCTCCTAGCAAAACAGGCTCTTCAAAGTACGAATGAAAAGTACTCACAGCTATACCTGGCGAAGCTGCATGTCACTCCATCTTCACGGATCCCAAAAAAGTCACCAAATTCGCCAAGACTATTCAGATGAAATCTGATACATCGAAGGTCGATGCGGACCTTGATGAGGCACGTCTTATCGATACGGATTAACTGTGCTGTAAACAACCGGCAAACAGGAATGACTGGCTTGACTGGTTCTAATACTGTGACTCAATTACCACCCCCAGAGCCCATCAGTCTATATACCACCATTACCTGAGGCGGGGAGAGATGAAGGGGGGATGATGTGTAAGACATGCAACACTCCTTACATGAATAACTCTGGGCTTTTATAAAGTGCTGACTGATCAGCTGTTAGCCTCCAATGTATGGTACTGCCCCATAAAGAGAGATTGGATGCCCCTACTGGTGTTTTCTCTGGCCACCCGACTGCTATGATGGGGACAGTCAGACCACCTGGACGCCCCCTCGACATCAGTCCAACTATTGACAATGTTTTGCTATGGACAGATATGTTTAAGTGGGTGGAAATGTCTATTTGGCCTAGTTGGGGGCTAAAGTGTGTGGTGGGCGGCAGGCTTATTGTCTGGTTTTTCAAAGTTATTATTTGGCTGTTGAATGTATTCACTGTTTTCACTCAACTCGCTTCCCGTATGTGTGTGTGCACATGGTAGGAACTCAATGTATTTGCAATCTTTACATACACTGTTCATGCATCACATCAAGGTCTTAATGTGGAATATTTGGGGTCTCAACAACTGCTGCAAAATATGGCTGGTTTTCCCATAACTTCAGCGTCACGCTATAAATACCTGCTCCCTTCAAGAGTTACATCTCACTACAAATAAACAAACGCAATTGCGCTCGGGATGGGTTGGAGAGAGACATGCAGATTACTACTGCAACTATGGTGGGGTAGCGATTCTAATGAGAAGAGGCTTACTGTGGCACACATGCAGAGCAATTTGGGACACACGGGACAGATTTGTCATATTCTCAGGAGTTTTGCTTGATCACACTGTCACTCTTATTTCTATACATGGCCCTCATACAGATGACCCCCAATTCTTCATCGATGTTCGGCGTTTAGCTGGAACAATGGGCCCCAGGGCAATCCTGTGGAGGGGGGGGATTTTAATATAGTGCCACACCCTGACTTACACAGATCTAGTACCACTAGATGCCCTCACCCCCAGGCAGCAGTGCAGCTTCGCACTATCATGGATGACTTCGCCCTGATAGATCTCAAAACCCCAGTCGGAGGGAGGGTACATGCATCACGACAGCGCACTCTGCATTGTTTCGTTGTGACTTTTGGCTGGCATCGAGAGGTATGATGGCCTGGACAGTCCAGATCTCTAATTACCGAGGATGCTTTCGGATCACACTCCCGTTTTGCTGGAACATACGCTTCCATCTGCGTTGCCCCGCATCTTCTCATGGAGAATACCGGCAGGAGCCCTGAGGGATGCGACCTTTCAGGAGGATATAAGGAAAGCTGAAGTGGAATTCTTTGAGCACAATGATAATGGAGAGACTTCCAGGTCAACCTTCTGGGAAGCCTTCAAGGCTCTGATTAGAGGAGCGTGCATGGCAAAGCAGACAGAGGTGCTCCACTCTCTACGAGCCGGCCTTAAACGCTCAGAGGCAGAGATCAGAGAACTCATCCTTCGATACTTTGACAAACATCATATCGCTACACTCGCATCCATCCGTACTAAAATATCAGATTATTAAAAGGTGGCACAGAGGGAGGCGAACTATCTTGGAAGAGAGGTGAGTGCTGGCGGTTTTGGGAAAGGGATAGACCAGGCAAGTCACTGGCCCAATTGCTTCACAAGCGGTGGGCAAGCGAGTATGTCACAGAGCTTCATGATGATCAGGCTAATGTGCATATGGGCACGGAGGCTGTGCAGACACTCATGACTGACTTTTACTTAACTCTCGAATGTACACACCAAGGAGCGGAATCCCTGGACTTCCTGGGATACTTTGATTCTATTCAGCTCCTGTAGCTCGATGAGGGACAATGGAAATATCTGGATGAACTCTTCACAACGGAGGAAGTAATCGGGATCATCAATGCCATGCCAGCCTGGAAGGCGCCTGGCCTCGATGGCTTCATGTTTGCATTTTATAAGGAATATGTCCCTTTGAATGCTCCTCACTTGCTGGACATGTATGCAGAATCGCTGTCTACCGGTATTCTACCTGCGTCTCTGCGGTATGACCTCATTGTGACTATCCTTCAACCGGGTATAGACCCTCGTAGGTGCAACTCGTATCGCCCATTGTCTGATGAATATAGACAACAAAATAATAGCCAAGCTTTTTGCTTTGCGTTTCTTGCCCTTACTGCTGTGTATAGTGCTCCCAGACCATTTTGTGCGAGGCAGATCCACAATGCACAATCTATGTACGTTCTTTGCTGTTCTACACACCATTAAGCCTAGTCTTTTGCTGCAGCGTTTTTTTCTGGATGCCACCAAGGCGTTTGATTTCCTTGAGTGGCTATACCTCTTTGCTTTGCTTGCGCGCATAAGTCTGAGTCCAACTTTCATTAGGTTAATTTGGTTGCTCTATACATGCCTGGTGGCTCGATTGCTTGTGAATGGAAATTCCACTGCACCCTTTAAAGTGACGAGGGGTACCTGACAGGCTTGCCGTTAGTCACCCATTCTTTTCGCGATAGCTATGGAGCCACTCGCTGCTCAGCTTCGCCAGCACCATGCTCACCGCGGTCTTGCCTTCACCCGATGCACAGTCCTTGTTTCACTCTATGCGGGTGATGTTACACTATATGTTAGAGACCCACAAGTACATTTACAGCCTCTCATTAGAGAAATTATTGGCTTCGGTGATCTCTCCGGCATAGAGATCAACTGGGCGAAGTCGGTTATTTTTCCGTTGACTGGCGCAGTGTTCCCATTTACCTAAGACTTGTCACTTACATGGGCGGACCATCCTGTCAAGTATCCTGGGGTGTGGCTTAGAAGAGACACGGATAAGCTTTGGAAAAGCAACTATGGCCAACTGCTCACATGGCTGGAAGAAAGACTTCAGAGATGGAGGCGGCTGCCTCTGTCGCTGACCAGTCGCCTGGCCATTGCAAAGATTATGGCACTTCCTAAATTGTTATACCTCTTTCTGAACCTGCCACTCTTGCTGCCACTGCATTTTTGGTGCCAGCTTCAGTCGCATCTTATCTCTTTGGCCTGGGCCGGCAAACAGCCGCGCATTGCCTGGGAAGTTTTGATCCTACCGTTTGTGCAGGGAGGACTGGCTGCTCCAGACATGGATTTTTATTATTTTTGAGCTCAGGCTAATTTTGCACATTATTGGTAATATCCCAAACAGTTCCATGCCCACAAGGGCCCTGAGGCTGACCTAGCAGCTCTCTGCCCCCTCAATATGGCGATGTTCGTAACCCCCAACGGGCGGAACGAGCCGTGGATCCAGTGGCATGAACCATATGGGCATGCAATCTGATGCAGAGCACACCTTGAGCATCTTTTTGCTTCTGCGGTGCCACTTCTTGATCACCCTACATTTCGTGTCACTGCCAACCTAGAGCCACGCACCAGGCTGCGCAAACTGAACCTGACATCTATGGGTAACATTTACCCCATTGGCACCTTTGTTACATTAAAGCAGGCTCTTCCGGATCATGGTACAAACCTCCTGGATGTGTTCACATACTATCAACTTCAGGCAACACATCGAGTATTATATAGTACATTCCCTAGGGCCCCACCTACATCCCAGGCACTTCAGATGACGCTGACCAATCCATCCAATCACAAACCGATAACGCCACTTTATGCGGAAATGCAGGCCACAGCACCAATTTGCACCCCAAGAGTAAGATGGTGTGGGACTCAGATGTAACACCAGCTCTTACAGATGAACATTGGAGACATTGCTGCATGCAGACATGTAGACTTTCTCCTAACTACAGGCTCCGCCTCATCCAGTTCAAATAAATACACTGATTATACTACACCCCGTGTGCCAACTCCATATGGGCCTGGTTGCGGATGCGCGCTGCCTACGGTGCTCCCATCATTCTGCCGATTTCTTACATTTTGCCTGGAATTGCCCCAGCATCTTTGATTATTGGACTAGAATATTTGCTAGAATTCAAGACATTACAGGGCACCGACTTGAGCGTACTCCTATGGTAACGTTGTTGGGAAAGAAGGACAGAGTTTTTCCCTTAGATTTTCGGTTCGTTTGAAGCTCAATTGTTCTTTTGGAGCTCAAGTGTGGAAATGGGTGAACACTGTTGGAAGTAGTTGGGTTGCATGGTAAGGAGGGACCAGTTTTGTGTAGAGGTTTTCACATATGATGCTGAATTTTGTGATGAACTGGATTAGTGTCTTGACCTCAGACATGTTTTTATTGTGGAGGATCGTGTTCCAGTCAATATTTGTGAAGACCTTTTGAGTTGTGACTTATTTAGTTGGGTCTAAACTTGCACAATCATTCAGTGATTTCTTGGGCTTTCTGATCATAATCCTCCAGTCTAATGCAGTTCCTTCTTGCACATCTGTACGCTTGACCCACCGTGGTCACCCAACACCCTGTATTACTTGGGATTCAGCCCTGGACTTAGTAAGTGCCTTGTTTCATTGTAATAATCAATTGGCATGGTATGGGGAATTTCACCTTGGCTGGCATTGTACCATCCTTTACTGGTGCCTGCAACACCGCAGTAAAATGGGAATATCCATTGGATCATGTAACATACGTCTACACGCCGAACAATCTTCTGTCCTTTTATACTTTTAGTGGCGTTCTGACCTTTGATATTTATCTATCACATAGGGCTTATTTTGAGTTAATCATTCTATTTGTTTGAGTGTGTGACTACACCCTTGTTTTTACCGAAACAGAGCATGCTCCATTCTGAGATCTTTTCACCTAATATTGAGTTCATTGATACATCACTACCCATCGAGATAAACATGACTCTATAGATCGGCAATGTAACAGATGTCCACAAGGAAGGAGCTTTGAGACCAGCCCCCCATACTATGTGACTGTCCACCTGCTCTATGTAATTATTTGGTGTCGGGCGCATGAACCTCTTAGCGGAAGGGGAAAATATGTAAATTCATGTCACTAATTTCCACACAAATGATTAATTGCTACTTTGTGGTACTTTTGCCCCTTACCTCTGTACGCGTGCACTACTACAGACTTTTCCATCTATCTCTGAAGAACTAGTATTTTACTTACTGCAGGTACCATGACTGACCACAGACTTCTGGAGCAATACTTTACGGTTGAGACCACTTTCTTAATGGACCACATGCTATTCACAGTGGTTTGTCTCACTTCATACCCATTCACTGACCCCGTTGCTCTGATAGAGTCCAAGGGTCCCCCCTCACTCACTACTGACCTACACATGCACTCAAGTTTGCCCTTGTGATTACTATATCTATCATCCAGTCACAATATGTAAATAATATCTAAGAATACAATATTTCAGGCCTACATTAAGTATCTGCTTTGTATGACATATGTCAATCTACGAGCATTTATCTTGTACTTAGCAAATTATGGGGGTCATTTTGACCTCGGCCATGAGGGACCGCCGTGCGGAAGACAGCCTGTGGTGGCGGTTTTCCGCTCGGCCTATTATGACCGTTGGCAGCTCTCCGTCCTTTTACGGATGGAGAGCCGCCAACAGCCATACTGGCGGGAGGCGGGGAAGTGGAGGTTGCTCCACCTCCACCGCCACGCCAACAGAACACCGCCCAGCGAATCACGTCCTGTGATTCGCCGTGGCGGTGTTCTGTTGGCGGTGTGGTGTCGGCAGAGCTGCCCCATGGATCCCGTCCCCTCCCGGAGGATCGTTGGACCAGGTAAGTCGATCGTCCGTGAGGGGTGGGGGGGTGTTGTGTGGGTGCATGGGGGTGTGCATGTGTGTATGTAGAGGGGGGGTGTTAGTGCGTGCATGCTTGCGGGGGTGTTGTGTGTATGGGAATGAGTGCGTGTATGTCTGTGGGTATGTCTGTATGGATGTGTGCGTGTATGTCTGAATGTGGGTGTGCGTGTCTGACCGTGTGTGTGGATGTAGGCATGTATGTCGGCGTGTGTGCGTGTAAGTGTGTAGGTGGTGCCTGCGTGCGTGTCGTGTGGGTATGGGTGATGTGATGTTGGGGGTCGGGGTGGGGAGGTGGGCCCTGCCACCTTTGGGGGGTGGCAGGGGTGGTGGGCGGTGTAGGTGAGGGAGTCGGGGTGAGGGTGGGGGGTGGGGGAGACCCCTGTCAGTGCCAGGGTAGGAATTCCCTGGCACTGACAGTGCTTACCGCCATGGATTTCATGGCGGTTCAAACCGCTGGAAATCCACGGCGGTAAGCCGGGTCCAAATACTGCCGGCAGTATAGTGACGACCGCCGGGCTGCAGACCCAGGTCTCTAGCCCAGCGGTCATCTCCGCCCTGGCGGGCGGAATGGAGAACTGGCGGGTGACCGCCATGGTCATAATTCCACACCATAAGACCGCCAGCCTGTTGGCGGTCTTACCGCCGGTTTAACACCGAACGCCAGGGTTGTAATGACCCCCTATATTTCTACATTTAGATGTATTGTTCTTGAAGTTGGCTACTAATATTGATGAACTTTATATACCATTATGAATATCTCTGGACATTGAACAAATAATATTTTAACACAAGAGGTATTTTTCATCCTGCAGACTAACACTTGGGCCCTCATTACAACCCTGGCGGTAAATCCCGCTTTCCGCCATGCAGAAGACCGCCAACATACCGCTGCGGCCGCGGAATTCCGCTACAGGTATTACGACCCACAGCTCAGAATCCGCCACAATACAGACACCCACACAAGTCCGCCACACCAAAGGTCAGTGATAAACTGGCGATACCAAAACCGACACCGTCACGCCAACAGGAATACGCCCACACTATCACGACCCACGAATCAACGCGGCGGTCTTTCAACCGCAGTATTCCATTGGCGGTACACACCGCCATGCTCAAAATACACACACATTTACAAAACACAACCACATTGGACAATTCGAAATACACACACCTGATACACATACACACACCACACCCACACACCCAATCCAATATAAAGCACACACCCACATCATCCACAAACCCTTACTACCAAAATTTTGAAAGAAGGCCAGAGAGAGAGACTACCTAAAACAACACCAGCATCCCTAGACACACAACATCACCTACACAACATCAACGCACCTCAAACACACACCAACACATCCCCTCACACATCACAACAGACACCACCTCACACATCACCCACACCACATCATGGCACCTCAAAGACACCACAGGTTCTCTGAGGAGGAGCTCAGGGTCATGGCGGAGGAAATCATCTGGGTAGAGCCACAACTATTCGGATCACAGGTGCAGCAGACATCCATTGCAAGGAAGATGGAGCTATGGCGCAGAATTGTCGACAGGGTAAACGCAGTGGGACAGCATCCAAGAACACGGGATGACATCAGGAAGAGGTGGAACGACCTACGGGGGAAGGTACATTCCGTGGTATCCAGGCACCAGATTGCTGTACAGAGGACTGGCGGTGGACTCCCACCTTCTCCCCCACAAGTAACAACATGGGAGGAGCAAGTCATGGCAATTATGCATTCTGAGGGCCTCGCAGGAGTAGCAGGAGGACTGGACTCTGGTAAGACATATCTTTACTACTTTATCCCCCACACCCCACCTGTATGCCATCACATACCGCCACCCTTACCCTCATACCCATCACCCCACAACCCACAGATACCCCACTAACACAACCCATACATCCCAAAATCAAACCCTGCATGTAACACCAATGCATGGACACCCATCACCAAAGCATGTCCAGTACAGAGACTCACTCATGCCCCATAATCACCAATCACACAAGGACCAAGCCAATAATGCAAGCACAGGAGTAGAGGGTCACTCACCCATTGCACAAGATGGCACACACAGATACAATAACTATGCATTTACACCCCAACAGGACCCATACCCAACGTCACCGGACAGGAGGTGCCAGACCTATCCAGTCCCCCCACAGAAGAGACCCACAGTGATGACAGCAGCTCTGCACGCCTGGATCAAGATGACCAGCAGTCATAAACCACCACTGAACCTCCCCCCTCAGGAAACACCAGAACAGCACCCACCCAGCGGGCCCATCCCTCTGTCCCCATCTGTCCCCAAGACAAGTCATTCAGCAGTGTGTCCACCACTACAGGGAACCCAAGCAACCCCACTAACACAGGACGATCAGGGACCTGGGGGGAGTGGCAGTGGGTACACGGTTCAGGGGACAGAGGCACAGGATAACAGGGAAGCTGGGAGAACTGCTGTGCGACATGGGGAGGACAGGTACAGGGAACCCACTCTCCACGAGGCACTCTCCAACATCATGGGAGCATACCACCATTCCCTGGAGACCATGGGCACGGTACTGGCCAAGTTTCAGGAGACCCAGCGGCTGCAGGAGGAACACTACCTGGGGATCAGGGAGGACTTGAAGTCCATTAACACCACCCTGGTCACCACTGCAGGGGTGCTGGCAGACCTTCTCAACACCAGGAGGGACACAGTGGCACACCAACAGGTCCCTGACACTAGCCTGGACGATGAACAGCCCTTCACCTCCGCTGGCGCTAGTGGACAGGAGGCACCGCCACAGGAACAACAGGACACTAGCACCGCTCCAGGAACAAGACAGAGAACATTGACAAGACCCCCTGCCAGGAAATATAAACCCCCCTAAATGTCACCCTTCTGTCCCACTATGTCACCCTGTCCATCCTTAAACTGCCATTGCTCCACTTCCTATGCCCCTTTGGACCATGCACCTGTGAAACAAATAGACTGGACTCTGCCATGGACACACCTCCGCCACCACCCCAGCCCATTTTACAACCCCCTCCACTTATTTGCACAAGAATAAACATACTTCAATCACAAAACAATCTGGAGTCAGTCTGTGCTTTCACAAATGTGTAATTGCAATATATATGGAATATAGCAATGTCAATTTACTTGTTCACATACCAATGTAACACAGCTGTAGGCCAGGAGTAAACATAGCAGAGGGCACAAAGTGGGACCCAGATCTGTAAAATGGAAAGTCAAAGTGTCAAGTCAGTATCCATACACTAATTGAAAATGACAGACTTATGCTAGCTCCAACAATAGTATGAGATATGGGAAGCAGTGACATCTTCTTACCTGTGTATCACTAGAAGTATTGCATGATGATGTTGTTTCGGTTGTCGATATCCTCTTCTTCTGCCTCCTCTTCTTCACTGTCCACAGGCTCCACAGCTGCCACAAGACTACCATATGTCCCATCCTCCTGCAGAAAAGTCACCTGGCGTCGCAAAGCCAGGTTGTGCAGCATACAGCAGGCCACGATTATCTGGCACACCTTCTTCGGTGAGTAGTATAGGGAACCACCTGTCAGATGGAGGCACCGGAATCTGGCCTTCAGGAGGCCGAAGGTGCGCTCGATTATCCTCCTAGTTCGCCCATGTGCCTCATTGTAGCGTTCCTCTGCCCTTGTCCTGGGATTCCTCACTGGGGTCAGTAGCCATGACAGGTTGGGGTAACCAGAGTCACCTGCAAATGTCGAGGGACAACTGTTAGACACACACAAACCCTTAGGGACAACCCCATACCCAGACACCTATGTCAACTGTATTGGGACCTTGGCCTCACCTATTAGCCACACACGGTGCCTCAGGAGTTGCCTCATCACATAAGGGATGCTGCTATTTCTCAAAATGTAAGCCTCATGCACAGAGCCAGGATACTTGGCATTGACATGGGAGATGTACTGGTCTGCCAAACACACCATCTGCACATTCAACGAATGGTAGCTCTTCCGGTTTCTGTACACCTGTCCATTCCTACAGGGGGGACAAATGCCACATGTGTACCATCAGTGGCACCAGTGATGTTGGGGATATGTCCCAGGGCATAGAAGTCACCTTTCACTGTGGGCAAATCCTCCACCTGAGGGAAAACGATGTAGCTGCGCATGTGTTTCAGCAGGGCAGACAACACTCTGGACAACAAGTTAGAGAAAATTGGATGGGACATCCCTGATGCCATGGCCACTGTTGTTTGAAAAGACCCACTGGCCAGGAAATGGAGTACAGAGAGGACCTGCACTAGAGGGGGTATCCCTGTGGGATAGCGGATAGCTGACATCAGGTCTGGCTCCAACTGGGCACACTGTTCCAGGATTGTTGCACGATCAAGTCTGTATGTGATTATGATGTGTCTCTCTTCCATTGTAGACAGGTCCATCAGGGGTCTGTACACCGGAGGATGGTGCCATCTCATCACCTGCCCCAGCAGACGTACACTATGGAGAACAGCGAGCAGAGAGTCATCCAACACTGAGGTGTCACAATGTATTATTTGCAGAAACGTTATTAATCCGCAATGTGCTGGTATCTGTCTGTATTCCCGGCCTAGATAGGTGTGACTCAGTTTGTCTGTATTCCCGGCCTAGATAGTTGTGACTCAGTTTTTATCCATCCCATGTGGCCCCCTGAAATGGCAGCTGCCTGACCTGTTAGGTGGGACAAGGGGATATGAGGTAACTGCGCTGGCGTTGTACACCGTTGCGGTGGGCGGTCAAAGACCGCGGCGCAATTCTGCATTGGTTAACATTGGGCCCCATGGTATGCACCGCCGTGGATGTGACCGCCATTTTCTGTCTGTTCACTCACTTGAAACCTGACCTTCAACAGGAGAGGACCTACACTGCAAGTGCTGCTGTGACCTGTGTCTGGAAGCGACGATGGCTACTCTGTCTGGGAAAAGGGCCTCTGCCTTCACTTCGGAGGAGTTGGAGAAACTAGTGGATGGGGTCCTCCCCCAGTACACGCAACTGTACGGTCCTCCAGACAAACAGGTGAGTACACTGGGAGCATGCTGCATGGGCAATGCCTGCTTTGAGTGGTGTGGATGGAAGATACATGGGGGGGGCTGAGGCCTGCATGTGCGGATGGTGTGTGTATGTGCGTCAGGGCATAGATGGTAACTGGTGGGCAATGAGTATGACGGTCCGGACGGGTGAGTAATTTCCTTTCCCCCTGTACCATTCCTCTAGGTCAGCGCCCACCAGAAGGGTATTTGGCGTGCCATCGCCAAGGACGTCTGGACCCTCGGGGTCTACCACAGACGGAGCACCCACTGCCGTAAAAGATGGGAGGACCTGCGCCGCTGGAGTAAGAAGACAGTGGAGGCCCAGCTGGGGATGGCATCCCAACGTGGAAGGGGTGCCCGTCGCACCATGACCCCCCTGATGTCCCGGATCCTGGCGGTGGCGTATCCGGAGTTGGATGGACCCTTGAGGGCATCACAGCAGCCACAAGGGGGTGAGTACACGCTCATTCAGCTGACTCTGCGCACATAACGAGGTGTCTGGGTGGGGGAGGTGGGCAGTGTGTTCCCCTAGGCCAGGGCGAACTTGGTAGGCAAGGTCCGTTGTGAGGCAGGCTATGTGGCACCCCACTAGTGGTAAGAGCCGTCTACACCTAGTCAGGCTCCTGTGACTTCCAGGTGTGCAGCAATTAGGCTTAGGCCTCGTACCCCATGGTCAGGTGAAATTTCTAGGAACTGTTAGTGCATGGCGTAGTGCAGAGGGCTGCTCTCTGTGTGTTGTGTCCGCCAACGGTAGTGGTGTTGCATGCACTGAACATGTTTTTCTTCTGTCTTTCCCCCCCTTTTTGTGGTCTCCCTGTTCTTGTGTGCAATAGCATCATCAGGCAGAGGAGCATTGGCACCGGAGCAGGAGGGAGCTGCAACCCACTTGGCCCAGGAGGGTGAAGCAACGGAGTCTGAAGCCACCAGTGGGACGGAGGGCGAGGGGAACTCCACGGCGGGGACAGGAGCAGACACCAGTGACAGCGACTCCTCCTCTGATGGGAGCTCCCTTGCGGTGGAGGGCACCTCTGTGTCCACCGCATCAACAGGTACAGCCGCCACCCCCCTACCAGCACCGCCCTCCCAGCAGCCCCTCAGCGTGTGTCCCGTGCCTGCTCACCCAGGAGGGTGGGCATATCCTTTGCCCCAGGCACCCTAGGCCCTGCCCCAGTAAGCCCTGCTGCCCTCAGTGAGGAGGATATTCACTTCCTGAGATCCCTCACTTTTGGGCAATCTACCATTTTGAATGCCATCCAGTGTGTTGAGAGGCATTTGCAACAAACAAATGCATACCTGGAGGCAGGCGGCCCAACAGTGAGCAGTTCAGGCTCTGACCTCAGCACTGATGGCAGCCATTGTCCCTGTGTCCAGCCTCCCCCCTCCAACTTCCTCCACCCAGACCCAATCCCCTGTACCTCATCCTATCCCAAGCACACCATCAGACCAGCATGCACACACATCAACACACAAGAGTGGCTCAGGCAAACATAAGCACCACACATCCCACAGGCACTCACACAAGCATCATCCCCATGCAGACACACCAACATCCACTGTCTCCACTGTGTCCCCCTCCTCCACATCCTCCTCCTCCCTCCCTGTCTCATCTCCACACACACCTGCATGCACTACATCCTCAGCCACTACCTCCATCATCAGCACGCCCATCACCACACACCGCTCATGTGCATTCACCACCCGCACTACCATTCACACATCCCCTGTGTCATCTCCCAGTGTGTCTGTGAGCCCTCCTCCAAAACTACACAAACGCAGGCACACACCCACCCAACAGCCATCCACCTCACAACAGCCTCCTGCCCATGCACCTTTACCCAAATTCAGCAGACGTACACCTCCTACAACCACTACCTCTTCCTCCACTCCCAAAATTAAAGGGGATAGTGGCAAGACAACTGCGCCACCATCAAAGGTGGGGAAGGGCCAAAAGCAGAAGAGCAGATTAGGAGAGGGCATGGTGGCACCGACTGAGGGACCAGTGTCACACCTTCTGTCCACGACCACACCAACCTGAACGACGGCGATCACCCCTAGCTGCCCTGCCACCACAACCGCCACTGGAACGTCTACAGCCTCAGCGTCAGTCCCCAGCCACTTCCCTAGTGAGCAGCCATCTGAGGCTGCAGGAGACTTCCTGCTGTGTCCCTCAGCAGGTGCTGACCCATGCACCGCCGCCACAGCCACCGCTGCAAGCACCGCCACCACAGACACTGCCGCAAGCACCGCCACCTGCCCCACGACGTACTCGGACAGTGGCATCACCGCTCACATGTCTACCATCCTCACTGGTCAGTCGTCCGAGGCTGGAGGACAGTTCCTAGATCCTGGGCAGCTTCCATGAGGCGTGACTTCCATCACTGTTTGCACCTGCAGGTGGAAGGCGAAGCCGCAGCAGTGAGGGGTATGTCTCTGCCTCCATGGCGTATCATGCTACCTGTACCTCGCCAATCTCGTGGCACACACATCCAGGTGAGGGAACTGTACCGGCCACACTGCATGTGGAGCACTCTGGGCACCATGCCCCCTCCAGAACCAGTGGAGAGATACATCCACTACCTCAGTCCTTAGCAGGATGAAGCACTCTGGGCACCAGGCCCCCTCCAGAAACAGTGGAGAGATACATCCTCTACCTCAGTCCTTGGCAGGATGAAGCGCTCTGAGCACCAGGCCCCCTCCAGAACCAGTGGGGAATGACACCCACTACCTCAGTCCTTGGCAGGATGAAGCACTCTGGGCACCAGGCCCCCTCCAGAACCAGTGGAGAGATACATCCACTACCACAGTCCTTGGCAGGATGAAGCACTCTGGGCACCAGGCCCCCTCCAGAACCAGTGGAGAATGACATCCACTACCTCAGTCCTTGGCAGGATGAAGCACTCTGGGCACCAGGCCCCCTCCAGAACCAGTGGAGAATGACATCCACTACCTCAGTCCTTGGCAGGATGAAGCACTCTGGGCACCATGCCCCCTCCAGAACCAGTGGAGAGATACATCCACTACCTCATTCCTTGGTAGGATGAAGCACTCTGGGCACCAGGCCCCCTCCAGAAACAGTGGAGAGATCCATCCTCTACCTCAGTCCTTGGCAGGATGAAGCGCTCTGAGCACCAGGCCCCCTCCAGAACCAGTGGATAGATACATCCACTACCTCAGTCCTTGGTAGGACGAAGCAGTCTGGGCACCAGGCCCCCTTCAGAACCAAGGGAGAGATACATCCACTACCTCAGTCCTTGGCAGGATGAAGCACTCTGGGCACCAGGCCCCCTCCAGAACCAGTGGAGAATGACATCCACTACCTCAGTCCATGGCAGGATGAAGCACTCTGGGCACCATGCCCCCTCTAGAAGCAGTGGAGAATGACATTCACTTGAGAGACTGTGGCTTTGCACTTCCCAGGATAAAGCAGTGGGCAAACCACTCACTGGAGAGACTTGAGAGACTGAGGCTTTGCACTCCCCAGGATAAAGCAGTGGGCAAACCACCCACTGGAGAGACTTGAGAGACTGTGGCTTTGCACTCCCCAGGATACAGCAATGGGCATGAAGTCCCCTCGTGCAGCAGTGGCGTCGTGCGCTCATCTGGCTGAGGTGCCCGCCCTCCCCCTGAGGTGCCTGTATATTTTCGGTCTGATGCCCCAGCAGTGTTCTCTCCGTTTCCAGTCAGGTATCTAGTGTGGGCTTCGCCCATGCATTTTGGGACCAGTGGTCCACGGACAATGATTGGTACCCTATCCGGACTTGTGTAGTTGGTGTATATATTTGTATATACTGAATTATGACTATCTGATTTTTCATGATTACAATTGTTACAATCATTTCCTTTTGTCCTTGCGTTCTTCCAGGGGTTGGGGTGGTGTATATGTAAAGTTGCTGCATGTATTTGTGTGTATGTTGTTGTGGGTGAGGGTGGGGGTATTGCGTGTTGCGTGTGTGTGTCACTCTCTTCCCCCCGTGTTGTAGGTGCTGTACTCACCGTGGTCGTCACTTCCGCCGTTCGTACTCCTGGTAGATGAGAAGATACACCAACATTGGTAACACCTGTAGTTCGGGCTCCATGGCGTCCTGGTTCCTCATTGGGTGTCGAGAGGTGAGTGTTTTCCCTTCTGTGTACTGTTTCCGCCGTGCTTTTGATCGCGTTGGTTCCACCCCGGAAAAGGTGGCGGATAGGTGTCTTGAAATACAGTGGGCGGTACTTTGTCTTCCGCATGTGTGTCCCGCGGTGTTTGTTTCTGCCGCCGTGGCGGTCGGATTGTTAAAGTGGCTGTGTATGTTGGCAGTTTCCGGCATGGTCATGATTCCATTTTTTTTCTGCCGGCCTGTTAACGGTATTACCGCCGCTTTAACACCGACCGCCAGGGTTGTAATGAGGGCCTTAGTCTGTATACCTCACATCCTGCATGAGCATGGAGGCTGACATATATATTCCCTACTTTATGTTCTCTAGTGCTACGTTTCTCCTCCTAATTTTTGTGAATAAACTCAATCTGAGATTATTTTGAATATGGGTATCACAAGTATGCTTTCGATGAAGTACTTTAATAAGCACCAGCACCATCCACTCCATATTCTTACTATCTTTATCTTTTTCTTTTATTATGACAAAGTGCACTGTAGACACTATCCTTCACCAGACTTAATGATAGTTCTAGACTACTGTGAATCTAAGACCACCCTCCTTTCAAACTCTTAGTTGGTCACTGGGTGTTTTCCACTCACTATCTTTTATGAACTCATCACAGTAGGTACCAAGCACAATTACTTGCCTTTCTAAATCTAGGGCTTTTTACTTTGCATATCATCCTTTGCAGCCTTGAGAAAGCCCCAGGCCTTCAGCTGTGCAAGGGGCGAAACACATGTCGGCTGCACTGCTAGCAAAGTCTTATACCAATCACATTTGGATAAACCGAGGCATGTTCAGCTCAACTACCTTCTACTGTAAAAAAAACTGGAGAAATCGTTTATAATAAAACTATCACTTAAAAACTGGACAGCCTTATCGTGATTTATAATCACGATGGGTGGATTCACTTACCTTTTCACAAACTCTTGAATCTGAGGAATAGGAGGTCCAAACCTCAACCAGAAATCCAACCCCCTAAGGTATATGGGTATGTTGAAAAAAGGTGGGCAGTGTTGGACCTTGGAGCGAAGCACTTTAACCCTTATGAATGTGTCCAAATGAGATCAATAGTTGATCTGTCTTCCTGATGTGTTTTTTTTTGCAATGTAAGTAGAATTTTAGACATAGTTCTAGATCTCTCTGCTGGCGATGTTGGATTCGGGAAGAAAGTTCTCAACATTATAGGCTTGTTAAGATGAAAATCGGAAGACATCTTAGGGATAAACCTTGGATTGATCCTGAAAATTCCAGCATCATCTGTAAAGCACAAGAAAGGCATTTGAGTTGGAAAAGCCTTTATCTCGCATACCCTTCTGGTGGACGTCAGAGCTGACAGCAGTGCGATCTTCCAGGTGAGGAACTTGAGATCTCCTCTGTGTATGGGTTCGAAATGAGCTTTCATGAGCTGGGAAAGAACTATGTTCAGGTACCAGTCCGGGTAAGGAGCCCTTGCCAGGGGAAAAACCCTGAACAATACTTTCATCAATTGTTTGATGGTTCTCTTGGAGCACAAAAAGAGATATTGTGATGAACATGTGCATCTTGATACTGCAATGAGATGCACATTAATAGAAGCATGCGCCACACCTGACTAAGCCAACGATAGGCAATATGGCAGTATCTGCTCAGGTGATGCTTGAGGAGGATGTATATTTGATTTCTGGCACCAGATGGAGAAACGTTTCCATTTTAGGCTATGTGTTTTTGTTGTAGCACCTGCTCTGGCCTTTGAGAGAATGTTCCTGCATTTCTAAGATGTATTTAGATGTTGGAATTCATGGAATTTAGGAGCCAATGTGAATTAGTGGAGAGAGGTCGGATCTGGATGAAGGATTTGGCCTTGGTTCATCGTGAAGAGAGTTTGTGATGGGCGCAGGTGAATGAGGGTGAATTCTGATAGTAGGAGGAGCTCGGTGAACCAATGTTTCCTGAGCAAACCTGGGGCTATGAGGATGATGCAACACTTCTCCACTTTCGTTTTGCTGAGAACCTTTGGATTCAGAGGTATCAGGGGAAAAGCGTATGCATAGATCCTGGACCATCTGATCTAAAAGGCATCCCTCCACGACTCTGCGTATGGATGCCAATTTGCATAGAACGGGCATTTGCAGTTCTTGCTTGTCCCGAACAGATGCAATGCTGGATTGCCCTAGAGAGAGACGATCTTGTTTAGTGTGATTAGGTCCAGCTCCCATTCGTAGCAGGTGTTCTTTCCCCTGCTTAGCGTGTTCACTAAGATGCTGCTTGCTCCGGGAACGTGCTGTGCTTGGAGTGTTATCACATGCGCCATTGTCCATTTTCAGAATTCCTGTACTTTCCTGGAAAAGAGTAATGATCTTATGTCCCTTGCTTGTTGACATAGTGCATGCTAGTGGCATTGTCTGTGCAGACCAACACAGAGGCACCAGGTATTCTTGGCAGGAAAGCTGAGATAACCTTGAGCTCCAGCTGAATGATAGGAATGGTTCTTTGAATCTGAGACCACTTTCCATGAATTTGTTGGCCTTGAAGATGTCTGCCCCAGCCCTCTAGGGAGGCGTCCATGGTTATGACATAGTCGGGAATGTGAGGTAGGAGCATAAGGCCTCTGGAAAGATGGTCTAGTTGTGACCACCAATTCAGAGCTGTTATCATGTTTTCTGTAATCTTTACCAGGTTGTCAAACAATCCAACGTTTTGTATACACTGCTTGTCTAGTTCCTCTTGCAAAGGCCTCTTTTTTGGGCAGGTGAAAGAGATCCAATTTACAGCTGAGCACATCATCCCTAGCAGCAACTTGAACAGATGTACTAAAACTGACTTTTTTCTCAGCAGTCTTAGGGCCAAATGCTGGAGTCTTTGCTGTCTGTCTTGTGATAGAAAAGCTTTGTGTTGCATGGTATCCAGAGCCGCTTCCAGGAACACTATGGTTGGTGATGGCATAGTTGATGATTTGTGATGATTGACAGAGAATACCAATTTGCTGAATAATGCTAGGCAAGCTATGGTGGCTTCAGACTCTTGACTGGTCATTGGTGCTTTTATCAGCCAGTCGTCGAGGTATGGGTATATCTGATTACCGTTGTTCCTCAGGGAACCTGCCACAGGAGCCAGGCATTTTGTGAAAATACGTGGAGCTGACATGAGGACAAATGGGAGGACCTTGAATTGGTAATGAGTGCCGGGATGTATGGGATTGTGGAAGTATGCACCCTGTAAATTCAGAGTTGTCATATAGTCTCCGTGGTTTAGGAGCCTCAGGATGTCTGAAAGAGTGACCATACAGAAGGATTATTGCTGATGCTGAACTGGAAGGTGTTGTCGATGTTGTCGTCATCAAAACCGTTGTCGATGTCAATGTAGTGACCATCCTTGGTGTCGACAATGGTGTTATCGACGATGAAGATGTCTACAACATTTTTAAGATAAGATAGTTGCAGGCTTCCCTGTAGGTGATTTAGAGGCAGATTTTGACGGAAGAAATTCAGAATTTGTAGAAGTAGTAGTTAGCTCAAATGTACTTGGGCCGAGGCGCATTTTTCTTTTTTTCTCCTTTGTAGAAGTGTACTTGACAAACTCATGATGAGGCTTTTTAGAGGCCTTTATGGATTCCTGTGAAGACTCCTAGTCACTTGATCTTTCCCTCTTAGGGTGACCTTTTATGAGGGGTTGACGAAGTGTCACTGTCCTCTTCAGAACTCACAGACTTCTTAAATTTGGATTTCTGAAGCCATAGAAGAAGCCTCCCCTCCCTGTCTTTTAAGGTTTTGGTAGAGAAGGTGTTACAGATCTTACAGTCTTTCACCTTTTGTTGAGGATAGAGGCAGTAAATACAGTCTTGGTGGGAGTCTTTTGAGTGAAGTATTTTCCTCCCACAAGTGAAATTCTGAATTTGTAGAAGTAGTAGTTGGCTCAAATGTACTTGGGCCGAGGCAAATTTTTCTTTTTTTCTCCTTTGTAGAAGTGTACTTGACAAACTCATGATGAGGCTTTTTAGAGGCCTTTATGGATTCCTGTGAAGACTCCTAGTCACATGATCTTTCCCTCTTATGTGACCTTTTATGAGGGGTTGATGAAGTGTCACTGTCCTCTTCAGAACTCACAGACTTCTTAAATTTGGATTTCTGAAGCCATAGAAGAAGCCTCCCCTCCCTGTCTTTTAAGGTTTTGGTAGAGAAGGTGTTACAGATCTTACAGTCTTTCACCTTATGTTGAGGGTAGAGGCAGTAAATACAGTCTTGGTGGGAGTCTTTTGAGTGAAGTATTTTCCTCCCACAAGTGTTACAGGGTCTAAAGAGCCCTTTTTTTAAATGTCTCAGACATAATATCAGAAATATAGAATTTTTACAATACCAGAATGATGATAACTGAGCAGAGCTCAAGGAGACTCCCTTCACACGACACGCAGTATAAACTCTGAGGGACTGGAGCCTCTGTCATGCGGGTTCCAAGGGTGCAGTCACCTGATTGGCTGTACTTTGGATCTTTTCTAATGACATGAATAAGCTGTTAAAGTGAATCTCCTTTAACATTGACTTCTATGTAGGTCTTCAATGCTACTATTTAGTTATATACCGTGGGACTCTCACTTTGACAACAGGGAATGATTCAAGCATGTGAATCTATGAAAGATCCAATACTGGAGAATACAAATATCATGAGAATATGAATTTGCCATTTGTCTGCCACAGGCAGGATATTTGGCAAACAATCATTTTATTTTCCAAAAAAATGAATTTTCTTGTCAGAAAATGACAGAGAAATACTCCAGTCATCCAAAGACGCTGAGCAAAGCTGAGGTCAAATAACCCAAAGAAGATTTCTGTGAAGAAAAAAAAAACAAAGAAAGGCTATGCTCAGTACCCCAACATCATGTCAGTAGGAGCCAGTAGAAGAACTGAGGTAATAGCCACCTGCTGGGCATGATGGGCTGTGATCTCTTAAAGGTGCAGAGTCACTTTTTATATCCGCAGAAGTGCAGCCTATATTTCTACCTTATACTAGTCCCTCTTCTCCATTTCCTTTAAAAAATGTTTGTGAACGAAAGTTATAAGGAAGAATTATGCAGCTTCGGTTGATTCTTCCTGATTTTTAAGGATATTTGGACCTTTTTAAAATGTAAATTAAAGCAATTGGCCATAATAGCCTTCTTTATATGCTGCAAAATGTTTCTAACAAATTATGTGCTGATCTTGGCCTCCCTGAAGTAAGGCGAATATCTACACTTGAGAAAACATATTGCCCCGGGACCCTGAACTTGGACGGGACTATCCAGTGCTTATGACTATCAATGGAGCTCCCCTGATGGAGAAACTTGCTCACCAAGGCCAATATGGCTGCTCAAGTCTCGCTTAGTTTGAACACTAAACTGTGCTATGATCATCTTTAGAAAATCCTCTTTGTTGTATAAGCTGCAATTCTTCTGTTGAGTTGATTGTTGTTGGAGTGCACCATCTGCATTTATATGGATCTGGACACCTCTTCCAAGGCAGTATTGTTTCATGACTGATTCTACTGAACTAAAGCTACAGTTTCATCTACGGAGTTCAGTCTCCCATTCTTTCTAACAATTTTGAATCACATACTTGATTTGGGTTTCTGAACATACTATAAACTGTGTATAATATTATTTATGGTATGTGAGGGATTAGGTTCTGTGTGCATTTATCATCACAAAACAGAAGAGAAGAGTTAGACTTTAGACTAACATTTCATATTACATGTTGCAGGTGAAGTATTTGTATTCAGAAGCGCACATAGCTGCAGCGTGTTATCCAACTCTAAGAGGTATATCAAACATAGTTTGTTAGATTAACATGTCCCAAACTGTGTGTGGCGACCCACTGGTGGGCTGCAAAAAAGCAATTAATAAAGATGTCTTTACACAAGAGTGGGATAACATTTACATATTGTGATAGCAGGAACCCATAAACATCTAATCAAACAACTTATATAAGAAACTATGCAGTGACCTATAAACATGTTAAGCACAGAATAATATATATATATATATATATATATATATATATATATATATATACACCTTTTTCTCAGCCCCCGCTTGATGGATCACCCCAAAACTTTGATGACAGACGCTAAAGTGAGCGCCATATTTTTTTTAAAAAAACAATTCGGGAAGATTCATCAAATGACGCCAGAGTTAGCAAAACAAAAAATGCTTTTTCTATAGAAACTTAGGGCCAGATGTAGGAAAGGATTTGCGAGTCGCAAACGGCAAAAACTGCCGTTTGCGAGTCGCAAATCGCATTTTCCTATGCAGAAATGCATTCTGCGAGTCGGGACCGACTCGCAAAATGCATTTCAGAATCGCAAATAGGAAGGGGTGTTCCCTTCCTATTTGCGATTCCTAGTGGTATGCAATACCATTTGCGACCGCATATGCGGTCGCAAATGGTGTCGCAGTTACCATCCACTTCAAGTGGATGGTAACCCACTTGCAAATTGGAAGGGGTCCCCATGGGACCCCTTCCTCTTTGTGAATGGACCCCAAATTATTTTTTCAGGGCAGGTAGTGGTCCAAGGGACCACTACGTACCCTGAAAAAATACCGAAACTAAAGGTTTCGGATTTTTTTTTAAGTGCAGCTCGTTTTCCTTTAAGGAAAACGGGCTACACTTAAAAAAAAAAAAATGCTTTATTTAAAAGCAGTCATGAACATGGAGGTCTGCTGACTACAGCAGGCCTTCATGTTTGCGAGTGCCCATAGTCGGTATGGGGCCGCAATTTGCGACCCACCTCATTAATATTAATGAGGTGGGTCATTGCGACCCCATACCGACTCGCAGACGGTGTCTGAGACACCGTTCTGCATAACATTTTGCGAGTTGCAAATAGCGAGTCGCTATGACTCGCTATTTGCAAGTCGCAAAATGTTTCTTTGCTACATCTGGCCCCATGTCCTAACTATAACTACCTAGTGGCAACCGCTGCTAGGTAATATACATATAATCTTAAGTAATATATACCTTTGTTAAGCAGACCCAAGTGTATCTATATATATTTTTTAAACAGAGTTAATATACATATTTGATGAAAGAATTATGCATAACTATATATATACATATAATCGCATTATAAATGTTTACATACACAGGAATATGCAATACATTAGTGTTTGCGTATGGTTGTTATGTAGTATAGAGCCAACTCTTGAGTAGTCTTCTGAAGATAAGATAGTTTTATTCACTGTTGCTGGCCACCATACAGCTTTTTGCCATCCTGGGGAGTAGTGTGCACAAATCCCATCTCAGTGACAATAAAGGCCTGCTGCAGTGGGGGTTTTTATCTAACCCTCGCAGGAAGGCACTCAGGGTGTTGGCCCAACAGACAAGCTTCAAAGGAGAAGCTGCATTTGGTGGCCAAATAGCGATCACACTCACTGAGGGCTGCCCTTTCATTCAGATGGCGGCAAGAAGATAGACGGGAGACCAGTGGCCAAACCGGGTTTCCTGTGGGTGTGTAGCCCACAGGTATCCACACCTCTAGGGTGGGCTGCCAAGTGCTTAACATCCAAGGAATGGTTCAGACATCTTCAAAGTGAACAGAATAGTACACTCTAGGATTGATAGATGCCACACATGGACTGAAGTTGTCACAAGGCTGATGGGATCCTGGTAGCTCATTGACTAGTGACTGGATCATTCCCCACAAGACACTTTCTGGGCATAAATATGCCACCCTGGCACCCCAAACCTCAGCCTACAATGAAACTGGAGAAGGGACCAAAGAAGGAATGGCCTGCTGACTGCTGGACCTATCAAAAGAGGTCACACCGACTGCTGGACTGCACCTGCTGCACATTGGGCTACCAAACAGAGGACTGTGTTTATTGTGCCTGTGGCTCCTGGCTTATGGAAAAGTTGCCCCGAGCCCCAGACCAAAGAAGTGACTCCAAGGGACAGTCGACTGATCCCCTGGAACCAGCACCAGGGCCATCATAGCTGAAGTAGCCCCATTTCGCAAGTCAGTAGCCACATTTATTGAATCACAACTGCCGATGGGCCACCCAAAAGACCAATCCTCAATGGCCAAAAGTCACACCAAGTCTGCAGGACCCAGAAGTGTCATTTGAGTCCACATTGGTCACCAAAGATGGTCATCAGCCTTCATCAAAGCATACCATTGGATTTGTTGTGTCCAGAGATCAGTAGCCCAGCCGTAGCTTGACTTCTACTAGCTCAAATTTAACTTTGAGGGACCCTGAACCCTGTGGCCAAAGCCTCCCTTCCTTACCTGTGGACTGAGTAACAATTCAAGGAAAGCCTAGTTGATAGCACAGCACCCAGAGTATCTTTCAACAACCTCAGCATCCTCCATCCCCATCATCATGACCACTCCATTAAAGTCTATGGAGGTCTTGATGTAAAGTGAGGAACTGGACTTGAGAAAGCTTTGATGACCAGGTAACTATCTAAATGCTTCTTCGGAGTAATCTTGGGCTATACTTATTTTGGAGCCATTACACTGAACATTTTGTACTTTCCTCATATGAACTAATATTTCTTCCATGTGTCTATAACGTAGCAACCGAAAAAGCATAGAAATTGGATTTGAGTTTCCAGTGGTAGGTTGTGATCGTGGTTTAACCACAGGACTCCATGAGTTCTTTCTATTTCAAAGTCTCTATAAAAAGGGATCCCTAAAACATGAAGAATCCCGGCTTCAAGAAATTCTGTGCAAGACTTTGCTTCACTTTCCGTGTTTTCCGGCATACCAAAAATACATACGTTTCCCTTCTTATTACGATCTTCGAGCTCGGAAAGTTCTCTAAATAACATTTTTATTCTACTGCGAAAAGTGTCACATTGTTTTCTATTCTGCAGTTGAAGAGTCTTCCAGTAGCCCAATCCTAGATTTCACATCAGTGAGCCTTGTCGCAAGATTCTTAAAATCAGATTGCAATGCCTGTATATCCCAATGCATAGCGTTTGTATTTGCTTTTGTTTCTTTAGTTAAGTCATAAAGAGCCCCAAGTCATTGAAAGATCATGTCAAGGCTATCCCTCTGATCCACTGTCAGTTTAACCAGAAAGTCTGAAGGAGGTGGCTCCGCTTTTTGTTGTTTTAGAGTATTCTTAATATCCTTGGAATATTTACAGTCTTTTTAAAATATTTTCGACTAATTGGAGGCAAATGATCATAGTACATGTGGCAAAAATAAAGATGGTGTAAAGCAGCAACAAAGGAATTGAAATGATAATCAGCTACATAGGAATAGTTAATTCTGCATTCTATGAACAGGAGATTGAGAGCCAGATCACAACTGGGTAGTTAAGGCCATAATCACCAAAAGTAATTTCCACCAAGTCTAAGTCTTGAGAGTCTCTTATATCCATTCCACACATTTCAGTTTGAAATGTGTATTAGGCAAGACATAATGTGAAAGCAGCCCATTGACTTGGACATGGGTATAAATAGCCAAACCATCTAGTCAAAAAGCAAAAAAATGTCATTAGATGAGATAAAGGCTATATAAAATAGGAGGAGTAATAACGTTCTTCAAATCTTAGTGGATCGAGATACAAAAACATAGCGTTGGTGGCCATTTTGAGAAGTACACAACAAATGTTATAAACACATGTGCTTAAGAAAACAGGCAGTTCCATTAAGGCCATCCGGAGTCATATTCATGGGGAAGCAGAAGCAATGCAAGTCGGAAAGCAGCAGAGAGATTTCTGGGTGTGTGGCAAGGTAAGACAATTCTAATCACGGTAGCCGCTGGAATATGACATAGGTAGAGCATCGAAGTGGGCAGATATTCAAACTGGAGAGGCTGCAGTCGGAGGAACAATAATCTGATTAAGAGTAAAATTAAGCAAGCAAAGGTCTCAACTGTGAACAGCGTTGCTCCGGGTGCAGGTGCCATTTTCCCTTTGACCTGTGTCGCTTGAAGACAGCTAACAGCCGCTCACATCAGTCACGTTTCACGGCCCGCAATCCCCAAAGACAGGGATAAAGCTTTTAACTGTCCCCACACGTGTTTGGTGGTGACTGTGCTCGAGCGGACATCGTGGATCGGGAGAGGAGCAGCCAACTCAGGCAACCATTCCGGTTGGACTCAAACCACGCTTCCAGGGGAGATTTTTTTTCTTATTCCTTCATATAAATATGGGCAGGCGTACTGACTGGATTAGCTTAGATCCCAAGTTTTTGTTGGTTAATTTTGATCAGCCTGGGTTATTTTCATAAACCGCATCTGTCACAAGAAGGTTTTAGTCTTCCTATTTCCAGCTATCTGCCGACAATTTAAATATTTAAATGTCTAACAGGTTTGAAACTCTGAGCACACTGGATAATGACAACCGGCTTAATAATACTCCCAAAGATATGATTAACCCTGGCGCCACTGGTCATGTAACAGATCGTTTTCGAGTGCAAAGGTGTGACATCAACAGATAGACCGCAGGCTAGCCCAAACAAAATGTGACCTGTTAAGACAAACCACAAATAAGAAACACTGAGATACTGTTTGGTGCATCCATATAAATTAGGACAAGGGCAATTAAATGGGTCTTCTTTGATGAGTGAAGTGACCTGTAGGGAGCCTCGTGTAAGGATCTGTTCCAAGTAATGCTCTCAAAGAATTAGGGTATCTCCATTTAGCTGTCCTGAAGACGACCAAGTGGTGTGACATATAGTATATATGGGTCGGAACTGTCAGAAGTGTTGACAAAACTAATGAAATGGCTTGCACTACGTGATTGTGTAAGACAAAAGAGTTGGATCTTTTCACTAACCCAGCTGAAATATATCAAGAGACTTTTTAACCAGGCCAAGAGAAACTGAGATTGATTTCTTCCTAAATTTGCTCCATTATTGTAGTGTTTTCACACACTACACACACACTTTTTGCTTTTCACTGCACATGGAGCACTTTGTTTGAGTTATATTGTAATGTGTACTATTGTTAAACATTATCTACTACATATATGAATACATTGTGTGGGTTTGGAATCAATATTGTGTTTATTGAATTTTAGGGGAGGATTGCTGTGCAGCGTCCCACTGACTGGGGCAACAACACAAACTAATCAAACAGAACCATATGTGCTTTTTCTACCGCAAAGATCTAAATGTCATCTGCAGGTCGCATGTTTAAATCGCTATCAGTTAATATAGCTGTTTATCATTCAGAGGTAGATAAAACAAGGACCACACAGTTGAGTTATAGTAATACTTGTTTTCAGCAATGAGAGGCAAATTAGCTGTAGTGAGAGCCATGCAAATGTTCACGTATTATGCTACTGTCCCACAAAAGAAGCCTGGGATGGTGGTAAATGAACCTTGGTCTTGATCTTTTAACAATGGATGCTCAAGTCAAACATATGTAACTCCATAATGCTTCACAGAAAAAGTACCTGAGACCCACAACTTGGGGAGGCTGGGGCATCCGTAGGGGTGAAGCTTCACAGAGGCTTATACCTTTAACCAGCAAGAAAAGGCAGCCATCCAATTTTGCGTCAAAATAAATGCTCCAGTACAGAATTGGGAATGCCCACAGAAGAATACAGTCAGTGAAAACATGTGAGTTTGGTTTAACTAGGAGCTCTCCTTCAGACAGAAAAACCCAGCTGCAGGAAATGCAGAAATGGCTAGGTCCTGCTTAGAAAGGTTCCCCTGCTATTGAAGACAAACTACAGGATCAAATTCAAAAGAGTATGTTGTGATATATATCCTTGGAGCTCTGATCAGCATCTCGGTTCCCAGGTTCTAGACCTGAAGTGTGGAATGCTGGGCATGGCTGAAGTGGTAGGATTCCATGGGGTGTCAGTTGGACGCTGGTAGCCCGCAGCGCTTTGGCCATTAAACTTCTGCCCTTATACTTGAACTTGTTGATGTCCTGCTTACACAATTATCACCACAAAAGTTGGTGACAAGCTGGCCACAATCAAGAATCCTCGCGATGCATTGATCTACAATACGTGTAGAGCATCGGCAACCTACAGAGTGAAGCGTTGTGGGGTTTCGAAAAGCACTGGACTTGTTTCAGGCCTGTATCATGTGACAATTTGTTGGGGAATGAGTTCGCTGTGAACATTTTGAAGGAGAGACATATTTTATTTACTTGTTTCTATGCCATAGCAGTAGTGAATGCGTTTATCTTATCTGGCTTTCTATCCATTATTTTGAATGTGACAGTGTTTATTTTCTAGACGCTGATAGTGCATATCAACTTTCAGGTACTGTATGCAGTTTAGCTGGCATGGCATTGACTGGAACGGCAAGGACAGAAACATTTTTTCTGCTGTTGCCTTTCTGTCTCAGGCACTATCAAGGAAGTGTGTTTGCCCTGTGGCAGGAGCGCATACACTGATATACACAGTCATAAGTATTACAGAGTGTGCCATTTATTAGCAATTTGAAATCGTATGGCATGATCTTTGGCTTTAGTGCATAATTATAACATTGTTTATTGGCACGCAAGCTAATTATCATTATATCTACATTTCATCATGCAGAGTGTTAATGCTTCACCACCTTTTTTTCAGTCACTTGGTGACCGATCCATACCGTTGATAAATTGGTTCAGGGCTTTTACCAAATATCTTGGATCAATTGGTGATAACAGATACTGTCCGAAAAGGAAACATTTTCTTTTGAACAGAATCTAGGTTTTGGGAGGCAGGCCATATATGAACATTTACCTCCATTCGAACCTGTAGAAGATGATGAAGGAGTAAGTGAGTATCAGATGACGATACATAAACTTGAAAAGCAATTTGACATGCAAATTAGCTTAATAGTTAACAGACACAAATTATTTACAAGGGGACAGGGTCAAGATAAATCTATAGACAGTTACGTTCCTGCATTATGCATTCTTGCAGCTGAATGTGATTTTAGTAATTATGCATCTGAGTTCATCAGGGATCCAATAGTGGTGAACTGTTGGGATAAAAAGGTCCAGGAACAGTTGCTGACATTGAAGAATCCTTTACTCATTGAAACCATACATATTGTTAAAGGTATAGAGTTATCTCGTACGTCATGTAAGGATTTGACAGGAAAGAAACAGAACAAGGTGGGTGCAGTCAAAGAAATGAGTAATACCGAAGAAAGAAATCTGGGTCAACAACTTCACTAAAAAGAAGGAACTCAAAGAGGGTTTTTTCAACCAAAAGGACATTTATTTTAGATTTGATTAACCCACACATATGAACAATGTTGGTGTTGGTCTAGCGAAAAATGTTAAATGTAGAACATGTGGGAAATTTGGGCACTTCACCAAAGTATGTCAGTTGCAAAAAGATAAGGTAAATTAAATTTCTGATAAACTTCCAAGTGATGGATCTTAAGACGAGCTGTACAAAAACAAGAATGTGGTACTGGTGTTTCAGGGTGGTGAGTCAAACTGTGTTGAGCCCTATGAGAACATTATAATTGATGGTAAACAGCTGAGGCTTCTGATTGATTAGGGAGCTTGGATGACAATGATTTCTGATGATTTGTATCATCAAGTATGGGGTGAAAGAAAACATTAGCCCCCAACAGAAACCCAATTACTTATGACCGCATGAAAAACAGAACTCACTGGTTATTTTGAATGTCCCATGATGTTGTAAGACAGACAAATAATTGGTAAGGTGCACGTGGCCAAGAAAGGTTTGAACATTTTAGGTTGGTATCATCAGGGTCTTTTTGAAATGACGTTAAGACCAGGGAAGAAGGTTCAAGTATCAGTAGTTGCCGACACTGAACACAGCAACCAGTTACAAGACTCTAATCGTGACTGGATAAAAGAATACAAAAAAGTATTAAGCAATAAACCGAGCAGGGTCAGAGGTTTTAAACACAAGTTAAAATTGCAAACTGAGGTGTCTCCTGCTAAACATAAGCTTAGAAACATGCCTTTCAGTATTTATGAAGTTAGCTGAAACTCTCAAGAAAATGAGTGAAGTGTGCGTCATAGAACATACAGATTCATCTTTATGGTTATCACCCTTAGTAATCGCAAAGAAAAACAATGGTCAATTGAGCATTCTCATATATTTGAGGTGTCTCAGTAAAGTGATATGGGTAGATTCACACCCACTTCCTCTTATGGAAAGAAAATATTTATCAAAATAGACTTAGCATCTGCTTACCATTGGGTAGAATTGGATCAATCATCAAAACATTTGACAGCATTTGTGTCACTTATTCCAAATTAGGAGGATGCCATTTGGCTTGACATCCGCCTCTTCTGTATTCTAATGAGTGTTAGGGGAAGTTGTGAAAAACATCATGGAGTGGTGACGTTCCAAGATGTCATCTCAGTAGCAGGGGAGGATCGCCAAAGTCACAACAGAATTATACACAAAGTATTGAAGAGATTGACAAAATACGGAATTGTTGCAAATGGTAAAACATGTGTTTTTGCAAAAGAGAGCATTGAATATTTAGAGCGTGTGATTTCTCACAAAGGTGTTTAGTCCACACCAGGACTAGTACAAGCTATCACCAATGCTCCCTGTCCCATGAACAAAGAACAAGTTGCATCGTTTCTGGGTCTGTGTGAATTTTATGCCAAATTAATGAGCAATTTCTCTGCCAAACAGCACATTTGAGAGAGCTTTTAAAAAATAAACATTTATTTGTATGGTCCACTGAGTGCCAAAAATAATGTTCTGTTTTGAAAAATTACATTTTGTCAGCTGGAGTGCTAGCACCATTTGACTCTAGCAAAGAATGCATCATTACAGTCGATACAAGGAATGAGGGTTTAGGGGCAGCGTTGGTTCAGGAAAATGACAATGAATGTGAATCTACTGTGGGTTTTGCATCCAGATTTCTGAAAGAAATAGAAAAAATGTTTTCTGTCATAGAAAAAGAATTGCTGGCGTGTTGTTGGGCAGTAGAAAGATTCAAGTGTTTTATATGGGGCAGAAAGTTCACGCTTAAAATAGATAAACCTCTAGTAAACATACTGAGTGGATCAGTAATTAAGGATCACACACCTAGGTTAGCAAGCCTGAGTTCAAAACTACTACAGTATAATTTCCACATACAATACATTCCAGGGGGGAAGAACATTAGAGCTGTCTTTCTGTCTTGTTCCCTGAGTGTTTGTTTCGAACAGTGCAGAGATGGAGATGAAGAAGATGAGGAATGTTTGATTGCAGCCACTGATTTGTGTCTGGGAAATGTGTTCACGGAGGACGAATGGATGAATGAAATGTTGAAAGATGACCAGTTGAAAAATGTGAAAGAATATGTGAAACAGGTATGGCCGAAAGAGAAAGTCCTGCCTGTCGATATTCAGCCGTATGCCAAAGTTGCTGATGAATTGTCTATTGAAATGAATGCAATGTTAATGTGAGCTGAAAAATTCAACCCCCCAAAGGTTTGAAAGATAAAATAATTGACTATGGTCAGTATGGACACAGAAATTATTGCCAATGTTAAGGTGTGTGTGGTATGTGCAACAAGTGACAAAGGAATGAAAACTGAGTACCTTTTTAACCTTGTATGCTACCTGAAGGTACAAGGGTTAAACCAGCTATATATTTTATTGGACATTTCAAAATTCAACCTCAGAAATGTAAATATGCCATGGTAGTGGATGGATACTATAGTAAGTGGTAAAGGTAAACTTTATGGAAGAACCTGTGCCGTGGTCATAAAAGATTTGGAAAGATTGTTTTTGAAGGAAGGTTTTCCGAAGGAAATAGTATCTGACAACGGAGTTCAATTTATTTCTAAAGAAATTAGGGAGTTTGTAGAAAGCAATGCCATTACACATAGGTGCATAGCATTATATAATTCTCAAGCCAATGGTTTGGTAGAGAAGATGAATCACAAATTGATGGATTGTATACAGCGAGCTGTCCAAAATAAATGTGACATAGTCAAGGCAGTGGACAGTATGTTATCGTCTCACCGCACAAGTTCTAATGGGACTACATGGATATCCCCTTTTGAAATTATGAGAGGACGGGTACCGTCATCAAAATGAAACCCAGGTTTGTTAAGGAACCGTCAGAGTGAAACTAGACATATGGAGGCAGTTGACAGGATCATACGATCCAGAATGGAAGCTGTCAGGAGAAACAGAAAAGTGATTACGACAAAAGACACAGAGTCAGTAAGAATAGGAGTGAATTCAAAACTGGTGATTGGGTGCATGTAAGAAAGCCGACACATGTATTCAAAGAGAGATCAAAATTCAGACTGCCCGAAAGAGTAGATGCTGTTTCAAAGAATGCTATTCGTATAAAACAAGATGAGTGGTGGAACAAAAGCAGGGTGGTGAAAGTTCAGAGCCCATATAATTCTATTGATAAAACTGTGAGAGATACTGAGAAAGAGATAGTAGTCTCTCAGCACAAAGGTAGACAAGTCATAAGCAAACCCATGAGATACAGTGCCTACGAATCTTACATGGTCACATAAAATTTGCTGTGTTTTCCACACTCATTCTTGTGTTAAAGTTAAAGAATATTAGTATTTATTTTTAACCAAATGTGATAGGTATTATTTTCCTCAACACTGCTCTTAGTAGCTGTTGTTAATTAGTTCTAAGGTATTGTTGTAATTAATTAATTTTGATTATGTTGAATTCTCATGAAGGAAGGGAGATGTTGTTGTGGTGTATATCCTTGGTGTTGTGATCAGCATCTCGCCTCCCAGGTTCTAGACAGTGGGAGTATTCCATGGGGTCGCAGTTGGACATTGGTAGCCCACAGGATTGTGGCCATTAAGCTTCTTTCCTTATACTTGAAATTGTTAGTGTAGTGCTTGAACAATTATCACCATAGAGGACTGGTGCTGTCACACCTTGACTTCCATAATACAGTCTACAGTGGCCCCCAAGAGAAGAAAAATCCAGAGCATACAGAGCCAAGCAGACCATTTTGCCCCATCGCAGGATGTCAGACCATATACCATCAGCTTGTAAAGAACACCACTGGCTCCCCGTACAATAAACATACAATTCAAAGTGCTTTGGACTGTTTATTAGACCTGTGAGGAAAAGAGGACTTAGGACATGTGGTATAGTCTGTTGTCTAGAATGTGTTTTAGCCTTTTGTTCAATATGTGTGTTACACAAGCTTTGACATAAGTGGGTTCTAGAATTCTAGCTGAAGCTGGACAAAATGGGAGGTTGAGACCGGAGAGCCATTGGGACGAGGAGCTTTCTCTTGGGCTCTATTCTTATCTACAGGTTATCTGTTTAACCTCTTCTTCGATAAAGAAGTCTGAACCAACAAACCATGGATTTTCTGTTATTACAACATCATAGGACATCTTAAAATAAGCCCACCAATATACTCCAAGCCAATTCCCCTAGGTACAGCACTGCAAAACAGACCAACCAATTGAACTATAGGAGAAAGAAACATAACAGGTAAATCCATAAAAAATAATTCTGGGCTCCTCTTTAGGGCAAAGCATAGCATCAAGAAAGGATCTCTGAAAACCAATTAATTTAAGAAATACTATATTCACAGTCAGATTCCAATCGTGCCTGGTCTCTCCAATGTGGGACCAGGCTCTGATAGGTACCTTAGTCCTGAGCACTGGTCTCATTAACTGGTGAGTGGCCACAGGAGTGTGTAGTGTTTGACTATACACTGACGTCTACAAGGTGGGACTGAATATAAGACTTTTCTATAACTATGTAAAGCTGCAAAGAGGGATTGTGGCAACAGATGCAGCATGGGAACCAATAATGAAATACATTAATATGCATAGAATTAATGTAAAGGCAGAAAGGACAATTATTAAAAACACATCTTATTTCCAAATACCAAGATTTATTAGTGTAATAAGGCCACATTTTCACATACCCAACCGGATGGATTGTGCACCTTTGGGTCTTTGTAGAATACCAGGCTGTTCCCAGCTAGAACTACCCATGAAGAGTTCCAATTCTTCCTGTAATGAGACACAATATATGCGTTCATTTTTTGCTCCCGGCTTTATTACTGTAAATTAATTCGACACAAAGCATTGCAGTCTCTAGGACACAATACTACACCACATCATATACTAGTTTTCCTTCAACCCAGCACCTGCCACTTTCATCTTTAGAACACATTGCACCTCAAGCCAAGCATAATCTGCTCTTTCATCTCAAAAACACGTAGCAAGTCAATCAAATCATGTGCTTCTCTTCCATCTGTAAGACAAATAGCACATTAACTCCTGCATGTGCTTCTCTTCCACCTCTAGGGCACACAGCACTTTAACTCAAGCATGCTCTTCTCTTTTATCTGAAAGATACAAAACACCACAATAAAAGATTGTGTTTATGTTCCATCTCTAGGGCACATTACACCTCAACCTCAGCATATGCTGCTCTCCCATCTCTGAGATACAAAGCACTTCAGTGCATAGCACGTTTTGCTTCACCATTTTAGCAGCACCTCTACCCCACCATGTGGTCCTTCACAACCTTTGAAATGTCCATGCCTCAATCCCTGATGGTATAATGAATGAACTACAACTGCGATTACAGCATGTTTTAATTTGCTTCTCCCTCTTCTGGGCATATGCTGCAATCCCATCATGAACAGATTTCTAAACTATATATTTTGGGTTGTGTAGTGCTGTGTGAAATAGATGGCTTTGCAGAGACAGTGCAAACTGGGAGTACAGAGTTGTGCCACTAAAAAACATATGTGCAGGGAATTATGGTATTAAGTAGAGATAACACCAGACGTGAAGCAAGTACCACTGCAAATTGTGGTTCCTACCTAACTCAGCAGTAAAGGGCTTTCAATCAAAAAATGTATCCTATGCTAGACAAGGTCTATGTCCAACATACTTAGTTTTGAGACCTGAAATATAGGCTTCTAAAGCCATGATCATAGATCATAGATCCACTGCCTATTAAACACAGCTTGCAGGTCATGATTTATTGCCCTATCTGACCACCATCCCATATATCTTGCTCTGTACCTCAGTTTTCGCCCTCCTTCCGCTATCTTGGTCTTGTTTAGCTGGCCAGCTTTCTCCACCTCCTGATGTTGGGAAAACAGAAATCATAAAACAAATTATTATTCCATGCTAATTGTAAGGAAGGTAAAAAATGAAAGCCATGAAAGCATGGAAGGAAGGAGAAGATATAGAGGGAAAATGAAATTATAAGAATAAAGCTGCTAGAGAAGAAGAGAAAACAATAACAAAAAAGGAGTAGAAAGATACCAGAAAAAGTCAAAGAAGACTGTGAAGATTTTACATCTGTCAGTTATGTGAGCAGCAAAGATGGGATTTATCATACATAACCCAAATCATAGGAGTGACATTGGCTCTCCTTTCATGTGCCATCTAAATGTGTGCATCTTCCATTAATTATTTGTCATCTTTTCCTCTATTCATTCACAAAATTCCAAACATTCTTGCTTAGCCTCCATCCTTTCCATTACATCCATTAAACATCTATCTCTTCATTCACAATTCTCCATTCATTATTTCCAACAATTCCTCAACCGGTCACCATTCTCCATCCCTATGAAATATTATTCAGCATTTGCTATCCATTCACTATCCACCCATCCTCGTACCATCATAAATAAACAAGCACTGTCTCAAAACACTTTAAAGGTGATTTTCAAAAGTGAATACTCCACATTAGGGCTTGAGTACCTGATAGAATGCTCAAGTTAGGACTCCAGACCTCAACGCATTATGCTAGATGACAATTGAAATGCAGAGCAATAATCCAGATGAAACTTTCAGACCCTCCATAAAACTTCAGATTTGATACCCAAAACTCACCACAATATGACAAGAACGTCCTCAAGATATTAATTCCTACTGTTGAGGCCTCATTAACTGACATAAAACTCCAAATGAGGTCTCCCTAAGTAGACACAGTACTCCATATGAGACTTCCATAAAAGGGTCAAATAAAACAAATGTAGCATTCATAAGTGGATCAAATAGACTAGAGATATCTAAACAGGCACTAGATTCCAGAAACAACTTTAGGACCATGTCACTCTACTCACAACGAGTCCTGCAGAAATGGACATGTTATTGCAGAAGTGACATCCAGAACTGGACATAAACTCCTCATACATCCACCAGAACTAAATGTAATGCAACATTAATACCATCTAGAGAAGGGACCAATAATCTAGATACGGACTCTAGAGCTGTACATAACATGCCACTGGTGGCCTTCTGAACTGAACACAACAAAGCAGATGCTCCCCTGAAAAATAAACTGTATACTTTACATGCAGCCAATGAAAGCAGTAGCTATATTCAAAGTGAAGTGAGGAATTAAGAACTAAGCATCAAAGTATCTCAGAAAGGGCACTTGGCAAGAGATGAGGCCTCAAGAAATGAGCAAAACACTCTACATTGGGATTCAAGAATTGAGCACAAAACACCAGATAAGGCGTTTCTAAAGATGTGAACATTGTACTATAATAATACAATATGCTGTTTTGGCAGCTTATATTTCTCCATATGCACCCACAAATTTATCTTGCTCCATCAGAAGCTTTGGTATACTTGTTTACCTACGAGAGACTTTCAAACAAGAGAACCCCAAGATGCACTAGGACAGGGGAAATCTTGCAATGATGCAACCTGTGAAGTCATTTTTTGTTTATGTGTTTGTGAAAGAAAAAATGTGCTCAGTGTGTGTAAGATTGTAAAGAGCGAATGCGTGTAGCTTGCAATTCATTTGTCATTGTGACACCTGCACAGATTTTTGAGGAAGGTGAGCCTGTAGAGATCAGGATATTCTTGGAAAACAGTTAGAGAGAGAAATGACTTGTTTCTGCCTGTGCTGCGAGCAATGGAAGCTTAAATTCATGCAGTCCATGCTGTACTTGTTTTGTTTGTAGGAATGAACTTTGAATTGTTTCTGTGTGAGAGTAAGACGTTGACTTGGTCAACTGTGCATCTGCTCAAATGAGGACGCTATCAACAAAGTCAAACCAAGGTTCAAGTCCTACTGAAGAAGAGTTATTTGAGTGGGAGAAAACAAATTAAGAAAGATCCCACAAGATAATGCAAATCCCAAGATAGTGACCAGGCGAGGCTTAAATGGGTTGATGCCTTCCAGCTCGCACCACTGAATAGACATAGTTCATCAGCCCGTGCAGATGTATTTAGTAGCAAACTTTGACGCCATCAAGATAACTTCTGAGTTCTCTTCAAGAAGACAAAAGTACTTTAACCGGTCTCACTGAATCTCCATGTGTACAGATGTAGTGTTTTTTGACTCGGATGGAGGATCTGACAACCCTGCTGCAAGAGAAAGTCTGTAAAGTATCCACCAATTGATGAGAGCCCCTTGTTCATCCCAATTTGCATCATAGGTAGTAAGTATGTTTTGCCCCTCAACCCATTCTTCCAAGTGATTCAAAAGCAATTTTGCATACATCTTCTATGTACATCAACAAGTGTAATTATTCTAAGGTTCTGTGGAAGACTACTTGGGCCCTCCTTAAGTACTGGGACCCTGATGCTGCCACGCCAGGACTTTTCATAACTGTCTCATATATGGGTGTGCGATTTTGGGCACAAAGCGTAGCGTTTATCTGTAATATTTGTGCAGATGGATCATCAAAACCTTGAGCTCTCCATTTTTATGCTCTTTATTAACATTTCAGCCTCCTTATTGGATGGGATCAGAGCTTCTTGTGAGATGAAACCTTGACCTTTTTCTACAGCCCACAGGCAAAGAGCCAACCCCACTTGACCACTGGGCTGTTCAGCCTTATACAATGTAGATATATATTTAATACATGCTTCTTTACCGATGGGGTTATCAGTGATCTTCTTAGTGGTAATTAGGGTTTTTCTATCAGATCCCAGAAAGTTTGATTCCTTTTCTTCCTTAGGGCTACCATAAGGCTAACCCGCCAACCATCTCTCTTCCCTTTCAGGCCACCTTTTTTGCAGCACTTCTTCTCAATATTCCTTTCTGGTTATATTTAAATCTACTTCTCTGTTGAATGGATCAGATTTGTGGAATGCCCTTATGTTCTTTTTTAAGTGTATCACAACAAGATCTCCAGACTGGGTTATATTGCAGGCTTGAAAGAAGATAAAACTATTTTTATCAAATTAACATAATTATGCAAAATCTCTTTAGGGTTATGAGATTACTCTTCCAACTAGCAAACTAGGTATCCTCCTGTACGCCTCTTGTTCAACTTAGGTGACCAAATCATCTTTCTTTAGCTCTTGCACCAAATCTTTTTGCTGTTTAACTAAGTGTCCCTGTTACTAAGTCCATAATGGATTATTGAGAGAAGATGTTTATGGTGGCTGTCACCCTTACCGCCATCTACCACATCTATTCACCTAGAAACGTATTCAGATGATATCAGCACAAAATCCATCAGTGAAGTTACTCGTCCATTATCAAATGTGCCTTTAGCAGGGAAATCATTGAGGGTCCGCCCATTTACAACTGTCAGATAAAGTCTATTTAAGGCGCAGCCTAGTTTCTTTCCCAAATAGCTACTCTTTCCTTGACACAATACTTGACTAGGGATACCCCAAACCCTTTCAACGTCATGAGATTTTTGCATTTGATTCCCCTAATAGTAATATTGGGACCTGTGCATATCTACATCAAGGGCCAGATGTATCAAGGTTTTTTGCATTCGCAAATGGTGCAAATGCCCATTTGCGAATGCAAAAAGCCAGTTCAGATTGCATGAAAGACATTCTGCACGCAATTTTAAGGAATCGCATAAAACAGCGATTCCTTAAAATTGCGACCCTGTTTAGAGAGTCGCAAATTGCGACTTTCTAAATAAGAAATCGCAAATAAGGATTCCTTATTTGCGATTTCTTAGCACATGTATGAAGCCATTCCTAAATGCGATTTGGGCATTTAGGAATCGCTATTTACCACCAGGTTGAACCTGGTGGTAACCATGTGCCGAATTTAAAATGCATTTAAAATGCATTTTTAAAATGTACATGTAAAGCACACATGCCTTTTTGGCATGTGTGCACTTTACATGTCCCCCCAAAAAAATTTGGGGTGCAGCAGAGGGGGCCTTAGGCCCCCAGCACCCTGGGGTTTTGCATTTCCAAAATTGCGATTTCTGGTTAAGAAATCGCAATTTTGGAAATGCAAAAAATTCACAGATATGGGCCAACAGGCCCATAGGTGCAAATGGGGACAGATTCTCTATTTGCGATTCGGTAATAGCATTTGCGATTTTTTAAGAAATCGCTATTACCGATTCGTAACAATCATACATACCTTTTTGCATTTCTGAAAAAGCGATTTCTAAAAAATTGCTATTTGAGAATCGCAAATCGGTTGTATGATACATCTGGCCCCAAATCTCCTTAACTAAGCGAATCAGCATGATTAATTCTTTATCTTGCTTCTTATTGGAGGAGAGGTGTACATTTACAATAACTAGAATTTTCCTACAAGAATCGTCACACATCGCTGGAGAGTCTTTGCTATCAGACATAAAGATTGTTAGGAAGTCTGAAAGTTCCTTGAACACTACAGCTTTTCATGTCCTTCTGGACAGTGATAAGTGTTAGTAAGTCCCCCTTGGACGGTCAAAAATACCTTTCTAAGCTTTCTTACAATAGGCTATGTAGTCTTTAAAAAGCATTTCTACTTTGGCCCAGGTTTCCTGGAGGGCAACTATCATAGACCTGCTTTCTAACCTTTTGCCCCATTTTTCAGTTTTTGCTGGTGTTTTCCTAACTCTGATGGTGCACTGGGTACTGCTAATCAGTCCCAGGGCCTGCGCTCTGTGTAAAATGAGTATGCAAATAAGGCTAATTATAATTGGCTATGTCAACCTACCTATAAGTCCCTAGTATATGGTAGGGCATGTAGGTTTAGGGACCCCAGCATAGGTAGTGCACCAATAGGTGCACTGCTGAGGTGCCAGGGACATTTTAAAGGCAGGCCTGTCTTGCTGACTGCTTTTAAATTAAAGTTAAATGCAAATTTGACTTTGGAATTAAAAGTACTTCCAAAGTCTTAAACAACATTATTTTTAGATATAAATCACCCCTAAGGTGTGCCCTATGAGCCCCTAGGGTTGGGTGTCATGTAACTATAAGCAGGGACCATATAAGAATTGTTTTATAAGCCCGGTGAAGTAAAACAGCCAAATTCGTTTTTCCTTCACTGTAGTGAATGGCCTCCATAGGCCAAAATGGGGAGACTTTATATTAATTAACACAGTCCCCCTAAGTGTCAGATGCCTCGAGTTTGGTATCAAACTAATTGTTATATATCCCACAACTTACAATTGTTGGATTTAATATTACTAATTCAGGTAAAGAGTTTAAAACTCTACCTGAAAAGTTGGCAACTTCAGCTCTGTAGTGCCCTTCTCTGATTGGCCAGCCTCTGGCAGCCTGGCCAGGCTGCATTGATGAGGTGTGAAGTGGCCAGGGCTAAACACAAAGGATGTGCTTGGGGGAGGAGAACTACCTCAGGTGATGGGGAAGCAGGAAGGGGGAGGGCTGCCAAACTAGTCTTCAAAGGCAGGGAAGGATATTTAGAGCAACCTAGAACCTCCCTCACATCCTGCAACCCCAGACAATTAGGTGCCCTCTTGATTAGATTAGGAGAGCGCAGGAGAGGGGTGTGTTTAGGATTTGTAGCCACACCAGTGGGTGGGCTAAGCCAGATGGAACCTCCATAATCAGTTTTAGCCATGATGGATTTTTGAAGAATGTTGCTCCCTGGGATTGATTTTTGCCACACTTCCCAAGAAGTGGTCATCACAGAGGGGAGGACCCTGCATCTGATTGGAGAACCAGCACCCCCCTGTTTTTCATCTGGGGGCAAAGATAAATATGGCGGAGCTGCCTCCACACCTCAGATCCCTACCAGATCCCTACAAGGAACACGAAAAAGAAGAAGAAGGACTGCCCTGCTGGACCCCTGACCTGCACCTGGACACTGCATTCTGAAGGGCTGCACCAGCTGCACACTTGGGCTTCACAACAAAAAGGACTTTGTCTGTCTTCCTCTGCCTCAAGAAGGGACTCCCTGTTTGCTACAGGTACAAAGGAGCTGCCCAGAGTCCCCTCCATCAAGTCCTGCAAGCAGAGCCCAGCTGACCAGCGTCCAGTGGCCATTTGAGGATTCTGACCAGGTGCATTCTGGGAATTGTAGTCCCAACTCCAAATGAGCAACTCAGAGCTTCTGGAACCTTGGATCAAGTTGTGGACTTTTCAAGGACCCAAAAAGAGCCTCCTGAAGAAGATCCAGAAGTTTGGAGATGTTTGAAGCAACTCCAGAAGTTGAAGAGTTGCCTTGTTGGAGTTGTAGTCCCAGACCCCAAGAGGCAAACCAGAGCTTCTGAACCCTTGGCTGGTGCTGTGGACCACTTTCCTGAATCAAGAATCACTTCTGAAAGTAAACGTGACAGTGTTACCTCATGGGTGGCCTGACCTCTGTACTTTGTCCCTTTCCAGTATGACCCTTGTTAACCCTTTGAGTGCTAGTTGCTTCTATGCACTAGAATACATTAAGGCCCATATTTATACTTTTTTTAGCACCGCATTTGCGCCATTTTTTTACGCAAAAGCGGCGCAAACTTACAAAACACAATTGTATTTTGTAAGTTTGTGCTGCTTTTACGTCAAACAGCAGCGCAAATGCGGCGCTAAAAAAGTATAAATATGGGCCTAATTGTTTAAAAATTCACATCTCCAGTTCCCCTTATCTGATTTTATTCATTTTGGTGTCATTTTAAAGATAAAAATATAATTTATTTTATAAATTGGTGTAGGATTTTTATCTTGTTTTGCGTTTTACTTATGTACTGTTTTGTGATTTTTAAATGCTTTACACACTTGTCTCCTAAGTGAAGCCTTGTCGCTCTTTGCCAAGCTACCAAGGGTTGAGCTGGGTTTAATTTATTGAGACCTAACTGGACCTAAGTGGAGGTTAGTGGCCTATTGCTAAGTGTAGGTACTTACCTGCCCTTACCAATAATCCGCTTTCCAACACTTGTAAGCCATACTGTGTTTTATAACAAGTCACCCATACTGGATTTATGAGGAAAAATAAACTTTAGGTCCTATCGTCCGGAAATGAATTGCTGCGGCCACCCAACTCGAATCTTATTCTTCAGAACCCCCACTGGTTTTCACCAGGGATTCTGTGACTTTTTTACGCCCACTTTCTGATGCAGTTATTTTTAATCTTTCTAAACCAAGCTCTTGCAGGGAGCATATAGTATCACTGCTACGGCAAAGGAGTTGTATTAACAATTTACCATCTTCATCTCATGAGGCACATCCTGCTTTCTTCAAACTTATCAAAACCTGCACATCTCCCTCATAAATGGCCCTTAAGACTAGTTCTGGAACCACGGTCAAGCAGAAATGTCCTATGGCATACAGCCAACCTGCACAGCCTAACTTATCATATAGGATAGAAACCAGTGATAAGTCTTTCAATGTAACCTTTGGTAAACACGGAATAGAGCTTAAAATTCTAGATTTATTCATATACGAGTTAGGATATGAAAATGCCTTTTAGCTTTTTTATTATTCACTTATTCTTCATTTTTCTTTTTAGCACAACCTTTCCTAGATTTATTCAATTGAAATATTAGAAAGATTTCTTTGGGGACAACATCAGCAGTTATTTCTGTCACTGTCTCAAAGATGGCATCTGCCTCAATTCGTATGTTTTTGTATTGATCTAAGAACTCACTATCTTTACTACTGGGGTTATTCTCCTGCCTACTATTTTCAACAATGTTGTATGTTTCGTCGATTTGAATGTATTTACCTATTTTCAGTCCCTACTGAGAATTAAGACCCCAAAGAGGTTGCGTACTACTATTTTCTTTTGCCATCATTACTACTGGTTTTACTGCTGTGTTGAGGGTACCTGACCTGTATTCAATTAGGTGTTTCAATATGGCTGAGGTGATTTCAATGTTATGATCAGAATCCTTTAACAATTTGTTTAGATGATTTAAAATATCTTCACTGAAGGCTTGTAACTGGGTTTCTGGACTATACAATTAATATTATACTTAGGGTGAATGATACTGGGATTGGGGTGTTAACAACTTAAAATCTGACTTAATGTAATGACTGGCAGGAACTCTAACACCTATAGATTTTTTAAGTTTCAAAAAGCACTCATTGCACCAAAAGCTTTTGGAGGCTTTTTCTTCAGAGTTTCCCTAAGTTATGAATGTGACAGTATTTTTTATTATTTGAATTCATTCGGTCTAGAAATCTGGACCATTTAGAGTAACAAAGGTAACAATCATACATGATAAATAATATATGTTAAAAAACATAATAACAATATAAAAACCAATATAATCAGAACAATATAACAATAAAATCGACAGGACTAAGCTTTTGATCATAGATAAAAATACAATAAATAGGACATGGATAAAAATGGTAAGAAGAAAGAAGATAAAAGCTAGGATATAAAACTTTTGTCTAACATACCAATGTGTGCAGCTATTTTCCCATAAGACCTGGCCCTCGTCAATCCAAGAAACAAATATAGTTCCCATTTAGATATAAGATACTTTGTCAAGAAGCCTATCAGATTTCAACTATAAAAAATGGCTCTATGAGCTTATACAATCTCTATTGTTCATATGGAGGGCAGCAAGTTCCTACTGAAAATTCCTACTGGTACTACATAGAAAATAACAGTTGAGACTCTTTCTGTGGACTAATGTCAGGATGGCTCAAATGCCCTTTGATACGGTAAACCTACGACGGATGTACCAGGCCTCCGATAGATATTTGGTAACTGTAATAGCTACCACGGAGGATGAATCATATGTACAGATTCTGGTGGCGTTTGCTCTATCCTGCAATGACATGTTTTTGCAGAGGGGAATGATCCACCTCTCTCTGGGACTCTTATACAAAGGGCAGAAGAATAGTATATGCTCTGTTGTTTCTTTACAGTATTGGCAAGAGATGCATCTGTCATTTGAAACAATGTTAGATGGTCAGTGAGCCGTAAAACCATTAATAGGCAATGTGCCATATCTTAGCTGGAGATATAGAGCACGGGCATACGGAGGCATGGGAAGGTTCAAGAAATTCTCAGCCCAGGGCTCGTGCTTGAGTTGGAGAAATACCATTGTTAGCCTGCCCGCCCCCTTTTGGTGTAAGGAGTCTTCATTAACTTTCTCCCAGTATCTTCTTACGACAAGTTTCCTTGCATTATCGGGGATTTGATCCAGATATTTCCAGTAGTGGGGAAGACCTAATTTATCCCAGGCAGATTTCATCTCCTTCAGCCATGGAATTTTCTCCAGTGCCTGGGGGGCGGCTATGAGCTGTCTTATAGCCAGCCTATATGGTTCGAGTTCAACAGATTTCCATAAACGAATCCAATAGGAGAGAGGTCTTAGGGCCGCTGTGGTTTTAATACTATTTAAACCTAGGTCGAGCCTTAAAGGGGTCATTGGTGTGCCCATACCTAACCGGGACACCTGTCTGAGGAAATAATTTTCCTTGGTTTGCAGAATGTCCAGGTTTTTGTGGGACCCCCAAAGTTCCGCTCCATATAGAGCCGCCGCTCTGATTTGAACATTGTAAATCTCCACAAGTATGTTCAAGGGGGGGCTCGGAGCCTTTCTAGATCTACGGACAAGGGCCCCGCCTCTTTGGCTTATGATGAGAGCCCCTTTGTCAATGGCTGCCTTCCATTTGCCTGTGGTCGATAGTCTGAAACCCAAATAGTCGAACTCTTCTACTTTCTCCAACGGAATCGAGTTCATTTCTATACTGACGCGCGATCGTTTCTTGGAAGTACTATATATCATAAGTTTTGTTTTCTTGATGTTTACGTCCAGACCATAATCACTACAATAAACACAGAATTGATTGATCAAGTTTTGGATTCCCATTGGCGATTTTGATAGCAAAATTGTGTCATCTGCATATAGCAGACACAGGATTTTTTTCCCAACCAGTTTAGGTGAGTCATTTATACAATTCTCTAAGTAGTTAATGCAATTATTGATATAGAGCAGAAAAAGAGTGGGTGCCAGGACACATCCCTGTCTAACTCCTTTTTTAATAGCTACGGGGTCAGTCAGCTCACCCCCCTGGCCACATCTAATTTGAGCGAAAGTATTTTCATGCAGTTGAGCAATGAGTTTCAGGAGACCAGATGGCACTCCCATATTTGATAATGTTGACCACAGCAAGTTCCTGGGGATCAGATCAAATGCAGCTCTGAGGTCTATAAAGACCACATAGAGATTACCCCTCCCCAGGTCAACATTCTTCCATTTTATTGACATGAATCTTAGGGCTTGGTCAACTGTACTCACTGCAGGTCTGAATCCCGCTTGTAGGTCAGAGAGAGCTTCAGACTCCATAATCCATTCCTCAAGATGGAACAGAAGATGTTTAGCATAGATTTTTTGGGAGTTATCAAGGAGACTAATCGGACGATAATTGGCAGGGGTATTTGGGTTTCCTTTTTTAAAAATGGGTACTATTTCAGCCCCTTTCCAAGTAGGTGGAGCGGGGGCCCCTGCTGCAATTGCATTGCAGATAAGGTTAAGATATGGTGCCCATATGTCGGGTCTTGATTTGTATAGATCGCCTGGAATCTTATCTGGGCCAGGTGCCTTTCCCCATTTCAATGAATCAATTGCTGCTCTTTTTTCGGTTAGAGAGAATATAATCGGGGTGGTCTCTTGGTTTATTGGGGCATCAGGGGCCCACAGAGAAGCTTCAGATGGCCCTTCGTATAATTGCCCAAAGTGCTCTACCCATGATGCTGAGAGAATTGAGGAGCCAGGTGCGGCAGGGGAATCACTACAGTCATCAGCTATTAGTTTCCAAAACCTAGATGTATTGTTGGATTTAGCAGACTCCAGAATGGTAACCCATCTGGCCTCTTCCCAGCTTCTGCGTGCCTTGGAACATTCCTTCTTGTAAACCTTCCTGGCTGTTCTTAACAGCTCAGCATGGCCTTCTTTTATTGCTTCCAGGAGAGATAGTTGTGCTTCTCTGCAAGAATTGTCGAACCAGGGAGCGCAGTGCTTTTTATTTGGATTATTGAGAATCTTTTTTGTAAAAAGATGCTTTAAAGATTGGAACAAATCAGTGTGGGCTGCTAAGAGTCTGTCACCATCCCCGTTCTCATTAAACCAAATCATACACTCCATTTGGTTGGCAAGCAGGTTGTAAATAGATGCCTGGTGCTTAGGGGAAGAAATAACAGATTCCCATTTTAGGTTGCGTCTGTTATTTGTTAGGGCCAGCTGGGAGGCATGGGTCTTAGAGTAGGGCACTTTAAACGTAGGAAAAAGACCTCTGGTTGATAAAATCAACGGGTCATGATCGCTCTCAATCTGCTCTTGGACCCTCATATCGAACATGTGGCTCCACAGTCGGATGTCAAGGAATATATAATCAATACGACTACTGTGCCCTCTGCGCCTAAAGGTAGCTTGCAGATTTGCATCTGAGCGCGAGCGACCGTTGCAGGCTCGGAGGCCATGGGCTAGTGTGATATCAGCCAGTAAGCGCGCAGATTTGTTCAGTCTTGGTCTTTTGTTGGAGACTAGCTGAGGGATGCCCCAATGGGCGTCCTCTTCTTTACATATTCCTTGAACTAGAGGATTGGGTTCGAAAGTGACATTAAAATCCCCTCCAATCAAGACAAAAAAGGAGGGATTGATTTTAAGAAAACTGTCCAAAATGGACAGGACATCGGAATCAGGGTGGGAGCTCAATGTGACAGTAAAATTGTGCTGTAAAGTGTATTGGGAAAGTCTGCACACCTTACTTTTCAATTAACACCCTAAAGCACGTACAAACCCTTTAAAACATACTAATGCATATCGTTTTTTCTGAACAACAGCAAACATATCCATAGCTTATTTTCAGTGACAAAAAGTATATGGGGCTCATCTAACCTTTGGTCTAAAATTTAAAGTTTGCTGTCGTATCTTTGGACTTCTGCTGCCAAAGCAGCGAATGCCACCATAGAAGAAGCTGCTCCGGCTTAAAAGTGACAAATTGACAACCATGCAGTTGTGGCATGGCATACCGGTGAGCACCTTTTCCCCTTGAATACAGACAGATGAAGCAGGAGTATATTTGTTGAGGTGAGAGATGCATGTGGGTGACCTTTGAGCATTGTTTCTGCTTGGGACCTCCATGCTGTGCACAACCGCCCCAGAGAGGAAAGAAGCTGGCAGACATGGTGTAAGAGGGGCTTCTCTAAATAGTGGAATTTCCCCGCTAAACTATTTTTTCTCAGTGCCAGAAGTGGCATCTATCCTATTACCATCTTCACTTAAATTAATTCCTTTGTAATCTGGCCCAAAATATTATCACTGCATGGAACTTCATGAAAGGTCTCCAGTGCCCCTCAAACACAGAAAAGCGAAATGATCCTTGGAACAACTCTTAAAATTAAAAAGGATAAACTATAAACCTGAGCCTAACTTGAAGTGCAATACCATGGAAGGCAATCTGCAAAGAAATTAAAACCCACTACATAAACTGAATCGCAATGGCAGTTCAAAACCTCAAAACCATAACTCAAAACAACATTTCCCAACCTATCTCTAGCATATTGTAACCTGCCAAACTCTAAAAACAAGTTTCATCCAACACACTCTACCGGTAGAATTGCACACAATGTTCGGGCATTTCCAAGTGAGAATCCAGCTGATGACCAGTATGGAGTCAGCATTAGTATTATTATGGGAAGGCCCGTCATATGCATTACATTTTTTTCAGTTTCTTAGTCTCCGACAGAATTAATTTATCTATAATAAATGCATGGTTTGTTTATTATTTCATTTATTATATTAATTATAATGGGTGATACTTTGATATAAGTTAATAGTTTATTGATTGCTCATATGTTTTGGATTCAATAGATTGATTTATAAAGTATAGTACATTGAGGTAACTGTACAGAGTAAAATCAAACTTTACATCAAATATCATGGGGCCTATTTCTCTCCTAACAATGCTAGGAAATAACATATAAGTCGGATACACAGGTAACTCTCCAGAGAGGATCTTTAGGCTTCCAAGAGGGCATCGATGCTGTAAACAGCCTGAGTGAAGGTCACGCACTGGCTCGACTTGGTGCTATCTATTGTTTTCTCAGTCAAAGTAGCACTAAACAAAGACAGAAACTGAACTCATTTGTTGCAGAGTAAGAAACTTTACAAAAGGCATGAGTGAAAAGTATGTGTGTAATACAGACATCTAGGAAACTTTGGCCCAGATTTATACTCTGTTTATACTATGTTTGCGCTGAATTAGTGTCATTTTTTTACGCAAATTCAGCGCAAAGTTAACTCCATATTAATATTTTTGTCTAGCGCCAAAATATTGGAGTTAAAGTCATTTTTTGGATGCGTGAACCTACCTTGCGTCAATGAGATGCAAGGTAGGCATTCCCGTCCAAAAAATGACTCTAAATCCCTAGCGCCTTATTTATTTAGCCTCCCGTGCAAAAATGGTGTACGGGAGGGAGGCGGGCCTAAGTAATGGCGCTAAGCCTGCTTAGAGCCTTTATTTAACGCCTGGGTCAAGGCAGGCGTTAGGGAACCTGTGGACCCATTTCCATGGTGAATCACCATGGAAACAGCCCACAGATGCCCTCCCCAAGCCCCAGGAACACCCCCACCCACACCAGCGGGACACCAGAGGATGGAGGACCCCATCCCTGGTAAGTATAGGTAAGCAGAGGTAAGTCATTTTTTTAAATTTGTAAAGTGTCATTGGGGCCCTGAAATGGGCCACCCTACATGGCACTAGGTGCAATGGCCATGCCCAGGGGACCCTTGTCCCCTGACCTGGCCACTGAGGTAGTGGGTATGACTCCTGTCTTTCCTAAGACAGTCATGTGGTATGGATGGCTTTGCATCAAGAAATGATGCTAGGGCGGTTAGAGTCATCTTTTTTTTACTCTAACCAGCCTAATGTTTTTTTTTGGTGCAAAACACCAATCTCCCATCCCGCCACCCCCACCAGGCTAACGTCATTTTCCATTACGTAAGCCCACCCTCTGTGCCGGCTTGCACCATTCCATAGATTTGGCACCCAGCTGGCGTTCAGGAATGGCGCAAGCTTGCGCTATACTTTTTGATGTAAAACTGTGTTTGCACAGTTTTGCGTCAAAAAGTGTAAACCTGGGCCTTTATTGGTACTATAGATTAGAGCCTAGAAAGGAAGGGATTCTGATTCCGATTAGGTCCATTAATGATTTATATCACTATCACCATCCAATATGGTAAAAAAAATTCTCGTATTAACATTTCTTGTATTGTCTTTTTTAATTTTTTGTATTTCTGCAGAAAGAATGACTGATATCGTCTTTACTAGAACATGACGTCAATATTTGTTACAATCTTTTCAAAATATTTAAGATAGATTTATTGTGAGTGTTAATCTTTTGGGGAAGGTAGGCTCCACTGATAAATATATTCCTTCAGACTCTGACAGGAATGATTGCTATCCAATATGCAGCACCTTCAAGTAAGTTGTGGATGAGTTGTGGATCACAGTCTGCCTGTCTTACATGCTCATGTTTGCAAGATGGCTAATACTTGTGCTTGCGAGAGCTATGAAAGACCATCTTTGCAATATTTACAAGGGGATTTGTACAAATGCGATCAACCAAGTACAATAACTATAGACATTGATCCTCATAGACCTGTTAGTGGCCTCAGACACAGGGAGGCCTTGCATGAAACTGGACTGACTTGAGAGCCAAGGGAATACTCAATACCACCCTAACTTCCAAGCTCCCCTCCTATCTGACACATCACAAACCATACAACCAACTGATTTGCTATTTAAAAAAAGAAACATGATTTACTACTCCAAAACTGCCACCAATTGGCTTGCACAAGGCGAAACCTTGTTACCCCACCCTTTAAAAAACCTGTTGACATTGACTACGCTATCCTGTTGCAACTATGCTGTTGCGTTGCAATTAATCTTCAAAACAGAGAGAAGCCCAAATTCTTTGTAAAGGAAAGAAATCACCTCAACCTATATACAGACAAGAACTATTCTTTTGCAGCTGTGCAGATGAAATCTCAGTCCATTAATGTGGCCATCTAGCAAGGGCACTCACTTCAAATCTGCAAAGACAGTAAAACATGACATCAACCAAACCTACCACTATAAACACACCTCATAACAGTAATCAAGATCTACTCCTCCACAAACGCCAAAAGCTACAAGATATATTTGCTACTGTAATATTGCATCTAGAAGACACCAATGTTCAAGTCTTATGGCCCTCTGTATGCCTTACTGGTACACTAAAACATATGCAAAAGGTATCAGCAAGGCAGCTTCTCCACATCCAGAAAACACATTGGGGGTGATTCTAACCCTGGCGGTCGGTGATAAAGCGGCGGCCAACCCGCCAACAGGCCGGCGGTCCAAAAAATGGAATTCTGACCCTGGCGGGGACCGCCAACACAGGCCGCCACATTAACACTCCGACCGCCACGGCGGGACCGACAAACAGCGCGGCGGTCACCGCCAACAGACAGGCGGCAGACAATGTACCGCCCACACTATTATGACCGGCCAATCCGCCACCTTTTCCGGGGCGGGAGCACCGCCGATAAAAACACGGCGGAAACAGACTACGAACGGGAAAACGCGCACCTCTACGCACTCCACGAGGAAGGAGGACAGCATGGAACCCGAATTAAACATCCGACCTGCTCTCGTCTACCTGCTCATCTACCACGAGTACGAACGCCGGCGCAGACGACAACGGTGAGTACTGCACCTACGACACAGGGGAGGGGGGAGGACGAAAGGTTACGTGCACACACATACGCGATACACCCACCCCCCAAACCATGTACACACCAATGCAGAGCAACAAGTCACAGTGAAACCACCCAAACCCCCGTAAAAAAAGCAAGGACATAAATAAATTGTGACTCGAAATTTATGGGAAATAAAAACCACTGATAAGTCACGGTCAAATAGCAATAACAATTCAAAAATACCAATTCAATATCCAGTGCATACGATAAACCGAGGCAATAAGTCCTGCACATCTAACGAGATTCCAAGTGTCCGTGGGCCAAAGTGTATCAACACAAGGGCAAAGCCCACACAGGAGACCTGAGTCCTTTCGAGAGAACACTGCAGGGGCATCTGATGAAAAAACCACAGGCACCTCAGGGGGAAGGGAAGGGGGGGGGCACCACAGCCACAAGAGTCCACGACGCCAGATCCACGAAGGGGCCACCATGCCCACTGTGCCATCCTGGGGAGTGCAAAGCCACAGTCTATCAAGTCTCTACAGTGGGTGGCTTGCCCACTGTGCCATCCTGGGGAGTGCAAAGCCACAGTCTCTCAAGTCTCTACAGTGGGTGGCTTGCCCACTCGGCCATCCTGGGGAGTGCAAAGCCACAGTCTCTCAAGTCTCTACAGTGGGTGGCTTGCCCACTCGGCCATCCTGGGGAGTGCAAAGCCACAGTCTCTCAAGTCTCTACAGTGGGTGGCTTGCCCACTCGGCCATCCTGGGGATTGCAAAGCCACAGTCCATCAGGTGGATAACAGTCTCCACCGGTCAAGGAGGAGGCATGGTGGGCACAGTGAACCGTGAACAGTAGCTCGAGACAGATCCGGCACTGTCATTGTGCCAGTGGTGCTTGAGACGGCGGGGCCCAGCGGAGCGGTGCATGAGACGGCGGGGCCCAGCGGAGCGGTGCTTGAGACGGCGGGACCCAGCGGAGCGGTGCTTGAGATGAAGGGCCCAGCGGAGCGGTGCTTGAGATGAAGGGCCCAGCGGAGCGGTGCATGAGACGGCGGGGCCCAGCGCAGCGGTTCTTGAGACGGCGGGGCCCAGCGCAGCGGTGCTTGAGACGGCGGGGCCCAGCGGAGCGGTGCTTGAGATGAAGGGCCCAGCGGAGCGGTGCTTGAGATGAAGGGCCCAGCGGAGCGGTCCTTGAGATGAAGGGCCCAGCGGAGCGGTGCTTGAGACGGCGGGGCCCAGCGGAGCGGTGCTTGAGATGAAGGGCCCAGCGGAGCGGTGCTTGAGACGGCGGGCCCAGCGCAGCGGTGCTTGAGACGGCGGAGCCCAGCAGAGCGGTGCTTGAGACGGCGGGGCCCAGCGGAGCGGTGCTTGAGATGAAGGGCCCAGCGGAGCGGTGCTTGAGATGAAGGGCCCAGCGGAGCGGTGCTTGAGATGAAGGGCCCAGCGGAGCGGTGCTTGAGACGGCGGGGCCCAGCGGAGCGGTGCTTGAGATGAAGGGCCCAGCGGAGCGGTGCTTGAGACGGCGGGGCCCAGCGCAGCGGTGCTTGAGACGGCGGGGCCCAGCGGAGCGGTGCTTGAGACGGCGGGGCCCAGCGGAGCAGTGCTTGAGATGAAGGGCCCAGCGGAGCGGTGCTTGAGATGAAGGGCCCAGCGGAGCGGTGCTTGAGATGAAGGGCCCAGCGGAGCGGTGCTTGAGACGGCGGGGCCCAGCGGAGCGGTGCGTGAGACGGCGGGGCCCAGCGGAGCGGTGCTTGAGATGAAGGGCCCAGCGGAGCGGTGCTTGAGATGAAGGGCCCAGCGGAGCGGTGCTTGAGATGAAGGGCCCAGCGGAGCGGTGCTTGAGACGGCGGGGCCCAGCGGAGCGGTGCTTGAGACGGCGGGGCCCAGCGGAGCGGTGCTTGAGATGAAGGGCCCAGCGGAGCGGTGCTTGAGATGAAGGGCCCAGCGGAGCGGTGCTTGAGACGGCGGGGCCCTGTTCAGCGGTGCTCTCCTGCACGGCGGGGCCCTGTTCAGCGGTGCTCTTCTGCACGGTGGGGCCCTGTTCAGCGGTGCTCCTCTCCACGGCGGGGCCCTGTTCAGCGGTGCTCTTCTGCACGGCAGGGCCCTGTTCAGCGGTGCTCTTCTGCTCGGCGGGGCCCTGTTCAGCGGTGCTCCTCTCCACGGCGGGGCCCTGTTCAGCGGTGCTCCTCTCCACGGCGGGGCCCTGTTCAGCGGTGCTCTTCTGCACGGCGGGGCCCTGTTCAGCGGTGCTCTTCTGCACGGCGGGGCCCTGTTCAGCGGTGCTCCTCTCCACGGCGGGCCCTGTTCAGCGGTGCTCTTCTGCACGGCGGGGCCCTGTTCAGCGGTGCTCTTCTGCACGGCGGGGCCCTGTTCAGCGGTGCTCCTCTCCACGGCGGGGCCCTGTTCAGCGGTGCTCTTCTGCACGGCGAGGCCCTGTTCAGCGGTGCTCGTCCAGTAGGTCAAGGGAGCCAGACCTGGCCTGGACTCCCTGCTCAGTCGCCCTCCGACCGTGCTGTTGCTGGACCCTTCGGTGACGGAGTCCTGGGCTCTTTGGTGTTCTCCCTAACACCCGGGATGGGGCTTGTGGGCTCCTCCTGCTCCGCGCTCCTGCTGGCTGACTTTTCCGCCCTGCTGCCCTTTCGCTTTAGATGGGGCTCTCGGGCCCTTGCCTCCCCTAGATGTTGTGGCTGGTGAAGTGGGCGAACTTTGCTCCTTGGGGGCAGCCGTGTCAGTCCTCTCACGGCGGCCCTTTAGCTTCCTGGTCTTCTTGCCTGGTGGGGGGCTGGCTGTCCCCTTCCTGCTGATTGAAGTGCCACTGCTGGCAAAGGGTGGGCTCCAGAACCCATGCACCACAGTGACACTCGAAGCTGGGCTGGTGGTGGCTGAGGTGCTCTTGGGACTCTTTGCAGATGGAGGGGGTGGGTCAGTGGAGGGAAAGAGGTCAAGATTAGCAAGGAAAACTTTCTTAGGACCAAGGTAAAAGGTAGGAGAAGTGGTGATGGAAGTGGAGGAAGAGGATGTGGTTGTAGGAGAGTCAGGTGTGCTGTCTTTGGGTGCAGGTGCTTGTGCTGTAGGCTGTCGTGAGGTGGATGGCTGTTGGGTGGGTGTCTGCCTGCGTTTGTGTGCCTTGGAAGAGGGGGTGACAGACACAGTGGGAGAGGACACAGGGGATGTGTAAATGGTAGTGGGGGTGGTGACTGCACGTGTGCGGACTGGACTGGAGGGTGTGCTGGTGATGGAAGCACTGGCTGATGGTGGTGTGCATGCAGGTGTGAGTGTAGACGTCACAGGGAGGGAGGAGGGAGACGAGGAGGAGGGGGACACAGAGGTGGTAGTGACTGTTGGAATGTCTGCATCTGGGTGTTGCTTGCGTGAATGCTTGTGGGTTCTGTGGTGCTTGTGTCTGGATGAGCTGCCCTTGGGTGTTGAGGTGTGTGCAGGCTGGTCTGATGGTGTGGATGGGATAGGCTGAGGAACAGGAGACAGAGACAGGCTGGAGGCAGTCAGAAGAGGGAGGCTGGAAACAGGGACAATGGCTGCCGTCAGTGCTGAGGCCAGAGCATTGAACGATCGTTGATGGGCAGCCTGACCCGAATGAATGCCCTCCAGGTAGGCATTGCTCCGATGCACCTCCCTTTCTACCCCATGGATGGCATTCAAAAGGGTAGTCTGCCCAACAATGATGGTCCGCAGGAGGTCAATGACAGGGGCTGAGGTGCCTGGGGCGAAGGAGACGCCCGCCTTCCTGGGCGAGCGGGCACGGAGCGTAGGCTGAGGGGCTGCTGGGAGGTCGGGGCTGGTGCGCTGGGTGGCAGCTGTACCTGTAGAGGCGGGGGGCCCGGATGTTGCCGCCACCGCTAGGGAGCTCCCATCCGAGGACGTGTCGCTGTCGCTGGTGTCACCACCGGTCCCCGTTGTGGTGCTCCCCTCACCCTCCGGATCACTGGTGCCCTCGGTGTCTGTTCCTGGTCCCACCGGGGCCTTGTGACTTGCAGCTCCCTCGTGCTCCGATGCCAATTCTCCTCCACCTGATGATGCTAATGCACAGATGCACAAGAAGATGAAGAAGAAGGGTGGGGGGAGAAAAACGAAGACCAGGTTGAGTGCATGCAATGTCAACACCGTTGGCGGAGAGGACAGGCACAGGAGCCTCATGCACTAAGCCGCGCATTCGGGGTACACTACTCAGTACTTCGGACTAGGACAACAGGTCTAGAGACGACAAAGGCGCACATGTGTGATGCTGGACCATCGATAGCTGTACTTGTCACCCTACAGAGGTGGGGTCCGGGAGCACAGGGCCATGCCTAAAGGAGAGGACTACACTACAGAAAGCGCCCTGGCCTAATGTCACCCCCAACCCTCCTCCCCCACCCAGACGCCTCCACTGCGCAGAGAGATAGCAGAATGTGCTGATACTCACCCCCTTGTGTCTGCTGTGATGTCCTCAAGCGCCCATCCAAATCAGGGTAGGCCACCGTCAGGATCCGGGACATCAGGGGGGTCAGGGTACGACTGGCACCCCTCCTAGGTTGGGAGGCCATCCCCAGCAGTGACTCGGCGGTCTTCCTGGTCCCGCGGCGGATGTCCTCCCACCTCTTGCGGCAGTGGGTGCCCCGTCTGACGTGGACCCCCAGGGCCCTGACTTCCTTGGCGATGGCACGCCAAATGTCCACTTTCTGATGGGCGCTGACCTATTTGACATGTACAGGGTGGGAAGGAAAAATCATCATTTTTCTGCATGTTAGATGCGATTGGCCCCCCCTCCCCAACCTTGCCATATGGCACATGCTCTCATCTGTCGTGCGTTGCACTCCTCATTCGCCCCCCACCCCACCAACTTAGCATCCACCCCACTCCACACAGGCATAGCCCATTCAATGTGCACCCAGTGTACTTACCTGTTGGTCTGGAGGACCGTAGAGTAACGCATACTGGGGGAGGACCCCATCCACAAGTTTCTCCAACTCCTCAGACGTGAAGGCAGGGGCCCTTTCCCTAGTCGCAGCAGCCATTGTCACTTCCAGACCGAGGTCACAGCAGCACTTGCAGTATAGGTCCTCTCCTGTGGATGATCAGGTCTCGAGTGATTAAGCAGATAGAAAATGGCGGTCACGCCCGCGGCGGTGCGTACCGCGGCAGTGCGTACCGCGACCGCCGCCGCACCTCGTCATTGGCTCCTGAAACCCATAGGCCTCAATGTTAGCCAATGCGGCTTCGTATAGCGGTCTTCGACTGCCTACCGCCACGGTGTGCCACGCCAGCGCATTGACCTCACATCCCATTGTCCCACTTCACAGGTCAGGCAGCCGCCATTTCAAGGGCCCACATGGCATTATTTGTACTGCATCACACAGGCCTAGGGCTTGCATTGCCACACATACACGCCTTTCAATACATAGATAATCGTGTGCTATGCATGCAGTGGTGAACGTACCTGTGATTTGCTTGACTCTGTGCGCCATGTTGTCCTTCCTAGGCACCGTCTGCTGGGACTTGCGAGGAGAAGGATGAATCCTCGCGTGTACCGACCGCTGGTGGACCTGTCGACAATGGAAGAACGCCACATCATACTACGATACCGACTTGACCGAGCCACTATACATGAACTGTGTGCCCAGCTGGAGCCAGCCCTGATGTCCCCCATCCGCCAACCCACAGGAATTCCCCCTCTAGTGCAGGTTCTGTCAGTCCTCCATTTTTTGGCAAGTGGCTCATTCCAGACAACAGTGGCCATGTCATCTGGAATGTCTCAGCCTATGTTTTCAAAAAACTTGTCTAGAGTGTTGTCTGCCCTGACGAAACACATGCGGCGCTACATTGTATTCCCTGAGGAGGTTGATTTGGCCACTGTGAAGGGTGATTTTTATGCCCTTGGACATATCCCCAACATAATTGGTGCCATTGATGGGACCCATGTGGCTTTAGTACCCCCAAAAGACGATGAGCAGGTGTACAGAAACAGGAAAAGTTACCATTCGATGAACGTCCAGGTGGTCTGTTTGGCTGACCAGTACATCTCCCATGTGAATGCCATGTTCCCTGGGTCAGTGCATGACGCGTATGTGATGCAAAATAGCAGCATCCCTTATGTGATGGAACAGCTACAGAGACAACGTGTGTGGCTAATTGGTGACTCTGGTTACCCCAACCTGCCTTGGCTATTGACCCCAGTGAGGAATCCCCAGACCAGGGCAGAGGAACGGTACAATGAGGCCCATGGGCGAACTAGGAGGATCATTGAAAGAACCTTTGGCCTCCTGAAGGCCAGGTTTCGGTGCCTGCATATGACAGGGGGATCCCTGATGTACTCACCAAAGAAGGTGTGCCAGATCATCGTGGCCTGCTGTATGCTTCACAATCTGGCATTGCGACGTCAGGTGCCCTTACTGCAGGAGGATGGTCCAGATGGTGGTGTTGAAGCAGCTGTGGAGCCTGCGGAGAGTGAAGAGGAGGAAGACGAAGAGGACGACCCAGGCAACAGGGACAGAGTTATCCAACAGTATTTTCAGTAGCACACAGGTAGGAATCACCCACGCCATTTAACATTTACTGAATGCCCCCTGCATCTTTACTTTGTGTATTTCCCCCCAGTTCTTTTAAACTGAAGTTTGCTTTTCCCTTCCCTTTTCAGTGCTGTATGACCCACTGCGTGACTTCTGCTTGGTTAGCCCATGGACTAATGCTTATTGACATCGGTATGTTGTCCACACATAAATTACACAACATTATTGATAAGTAATGTGTTATACATTTGTAAATAATACAGGCTGATTCCAGAATGATTTCTGTGCAATGAGTGATTTATTTTTAGTGCTATATATTGGTACATGATATTAAAACGGTGATGGGTGAGGGTGGAGTTATGTCCATGGCAGAGTCCAGTTCTCGGTCGCACAGGTGCATTGTCCATATGCCTGTGGAAGGATGGAGCAGGGGCAGTTCAAGGTTGGACAGGGTGACCCTGTGGGACAGTGGAGTGACATCCGGGGGGATATTAGGCTGGCGGGGGTCTTGGCATCCTACTCTGTCTTCCTTTGAGATCTCAGGTTCCTCTTGCGGGGTGGTTGTTCTTCAGCAGGAGGTGGGGTTCTGGTGGCCCGTCGTTCTGTGGGGGCCTCCTGACCACTAGCGCCGGCGGAGGTGGTAGGCTATTCCTGGCTAGTGACAGGGGCCCTTTGCGGTGCCACATGGTCCCGCAATGTGGTTTCTATCCGGTTGAGGGCCTGGACTATGGTCCCCATAGCGGTAGCGATGTTCTGGAGTTCATTGCTGAACCCCATGTACCGTTCCTCCTGCTGTGCCTGGATCTCGGTGAACCTGGCCAGTACCGTCGCCATCGTCTCCTGGGAGTGATGATATGCTCCCATGATGGTGGTGAGGGCCTCTTGGAGAGTCGGTTCCCTGGGCCTGTCCTCCCCCCCCTGTCGCACAGCAGCCCTCCCAGTTGCCCTGTTTCCCCGGGCCTCTGTCCCCTGGACGGTGTGCCCACTACCACTGCCCCCAGGTCCCTGTTGTTGTTGGGGTGTTGGGTCAGCCTGGGTGACCTGTAGTGGCGGACACACCGCTGATTGACGCGTCCGCGAGACAGAGGCATGGGCCTGCTGGGTGGGAGCTGTGCTGGTGTTCCCAGAGGGGTTTGGGTCTGCTGTGGCCTGTGTCTGTGTGTGGGGAACCGACTGTCCAGAGGTCCCCGATGGTCCGGGCTGGTCGTCAGGTTCTAGGTCGACAGAGCTGCTGTCCTCGCTGGGGGCCTGTTCTGGGGGTGGGATGGACAAATCTGGACCCTCCGTGGCGGTGTGTTGGCGTTCGTGCCCGGCAGGGGTAAAGGAGTATGGTTATTGTTTCTGTGTGTGCCATGGCGTGCATTTTGAGTGCCCTTGTCCCCCAGTGCTGGCATTCCCTTGTGGGAGGTGTTGTGAGGGTTTGGGGGGGGGGGTGTATGGGTATGTGCAATGGTCATACTTTGGTGGTGGCTGTCTATGGTTTGTGTTGGCATTCAGGGGTTGGTGTTGTTTAGGGTGGGTTGTGCTGGTGAGACATTGGCAGGGAGGTTGTGTGCTGGGGGGTTGAGATTGGGGGTGAGGGGGGGGGTTGGCATGCTGGTGGTTGGGGGGGGTGAAGTAGTTGAGATTCGACTTACCAGAGTCCATTCCTCTGTGTACTCCAGCGAGGCCATCAGGATGCAGGATGTTTACCACCTCTTGCTCCCATGCTGTGAATTGGGGTGGAGTGGGTGGGGGTCCGCCGCCAGTCTTCTGCACAGCGATGTTGTGCCTGGAGATCATCGAGCGCACCTTCCCCCGTAGGTCGTTCCATCGCTTTCTGATATCTTCCCGATTTCTGGGATGCTGTCCCACAGCGTTGACCCTGTCTACGATCCTTTGCCATAGCTCAGCCTTCCTTGCTATGGTGGTGTGCTGCACCTGTGTGCCGAAGAGCTGGGGCTCAACCCTCATGATTTCCTCCACCATGACCCGGAGTTCTTGGTCCGAAAACCTTGGGTGTCTTTGGGGTGCCATGGGGTGGTGTGGATGAGGTGTGGGGTGGTGTTTGTGGTGATGTGCGTGGTGATATGTGGTGATGTGTGCGTAGATGTGGTGTGGGTGATGAAGTTGGGTTCCTGTGTGTGTTGGGGTTTTCTATTGCTGTGCTCGCTCTCTCTATCTCTATCTCTCTCGCTCTCGCCTTCGCTCCGATTTCCAACTAGTGGGGGTTTGTGGGTGATGTGGGTGTGTGTTTTATAGTTGATTGGATGTGTGGGTGTGTTGTTTGTATGTGTCTCAGGTGTGCGTATTTCAAAATGTCCAATGTGGCAGTGTTTTGGAGCTGGGTGTGTATTTTGACCGCGGCGGTGTGTACCGCCAATGGAATACCGCGGTTGAAAGACCGCCGCGTGGATTCGTGGGTCAGAATGGCATGGGCGTGTTTGTGTTGGCGTGACGGTGGAGGTTTGGTCATCTCCAGTTTTCCGCGGCCCGCTGATGTGGCGGCCTTCCTTGGATGTCGGATTTTTGGCGGTTTCACAGTTGGTGGTCAGAATGACCGTGGCGGTTTACCGCGGCCGCGGCGGTAGAATGGCGGACTTCTGACCGGCGGTACGGGCCTTTTACCGCCGAGGTCAGAATGACCCCCATTGTGTCAATCAAGTACATCCTACATGGCTACCACTAAGCCAACAATTACAGTTCAAGCCGTTCTGTGTCGCTCATAATGTATGTCACATACCAAGCCAACAATGTTACTTCAGGATCTGTTGTCCAAATTCTGCCCAGCTCTGTGACATGGGTCAATTTAAACATTCCAAAACGCCCCTCTTTCAAAAAGAAACAGATTGGAGACAAACAATCTCTTGTACAGTTGATCTGTGGAATTAATTCACACAGCATATCCAAACAAACAAGGGTTATTCACAGTGCTTAATTTGTAAATAAAAAGGTACTGGAGCTTAAAGCCCTCCTCTCAAACACGTGGCTGCTGCAATTAAAGGTGCGAGCATGGAATACTGAGGCAGCGTAATCCTGAAGCCATCTCGGACCTTGTCAATCCATTTAAACCACTCCCTGCCCCTTCAGCTCACTCTTGCAGCTTTCTGCTTTCTCCCTTTGTGACGCTTTTTCGGTTTTCTCTTCCTCCGTCTTTCCCAAACGTGTGTTTTGCTCGCAGTAAATGCTTGAGGCGGAAGACTTAGGGCCAGATGTAGCAACTTTGCAAATTGCGACTTGCAATTTGCGAGTCCGAGCGACTCGCAAATTGCAACTCGCAATTTGCAATGCAGAACGGTGTCTCAGACACCGTCTGCAAGTCGCTCTGGGGTCGCAAAGACCCACCTCATTAATATTAATGAGGTGGGTCGCAAATTGCGGCCCCATAGCGACTATGGGCACTCACGGATATGGAGGCCTGCTGTAGTCAGCAGACCTCCATGTCCGTGACTGCTTTTAAATAAATCAGTTTTTTTTTTTTCAAGTGTAGCCCGTTTTCCTTAAAGGAAAACGAGCTGCACTTAAAAAAAAAAACGAAACCTTTTGTTTGTGAATTTTTTCAGGGCAGGTAGTGGTCCCTTGGACCACTACCTGCCCTGAAAAAATAATTTGGGGTCCAGTCACAAAGGGGAAGGGGTCCCATGGGGACCCCTTCCCGTTTGCGAGTGGGTTACCATCCACTTCAAGTGGATGGTAACTGCGACTCCATTTGCATACCACTCCGAACACCCCTTCCTATTTGCGACTCTGAAATGCATTTTGCGAGTCGGTCCCGACAAAATGCATCAACAACTAAAACAGAATACATAGACACAGACTTAGGTATCAAACAGACACAAAGACAAGCAAACAGAAACAGCAGGCATGGAGAAATGTAAACACATAATAATCAATAAGACGAAACTAGCATGTGGACAGGTATTAGATTAGGAGGGGAAGGGAAAGAGGAGACAGGGATGCCAACAAAAGGACAGGACACAAATCCGGGAGCAGAAAAAGTAGCACCATAATATGCCCACAAAATTGGGGCTCTTTTAACTATTCCACCTCATATGGCCTAACTGCTTTTTTTTATATAGTTCAGGTAAAATCTTCACTAACATTTTGCTGCACTGCCTTATGACTGGGCTACCAGAAATAAGGTAATAGTAAATAATTGTACTTACAGCCGATGGTTCTACCTAGATAGAGGGTACCCAGGAAATACTAACCTCCTAATAGAGACGTCATGCTGTGAGTACCTCAGCATGTCTGTCAGTAAGCCCAGCTTCAACAGCCTCTCTGCTCCTAGTCATCCTTGCTGGTGCCTGATAACTGAATCCATAACAAGCCTTCTCTCCCTTTGTTCTTCTTGTCCTCTCTGCCTCTTATTTACACGCCCTCCCCACTTCTCACTCTAAGGTTCTGGACATCCAGTTAGCTGCAATGCAAACACTGATATCTCACCCAGTTTCCCTCAACCTCCCTTCCTATACATTACCTACCCTGCTCCCTTCAAGGTTTACTCACCAGTGTGTTTTTATAAGCATATCTTGCATATGTCTTTCACTAGTTCTGTGTAAAGCGCTATAATAATCACTGGTGCAGCAGCACTATAGAAAATAAATCATTAAAATAATTCCTGCCTAAACATGGGCCAAGAAGCAACCCATATGGAGTCATAATACATTTTAAACAAACATCAGAATGGGTATATTAGACCTGTCAGCCTTAGGGTCATCTCCCCCCAAACCTTTTGCCTTCACACCTCTAATTATTTGCTGATCTCATTTTTGCTTGCCTTCCGACTCTTCACACTTTGCCACTGCTAACCACTGCTAAAGTGCTTGTGCTCTCTCCTTAAAAACGATGCAATTGGTTTATACCCAAATGTCACATTTAATTTACCTGTAAATCACCAGTACGGTGGTACCACATGTACCCGGGGCCTGTAAATTAAATGCTACTGGTGGGCCTACACCACTGATTATGTCACCCACTTAAGTAGCCCTTCTAAACATATCTCAGGGAGGTCTGCCATTGCAGCTTGTGTTTCCAGTTTGTAAACTGCTATTTCTACCTGGTAAAGTAAATATTTGCCCCGGCCCAAACATTCCTTATAAATACATATGTCACCCATAGGTTAGGCCCTGAACATCCCACAGGGCAGGGTGTAGTGTATTTAAAAAGTAGGACATGCACTTTTAAGTTTTACATGTCCTGGTAGTAAAAAATTCCTAAATTCATTTTGCACTACTGCAAGGCCTACCTCTCCTACAGGATAACATTAGAGTTACCTTGATATGTTCAGCTGTAACTTCAATTAGTATCAGAAGAAAGGTTGAGTTTGGTGTCTAAAGAATTGTAATTAAAAGCCCTCTTTAATGGTGAGGTCAGATTTCTATGTACAATTCTGAAAATGCTACTTTTAAAAAAATAGCATTTTCTTATCCCAAACATTTGGTGTCTGCTGCATGTATCCTGGGTCACATTTCCATGTGTAGTTGGTCTTTGTGTATCGCTCCCAGGCAGTGAGACAAAGAGAACCTAGGTGTTGGCAGGATGGTCCACTTTGAGTTAAAAAGGGGAGGAGCTGTCACCTACCACACTTGGACATCATAAAGGCCCTGCCTGGGTACTCTCACAGAGGGTTTGACACCAGACTATTTTGACCCCAGACAATCTAGGGCCACAGCAGGAAGGCAGGAAATTCCAAGCACCTCTGAGGGGTGGATTCTAGTGGAAGATTCTCCCACTTGAAAGTGGACACAAGGGTTAAATAATGGACCTCAGACACCAACTCTTCAGTACAGTTCTGGACCTCAGGACTCTGCCGGGAAGAAGGGCTCTTGTGCTGCTAAAAGGACTGCGACTCTGCTTTACTGTTGCTCTGAAGGACTGTTGCCCTGCTGTGCTGCCCTTCTGCCCCTAGCCAGGATGAGAAAGACTGGACCTGCATCTTTAAACTCAGGGCCCGGCGTGATTCCAAGGGTTAGTTGACTGGCGCCTGATCAGAAGACTCAGGGACATAACAGGCTTCCCACAATCTTGACACCACACCTGGACTCTGCCATCTGTGAGTCCTACCCTGCCAAGTGGTGGCACCCCAGTCCTGCACCCTTGGATATGGGCCTGAAGGTGCTTTGCCAACCCATCTGTGGACCCAGAAGAATCAACACATCTCCTATACAGACCTGTGCAGAATGGAAACATCACCTCTGCTGTGTGAATGTTCCAGACACAAAGACTTCGTATCACCCTCGCAGCTTGCAGACTCATCTGAACCATGCATCCCCGACACAGGCCCTCGCACCACAAGCCTCTTGTCGATGACACCGTTAACAACGCAGGACTCCGCATTGCAAGCCCTGCAGCTTCTTTGGAACCGGCCGGAGTGCGAAGCATCACTAACAGAGTACTTTGCAACGACGAAGGACCTGGCATCACAGCCTCACAGCTCCTCAGAGCCAACTCTGCGCATTGCATCTCCAACACCGACTTTGCATCACCTCAGCTGCATGATGTAGCCTTGATGCGGGACTCTGCAACTCTTCGCAACCAGAATTTAAGGTAATTTCGTCCAGCAGGCCTACATGGGTGCCTGTAGCTGGCCTGAACTCCATTGCGGTTGGCCTGAACTTGTGACTTTATACCGGTCTAGAGCAACCAGTTATCCACAGTTGGAGTTCGTGCTTTTTGTAACTATTTTTACTAAAACCTTCAAATTGCAAATCTCTAGTTCTACTGTTTGGATTTTTGTCATTTTAGTCTTAAATTATTTCTTACATTTTCCTCTATTTTTTTAATTGGTATGGGGTTTTTCTTGTGCTGTGTATTCACTTTATTACTGTTTGAAATGCTCCATAAAAAACTTACACATTGTCAAGCCTGAGTGCTCTGTGCCAAGCTACCAGAGGGTTGAGTACATGTTTAGTTGGGGTTTGCTGGTGACTTTACTCCGACAAGGATTGTGGTTGCTGTTCAAGTAGGGTTTCACCCCCGCTAAATCAGAAATACAATTTCCTACAGTATAAATGCCTTGTTGACATCATCGCTGCCTCTGATGGAATCCACAGATAGTGGCCTAGCATCATTTACCAAAACTGAAACTTGATCCCACAGTGCTGGGGCGCTTAAAGACAGGTCAATTAGCATAAAAAATCCCAATTGCAGATAATCTGCAGCAAGGATGCTCTTTAGCCCTTTTTTGATTTAATATGTGCATTTGTCCAGCCTTCCAGTACATCTTTTGTCAGCAGGTGCACTGCTCCCTAAAATTGAAGGAATCCTTCAACCACTTTTGCTATATACAGATCATTGTGTCCAATTTTCTCACACCCCTATCGAGCTACATAAACACATCACCACTTTGGTTAGCGTTACTGCATTTATCTGTCTAATAATCTAAATAGGATATGATTATGAGATTAGGAACCATCCCCTTCAGAAATAGGTTTGACCTAAATAGACATGCAAAGCCTGACTATACCATACTTTACATTGAAATCGTATCACATACACAGCACGGCTCAACAGTGCTCATAATGAGATTATTTTCTGGAGAAGGTTCATTAGCAACCTTCTATGGGGGAGATGATATAGGCAATAATTTCATAAGATATGGCAGGAGTGTGAGAGATTCAAGGACAATTTTTGCCATTTGCCTTTATACACAGCAAAAAGGTACCACATTTGCAGTTATTTTCCGTGAACTTGGCATTTGCAGTCTAATAAAGTAGGCCTATCAATGCAATTGTAAGTCTGAGACTTAAAACCTGCTTTTTGAATAAGCCCTCATTGTTCTAGCTGGCACCCTTGGAAAATATGGTTCCATGAAAAACATTACTGTTTTTTGTGATGACTGATTATGCATGGAGCTTAAGCGCAATTGTACTGTTGTAATACACATTGAGGCATCTAATTGTGCTGGCAATGCCTTCATCTGAAAGTGATGTTAAAAATAGAAGGTGAGATCAACATTGCGGCTATAATGGGGGAATTCAAGAGCATATCTAGGATCTTGACCTACCGTGTCTATTGTGACATATCGGAAATCTAATCAAAAATATGTGTAGGCCAGATAAGCAGAAGCGTGGGCCTTAGCAGCCACTTTGAACAAGGGAGATGGAGAGCGACATACTGATCCACAAAACCAACAGTGAGAGGGACCAGCCCAATACGAAATTTAATTCAAAGGAAAATGATGTGCTTTTAACACCACATGGCAGACACCTGGGGAAGCGCTCTACAATTACAGAACTGTATTTTGATTGACAGCTGGGCTGCTACTAAGCCTAATTACTAAAGTGGGAGGATTCTCATCCTTTCTTTAGGGCACTTGAAACAGCGTTGCTTATAAATCACATAAGGAATTCACCAGGCACTTTTGAAAAAAGGTGCATGTAAGATAGCATTCCTGAAGTGTGAAGGTGGACACTCACACCCACTATAGCCTATCCCTAAAGTATTCCGCGATATACTGGTGTAGATGGAAAATCCATCCTAGAACAGAAGACCCTCAAAGAGTGTTGGTGTACCTGACAGCAAAAATTCTCATTAGGACAAGAGGCTACAGGACAAAATAGCATCAATAAAAAACTGATGGTGCGACCCCTCTCACCAAAGAAGACGCTTATCCAATGTAAAGGTGCTTATCAGGTCTACACACAAGATTATTTAAACTTTCACCTGAAAGATGTAAAGCCTAAAGTGAGAAATGTCCATGGGTACAGCAGGTATATAAAAGATGTCCAGGCAATAGGGGACTGGATAGCCACGAATAAAGATGATAATAAGATATCACCACACTCAGCCCCTCATTACGAGTCTGGCAATCCTAGGACCACCAGACTTGCAGTGGCGGTCGACCTCAACCAATGCAGTGGTCCAGCCTCCACATTACGACCATGGTGAAAGCGCCACGGTCGGACCACCGGCACCACCACTTTTTCGACCGCCTGGCAGTGCCAGTGGTCTTAATCCTCCAGGACAGTGCTACAAGAAGCGCTGCCCTGGGGATTATGAGCCCCCTCTCCACCAGCTTTTACATGCCGACCCAGCGGGAAACCCTTAATTGCCCTCACAGTCAGGTCACTGCATTGGCAGTTTTCTGACCGCACAGCTTCGGCAGACGGGTTTTTCCATCGCCAAAGTTGGAATGAGGGCCTGAGTCATAAAATGGAAGTGTCTCAATGTACCTATCCCCTTTTGGAAGAAGAAGTGAAATATGTGCCTCTCTAGAAGAGGACCGGATATTGGGAGATTCTGTGCCGACGTATTCAGGGCTATCTTCCAAGAAGACTAAGATTACATAATTCTGAACACCCCAAAAGCAAAGAGTAAGTGCCTCAAAAGACTTCCTTTTGGCCTGATACTGCAACATTGTGCTAAAATTATGATCCTTCCAAATGAAGGACAAGATGATCAGAGAGGCAAGGAAAACCAGAGATTTTATTTTTAAGGGTAGCTCCCTTATCCTATATCAAAGTCTCTCTCACTGCACCCTGAACAAAAAGAGAGCAACAGAACATTGATACCTGTCATGAAAGAGCTTTGATAAAGGCAAATTCTACACAGGTGGACTTTCCCGTTTGCACTCAGGTTTCAAATAAACTCAAAATCAGTTACCCCGCAAACAAAAAAGGAAGGGCAAAAAGCACTAGGGTTTTCGGAATAACCCCAAAAAGCCCACAGAGATGCAACGAGGCAAGGGAGGGATAGGAGAAACTGTAACCAGCAAGGAAAACCCTAGGGAAAACCCGAATATGAAAATCAGCAGGACAGCAGAGACTAGACCAAGGTTCTACATGAAATGAGAACTTAGAGCCTCATTACAAGTTTGGTGGTCATGAGACCGCCAAACTCACAGTGGCGATCAGACTGCCACAGCGGTGGAGGTCCAACCACCAAATTACAACTTTGGCAGGCGTACTCACCTAAATACCGATGTCCCCACCAGGATCATAGATTCCGACGGCGTATCGGTGGTTGGGCCTGTAATCAGCCATGGAGGTGCTGAGCTCAGCACCGCCTGGCTGAATACAGCCCCACTTTCCGCCAGCTTTTTCATGGTGGGTTCCCCGCTATGGAAAGGCTGGTGGACCACGGGGGCTGCACTGCCCATGAGGGCCCCCCTGCCCAGTATCGTCGGAATGCACACTGTCGGCTGGAGTGTTAGGGAGCGGAGGCCAATACGTAACACTGTTCCTGCCGGGCAGTCCGACAGGAACACGTATTGCCATGTTCCCACTTGTCAGCCCGGCGAGAACATTGTTATACGCTCGGGGGGAACGTCATCGCCATGGTGGTTGTGTCCTCCACATGAGTTTGGCGGTCTCGCAGTGGGACCACCAAACTTGTGATGAAGCTGTTATTTTTTTCATTTGACATGTATGTATGCGTTCTGCTGGTGAATGAAAACAATACTGAATCAAAAATATTGTGTGACGATTACTATGTTAAAAATATTGTCACTAGAAAAATATTGAGTAACAAAATGTTAAAAGAAATAATGTTTTTAATGTATATATTGTTTGTAAAAATATCATTGTACACATCAATGGGTAATTTAAAATCAAATTAAAGAATTATAGAATATAGAATTATACAGTGTTTTAATTATTGTATTACATATTAGTTATTACATTAATTTTAGGTGTAATATTATTAACAGAATTGGTTTATTTTTGTAAGTAAAGTTTGTTTTATAATGTGCAAATATTTTTTTACGTTAAATTAGTAACTAATTATTTAGTAGCCGTTTGATGATTTTGGAGGGGAATAGGGTGAAAAGTTTTTAAAGCTAAAGTTTTTTATTTTTTATTCATCTTTTATGTTATTTAAATACTTAGTTGGTGATTAAATATGTAAACTGTTTGATTAATTGCTCTTTTAATTATTTACCTGTATTTTGTGATTTTTAATCTATATTTCTTTCAGTACGATTAAATCATTAATTTACATTACAGTTGTGGATTGTTAGGTGTTTAGGAGAATAGCTTGAGAAGTTATTTAAATAAGATTTTTTTGTATTTTAACAAAATATTTAATTGGTAATTAATTGTGTTAAATTGTTCATTGATTATGTATAATGTAACTATCTTGCTTTTCTTAAATTAATTGATTGAATATATTTTGGAAAATGTATTTCATATTTAGTATTGGTTTTAATTGTATTTGTTTTATTTAAATAATATTTAATATTATTATTGTTTTATTGAAAATGTATTATAAGTTTTTGTTGGGTTTTGTGTTTATTAGGTAGTAGGAATAGGACAGCATTTTTTTAATGTACTTATTAGTTTTGTTACATTATGGTTCTATTATTCATTGTTTTACCACTTAATTGTATTTATTTATATTGTATATATTTTTATATTTAATGACATTATGTTGTTAGACATTTAAATGCTTGTTTAAAAAAGATTAGGATTTCGAATGGCATACACATCCCTACCTAAATCCAGCACCTTCCATGTTTTGCTTACATTGGAAGGGAACCAGTAAATTAAATCCCCTCCACAGTCCAGCACTTTCCTAACTGTTGCTCATATTGGAGTAGAAATAGTAAATCTAACCCCTCCAAAGTACAACACATTCCCTACTGCTCATTAGATTGGAATTTGAAATCTAACCCATCGAAAGAACAACGTGTTCCCCAATTTCTGCTTACATATGGAGTGGAAACAGTAAATTAAACCCCTTTAAAGTCCAACACTTTCCCTATTGTTGATTAGATTGGAGTGGGCAACAGGAACTGGAATCTCTCCAAAGTTTAACACTTTCCCTGCTGTTGCTCTGAATGGAATGGGAATAGTAAATGTAACCCCTTCTAAGTCCAACACTTTTACATTCTGTTGCTCAGTTTGGAGTGGGAATAGTAAACCTAACCTTCCAAAATTCAAAACATAGAGGAAGAAAAACGAACACACCTGAAACAGATCCCCCATTGTCAATCTGGGAGTCCCAAAGTAACCTCACAATTGCAGTTCTATGTTGATGTAATACTAGGTTTAAACACAGACCGTTCATTAGCCTAGGCATGTCATTTAAAAAGCACCAAATTTGAACCAATCAGAGATAATTGGCCTCATGACCACACCCTATAAGATCATCATCCTTCCGGTTTAGTTAAGCACTAGTGTGAATTGTTATCAGTATTATTAGGTGAACCCTTTAAGGGGAGACGGGTGGGTTGCATGTGAATCTCTGAAAGATACCAATTTTCTAGAGCTACTATTACAGGTAAGTTTTTATTTCTCCAAAGCTGTATCTTTCATAGACTGACATGCTTGAATCAAAGTAGCAAGTACTATTATAAAATAATTGTCATTCATGTTGAAGGTGAGAAGCAATTTAAAGAAGGCTCACCTTATTGAAATTAATGGAGCAGAACTGCCTGTCCAACCATAGCATCTGTTTGTGCTGTCGACTTAAGGCAATAATGTAGAGAGAATGTGTATGTGTTCTTTCAGGTTGCTGCATGACAAAGTCCGGCATTGATACTCTAGTGAAAAAGCTGTCAAATTTGACACATTTCTGGTTGATGACCTCTGAGATTCTTGCCTGTAAAGGGTAACCAGCCTGTAAAGGATAACCAGCCTTATTGTGACAATATATAATGGCAGTAGGCACTCAGGGCCTCATTATGAGTTTGGCGGGCGGCCTTTGGGTTGGAAGACCGCCACTGCAGTCTTTCGCCCTGCTGGCCCTATTATGAGTTTCCCAATGGACCAGCAGGGGGAAAGAGCATTTGAGCCCGCTGGCCCAGTGAGAAACTCATCACAACATTGTTTACAAGCCAGCGGCAATGTTGAGGTGCGTCAGGTGTAAATCAGGCAGTGAAAAGCACGACGGGGCTGTCCATGGGGGTCCCTGCACTGCCCATGCCAAGTCCATGGGCAGTGCAGAGGCCCACATGGAGCCCCAGGCACCCCGTCTGTGCAAGCCTTTGCATGGCGGTGGAACCGCCATGCAAAAGCTGGCAGACACAGGAGTCATAATCCCCAGGGCAGCTCAGATTGATGGCGGTCAGACCTCCACATTACGACCATGGCGAAAGTGCCACAGTCAGACTGCCAGCACCGCCACTTTTAGGCAGGCCGGTGGCCTGGCTGTGCCAGTGGTCTGACTGTGGTGCTTTTGCCATGGTCGTAATGTGGAGGTTGGACCACCATCAATCTGAGCTGAAGAAGTTATTTCCCCCTCATGTAAATTGGCCTTTGCATCAGATCTTCTGTAGCATGATTAGGTACAGTGCAATATCAGACCACGTTTGCCTATCGTAGCAAGCTAAAAGTGCTAAGGCATTAGATGCTCTTATATTAGTGGCTACCATTGCAGAGGGCCTTATCTAGTCTTCCACCTTCCCTGCCCGGAGGAACAGAACAAGGTGTCATTGGCATGCACAATCTTCTCTGTGCCTCTTGCATTATTACCAGATCTGTCCGAGGATGGCCATTAAGGCCGATCGGATTAAAATCAAGAACTTTATATGTTTTCTCCATTCTCAGAAGCATAGCTGCTACTATCGCTGGATTCTTCATGATTTTGAAACCCTCGGACCATATGTACTCTATCATAAGGATTGCTCTTTTTCTTTTTCATTTTAGAATAATGTTATTACATTTTCATAAAAAAACAATACAATGTAAGCAATTGCCTGGCATACTGGGAAACGATAACAAAGGCAGGGTATGCATACATGAGATATGATGTATAATCAAAGGCAATAATGGTGATTAAAAGGGCAAAGATATGGATAGACCCCAGTTAATGTCTAGTTTCTAAAAGGACAGACAAAAGAACAAACCAAGCGTTAGAAAAGAGAGAGAAAGAAGAGGGAAATAAGAGAAAACAGCAGGTGAGAGGATCAGGGAGGGAGAGGGGTATGGAGGGAATAGGAGGAGAGGGGAGGAGTTGATGGTTATGGGGGAAAGGGTAAAGGAGAAGGGGTATGGGATAGAGGATGGGCTTCCAAGATATTTGAAAGTGGTGTCCGTGAAAGTTGTGTTATGGATGTGTTACAGAAGGAAGTGGGAGAGTTTTGGGTATGATGGGATTTAGCATATATTGGAGGTGGGCAGACAGTATGGTGGCATGAGATCATAAGCATAAGAGGCCAGCCTTGCCCATATTTTTGTTTCCTCTCTGAGGCCAGTTGCATAAAGGTGTTTAGGGGGTTGTCTGCAGCTCTGGTAACCTGAGTGCACGCCCATCCTTGTAGGAATTGATAGTTTGGATAGATCCTTCTATTGAGCTGCTATGGAATTGACACCTATCACTGCTAGGATATCCAAGAGTAGGAATTCCTCTTTATTTAGTGCCTGGGTGAATTCAGGGGAATAAGAGCTTATGGTAATAGAGGTGAGGTCAGAAAACCATTTAGTGTGCAAAATCTGTGATATGGTTGTGCTGACCTTATTCCAAAACTAACTAGGGAATGGACAGTTGAGGAGCATGTGCTGGGGATCACCTGGAACTTTCCTGCAGGTCCAACAGAGAGCAGTGTCATGGAGTCCAAGTTTGAAAAGTTTGGAGGGGGCAAGTGAGACATGTAAGCAGTCCACACTCTGCATCATGCCAAGGAGGGGGTGATCTTGTTGGCTGTTAGGTTAGCCAGGATGGAATGCCAGTTTAGCTTAGTAGGGAGGTGGGCATAAAAGTTACTTAGAAGTGTCTCCCAATTCTCCTGGATTGGATTTGTCAGGGTGAAGAGATGGGAGATGTAAGAGCATAGATTTCGGATGTTACGTGCCCATTCAAAGCCATTTTTAAATGTAGGGATAGAAGGTCTTTTGTTTTAGTTGGCTTGCGTCTAGGTGACCTTGAGTTTCAGAAACTTATAAAAGTCTATGTTTTCTAAGTTAAATGTATTTTTTATGTGGGAGAAGGGTAGAGGATTCAAGGGAGTTCCCAGATGTTCGATGTAAAGGATACCCTTCTGAGCAAAATATTGGAAGCACACTGTTTTCCCATCTTTTTGAGATTGTCACTGTGCCATAATGAGGCTCAGGGGGAGTATTTCATTTTATTTGTAAGTTTATTATCGACTTTCCGGAGGACCTGGGAGGATCCACCAAGGGTAAGAGAGGATTGTTTACAACTAACTAGTATGGCAGTAAGGGAAGGTGGTAAAACAAGTTTTCTTTTCTATTGGAAGCCAGGTTCATGGGAAGCTGGGTTTGGGTTAAACCAGAAGTGGCCTTGTCTCGCCAAATTTTTACCTTCTATAATCCAGGAGTTTTAAAGCCTCCTTCTGACAGCGATTCTTAGATTTTAGGATCTCCATGAACACTTGTGAATTAGGTGGTCAATTGTAGTGAAGAAGGTGGCCACTAGGGGGATAAGAGAGATGCTTTTAGAAAATGGATGGGTGGGGAAGTCATCATCTTGATAATTTCAATTTGGCCCCTCCAAGTAATTTATCATTCTCGCCCATTGTTTTAAGAGGTCTTCAATCTTAGATAAGATGACGTTTTCATTATGATCAAACAACTCTTTCAGGGCTCTACTAAACTATATCCCTAAGTGTTTTATTATTTTTTCCCATTTAAGATCAGCACTCCCTATTATAGAACTGCTACAGAGAATGTTGAGGGGAAGAATTTCTGTTATCTCTTTACAAAGGGTGTAGCCAGAAACTTTAGCATAATAATTATTTGTGGGTATTATGTTGAGGATTGCAAAATTTGGCTGATTCATGAACATTTAAATATCATTTATGAAAGCTGCTGTTCTTCGTGGGCTGCAGAATGTTGTAATGTTGATGAGAAGATGTTAGAAACCTAGTAGAAACAGTAGTAGGCTTGTGCCTCTGTACAGATTAAAGCTGTTTGATAGCTCCCCATTAATATTCATTTTAGCTTTGGGATCCTTGTATAAAGCATCTTGGTGAATTTTTGGGCCAAGGTTGAAAGCCGTAAGTGCTATCTGAAGAAAAGGCCAGAAGACTTTGTCAAAGGACTTTTCTGAGTCAAGAGGAATGGCGCATGGTGGTTGTGTGAATGTGTGTGCCTTTTCAATAGTGTGACTAAATAGTCTAATACTATCTGCACTAACTCTACCTCTGGTTAACCCTGTTTGGGAGTAGTGTATAATTGTTTTGAGGACAAGCTCCAATCTAGGGGTCAGAATCTTAGCATACATTTCCAGTCCATATTGATATGTGAAATTGGATGGTAGTTTTTATGATTTGAGGGATCTTTCCTGTCTTTTGGGATAACAATTATGGTAGCCTACGATGCTCCCACTCCTGAGTTAGCAGAGTGGGAGAAAAGGTCTTTTGAGTGGGTGAATTGGAAATTAGTGATAAAGGGTGGCCTAGAAGCCACTGAGTCCAGGGGGGGTGACCAAGTCTGAGTGATTTTATGACTTTCTCAATTTCTGATATAGAAATGGGTTAATTTAGAGTATCTTTTATTGTATCGTCTATTTTCGTAAAGAGGTATTGCGGGAAAACTTTTTATGTGCTGTGATTATTTTTAGAGTAAAGGTTCTGATAGAATTGTCTGAATGAATAGAGAATGTACTCTTTCCTGGTGAAGGGAACTCCTTGATTGTTGATTGTCGAGGTTATTTTCCGTCTGTGATACCTTTGTTTGAGGAACAATGCAAGTATTGTCCCAACTTTATTGCAGCCACAGATTGTCATACCTTTGTTTCTATTATTGATGAGATGTGCTTTGTTACTTATAGGTTTATTGAATTAGTATTTCAGTTTTGTCAAATGGTTTACCTGCGATCTGTCAGGGTTTTATGTTATGTCCTCTCAAGGGATTTGATCTTAATTTCTAGGGCGTATATTTATATACTATCCTGCTTGTTATACCTGGACATGAGTTTAATCATATGTCCATGTATAGTAGCTTTAAGGGAATCCCAAATTATCTGGGTTTTGGAGCATGAGTTACTGTTAATGTTGAAATATTACTTTATTTTTAGCTTAATCATTTCCCTAAGTGTAGGCTCTTTGGTGAGAAGACTGTTCATTCTCCAAGATCTTGATTAGAGGATCAACTGGGTAATGTCACAGGGGGTTGAGATGTATGCATGATCAGATCTAAGTATTGGTTCAATGGAGGGATTGGAAGTGTTAGGAACATGTGATTTGTCCATTAATCTGCACTCCATGCGAGAAAATGAATGGTGAGGTTGGGAGAAGACGGTGTAATCCTTGCTTGTGGGATTAGTCAGCATCCATATGTCTCTCCGTCTGTGGATCTTGCACAGGTTGAACATTTGTTTATGAAGTTTGTTAGGTCTCAAGTAGCAGTTGGAAAGTCTATCAAGGATTCCGACCCATGGAAGGTTAATGCCACCTGCTACAATTAATCTAAATCCAACAGGAATGGATGAATTTTTTTAATTCAGTTAGGTCTAAAGTCAGGATGGTCATTATTAGTGCCGCATATATTTATGACATAAAGTTCTGTACAATCTTTTTGCATTCTGGTTATGAACCATCTGTCTTCTGAGTCCATATCAGAGGGATGGAGACTGAAGGTTTTTAAAACAAAAGTGATGACTTTGGTTTTTTAAATGGCTGGGGGTACATGTCAGGTCACTCAACCAGCTTATGCTTAGTAGTATTGCACTTTATTTACCTGCAGAAGTACAATGTCTCTTTTTAGTTTGTGGAGGTAGTCTATGATTTGTTTGGAGTTTAGTAGGGTGGTTTAATCCCTTCACATTGATGGAAAGGACATTTAAGTTATGCATTTGGGGAGGGTGATAGTGGTGTATGTATTGAGTCCAGTGAGCAAGGCTGTCAGAATTAGAGGTAGAGATGTCTGCCCAGTGGAATAGAGTTAGAAGTGGAGGAGAGAGGCTACAACTGTAACCCTGGATGAGAGGGTTAATGGGGCAAGGAAGGTTAAGGGAGAGAGGGGTGAGGTTGAGAGCGAGAAGAGGGAGAATGCAACAAAAATAAAAACCCATTTTAAAGACAATAAAAGCCTACCCTAACTGTAGGAGAGTAGCCTCTTTCTAGCATCTGTGTGTGTGAGGGAACCCCTGCACTAGCAGAGGTGCTCCCATAAACTACAGTACCATTCCCCTGGACTTCGTAAGTGTGGGGGCTCCATTTTATGTACCTATTGGACATAGGTCACTACCTATGTCCATCTACCTAATGGTAACTCCGAACCGAGGCATGTTTGGTATCAAACATGTCAGAATCATACCCCAATACTGTTGCAAGTATTGGAAGCATGATTCCATGCACTCTGGAGGGTCTTTAGAGGAACCCCAGCATTGCTACCACAAGTCTTACAGGGTTTTCTGGGCAGCCCAAGATGCTGCCACCCCACAGACAGGTTTCTGCCCTCCTGCTGCTTGATCTGATCAAGCCCAGGAAGGCAGAACAAAGGATTTCCTTTGGGAGAGGGAGGTAACACCCTCCCCCTTTGGAAATAGGTGTGACTGGCTTGGGGGGGTAGCCTCCCCGAGCCACTGGTATGCTTTGCCATGGATCTCCCCTCATCTTGAGCTACGTCAATACTGCATCACTGGTGTCCAACTTTGGTGGAGGTAAGACCTTGCCTTCCCACGCAGGACAGTACCCCCATGTACCACGAATCTTGCAGCTGCCAAGACTTGTTTGCATCTCCTCCAAGGAATCTTCAGGCGACGTGTAGCTCCAGTCCCCAGCACTCATTCTTGAGATGCACAGCCCTCTGTGTGGTTCTCCTGCGGCGTGGGATCTCTCTCTGTAGTGCTGCATGGACTCCTTTTGCGACTGCTGTGTCCCCATCCTATGGGACCCCTGTGGGTGCTGTTTCCTTTCTTGTGGGTTATCTGTGTCACTGAGGGTCCCTCTGACTCCCCGTTCTGGTTTGAGTCCTCCTGGGCCTTGCTGGTCCCCGGCAGCACCACTTTCCCACTAAACAAGGCTTGTTGGTGGAACTCCTGCACCGACACCCATCTGCAATCTTCATTCCAGTGTATGATATCTTCTGCATCCTTCAGAAACTCTTCTCCGGCTCCAGGGCTGCAGTGCTGACCTGATCTTCATCACCGTCGACCAACTCCTGCAAGTACAGCTGGGTGGGTAGTAGCTCCAACTCTTCCTGAACTCCACTGTGACTCTTGGACTTGGTCCCCTCTCTCCACAGGTCTTCCTCTCTAGGAATCAACTGCTGGTCTCTTGCAGTCATGTCTGGGTGTCTTCTTTTTCTTCCTTTTGGATGGTTTGGGGAAATTCCAGTGATTTACTCCTGCTTTCCTGGTCGCTGATGGGTACTGTGTTACTTACCTCTGTGGTTTTCTAATACTCTCAGCTCCCCTCTACATATTCCACTTACCTAGGTGGGGGTCCTGTGTTCGCATTTAATTTGTTTTAGTATATGGTTTGGGCTTCCCCTAGGGTCACTATTGGTTATTTACATGTGCACTGTTTTCTAACCTTTTCTATGCCTATTGCTGTTTACTAGTGTATATAATTAGTGTATTACTTACCTCCTATTGGAGGGTTGCCCTTCTAGTTTTTTGTGGTATTGCGTAACCAAAAATAAAGTGCCTTTATTTTGTACAACTGAGTGTTTTCTTTCATATGTGTCCGTGCTCTGTGACTACAGTGGTATTGCATGAGCTTTGCATGTCTGCTAGATAAGCCTTGGATGCTCATCCACAGCTAACTCTAAAGAGCCTGGATTCTACACACTGCCTACACATCACTAAGAGGGGATACCTGGATCTGGTATATGGTGTAAGTACCTTAGGTACCCACCACACACCAGGCCAGCTTCCTACACTAACCCACCCCACCCAAGCAAAAACATGATTAGGTGCTGGAGGTCAAGAGGGGCCAGGCCTAATAACAACAATGCTGTACAGCTACGCTATAGTAGGTGATGCTTATATATACTAAATGAGGCTTATCCCTAAATAATTAAAAGCAGAGATTAAGGTCTAACATCAAGCACGCAGGATTGCTGAAGGGGCGATACCCAGTTTACAGAGGCAAGAGTTGTAAAAATATTCTAAAGCATGAGTCTGACAAAATTACATATAGAAGAACAATTGCAATCAGGAGGAGTTGGTGTAAAGTTTGCGGGTACCAGAAGAGACTCTTGGTAGAAGTTACCCTTGCAAGTTTTTGTGAGAAAGGAGAAACCACCAGATGGTAGAGACAACATTATTTTTTTGTTTACATTTCTTTATTGGAATCTTATCAAAATCTCTACAGGTTGCACAGGATGCACTGATAAATCCGTTCATGAAGCGAGCGACAAACACATTCCAGCATGCTTACATTGAGGTTATCAGGTAGCAGATTATACAATAATATTTAGGTGAGGTTAGCAGGGCGCAGGGAGAAGAACATAGGCTATCAATTCCGAGTAGCATAGTGCATCCTATCTTGCGGAGGAGTAGCCAATTTGTGTAACACAAAGTAAAACAAAATAGTAACTCTTGAAAACCTCTGGCTGGTGCTGTCCTATGCAGCTAATCAGGATGTGGGAGCGTAAGTGGCTGGAGCATATTATAAACATGGGGGATGTCTAGGCAAGTGGATACCTGAGGAGACGAGAGGTGAGAGTGGGGAGCCTCTGCACGGTCAGCCCTGGAGATCACCAGGGTCCCTAGTTGATGTGTGGTAAGCAAGTGTGCGTAAACGAGTGGGTCACCCATTGGTGTAATGTGGTCAACCTAAGGGGTGGAGTGAATTTAGGCTGTCAAACAATTTGAGAGGAGAACATAGGTATCCCATGCCATAGCCACCCCGTCTCCCCCTCGCGATCTGCGATCATGTGTCATACTTTCTGCTTCGACAAGGGCCTAATTGTGCATCACCTGAAGCCAGCCCTTGATCGTGGGTGGGTGGATGGCGTTCCAGGACATGGCGATTGAGTGCTTAGAGGACCAATGCTAGATCAACCAACTTTAGGTAGGGTTTGGTGTGCTTTGTGATCCGCAGGAGACAAAGGAGTGGGTCCGTAGACAACTGGACATCAATCACTGTCGACACTTGCCCATGTGCACATCAGTGGCAGGCATTCCTATACCATGTACATAAATGTGGCATCTGGGTGGCCACATCTCTGGCATGCCAGGGACACTGCTGGAAACATTTTGTGTAGGTGCTGAGGTGTAAGGTAAGATTGATGCAAGTAGGTAAATTGTGTGAATTTTAGATGGGCATTGCAGGAAAATCACTTCACCCGCTCCAGGGCCATGGTCCACTGCTTAGTGGTTAACTCCATGCCTAGGCAGTCATCCCATTTGGGCTTGTGTCGGGTTAACAGATCTCTGCATCCCCCTACAGTGCTGCATACAGTATAAAAACTGCCCCAAGTCCTAGCCTGTGTGTTAAGAAATACTGCTGGCCTAGATGTAGTGGTGGCTCAGCCTACCCTGGTACCCAGGTTTCCCCAGTTGATGCCACAATTGCATTGTGTGCAAGGTAGAAACCTGCTCCGAGCTGGTAGAGTTCCTGCAGTCCCTGAAAAGAAAGAAGAGCACCCTCACTTTATACGTCACTTAGTTGGGTGAGCCCGTCTTCCTGCCATGGAGATGAATCATGTACCCTTTGTGACTTCTCATGGTTGGCATGCCCCAAAGGGGCAGTTGCAGTGCATATGGGGTTGGTGCATGTCTGGGTTGCATATATCGAAGCCAAATGAGCTTGGCCACGCATGTGATTCTTCCTAGTCTCCTGGCCGGACCACTCCGCAAGAGCAGCCATTCCAGCACGTCTGTGCCCTTCAGGTCTGCCCAAACAACACTACCCTCTGCCATCCTATCTCCAGCCAGCCAGTGCATTGGCCATTGCAAATAAGCCGCTACAAAATACAGCTCCAGGTCTGGGGCTCCAAGTTCCCCTTCGACATGGGTCACTGAAGCATGGAGATGGAAACCCTTTTCCGAGCGGGACCCCAGATGAGCTCAGACTCCAGACGTACCAACATTTTTGCTACTGATGACCTGCCCATGGACAAGAGTGGTTACCTTGTCCAAAAGTGCATGGGTTGGCGGATCAAGGCCAGGACTCTACCATGGTTACTTCCTAGCAAGTCCTTATCCTTGTGATAAATATTCACAACAAGGTAGCGAAAGGTCTCAAAGCTCCAGGGGAGGCGCCCATCGTCCGGCACATCTTGGTGTTCTGGTGCAGTACAGTGCAAAGGTAAAACTCAGGATTTAGCCCAGTTCACCTTGAGGCCTGTTATCTCACCGTATCGACTGAGTAGATCATAGAGAGCTGGCAGCCTGCAGGCGTGGTCTCTTATGTATACTATCATAACATCAGCATATGACAAAGTATGCAAGCCCATCCACACCCTGATATCCCAGACATGCCCCTGGTGCGCAGCGTGGCAGCAAGCGGCTCCATCGCTAGCACAAAAATTACTGAAGATAAAGAGCACCCCTGATAGGTCCCTCTACTTATGATAAAGGTCGCGAGATCAGTTGCCCAGTGCAAACTCACACCTTGAGGGAGGTATGTAAGAGCTTGACCCAGCCCAGAAAGGTAGGACCCATCCCCACGGTCTCCAGCACCTGCAATTAATAATTAATAGGACCAACTCAGTGTACCAAATGCTTTTTCGAAATCCAGGGACACCACTGCCACCGGACGTTCGCCTCCCCCAAGACTGTGATATGACACAGTGTCGAATGTTGGAGTGTGTTGGCCTTTTGAGGTAAAAACTCACGTTGGTCTGAGTGAACATGAGAGCTGAGCATTGGAAACAGCTGATTAGCAAGGAGCCTAGTCAAGATTTTGTAGTCAGTGTTCAACATCGACAGCAGGCAATCGGAGCTCACCTCAAGGAGGTCCATGTCCAGTTTTGGGAGCACCACTATGTGGGCCTCACGTAAAGACTCTGGCAGAATACCCTGGTGCTGCGCTTCTCGATAGACATCACCAGGCAGGGAGCAAGGGTAGCCCTAAAGCCACATAATTCTCCACAGGGAACCCGTCAGTGCATCTTGCCCCATGCCATTTGGGCAAATTTGCCATGTTTATCTCCTCGATCTCAAGGGGTTGCTCTAAGTCCAGCAGCTGTAGCAGAATCAAGCTAAGAAGTGCTATAGCTCGCAGGTTGCCTTGAACTTGTACTGAGGATGGTCCCTGGGGGGAGAAGTACAGCTGTTCATAATATTGTGAAAACACTTCATTGATGTCTGCCTAAGTATTTCTCACGCTTCCTACTCTATCATGTATGGCGCCTGTCAGGGTTATGGGGGTCCCGACAGCAGCAACTATGCCAATGTACACCCTATCAGGGTTCTGGGGGTCTCCGACCGCAGCAACCATGCCAACATGTGCCCCGGCTTATCGCCATCTGCATGCTGGCCGGCTAGGAAGGTCTTGTAGTCAAGATCACAGAGTTGCTTCACTTCCACCTGAAATTGATGCAAAGCCGTCAGACGGGGCGAGCATCAGGTGTGGACACTTCTCTGTGCTCCGTAGTCCGAAGGGGGTCTCTAAGGTCATCACACTATGAGTGAGAGTTGATTTAACTCCCGACGTTGTGGCAATGCAGTGTCTTCTCATCACCACCTTCAAGGAGTCCCATTCCAGTCTATGGGAGCTCCATGACCCTGCATTTTCCTTTAAATACTGGGAGATAATAGTAGCTATAATGTCTCTGTATGCTGCGTCTTGCAAGGCTTTCTTCCGAAGCCACCATGTTAAGATAGGGGCCCTTTTCCCTCCCCACAGGAGGTGACTTGGAGTGGGTTATAATCTGAAAGGGACCTGCCTAGGTATTCTGAACTAACTATGAGGGGCCAGAAGTCTTATTACAAAAGAGGTAATCTAGTCCAGTGTGAACTTGATGACCCGGTGCATAGTAAGAGTACTCTGCTTCCCCAGGGTGTCCCAAATGCCAGGCATCATGCAAATTGGACAACCTGGACCATTGTTGAAAGTGTTTTGTTGCCTGAGTTCCCAGTGTACCTGGTACCTTGGGTACCGATCTGTCTAGATCTGTGTCCTGCATGCAGTTAAAGTTCCCACCCCATACCCCCGGAGCCTGGGAATCCAGCAACATGGTTGGGAAGAGAGGATCCAGAAATGCGCCTTGTGAGGTTTTGGGTGCATAGAGGGACACAATGAAGAAGGGGCGCAGATCCAAGGTACCCTCTATAACCACATACGGGTCCTCCTTCTCTACAAGGACTCTAGACTTCACCAACGGGACCTCTGGAGCAACCCAAATAAGGACTCAGTGGATAAGCTGAGTATCCAGTACCGTGAACATGCCCACTCCATCGCTTAGTTACTTTGTAAAGCTCCCCTGTGGTCAGGTGGGACGCCTGGAGACAGGCAAAATTAATATGCCTGCGTTGTATGTAGGCATATATCCTATGCCTCCTGATAGGGGTCACCATACCACAAATGTTCCAAGTTAAAGCATTAAAGGTAACTGCCAAGGTACAACCTGTGCATCTAGAAATCCCCATGACCCTCCCCTGCCCCCCCCAACTATCCTCCCATTGCCCTGACTCCCGGTCCAGCCAGTCATAAAGATTAAGAACAGTCAAACAATTCTGAAAAACAACTCCCCTATCCCAGGCCTGAGAACCATCTGGCCCGATGCCACAACCCCCCAAACAGTGCAACTGGCACATAACATATGTTTGCAACAGAATCATGTCCCTATCGAATACTCAGTCAGGGATGGGCCAAGTGTGGCCGCGTGGTATGTGAAAGTGTCAATGTTCGGTGTATCTGTGGCACAGGCCCATGTAGGATGGAGAGCCATCCAGTCCCCATGGTCAATGTGGCTTACCTTCACGGGGTAACAAACCCAAGAGAAGTCCAACCTCGCCAGGTCATCCTCCTTGTAAACAGGAGAATCTATCTCACAAGTCACCCGCTGACCGTGGGGTGACTTTTGGGCCCTGGTGGACCCTAGTGGTCGATGAGAGGAAGCCACCTGAGTCCAAAAGGTGCTCAGGACGGAGAAGAGTGAAAGAGTTTATGCAGTGGAGGGAGGCCTCCAATACCACTCTGGGTTACTTGGCTGCCACCTGGTCCTTGGTCAGCTTCAATTTGGGGGTTTTGCATTTGTACAGTTTTGATTTAGGTCCCAACCAGTCCCCAGCACTCAAGTCCTCGGGTGAATGGTGCACCAGCTCTTTAGCAGGGAGCCAAGTCCCTACATCTTCAGGCGAGTGAAATATGTGGTTGTTTCCCTATCATTTACTCTGAGCTTCACCGGGAACATGAGAGGATATTTGAAGTCCAGTTCACGGAGTTTCAAGTAAGTGCCCTGGAGGCACTGTACCTCCATTTTGAAGTCTTGGTATGCCCTTATCGTTGCATTCTCATATCGCCAAGGGCCCTTGGTGCAGAACCACTGCAGCAACAAATCACAATTGCGACAATTAAGGAGGCGGGCTATGATGGGCCACAGTGGGGTGCCCGGGAGAGAGGGTCAGCCTGGTGTCCGGTGTGCTTGTTCAATGAAGAATTTTATCTTTGTTGTTGAGAACCATTTTCATCAGCCATTCTTTGAGAAATAATTCTTCGAAAGTTCGGGGAAGCCCAATCGGCGTATATTATTACGTGTAGACCACCCCTCTGTGACCTCCACTCAGCGATGTAGGTTAGTAACCTCCTCTTCCATATGGTTTAGCTGCTCCTGTAGGTCCTGCACTGATGGCTTCACTGTATCCAGGGTGGACTCTGCTTTTTCCACTCTGTCCGATAACTTGTGGTGATCAGCTTGCAGCAAATTTACATCTAGCAAGTGTCGATGGAGCTTCCAGGGAGGTTTTGGTATCCATGATGGCCTTGCTTCAGAGTGTCATGTCAGGAGGTGCTGAAAAAGTTGTTGATTCCCCAGCGCCGGTAAGTAGTGGTTTAGTGGCCTTGGTGTTCCCCATCATTGCAAGCCAAACCAGGCGCACCTGGGGGCAGTATCAAGTGGCCACCTGGCAGAGTTCTGTCCCCCTCCCTAGGGAAGGAACTCGACAGGGAGTGGTCACTCCCCTGTCCTTTGTGTAGTTTTGCACCAGAGCAGGAACCAGAGGTTCCTGAACTAGTGCAAACCAGATTATGCAAGGAGGGCACTAAATGTGCCCTTCAAAGCAGTCTGGTGGTGCTCAGAAGCCACCCCACCTCAGCCCTGAGACACCTAATACACAGGGGGAGGTGGTCACACCTCTCCCTTTCAGGAAATCCTTTGTTCTCCCTCTCCGGCCTGAGCCTGGCTCACAAGCAGGAGGGCAGAACAGTGTCTGGGGCCAGCAGCAGCGTGGGTTAGCAGCCAGACTCCATAAGGCTGCACAGGCACAACTGGGGGATCCTCTTAGGAACCCCCAGCATACATGGTATCATGCAACTAACACTGGAATAGGTATAGTTGCATGATTCCGACATGTTTGATACCAAACATGCCTAGGTTTGGAGACGCCATTATGTAGTTGGACCACTGGTGTTGACCATTGTCCATAAAAGCCTTAGGAAGGCTTCCCCCACACTTACAGAGATCAGGAATGGGCCTGGGGTCTGTAGGGGCATCCTGCTCATGCAGGGGTACCCTCACACTTAGAGACATGCACCCTGACCTTGGGCTGAAGGGCCTACCAGGGGGGTGACTTATAATGTCTAAGTGCAGTGATCAGGTTTGGTGGTGAAAGGATGTGTGCACCATTTCACGGAGGCTGCAATGGCAGGCCTGCCAACACAGTTTGCATGGGCTCCCATGGCTGGCACAATATATGCTGCAGCCCATGGGAGACCCCTGGTGTACCAATACCTTGGGTAGTTAATTAGCAGGATTCCAGTGAACTACAGTCCAAACACACTGACATCAGGCAAAAAGTGGGGGGTAACTATGTTAGAAAGATGTCACTTTCCTGCAGCAAAGCCTTTGAGAATCTTCCTTCTGGATAAGAAAGACTTCTTTTCCTTACAACATCTTTAGAGTATTATTGAGTAATGCCTGTAGGGACACCTTGCCATGTTATTTTTTGTACTTTCTTCATGTCTAAGATGATCTGCTACGTGTGTGAATAGCGGAAAGGTCTGAAATGCAGTGCCTTTGGGTAGGGGATGTTTTTAGGTTTATGCATAAGAACTCTATGGGCACAGGTTATATCAAATTATTTTTCAATGTTGAGTTCCAGAGCTTGAAGTATCCATTTTTCCACTAAGGTGGAGCAGGAAATTAAATGGTCTTCAGAGCCTTCTGGGAGACCAAAAATGCAGAGGTTTCCTCTCTTATGCGGATCTTCCAGGTTGGCGATGCCCCTTTCCAGTTGTATGATCCTTAGTAAGGTGGCCTTTTGAGCTTTGTACAAGTTCTGCTTGTGGTCCTTGAGAGCATTTATTTGTGATTTGGCTTCTCATAATCTTCCACCCAGGGTTTGAATATCTTGTTTGATGCATGAAAGGTCACTTTGGATCCCTGTTGGCCGAATAATGAACCTTCCTATGGGAAGGCCTGGCCAGGACATTGACGGCGGCTCCACATGGAGCCGCCGCCATTGCCTCTGTGCGGCAGGTGCAACCCACTTCCCGTCTTGAGGTAATAAGTGGGGTGGTGAAGACCACAGCACGTGGTACCTGGGTTGGGATTAACAGGTGAGAGCCTTATATAGCAGATGACTCTCTACAGTACTTATCCCCATCTTGAGGTCAGGCAAAGTGTGCGAGAAGGAGTGGTGAAACCGTTTGATTAGAGAGGGTAAACAATGTAATGATTAACTCTTCAGGGTGCCAAGTATGTAAAGGAATTGTATCGGCTGTGGACTCTCCATTCAGCAGATTTGCTAGTCGCGTTGTTTGTTGTGGATCACTATGCTTTCAGAGGTTCTGTCCCAGTGGCAGCTATTTTGGGGTTAGGCATTTCTTGTGTGTAATTTGAGAAACTCCATCAGGAGTGCTCAGACCATCTTCCTGATTGGCTCTTTGATATCATACAAAAAGCAATTGGTTTCTCTAGCTGGCAAGGAAAGGCAGAATCTCTTAGAAGCATTTTTGCACTGAGGGTATGGTAACACCTATATCATAAGGGGAATCCAATGGAATTGGAGCTGCATCTCCTTCTACAAGACTGATATAATCATCCCATTCTGGACAAATACCAGTAGGGGAAATGGTAGAAGTTTCCCTTCTATGCATGGTCCGTATATCCGTATTCATTGTCAGGCTGACTTTGCTGTAGAACCTGGGATGCTGCAGGTGAATAAACTGGATTAGGTCGACTGAGTGGTACTCTTGACAGTGTTTTAGAAGTAGTGGGTTTTGTGTGAGGCAATGTAGATGGTGGCGAAGCTAAGGGAGGAATCTGGTTGCTTTGATCCAGTGATGCCAGTGATGCTGGTTCAAAGAAACATGAATAATAGTTGGCCAACATAAATCGTATGTCTTTAGCCAGATTTAATGAATTCTGCATCATAGGTTGATCTAAAATCGGTGCAACTTTGTCAAAAGGTTCTTCTCTGTAGTGCCATTCTTGTTCCTGATATTCCTGAAAATTTAATAAGGAACTCTGAAATCAGGGAGTTCTGGTTGTGTTTAATAGTAATACTGAGAATGACAAATGCCATGACCATTATCATCCAGGTCCTGATATTTTACATTGAGTTGAGTGAGGCTTTAAGCTGACCCAAGCATACCTTCCTCTTCTGTGTCTTCGGATAAAAACAGGCATTGTGAAGGGTTTGGTGACACATTGCTAGGGGATGTTTGTTCTGGAAGAAGACCAGATGCCTGTTCTAGAAGCAAAATAGTTGTGGTTTCTGTTGTACGTTTGGAGATGACAGTCTTTTCACTGTTGACAGTGGGATCATTGATGCTGGTGTTGTTGACACTGGGATCGTCAACAATAATGTCCTCGCCAACGGTATCATTAAGAATTGTGTCATCATCGTTGGTGTTGAAAGCTTTGACAATGTTTTCGGCAATGGCTTTATAATTTTAGAAATGCAGTAATGATGGTGATAATGTAGTAGTGATGGTAGGAATATAGATGGTATGGCTGTTAATGATGATGGTAGTAATATTGATGGTATGGGTGAGGATAGTGCAACCGTCAACAGTGTAGTAGAAGAAGCTCCAGTTGACGAGGAAGAATTTGTTACCTTCGTGGTCATTGACATCACCACTGAAGTTTTTCCATATGTCCTTGTCGGCAATGATCACTCTGTCAATGACGCATCTGTCGACCGTATAAACGATTACGAGCCCGTCAACAATCGTTGCATCGTCAAGTCTTTAGTGAGAGTTGGAGGAATTTTTTGCTTCAGTGTCAGTAGTTCAAACACTGGTTTAGAACTAGCTTTTTCAATTTGAATAATTTCCTTAAAAAAGGAACTTTGTTCTCCTGACTTACTCTAAACCTTTTCTGGAGGTTCTTTGAGGTAGATGGTTTGGAATTTAAAGCTTCATGGCGTCTTTTAGCTGAAAACATCCTTTTTAGATGTTTTGGGGCTTTTCTGAAGTGTTATCAGATTCTTCTTGAGAAGATGGAGCTTCTTTAGACCTGTCCTTTTTTAGCCAAATTAAGAGCCTTTATTCTCTATCTTTTAAGGCCTTAGTTGAGATGGTGTGCTATATTTTACATTCCTTAGCTTTATAGTTAGGGTACAGAGAGTACATATACTGCTCATAAGGGTCCTCAAAAAGTCATCTTGCCTTGCCAAAAGTCCCACAAGGTCTGAACAGATACTGTCTGTTCTTATATGGTAATCCCAGAAAACCGTGAAGAAACCTTCACTGAATATCAACATTTGAAGTTTAAAGAAAAAGTCACTTCTCTGTAAGGAAAAGGGCAGAGCTCAAAGGACTCTCTTCACACATGACGTGCAGTAGAAAGATGGAGGATGGTCTCTCAGGGTGGGGTCACAAAGTGATTATCTCTGACTGGTTGATGTTTGACCATTTTTAAATGATGAGACTAGGCTACTTAAGTTACATTAATTACATTAACAGAGAACTGCTAGGTTCTGAGAGGTTACTGTGGGGCTCTCAGGTAGACAACAAGGATGATTCAAGCATGTACATTTATGAAACATCTAATTTTGGAGAAATACTAAATCAGCACTGCCAGAATAAACTGGAAAGGTCTGAGCTCTTCTCCCCTAGGCGTTCATAGGTCAGATATTTTACTGCATGAAAGGGAAAATGACCGGAGCTCATCTCCTTTTAAGATAAGACATTCAAGATTCTCATCTCTTCCTACTATGTTTCGAGTAGTTTCAACATTCTATATACCAAATGCGAACACTTTGATACATTGGTTTTTACAGTGGGAGCTATTTTTCTCTTACCACTCCATGCTGCAGGAGTCAGAGGCAGTCCTTCCCGCCCTATTTTGAGGAGTGCATCTAGAAAAATGTAAACTAGGGATATTTTCTTGTTTGACTTTATCTTGTATTCTACCATCATGCCTGATAATTCCGGGAAGGTCAAAATATCTTCTTGCCCTTCTCTTTCCCTTCCTCATCCAAGCCCTTATTTGATGGGTAAGTCTACCCATTCCCTACATCAGCTCAATTCCTCCTCAAGCTGCATTCTATGTCGATTATCAGTATGGGAATCTAACCATAAAATCCCTACCTTCTCGAAGTACTTCCTGTTCATTTTTTGTGAGCCCCTTTTACTTCCCATGGGATGTTTGGGAGTCTGCTGGGGCGACTCCTATTCACATTTGATTGCTGTGGCCTCTTGGACCAGTACATCCAGGGTTAAGATAGAAACTTGAGCGCTTCCTTTCTGGCTTGAACTAAGCAGACTTTCTCTTCTGCATCAGGCTTTTAGAGAGACTCCACTCATAAGGGGGAAAGTTTCATGGTTACTGGGGTGCTGTGAATTTCAATATGTGCTTTTGTATGGTGTGGCTGCATTTGGTTCATTTAGATGGCTCTAAATCACAGAGTTGGGTTTCAGGGCTGAATCAGTGCCATTTGGTGTCTATGAGCCACCGGGTTACACGTCAGCAGCAGTCCGTGCGGTTTCTATGCAGATCGTTCGTGATCATGCTTACACCTCAACCTCTTTTCAATCTGGCCACATCACAGTCGTTTTTTAGGTTAGCAAGCGGCTGGCTAAATTTAAAGTGACAGACTCACTTGTTGCTTATTGATTAATGCTTAGATTCTGACTCTGGTGGTTAAGAGTTCAAGACTCGGTGTGTCAGTGATCAGATGCTCCTATATGAACTGAAGCATTACAGAAAGGTTTAGCGAGAGACCAGCTAAACAGAAAGTAATTAGAAGGAGTGAGTAAACAGGTTGCAAAGACACCACAATTTTAGGTTTTGTTTTAGAGGATTAGAGGATATGTGACCTATCTGTATTATAAAAAGCTTTCCGGGAGTAGCTCAACTTGATTTTCCTAAGGGACAGTTGGTGTCTCTTCCTCCTTTCTACTTGATACCCCCCGCTGGACAGATGTTACAGATGCCCTTTCTAAACTTTGTTTTAATAGTCAGCTGGGTTGCTAGAATAGACGTCTAGCCTGTAGTATGATAAATCAGGCAATCTAGAGGACGTAGTCTTGAGAACCCCAGTGGGTACTTAAGGGAGTTTTCCAGTATGGTTTTTGTGATTCCTGTATTGTAACTGCTTGTTGTTAACATTTGGAAACACACTAATACACACAATTTGTCTATTTCTGTGGAGAGACATCTGCATGGAGACAGATCTAGAGCCCAGGGTAGTAAATCTTCTCCTTTTTCTGGTAAGGATCTTCAGAAAATGGTGAGATACATATGTGCAGCACATAACAGCCAATGCAAGAGAGCTTCTCCCTTCCACAGCTCTCGGAGATCATCAGACATCTCTGGCTCATCCATATCTTCTCCTTCCTCCTGTTTCTTCTGGTATATCCTAAGGGAGGAAAGAGGTTTTCTTGACAATTACGCTGCCTGAGAAGAAATTATATAATGAAGGACAATCTTAATCCAGTGGTGACATACCCCTCTTTTAATATCCACATGCAGATGAAGGAAGATCAGCCCAGCACTATCAGAGAGTGATTTTGGCAGTTCCAAAAGCCCTTTTTTCCCTACCACTGATTCTGGCTATTCAAAATCTCTTAAAGTGACAATGGAGGGAGCCAGACAGGGTGTTGATCCCAAGAATCACAGAGAGGCTTTATCCCTTAGCAAAAAGAGAATGATTTACTTCGGTCATTAATAGTGGATGCTCTCTTTGCAAATTTGGTGTTTAATCCTTCCCTTCTTTCTGAAGATTTAGTCCCTTTAGACCCAGTGGACAAGAAAGTCAATGGTGACATGAAGAGAACACATGCTGGCTTTAATCTATCAATTAGACTGGAGATTTGCAGGGTACGCGCTTCTCAATCGATAGTTAAAGACTTTCAAGTGTTATATTCCTGTATTCAGGAAGGGGAAGATTTTTCACAGCTTCTAGGGAGAATGGAGATTCAGGCATGGTTTATCCAATGTAATGTTTGCCAACCTAAAGTCAGCAGCGATGGCCTATGAATGAGACAGTTGCAGCAAGATGACATCTACACCTTAGCAACCGGAAGGCGGGCTGATCAGAAAATTTAACTTTTTGGGGAAAAACTGAAAAAAGATTTGTGGAAATCTTTTAAAAGCTAAAAGCATAAGCAACCTTTCTACCAGAAACAGAGAGTCTGAGAGAGTGGAAGGAAAAGGTCAGTACATCATAGGAGATTTCCGGTGCGATCATTATCATTCAGGGCTTGGACTGGTAAAACGTCATCAGAACTAGTGCCAAGATGGGAATCGGAGAATATGCGTAAAGACATTTTCTTGACCAGCCTCAAAAGAGCATTCCCCATAGGCCCTGGTTGGTAAAATCTGGAGTGCAATATTGCCATCTTTTTTTTTTTTTTGCATCAGCAAACAAGTCTATTTGAGGATATCCGCAGTCTTGGAAGTCATTTTTCCACTACTTCATCATTTAGAATCCAAATGTGATTCGCTTTGAAAATGTAACTGAGGGTGTCTGCTCCACCTGGAAGATCATCAGCTGTTACTGTCAAATTCCTTGCAATGAGCTATTTCTAACTGACTTGTGACTCTACGGGAAAGAGGCCTTGAATGCGTCTCTCTCTGCTTGTTCAGGTAATGTATTGTTGTGTTGTCTGAATAAGCAGAGAACTTTTTCTGATTGCAGGAAGAAAGGATTTCAAAGCCAGATGACCTTTGACCAGCCAACTCAAGCAAGTTGATGTGGTAGGGTTGTTATTTGTGTCACCGATATACCTTTGATCCTTAAGTGGCCCAGGTGTGCTCCCCATCCTTGGAGAGATACGTCAGATGATTGGAGTTTGTACTCAGAGATCCTGATGGAATTAGAATGGGAGGTCCTGATGGAATGAGGTCCTTTCATTCGTTTTTTTGATGTGGTCCACCATGAAAGAGATTGAATGGCTGCTTGTGACAATAGTCACTTTCTTTTCCCAGCTTTTCAAGAACCCATGCTACTGATTCTCTAGACATTGCTGTAAGGGGCTTATGTGAAGTCTGGCATGATGGACCAGAAAAATACAAGAGGCCATTGAACCCTGTAGAGATGATATTAGTTGAGTCAGTGGATGAGGAGTATGTAACAGAATGCAGCATTTGAGATGGACTGATGACAGTCTTTCCTCTGAAGGGTACACTTTTTCAGGGTGTGTATCTATTATAGCTTTCAGATGGTGCATTATTTCCACTGGGAAGAGAGTGGATTTTCAGAGGTTTACTATTTTGTCAGAGTGTTGAAGCATATTTGAAAATGATTCAATGTTTCCTCTGATGATGTTCCTTTTATTAACCAATCATCTAGATAAGTATAGATGAGTATCTTTTGTTTCCTTAGATGTGCTGCAATGACAGCCGAGCATCTTGCAAAGATATGAGGCGCTGTTTTTAGTCCGAAAAGGTACGACTTTGTATTGAGAATGTCTTGTGCCTACTGTAAATCTTAAGAACTTTCAATGCTTTAATATTATTGGAAAGTGGAAGCAGGCATCTTGAAGATCTACTGCACACATCCAGTCTCCTTAATGTAGTTGAAGGTAAATTGTAATGCAAGACTCTAAAACTTTTATTTTCTTATGTAGTTGTTCGGTATCCTGAGGTTGAGGATAGGTCTGAATTCCTCTTTTGGTCAGTTTTTTCTTCAAACCAGAAGCTATCTTGAATAAATTCCCAATCCTTTTTTATTAAAAGAAACTTTCTCTGCATTTTTCTGTCGTAAGATATTAACTTCCTTTTCCAATAGTTCCTGTTCATAGGTTGATAACTTGGTTAGAGGAACAGGTGGAGTGGGAGACCTGAAGAGAATATCCATTCTGAACAATATTCAAAACTCATCTGGCCGCAGTTATTATAAGTCACTCTGTAAAGTGTGTTATAATACTCCCTCCAACCTGAGTGACTAACACAGTTGGGGGAATGTAGGAAGCTGGCTCTCTGTATGGTGCACTGAAGAGAAGTACACCGTGCAGAGAGTCCAGTGGATTCCTAATTGGTTTGCGGAGGCAAAAGTAGATAGGGCTTAATGCTCTATGGTTGTAGTAGTGTGGGCAAGCATTTAGGCCTATCAGAGGGTAGTTCTAAGCATTTGTTGTACTCAGAGAAGAAATAAATAAGACACACGCTCAAAGAATAAATCCAAAGCCATTTTAGAAAATAACAGTTCTTTTTTATATATACTTTAAACCCAAGAACCTTGTTATAAGGTGAGTATGTTTTCAAGCATAAATACTTTTTAGTTTCAAATATCGACACTGCAATTTAAGAGTTTTTCAATGTTAACCTTGAGAGGAAAACACAGCCAGCAAACAAGCACTTATTGACGACTCATGGGACCAATCTTGTGGACTTAAAGAAAGTGCCATGCAAGGGTCAGGACCACACCAACAGGTCACTCCGGCAGCACTGGGGCAGCCAGGTGCTGAGATGCAATACGCGTTGGGTCCCAGTGTATTTCGATGGGGATTGGTCTCAGTGGATTTAAGATGCAGGCTCCGGCTTGGGGGTGCAGTCCTCTACCCCTGGAGGAGTCCTTGGAGCAGGACAAAGGCACTCTGGTAGAAGACTGGCTTTCTCCACGGCTTCTGAAAAATATAGCAGCAAGTTCAAGATATTTTCTCTGCTGCAACCCATGTAGTCTAATCGTCTATATAGCCTTCAAAGTTCTTCTTGAGAAGGATTGGCAATGAGTGCAGGAGTAAGGAGAATGATCTTCAGGAAGACAGTTTGCAGATGCTGTGGGGGGCCTGACTGTGCCTTCTTTTTCCACAAGAAGGGCAGTTCACAAAAAGTGAAGGTATTTTCAACAGGAAAAAAACATATTTTTCAGTCAGAATAAGATCTGAAAACACTCTGGCGGTCATTCCGACCCTGGCGGTCAGTGACCGCCAGGGCCGGGGACCGCGGGAGCACCGCCAACAGGCTGGCGGTGCTCCCAAGGGCATTCTGACCGCGGCGGTACAGCCGCGGTCAGAAACGGAAAACCGGCGGTCTCCCGCCGGTTTTCCGCTGCCCTGAGGAATCCTCCATGCGCCGCCATGGGGATTCCAACCCCCTCACCGCCATCCTGTTCCTGGCGGTCGTGACCGCCAGGAACAGGATGGCGGTGAGCGGTGTCCTGGGGCCAATGCTCAATGGCATGGGCACTGCAGGGGCCCCCGTAAGAGGGCCCCTAAAAGATTTTCAGTGTCTGCATTGCAGACACTGAAAATCGCGACGGGTGCTACTGCACCCGTCGCACCCTTCCCACTCTGCCGGCTCCATTCGGAGCCGGCTTCCTCGTGGGAAGGGGTTTCCCGCTGGGCTGGCGGGCGGCCTTCTGGCGGTCGCCCGCCAGCCCAGCGGGAAACACAGAAGAAGCGCGGCGGTCTTCTGACCGCGTAGCGGTATTCTGTTGGGGGAACTTTGGCGGTCGGCCTCCGCCGCCCGCCAAAGTTAGAATCACCCCCTCTATCTGTTAAAAGATGTTGAGTGAAACTCTAATAATAAGCGTTTTGGAAACACTCACAATGGTTTCTGCCAAAAAAGGCAGAGCTCATTGTCCAAGGACTCTGTTTCCAGGAGCCAAAAAAATTAACTGACCTAACAGTCACAGGGATCCTCGTGCTTGGGTGGGATTATTCAGGACTCGTGACTTTTGATGAGGAACTCCTGGAAGAGAATCTTCATTTCCACATCGCACTTTTGTAAAATTCAATTAATTTAGAAAAACGATCTTTTGGATATCTCTCCATGCTGTTAACATGAACCCTAGGCCAACAGTGGTGCACCGTGCCAGCACATGGGGTTAATAAATAGGGATAAGAAATTCAAATGAAGCTTAAAATGCTGCAAATGCGCACATCAGAGACATACATGTAGAAACATAATAGTTGCAACCTGTTTATTTTTTACTGACCAAAAGTAAGTCTGGGGACCTGTTCGGTGGCGTGGGCGAGGAGCCTGACCGCCCAAGGAGCGCTACATAGCGCGGACTTTCTTCCCGCCGCGCGGGACACGCGGGCCAAGGGCGGGACCATCCTTCGCCCGTCAGCGACCGTGAGAGGCCGGGCTGGGCCATCCCTCTAAGCTTATGCCTAGAGGTACCGGCGACGTGGGCAGATTAGGAAAGTAGTGCTGCTTGAAGATCCAAACTCATCATAGGTGAGATACGCGTCAAGTGACGAGAGACTGAAGTGCTTTTAGGGAGTGCTTTGTAGGTTTTCAGAGGAGGGAGAGGTGGAGGTAGAGTTTACAGCGAGGATTGGCAGGCGGAAGGGGCGACAACTGCAAAACCAACAAAACCTTAGATGGTTTTCTACAAAAAGCAGTTGGTGTCTTAGATAAAGAGATAGAGTTCGCTGAGCGTCGCCTATCTATTTCATCATCCCTAGCCTCCCCAGCCTCTATTTTCCTATCCTCACCTCCACTACATTCCTCTCTCCAGCAGCACCAGTGCACGCAACCAGCCTTGCCCCCCCCCCCCTTCGGTCGCTCACCAAAAAAACGTCTGGGAGACTACCTCTGCAATCCTAGACAAGGCCACCCCAGCAGACCCTGCCCAGCCAATTTCGAATCTTCCAGAAGGAGAATCTGCATCTGATCCAGACCCTAACCCAAAAGGGAAAAGAAAGCGTGGAGAGGTTAATTTGAGGAACAAACGAGCCTGCGCCACGAGCTCAAAAACCCGGGCTCTGAAGGGGGGAATCATAGCCCTCCAATGCAACAAGAAAGTACAGTGGGTCAATTGGTGCTCGACCGAATGATGGAGTACATAAGGGCGGAGCTCACTATGAGACTGCACCCTATCGAAATTCGTCTTTAAGCTATTGAGGAGAAACTAGGAGGGCTTTTTAAGCCTTTTATGCCAGATAACTCCTCGCGAGCTGACATACAATTGAACCATCATCTCACTACTTTGGACCACCCCCCCAGTATTAATGGTAGGACTGCCCCCAATCTGGCTGAGGGCCCCTTGGTACTTAAGGACCGTTGTGACTATACTTGCCAACCAGAGATGGGTCGGAAGGCTACGCCGCTTGTAAACCTAGTGGATAATAGCCACATGACCACAACGATCTCAGCTACCACTACAAGGGGACCTAGAGGAGCAGTCTCAACTTCCAACACTTGTGCATTAGAGGTGGTCCCGGAGCTTAGCAGAACTAGTTCGGAAAATCACGGGGGATAGTTAAGAGTTTTACACTTGCCCCCGGAAACTTGCCCATACATTCTTGTTATTACCAATGCTCCTAGACTGCAACCAAATAGATTGGAATCTGATGTTGAGCTGAAAAACAAGGTTATACACTGGCTGCATGTTAATGCTAGTTTTGAATTCTGCATGGTACCTTCTATTCTAATGGTGAGGAGGGTGGGATGGGTGGGCTCGCTGAAAAAGATTGGAACGGGGGATTGTATTGTTGTTCATTTTGATTCTCCCGCATTGGTTCAACAGCTGTTTTTAAACAAACGCAGAGTCCCCCCAGTAGTAGAAGGTGTCACTCTGTGTAGACTTGCAGCCTTTTACCCCCCAGCAACCAAAGGTGCTCTGAGCGGGGCGATAACTGATTTCAGAGGCTTTTTCCGCCCCCAACTACAATATGACCATCATTCTGAATGTAGGCATCCATCACCTTCTCTCACAGATGTGGATTGACATAAAATTGGTACCATACAGGGCACTTTAGAGATTCCAAGGAATAAACCAACCATTAGGGAATGTATTACTCCCAGTGTCAATGAGCATGGAGGACCTAGAGTAGGCAATCCAGAGGGACCCTGACTTCACTTACAGACCCTTGGGCTGTACTCAACCCATAATGATAACCCAGAGCGATATAAGATTCCCAGTAACTAGTAGGAACACTATTGACTTTGAATTCTCTGGGGAGAGTGATATTATTAACGATAAAGAAGCTAGGGGATTTATGGAGTCTCGTCGAAGGTCAGACCAAATGAGCAATACGAACTCTTTGAATTCTATGAGTAACCTATTCAATACACTCCAAATTTCATCTGAAGTCTTGACTGATGCACCTCAAGCCCGAGACGATACCCCAGGGAAAGTTCTCTGTTGGAATATAGCAGGGCACGAGCACAAAATGCGAATCCCAGATTGGGGCCATTTTATAGATGAGCATAAAATATGCTTATTCCAAGAGACATGGGCTTTGGAGCCCAAGTATAGGTCCGGTTTCAAAAGTTAATGGGTCCTAGCCCGTAAAGTGACTTCTGGGAGACCTGCAGGTGGGTTACTGACATGGGTTAGCTGTTCCCTCAAGTGCCGGATTGAAGAAATGGACATGGGTTGCGCTGATTTGCAAGGCTTGATATTATCGACCCATATAGAACAACCCCTACTGTTAGTAAATATATACAGTAGAAGTGTGGGTAGTAAGCGTGAGTCTGAGGCTTTGACGGTCTTAGACAATATTTTATCTAGCAAATCCATCACCCACTATATTATAATTGCAGGGGATTTTAATGCGACCTTTGAGCCCTATTCAGTGGCCTAGGAACTCTATGAAGAAGAGGATATTTACTTGGGTATCCCGCAGCTATTACCGAATAAAAGTCGTAGAATGAGTGGACCAGCCTACCAAATAGTTGACATTACACTTGCATATGGTCTCCGTGCCTGTAATGGCCGCTCCTGTTCAGATGCCAAACCCCGCCCTACTTTCACGCGAGGAGTTTACAAGAGCCATATCGACTATTTCCTATTGGACATTCGCTTGTGGGGACATATGGTCGATATGGCGGTAATGGAACATGAAGAAAGCGATCAAGAACCATTAGTTTTAAAAATCAGGGGCCTGTTGTACTCATTAGAAGTCTCTGATTCTAAGGATTATGCACAGCAGTTAGTCATGACAAATAATAAAAGCAATATCAAGTGGGATACTGTGAACTCCTCGTTGGGTTCCCTTACATCTATATATAGCCTATTGATAGATCGAATTGAGCATATGCTCCGTTCACCTGAGGATGGGGATACGTTTTTGGCAGCACATCTGGAACTATTCATTTCTTTTAAAAAACACTTTACTAAAGAGTCGGCTGTCAAAACAAGGAATAAGCGCAGTGAGAGATGGTTTAACGACTCATGTAGGGAAGCTAAGCTCAAGCTATTGAGGGATCTGAGAAAGGGGATTAGAGAGCCCATAAGACAATCAAGTGAGGGCTACAAGCAGGAGCTTAGCAAGGCCCGCAGGAGTTGGGAGGAAGAAAGGTGGGCTGCTCTCTTGGACTCTGCAAGAGCCAATGATACCTCCATGTTTTGGAAGCTGATTTCTAACGATAGTGGTGATCTTCAGTCACAGCCTGGCAGCTCGATTCTTCCTGTAACATGGGTAAATCATTTCAGGTCACTTTATGCAGAGGTGGACGCTCTAAATCTCAGGGAATTGTCCGGGAATAGAAAATCTGACCTACCTCCAAATTCAATTCACCTTAACAGAAACTAAGACAGCAATAACCTTTTTGAAGTGGGGAAAGGCCCCGGGCCTCGATGAAATTCCTGGCGATCTCTATAAATCAAACCCTGACATTTGGGCCCCCTATTTGAATTTGGTTTGTAATGTGGTCGCCGCAGGAGCACCCATTCCCTGGACATGGAAGGGAGCTGAAATAGTCCCCCTTTTAAAAAAAAGGCAGTCCTAGTAATCTCTCCAATTATCGCCCGATTTGTTTACTCGATAACCTTCAAAAACTTTTCGCAAAGCAGATCTTGTTCCACCTAGACGAGTGGATTATAGAGAATGGGGCCATCTCGGATCTTCAGGCAGCGTTCAGACCTGCGGTCAGCACAATAGATTAGGTTTCGAGGTTCTTAGCAATCAAATGGAACACGGCGGACGTTGGAGGTGGGGATCTATATGTGGCCTTTGTCGATCTAAGAGCGGCCGTTGACCTGGTACCTAGGAATAAACTCTGGTTGACATTAATGAACATGGGCGTCCCAAAAGGCCTACTAAATTTAATAGTCCGACTCCACGAAAGTACTTTTGCCCAAATCAGGTGTGGTAAAGACGGTGAATTAACCGATCCAATTGCTATTGAAAGAGGAGTTAGGCAAGGCTGTGTCCTAGCACCTACCCTCTTCCTCTTATATATAAATAATTGTATCAAATATTTAACCAATTGTAACAATGACTCACCTAAATTGGCAGGCAAAAAAATCCCAGGTTTGCTATGTGCGGACAACACCATCTTACTAGGTAAAACACCTAAGGGATTGCAAAATTTGGCAGACCAATTCTGTTTGTATTGCAGAGACTTTGACCTGGAGGTTAATGTCAGGAAAACCAAGTTTATGATATATACTCCACGAAAAATAAAAACAAAAGTGACCATCTCAATGAACACCATGCCCTTGGAAAGGGTTGCTGAGTATGATTACTTGTGGATCAAACTAATGGATTCGGGCAGCTGGCATGCGGCTACTAGAAAAGGGGGTCTCACTATATGCCAAAGAGGGGGGGGGGGGCCTTAGGACGTAAAGCAAGAAGTGTAGTTAGTCCACCTTTGAACCCTATTTTTGAAATATATAAAGTTCAAATCCGAGGTGCTGCATTGTATGGGGCAGAGCTATGGGGTTTCCATAGGCAGTTGGACGCCCTACAAATTAAGGAGAATAATTTTGTCAGATATATAACCAGGTTGGGGAAGGGCACGCTGATGATCCCCCTCAGACTCGATCTCGGAATAAACAGCATTAAAGATACAGCAGGCCTGAAACCTCTCTTATATTGGATCCGCCTATGGGAAAAGGAAGAAGTGGCACCCTTCCGAGAGGCTATTAATGATCTCACAAAAACCCAGTGCAACTGTAAAAAGGTCAGCTGGATGAGGGAGATGAAATCGGCTTGGGACAAACTGTCTCTCCCTCATTTTTGGGAGAGGCCGGAGTTGATTCCCACCAATGACACTTCACTAGCCAAACAAAGGTACTGGGAGAAGGCTAATGAGGCGATCTTCCATAGTAACAGGGTGGGAAGATTAACATCTGAGTTCCTGCTGGTCAAACAAGAACCAAGGCCCGGGCAATTTTTGGATCTCACCATACCAGCACATGCATGTGCCCTATTTCTCCAGTTTAGATATGGAACTTTATTAGTCAATAGTTTTACTGCTCGTTGGCCAAAGAATAGCTCAGAGGCCAATAAGTGTTCACATTGTAACATATGTGAGGAATCAATCGAACACCTCTTGTTTTTTTGTCCTTTATTCAAGAACTCAAGGGAAAAATGGATTATCCCTTTGTGTAAAGCTCTGCAATTATATGATTGAGCTAATGCGTACAGAATATGTAAATATGATTCATCTACTCTGGTTGTAAGCGCGGTAACTAAGTTCCTGTTAGCAGCTTGGTCTATTCGTCGCAGGGCTATCCCAGCATCAGATTTCTAATACTGGGTTAAACAGCAGGAACATTGGGAACAATAGATGGGCATCCACTTGGGAAGGTTTTCTCCCAATCTATCGTTTTTATTTTGAGGTTTTAGATATGCTATTTTAAACTTAAATCATATTGTAACTTATAGTGTCAATATTTTGATAACAGATAGCATTTGTACTTTGGTCTGCCAGTGCCTGAATAGTTTTTATGTCATTATTATATTCCATTTTTAACAATTATGAAAGGTAATCTAATAACCTACATGAGGAGATTGTAGAAATAAGCCTAAAATTTTTATTTTTTCTTCTTATGTACTGTTGCATGTCTGATTGCATCCAACTGGTCTATATTTGGACTGAACAAAGAGAATTATCGCAGCTCGCCCTTTTTAAGGAAGCCGTCTGATGTACAATCTTTCTAAACTGCTTTGTAGTGTTTCTAAAGCAAAGCACCTTGCACTTTATTCTATTTTGTTATTTATATTTTTAACCCATGGAGGGGCTCCATGAGCTAAACTCTTTATTTATTCAAAGTTAGATTACATAGGGAAGCATCACTCTCTTATATAGAAATTGTGTGAGTTGGATTTTCGTGCAACAGTATTAAATTTTGATTGTTGTGTAGAAATGACCACAAGCTTTTATGGGGCCGTGCATGAAGACATATGAATTTATGAACTTACAAATTTTTGTGATCATTTGTATTACAATCGATTTGCCTTTTTAATTATGTTTTTATTACTTCTTCTGTGTAGTTTTATGAGTGTAAAGTTTTACTCTGTGCTTTAATGGCTTGAGAAATAGCCGAATAAAGACTATTTTGACTTTTGACTCTAAGTCTGGATAAATAGCAATTAGAAGAGAAAAATAAAGATGGATAAATACAGATTCAAAAGTCAAAAAGTGAATGTTATAAAACTGGGAGCCCAGTTGCCGAGCTATTGTCAAGTAGATCAACCACAGGACCCTACCACCTTTATTTCACAACATCATTTATTCATGCCTTTGAAAAATTATTCGTCAATTTGAAATGCAAGCTTGTTAAACCTGGAAAAATATAAAATGGTAAACCGTTTTTAAGCTTGTCTAATATCCAGTAAGTGTTTCAACAACATTTTCAAAGGCTTTTAGGAGTAAGCACAGGGAATGCTCTGACAAGGCCCATTTATTGTGATGTGAAGGCACTTCAGCATGTATAAATGTATATAGTGCACAGTCACAGATGTAAAAATGCTTTCTATAAGAAGTGTGGAAATCTGTTTCCAGACTGGAAATGGATTTAATTATGTCTTTGACAGGAGTAAATGTCTGATCTTTTCTAGGGAGGGAATAAGCCCAGAAGAAATTTCAAAATACCCACAAAGTTAGAAATCTGTGGTTGTAAACAAACGTTTGATGAGAGCCGATTTACTCCCACATAATGTTACACAACAATGGGGTAATATTTGCTTAAATAAATAAATTTTAGAGTGTAAACTCAAGCTTTGTTAATATCAAAAAAGAATATACATTTGTGAATAGTGAATCATCTCTCTCCAGATCATTATGGACACTGTTTCCAGTTGTGTGATAGGCTCATGCACTCTGGATTTTGCAGTCTTGTTTCACTTGCATTGAACTAGCTAAACTAATTCACCTGAAGAACACGTTATTTACCTTTGGTAACGCCTTATCTGGTGGAGACATATTCTGGTTGCAGGTTCCTTACCTTAGAATTTCCCCCATGTGTCAGTCTGGATCCTGAGATTTTTCTCGAGCAATACCCCTGCATGCTGTCAGGTGGCATTGGTCAGCTCAGCATCTGTTATTGGCGTCGTGCATGCCGGACAGGACGGCTCAGGTCCTATATAGGCACCAACCCAGAACACTGAAGTCAATCTCTTTTTACTGCTTTCCACGTTAGAAGCGTGGAGCCATGAAGAACACTGACCACTGGTGTGTCAAAACTAGAGCCCTGAAAGGGAAGTTCCTGTCCCTAGAAATCAGTTTGCAGAGCGGGGAGGATGGGTGAGTGGGTAAGGAATCTGCAACTAGAATATGTCTCTACCAGATAAGGTGTTATCGAAGGTAAGCAACTTGCCCATCTGACACAGTCTTCTAGTTGCAGGTTTCTTTCCTTAGAATAGATACCCAAGCAGTACCATCCCCAGAGGTGGGTCTGCGAACCAACGTCATATTAGGAAGTCCTTCAGGACCGAATGGGCAAAGTACCCATCCCTTCAGAACTGACTGTCCAGGCAGTAGTGTTTGGTGATCACGCCCAAGGATTCACAGGTTGCCACCCGACAGATGTCCAGGACTGGAAGTCCGCATGCTAACGCAGTGGTTGCGACTGTCAATCTGGTACAATGAGTGTGCAAATCTTCTGGGGGTTGTTTTTTAGCCAATGTGTAGCACATTTATTGTGATGCAGAGAACAACCTATCTGGAGATGGTTCTCTTCTGCACTGCCTGACCTTTCTTTGCACCCACATAACCAAGAAAGAGTTGATCATCCACCCGGAACTCTTTGGTATGATCAAGGTAGAACGCCAAAGCTCCTTTTGGGTCCAAGCAGTGGAATCTCTCCTCTTTCTTAGAAGGATGTGGAGGTGCATAAAAGCAGGCGAGGTGATGGACTGGCCTACGTGAAAGGGCGTGACCACCTTTAGCAAAAAGGAAGCCCTAGTACGAAGCACCACTTTGTCAGGATAGAGGGAAAGGTAAGTCGGCTTAGATAACGATGCCTGAAGCTCACTCACCCTTCAGGCAGATGTAATGGCCACAAAGAAGGATGTTTTTAATATCAGAAGCCTTAGAGGACAATTGTGGAGAGGCTCAAAAGGAGCGCACTTTAGGAATGTCAGAACCAAATTCAAATCCCATTGGGGCATGATGAATGAGGATGGAGGAAACAAGTGGGTAAGACTTTTAAGGAATCTACTAACAATAGGAGACTTAAACAAGGACGTTTTGTCAGGTAATCTCAGAAATGCAGTGATAGCAGACAAATAACTTTTGAGGGTGCCCAAATGAGCTAAAGAAAGTATGAACACACTTGTCTGTGTACTATGCCACAAGTTTATTCTAAAAACAGGCATATACCTTTTTGGTGGAGGGACACCTGGCTGCCAAGGTGACCTTACAGTCTTCATGAAGAAAGGCAAAAGCTGTCAACTGCCACCACTCATCTACCACACAAGAAGGCGGAGAATAGACAGGTTCGGGCCCCTTCCCTGCTGCTGCAACAGAAGATCCTCCCAAAGGGACAGCCTGATCGGAGTCTTGATGGACATGCTCAACAGCTCAGGATACCAGACTCTTCATGCCCAGTCTGGAGCCACAGTGATTTCTAGGCCCAGTAGTTCTTGATATTCTTGAGAACTCAGGGCAGAAGTGCTATGGGTGGAAAGGCGTATAGGAGGTCTGAGCTTCACTTGTGATGAAAGAGTCACCAAGCGAGTGCTGCATTGGGAACTCCAACACACAAAACTGCTGTAATTACAAATTCTTTGAGGTGGCGAACGGATTAACCAAGGCTCTCCCCACTGCTGAAAGAGACCTTGCACCACCTCTGGATGGAAACGCCATTCGTGATCGACCAGGCATTGTCGGTTGAGTTTGTTCGCTCTGGCGTTCATAGAGCCCACCAGGTGTTGAACCACCAAGGAAGTGCACTGGTATTTCAGCCATGTCCATAGGCGCACAGCCTCCTGACAAAGGGTCCATGACCCCATCCCACCCTGCATGTTGCAGTACCACATGGTATTGGTGTTGTCTGTGAACACCTGCCCTACTTTCCCTTTGAGAGAGGAAAAATGCTTTTAATGCCAGTCTGATCGCACAGAGTACCAAAAGATTGATGTGGAGTCCAGACTCTGCTGGAGACATGATGCCTCTGATCTCGGCCTCTCCCAGGTAGCTGCCCCATCCCAGTAGAGACGCATAGGCCACTACTGTCAGATCTGGTTGGGGAACGGGAGAGGGATCTGCCTCTGACCCAATCGCGGTTCGCTAGCCACCACTTCAGATCTTGCGCAGTTCCCTCCGGGATCTGAACCATGTCAGAGAGATTCCCCTGATGCTGCACCCACTGGAACTTCATGTCCTACTGCAGAGTCCGCATATGCCATCTAGCACGATTCACCAACAGAATGCAGGAGGCCAGCAGCCTCAGTCATTCCCACTAAAATTGAGGATAGAGGCTGAAACACTGGTTTCAGAGCCTGAAAACCCTGGACTCGCAGCTTGGGAGGATAAATCCTATACAGCACTCTGTCCAGAACAGCTCCGATAAAAGGGAGCAGCTGAGAGGGAGTCAAGTGTGACTTTGGCACATTTATAGTGAACCCCAGAGAATGCAGGAGTTGTGTCGTAGACTGAAGGTGAGAGGCGACAGCATTGGGTAAACCCGCCTTCAACAGCCAGTCATCGAGTTAGGGGAACACTGAAACCCCTAGCCTACGCAGATAAGGTGTGACCACTGCCATCACCTTGGTGAATACCCAAGGGGCGCTGCTAAGGCCAAACTGGAGCACAGTAAACTGAAAGTGCTTATGGCCTACCGTGAACCACAAGTAACTTCTGTGGGCAGGCAGGACGGGGATATATTTTGAACATCTGTTTTTTGAGGAAGAGATTGGGGGACTGATGTTCTAGGATAGGGCGCAGACCCATGCCCTTTTTGGTAACCAGAAAGTACCGGGAATAACAACCACAAACTACTTCTGGCATAGGCACCTGCTCTATGGCTTCTTTGGCCAAGAGGGCTGTAACCTCCTCGCAGAGAAGTGCCAAGTGATTCTCCATCATCCAACTGTAGGATGGTGGAATGGCTGGAGGAGTAGTCTCAAAGGGGAGTAGCCCTTTCAGGCTATTTACAAAACCCACCTGCCTGACTTGATGGACTGCCAGTGGAGAAGGTGATGGGGAATCCTGCCTCTGACTGGTCCTTGGTAGCAATCGTCAGACTAGGAAGGTTTAGAGGCAGCTGCAGAGGGGTGACGATGGACTGGCCAGATCACTGGCTCCCTGATCCACAAGGATGGTGGATCCTACATCTCCGGCCACGCAGAGGCTAGGCAGCATGTGTGGCACGGTGCCTGGAGGGGAACGGACGTGGTGGGGTGCCCCTTCTGTGGCCACGTAAGGGGTGAAAAGCAGACTGAAGGGGGCAAGGGGCACCTGCGAGGCCCAAAGACCTGGCCGTATCACGAGAAGCCGTGAAACGCTCAGCGCCAAGTCTGTTTTGTCTCTGAAGGGACAAGTGCCATCAAAGGTCATGTCTGTAAGGGTAGTTTGGACATCCCACAAAAAGCCAGAAGTCCTCAACCAGGCATGGAGCCTCAAGGCCACCGTCAATGCAACCGCTCTGGTCAGTGAGTCAGTCGTGTCCAGCCCACATCTGATTGTGAACTTGGCTGCATCTCTCCCGCCAGCAACAGCTTGGGAAAGAATGGCCCGGGCCTCCTCTGGGACCCGCGGCAGCACTTGCGCAACCACGTCCCATAGAATATGGGTATAATGGCCCAAAAGGCATGTGGTGTTCTCGAACTGCAATGCCAGACTGGAGGAAGTAAACATCTTCTTCCGAAGTTTGTTCAGCCTGTTGGATTCCCTATCCAGAGGGAATGCACCCTGGAATGTAGAGACGTGGCTAACAGAGCTCTCAGGGGTGGGGTATTTGTCAGGAACACTGGGTCATCTGGAGTAGGACTATGGCGAAGGGCGATTGTCCTGTTCACAGGAGCCCCTGTGCTGGGTTTGGACCAGGTACCCAGCAAGACATCTGTAAGGACTTCATTAAAGGGCAAAAGGGGTTCACAGGATGAAGCCCCAGACTGATGCACCTCCCACAGGAGGTTAGTGCTGACTTCTACCAAAAGCAGCTCGAGGTCCAGAACCTCAGCCGCTCTTCGCACCACCATTAAATAGGACGCTCTCTCCTCCGTAGCCATGTTAGCGGTAGAAAGCATGCCAGTTCAGGGGAAGTATCTAGACCACTGGCCTCACCCAGGTCCATCTTCCAGTCGATAGGGTCTTGGAGCTGGTATTCTAAAGGGTCCAGCGACCCCTCCCATCCCTTACCGTACCCCAACTCAAAATAATAAAGGTAAGGATCCGACATAGGGGGCAAGGCTCCTGCCGAAGTTGACATTGCACAAATCTGATGCAGCTCCATGTTGGCAACAAGGATGGGGTCAATGCCACAGGGGAGCACTGGCAGCATCGGGAACATCGACATGGGAACCAGCGTTGGGGAAGGTCATGGTGATACGATCGACCGCTGGTTCGGATCCGGGAACAGATCCCCTGGAGCCGAGGCCAAAGCTGCCCGAAGTTGCTCCAGCTGAGTCAGACAGCCCAAAGGCTCTCTAAGTTGGGCAGGAGTTGCTCCAGGACCCGGAAACTCAGGGAGGCACCGAGCCGAACCCAGATGCATTCTCCGAGGACAGAGGCCTTGAGCGAGGACAATCCCTTTCCCTTGTCTCGTTGGCCGATGGACAGGGTGAAGTTGCTTGTGAGTCTTCGACTTCTTTTTGTGCTTCAACTTATCCAACCGTCCTGGGGACTTGAAATGAGACGATGATGAACCGGGGCTCCGCGACCATTCTCGGGACCTTCCTCTCAAAGTAGCCCAGAAGCAATGCAGAGCAGGCCACAAGGAGCTTTAGGGACCGCCCTCTCAAAGCTTTTAGATTCATGGCCCGAAACTCAGAGCACAACTTCAGGCCATAATCACGCTCCAGACACCACAAGCACACAAGGTGCTGATCTGTCACTGACATCTCCTGATGAGAGGATCCGCAGGGCCTGAACGTAGGCTTATGTGAAGACATCCTTGATGCACCAGGAGTGTAGACACTAATACTCTTTGATAAAACGTTGAATAAGACCAGTCACAAAGTGACTTATGTGTAGCCCTTCTTCGGATCAGCGCTGGCTGGCATGGAAAGAAAAGAACTGATGTCAGTGAACCGGGGTGGCGCCTATATAGGGCCCCAACATCATGTCCAGGACGCACAACACCGACAAAGGACGTGCAGCCAACTGACACCACCTGATGGCATGCATTGGGACTGCTCAAAAAAATTCTCTGGATCCAGATGCCCTGGGGAAAATTCTAGGGTAAGGAATCTGCACCTAGAAGTCTCTATCAGATATGAATGATTTTTAAGTTCAGGTCTCGGCCAGTGTCTGTATCGACCTGGAGTGAGATTTTCAACTTCTTGTGAATTATGCAATTTGCGATTGTATGCTGTGCAGATGACTTTGTGAATCAGGCTCTCAGTTCTACCTGAAAGGGTAAGGATTATTTCTATTGATCATGAGCTCGTAATACACTTTCATAACTAATTTCTTCTATAGGGTTTTCACATATCATTGTCTCACACAACTTGCCTGCTTCCTTGATAATTCTTTTTACGAAAGCATTTTCTTTACGACAAAAACTGCATTTTTAGAAATACACAGTTTAGTACAGGAATGCATTGACCTATGGATGATAGTTAAGAGCTGACCTGGAAGCGTTTCTAATAAAAAATAGAGTGCATCCCAACACAATTTAGTAAGTTATAATCAAGGAACAAATATTAAGACTCACGTGGGGCATGTCGTCAACTTTGGAGGACACCGTGGTTATTGCAGGACATGGTTTTGTCTCTGTGAAGCGTTCAAGGTCGTGGTGTGACAGGTTCCTTCGATGAGTGGCCTATTGATGTAGAGAGACACAAAAAGCTCCATGTCATGTACATATGAATGAAAATGGTACATTAGGTGGGCATATTGTCATTTATGACTTCATCACTACTGGGTAGGACTTACCTGGTGGTAAAATAGCAGAGGAGTGAATCTGTTACTGCGCTATGCAGTATTACCCAGGGGCTATTTTACTGGCCCATTTAAAGTTAATGAGGTCAGAATGTGAAATAGCATAAGATGCATTTGTACCACAGCCAAAATCTACATTTGTTCTTTCTGCATATGTAGAAGGGTCCAGTTATCCCTTATTAGCGAAATTAGTTAGTCTCTAGAAGCCAGTCTGTCTAGGGGTAGTTGTAACTGAGCAGCCAAAGCTTATCTAGGAGACATGCAAAGATCATGCAGTACCACTGCAACCACACAGTACTTACACACATGAAAGGAAATAGTGTTACAAAACTAATGGTACTTTATTTTGGTGACACAAATGCCAAAAATACCTTAGAGACTATACTCCCTTAGGAGGTAAGTAATATACACAGTATATACACTAGAATGCAGTAATAGCAGTAAAACAGTTAGAAAACAGTGCAAATAGTGAAAATCACAATAGGTATAAATGGGCCTAGGGGAACACAAACCATATACTAAAACAGTGGAATGCGAAAGTCGGTTTCCCACCTAGGCAAGTGTAGTGTGTAGAGGGGCACTGCGAGTGTATGAAAACACCAAAGGTAAGTAATAGAACCCACCCCAGTGCCAGGATAGTAGGAGTAAATCACAGTAAGTTTCCTAGAACACTCAAGAACACGTGATAGAAGATTATGCACAAACCAGAAGAGACTACAAGACACTAATGATGGATTCCTGGACCTGAAGACCTGTGGAAGAAGGGGACCAAGTCCAAGAAGCACTGAAGAGTCCAGGGAGAATAGGAGCCCCTGCTAACCCGGACGAAGACGTCAAAGAAGAACCACCGGTGAAGAAGAACTGTCAGTACTGCACCCAAGAAGACGGATGCAGGTTCCTGGTTGATGCAGATGATGTCTCACGTCGGATGGATGATTGCAGTCTGGTTTGTGTCGCTGGATTCTGCCAACAAGCCTTGGCACACGCAAAGCACACAGTTAGCAGAAAATGGCGCTGCCAGGGACCAGGAGGGACCTGGTGACCTCTCCCCAGGAGGGGGAGACAGATGGGCTCTCAGCGACTCAGAGAGCCCTCAGAAGACCAGGCAGCGTTCACAGGAGTCCCACAGCACAGGGACAAAGAAGGTGCAAATGGAGGCCAACGCAGCACTACACAAAGGGATCCCACAGAGAACTACTCAGGAAGCTGTGCGTCGCAGGAAAGGGTGCTGGGGGCCGGAGCTGTGCTGTGCACGAAGAACTTCGTGGAAGGTTGCACACAAGCCTTTTTCAACTGCAAAACATGCTGTGCATGGGAGTACTGTCTTGCATGGGGAGGCAAGCTCTTACCTCCACCAAAGTTGGACAGCTGGACCGTCGGGACCCTTCAGTCCATCACCCATGTTGCTGGATCCACTCACTTTGTCAGGAGAGGGGCCCCACGCCAACGGTCGTCACTGCAGACTGGTGCCTGCTGATGCAGGGAAGTGACTCCTTCACTTCAAGGGAGATTCCTTTGTTCTTCTGGTGCAGGCTGAAGACTGGCTGTCCTCTGAGGATGCACGACCTGGAAACAGTTGCTGGCAGGAGCTGAAGATACAATGTTGGAGAAGTCGTCTTTGCTTATTTGTTGCAGTTTGTAGAGTTCCTGGAGGGTCCAGATGCAGTTTCGTCAGTAGAAGGTGAAGTAAAGAATGCAGAGGATTCCTGCTGGGGTCTTGCTATCCGAATCTGAGGAAACACCCAGAGGAGAGACCCTAAATAGCCCAGAAAGGGGGATTGGTCAGCCAGTGGCGTAGCGTGGGGAGTGCAGGGGGGGCCGGCCGCACCGGGCGCAACATCTTGGAAGAGACTAAATCCACGGGTTAGGGGGCGCAAATTACTTGCCTTGCCCCGGGTTAGAGGGCGCAAATTACTTGCCTTGCCCCGGGTGCTGACAACCCACGCTACGCCACTGTGGTCAGCTACACAGGTAAGCACCTATCAGGGGAGGGCTCTGACGTCACCTGCTGGCACTGGCTACTCAGATACTCCCAGAGTGCCCCACCGCCTTGGAATCCAAGATGGCAAAACCCAGGGACACTCTGGAGGAGCTCTGTGCACCACCCCTGGGGTGGTGATTGACAGGGGAGTGGTCACTCCCCTTTTCTTTGTCCAGTTTCGTGCCAGAGCAGGGACTGGGTGTCCCTGAACTGGTGTAGACTGGAATATGCAAGGAGGGCACCATCTGTGCCCTTCAAAGCATTTCCAGAGGCTCTGGGAGGCTACCCCTCCCATGCCTGTAACACCTATTTCCAAAGGGAGATTGTTTAACACCCCTCTCCCAAAGGAAATACTTTCTTCTGCCTTCCTGGGCCCAAGCTGCTTGAGCAACAGGAGGGAAGAAACCTGTCTGTGAGGTGGCAGAAGCTAGGGCTGCCTAGAAAACCTCAGAAGGTTGGTATAGCAGTACTGGGCGTCCACTGGGGAGCTCCCAGAGTGCATGGAATTATACAGCTAATACTAGAATCAGTATTGGGGTATAATTCCAAGATGTTAGACACCTTACATAGCCATATTCAGAGTTACCATTGTGCAGTTGGACTTAGGTATTGACCTATGTCCAGTGCACACATAAAATGGCGTCCCCGCACTCACAAAGTCCGGGAAATGGTCCTGGATGACGTGGGGGCACCTCTGCTAGTGCAGGGGTGCCCTCACACACAGGTACACTGTACCCAGCCTTCAGAGTAGGAAAGCCTGGTATATGGGTGACTTATAAGTGACCTGGTGCAGTGTAAATGGCTGTGAAATAGATGCGAGTTCACCAGAAGGCAGAACATAAACTCAGCAAGTTTCAGTTAAATGGGATGCCCTCACACACAGGTACACTGTACCCAGCCTTCAGAGTAGGAAAGCCTGGTATATGGGTGACTTATAAGTGACCTGGTGCAGTGTAAATGGCTGTGAAATAGATGCGAGTTCACCAGAAGGCAGAACATAAACTCAGCAAGTTTCAGTTAAATGGGAAGACATGTTTAGCAAGCCTTGAAGAGTTTATGATCACAACACACCAGTACATATTCTATTCTTGTTGTCAACAGAGACATCACTTAAAAAATATTGGTAAAAAGTAACTTTAGCCAAGAGTATACAGAGACAGATAAGAAGTCTTGGGAAGAGAGCAATAAACACTTACACACTTGGGACGGAAGGTTAATGTTTTATCAAAGCTCTTTAGGATTACGAGAAGGGGAATCTAGAGAAGATGTCATGAGTTTAAAGACACAGGTGATGCGGTGTTTATATGAAAGCATATTAATAACTTTTGATTATGTGACTCGGTTTTGGTTTCTAAGATAATATGCATGAAGTCAGCATTTTTGTGTCTTTATAAAGGGCTGATTACAAGACATCATTTGAGATCAGCTTTTCAGTCACCCGGCTGTTGTGATTAAACCTATTTTTGCCTTGCAAGAGAAGACTAGTCTATTTTTAATACATTTTTCCCCAACACAGCCATTCATTTCTACATCATCCTTCTGTTCTCCATCCTTCCCTTGATCCACCTTTACATCCATGAATTCATCCTCCTTAACATCCACGGTTCTCTCCATCCATCCACCTCTCCATCACTTCAACCATTCACCCAGCAAACCATTCACCTTCTTAACCCTTTACCTTTCTATCTATGCACCTTTCTGTCCATTCATCCATTCTTCCACTCATCCTTCTGTCCCCTCCATCAATTCTTCCCTCTCTCCTTTACTTCCTTTCTTCCATATTTCATGCTCCCTTGTTTCATATGTTCTCACATCCAACAACTATATATTATTTTCTAGCAGAGGTGTTTAAGTTGGAGGGTAGTGTTGCAGATCGAAGGCAAAGAAGCCGAAAAAACATTTTAAAGATTTGTATGTTACATTTGTTGTCCTGTGGCACAACCCCCCACCTCTAAGCTGCTAATGTGAGGGGTTCATGACAACCTGCGGAGACGGATTGTTGCCTAAGACAGATCATTGTGATAAGTCAGGCTCTAACACGTGAGACTGGCATCTGAATGGCACTTTTCCATACAAGTTTCATAGGGACTGGCAGAAAAAGAAATACCCGCTTTTGGCAAGAGGCCACCAGTACGATCCCTAATTAGCAAGGAGCAGTTGATTGAAAACCTGAGTCTTGCAGTAGGTAATTAATGGAAACAAGGACAGGGTTAGTCTGGAAGAGGTTTGGAAAACGTACAGTAAAAATTCACAATGGTTTTAAGTAAAATTTAAAATTGACATTCATGTTGATTCTGGCACTCTGCCTTTCAAAAATGGCTGGATATGCCTACACCGTAGTCAGGGCCAAAAAAAAGCGACTCTAAATGATGCTCTTCCTTTATTGTTTTGCAGTAAATCTGCCTCATCTTTGTGCACCCTAAGCCATTCCTGTCCTGTCCCCAAATGTTTTATCTGCATAAAGAAATGGTGACTCGGTTGGTGTTGTGAAGGAGCGTAACAGGAACTAAGAGTAGTGTAATGACTAGGAAGTTTTTATTTACTTTATTTTTCTGCTTCCCACTGATTTTCATATGTACTGAGCCTGACTGCACAACCCAAAAAAGTTGGACCATAACTGATGCCTCTGGTCAATCAAAGTGTTTTGATGTATTTCTTGTCCTTTTCTTCCACCACCACAGGCTTGCTCTATGGTGGTAAGGGCTTTATGTACAGGTCCAGTGAGGATCCAGTAAAATTGGGCTACTCAGGCAGCTAAGTACCTGAGTCAGTGCATTCGGGCCGATGTAGTGTGCTGGATTTCAAAAGTACGAGCAGCTGCTGGAACAGGGTAAATATGTACCAAACAATAAAGCAGTTTGCTCCACCACTGCTGGCTACCATATTTATTGCAAAGTTTGAGGCCTAAAGTGCCCCGCAACACAATAGTTCAGGTGACGAGGAGCAGTAGCCCCTTCTCCACAACTGGGCTAGGAGGCACGAAGGCCGAGAGGGAAGATGCCAGGTGCACCCTAGGGCAACCAACAGGAGCGTTGTGCCTGGAGTCCAGGCTGCAGAGAAGCGGCAAGGGCAGCCCACACCATCTTTAACAGGGCCTGCCCCTTGAATGAGTGGCCTCCACGACAGGCAATTAACATGGAAGAAAAATGGCAGTGTACGCTGATAAGCAAGAGCCATCGCTGGCCAATAGAGGGAGCCAGCTGCACACAAAAAGATCGCAATAGGGGTACTACTGTGGTGCTACGCTGGGTGGAGCACAATATAGAAAAGATCACACTTGTTTCACTGCATGGGCGGAATACAGCAAGCTGTCTTGAGGCCCTTTATTTATAACCTGGGTTGTGTGCTCCATCTCCCGGGTCAGGAGTCCTCTGTAGAGGCCGAGTGGATCACTACGTCCCACCAAAATGATTCCATTATAGCAACTCTTTTTATAGGCCATTGTGGTGCATACAAAGTCTCTGAGCCTTTGGCTAGGCTGAGGATGATAACGGTCTGGGCCCATATTCTTTTCTTTCTTCCGACAGAACTTTTTCGGGTGCTTGAGTGGTAAAGGGGAGTCAACTTTTCAAATCAATTAAAAGTGTAACTTATTTGGTCACACATTAAATTCAGGAGACGGTAGATAAAGTTCAAAAGTTTATTGCAAATTAAGGGCCAGACTGATGTAAATACATCTCAAAAACATGCTTATAAGTACAAAATCACCAAAAGTGAGGTAAAGAGTTGAATGAAGTTAAAAGGTGTAAGCATAAGGCATACAAGAATTTGAGTTGAGGCAATACAAAAAATAAGAAACAGAATCTGATGATCTGCATAGAAGTTGTGGTCCTCTTGCCAAATCATTGGAGATTCTAAGTTAATTCAAATATCCTAAACTAAAAGGAAATCCTAATTAAGTCTCAGAGAATATAGGAAAATATCAGCATAACAGAAACTTCAGTAAATGTTTTGATAGAGAGGTGATGTATAGCATAAAGCCACAAAAAGGAATAAAGGGCAGAGAGATCTGTACCCCTCCAAACCTCAGGGGAATCTGACCTTGTTTAAATAGATGAATACTAATTGGACCCACAGAGCCTTTAAGAAATCCACCTCTTCAAAAGCAGTAGTTTTCCATCTTTCCTGCACAGTTGAAATTGACAACTTCCCTCAGGATTCCCATCCCAGGAATCAAACATCAGGACAACCTTGAATGTTTATTGGTGTCTGGTCCACAAACAGGAGTGTTTTCCTCTCAGTTCATTAGTGCTCCTTGTCCTTGCCAAAGTTTGTTTCCATACCCCACACCCCACACTCAACATATCTTTCACTAACTTTAGACTTGCACAAATGCAACTTGAGGATCACGTGTATAGTGGGCAGGGGAGTCAAAGGGTAATCTCCCATTTGCAATAATACAATCATTACTTTTCTATTGATGAAATAGAAGCAACTCTCTTTTGTCAGTTCTTATCTTTGGTGGAAAAGCAGAGCCTCCTCTTTTTTGGCATAACATAATTGATTCAAAGCAAAGTAAGATGTATTACAGTTTAGATCCCCTACCAATATGACATGGAAAACCAGATCCGTATCCAGATACTTTCTGACAAGAAAAAAACCTTATGCACAAGTGCATCATAGCATGAGTCAGGGGGGGTGTAAGCATTTACCAATAAAAGATGTGGTGCATCCTGATCCGCACCAGGTTGGAACATAGTTACAGCCAAAAACAGATTAGAGGAATCTCTAAAGCCATCATACTTCCAATGGATTCCATTGGACAGGAGAATTGGTACCCCCCCCTTAGCGTAACCCCTCCAAGAGGGCCTGGTTTTACAATCAAGAATAAAATAGTCAACACAGTAGAACTCCCTGTCTCACCGTTTCTCCTGGAGACAGATCACATCGCTTTTAGAGAGCTTAAGAATTGTAGCTTCTCCCTACTATTTTTTACTCCCACTGCATTCCAGGAGACAACCTTTAATTCTTTGCTAATTATGTGGCAGCAAAGGGCAATTGGACATACATGCACTGCTTAAGACACAAGACAAACAATTTCAACTTTGCGTGTCATCATGTGCACTTTGGTCAGAAGTAAACGTGGATTCCCTATATGCCACCCGTCTGCCATTCTTTCCGAGGTGTACTTGCAGTCCCTGGGCACCAGCCATCAGATCACTACTCAGGGGCAAAGGGGAAAACAGCCTTCTACCGCGCTCACTATCCTGGTAATGGTACCTGCTTTCTTCCAGTCCACATCTCACTTCCAACACTGGAAAAACATTGATACCTCTACATTGCAAACTTTCAGCGTTTTGTAGAATCGTTTTTACAATAATTTTAAAAAGAAAAGACACCCTTGATTTAGATCCTACCCCTGTATGCAGTAAAAAAAAACAAATTAATATCTACACTTTGGATTAGATTGAAAGTCTCAATATCTGAGAAATAGGCAAGTAAAGCAGACCTATTCAAGATTAGATCAGTCAAAGTGTGGGATAAAGTCCAATAAACAGGTATCACCAATACACTGCTTATTGACTTTAACTTCAATCAATCAATCAATCAGTATTTGTAAAGCATGGCTATTCACCCGTGAGGGTCTCAAGGCGCTGGGGGGGAGGGGCGGGGCCTCATCCGAAGAGCCACATCTTGAGGTTCTGCCTGAAGATGGTGAGCAACAGGCTTTGTCTGAGGTGCAGGGGGAGGTTGTTCCAGGTGGGGTGTGGAAGGAGACGTGGTGGTTCAGGTAGGCTGGTCCTGCGTTGTGTATGGCCTTGTACGTGTGGGTGAGAAGCTTGAAGGTGATTCGGTTCTCGACCGGTAGCCAGTGGATGGTCCTCAGGTGTTGGGAGATGTGTTCTCAGCAAGGGAGATCCAGAATGAGTCTGCCGGCGGCGGTCTGGATGAGTTGAAGTTTTTTGATGTTCCTAGTTGTGGTGCCAGCATAGAGGGAGTTGCCATAGTCAAGCTTGCTTGTGACTAAGTTGTGGGTGACTGTCCAGCGACAGTCTGCTGAGATCCATCTGAAGATCTTCCGAAGTCTGCGGAGTATGTGAGGATGTGCCAGCAGGAGGAGGCAACAGAGTTTACCTAGCAGGTCATGGATAGGGAGGAGTCGAGGATGATTCCTAAGTTGTGGGCGTGCTCGGTCGTTGCAGAGTGGGTGCTGAGGGATGTGGGCCACCAGGAGGCGTCCCAAGCTGAGGTGGCGTTCCCGAAGATGATGAGTTCCGTCTTGTCGGAGTTGAGCTTGAGGCTGCTTTCTCTCATGCAGATGGCAACGGTTTCCATTTGTGCGTGAAACTTCCTTTTGTCCGTGTCCGGGTCTTCGGTGAGAGCAATAATGAGTTGTGTGTCATCGGCATTAGACATGATGTTCATACCATGGCTTCTGACGATCGCAGCAAGAGGGGCCATGTATACATTAAACAGTGTGGGACTCAGTGAGGATCCTTGGGGTACTCCGCAGTTGACTCCTGTGGATCTGGAGATGTAAGGGGGGAGTCTGACCCTCTGCGTCCTCCCAGAGAATAAGGAGTGGATCCATTCCTGTGCTCTTCTGCGGATTCCTATGCTGTGGAGTCTGGTGCACAGAGTGCTGTGGGAGACCGTGTCGAAAGCTGCTGAGAGGTCGAGGAGTAGGAGTGCTGCGTGTGGCGGTGGTCTAGGAGTAATCGGATGTCATTGGTGCCTGCCTGAAGTGCTGTCTCCGTCCTGTGATTGCTGCGGAAGCTGGACTAGGAGCTGTCCAGGGAGTTGTTGGCTGCGATGAAATTCCGTAGTTGTTCATTGATTGCTTTCTCTAGTACTTAGAAGGGGTAGGGTAGCACCAAAACGGACTGGAAATTCTTCAGTTCTGATGGTCCACCAAAGGTTTCTTCAGGAGAGGGTCCGGGCGTATTTTGGCATGTTTCCAGTCCTCAGGGAAGGTGCCCATGCTGATGGAGCAGTTGATTGTGTTACAAAGCTCGGGCCGATGGATACGCTGGCCCTGATGTACAGGTGGTGTGGGCAGAGATCCGAGGGGGCTCCAGAGTGGTTGCTGTTCATGATGTTGACTGTTTCCTCTGTGGTGACCGTGGGCCAGTCATGGCTGGTCGGGCGGGTTCTGGGGGGGGTGGGTCAGTCGCAGGTTACAGTGCCAGGTGACAGGAAGATGTGGTAGATGTCCTGGATCTTGTGGTGGAGAGGTCATGTGACAGAGGGATGCTGGTGGCTTCGGAAGGGGGATCTCTGAACTCGTTGATGGCTCAGAAGAGTTCCTTCGAGTTGTGTGCGGAGGGGTTGATGTACTCCCGGAGAGCGTCCTTCCTTGCGTTCTTGATTTTTCATTGCTGGGTGGCGGTTGCGGCTCTGAATGAGGCAAGGTCTATGCTGGATTGGCTGTTCCTCCATTTTTTCTCTACAGGTCTGCAGGTACACTTTGATTCTTGGAGTTTGGTGGTGAACCGGCTGGCCTTCTTAAGTACGTGTTTGTCCGATGTCAGCCATGGAGGGGCTAGAGTGTCGGCGCATTCGGCGATCCATGTGTTGAGATTGCGCGCTGCTGTGTTGGTGTCGTCAGAGGGGGGAGGGAGGGTTTTTGGCGAGCGATGAGGTGAGTTGCTCGTTGGTGATTTCATTCCATTTCCTGAGGGGGGTCCTGGAGGTGCAGGTGCAGCTGCTGGGTGTGGTGATTGTGAAGTGTATGCAGCAGTGGTCGGTCCAGTCTGGGGTGGAGATGGTCTTGATGGTGATCCGGTCGCTTGAGGTGAAGATGGGGTCCAGTGTGTGTCCTGTGATGTGCGTGGGTGTGGAGACCAGCTATCAGAGGCCGAGGGTGGCAAGGTTGTCGAGTAGAGCGGTGGTGTTCGGGTCGGTGCGGTCCTCGAGATGGAAGTTCAGGTCACCGAGGAGGAGAGGTAGTTGACTGACGCCAGGGCCTGGGGGCTAGCGATGTCTATGACGTCATCTATGAAAGCTGGGAGGGGGCAGGGAGGCCTGCTATATATATATATATATATATATATATATATATATATACACATTTACACATATGCAAATTATGTTACATAATGCTATGCTGTAGAATGTTATGGAAGGGCTGTTATGTTGCTTTCCTGTAAATTATATATTGGTTGCTATGATGTGCGGTATACCTTTGACATGGTATGTTATGAGCGCTTGGTGCACGTACACATCGCAAGGTAATTTGAATACTAATCCTTCCTCTATTCCTCTAATACCTTTTTGATACAATTATCACTCCGTGGGTACTTGTTATCCCTTATGATTAAATGAATACTCTCCTCAAAACTGATTTTATCTAATGCTGTCTACGGGTAAACACTTCCCCAGCTCAAATGTGTAATTTCTGGGAATAATGAAATGCGATATCTGTAAATTTTTACCTCTTTTTCCTGCACAGGCAAGTATTTCTGTGATCTTTCGTGTGATTCATGCCTCTCACAGAAGTGTTGTTTTGGAGAAATGACAAATAGACCTCATTTTTTGTCATTCTCTCATGTCTCCCCATGCGACACCAAGAGACTTTTTGGTGCCTTGTTTCTAGTTACAAAGCCACCTCTAGTGGTTTAGTGGCGTGTTAGCATCCAAGGGCGACGCCTCCATAAGGGCAGAGGAGTGTCGCCCCCCCCCACCTCCCGCCAGCAGCATCAGCTGCAATCCATTTCCACAAAAACAATAAAAACTTTGTTTGGAAAAGGGGCGAGGCCTCTGGGGTGACGAGCGGGAGTCTCAGCACTCCCCCTCACTGCGCATGTGTGTTTTACTGGCCGTCTTGGGCAGGCCTAACACACAGGCGCACAGGGCTCTCTCCAGGCCAGAAACACACTTGCTGGGCATGAGAGAGCCTGCAAAGGCTCCCAGTCTCCCTGGGAGTGCCCTGGCTGGGCGCTCCCGGCCAATCCTGACGCTGCTATGAGCAGCGTCAGGATTGGTGCAGGACAGGCTGGGAGCATGTGCCTGCAGGGAGAAAAGAGGAGAGGAGCAGCATGGTGGTGAACGCGGCGGCATAGGTACGTTTTTTAAAATGTTATTTGTAATTTAATCCCCCCACCCTTCCCCCTGTTAATTCACCCGCGCGCCACCCCGCCCCTCCAGTGTCACGCGAGCCGCGACTGTTAGTATCCCTTGTCATCAGGGTGTATACATCTGGCACTTCATACCAGCTCAAGCCCATGGGATCCTTAGAAGCCTCGTGCACAGCATCAGTCTGAGGTGAAGGAGGGCCCTGTGTCATGCCATTCCAAGAAGCAGCAAATCACGCCGCTCTTGTTGGGTTTTCGTGATATGCTAGTTTGTTGTGTATGGTCGTCGTGGCAGAGCAGCAGTTCAGTACTGCACTTAACCATAGGTGCACATGCGCAGCCATGGTGGAACTTAGGGCCACCTGTACATAGCTTTTTTCTTGTTGCAAATGGCCCTATTCACAGAATCGGTCCGTTTGCGACAAGAAAAAAGAATTTTCGTATGTACAGACCCTATTTTGTGATTCAGTAATCTATTTACTGAATTGTAAAATAGGTTTGCAAGTCGCAATTAGCAAGGGGTGTTCCCTTCCTAACTGCGAGTCGCAGTGCGATGTAGGATTGTTTTGTGACCGTGAATGCAGTGACAAAACAATAGCAGTTAGCACCAATTTCAAATTGGTGCTAAACCATTCGCCAACAGGAAGGGCACCCCTTCCCCTTTGTGAATGGTAGCAAAAATATTGGCATTGCCTGCTCTTAAAAAATGAAACGAAAACTTTTCATTTTTGTTTTTTAAATGCATCCCGTTTTCCTTTATGGAAAACGGGCTGCATTTTTAAAAAAAACTGCTTTATTTAAAAGCAGTCACAGACATGGTGGTCTGCTGTCCCCAGCAGGCCACCATCCCTGAGTGCAGCCATTCGCAATGTGACCGCAAATTGCGACCTACCTCATGAATATTAATGAAGTGGGTCATTTGCGACCCCATTGGGAATCGCAAACAGTGTGAAGTACACTGTTGTACATATGGTATTGCGACTCTCAATTTGCGACTCGCAAAACTCGGGGTGGTATATCCGGCCCCTAGGGCCAGATGTAGGTAGGTTTCCGTTTGCGAGTTGCAAATTGCGAGTCCCAGCGACTCGCAATTTGCAACTCGCAAAAGGAAATGCAGAAAGGTGTCTCAGACACCTTCTGCGACTCGCTATGGGGTCGCAAAGACCCACCTCATGAATATATATGAGGTGGGTCGCAGTTTGCGACCCCATAGCGAGTCTAGGCACTCACGGGGATGGTGGCCTGCTGGAGACAGCAGACCACCATGTCCGTGACTGCTTTTAAATGAAGCAGTTTTTTTTTTTTCTCTTTGCAGCCTGTTTTCCTTAAAGGACCTTTTTGTTTCGGTTTTTTTCAGAGTAGGCAGTGGTCCATAGGACCACTGCCTGCTCTGAAAAAATATTTTTTTTTGCATTCACAAAAGGGAAGGGGTCCCATGGGGACCCCTTCCCGTTTGCGAATGGGTTACCATCCACTTCAAGTGGATGGTAACTGCAAGTTGATTTGCGACCGCTTTCGCGGTCACAAATCAACTCTACATCGCGATGCGGTCGCAAATAGAAAGGGAACACCCCTTCCTATTTGCGAGTCGGAATCACATTTTGCGAGTCGGTACCGACTCGCAAAATGTGATTCTGCATCCAGTAAGGGCTTTTGCGCCTCGCAAACGGCGTTTTTCGCCGTTTGCGAGGCGCAAAAGCCTTCCTACATCTGGCCCTAGGTGTTTAATGCCTTCTTATGAAATGCTTTCTTGAGAGAAGACTGCTTCCATAAGGAATAGTTACAACGAGAAAAATGACTGAACAATTCCTGACTGGAGGATGGACCCAGTCACTTTTATTTTGAAAACCATATAGTTACTAGACTTCAAAGCTTTTTCGGTCGCAGATTACCAGTCTGGTTTGCGCAAGATATCTTGGAGAGTTTCAGAAAGTTGAGCAGGGAATGTATTCTGCCCCTCGCTTGCCATTGGCTTTGTGGGTTGTAACTCACGTTTTCTTGGCCAGATTTAGTGGATGAGGGGTTCCCAGGTTCATTTTTTCTCTCTCATGCTAAAACATTTACAGTATCCTTCCGAGAGCGCCCTTTCTGTAAACAGGCTTGTAGATCTATCTTTTCTTGTCACATTTGCTGTGCATTCAAAGACAGTGGACCAATGTCAAGCGGTGTCATTCAGAGAGCTCAGAGTTTACTTTTTCTTTTGGCTGACTTCAAAGTGAGAGCATTTAGAGGAGAGGTGTTCAAACGTTTTGATGCCAGGAGTTCCTCTCAAAAATGTTTAGGTGTAAGGACCCCTCCTGACAAAAATTTCTAGAACCTGGTACTCCTCATCATTGTCAATAATAAATGTCCCCATTTCCCACAGCAAATCATTTTTATGGTGAGGAAATAATTTTAATATTAAACAGTGTTTAGCAAACCAAAGGTCAGTGAGTGTGGGTGCGTGGCCAAAGGTGTAGCTAAAAACAAAGGTCCTCATTTTTGAGGATTTGGCGTAGGACAGTGCCACAAGTCTTCTTGCTACACTGCCCTAAGTCAATACAAAAGGGCAGGAATGGACCGTGTTTATGAAATACAGTGCATTTCTATCCTTTCCCCCTATGCTGGCGCACAAATTGAGGCCTAGCCCCAACGTAGCCAGGATTGTTTTTGTGCCGGAAGGGGTACCTTGCTGAACAAAAACAATCCAGAGAGGCATTGTACCTCTTTCTATATGTGGGGCCGAAAGCAACACACATGGAAAGATGAAAAACAAGGGGAAATTAAAACATTTCTCCTCATTATGCCTGCTCTGGGAGGCGTAAGGTTTTGGCACTGCTCCAGTTTACATGATTTTGTAAATCTGGGCCAGTGTCAAAATCCATGGGTGTTGCTTGGGAACACCCACCACAACGCCCATGGAACCTCTCTTTGACGCAAAGTAAGGCAATGCAGTGGCTTGTGCTGCCTTGCCTTACTCCGTATCTATGAGGCCATTCAAAACCACGCAGGGTGGTTTTGCGTCACCTCATATGTATGATTGAGGCGCTTGTGCTGCTGAAACGTCAAATAAAGTGATGCTCCACCTGCGCAAACCTCTCATAAATAAACCCCAAATATTCTAAGTTGTTTTTAAGTCTTTCACTGTCAGGTAGCTACATATAAAATAACAGCCAGCTTAAATTACAAATACATTTTAAAAAGTTGTGCATTAGGAAACCTCTAAAAGTAAATGCACTGCAGAGGTCTGTGTGTAACCGGAGAGTGACAGAATTGGTTGGTACAGTTGAGAATAGTGAAATGTATTTTTTAGTGCCACAAGGTCACAGCCTGTGACAGAAAGCACTGTGAATATGTAAGGCATTATTTTATACTTGCGTTACACGCAGTATAAGATAGGCCACTACAATAAGGTTTAAAATAAAACTGTACTTCCAAAATGTAGATTTAAGTAATACCAGAGCGTATGTAATACCTTTTTTTTTTAAATAGCTGTCCATTCAACATCTCCAGGTGAAGTAAGCTCTGTGTAACTACAATTAAAAGCACACACACTTCTTAACTCTTTGCACTGCCCCTAAAAAGGAATAAATACATGTCATCACAAAGCTTTGAGTGATTTGATCGGCTCTCAGGCATCCTTTACCATTGCAGATTACCCTTTACATGTGCAGATCAGCTGGTAGAGCACGTTTGCATTTCATTCAGGAAGCAGGCGCCCTGGTGTGAAGGCCTCCTTAGCTGTCTGTGGCTTTCACAGCACAGGAGACTCAATAAATTAAAGTTCACCTGAGGCATTTTAACAATGGGCTGAGGGGGGTTGAGGGGGTATACCTGACCCCCTTTCCAGGACTTCAGGCCCCCCTGGGGGTCCCGACCCCCAGATTGAAGACCTTGGATTTAGAGAAAAGAGCAATGCTGATTTTTTTTTCTAGGCATGGAGAGATAAGTCTCTTGTTTTTGTGGGCGCTACTTTTTATGGGCGAGCGCAAAGCGCTCAGTCAATTCAGTAATCTCTCTTTGGACTTCAAACCACGCCCATGTCACGTCAGGCACTTACATTGGTTCGTGGGCTTGCCTTTTAAAATCTGCATGCTTTCATTTGTGAAAGGCATGCATAGGTCATGCCTTTTCCAGTGTTTAGCCCACATACACAGCACTAAGGGCCAGATGTAGCAATCTTCCAAATTGCAACTTGCAATTTGCGAGTTCCAGCGACTCGCAAATTGCAACTCGCAATTTGGAATGCAGAAAGGTGTCTCAGACACCTTCTGCGAGTCGCTATGGGGTCGCAAAGACCCACCTAATTAATATTAATGAGGTGGGTCGCAATTTGCGACCCCATAGTGATTCAGGGCACTCACGGGGATGGTGGCCTGCTGGGAACAGCAGACCACCATGTCCGTGACTGCTTTTCAATAAAGCAGTTTTTTTTTTCAAAGTGCAACCCGTTTTCCTTAAAGGAAAACGAGCTGCACTTTGAAAAAAAAACCAAAACCTTTAGTTTCGGTATTTTTCAGGGCAGGTAGTGGTCCATTGGACCACTGCCTGCCCTGAAAAATATTTTTTTGTGCCAGACACAAAGGGGAAGGGGTCCTGTAAGGACCCCTTCCCGTTTGCGCCTGGGTTACCATCCACTTCAAGTGGATGGTAACTGCGCTTTCATTTGCAACCGCAATCGCGGTCGCAAATGAAAATGAATACCATTGCGACTCGCAAATAGGAAGGGAACACCCCTTCCTATTTGCAACTCGGAAATGCATTTTGCGAGTCGGTTCCGACTTGCAAAACGCATTTCAACATAGCAGAGACGCATTTGCGAGTCGCAAACGGCGATTTTCGCCGTTTGCGAGTCGCAAAGTCTTTGCTACATCTGGCCCTTAGTACCAAAAACATACGAGGGTCGATGTTTTCAGCCTGGAGTCCGGACTACTTTATCTGTTTATTTTCCACGCTGTGCGATCACGCTGCATTTTACATAGCGCGATTGCCCTGCATTTTACATAGTGCGATTGCGCTGCGTTTTTTTTTCTTTACAACGTCAATAGTTCTAACTCGAGCTAATGCGAGACCCGTTGCATTGAAAATGCTTGTGTCTTTTGTTTGTGCATCTGTTTGTGAATGCAGCTTGGCAACCATTCGCTATGCAGCCAGCGTGTGACAGCTTTCTTTTGTATCTTTAGCTCGGAAACAACCTGTTTTTTATTTGTTGAGCTTTTTAGTGATTTCAACTGCTCCTCAATTATGACTCTACCTTTAGCTTTTTTTTTCTTTACGAGAAACAAACACAGCACAGGAGCCTCAGTTATAGCGGCAGCACAATGCGTGTGGAGGTCGTTTTGAAGAATGTTTTGTTGGTTGTAAATGAGCTTGCCTTCGCTGCAGGGAAAGAGACGGATTGTATTTCTCATTACAAAGGCAGAATAGCCACCTCTGCTGGCAGACAAGAATGTTTTGTTTTAAATGTGTGCCCTTTCACTGATAGGAAAAGATCAGATTGCATTTGACATCCCTAAAGAAGTAAAGTCATTGCACATTTTCAATAAAGTGCAAAACTGTTTTTATTATCAATATAAAAACGCTGATGGCGTAATTTAAAATTTATGATGAAAGCTGACCTCTCTTGACACAGTTAATTATGTTTTATATAGTGCGTTATACCACACTTCTGAAGTAGTATACAAAGAAAATAATAAAAAGAATATATATCACCTAAACTGGCATGTTTTTACAAATAAATGGCGCACCCACAACTCATGCACAAAGAAAAGTGAGCGCTTTGCAATGAAATGAGATCAAGGTAGCCAAAGGGCTTGGTGTCATTACAGGCCCCACTTCAACCTACAGTCCCACCCCTCCACGCCCACTGCATCTCCAAAATGCCAAGGTTCCAGCAAGTGTAAACAGCAGCTACTGGATAACCCAAGTTTTCATTGCATATATAATGGGAGCCCTCTCACCCTCCCTACAGTCACAGTGGTGTTTTCAATACAGGTAATTCCGTTTTACTGTCTGCAAATCTATTACAACTTTAATCTTGTGCCAATTCAAACCGGACACATTTAATTTTATCTGACACTGCTTTGTAATTGGCCTCTCATTTCCTGTGTGTGACTGGCACTACCTGTTTAGGATATTGGATACAGATTATATAGGGGCTCAATTGGTTCACTTCTGAAAATTTGGAAGCAAATTGCTAGGCATTTCATTCTAGGCCACCTTGTGTGATCCTGGGCACATCTCTGTTTCTCCTAGTTTCCTGTTATGCACTCAAATAGGAGTAATAAAAACAAATACAATTTAACTAGGCTTCTCAGAATAACTGATGTCACAGCACCTAATTCCACTCCACTCCATATCACATCATTCCACTCCACATAATTCAACTCCACGCTACATAATTCAACTTCACTCCATGCAACATAATTCCACTCCATTCCAATCAACGCAACACAATTTGACTTAGCACTGTTCAACGGTACACAATTCAATACCGCACCACACAATTTAATGCAACATAATACCATTACATGCCACATAATTCCACTCCATTCCACATGATTGCTTGCAGCACCACATTATTCTCCACTACGTCACTTAAATCCACTCAATGCCACATAATACCACTTCACACAATGGCACTTTGTCACACAATTGCACTCTGCTACACAATTGCACTCCACATCCCACAATTCCACTCCATGCCACACAATTCCAGTCCACTCCATGTAATCGCACATCTGACAATTACACTCCACATCACATGATGCAATGCCACACAATTCCATGCCACTCCAAACAATTCCACACCAAATAATTGCCTACAAGGCCACATAATTTCACTCCATAACATGTAATTCAACTCTGCATAAATACACTCGGCGCCACATAATTCTACTCCATGCCCCACATTTTCACTCTGCACCACACAATGTCACACTATGCTACAATTTCAATCCGCTCAGCACAGTAGGATTTTATGTCACACTATCCCACAAAACAACACACAATTTCATGCCACAAAATTCCACTCCACACCACATAATTCCATGCCACGCTACCTAATTCCACAACATGCCACATATTACCCCACCATACTACATAATTCAACTCCACACACTTGCACTCTATTTCAGACAATTGCACTCCACAGCCCACGATTCCATGCAACATAGTTCTAAGCCACATTATTCCAGTCAAAGCCACCTAACTCCACTCCACATATTTCCACTCCATGCCACAAAGTTCCACCATACGCCACACAATTCCACTACACATAATTGCACTCCATGCCACATAATTAGACTCCCTGACATAATTCCAATCCACTCAAGGCATGAGAATGTTGTGCCACACAATTCCACTCAACCCAACACAATTATATGCCACACAATTCCACGCTATATAATTCTACTACAATCTACATAATTCAATTCCATCCCATGTTACATAATTCCACACCCCATAATTTCACTCCACGCCACATGATTCCAGTTCCACACTATCACGCCACACCACACTATTGCACTTCACGCCACACATTTCTGTGCCAAACAGTTCCATACCAAATAATTCCACAGCACGTACTTCCACAAAACATAATTCCACTTCATGCCAAAGAATTGGACTCCACTTGACACAAATCCTTTCAACTGCACATAATTCCACTCCACACAACATAATTCCACTTCGCCCCACATAATTCCTCTATGTGCTGTATAATGCCACTCCACATCATTCCATTCCACACAATTGCATTCCATGTCACACAGTTGCACTCCATGCCATACTATTGAACTCCACACAGTTGCACTCCATGCCACACAATTCCTTGTCTAACAACTGCACTCTATGCCACACAGTTCCATGCCAAATTATTTCATGCCATGCCACATAATTGCATGCCACATAATTCCATGAAACATAATTCCACTCCACTCTGCGACTTAATTCAGCTCCACTACACATAAACCCACTGCACTCAACATAATTTCACTCCACGCAACATTACGCTAAACACAACAAATCCACACGCCACACAATTTTACATCATTCCACACATTTATGTGCCATGCTGCACACTTCTGTGGCACAACACTTAATTACACTCCACACCATATAATTCCACTCCATGCCACATAATTCAACTCATACCACATAATTCCAGTGTGAAACACAATTCCACACCATGGCACCTAATTCCACACCATGCCACATTATTCCACACCACATAATACCACACAACGCCACATAATTCCACGTCATGCAACATAATTAATCTCCACAGAATTGCACTTCATGCCAAACAATTGCACTTCATGCCAAACAATTGCACTCCATGCCACACAATTGCACTCCACGCCACGCAATTTCAGTGAACTCTGTGAAACATAATTTAACTCTGCAACACAATTGCACTGCAAACCACATATTTCCACTCAACAGCACATAATTCAACTCCTCTCAATGCCACACAATTCCACACCACATAATTCCACACCATGCCATCTAATTCTACACCACATCATTGTCTACATATTTCTACTCTACAGATAAAAGTTACCACTATTACATCCTTGTATCAACACACCAATTTATTTTAAACAAAACAACAAATATTACTCGGACTGAGGCTCTTACATATGACTTTGACTGTATTCCCCTAGGCCACTGCACTCTACACCACTGTACCATAGTCTGCAACACTGAGCTCTACAACACTGCACTCTATGGCACTGCACTCTAATCTGCAACTCTCCACTCTATGACACTGTACTCTATGCCACTGCACTCCACACCACTCTATTCTACACCGCCTTACTCTACACAACTCTGCTCTGTTCTACGCCATTCCTCTCTAAGCCACAGCACTTTACTTCATTAAACTCTATGCAAAACTACACTAGCCTGCACCCTTCTACACTACTGCAGTCTACATCACTGCAGTGTATGCCACTACACTATATGCCACTATACTCTACGCTAGTGCACTCTACACCACTATAATCCACTGTGCACCACTACACTCTATGCAACTGCAATTTACACCATCTACTCTACACCTCTGCACTCTACGCTACTGCACTCTAAGCTACTTCACTCCACTCTACTCCACTCTGCGGCATGCACTTTATGCCACTCTACCCTATGCCACAGTACTCTACTCTGCACCACTCCAGTCTATGTCACTTGCCTCTAACACTCAACTCTACTGCACTCTTTGGATTTTAATTCTTAACTCACACCATGACTCACGTTTTAATAATTAAACAATAATAGCTATTTCATAGCAGTTAATAATACATTTTTAAGCATACTGCACAACCACAGTGCTGCACTACACAGTTAAAATAGAGTTAACCAATAGCTCTCACAGAGGCGGGACGTATTGGCTTTAACATTGCTTGTTTTAAATGCTTTTATTGGCATTTCAACCCTATACAGTTCCACATTATTAGAAATGTTACCGAACATTTACAGCCATATCAAGCAGTATGTGGAATACTAAACGTTGCCAAGGCCATTCGGAACATAACATAAAATACCAGTAAACAAAATAGCAATGATAACTATCCTAACCCCTCTCATGCCCTGCTTGTTTAATAAACCATTACCCAAAGTACACATGCATTATAGATTAACTGTAATGGCTTTCGATTGCTCAAGAGTGCAATTCACACAATTCTAGAAAGTGGACAATACATGAAGTGGGGTTTTGGGATATGGCTTTCAGGGGCACAATTAGAAAGGCTCTAGATTGCCATTTCTTGAAAAATGTGAACAGCTATGTAACTTGGGATCTGGTTTGGGATACTGCCGAGGCGGTGTTAAGAGGGGAACTAACTGCCCACACCATCTCCATTGTCAGCTTTTGTCAGACTGTCCTATGAAAAGAGATGTGAATTAGAACAAAAGGGGACAGGTAGACAAACAGATACATTTGTGATTCGCTGTCTGCGAATCATAACAGTAAGAAATTAGAGTATTAGTGGAGGGAAGTGAGAACCCACACCAAATAATAATCACAATCTTTGTCACGGTGAACCACTAAAGTCACTAAAAAAACTTGTGTTTAACCTACTGGTAGATTCGAATCAAGCAGTCAGGCTTAACTTAGAGGCAGTGTAAAGTATTTATGCTGTACTCAAACAGTAACAAAGTGAAAACACAACACAAGAAAATTCTCAAACTGATTTGGAAAAATGCAAAATATTCTAATACACAGAATGACACCAAAATGACAAAAATCCAATAAGTAGAACTAGAAAACTGAATTCATCAAGTCGGAAATAAAAATAATCCTAAAAATCACAAAGCCAAGGGTTAAGGTCGACTGCAATGGAGCATGGGTCAGATACGCATATCAGGCTCATCCCGATGGAAAGTTTACTTCCTGACTTAGACATTTTCTTGGAGAAAAAGTGGACATCTACGAGTCGTTGGCAGGTAAAGCAGCAAGCTGGCTCTAAAGCAAAGCTCAATGACGGCTGGTTGCAGAAGAGTGGCATCCCAGTGCTGCAATCGACAAAGGCGGAAAAGCTCCAAGCGGGTGAAGTCAGTGCCCTGGAAGGCCTTGACCCTGATCCGATGCTGCTTGGCATTGGTTCCGATAAAACCCTCTACATTCGAACAGCGAAACATTTCTGGAAGTCAGATCTCCTTCAGCAAGGCAAACCAGCAAGTTGAGGTTAACCACTGATTTGACGTTAATAGCTGCGTCAAGCTGAAAGTTGGAAAAAAAATTCTAAGTCACACTTCTTGCAGTTTGGAGACAGGAGGAGTGCAATCTAACACCGGCCAAAAGTTCAGGGCATGGGGAACCCCACTTTGGTGTCAGACCAGCAGCAGGGTCCCAGCCATTCGTATTGGGAATTGTTAGCTGAGCACTTGCAGTGGAAGGGCCTCTGGAAGCTTGTTGTGTTTCTGTAGCAGAAGCAGCTAAATGACTCTTATAGTCACTTCTGGGCCATGTGTTCAAGGCAAGCAGGTCCAGTCTTCCTTCAGGTTCTTCACACAGAAGGGCAGTCATTATTCTGGCTCCTCAAGAATCCAGGGGTGTTCTGAAAAGAGGTCTGTGAGGTCTACTTGTATGCCCAGTGCCAGTTGTGGTCAGTTTCTCTACTCTCACTAGATTTGGTGCCAGCCTAACTAGAGAGAAAAAGGGAAGGCAGGCCACATCTGCCAGTGACAAGGTCGACATCCCTTGAAGCTTAGGAAGGGGCTGGGCACAGCCCCCCGGCTAAACTTTGGAAAGAAGAGTTCCCCTCCCCTCACTCAAAGCCCTCTGTCCACTGTCTGGGAGCAATATACACCTCACTAAAGGGGAGCCATCAGGGTTAGGTGACAACTGAATACTGACAGGAAAGGCTTTTGGTTTTAGGCAGGAAAATGGCAACATTCTAAAAGTGCAGTTTGCAAAATAGTAAAAAAAAAATTGACTTGACCACTTGATTTCAAATGACCATTAAAATGAGTCTTTAAACCATAATGTAAGCCAATGTTAACCAGCGGGGAGAGACAGCCCTGCCACAGATGAATCCAACTTTTAAGGTTGTTCACTGCCAAGACATACAAATCATTAAATATATATGGCCTACTTTTTAAATACCATGCACTCTGCTCTAAGAGCTTTTAAGGCTTAACTTAGGGGTGACCTACAAGTATTATAAGGGAAGGTTTATGTCTGGCAAAGGTCTATTTTGCCAGGTTGAAATGGGAGTTTAAAGCTGCATACCCAGGCTGCAGTGGCATGTATGGAGACATGTTTTACAGCGCTACTTTAGTGGGTGGCACAGTGAGTGCTGCAGCCCACTAGTACCATTTAATTTACAGGCCCTGATTACATGCAGCACCAAGCACTAGGAACAATAAGTAAATGAAATGTGCTAATTAGGAGTATGACACTACTAACTTGTTTAGAGAGGAGATCACAACACTTTACCACTGGTTACCAGAATTAAAGTGCACAGAGTACTATATCCAGCAAAAATAGGTTAAGCAAAAAAAGGAAACAATCTATAGGAATAGCACGCAAAAGGTGGTCAGTCCCAACAATAACATCCTCCATATAGTGAGTCACACCTTTATGTATACGCTCCATCGTATTTTCAAATATCTATTTCTTATACATGCTTTTAAAAACTAGCAATTTCCTAAATGTAAATCAGTAAAAACGTATTCTTAAGCAATTTCCTATTAGGGTGTCATGATTTTAACGACCTTCATGGTGGCAACTCCTAGCCCTGTCACAAATAGATAGTGACCCATCCTTTCACCCAGTAGTGGTCACAGGAGGGCTCAGGACAGCACCAGAGGCAAACAAACTACAGGGGCTGTAGATAAGGCCAGTAAGCAGCCTGAAACAGTTGAAGATGTCAGGAAGAGAAAACAAACTTAGTAAGATGGCGCTTGAGATTCTTGATGAGGAATGTGGGGCAAACAATGACACACTGTTTAAAAAATTATTACCGACTGTTCTAGAGGCTGCAAAGTGTCTGGATCTAAAATATGCCATTAGGGAAATTGTCAAAAGGTGATGTGATAGGAGCTCACGGACAAATGTGTAAGTCACCAACTAGAGCCATCTGGCACTGGAAGGGGGTCATCTACACACCCATCACCTACACCACTGAGGGAGTCAATTGAATCCAGCTTTGTACCTGAAGCAGTTACTGGAAGGACAGACACAAATACATCTGCAGCACCACCAGCAGGTCAGTCTCAATATTCCTAACCCATATACTATCAGTGGGCAAACATCATTTACAACAATGTTTAAGCCATGCAGTGCCTCAACAACTTTGGGTTTATCGGTGGGTATGGAGGTAAGGTGATAAGGGTTGTTTTAGGGTGGCTAAAAGTATGGGTTTGTAAGGGTGTTTTACTGTTAAAGGGTTGGTAGGGGTATATGGTGGTAAGGGTATTTTAGGGTTTCAGGGTAGTAAGGGATTTTAGAGAGTAAGGGGTGGCAGGGGTATAGGATGGGAAGGGTGTTTTTAGGGTCTCAGGGTAGGTAAGGGCATGCAGTGGTAAGGGTATTTTATTGTTGGGATGGGTAAGGGTATAGGGTTATAATGGTATCTTAGGGTCGGGGTAGTTACGGGTTTAGGGTGGTAAGGTTATTTTAAGGTTTAAGGGTGGCTAGGGGCAAGGGGTAACTGTTTTTCTAGAGCTCTGGGGTGGGATAGATGCACTGGGTGGCAAAGGTATTTTTTAAGGTTTAGGGGTGGGTGGGGGCATAGGGTGGTACGGGTGATTAATAAAGGAGGGTTTGGGGGGTTCCTCCTAATTTTTTTTACATACCTTATTTATATTTACATGCGTGGTAAAGCCATGCATGGTAAAGGCAAAGGCATGCGTTATAAAAAATGTATGGTAAAAGCACGCACGGTAAAAGCATGCGCTGTAATGTCCTACAGCTATGCCAATGTATATTTGGCTGCCCATGCATGGGTGTGGCATTATCGTGTATGTAAAACTAGTAAGTAATATATATATATAAGGAGACCCACAGTGATCCGTACCAACATTCCGTAAGACATGTGAAATGTACTGTTGGAGCTGTAGTAATTTAAACATGACAACAATGATAGTGAAGTCATAAACTATTTAGTTGACATAAAATTTGGCCCATATTTATACTTATTTTAGCGCCGCGTTTGTGCCGCTTTTTGGCGCAAAAAACGGCGCAAACTTACAAAATACAATTGTATTTTGCAAGTTTGCGCCGCTTTTGCGTCAAAAAATGACGCAAATGCAGCGCAAAAAAAGTACAAATATGAAATGTCCTGCACCTATGTATTCAAAGGTGATAATGCAAACCAGTAACATTCCCATCTGATAAATTTGAGCAACCACATGGTCGTGTATTATTTAAAGCTATATCACACATCTGTGCTATTTTCAAAACTGAAGTTGTTAAAAAAAACAAAAGGCCTAAAAAAACAGAATTATTTGGGATCGAATACTATAACAACTGTATCAAATACTCATGTTTACTCCCACGTAATCTAATTTAGATTCATCAGTAAAATCGGATTTCTTAATATTTTGTTTTTTGTACTCAGCAATTTGGGTATGAAAGGAGTTGACTGGGTGAGTGAAAATGTAATCAGGATAGTTAATTGTATTGCACTTATAGTGAAACTAAGGACCACATCCTAGGCTCCTGTTCGATATTTTTTTTTAATGTGTGTTTATTAAAAAATATTAGAGGTGAATAGTACATTTTCTTCATAATGTTAATTGATTTGAATTTAATTTCATTTGCCTAAACTAAATGAATATGCATATTTTAACTGCTACAGTGGCTATAATATTATTCGCACATTTGTATCGTAAGGGTTGTGATTTACAATAAATGTTACTTTTTGCAAACGTGAAGGCCAGCTACAATGACATATTAACGTGTCCAGTTGCTTTTTTTTAATGAATGTGCGTTTGCAAAGTGAAATAGATTTTTTATTCATACAATAAAGGTTTACACGCTACATGTTTCTCAAAATCCAATGATGCTGTCTTAAATATGATCGGATATTTAAGCTTGGGATGAACTCCTCTTTTGTTATAAGCGACTGATTAAAAAAGAGACTCTAACCCTGGTAAAATTAACTTTTCTCACTTTTGGCCAGGTGGTAAATATATCACTGGAGACAAAAACGTGATGCAGCTTCTGAAAAACAGTCATCTTTTTGAAGTAAAAATGAAAGAATCTCCAGGTTGTACAATTTTTGTGAGAGAAAAAGATAAGGTTGCACGGTTTTAGGAGGGGATTCTCCTTCAGAGCAGGCAACAATTCGCTGTTCCTCAGTTTAGCAAGGACATTCCTTGCATAGCATGAGGTGGTGACGGTCAGCCCTGGATTATTTAAAAAATGAGAAACTAATTGGGTCAGAGAAAACCTTAGAAGGAAGGAACAGATGACTTCTCTTTCTTGATACAGCACATGAGGGGAGTGCCACAGACTTCCGAAACCAGTGGTGCAACGCCCATTAAAGGAGTTATAGTGCTCTGGCACAATATCTTGCAGACCTGGATTCTTATAAGATTGCTGGTATCACAAAATGAGTATCATAGTTGATTGTGAAAGGACTTCCATTGATATCATGCCATTCCAGTTTGGAATACAGTTAGATAGACAGTGTAGAGACGCACTGTTGGAAAAATCCTTGAAGTTTGTGCAAAGTATGGTCAGGTGAGGTTCAGTTATGAAGGACATTTATTACCGAGCTCAAATCCCCACTCCATGCTAATTATAAAAGTGAACTATGGTGAATACTTAAAAAAACTGCTGGCCTTTAGCCAGCTTGGATGAGAGTACACTAGCATGCTCACCTGAAAAGAATAACCAATTAAACGTCCTGAGGTACTATAACACGGGCTGCAAAAACTGAACACAATTTGCAAGCAATATGTTTGCAACCAGTGTTACATTTCCAAAAGATCAGTTCCCAAAAATTGGAACCACAGTGGGTTACAATCAGACCGACCTCATTAATATCTGTTAAGTAGGTAGCAAATTTGCACCTCACTCTGATCGGCCAAAATCATAAGGATGCTTGTCCGCAATTTTCAGCAGTTCACCATGTCTGTCACTGTGTACAGGGCTGCATTTAAAATAAGTTTCTTTTTTTAAAGTTTCCTGCGGATCACTGGCTATTCTCCCTGAAACATTTTTCAATATTCACAAAGAGGATGTGGTCTAAAGGGGACACTTCCCCTCCTATGGCTGGATTACCACACCAACATGGTCTGCGACCAGAATTAGGTTTGCAAATCATTAATACATCTCATAAGGAAACAGTGTTTGGAAGGGAAACCCACAATATGCCCCTTCCAAATAGCGATTCGTTAAGGAACCGCAAACCCATTTCACAAGCAGGTAAAAAAATGACCAACCCTTCAAATGGCTTTAGCACACTAATTCTGACTGTTCGGACACCTTGATTTGGACTGTTTGGAACTATAGAAAAATTGATGTCATCTGACCCTGTTTTTTAAATGTCACCTGTCTATTACTATCAGCAAGAGGAAGTGGAAACGGAATAGAGATTTCATGAGAAGCATTCCAATTTCACATACAAGTCTGGACATATAAGCATTAAAGGCATTGGCTTAAATGGTACAATGTAATAAAAATAAGAGGGCCTTCATTTGCCTTAATATCCAATGGCAATCCTATGACAAAAGGTAAAGCGTCATTCTGAATTGGAAATACATGTTTATACATTTAAAAATTAAGACCTGAGGTGGTCATTGTTTGAAAGGTACTTGGCCACGGTGAAAGGCGGATGGCTCCAGAGACACTAATAGCTACTTACCTTCAGTAATAATATTTTTTGTGGATACTCAATCTAATCACAGATTTCTCACCTTGTGAGTATTTCCCCATGCGCAAGCCTAGATCCAGACACTCAAGAGCAGTCATCATGCCCGCTAGTAGGTGGTGTTGTGCGGCTTCACACCAACACTGTTCCACCCTACATGTGACAAGCAGGGCAGCCTATAAGCGCCACCCAAAGACACTGATGTCAGTTGCTTTTGAAGGCTTGTCCACGCTCTAGTACACAGAGGGGGTCATTCCGACCCCGGCGGGCGGCGGGCACCGCCCGCCGGGCGGAGACCGCCAGAAGACCGCACCGCGTTCAAATGACTGCGGCGGTCATTCTGACTTTCCCGCTGGGCGGGCGGGCAACCGCCAAAAGGCCGCCCGCCCGCCCAGCAGGAAAGCCCCAGCAACGATGAAGCCGGCTCCGAATGGAGCCGGCGGAGTTGCTGGTGTGCGACGGGTGCAGTGGCATCCGTCGCGATTTTCAGTGTCTGCTTTTCAGACACTGAAAATCAGAATGGGGCCCTGTTAGGGGGCCCCTGCAGTGCCCATGCCAGTGGCCCCACGACACCCGTTCCCGCCAGCCTCTTCCTGGCGGTGTAAACCGCCAGGAACAGGCTGGCGGGAAGGGGGTCGGAATCCCCATGGCGGTGGCTGCTTGCAGCGCTGCCGTGGAGGATTCCCTGGGGCAGGGGAAAACCAGTGTGCAGATCTCTAGTTTGGGATGAAAAAAATAGTCTTTTCCACAGAACACGGGAGGGAGGTGGGTCACTGAGGAATCTGTGGTTAGATTATTCACCATAAAGAGTGTTACTGAAGTTAAGTTGTTATTCTGATGGATACTTCTAACCACAGGTTCCTCACTTTGCAGATAGATACCTAAGCAGTACCTCCGCTGTGGTGGGTCTGTGGAGTAGTTCAGACTAAAAAGTCCTGCAAGACTGAACAGGCAAAATGCCCATCTCGATGGACCTGTAATGACAATGCAGCTTTGTGAACATGGGCACTGATGCCTATGTCGCAACCTGAGAGATATCTAGGGCAGGCACTCCCTGTGCTAGCACAGTAGTAGCAGCCTTGGTTTGAGCAGAATGAGCCTTTAGTCCTTCAGTAGGCTGTTTCCTAGCTAACGCATAGCATATTTTTATACAGAGAACCATCTACCTAGAGATGTTTTTTATGCACTGTCTTGCCCTTCTTTGTGCCCAAGAAGCCAAAAAGAGTTGATCGTCAACTTAATGGTCCTTAGTATGATCATAATACAAACTGAGAGCTCTCTTGGGATTTAAATGGTTGAGTTTCTCCTCTTCTTTTTAGGGGTGAAATGGGGAAAAGAAAGTCAGAAGTGTGACTGCCTGGTCCACATGGAAAGGTGTTGCTATCTTTGGCAGAATTGCAGCTCAACTTCTGAACACCAGTTTATCTGGCAAGAATGTTGACGGTCTTGATCTTCTCCGGAACTTGAGCCAAGAGCAGTAAAGAGGGTAAGGCATTCAGGAGACCCAAGCTACACTCTAGGTGAAATTCATCACTGAGAGAGAGACTTCTGGGGAACACTTGCATTTAGAAATGCTGAAATGATGTGTTCTCAGCAGTGGCGAAAAGATTGAGCCTGGGTTTCCCATTGCTGGAGCACACTTGCCACCTCTGGTTGTAACTGCCATTTGTGATCCACTAGGCATTGGTGACTGAGTTCATCCACCCTGGCGTTTAGAGAGTCTGCTAGATGGTTCATGACCAGAGAAACGACTTGGCAGCGTCAGCCATTTTCATAAGCAGAGCATCCTCGCACTGCACCCAATACCTCCCTCTGCCCTGCTTTTAGCAGTACACATGGCAATTGTTTGTTAGGTCCTGTATCAGCCTCCATTTGATGAGTGGTAGAAATCCCACCATCAACAGCCATTCATCGAGGTATGGGAAGACTGGCACACCCAACCTCCGAAGGGGTGCTGCGGCCACCGCCATCACTTTCATGAATATCTGAGGGTCAATGGTAAGGTCAAAGGGGAGCATTGTAAACTGAAAATGTTCTTGGCCCAGTGCAAACTGTAGATAACGTCAGTGGGCCTGCAAGACAGGAATAAGGAATATTGTTCCTGCAGGTCCAGCACTACTATCTAGTCTCCGGGATCCAGGACAGACAAACCCTACTGCAGCGTGAGCATCTTGAATTTGTCATTCGGATATCTAAAGTAGGGCAAATGCCTCCATCATTCTTCAGCACAAGGAAGTAGCAGGAGTAACATCCAGTTCCTACTTCCCTCGATATAGCCCTTTTGTCCAAAGGGCCTGCACGTCCTGCGGCAACACAGACATCAGCCGGACTGATGGGGATAGAAGGTGCAGCAGGGTAGAAAAAACAGGAGGGCTTCACCCTATTTGACAGGTTGGAGGACCCACGCGACCAAAGTGATGTCTTGTCACCCTTGGAGAAAATGTCTGATCTTGTCTCCTACAGGCTGGGTATGTTTGAAAAGTTGTGATTGGGGTTGCCAGTGGGGCAGGAAATAGCTTCATGTTGTCCCTGATGCACTGAACGTTGTCTTTGTGAGTCTCAGCTGAAAATGGCTAAGAAGATTGTTGTACCAATGGGGGGGGTCTGGGGTCGGTGGTATTGGAAACTCCTAGCGTAACCATGAAACTGGCAAGACTGTAGAGAAAAGTGCTTGGTAGGAGCAGAAAGACCTAGGGAATGCTCTGTGGCATGGCTTCCTTAAAGCTTCCCAATGCAAAGTCAGCTTTCTCACCAAAGAGGCAAGAGCCATCCAATGCCATGTCCATTAAAGATGTCTGGTTATCCCCGGAGAATCCAGCCTCATCCAGGCATGGTGCCGAACCACCACACTCATACCCATTGCCTAGCCCAAGCAATTACTTGTGTTGAGGTCAGACCTTATGATGTATTTGCTGGATCTTAGTTGTCCTGTATGATTTGGGTTAAAGATACCCTTAGATCCTCTGGAACTACCGGCAGAATTTAACTAACCAAATCCCATAAAGCATAACTGTAGTGACCTAGAAGGCAGCTGGCATGAACTGAGAATTAAGAAAGACTAGCAGACAAGAACATTCTCTTGTTAAAGGTCCCACTGGTTTGGACTCATGGCCTTGAGAAGTCACAGAAAAGGTGTTAGGGTTAACTCTGCTGGTGGACGCCTGGTCCAGCAGATTCTCTGGCATAGAGTGTTGGGTCCAGTAGTCAGGATCGTCCAGTGCCAATCTTTGGCTGCGAGCTACTTGCTTGTTTCCTGGGGTCACAGAGTAAGTGCCCAATAGGGTACCATTAAGGCACAGTCTCCCTGGTTGTCCTGAGTTCATGCACCCAAGATACCAGTGCACATTATGGCAAATATCATCTAAATATAAGTTACATGAAACTAAACGTGTCCTCAAACACTTCAATCAAGTCTTCCTACCGTGGTTTCCCTTTTATTACAAATGGCTTCCACATTAAGCGACCCTTTAACTCCCTGGGATATCCTCCTATTCTGAATAGGCATAACTCCAAGAACACTTAGCAGACATGAGTCTTCTATGCATTGACTTCAAGGAGGTCAGATGTCCTCAGTTTCTGCTGGTGTAGGTGGCATGGTCTCCTTGACTTTTGACCCCAAAGAGATGTAGTCTCCTGGTATTGCCCGTTTTTAGGATGATTGCAAGTGGCAGTATGGACATCTCACTGTATGGCTGTCTAGCGCAAGGGCCCTCAGCATCATGGCCAGCTGGCAGCATGGTCTTCTACTGGCCTGGCCCTCTGGCAGTCTGCCTTACTGTAGTTATATGGCGAAATGGCCCTGGCACTGCTCATCATCTCAACACTGTAAGAAACATTAAAAGCGTTCTTAATACAGGGGTAAATGCTCATAGTGTCTTCACTATAACATCAACTTTCTTTTCTGCTTTTAAAAAACTAACCATACAGGAAGAGATTATTTTCCCTAGTTTTAGCTTGGAATCTTTTTACTCTTTCTAAAGACTAGCAGGAGTACGGGAAATACATTAATCAAACTAATTTCTGTTTGAATGCAATCAATATGATGGAGGAAACTGTACAAAACAAAACTTGAAGAACGTAATACCATAACTATGAAAATATTTTGTCCGCCACAAATTCTAGGGATTTCATACGAATTTAAAAACAATGTATATTTCAAACTCTGATCATGTGAAACTAAACCGAACATAGATGATTCTGTTTTGCATTCATTCTATAGGGAACCACCATTACTAAAGTCTTCTCAATAGCGTTCCCTTTATAGTAGTTCCTGAATGAGGCACCACCACAGTAGGAAGGGTTTATGACTTCACAAACCTGAATCATTAATCGTGTAACATTATGTAGAGCTTCAACAATATGTCATGCAAAATTGTATTTCTCATCTTCCAGTTATTCTGGATTTTAATATATGTGATGTTTCCAATATATTCCCTTTACGACATGGGCACATTAGAAGGTAAATTATTCATTTCATTATGCATAAAGCATAATGCCTCAAGCAAATATTTTTACAGGTTCCAGGGTGGTGAATCACTTCTTTTAAAATCTGATTACAGGTCGAACAATTTAAACAAGGAAATGTGCCCTTCACCGGAGTTTGTAGTGTAGATACTTAACCCATGTTTCATATCCTGTATTCCGGGTAATTCCTTTCTGCAGAGCGTTCCACCATCTCTTTACAGTGTATTACAAAATTGTTTCATGTGATGCAATCCTCCTCAATTTATATGCTGACAAAAGGTAGCTTTTCAGTTGATTTCGGTGGGTGAAAACGTATACCACTTAATGAACTGCTGTGATCGGTTTTTGTTCTGAAAAGGTCCATTTTAAAACTACCATTTGATGGATTAATGAACGTGTCTAAAAATGTGAACACTTGAGCAACATGCTATATAAGTAAGTTAGATGGCCTAATTACATTAATCTGTTCTTGAATTCCACAAAGTTGTTTTTCCGTCCTCTCTATATTACCAACACATCGTCAGTGAATGCCCACCAATGTACATTAGATTTTCTATCTCGCAAAGCTGCTGTGGTGGTTGGAACAGACGTGGACTCAGGCGCCGGGTGGCTCACGTCACGCGGAGTGCAGCGCAGAGTGTAACGCTGCCGCTACTGCTGCTGCTGCGGCGGCGGCTTTGGGGGTCCGAGGAGAACGCTCGCCGGGTGGCTCACGCTCGGAGCTCAACGCGGAGTGCAACGTTGCCGCTACTGCTGCTGCGACGGCGGCTTTGGAGTCGGAGGAGGATTTTGTGTACCCCGGCTGTAGCTTGGCATTCCGGCATTCCGGCAGGGGGTGTGGGCGACCCCCCTGCTCCTTTCTACCGCTGTGTTGCTGTTGTTGTTTCTGCGCGGCGCAGCGTAACCAGGCGTGACCTGAGGCGCTAGGCGCTAGAGGAGCCAGAAAGCCGGAAGTCAGAAGGAGTCTTGCCACCCCCCTGTGGACCTCCTGTGGGCTCCCCCTGAAAGGCGCTGAGTGGGTGAGCAGACCGGGAGAGACCGGGACTGACCGGGAGTAATTGGGAGTAACCGGGAGAGACCGGGTAAGCAGCCCCCCCGGAGGGGGGGGGGGGTCCCTGTTCATACACTGTTGTACGGGACCCTTCTTGGCCATTGAACCCCTCTCCTGTTTCTACCCTCGGCTCCGGTTCCAGCTCCGGTGTTCGTGCTCAACCGCGTCACGTCACCTAACCCAGCCTCACCCAGCCCCACCCAGCCCCACCCAGCCCCAGCCACAGCTCTAGCCGCAGCTAGCCTTAGCTTTGGCCTTGGACTTGGACCTGCCGGCGTCGTCGGTGGTCTCTCCCAAAGACTGAGTAAGGAAGGAAGGAAACCAGTAAGGAACCAAGGAGCCAAGGGGAGGGGAGCGAACGGTGAACGGAGGATGGTTGGGACAAGAGGAAAAACAAAGAAGGCTAGGGAGGCCAATGAGGCGCTCATTCACCTAGAGGATTTTCAAAGATCAGAGCAAGAGCTCAAAAGTTTACAGGGTCTAGGGTTAGACCAGGACCAGGATCAGGACCAGGACCAGGACCCGAGAACCATCCAGCTATCCCAGGGGGGATTTGCAAACCTAGGTGAGGACACAGCAGAGGTTGTCCAACTCGGGTCTCCTGCCGACAAAAGCGATTGCGAGCCAGGAGAAGTGTCAGGTGGGATACTAGAAGTGGTGACAGTGTCTCGTTTGCCAGCCCATACTGACTCCGATGACATAGGGGGTGCTTTACTGAACGCAGGAGAAACTGCAGGAGAAACTGTGGGGGGCCTTGTAAGTCCTCTGTGCAGGAGACAAAAGTATACACCGACGCACCCGGGCCCGGGTGGAACCACGGGAGTAAGGAAAACTAGATCAAAAATAAACACCATTACTAACTATTACAACCAAGTGAACTTAAACTTCGAACAGCCGCAAACGCAATGTCCTAAAGCCAGTGGCCTCCTAATACAGCCACCGGGGGAAGTGGGTGGCTACAACGTGGGGGGGGTGAACTGGAGCTACCAGAGACCAGGCTCCAGGACACTCGCCTACTCCAGCAGCAACCGGCTGGTTTACCGCAATTATCCTGCCCAATGAGTAATCCCCTTGGGGATGGTGAAGTGGAGTTAAATAACTTCCCAAAGTGGAGCAACTTTTCGGGAGAGCAAAGAAAAAGCAACAAATTACTTTATCCTGACCCCCAAAGGGGACCATTAAACTCCGGGAATTTCTCATTAACATTCTCTCCACGATGTGCCCAGGCAGAATTTATAGCACTCCAAAATATAATGGGTCTGGAAACAGATCACTCACCATCTAAACAGACCCATAAACCCTCAGCGCCACAGCTTCACCGTGGAAGTCAAATTGCTAAAACTAATTTAACGCTGGGCAGACTTAACAGTAGTTCCTTCAGTCTGGAGCTGTCCTCGCTCGATAACTCCGTTATTGGCAATATAGACCCTCAACTAAACAGCATAACATCAGAAGATCTAAACTTTCTGGAAGGTAGTATAATAAAAGGCCATAGAGGAGAGGAAGGTAAGAATCCAGAAGGCCAGATAACCAACGAGCAAAGTGGAAATAGAGATGACCTCTCATTAGACCAACCAATTCTTAGCATCATGAAAGTTATATGTACAACACTGGGCTCAATTGCAACAACGATCATGGCCCAGTCTAAAAAATTTGATGATCAACTTGAGCTGACCAAACAACTTACAACCTCAATACAGTCTATAGATTACAGGATGGCCCTAGTAGAGGGCGTAATTAGGGAAAACCTGTTGCATCAGGCAGTGGCTGACAAAATGGACAAGTTGGACGGACAAGTCTGTGGACCACTGCTGGAAAAATTATTGGAAGTCCCGAAAGTAATCAAAGACATAATCGAAGACTGCAAACATAGCCTTAAAAGCACACAGGGGTGCAATCACGAGCTAGGAAAAACAGAATCTAGATTAATTGAAAGGTCAACAGACAGAGAAAATAGAGGAAGGCACTCTGGCCCAGGACGAGAGAACTATCCAGTTGCAAAAAATCAGACACCTAAGACGGAGAGAACCAACGGAAGTCCTGAACTTGGAATCAAAGTCCCAAACACAGTAGAAAAAAGGACCCCGGGTAAAAGGCCTCAACTAATAGGCAGATGGAAAAACACATGGAAGAAAGCTAGAGGAAAAAAAAAAGCACCAGCAGGAAAGGCTTTAAACATGTTACAACAGACAGGCCTAATAGGAGAAATCAGGAACACAGGTGATGAGATCGCCCAACAACAGCATAGAGACGAAAGCATTAAGTCGGAGAGTTTTGAGAAACCTACTGATAAAGTTTTTAACTTTATAAATAAAAATCCTGGATTATTGTGCGATAAAAGTTGCACTCACCATTCCCATATAAACCGTATACCCATTGGCCCTAGGGGATACCAAGCATCTGGGCATGACTTAGATAAAGGAAGGTGGTCTGGAAAAGATCCTGGAACAAATCATGGGATAAATGAGGCAAACGAGGTAAATGATCCTCTAGTCAATGAACAACCCAAATGGAGCTCAGGAACATCCAAATCAAGTATCGGTATCGATAAGCACTTCCCAGCTATAAAAACTGAACATTTAGTTCAGGTACATCATTCAAATACAGTAGAAGACCACTACGGAAAATGCCAGCAGCCTCCGAATTCCATTAGTGAGGGGGCAGAACAAGATAACAGCAAAGGTGAAAGTAGAAGGGCAGAGACCCCAGAGTATATACGAAGCAAACAAAGTATAAGAACAACCATGTGCGTGGACAACATAACAGCCCCAGTTCCCGCACCCCGGACAAAGGTAAAATATTGCTCTCAGGTCAGCCCTGGAAATCATAATCTCAGCAACCAGCCTGGGTGGATCACTGATTCGCCTGCACCATCGCGCCCAGCACTGGACCTGGAAACCAATGAAACCAAAGGAAAAAGGGACAATTGGCTAGTCGGGCAGCTACCACTCAAGACAGACAATATGAGAACACCCAACTTCAAGGAAGACAGTCGCAGGAAGGTGGCGGGCACACTGAGATCCGTTCTGAAACAACTAAAGAGCCTGAAGCCACGATCATGTTCACGCCTGAGTACTCCTCAAGAGGAAGTCACGACATCCTGAACAGGTCCAACATCTTACTTCTGGTCAACTCCCTGCCAGCCTTACAGAATGTAACAACTAAAGATCTCCTCTCAGTAAGATTCACACCAAAAAAAGAATTAGAGAACGGGGAATTAACAGAAACCGTCTGGGCCTCACCTTGGATAGTAGAACAGATCCTAAAATGTTCCAACACGATGAAGACCTGGGGAATATCCATTGCTACTCCGCAAAAAGAACCATATCCAACAATACTTCTTGAAAAAGCTTCAAACCGAAACATGATGGGTAGGCAAGAGGTAAAAGGCAATTTTGGTTCGATACTTCAGGGAGTAATCAGCTCCAAACAACAACTCCCTGAACGAATAAATTTGAGTAATATGAGGTTCTGCCTGTTGGCCAATTCCCCTAGAAACAGTAGGGGCAATCCCCCACAGTTACAGAATTGCAAAGAGCAATCATCTAGAAGCTCGTAGCAAAAAATGGACAGTTTGAACATAAAAAATCAAATCAGTCCCATATTAAAAATTCTAAGCTGGAACATAGCAGGTTTAAAAAACAAAATGGAAGATAAAGACTGGGTCGAATTCATTAAAAAACAAGACATCAGCTGCCTCCAAGAAACTTGGTCTATTCATGCTATTGACCTAGATGGGTTCTCCACTTTCCACTCACCCGCTATTAAGCAAAAAAAAGGAAGACCTTCGGCAGGTCTAATTATTTGGATTTGGATCAAAACTTCATTACTGAGAAACTCCGTAGTAACTCATACTGTACTAAGCAAGGGAATCCAGACGCTCGCAGTCAAATACGAGGAGTGGTCACTCGAATAGTAAATGTGTATTTCCCTCCGGGCTCAAGTTATGCCAGGGGTGCGGCTCCTTAAAGAACATATCCTAAATAATAGAACTAAGGATCGGAGGAACCCAGCACCAGGTCACACGAACAATTGCTCTCCCCAGCCTTGTAAAACCCTTTTACTGATATGTGGTGACTTTAACACTAAACCTCATTCTATCCTCTGGGATGAACAAGTAGCAGAGGAAGACTATGCTTGGAATATTCCAACGCCTCTTATCCAACGTTGTAATGACTCCAAGAAAGGAGAATTAATCTTTGAAGCATTAATAGAAGGAGGAATCCGCACATTAAATGGGAGAACAAATTCAGATAAAACTTTTAAATCTACCTTTCGAAGTGGAAAAAGGCAAAGCATAATTGACTACATGGCAATAAACATCGAAGCCTGGCATTATGTCATCGATATGGAAATAAGGGACAGAATCGAGAGTGATCACGACCCACTGCTAATGGAGATAGTCCATCCGGACACGAGCCCAGGGAAGGCGGAGTCTCCATTCAACGGAAATAGCCTAACAATAACTATGAGACCAAATAGGAAAAACCATATTAAGGTCAAATGAGGATGAACCTTATATGAGCGTACCCAGTCAAACCTGGTTGTCATCACTTAGCACGTTCTTAAACCCATCAGTTAATGACGCTTTACCCCTCCTGCATAACTTTAATAATTTGCTATTGCAAACAAAAAAGGAAAAGATCAAGCATCCTCAAATCAATCCTAAAATGATGGAGGGCTGGTTCGATGAAGAGTGTTTAAAGCTAAAAAAGACTTTATCACAAGCATTGAAGAACCGGCACTTGAATGACTCCAACGAGCAACATTATTATGGATGTAGGCTACAGTACAAAAAATTATTAAGATACAAAAGGAAGATATTTCCACATAAACTTTGGAAAACTTTACTGCAAGAAATATCGGCAGGGAACTCCAAAAAGTTCTGGGAGATAGTCAGGTGGGGATGTGAAGGTCCCCCGAAAAATCTAGAACTGAATATCAACCCTCAACATTGGGTAAAGCATTTTACCGCCTTGTACCAGGAAGTGGCCAAGACGGCACCAGGGATGACCAATAACCCAAACATCCTCACTCAAGGGCTGGCAGGCAGAAATCAAAGATTAATTAAAGTATTTCCTCTTCAAAAGACTTACGCAGCATCTTCAAATCGGCTTGCTAGATTGGTAAACGAAACCCAGAATGTACTAGTCTCCAACGAATTCTCCAGCACAAATTACACGCAAGTAGTCCATGTCATTCCACGTGCAATGGAGTTAATATCGGAATTTAGTGAAAAAGAGATTAAACAAGTTATCCTCCTCCAAAAGCCGCATAAGGCTGCAGGCCCAGATGGTATCCCTTCAGACGCTTACCGTAACCAGCTAACGTTATGGTTACCTGCTCTAGTCCGTCTATTCAACAGCGTTTGGCATCACCAGGTAATCCCTTCCTCTTGGAAGGAATCAATAATCGTTCCAATTCACAAAAAAGGGCCTCAGGACATGGTGAGCAATTATAGACCTATTTCACTGCTTGATAGTGTTGGAAAGATTTTTGCCAAATTGATTCAGTCGCGTCTAGACCAATGGCTAGAGGACGGAGATTTAATATCAACACACCAAGCTGGTTTTAGGAGAGGCCAAAGTACAACAGATCAACTTTTTAAGCTAAACATGATCTGCGCTAAATACGCCACCCTTAAAAACTGTCCATTATATCTGGTCTTTGTGGATCTCCAAACAGCCTTCGACAGCGTAAATCGCCAAACACTATGGCAGTTATTGTCGGACATGGGCATACAGGGAAAAATCTTAAGGCTGCTAATTCTATTGCATACAGGAAACACTGCCAGGGTCAGATATACTACGAGAAATGATTATACGGCTGAAATTCCAATCAAGCGAGGTGTAAAACAAGGCTGCGTTTTGGGTCCAACCTTATTTAATTGTTATATAAATAAAGTAAGTCAAGTTTTGAAGGAATTAAATCTGGATGTGCCAAAACTAGCCAATGAAAGTATACCTATCTTGCTCTTTGCTGATGATGCCGTATTACTGGCAAGAACAGAGATAGCAATGCATGGACTACTTAGGGGTTTCGAATCATTTTGTACCTCAAGGAGCATGGTAATCAATGAGGGGAAAACAAAGTTTATGATTCTCAACCAAAAACAGACGTTGCAATCGACCTTTAGGGCAAATAATAAGCCTTTGGCCCGAGTGGCCACTTATGATTACCTGGGCTGCAGACTAGACGAAAAACAGACATGGAAACCACAAATCTATAAAAGTAGAATTTCCTTGGCCCAACAAGCTGGAGCAGTACTCAGATTTGCAAAAGCTACAGGCAATCATTCCGTGAGTTCTGCACTGCTCGCATACAAAACAAAAGCAAGAGCCGCAGCACTTTACAGCGCAGAGATCTGGGGATTCAGAAAGATTCCATCAATACAAGTAACCGAGAACAAATTTTTACGCCGATTACTTTGTCTAGGCAATGCCACACCAATGAATGCAATAAGAACCGATCTACAGATGAGAAAGGTTGAGGACTACATTGCTCTGGCTCCAGTAAGATACTGGATCCGTATTTGGACAAAAGAGGCTCTCAAACCATATAGAGACGTACTTAAGGACATCATGAAGCTGCAAAACCACCGGAAACTGCCCTGGTTCAAACATATCTCAACTATCCTGGCTGCGATCGGCCAGGACGACTTTTGGCTCCATCCAGAAAAAATCGGAAGGCCTAGTCTAGCTGTCATAAAAAAGGCATATTGGGAGCGAAAGACTGAGATTATGTGCGAGTCATTTAGCCCTTTATTCAAGCGGTATTTTTTGTTTAACCAAGAGCTTAAACCAGCAATATTCATAGACAGTATTTATCCGGAGGAAAAAAGGGCTCTCTACTTCAAATTCCGTATGGGGACCCTACCTGTGACGGCGGTGGTCAACAGATGGCAATCCGCTCCTCTGGGTAGATTAGAATGCTGTCCATGCCTTCATGGTGGCCCGGAAACACTTTCCCACATCCTTCTATTATGCCACTTTACGCTCAAACTCCGTAAACTGTATCTACGTCCACTTTTCAGATCTTACGGAGTTAGGAAGTGCAAGGAGGCAGAAGCGCTATGTACGCGATCAGATGAGAAATACATTGTGACAAAGGTCTCAACTTATATCTTGGAAGCATGGAAATTACGTCTATCAATGCACCCATAGTTGGCATAAGCACAACAGCCTATGTTATCCCGTAGCTATCTAGCTTGGGAAATTGGTGCAGGGTAGCGTAAAACTGGGTTAGGCCTCGGGCTTCTATTAAATGGTTGGAAGGCACTGCAAGGTCCCAAATGATTCGTCCCAGAATAAGACATTTTAAATATTAGATTTATAATGTTTTTCTAGAATAAGTTAAGTTTTTATGTAAATTATGGCTATATATTAGGTTTTACGATAATGCATGGTAAATCGGACACATTTCGGTACATGTTAAATCAAAAATTCAAGCATAGTTTCCCTTTTTACTGAGATGTTTTATTTAATGTGATTTTTATCGAGTGTGATGGATTGATATTTATTGTGTTATTATTGTTAAGGCCGGATAGGCTAATAACAATTAAATAAATGGTAAATGGAAAGGGTTGGGCCTCCCCCCCTCACATTAGATTTTCACAGTAGACGTTCTAACGATTTCTTTCTCAGATGTACTTATACATATTTAAACACATTTCTGCCCCTCGCTACACTTGTGGTTTGTAGATAGTATCTTTCGTTATGAAACAGTACGAGAGTCAATCATTTCAATAGCAATTTACTACCTAATTCTTAAAACTGTTCTTCAGATACAAGATTTCAAAATGTCTATCTCATCTCCATCTTTCATGAAAATGTCAAGCAATTTCATGAGTACATCTGTGGGGTTCTTTAATAATTCGCATTGCAGCCATCAGGCATGCTGACCCCACACTCCTCTGTCACTGCAAGGACGTATGACTTTATGCTACATACCTTCTGCCTACTATATTTGCAGAAAATGCCTGTCGCCACCTACCCTTTTGAAAAGACTGTCTTCCCAGGGCCTATGTCAACATTAAACTTTATTGAGGCAGAGGCTCTTCTCAACATCAACATCAATGGGCTCCTTATGGAACTGGGGGTCACCCTCATGCGCCACTATTATAGTCGAGGCTTCAAGGGGCTTAAATATGACAGGAAAGGAGTTAAGGGACATTTGTAAGTTGTCTGGGCAGAGGCATACGAGCATTGGTAGGATCATAGTTACTTCTTAGTCTCTCTGTAATTTAGTCCGCAAAACAAGTGAGAATAACAGCTCAACTCCAAAGGGTCATTGACCCCACTTGCCCTTCACCAAGCACAGCAACGGTGTTTTTCTGTGCAGCAGACACACTTATTTCTTACACAGAAAGCATGCCACAAGATAGAAGATTGTAGGAAACTAAAGGTAGCGGCTCTCCGGCTCAAGCTCTCTGTATCTCTTTCAGAAAGAAGGGGTTTCTACTTCCTGACGGAAAGTAACAGAAAAATGATTTTAATTCCAAACCTACTTCAAAGGAAAGTAGATCATTGAGAGGTAGAAAATATTACATAAAAACATACGAAAAATGCTTCACAAAAGCAGTTTCTGACCAAAAAAGATGATAGGGCAAAACCCTGCGTTCCGTTACTCCTCAAAAGGCCAATGAAAGATCTCTGGGCCCACTACCACTGTGATGCTCTGTGGGCCTGGGAGCACCCTAGCTGCATTAAGCAGCTGCAGTTTTTCCTGTATGTAGAGGAGGGCCTGACTGCTCATTGTGCCACTCTGGATATTTCCCAGTGGACAGCAGTCTGGGGGGTTGCATTCAAAGAAGAATGAGCTTCCATAACCCCCATGAACCATATAAATATATAGTCCTCAATCACAAATGAAAATCCTAGGTAGGTCCTTTGGACAATGCTGATTGAAGAGAAACTCAGATGCCCCCTCTGGACTACAGATATCTTTTCCCATCTGAGACTCATCCAACTAAAATACTTGCATGCTACATATTTCACACCACAGCGTCTGTGACGTGTCCTTGCCCGTAGGCTTGCCACTCCTTCTTTCTTCCAGTGCTCCGCTCAGGAGTCAGATTTCTATCATATGGTTGGGCGTGTCCAGTAATCAGTATATATTGGAGAGCCACTGAAATGGTATGTACCCGGGTTGTGGAGAAAACTGTGGCATTGTCCCCCGCAGTTGCACATTTGGGTATACTGGATTACTTGGGATTTCCCAATGAACAAAGCACATTGGTGGGTCAGTCCACAACCATGGCCAAGAGGGACATCGCCTGACACTGGAACTCATTAAACCCACCTTGTACATCAAAGTGGCTTGTTGCTATGAACTGGAGTGCAAAGCTGGAGGAGCCTATTTATCGGAACAAACACTTTAATCCTAGATGTACCGCCGAGCACTGTTACATTTTTTTGCTGTAGTAATGATGTATGGAGATGTCTGGCTGGGATGATGTTGATATTCTATTATGTATCGTTAAATATAAATAGAAATGTGTGGGTTTAAAAAAAACATGCCCTCCAAGAGCCCATTCTAGGCATGGCCTCATACACTGTGAAAATGTATGAGAAACAGAAAAAAAGTGCATCCTGATGGGCTTTCATTTTAAAGAGCTAAAAAGGATTCTGTCCCTTTAAGAATACAGTAGGCTTCCCACAGTGCACTCAACTGGCAGTTGCTGCATAGAGGCGTTTTTACAGTAATATATGTATTACATTTGTAAGCAGTTATTCACTTTCCAATACCCAACAATAGCAGCAGAGAAGCGATGGGTTGTTTATGATTTCAATGAAGATTCCTAGGAAGCAGAACCACGACTACAAGTAAGTATCCTTTTTGTTTGCACTGTACAATCTTCACAGATAGACATACACACTAGAAAAGATTAGCAAGCGTATCCAAGCCTCTAAAAAGTGGTTGTTGGACAATTACCTTTTTCTCAAATCACATGTCAACTGAAGGTGCGAAATTAAAAAAGTTACACAGAAAGTAGAACACTCAACCTAAAGACAATTCTTAGTTTCTTGATGCATTTTTGCATCTGCTTGATCGTCAGTATTTAAGAAATAATGTTTAGTGAATGTGTGACGTGACCTTCAAGTAGCTGCTTTACATATGTCAACTATGGGTACGTTTCTGGGCACAGCCATATTAGCTGTTTTTCCTCCGGCAGAGTGTGCTCCAGGTTTACCGGGTAATGGGTTGTTTGCTAACTGATATCAAAGTGCAATACAAGAAACAATCCACCTGCCTACAGGCTGTTTGGATGTGGCCATACCATGTCATATTGGGCCATAATTATAAAGTAGTTAAGTTGTTTATTTTGTTTTGTCTAGGTAGAAACATAAAACCCTCCTAATATCTAAAGAGTGCAAGGCATGCACTGCTAGCGTTGAATGATTAGGGAAGAGGATTAGGGGAGAATGTAGGAAGAGTAATAATCTGATTAATATGAAAATCTGAAAGTACTTTCAGGAGGAATAAAGGATGGGTTCTCATTACTCTATTAGTGTATGCTTCTACTGCAGATAATGACTGTAGTTCACTTACGCTTCCAACTGAAGTAATAGCTATTAAGAAGTCTATTTTCTATGACAAATGCTGCAATGTAGATTTTTTTATTGGTAGGAAAGGTGAACCCATCAGTTTGGAAAGAACTGTATTTAAGTCCTAAATTGGAGAAAGATGGCCAATTGGAGGAAATTTTTTTTTCAGTCCTGGCAAAAAGTCTTTGATGACTGGAACCTTGAAGAATGATAATTGGCTAGGAGACATTCTGTATGATGTGATGGCTGCCACATGGACTTTTATTCATGAAAATTAAAATGTAGCAAAATGTAGCAAATAAGGGAGAATCCCGTCTTCCTAGCACATGATCTGGTGTTGTTGTTTCTGCTTACACAAAATACAGAATCTTCTGTGGGGTGCGTGGCCAAGCAAGACTGCCTAATAGTTGCATATCCCCAGAGCTCCCAACGTGGAGGCAGAATCCAATGTAATCATGGGTCGCATAATGTGCTAGAGACCCCAAGGCAACACATGTGCAACCCTGTAGGCTACCAGAGTCTGCCTGACTTATCCGGTGAGGCTTTGTGTCGAATACTGGGCCTGAAGTGACCACAGGGGAGGCGGGGAGGAGATGCCTTGTCGAGCCACATGGAGTGGGCCCAGCAACACGGAGGAGAGAGTGTCTGGGAGAGCACCGCAGTGGTGATGACCTGAGGTTCACCTGGGCAACTTGACTGCTGGGTCCTGGGACGTCTCCCTGGGTGGACGGAGGACTAGTCGACAGGAGGATAGCGCACGTCGGCAGCTGGGCGGGCTGAAGTGCAGCACCTGTGTTCAAGATGGCGGCTGCGGCCCGCGCAGTGCGATCAAGGCAGGGATCCACAGGATGATCAATAGCTGCAGAACGGCCTGACTTAGAGGTATAGCTGATGCGGATCTGGTGCCTCACTACACAGGCAGATTCCAACTTATGATACCTACAGCCAGACATTGGGGATGCCCTGTGTGCCGCATGGAGCCGTGGGCAGTACAAGGCTAATAACAATAGATAACGGTGGACTTGGGAGAGCATGCTGCCTTCACGTTGGATGATGTTTCTCTGGAGGTGTGTACAGGTAGGCCAGGCATGCTGATTGGCGCAACGATGGCTGGCGAGTCTGCCAAGAGGAACACCGTAGATCTCTACTGACTGTGGGGAGGACAAGTGTGACATGCTTGACCCCTCCTGGCGGCGGTGATCTTGGGGGGTGCTGTTCATTTCTGAGCTAAGTCCTGGGCAAGAATGGGGGCCCTTGGCGAGGTCATGGAGGCCCGGCGCTAGAAAAACAGGCCTTCCCTGGCATTATGCAAGGTGTGCAAATTGATTGAAGGATAAAAAGTGGCGAGACAACCCAGTGGACAGTAACCTGGTAAGCTGGAGAGCACTGTGCCTGCTGCAAGTAACCAAAAAGCAGAATACTTAGGAACAGCCCTGCTGTAAAGAGTCCAGAGGATAGAGTTTGCTACAAAGGGATCAACAATGGGCAAAGAAAGAGGGACGTAGTCAGCACAATCTAACAAAATTGACCAAAACAGGGTCACGCGCCTGGGAACCCCGCTGTCAGCAACTGGCCAGGCAGGCGGAACTGATGAGCTGGACCACACTAGGGGTCTAGGATAGCCCTAGAGACTAAGATTGACACAATGGCTATTGAAATGAATCATTTACTCATGAATCTATACAAAGTTGCTGATAGAGTCATGACAGCAGAGGAGGATGTGGCTGTCCTAAAAATCTTAAGGCTATGGTATCAGGTCTCAAATGTAATGTGACTCATGTGGAGTAATGCCTGGAGGATGGGGAGGGTTGCTCCAGGTGAAATAATATGACTAGTGAGTTTCCAGGAGCGGGCGAAGGGTCCCTCGGCAGAATTGTTCCTTGAGGACTGGATAGTCAACACACTCAATCTTGGATGACCTTTTAAGTTTTTCACAATTGAACAAGTGCACAGAGCGCGGGAGGCAGTCCTGAGGCTGGGAGCGCTGCCCACGGCGCTAATAGCATGGCTGCTTAATTATCGTGACTGGGGCATAATCTTGCATTACGCACGTACTCACAGCCCTCCCCAATTTGACAGTATCCTGTTCTGCCCTGAAGTACCACTGCGGTCTACCACACAGGACTGCATGGTCCCAGAATCCTTTACCCAGTTGTGTGTAGTTCCTGACACACTGAGTGACAGTAAAGACGCTGATTAGAGGTCCTGCAGACTGGCCGGAGTGTTGAGTTTGTGTGTGCGGTTCAACTGGAAGAGGTGTGCCCGGGATGGGATTCGAGGGAGCTTCACGTCACAAACATTGCTTACTCCTTTATATTCACAGATGGGTCATCACCCTGCAGAACTATGACATTATTCTTGTGTGTCATTTATGATGGTCGAGTATTATGCTTGTTTGTATGACATGTATTTTATTCCACAATTGGGGAAGCCCGAAGACCCTACCCCGCTAGGATCGCGGAGTGTCTTAATGGCACGTGCGACATACTGTAGACGTAACCTTGGGCTGTGTGTATACATCACACGTACGGGTGATTCTTCACATATTTCTAGGTGTTTCACTCTTCTTTGACTTTGTTCATTCATAACTGTTGAGGTGGTGGGAAGTGGGCGGTGATCGGCCTCTATTGGCTGACGGTTACGCCGGAGGGAGATCTGTAGAATCTGCCAATGGGAGGGAAGTTAAATGGGAAGGATGTTTTGTAGAGTAGGGGTACTCAACTTTTTGTTTAAGAATCTCAGGTTCAGGTATGGAAGTGAGGGTCTAGGGAAAGGGGCAAACTGCTGGGTGACCACTGGTATGGCTGACACAGGGACTGGATTCACGTTCATCACTTGGAATGTGCAAGGGATTAACAGGCCAGAAAAGTGTAACAGAGTACTAGCATACCTAAAGCAATATGGAGTCTCCGTTGAAATGCTACAGGAGACGCACCTCTGATGAGGATTGCATAAGCTCTTTAAGGAAGAAATGGAGAGTCTATATTACCACATCCTATTCAGGGATTGCAAGGGGGTCCCTCATATGTGTGGCCCCTGGGGTCCTGTTCCTGAAGTCCCAGGTACAGGCAGATCCAGAGGGCAAATATGTCATTCTGCCTGTCACAATTCATGCACGCAAACTCCGCTTTATTAATGTGTAGGCTCCCAGTGCAGATAGCACATAATTCTTTGAATCAGTACTCAATGCAGCACAGTGTCTAATGACGGAATAGGTAATTCTAGCTGGTGATCTTAATTGTATAGTAGATGGAGAGGTAGACGGATCTCCACCAAAACGAGGTACAAAGCCAAACATGACGCACTCAATTGAGGACAGGAATGGGGCTGGTAGATGTGTGATGGGTACAGCACCCGCTAACACGATCATGCTCTTGCTTCACCCCGGGGTCTGGCACCTGTAGCAAACTAGACTATTTCCTGCTCCAAGCTGGAGCAGCCCAGCAGGTGGAAAACTCGGTTTATCTGGCCAGATATTTGTTGAATAATTCATCCCTACTGGTTACGTATTCCTTGGCTAGGATGGTGCCTCAGGTGCCGCTGCGGAGGCTGAAAGTAGAGACTCTGACAGACCAAGTGTTCCGGGTGGACGGTGGAGGAGGCACTAATGCTGTAGTTTGAGATTAACTGGAGTGGTACACAGACTAGAGCAATTGAGTGGGATGCCATGAAAGAAGTGCAGAGAGGGATGTGCATAGTGACAACTGTGGGCATACGCCAGACCCTGTAGAGGTGCAACATGAGGAGAGGCTGGTGACCCTGAAAACTGCCCTCCCCACTAACTTGGCGGCTCTGCAGGAATGAGCGAGACCACAATGGCGTAGATTGCATATGGAGGGTGATAAAGCAGGGTGACCACTGCTAGACTCTTCAAAAATGAGACTGTACACAGCCTATAATGTCCATCAAATATAGAACAAGCCAGACTGTTTATACGCCACAAGCCATAAATGGCATATTTGTAGAACACATGCAAAATGTCTGTTCTTCTCCGTTGCAACTGGATGAGGCCTCTATTGTCCAGTATGTTGACAATGTACACCTTGCGCGGCTTGAGGACTAGGGCAGAGCCGAGCTAGATGCACTGCTGACTAAACAGGAGGGCCTTCAGGTGACAGGCTCTCTTAACTCTGTAAAGGCTTAGGGGGAGACAGACTCCCAGTGGATTTTTATAATGCCTTCTCTGGGACCCTGGCACATCAATTACTGACTGTCTATACAGAAGCGTACAAGAGGGGAGAGCTACCATACTCCATGGTAGAAGCTCTTATTGTAGTGGTACGAATGTCATTAAAAGATACCCTGGATCCTGCCTCATACCGACCCTCTCTATGCTCAATGTGGATCAAAAGGTGTGCAGTCATGTGTTGGGGGCGCGTCTTCTTTGGTACCTCCTGAGATTGGTGCATGAGGATCAGTCAGGATTTATGTGTGAGGCCCGTACACACTGTAACCAGCGTAGATTTGCTCAGGTGCTGAATGTGCAGTGAACAGATGATGGCCAAAAGACGCTGGCCTTTCTAGATATAGAACGGTCAACTGTGACGACATCTGGGTAGTGCTGGGGAAAATGGGACTGGGGCCCAAATAGATTTGATGACTCCAACTACTGTATACTAGGTCTGTGGGGTGGGTCAGAACAGGGCAGTATTTTTTTCAGCCAGATATTACTTCAGTGAGGTACGAGGCAGAGTTTCCCCTTGTCGCCCTTGCTGTTTCACCTGGCTATGGAGCCTATGGCATGTCACCTTTGGCAGGTGCTGTATGGCTGGGGAATTTCGGTGGGCCAGACAGTCCATGTTATTTACTAATACACGAACAATGCAATGGTGTATGTTCGTCAATCCTACTCCATGTTCTGAGAGAATTTTGGGAGAAATCAGGCCTCCATCTAACTCGTTCAAAGTATGCCCTGTTCCCCCTGGGGCAGTTAAAGGGAATGCCTGGTGATGTGCTGCCGGAGACTGGACTGCCCAGGGGGACAGAGAACATCACCTACTTTGTGCTACGAATCACCCGTGGGACACATAAATGCCACAAGTTAAACCTGGGAAAGGTTATAAATAATTTATGCTCATCCATCAAGTTTTGGAATATATTGCAACTGGGGAAAATAGCACTGATTAAAATGGTGGTGTTGCTCCAATGTCTGTATCTCTTAAAGGGTACAATGTATGTGATAGCTCTCCGGGTGCTTCGTGAGCTGGATCAGCTCATGATGGAGCTCTTAGGGGGTGGGGAAAAGCTGCAGAGTAGGGTTGTCAATACTAAAATTGGAATGGCATAAAGGAGACATGGAGGTCCAAGATCACAAGCTTTATTATCTGGCAGCCCAGCTTCAATACGTCATACACTGGCAGGGTAAGGGAGGAACACAGAAGAGGTCCCTGCTTGCCGGCACGCATGATGATCACAACTTGTGTACCCTACTGATAAGGGGGAAGAGAGTGCCTGGGACCGTGCCACATGTGGTACAACTGGTGTGTCAACTGTGGTAAAGGGCGATTCAGGGGGTGATTAGGAGAGTACGGTTTGCACCTGAACTTGACTTCTGGATTGTGAGACCCTTCGCTCAGATCGCCCGAACTATGGCTGTGGAAACCCGGAGAGACAGCGGCTGCACAACGCTGGCCAATTTATACCCTGCAGATCACTTTATTATCATGCAGAATGCATTTTAGGCTTATGGGCTACAGGCGGCCAGTTTCTACAGTATGCTAAAATTGCAGCCACAGTGCAAGAGCTCTAGCCCACATTCCCGGAAGCTACTGATCCTAAACAGAGACTGGTACCATGCTATCTATGGCAGGGGCAGAAAATTGATTACCCATCTCTATCTGGCCCTGCGAGCTGATAAGCCAGGACACAAATTGAAGACAAAGGACACCTGGCAGCGCTATGGCATGGACACGCATACTCAAAAGAAATGGATCAAAATACATAATAGGGCCTGGAAAATATCAATCAACAAACAATTTGAAGCTCATACAATACAATTTTATCCACCTCACCTATCTCTTAAATAAATGACCCTTACCTAGCAGTATGGTAAATAATACTGAAACGTAGTAGTTGATCTAGTGTGATGGTTTTTGGCCTGAACTCTGCCTGGAGGTCCGAATTAATAAGATTCCCCAATCAATGAGCTTCCCAGAAGTTGACAAAAGACTAACTTCTGAATTGAATTGATGGGTCCATAATTACAGGGATCATCCCACCTGCCCTTCTTATATATGGGGACAATCTCAGTGCTGTGCCATGATTTTGGCACGGGCCACCATTCAAGATTGCCTGTGTAAGGGCTTTAAGATAGGTAGCCCATATTTCCGGGTCGGCTGCATATTAATCAGTCGGAATGCAGTCTGGGCCAAGAGCCTTTTTGTAGACAATGGACTTTAAAGCCTCAAGTGTTTTGCTAGTAAATATCACAAGTGATTCTTGTTCCTTAGAACAAATATTTAACCCATGACCTTCAGACTCTCAGTTCACTGCTTCATTTTCAGAATACATCCTCTCAGAATGCTCAATCCAAGTGTTCCATTGTAAATGAAGAACCACAGGTGTGGCTGCATGGCGACTACCATGTGCAATTATTCCCCGCAAGGTCTTGGACTCACTCGACTTGGCAGCACATATGAGGTCACCCCAGACCTCATTCTCCCAACTTAGTTTAGCACAAGACACGTCTTCCTTATACTTTCTCCGTGCTGGAGGAATGCCACTCTCTTCTTTGGTTTTTATAGACTTCAGCAGCTTTCGCCAGTCTACACTAGTGATTTTACCAAGGGTGCATGACAGTTTTTAATTGTGAGCTTTTTGACAACAAATCTCTCATGGCCCCAGGAACCACCAACTCCCGGGGCAACGTAATAAAAAAACAGGGGGAGCCATGTGGACCCACCGAACCCCAGGGACCACCACCTCCCTGTGACAACATTAAATATATTAATGGGGGTGTACGCACAGACCTCCTCAAGGCCTCGTGTCTGTGGGCAAGGAAAGAGATAAAATCCCTGCTTCCAGCAAGCGGGAGCACTCTTAAAGCTCCAGCTTGCTGAAAGCAGAGTCTTTGCTTTCGCTTGGAAGGAACTGTCACAGCTCCCACCAAGCAAAAGCAAACCACTACCTCCTGGGGAGTGAGGCACCTCAGGAAGTAGCAGGAGCTGGCCCTTGAGGGTGGTGGTCCTCAGGCCATATATGGCTCTAGGAGGGGGCCACGGGCCCCCCTCCTTTGTTCAGCGTAGGGTCTGCTCTAGGGAGGTGGTGGTCCATGGGGCTGGATATGGCCTGGGAGGTGAGCCATGCAGCCACGCTCCTTTTTTCAAGATGAATTGGCCCCTGGGAGGTGGTGGTCCCAGGGCCTGTAGGGGGGGTCAGCGCGGCCCCTTGCATCTTTTTAATCATAGACCTGGGAGGTGGTGGTCCCTGGAGCCCAGGAGGGGGTCCACGCAGCCCCCATGCATAATTTATTGTTGTAGCCTCCAGAGAGTTGGTGGTCCCAGGGAGGTGTGGGGTCTGCGTGTCCCCCGCATAATTTTATTTTTGTTTCCCTGGGAGGTGGTAGTCCCCGGGGCATGGCGGGGTCCACGTGCACCCCTGCATCGCTGTAATGTTGTCGGCCCGAAGAGGTTGTGGCTTTGGGGCCTGGGGGACCATGCGCCCCCCCCCCCAAATAACGTGCAATCCAGCCCGGGGCTTCAATAAGTCCTTAGATGGGGCCCTGTGCACCCCACTCCATTTTTTAAAATCCCTGCAATGCCTCCAGTACCTAACAACAGGTGTGGGGGGTTGCACTCTTTTTTTCACATTTTTGGGCAGATCCGCAGATCCATCCACAGATTTTTCCAAACATTTTTTTTTTTAATTGCTTTTCCTTCTGAAGCCAAGCCCCAAAATGCCTGCCAACACTTCCTGGTTTATGTGTTGCTAGCCAATCAGATTTCAGCATGAGATCCCCAAGATCCGTGGAGCTCAATGTCCCTAGATATCTATGAGCCAGATGTAGTAAGCTGCTTGCATGGTGCAAACTGTGAAAATCGCAGTTTGCGCCATGCAAAAAGCCTTCTGCGATGCACATTCACAATTTGCGAGTCGGTACCAACTCGCAAATTGTGAATGCGACTCGTAAATAGGAAGGGGTGTTCCCTTCCTATTTGCGACTCGCATCGCAATTCGCAGTTACCACCAGTGTCACACCGGTGGCAACTCATTCGCAAAAGGGAAGGGGTCCCTATGGGCCCCATTCCCCTTTGTTAATGTTGCCCAAAAGTTTTTTTTTAGAGCAGGTAGTGGTCCAATGGACCGCTGCCTACTCTGAAAAAACTAAACCAAATGGTTTCGTTATTTTTTTTATTTTGCAACTCATTTTCCTTTAAGGAAAACGGGCTGCAAAATAAAAAAAAAACTGCTTTATTTGAAAAGCAGCCACAGATATGGAGGTCTGCTGACTTCAGCAGGCCACCATCCCTGTGAGTGCAGGGACTCGCTATGGGGGTCGCAAAATGCGACCCACCTCATTAATATTAATGAGGTGGGTCTTTGCCACCCCGTTCTGCATCCGCATTTGCGATTCGGATATTGTGAGTCGCACAGACTCGCAATTTCCGAATCGCAAATGCGGAAGTTGCTACATCTGGCCCTATATTTCTTTTTACCTTTAATATCTCTGAAACTATTGAACAGATTTCCCAAAAAAATCCCAAAAAGCACAATCACCGCACCAACGTCTAGCTTCTTACCAAATTTGGTGTAATTCCATTTAGCGGTTTGAGCTGGAGGATTGTCTAAAGACCCTATGGGAAAATGAATGGGGAAAACATGTTTTGGAACTCCCCCTTGTTCTCGGCCCCCGCTTGGCAGGTCACCCCGAAACTTTCAGACAGGAAATGAAATGACTGTCGTATTGGTTTTGAAAATTTCGTCAAGCGGCACCAAAGGTATGGGCAAAATATTTAGAATTTAGGTATGAGTCCCTCCCTATAAGTAGCTTTACTATTACTTGGGAAAATAACTCAGGTTTGAGCAATTTATGTCCAGCATGCCTGGTGGTAGCCGAAACTATGCATCACCTAATTTTCTTTTCCAATGCACACAAGGCCTGTCACAAAAAGTGGATCTAACCAGGGTGTAAATTGTTAGGCTTCAGACATTATGAGGCCGCCGTAAGAATCTTGAGATCCTATACTAGAGAGGTGATAGTCATCAGTTCTGCTAAATTCTTGCACGCCGCATGGCTTATATGGAAATAGCATCTTGAGAGCACCTCTAGCAACATCTGATAGATCAAAGAGGCCTTCCTTTTGTACTATCATGCACCTTGTTAGAAGCTTGCATTCTTTGCATAACTTCTATAGGCAAACCATTTCAGACTATACCTATCTATAGCTGCTTAAAGCATTGTCCCTATTTTCCTTACTGACTTGCTTATTTTACCAAACTAAATAATGTACGTTTTAAACTTGTGTGAGATGATATAATGCAATCTCTACTTTAAGTTCTTTTTTCTGAGCTGTACTCTATATTAGAATGAATTATTATAATTAATAGTTTGCACTGTAGGATGAAAGAGTCAATCATCGCTTTTAAAATTTGGATATTACTGATTTTTATATGTAGATTTGATTATTTGAATCTTTGTTCCTAGGATCTCATGTTTTAAATCGCTGTATGTTTAATAGATCATGAATCCAAAATAAACAGTATGATGCATGATGGACTATTACAATAACATCACTTTATCCTTTGTTCTTTTCAGTGACTTTCTATGTTTTCTTTAATGAAAAGTAAGATGTCCCTCTCCATGCGCATCATGGGGTGAGGCACAAGGCACCCAGTCCCCCATGAGTACTCGACCCCTAATGGTACACATCCTTTAACTGTGCACATCATGGGTTGGGCACAGGCTCTGGTCCTAGCACTCAACTGCAAAGCTTGTGCATGGGGTTGCATAGGGTTGGGGCAGGGCCAAATATCATGGGGTTGGGCACAGAGACATGGCTGTGATGTATGAATATAAGGTGTTAATACAAAAAGTTGGCCTATTGGCTTTATTAAGGGGCCAGCACATCAACATATATAAGCAGACCTGTTGTCTTTCTCACAAATCATCAGTAACTATAATCAAATGTATATTTCATAAATTCACACATTACAATCTTTTATTATAGTGATGGTAAACTCTCCAGGGGTCATGGATTTTACAACCCAGGATGACTACTGTTTTTTTTAATCTTACAGCCCCAGCACCATTAAACAAAATGAATAGTGATGCCCTTGACACTTCTAGGGGCACCAAAAGGAACAAAAACATATAATATAAAAAAGCCCTAGGGCATTATGGGGTGCTCCTTACATGGAGCAGTGAATAACCTTTGTTTCTTTAAAAAAGGGTGCCCGGTGCCCACCCATGGCAGCCACAACATATCCAAATGTTGCGGGCCTCAGAGAGAGCCCCAAGCCCCCTGGACCCGGCCTGCTTCTTAGCTTGTACCCATAATGAGTGCTGTGACAGGAGCTGACATATTTTCTCCTCACAGTAGGTGCCCCGGTGCCCACCAGGAACACCTACAACAACCCTGATCACTATTGATTGGGGGTGGGGGAAATGTGCAGGGCCCCGCAGCCCTACTACCCAGCCACCAGCATAGTGGGGGCCAGATATATATTTTTTATCTTTGAAAAATGAATGTCCTGGTGTCCACTCCAGGCACGGACATGTATGCCAAACATTGGGGACGTCGGGGTAGCCCCAAGGCCTCCGCAGTCTCAGACACCTCTTCAGCCAGCACCCATTGCAAAGCTGGCGAAAGCCAGTTCAGATACTTAACTCCCATCTGGGCGAGAGCAGCATTTTTCTCTGCTTCTGCCTGGGTGGGAGCAAAGGTGTGTTTGTTCCCACCTGGGTAGGAGCAGAGTAGTGTGGGCAGGGTAAGCCTGCACCATCCTGGGCATGGAACTGCAGTGTTCTGGGGAATGGGGTCCCTGGGACACTGCAGCTTTATTGGGCCCTGGGGAATGGGGTACCCAGGGCCGATGTGTGGCTCAGGGATGGGGCTACATGCCCCCTCCTCAGATATGAAATCATGGCCCCAGGGGCCTCACCCCCTGGGGCTTCAAGCATGTTTGTGGAGAGCACACACATCTCTCCCCTAAACAAAACATAATCAGCCCTGGGGGATGGGGCTCCCCAGGGTCTCAACAAGGCTCAGGGAGGGGAGGCGGTTGCCCCATCCTTTACCAATAATTTACTTATCAGCTTGGGGCCTCAAGAAGGCTTGGAGAGGGGGGTTGCATGCCTCCCTCTCCAACTAAATTCAATGTATCGACCTCCTGAGCCCTAGCCCACCCCAAAGAGCTTAGTTTTGAAAAGCAAGGGGGACTGCTTTTTTTTAAACGTGCTGAGGATCTGTGGATCTGATTAAAAAAATACATTTTTGGCTCAAAGGAGGGTCTCTCTGGACCCATCTCCAACCAACCTTAGGGAGGCAGGGTATCCCTACTACCCTGACACCTAAATCTTTATTTTACTTTCTCTACAGGACAGGGGACTGAGTCTCCGAGTCCTAAATATTTTTACTGCCACATCTTTGTTGATTTGGTGCCAGCTGGTCATATCTTACCATAAGATCTGTTGGAGCAGGACATCGAGGGACTGATTCACAACGGTTTTTTAGTTGAGTAGTTGTGTCTTACTCAAGACTTGGGTGTGAATTACACATGGGTTTCCTGGAGTCAGAAGGGAATCTCCCAGAAAAAAACCTCTGCCAAATCAGACTCTTAGGGCCTGATTTAGATATTGGTGGATGGGTTACTCTGTCACAACGGTGACCGATATCCCATCTGCTGAAATCTAAATCCCATAGGACTGAATGGGCTTTAGATTTCGGCAGGAGGTATATCTGTCACCATTGTGATTGAGTAACCAGTCTGCCAATATCTAAATCAGGCCCTTAATCTTTAATTCTGATGATACCCCTAAAGAAATGTAAAGGTTTTAAAAACTATATTTCCCAGCAGGCAGATGGGGCACTACCCAACCTTATTATGAAGGTAGCGAGAGTGAAGAAAATGTCTGAAAAAGACATGTTTGACTAACGCTACTCTTAAATATTGTGTCTTGCATTTACTTGTAAAGGACCATTTGCAGTGCACCTTGAATCCTTGCCCAACCCTTTTTTCCAAGCTTACCTTAGGTGCCCGTGTTTCGGAAAGGACCATCGACTTTGTATAAGTGAGCCTCTGCAAAGGAAGAGCAATGTTTTTGATCTGTGTGTGGGCATCGCTGAGTGGATTCTCTGCTGCAGTCAGGTGCTCACTAGAACCTATGCACTTTAGGTTCGAGTAGTACTGCTCCGCCAGCTGGACTGTGATCTAAGAGAAGAGAAAACAGTTGCAGATTACTCCGATGGAAGATACAAAGGTTTGGAATGTGTGGCTCAGTCAACTAGCACTAGTGCACAGCACCTTTTACTTTCAGGTCAGTGCCATGGCTTAGCTAACAGGAGGAAAGGCAAGTCCTTTTTCCCCCAGCCTGCCAATACCAGACAATGACACACTTTCCTATGCTTTTATCTTATCCATCAAACTGGTCTCTAAATCACCCTTACATGATGTCTCAGCCCAAACTTGTCATGTCCACTTCTTTTCTAACATGAGTTGAAATCAACAAGACTACTCCCACATACTACTGACAGCCAGGTCGCAATTTACTCTCTGATGTTTGCTACATAAATGGTCCAGCGCCAGCACCAACAGTGCTTGAAAGCTCCACATCAGAGATTACAACTGTTTAACATCTCATGGCACACTCGAGCAGCAATGTGCTATACAAATCCCAAATACAAGGCAGTTCAGCACAAAACGAAGGAAGGTACACTAAAGTGAAATGGAGAGATGACTGGCAATACTATATGCAGAGATGAGAAAAGATAGCTTTTACTTGAATACATGTTCTGTAGACAGGAAAATCCCCTTCTAATGCTCCAGACCTGTACCAAACATGGATAGGCCACCTTCACCTGAACAACACAATGGCAGAAGTACGTTTGGTAGCAAGTATGTTGCACCTTGTCTTTAAAAGGTGCAGCAATTAAGAAATTTAGCATAGTTGCTAAAAGCATTTTTTTTTGTAAAGCATTTTATTAATTTTGAATCATATAACATACAAGAAAATACAAAACTATCCGCCCCACCCCCCCTTCCTCCCATCCAAGCCTTCAAGTCGTCAGCAATCCAATTGTTCACAAGTCCACACTTTCCATACGTTGTCAAATTTCTTAGGGCATCCTTTACCCTTTATATATTGTTTTTTTCCTGTATGTAACTCAGATCCATTTCCCTTTCCCAGTCTTTTATCTTCGGGGTCCCAGCAGATCCCCATCTGCGTGCCATCTCCCTCTTGGCCAGCAGGAATGCTAAGTTAATGAGTAATCATTGGTACAAAGTGGTATCAGAGTCAGTCCAGATTCCTAATAAGGCAAGTGGCGCATTCATCTCTATCGCCACTCCAGTGATGGCCTCTAGCCTGCGATGTACCTCCTCCCAAAAGTCTTTCAACATTGGGCAGTCCCAAAGCATATGGAGGAAAGCCCCTGATTGCCCACATCATCGCAAACAGGAGGGATCAGGCATTTTCCCAATGGTGTGCAGGTTTATTTTAGTGTAGTAGACTTTATATACGATTTTAATACCACAATCCAATCTTTATCTTCCATCTCACCAATATCAGTCTGGCATTTATTTCTTAGTGTGACTAAATCTTTCAGGGAATTTCTTGTAAGGGTCTGGTATGTAAGTGAGAAAATGTTCTGTTCAAGGGACCATCTAATATCCTATATTCTGGTGGGGAGAACTCCATAGTTTAATCTCCGGCTGCGATCCATGCTTTTAAGGTGTGACACCACTGAAAGTATCAAATATTTGAGAAGGTTCTATTTGATATTTGGATTGAAAATGTGAGAATGGTGCCATTCTGTTGGCGTCTCAGACATCCGCCAATATACTTATCCCTAGGAGACCTCACTGTCTAAAACCTTTCAGTGTCAGGGCATCTTGTGGCCTCGTGCCCAACCACCGTGGAGTCCCTTGAGTTAGTCGACCTTTCCAAGCCATCATCTGTGTAGCTCATGCCACAATTCCACCTGACAGCCATGTGGCTGAGGGGGCAACCCTTCTCAATTTTCCCCCATAGAGGACATGTAGATAACATTTCTCTCCCATCATGTTCCTATCCATTCGAAGCAGTGGATGGGTCAGCAGTTTAAAGGCCCAGTCATTAATTATAGATAAATGTGCTGCTTCATAACATTTTTTACATTAGGGGCGGCTATCCCTCCTTCATATGTGGAGAGCTGTAAGTTAGCAAGCGCTATTCTCTGGAAGAGGCCGCAGGAGTATCTCTAACTCATGGAAAAAATGTTTAGGTAAACTATGGGGGTATTTTGTAATATGTAAAGGAACCTGGGAAGTGCCACCATTTCAAAGCCTTCCCATTGTTTTACATCCCTCCCTAAGGGCCAGATGTAGCAAACTGTTTGCGACTCGCAAACGCGTGTTTGCTATGCAGAAATGCATTTTGCATTTCCGAGTCGCAAATAGGAAGGGGTGTTCCCTTCCTATTTGCGAGTCACAGTGGTATGCAGTACGCGGTTGCAAATGGAGTCACAGTTACCATCCACTTGAAGTGGATGGTAACCCACTCGCAAACGGGAAGGGGTCCCCATGGGACCCCTTCCCCTTTGTGACTGGACCCAAAATTATTTTTTCAGGGCAGGCAGTTGTCCAAGGAACCACTACCTGCCCTGAAAAAATCCGAAACTAAAGGTTTCGTTTTTTTTTCCTAAGTGCAGCTCGTTTTCCTTTAAGGAAAACGGTCTACACTTGGAAAAAAAAAAACTTCTTTATTTAAAAGCAGTCACGGACATGGAGGTCTGCTGTTCCCAGCAGGCCTCCATCCCCGTGAGTGCCCAGAGTCGCTATGGGGGCGCAAATTGCGACCCACCTCATTAATATTAATGAGGTGGGTCTTTGCGACCCCATAGCGACTCTGCATATGGTTTTGCGACTCGGAAATTGCGAGTCGCTCGGAGTCGCAATTTCTGAGTCGCAAAACCTAGTTTTGCTACATCTGGCCTTAAGTTCTGTAACAATGGTGCAATATTATTGTCATAGAGTATAGTGGATATCCAAAGTCCCAGGTACTTAAAATGTGCTGAACATATTTTTAATTTGAGTACATGGTGTAGGTTCCTAGAAGGGCTGAGAGATGTGTATGTGTGGTGTGTCTATTACAACCCCATAGAGATGAGAAACTCAGCTTCACTCAAGAAAGACACATTGTATTTCTTGAATAGGGTAGTTCAAATGAGAATATTTGCCACTTTGTAATTATGATTCAAGGTTAACCTTGCAGGTTAAACGGCACACAGATTTTACAGTTTAGAAATAACAAGTTAGATGTGCTTCTGGAAATAAGACCCAGTCACTGCTGTCATCTTGTCTCTGGATGAACGGTCTTGGCCTACTATAACTGCAGGGCCTGCAATTATAATCTCCTGCCTACTTGACCCATCTCGCTCACAACCAATATTTGTGGTCTGGTATGTCACTTAACTTGGCCTTGTCATGCTGTGTCTCTAGACACCTTGACCCAATCATATCCAGACCATGCCTCACCCCTTGCTCTTCTTATTGCCATATGTGGCAGGATTGAAATCTGGGGCCTCAACATAGTCTCCTGTCTTAAATGTTGGGTTGGCGGTATGTCAAAGAATAAAGGGAATGCACAATATGAACTGTTAATCCTCCCCAAGAGGGGTCCATTGCCTCCATTACTTCCCCAGGCTCACAGTTGATTAATTTTTTTCTCCTATGACATTCCTTCTGGAATAGGTCCTCCGGAATGGTTTTGCATCAGTCCAGGCCTGGGGTCAAAGGATGTATTGTGTGGTGAACATGCAGTGACAGCTACTCAGTGGATCAGCGGAGTCAACCGCAATCCCTGCTCAGTTGACAAAAGTATTTTGGGAATGGTAGAAAAGGGTGATGGATTGTGGTATGTTAACTATTGGCAGTCACTCGGTGAGAACAAGGAGGGGTCTGTTAGCTAGTGGGGTGCTGGAGAGAAATCAGAAGGTAGATGCTGGAGCAGACAGAGTGGAAATAATAAGATAAGGAATCCTGTGCATTTCAAGTCAGCTTTAATATTGATGGCTCTGTTGCCTCGCTTTTGCCTTCTTCTCGTTATGCGTACCTAATCAGTTTCTCTAAAGAATGTGAAGACCTGATAGGTCTGGTACGCATTCCACAAATCCGACCTAACACTAGACTCACTACACATCATCAGTCAGTATTTTATAGACAAACTCTACTAAATTAATCAAACACCCTTCCGATATACCATATTTGGAGGTTCATCATAAGTTGAAGAGCAATATATAGCCAACTACATCACACACCATGGTTCTAATCTCACCTTCAAATGGTCCTACCAATACAGCACATTCTAGACAGAACCCTTTCACCAACATGCATGCAGCACATGTGTAAAGTCATGCAATTAGCAAAGCAGTTCCACATTTACAGTTCAGCCTTGCACCACACCAGCATATCCCCTAGAAGAACAAGTTACTTACGTTTGATAACGCCTTATCTGGTAGAGACTATGAGGGTCATTCTGACCCTGGCGGCCGGTGGCCGCCAGGGCCACCGACCACGGGAGCACCGCTAACAGGCTGGCGGTGCTCCAATGAGCATTCTGACCGCGGCGGTTCAGCCGCGGTCAGAAGCGGAAAGTCAGCGGTCTCCCGCTGACTTTCCGCTGCTCTTTGGAATCCTCCATGGCTGCGGAGCGCGCTCCGCAGCCATGAGGATTCTGACCCCCCCTACCGCCATCCAGTTCATGGCGGGAAAGCCGCCATGAACAGGATGGCGGTAGGGGGGGTCGCGGGGCCCCTGGGGGCCCCTGCCGTGTGTCTGCCTTGCAGACACTGAAATACGCGACGGGTGCCACTGCACCCGTCGCACCTTCCCACTCCGCCGGCTCGATTACGAGCCGGCATCCTCGTGGGAAGGTCGTTTTCCCCTGGGCTGGCGGGCGGTTTTACTGGAACCGCCCGCCAGCCCAGGGGAAAACTCGTAATACCCGCTGCGGTCTTTTGACCGCGGCGCGGTAATTTGGAGGGCGGGATCCTGGCGGGCGGCCTCCGCCGCCCGCCAGGGTCATAATGAGGCCCTATATCTAGCAGCAGATGTCTTATCTTTGATTTCTCCAAAGGCATCAGACTGAATCGTGAGTAGTACCCCTGTGCACTGGTAGGTGGAGTCAATCAGCTCCGCGTCCGTCGTTGGCGCTGTCTGAGCTGGAAATGACATTTTGGTGCCTGTACAGGCGTCACCCAGATGCCCCAGCGGCAGTTCCCTTTTCACAACTTTCCATACCAGAAACGTGGAGCCATGAAGAACAGTGAGAACTGGTATGTCAAACTAGGGCCCTGAAAGGGCCCTGTCTCTAGAAATCTGTTCGCAGAGTAGCGTAGATGGGTGGGTCGGTAAGGAATTTTCAGGTAGATATTGTCTTTACCAGATAAGTAACTTGTTAATCTGACAGAGACTTCTAGCTGCAATACCATCCCTGGAGGTGGGTCTCCAAACCCATGTCAAATGAGAAAGACCTGCAGGACCGAACAGGCAAAGTGCCAATGCCTAAGGAACTGACTGTCCAGACAGTAATGTCCAGTAAATGTGTGCAGAGTGGCCTACATTGCTGCCTGGCAGATGTTCAGGACCGGAAGTCCATGTGCTAACGTAGAGGTCGCAGCTATAGCTGTGGTTGACTGAGCTCACAAGCCTTCAGGAGGTTGCTTTTTAGCCAGTGTGTAGCTGATCTTGATGCAGAGTAAAACCCAACAAGAGATGGTTCACTTCTGCACTGCCCAACCGTTCTCCTCACCCACATACCCCACGAAGAGTTGATTGTCCACCTGGAGCTCACAAGTATGATCAAGACAGAACGCCAATGCTCTTTTTGGGTCCAGGCGGTGGAGTCTAGCCTCCTCCTCAAAAGGATGCGGGGGGGGTTGTAAAAAGTAGGCAAGGTGATTGATTGGCCTACATGAGAGGGTGAGATAACTTCTGGCAGAAAGGAGGCCCTTGTGTGAAGCACCAGTTTGTCAGAATATATAAAGAGGTAAGGAGACAACCTGCAGCTTACTCACTTGACCGGCAGATGCCATTGCCTCAAGGATAGCTGTTTTCAATGTGAGAAGCCTTGGGGGGAGGGGGGAATTGTGAAGAGGCTCAAGAGGAGGACACATCAAAAAGGTTAGAACCAAATTAAGGTCCCACTGAGGGATGATGAATGGGGAAGGAGGGAAAAGGTGAGTAAGACCTTTGAGGAACCTATGTTTAATTGGGGACTTGAACAAAGAGGATTGATCAGGCAACCACAAGAATGCAGAAATGACAGATAAATAACCATGTCTCTGAAGGAGCATGTAGTGGCCAACATTCTTAAAGTTGCTACATAAGACTCAATGGATTCACCAGCTGCTTGACAGCTGTAGTAAAAAATTGTACCTTTCTTTTATAACACTCATAGTTGTATCAAAATAATTCTTCATTCTAGTTTTGGCTTCAGTACATCCTATCCTTGATCCTTCACCTCCTCTTTTTCAACAGGGGTTATGTGATCAAACAGCCTTCTTTCTGCCACTCCCAAACAATTATACATCATGGCTTGTTTCTTTGCAGGTTCATATTAGGTTCCATCTATTGCCACCAAGAGTTTTTCAAAACACCTGACCCATTGGGTCCAACTTTCTGCAGATAGCTCTGGCACTTCTAAGAAGGTGCTGGGCATTCCCTGTGCATTAATTAGGCCAGCCATGTTAACACTAATTCACAGGAATCACATTATTACTGTAATTTGAGGCTCAATAATTGTCCATGAATGTTTTAAGTATGCAGTGAAATTATGTAATATTCCTCAGTGTCACTTTTAAGGAGTTGGATCCCTTTGGTGTTTACTTGGACTATAGTTTCTAAACAATTCAGAGGATTTAAGGGGTTCATCCACTCACCGTACAAGTCTTGAACTCCTCCCAGGAGCTGGTCAAGGTGGGGCAAAGGTGAAAGCAGGACGAACCAGAAGCTGGCTTAGGTGAGCAACTGGAGGTGACAGCAGGCACTCCTCCCTCCTTGTCACATCAGGAAGAGTTGATCTGGATAGGGGGCTCAGAGAGGCTAAGGACGCTGCTTTACTTCACCGCAAAAAAGTTTGGAAACACTGAAAATATCGTAGCATGGGCATACCGTAATTGTCGTCAAATTTACAGTGTGGTAAACGAGGTGGGAGCCAGGTGAAATGCTTCTTTATTCATTTCATGTTCTTGACAGAATACCTATGTAACCGCCAGTTGTACATGTGTTGCCTCAACATTCTAAAGTCATGTGCGGCGTTTGCCATGCGCGCACACATACAAGGGTCGATGGGGGGAAGGGAAGGAGCGATGCAAGGGTTAATGGTGACACCATCAAATATTTTACTCAGTGTAATATGTTTAACAGGACATTACATCTTTTCCCTTCCATCAACAATTAATTCAATACATCATTTTTTCATCTAACAGGCACTGATGTGATCCCAGTCTCCTGAGTCAACCCAGTTGTCAGCCCAAAAGCGCCACGTCATCCTTTCGGTCAACTTTCTGGCTCCGCTATTTGTCTCATGTGGCGCCATCATCCAAAAAAATTGTTGATAAGCAGTGTAGCAGTGGGAAAACACTAGGAAGTACTTCAAGGATACTTCAGTGTGCAGCTCTCTCCTGAACACAGGACCCTGCCAGCTCTAACCTGACACCTGGATTTCAAAGATGGTGATGCTGCGTTTTGGCGAGGCCTCATTTTTCTAAGGAGTAATGTATTTCTCCTCCAAATACATTAGTGCCAATACAGTCTAGAAGTTCGGCCTGCACCCAGCCTGTATTAAAAAGACCCTTATCCCCAGTGATATGCAGTGACCTGCATACAATCCATATGCATGACTTATATATCCCAGACTAATGCTGTAAAGGTTTATTTTACAACACTACTCAGGCCACATAGTGTAAAAATAGAAAGCTGAAACTGTGCATATAATCAAAAATGGACATCCACACTGGTATAGCTATTTTACTTCTAATACCAGTCGGACCCTGTGTACAGTGGATACAACATAGTCTATTAGCTCATCTGGGAGCAGGGCTATTTATCTATTGCCTCCACTGTTTATGCAGTTTGAATCCTTAGATAAGGCTGCACTCTACTTATGTGACACATTATAAAGGAGATATTACATTTAGAAGGCATTTTTTTTGCCAAAGACTGAGCTTTTAAGTTTACATGGGCAGGTCTAGCTGGTCTACATAGTATAAATCTCTCATTAACAAGTTCTTCACCTCTGACTAACTATCCATATTGCTCTGCATCATGGCCGATTCGAAGGATAGAGACCAAGGATTTCAAGGAACAAAAACTAGGAAATAAAAGAATCACATATGAGCCACCACTTCCAGAATCTCCAATGATAGGTAAATCAGAGTTAGCTACAAATATGAAACAGATACTTCAAAGACTTGATACTCTCCGTTATCTAAATCAAAGTACAAAAACAAACACCAAATTCCTACAAATCAAAATGATAGATCTAAGAGGGTATATTAAGGGAGTATCAAGCAGAACTGATGAGGACAAAGATGTGGTTTCTTACCTGTAATCCCATTTCTCTCTTAGGGGAATCTCCATTGAAGTCATAAGCACTGAATGGTTTCATCCATGTGCAGAGATCCAAGAGCACTTTTCCATATTATAACTTCTTATGTGTAGATGTTCGCCTTTCTTCGGGAAGGCCTGCAAAATCACTTAAGAGGAAAACATTATGCAGCCTATAGGAACAGGCTACAATGGCCAAATTCCTCAGACTGTACTGACAAAAGGGTCAATAAACCCATAATTATATATAATTAATGTTATTACTCTATAAAAGCAACTTAAATCTCTTTCGCAAGCCCTTTTTTGTAAAAGTAATGATATGAAGGATAGCAGGACAGTGTAGCCCTATGAACTGTTATTATGGAAGTTTAAAACAGTGTCTATGCCTTTAAGGACCCAGGTACCACCAGCATCTCATCATGCCCAGCAGGTGTTAGTTGCTTCAGTTCTTTCTGACGAGATGTGTCAGTAATAGGTAGGTCCCATAATCACCTCTGTCATCTCCACCGGGGGGCCAGAGGGTTTCTTATGACTTCAATGGAGATTCCCCTAAGAGAGAACTGGGATATCAGGTAAGAAACCATTCCTTCTGCACTATAGGATCTCCATTGATAGTCATAAGAACTGAATAGAGTAGCAAGCCCATCCCTACCAAGGGCACAGTGGAAAAGACAGAGAAAGAACTAAACAAGCAATTTAAGTAAATACATTTCTGAGGGAGGCTTGTCCAACTTGAGCATCTGTTCTAGCATCCACGTCCAAGCAATAGTGTTTGGCGAACCTATGAACAGATCTCCATATAGCTGCTTTGTAAATTTCCTCTATGGGGACATTTCTCATTAACACAGCAGTAGCCACTTTGCACCTACTAGAATGTGCCTTAGGTCTAGTTGATAAGGTTTTGTTGGATTTCTAGTAGCATAAGAGGATACAGGACACTATCCATGGAGAGATGGATTGTTTGAAAGTAGCTAGACCTGTGTAGACCAGACCAAAATTAACATATGGGCCGATCTGCCTACGTCTGGTGTTTTGTCAAGATAAAAATGTAAGACTCTCCTCACGTCACAGGAATGGAGCAATTATTCAGCATATGTGGAAGGATGCTAAAAGAAAGTTGGTAAGGTAATTGTCTGATAGAGATGAAAACTGGAAATCACTATTGGAAGGAATTTCAGATGAGTCCTCATTACTACCTTATTGGAATGGAAGATGGTGTAGGGTTCATCAACACTCAATGCCTGGATATCGCTAACCCTATGTGCTGATGTGATTGTTATGAGAAAAGCAATATTCCACAAGAGACGTCAGGATGATTTGTGAATGGGCTCAAAAGGAGGATATGTGAGAGTATGATATTGAGCTCCCAAGAAGGAGATGGATACCTTGTTTGAGGAAAAACCTTGTTTAACCCCTTTATGAAGTCTTTAATAACTGGTATTTTGGAAAAAAAGAGGTTTATGAAGGACATTTTCTGTAGGCAGTAAGAGCTGCTCAATAAACCTTTATGGAAGAGAATTGTAAGCCAGATTTTGTCAAATAGAGATAGTAAGGAAGAATAACATCTTCCTGGGAGATTGTTGGGTCCAGGTTCTTGTTAGAACACCAAATGTAAAATCTCTTCCATTTAAAAGAGTAGACTCAAAGAGCTGACTGCCATTTAGCCTCCTCGAGGATGTCCATAAAGTCTTGCGGCACGTTCATGTGTCCATACAGAACTAGTTCAGAAGCCATGCTGCCAAATTGAAGGAGGAGACATTGGTGTAAACAATCTGGCCTCCAAATTTCGTTAGAAGATATGGTCTGTATGGCAGCCTGAGACGTGGATGTTCTATCCGTTGAAGAACCACCATTGACGTGGCCACTCCAGAGCAATCAAGATCATTCTGGCTCTCGAGTAGGCCACCTTGAAGACGACTGACAGGATCAGTGGGATCGGAGGAAAAGCATAAAGAAATTTGCAGGAGCAGTCGATCCACAGGGCATTCCTCAGTGTCCCTGGTTGAAAGAACTTTGAGGCAAAACCTGGGCATTTTTCTGTTTTCTGTGGTGGGAAGCAACTTGATATGTGGAGTGCCCCACAGCTTGAAGATGTATTGCACAATGTTGTTGTGAATTACCCATTCCTGATTTTCCTGCAGCACTCAGCTCAGAAAGCCTTCTTGCACATTTTGGCCACCTAGGAGATGAGTTGTTGTGATCCTCAGATCTCTGGCTATGAGCCACTTCAAGATTGTTTGGGCTTCGTGGGATAGAGGCCTGGACCTTGTTCCCCCCTGCTTGTTGAGGTAGTACATGGTTGTTGTGTTGTCTGTCTGAACAAGCAAGGATCTGGTTGTAAATGACAGAAGAAAAGCTTTCAGCAGCAGCTGAACTGCACAGAGTTGAAGGAGATTGATGTGGTACGTCGTTTCTTTCTGAGACCATGTTTCTTGTAATTGAAGGTGATCCATGTGCGCTCCCAATTCTAGTAAGGAGGCATCTGTTGCTATGGTCTGGGAAGAGACATCCTGATGAAAGGGCATCCCTTGAAGCAGATCCTTCGGAGACTACCACCATTTCAGAGACTGCTTTGCATGTGGGATCATGTCCTCCCCATTGCCACTGAGTTGGGCCCATTGATCCTCAAGACATTCCTGAAGACGATGCATGTGGAGACGGGCATTCAGAGTTAGGGAGATGCATGAAGCCATTGAGCCGAGGATAGATGACACTACTTTCACCGTGGGATAAGAGGCTGTCATGAGAAAGTAACACTTCTGGTGGCTTGCTAACAGTCTCTCCTCCGAAGGATACACTCTTGCTTGACTGATGTCGATGGAGGCCCCCAAATAATGCAGGATTTGAACAGGAATAGACATTGACTTGGCCTGGTTGATATGGAGCCCTAATCTTTGAAGGACATCACTTGTCCACTGGTAATGAAGACGGGCTTCCTGGGGAGTCGAGACCTTGATGAGCCAATCGTTTAGGTAGGAGTAGACGAAGACTCAATGTTTCCTTAGGTGGGCAACTACCACAGCCATGCATGTTGTAAAAGTTCTGGGTTTTGACTTGAGGCCAAATGGAAGCTCTTTGTATTGATAATGGACTTGACTGATCACAAGCCTCAAGAACCTGTGATGCTTCTTGGCTATTGGAGTATGGAAGTACACATCTTGAAGGTCTATCAAGCAGAGCCAATCTCTCTGGTGCCACTGGGGATAGATCTGATGCAGTGTCAGTATTCAAAACATCTCTCGCTGAATCCACTTGTTGGCCACTTTAAAGTCAAGAATGGGTCTCAGTAGGGTCTGAGTAGTACCCAGCAGCTAAGTCGGGGAATGTTTATTGAGCCATTATGGATTTAAAAATAGTATTTGACCATGTAAATCATAACAACCTTTGGGGTAAAATGCTGGGTATGGGTGATGGGGAAAATATAGTTAATTTCGTAAGGCAGTTATATAGTGCAGTAACAGCCAACGTGAGGTATGGCCAGCTGGAAGAAAGTACCATTCCACTTATGTTTTCCTGGGGCAGGCAACAAGGCTGCATTTTGCCACCATTCCTATTTACACTAATGCTAATGGATTGGGACACAATCTTGTTAATGTAAAGGTGGATGTACTGCATGTATGAACTTGCCCGTTCCGGTTTTACTCTACGCAGACAATGCCATCCTTGTCACTAGAATGAAATGTGGGTTACAGAAGATGCTTAACAATTTTGTCAGCTTCATGTACAGCTTAGAGTTAACAGTAAACCACTCTAAAACCCACATCCTGATTTATGGGCCTAGAATGAATAGGAATAATTCCTGTTTTGGTAACAGAACTTAAAAACACACCAGTTCGTTCGATAGGCTTTTTGATAAAAACTGCACATGGAATCCACTAGGTGCCGTAACAGCAGCTACATTTGTTTGTAGGGTGGAGGTGCTTTTTAAGTTAATTATGAACTTATGTTCTAAACCTCTTAGGGAGCTTGTGACAGTGTATAAAGCTCAATGTCTTGCAATAGCAACTTATGGTTCCAGGGTTTGGGGGGTTTAAGGAATATTCTGCCATACAGAGCATTGAAAATAGGTGCTTGAAGAGATTGTTGGCAGTGCCTCATAGAACAGCTAGCCACATCTGTCATGCTGAATTGGGCCTTGATTATGTTAGTGATCTTATTAGACTTCAACCCCTTCTTTTGTGGTTGCCTATTTGGACAAAGCCTGAGCCAGATTTTAATTGTAAGGTGATCACGGATTGCATGAAGGTGGACAAAGTTACCAAAATCCCTTGGTTAAAGTGCTTAAAGGATGCTAGCAACAACCTGAGTATACCTTAGTATACCATCAGTTTATAATATTCCTGAGGCCCTTTTACTGGCCTTTAAGCAAACTTTAAAGTTTTTGGAGCTGGTACAGAAATAAAAGCCTGCATAGAGGTCACCAAAAATACAGACTTAAACTCCGTACTGAGCTCTATCTCACGTTGTAGTTGCTGTCCCGGAACTGATTAGGCATGTAACATGCCTTGATGTGTGCCCCTGTGACGGTTTTTCTGTACAAAATGCCCTGTGCCTTTTGTTATTTTGTAAATCAGGACATGCATCCTAGTACTGCTTCTAAAGGGTGTTAACTTAAGTTAATATAAGATAGATTTGTATTAATTACAATCACTGCCCTCTTTGAGTGTATGTTTGACAGCAGAGAATTGTATTCAGTAATTAAACAATGGAAATATTGTAGTTATTTATGGTTTAAATGACTTTTATATTTGACTTCTTATGGTGATTTTAATACTTTTTTATTATGACTTTTTTGCGTTATGCAATCATTGACTGCCTTTTACAGCTATTGCACTTGGCTTTTATGTCCATTTTGGCCGAAAAAGTATCTGATGATGAAAACTGGCATACCTCTAAAAGGAAAAAAAAGAATAACTGTTCCTAAGACTCAGGCGGACATGAGGACAATCATGGATGATGGATGGGATTTAGGCAAACAATATAAAACCATTTCCAAGAGACTGGATACCAATTGTATCCTTAAAAGTCACAATGGAGTAGATCTGGTTTTCCTGCACAATTCAGCAAAAATGTTTGTCGAATGCAAAAACAAAGTAATGTCTAAAGCAAGCACAACGTTTCACAAAACAATTTAGCAGACTAATATGGCAAAATCTCATTTAGAAAACCCTGTGGTGGTACTAAGAATGACGAGAGGGGTCTCAGTGTTTGTGTTTTTTTGTTTCTTAATAGTTGTTTACTTCCTCTCCAAATGAGGGCTCTATTTCCTTTAAAAAAAAAAAGAACACCTTGATTCCTTTTCGTGGTAACCACTTCAGACCCACCAACGCTTCTTTATAAGGTGGGGATCTGCTGTGCTATTCAACGGTCATGTCTTCCCTGCACAAGTAACAGGGTGGTATTGAGAGAAAGTAATAACAGCCTTACTCGCCAAAGACAATTTTTGCTCCAGGTAACCCCCAGGATTCACCACAATCACATGGTTAGTAAGGAAAAAAAAACTTAGGAGGAATTACATTTTGCTGCACCAACTAAAAATGTCCACCATTTTTGGCCAGGCATTGACTGGTACTGAGCTCAGGGTAAGCAGTTGGAAGAGGCAAACGCTGAAGAGACTAGCCCTATCTGTTCCACGTTCCCTATTACAGCTGCAAATCTTCTCCTGCTTCATCCAAACTTGAATCTAGATTTTTTTGCAGAGTACGCTTGCAACTTTAATGGACCCAGCATCCCCAAAGTTGGAGTAATATGAAAAGGCATGAAAGAAACCACAGGTGGTGGAGGAGGAGAGATTAATGCAAAATAAAAAGTACTTTATGGAAGACTCTGGTAAACGTGCAAGATTCCCTCCCTCATAAGAGCATAAAGAAGTCTTAGTAACAGGACCAGACAAGTGAAAAGTTGTTCACTTAGAACGAAACAGAACAAGAATAAACCAAGGAACATTATAGTCAACCTTTTGTCATATGCAGTTAAAGAGCAAATTCTGACAGCAGCAGCAATGAAAGTGAAGTCTCTGGAGTCAAAAGACCTCTGATTTTGCACAAGGTCAGATACTTTAAGAGCCACAGAAGACAGGTAGTGGGAACTGGGCAGAGGTTTTGAACCCCTGAGAAATCGGTACTTAGGGTGGGAAGCAATTTGTATAAAAATAAAAAAAATCCACTTAATGTATACATAAGCATTCACAGGGAGAAGTTATCTGTGAAATGTCAGTGAACAAGACCCAGGGAGCTTATCCTAACCTTGAAACGTTATTGGACTAGGAGCGGGGGTCGGGGGGGGAAAGGGGGAAGCAATGAAGAGATTCATACAACCTAGGTGAGAGGAAGTATCAATCTAGTTTCTTGCAGTAGATTCATCTTATTACCGCTGAATGCAGAGCCCTTTTTAGGGAGATGGATTCAGGATGGGTTAGGATCCGGTCTCCTGACAAATCTTGTTTCACAGCCAGAGTCATCAAAGTAGTGTTACAGAATGCAGGTGCCGAAATTCTAGGTTTTAAAACGATGATTCTGGGAGATGGGTCATTGTAAAAGTTTTGTTTCAATCAATATTACTTACATGTTCTATTCCCTGCAGCCCAACTATCGATGTTGCTTGCCTCTTAGGGAGTCTTGCTATCAATGTACACAACTTTCTAGTCCATGTTTATTGGAGAGACTTTAATTTCTTATTATATTGCATGACCTAGTGTTACAGACTGTCCTACTATCAATACTCCAAAGGCGCTTAGAGTGTTAACGGGATCCGTAAATTAGGCCTTGCCAGTGCTTAATTTGTAAATCAAGAGGTGCCGGTGCTCAAACCCCTTCTCTTAAACATGAGGCTGCTGTAATTAAATCTGCCAGCACTGAATACTGAGGCAGCGTAATCCTGAAGCCATCTCGGGCCTCTTCAAACCATTTACGGCCAACCCTGCCCCTTCAGCTCATCCTGCAACTTTCTACTTTCTCCCTTTATGACGCATTTTAGTTTTTCCTTCTTCCGTCTATCCCATATGGGTCTTTTGCTCGCAGCAAATGCTTGAGGCAGAAGAGTAAGCACTGGGCCTTGCCGATGTTTGGATGGAGCAACCAGAAAGCCACGCAGGCTACACATTTCATTAAAAAAACACATGGTCACTTCTCTCGGTTAGATTTATTTTTATTAGATACAACATCGGTAAAGATGGTACTACAGGCGACTCACTGCCAGGGTCACATTTGGTTTCATTTGGCGTTGTACCTAAAATTAGTAGTACACTCTCTACCAAAAGGCCCATGAAGGACGCTGGGTAGAACATTACTATTAGAAACTGATGCCTTGCAGATTTTTAAACTATGGCCCAACACATTTTCAATGTTAAGATAAGAGTTAAACAAGTTAGAATGCTTTGTCCATACAGTAGGGAGGGAATAGGAGAACAACAATCTGTGTAGCGAGGTCACACAACTGTTGGTTAAAAGTTAGATAAAACTCAATGTGTTATTTTAGTAAGGGGAGGCAGATCAACAGGCATAGAGGATAAGACTGCCACCTTACTAATTATGAAGCCTGGCAAGGATACCAAGCTCTGTAAATTGCACAGGTGAATATCCCCACTAACCTGAGACTGTAAAGCCTTCCATGCATTCTGACAAAGAGACTGGAAATGGTTGTGAGCAAAAATATAACAGAGAACCGGAAGGAATGAATCACAAACTGAAATTTGCAGGTTAGTGATATTTGAAAGACCGAACCTATACTGTACTTGTTTCAGTTGATTTAGTTGTGGTCACTGACTCCCCATTAGCAATTTACACACTTGACACTGGTAAAACTTTTGATGGGTTGATTTCTTTCTTTTTGTGGCAGGCTGGCTTAACCTTGATCCAGCACCAGTGGTTTTCTGGGAGCAGAGCAGATGTTATATAGATCACTGAAAGTACAAGTTTTATTAATAGCAGCCTCACAACGGGCTTCAAGATAGGAAAAGGAACCAGGCAAGGATGTCCTCTCCCCCATTTGCTTTTTGACATGCTTTCTGAGCCACTACTTCAACATTTGTGATTAGACGCATGAGTGAATCCCTTTCACTGTAAAGAGTTTAATGATTGCTCTGTATGCAAATGGCCTCATTGTACACACTTATGAGTCAGCAAAGATGACCACTCAAGTAAATGAGTCCAAATCGGAAATCATAGTATGGAAAATGCAGTAATATTTTGGTATTATGGCAATTCACGACCTGAGGAGGCCATGAAAGACGAAGCAGGAGTCTTGAAAAATGACAAAAACTATCCCCACACAGTCTTTTGGCAAATTTTTTATCTTTGACATTTTTGTAAGAAAATATGGCTAAACGTATTACAGGCGGCTGTAAAAATGTTGTTCTGATAGTGTTTACCGGAATCAATAATATTCAAGTCTGACATCTGTATCAGTTATGTCTGGCATCCCTAGTTACTTCAAGGGTGCTTTGAGCCCCTACATGCAAGTGGCTGTATTAACGTCATGTGGCGAGCCGATTGACTGAGCCAAATTAAAGTCTTGCGGAACTTTGAGAACATGTGATATCATCAAACAAAAATATTTCATGCTATTGAAAGGGATTGGTCAAGGCAGCTGAAAAAAATGCTTTGATATGCGGGATGGATACTTGCCAACACAAAGCTTAAATATGGAGGCAAAATTATCTACTTCTCACCAAAAATTATTCTGTTGAAAAGTGCACATGATGGGACTTTACGAAAAATGTTATTTTACAAAAAACATACATAAGCTCTGTTGAAAGGTGAAGAAAGATGGTTTCTGGTTACCCTTCGAGAGATGGGTGTAAAGAGAGTAAGTGAGCACAACATTGACGACTCTGGATAAGCAGATCCGTCATGGGAAATTAAACTCATGATAAGACAAGTCTCCCGTGGATTTGCAAGCACGTTTATGTATGGTACATTTGAAAGAATCTGTATATTGTATGAAGACAAAAAAGTAAAACAAATATGGGGCCAGATGTACTAATATTGGAGTTGCAAATTGTACATCAACCTTTTGTGACTCTAGTGTTTGCAAAATTACCTGCCTCATGAATATTAACGAGGTGACAGCACAGCATGACACTCTGTTTGGATTACATCACAGGGATGGTGGCCTGGTGGGGTCAGCAAACCACTATGTCTGTCTTTTTTTAAATAAACTATTTTTAAATGCATCCTGTTTTCCTTAAAGGAAACAGGAATGCATTTACAGTATAAAGTTTACCGTGGACAACTAGCTACCCCCTAACAAACTTTATTTTTTTTAACATCCACAAAGGGGAAGGTGTTCCAAGGGGACCGCATCCTCTCTGCAGATGGGTTACTAGCTTCACTGAGGAGATGGTAACTCTTCAAGGGTTTACGAATGAAACTGCAGTTGCACGAAATGATGTACTGCATTACAAATAGCAATTTTGAAGGAATGCCCTGCAACCTATTCTGGATTCTTCCACTCTCAATCTATTGAGTTCCCTTTCTAACACTCTGTCTTCAGGGAGGGTGGGTTGGGCATGCCTTGACACAGAAGAATGGTGTGAATGAACAGAGGACTACTAGAGGAACCACTGGATCATCAGCCAGAAGTGCTATGCTATGTACTGGTCACAAACCCTGAAAATAGCTAAATTACATAATTCTCTTCTGCTAAATGGCTTTTTACTATGTTCCAGACCCAATGTGCTGTTCAGTAAATGTTACTGAATTGCAGAATAGGTTTAGAAATGCCTAAGGAATAGCAGTTTGGAAGGGGAGTGTACAGACCACTTTAGGACCACTATGTATTTTTTGTCAAACCCTTAGCTCAACCCTGTGTAGCTGTGGCTCTGAGCAGCAAGGTTTACTCAAAGGAACAATTGTAAAGCATTTAAACAGCACCAAAACAGTTGAAGAAGAAATACACAAGACTCTCAATACATCCAACACCCCATTATTAAAAAACGGTATATTTTTGGAATTTTGACACCCCGAATGGAAAAACAATCTCTTGGAGTGTTCCGGAGATATGGAGTTTACAAGATACAGTAAATGTACACTTTTTATCTAACCGTGAACAAGCATTGACAAATTTAATGAATTCGACACTTAGTAACTTTTTGAGCAAAAACTTTGGCTAGTACTAATGCAGTTGGTTAGAGTTGCTTTGGGTGACCAACCACAGCAGGGGGCCAGTCAAGGGGGCAAACAAGGTCCTCAGAAACAGGTATATCAGGGCAAGAAGCAGTCTTCAGGCAGTTCTAGGCATTTTTATCCTAGACTAATGGTTCCTATTGAAGTGGTCCTGATGGAAGGGAAACAGGATGCTCTGAATGTGGTGTGGTCAACGGAGGTCTTTTGGTGGCTATTCCTTGGTCCATGAGCCGGGTGAGGTGGTCCTACCCATAGGGTCGATGTCCTACAAAGTCCTCTTGGTCGTGGAAGAATCTCAGGCACCACTAGGCAACCAGTTGCTCCAAATCCCAATCACAGCTAATTAATTTCCTGGATGATAGCTTGTATTCAGGGAGACCAAGCTGCACTCTGATGGCTCTCCTGGGTTCAGTGAACTTGGGAGCACCTTTGAGCATTGGGCCCTGGTTTCTACTGCTGCAAGGAGGTGGTTGGCAGTGATGTGAAGATCTGGGCTAACAACTTGTCACAGCAGGCGTCTTCAGCTCTTGTGGCCCAGTACTGTGAACAGGTGGTCAGCTAATCCACCATTGGAGTCTCTTGCTTTGGCTGGGCTCAGGAGATGATTTCTCCAGGAGCAGGACACAGCAGGCACAGTCTATATCAGTGCAGCTTCTCTTTGCCAGTTCCTCAATGCAGCAGGACAGCCCTTCTTCCACTCCATTCGAGATCTGACTACTGGCTGCCAAGGGCTCCCTTTTTCAAACCAATTTTATTGATTTTCTGATATGTACATACAATGATTTCATACAGTTACGCAGGTTATATAAGTATTTAGCATGGAACATGTGTATTATATGCATTAATGTATCTTTAGCTTGAGGAAGGAGTCAATGGTTCACTGTTATATAAAACTGTGAACTGAACTTGGAAGTCTAAAAAAAAGGGGGGCAAGCAAAATTGAATAAAGCAAATAATAGGTACATGTTCTTAGCTATCACTACTGGATTCAGAAATCATATTTCGTGACTGAAGGCATTTCTATACTACAGATTCCACAATCACCAAGTTTTGGTTGCTTGCGGGATATAAGTAGCGATTGCCAGGTAAACGTAAATCAATGAACCATTCAACGACTCTCAGAAGGTAGTGCCAGGGGTGGCCTTTATGCATAGAAAAAGTCATATGGTTTGGATTTGGTTGGTAGCCAATTGACTACCAGGTCCCCCTCCTCCTGATAATCACTTCCTATGAAGTGTGGCATCTGGCTATCCCAGGATACACCATTCTGACCACTTCCAACGTGGCAGAACCCTCTCTCAGCATCCAGAGCTCCATAGCCCTATCCATAAATCGTTTGTCAACTGATTTACCTTTCCTAATCCCTAGCGCCACCCTGTCTACCTAGACAATGGAGCAGTCCCTCTCCCAAGTGTTACCCATTTGTCCTTCAAAGGCTTCTCTTTTAAAACTAGCTTTTTGGGCAAACACCCATGTGACTCCCTTCAGAAGGGAGGTAACACCCATCTCCTGTGCCTGCTGTTCCTAGCCTGGGAGTCAATATTATGTCCCCACAGGAGAGCAGAAATCTTTCTTTGGGGACAGGCTCCTAGTGCAACCATAAGGATACAGGAGTTTAAAGGCAACAAGGTGGCGCCTTTGTGAAAGTTGTGCACTGCAACGTTACATTCATTTTGACCAGAGAATCAAGTTGAGCTTAATGTAACAAGTTGTTTGATACCTGGGAGTATCAACTTTGGTTGCACTGTTCAGGAGTTAGCACAGCTGTGGCTTGTAATCCTGTACTCGCCAGCCTGGTGGCCAAGTCTTTCCACAGTAAAAACAACAATTTTGTGTTTTACCGCCACAACATGTAAAATACATGTTCTGCACATGCAATGTGCTGCACCCTGCCTTAGGGCTTGGTAGGCCTGCCATCGAGGTGACTTACACATATTGCAGAGGGAGGTCTGGCTTTACTTTGCTTTAAATGGCAAAGTTGGGCTAGCAGTTTAAAACTGCTCTTCCAGTCTGCAATAGCGGACTGCAAGACTTGTTTTATCTGTGTCACACCCAAGGTGGCACAACCAGTGCTGCAATGCCTGGAATGACTCTCTAACTTCTATGCCCTGGGTACCTTATACTAGGGATTTACAAGTAAGTTAGCATGTGCCAATTGGGTTTAGTCAATGTAATGTACATGTTTTTAGGTCAGAGCACTGGTACTGAGGTCTGGTTAGCAGGCCTCAGTGCACTCTCTGAGTCAAAAACATGCATCATCAGTCCAATGACCATTGAAAAAGAGGCATTTCCTTACAGATAGTAATTTGTGTACTAATTTGGCACCTTGTTCTGGCAGTCACTGCCAACTGTAAGTTGGAATATATAGTGAATAAATTCATATGCAACAGTATTAGACTTATGTTATAAAGGGCTACCGGATTGGTAAACTACTGGGGAGAAGGTACGCCTAATAAGAGCCTTCCGAAACAGACAAACATATTTGCATTTTATTTGTTCTTAAATCAATAGCAAAAAAAGACTTTTAGCGACTCTGAAAATACCCACAGCCTTTGAGACCAGCAGGTAATAGTGATACCTTATTTTATTTATACTGAAATGCATTTGTCATCTTAGCTGTCAAAGCCATACAGATATTTAGGCGGAAATTGCTCTTAAGTTATAGTTATCACAGACGATTTGAGGCCCCTTAAATATGGAAACAGCCATTGGATATTTTACTCTGGACCCCGTTTTGTTATAGCTGAAGTACATGTGCTGCATAAGCAGGAAAAGCCTGATAAAAAGAACCGAAAAGATTATCTCAGCTGCTAGATGCACTAGTTGGTTTTGGTGCTGCTGTTGGAGGAAAGTGCAAATTGAGGGCCCTCGTACTGGCCGATTTGTGAAGAACTCTGTGTCCTAAGGGGAGTTCAGGAAAGATACACAAGAAGCAAAATCAGTATGACATGATTAACAGTGAATTCAGATGAAACCGCTGGGAAGTAAAACGTGTGAATAAGGAGGATGACTATGTAATAATGTAAAAACACTTTTTGTCTCACCAAAGATGGAAGTTGGAGATTAGCTCCCTCCCTAACAGGATTGTCGTTCATCAACAATGCTGTGACACCAATTTAGTATAAATTATATGAATTTTAAAAGTGCAGTTGCTCACTAAACACAAGTAAATACCAAAACTGGGCGCAAACGTCAAATTGAGAGAAATAAGTGAAAAAGTGATTCAAAGCTCTTTTTAATTACCAAACAGTTTCTGTGTGATTAAAAGCAGTTAAATATGACCTAAGGGACTTCACCTGCACCCAGTAGCTCAAAATGTTTTATTTTTACAATTACATTGAGGGTATTTGGGTAAAGGAGCAATTTGGCCACACAGGGCAGCGAAAGACTGTACATGCCAAAGGATACACACCCAACACGTGAAGCAAAATATTTAATCCAATGGGGACCTGTGCCATAATACTCATAAGTTTGTCCAGGCGAGTGAGGAGAAGAGTGTGGTCCACCTCATCAAATGCCTGAGATGCATTTAGCGATATTAAATCTGTCAACTTATCTTATGACTTAGAGATGGCAACAAAAATATCATAATGATATAAAATAACAAGGAGGTAAGTACACAGAGGCTCTATAGGTTTCCAATTCTTAACTCCACATTTATGTAACCTGAGGATATAGATATCATGAAGGTATAAGGCTGTGGGGTTAGGAACAGAAATCCTGTACAAACTTACCTGTCTATTGTTTTGATCCTTGATGTATTGGTCATGATATTGTGACCACTCAATTTTCCTTCTATGATATTTCAGACCTACACCCTCATAAACAAATGAAAACACAACAATTTCAGCACCCTAAGGTTAAAGCAAAAATGTAAATATCTCCTGCAGGCCAATCTTTTCCTTAAGCAAAGCCCAAATCAAAAGTCATTTTGATAAGCAAATTACTTACCTTTGGCAACATGTTCTCTGACAGAGACTCCATCTAGCCACAGATTCCTTACCTTAAACTAATCCCCAGAAGTCAGACAGGATCAGGAATTTTTAAGCAGTACCCCTGTGGACCGGTAGGTGGCGTCGTTCGGCTCTGCATCAATGTCGTCTGCACCAGAAGTGACATGTGCAGTGCTCACATTGGCACCACCCCTGTGTGCTTACATTAGTTTCTTTTTGTGACTTTCCACGTCAGAAGTATGGAGCCATGAAGATTGCTGACACACTGGTGTGTATTCCAAAGGGCTTTAGAAGTGTGACCCTAAGAAATCAGTTTGCAGAGCGGGGAGGAGCAGTAAAAATCTACTACTAGATATAGGCCCTCATTCCGACCCTGGCGGTCAAAGACCGCCAGGGCCGGGGACGACGGAAGCACCGCCAACAGGCTGGCGGTGCTTCATTGCCCATTCCGACCGCGGGTCCGGTGGTTTCCCGCCGGATTTCCCCCGGCTGGGCGAATCCTCCATGGCGGCGCTGCAAGCAGCGCCGCCATGGGGATTCGGACCCCCTTCCCGCCACCCTGTTTCTGGTGGTTTTTACCGCCAGGAACAGGATGGCGGGAACGGGTGTCCTGGGGCCCCTGCACTGCCCATGCCACTGGCATGGGCAGTGCAGGGGCCCCCTAACAGGGCCCCAGCCTGCTTTTCACTGTCTGCTATGCAGACAGTGAAAAGCGCGACGGGTGCATCTGCACCCGTCGCACACCTGCAACACCGCCGGCTCCATTCGGAGCCGGCTTCTGTGTTGCAGGCCCCTTTCCCGCTGGGCCGGCGGGCGCTACCTTAGGTAGCGCCCGCCGGCCCAGCAGGAAAGTTAGAATGGCCCCAGCGGTCTTTTGACCGCGGGGCGGCCGAATGGCGGTTCCCGCCTGGCGGGCGGCAACCGCCGCCCGCCGGGGTCAGAATGACCCCCATAGTCTCTACCAGATAAGGCATAACTGAAGGTAAATAACTTGTTCACCTGATAGAGACTTCTAGCTGCATAATCCTTATCTTTGATACCCAAGCAATACCCCTCTGGAGGAAAGTCTGTGAACCAATGTCAAATGAGAAAGTTCTGCAAGACCGAACAGGCAAAAAGCCTATCCCTATGGATTTGACTGTCTGGGCAGTAATGTTTAGTAAACATGTGCAGAGAGGCCCATGTCCGGCAGATGTCCAGGACTAGAACTCCACATGCTAAGGCAGTGGTTGCAGCTTGAACTCTGGTAGAATGGGCTTGCATACCTTCAGGAGGTTGCTTTTTGGCCAGTGCATAGTAGATCTTGTAGCAGAGTATGACTCAAAGAGAGATGATTCCGTCCTGCACGGCCTGACCTTTTTTCACAAAGGTGCAGGTGGTGGTGTCTCTCCTCTTCCTTAGAAGGATGTGGGGGTGTGTAAAAAGTAGGCAGGGTGACTGACTGGTGTACATGAAAGGGTGTGACCACTATTGGCAGAAAAGAGGCCCTTGTGCGAGGCACCCGTTTGTCAGGATAAATAGAGAGGTAAGACAGCCTGGATGACAAAGCCTGTAGCTCATTCATTCTATGGGCATTTATAATTGCCACAAGGAAGGCTGTTCGAAATGTGAGAAGCCTGAGGGGACAATTGTAGAGAGGCTTGAAAGGAGCACACATCAAAAAGTTTGAACTAAATTAAGGTTTTACTGAAGCATAATAAATGGGAAGAGGAAAATGATGAGTAAGACCCTTAAGGGACCTATGTGCATTAGGGGACGTAAAGAAAGAGGGTTGATCAGGCAACCGCAAGAAGGCAGAAATGGCAGACAAATGGCTCTTAAGAGTGCCCAAAGCAGAGCTGTGCTGGGCAAGGGAAAGAATGAAATGTAAAATCTCAGAAAGAGAGGCAGAAAGGAAATCAAGAGACTTTTCTGTGCACCCAGCCACAAATTTCATCCAACAGGCGTATGCCATTTTGGTGGAGGGACGCCTGCCTGCCAAGATGACGTTACAAATTTCGAAAGGAAGGTCAAAAGCTGGCAACTGCCACCGCTCAATCTCCACGCAAGAAGGTGAAGACTGGACAGGTTAAGGTGAAGGACCTTCCCCGCTGCTGCTGCGACAGAAGATCCTCCTGAAGGGGCAGTCCGGTGGGAGGTACAATGGCCATTCTCGGTAGCCCGGGATACCAGACTCTTCTTGCCCAGTTAGGCACCACAAGGATCACTTGAGCCCGGTAATTCTGATCTTCTTGAGAATTCTGGGCAGGAGTGTTACGAGTGAAAAGGCTAACAGGAGGTTTGAATTCCACTCAAGATGAAAAGCGTCTCCAAGTGAGAGCCACCTTGGAAACTCTGAATGAGGCCTTGCACCACCTCCGGGTAGATACGCCATTAATGATCCGCTAGGCATCTTCAGATGAGTTTGTGTGCTCTGGCGTTCAGGGAGCCCACCAGGTGTTGACCCACCAGGGATATGCCCCGCTGTTCCAGCCATGTCCAGAGGGGCAGAACCCCTAAACAAAGGGTCCACAACACCACCCTTCCTGTTTGTTGCTATACCACATGGGGGTGGTGTTGTCCGTGAACACCTGCACCAGTCTTTCCTTGATGAAGGGTAGAAAGACTTTCAATGCCACTCGGATCTCCCGGAGCTCCAGTAGGTTGATGCAGAGTCTGGATTCCACCGGAGACCACAGTCCTCAGATCTCCACCTCTCCGAGAGGGCTGCCCATCCCAGGAGTGACATCTGTCACTACTGTCTGATATGGTTGGAGAAGACAGGGATCTTTCTCTGACACAATTGTGGTTCATTAACAACCACAGTAGATTGTTTGCAGTTCCCTTCAAGATCTGGACCATGTCAGAGAGATTTCCCTGATGCTGCACCCACTGAAATTTCAGGTTCCACTGCAGAGCCTGCATATGTCATCTGGCATGTGTCCCCAGCAGGATGCAGAAGGCATGAGTACCAACAGCCTCAGAGTCAGTCTCACCAAAATCCAGGATAGAGACCGAAACATCGGTATCATAGCCTAAATATCATAGACTTGCTACTCGGGAGGACAAGACCAAAACTGCACCATGTCCAGAACAGCTCTGATCAAAGGGAGTGTTTGAGAGAGAGTCAGGTGTGACTTTGCCATGTCTATCGTGAACGCTGGCAAACACAGAAAGTTTGCTGAGGTCTGGAGGTGGGAGACGACATCAACAGTCACTCATCAAGATAGGGGAAGAATGGAACCTGTGATCTCTACAGATGAGCTGCAACCACTGCCATCACCTTGGTGAACATCTGAGGGTGCTGGTAAGGCAAAAGGGAAACACAGTGAAATGAAAAAGCTCATGGCCTACCATAAATGACAGGCAACGTCTGTGGGAAGGCAGGACGGGAATGTGGAAATAAGCATCCTGGAAGTCTAACACTACCTTCCAGCCTACTGGGTCCAGGGCAGACAAGACCTGAGCCAACATGATCATTCTGAATTTCTCCTTCATAAGGAAAAGATTGAGGGCCCATAGATCTAAAATAGGGTGAATACTTTTGTCCTTTTTGGGAACCAGAAAGTAACAGGACTAACAACCACAGCCTACTTCTGGCACCAGAACCCTCTATATGGCTCCCTTGGCCAAGAGAGCCATGACATCCTCATGGAGAAGGGAGAGATGATTCTGCACCATTCAGTCGTGAAATGGTGGCTAGAAATGATGGAGGAATGTCTCAAAAGGAAGGGAGTAGTCCCTTTGGACAATCTGCAAAACCCACCGCTCTGATGTTGTGGACTGCCAGTGGGGCAGATGATAGCGAATCTTGCAGCCAAATGATTGTCGTGGTGGTAAAGGGGCAGACCACTGGCCACCTGACCCACGAGATTGGAGGGTATGGTGCCCTCGTCCATGCACATGCTGGGAGGCATGCTCCTGACACAGTGGCTGGGTGGGAATTGGCATGGCTTAAAGCTCCTTCCGCAACCACCAAAGGAGCGAAAGGCAGATTGGGGTGGGTGGGGGACCACCACAAGACCCAAGGACATGGCTGTAGTCCAAGAGTCCTTGAAGAGCTCAAGTACCGAATCTGCCTTGTCTCTGAAGAGACAGGTGCCATGGAAGGGCATGTCTGTAAGGGAATCCTGGACATCCCCCCAAAATCCGGACGTCCTCAGCCAGGAGTGGCACCTCAGGGCCACTGCAATGCAAACCGCTCTGTAGAGCGACTTGCTCATATCAAGTCCATAATGAATTGTGAATTTCGCTGTATCTCTTACATTAGCAACAGCCTGAGAGACTACTGCCCGGGCCTCCTTCGGAACCTGTGGCACAACTTATGCAACTGTGTCCACAGAGAGTGTGAATAATGGCCCGAAAGGCATGCAGTGTTCACGGACCACGATGCCAGGCTGGTGGAAGAAAACATTTTCTTCCCAAATAAGTCTAGCCTCTTGGATTCCCTATCCAGGGAGAGATAGGGAAAGCGCTTTGGGAGGTTGAGGCTTCGACCACCAAGCTCTGAGCGATAGGGTGTTGCATGAGGAAGGTTGGGTCCCAATGTGTGGTGCGATGATGGTGGGCAATCATCCTATTCACAGGAGCCCCTGTGCTGGGTTTGGACCAGGCACCCAAAAAGACATCCGTAAGTACATCATTAAACAGGAGCAGGGGTTTGGATGTGGAAGCTCCTGGTTGCAGCACTTCTTGACTACCACAGAGAGCAGCTGAAGTTCCAGGACCTCATCTGCTCTCCTCACCACCACTACATAGGAAGCTCCCTCTTCCATAGTATTGATGGGGTGTTCCAGTATCTGGAAAGATGTCCAGTCCACTGTCTTCACCCAAACCCTCACGCCAATCCATTTCCATTTGATAGGGTTGGTATTCTAAAGGGTCCAGCAACCCCTCCCAGTCTTCCCCCAGGCCTAGCCCAAGGGAATAGGATTCAGGCTCCTCCCAGCGACAGAGTCGGCATCAGGTGATTCCCATCCAGCTTTGTGTCGGAGTCGAGAATGACAATGGGTATGGTGCTGCCAGTGGGCACTGGGAGCGTCAACATCGGGACCAGCCCCAAGGAAGTTCGAGATGGTATGACAGGTGTTGGTCTGGATCCCGGACTTGATCACTGGGGGCCCACTGGAGCCGAGGCCGATGCTGCTGGCACGCAACCAGATGGGGCCCCCTCCACTCTGTGGGGCCCGAAGGTGTACCGATGGGGTCAGACTGCCCAAAAATGATACACATGGCCTCACAAAACGTAAGTTGGGAAGGGGTCGCTTCAGCTCCTGGAAACTCAGGGAGTCACGGTGCTGGCCCACACACAGGTTCTGAAGAATGAGGCCCAGAATGTTGATGCTCACTCTTTGCGTCAGATGAGGAGAAGTCAAAAACTGCATCAATTTATTGCTCTTCTTGTGCCTCAACTTACCCGATCGGCCTGAGAACTTGGAGTGGGGCGATGATGACTTTGGAATCCACGACTGGTCCCAGGAACTTCCGCTCGACTGGGACCTCAATGTGTGCAAAATTGCGTGCCAGGCCACCATTAGCCTAAGGGACTGCTTCCTCAAAGCCTTTGGGCCATGCAAGCCTTCAGATGCATGGCCCGGCACTAGGACCACGACTTCGGGTTGTGGTCATGCTCTAAATACCACAAACAGATGAGGTACACATCCGTTACCAACATCGCCCAATGACAGGATCCGCAGGGCTTAAAACTCATCTTGTGTGACCACATCATCAACACACTGGAAGGTATACCTCAAAAATGTTTGACAAAAACTCAAACAAGTCAATCAAAAAACAACTGTGAGGTAGCTTTTCTCTCGAATCAGCACTGGCTGGTGCAGGGAAAAAAAGAACTTACGCTGGCGTGCGTTGGTGGCGAATATATTAGTACTGCAATGTCACTTCCGGTGTGGGTGACAATGCACACAAAGCAGATCAACGCCACCTACCGGCACACAAGAGTACTGCTCATCAAAAATCTTCCAGATCCAGTATGAGTCCTCAGGAGAATTCAAAGGGAAGGAATCTGCAGCTGGAAGGCTCTATCAGAAGAATACATTTGCAGGATAAAATTAAATATGAAAGACTTGGCATTTTTAATTTCCAGAACAGAGGCAGGATATTTAAGCAAAAGGTGGAAAACACCAATGCGGTTCAAGTTAAAGCTCTTTCGGTTTCTTTAGGCTGCAGATCTGTGAAGATAGCTCTGGTATGATGCAGTGTCACATCCCACATTGAGAAGTGAGAAAAGATCAGTACTCTAAGCAACAGGACATAGAATACTAGCATATTACAATACAGAATGAAGCACACAGAAGACTGGCTGAAGAGATCGTGCAAGGTTATGCATCTCTGCAACACCATGAGATTCAGCAATTAGGCACAGCCTAGGATGGCTAGGAGGATGTTTGCTGAATAAGACCTCACAACAGAATGCCTACATGCTTGCTCCTTTGCTGAAAGCCTGTGCTTTTGTGGGAGGATTCTACATTATGCAACAGAGAAAAAAACCCTGTTAGCAGGACAACCTCTCTCCAGGACTCCCCATGGAGGCCTTCAGAACTGTTGTGATGTATGTCTGTGAGCACCAATTCTATCTTCCTTCCTTCGTGAGCGTGCACAAGGCAGCAGGAAAAGTGTTAATAGGAGACACTGATATAATAGCATTGGGTAGCTGTCAAATATACCACAAAGACTTTACGTTTACAGCTCACTGAGGGGGTGTAGCCTATCGAGATGGCCAAGCGGGTGAGACAGACAACAGAAACAAGCCCAAGGTAATATCATAACACAATATGCTACTCCCCGTCAGGCTATGCATTGCCTTAACAGACAGAGCTAGGAGGTGATGGAACATTTCCCAGATCAACAAGAGGAATCTTCGCGCACTGCCCTCCTGGAGGCTATCCAGGGGTCAAGGGTGGCATTGGAGGACAGACAGCCGGAGTGACAGTGGAGGTGAACCTGTCCCATGCGGACTTACGCAAATTAGCAGCTAAGGTGGATACTGCGGAAACAAACATTACCACTCTTCAGACAGAGTCCGTCAACTCAAGCAGCATGTAGCACACATGACCAAGGTCACCTCTACACTTGAAGAAAGAGCCGAAGATGTGGAGGACAGAACAAGGACAAACAACATACATCTGCTGGGCTTTCCAGAATGGGGGGAGGGACAGTCATCAGATCGTTTCCTAGAATACTGGGTGCGAGAGACATTGAAACCACCTGGCCTGTCAACTGTTTTTATGATCAAACGTGTGCACAGGGCGCTGACACCGTTGCCTCCCCTGGGTGCTCCCCCTACGGCACTTATAGCTCATCTACTGAAGTATAAAAATAGAGATGAGATACTCAGAACGGCTAGGGAGGGGCCAACACCGTAATTTCAGGGCCCCAATATTGCCATACATCCTGATTATAACCATAAAGTCCATGAATGCCGCAAAACATTAATAGAAGTAAAGAAACTTCTTCAAATTATTGTTCTTTGATACATGATTCTCTATCCTGCAAAGTTAAAAGTTATTGATGCAGGAAAGTCTCATTTATTTGGGAGCCCAGAGGAGGTATGGTCCTGGCTGGATACAGTGGGCGCACTTAGAGGACGTTCCCTGGTTGAGCAGGAGTCCTTCCATGGTAACAGTAAAAGGCGTCCTACCGCAGGCATCGAGCTGGGGGATGGCTCGCTGAGGCCGAGTGTTAGTTTGTAAAGATGGAAAGATGGCAGCAGTGAATTCTGACAAACCACCAGAGAAGGAAACAGAGGAGGAGGTGTCCACTGGAAATGAAGAGGCCTCTGACGCTCCACCAGACACTGGAGATGTAGCTCCTGATTTTGGCACCTGAATGCTGAACAACTGCTCTGAACACTAAAGACAATGACAGAGAACAACTAGTCTGGCATCACAAGGAGATAGGAACTATGGTCACAGCATGAACTGACCTTTAGGGGCAATGACTTGAGTCTCTGCAAATATAGACCTGTTACTTGATGGCAGGAAGATGGCAGTAACAAGGGAGTGATGCAAGGTTCCGATGTGTTAAGGAGAGTACAAGCATGCATGAATGCCTGATTGAGCTTGCACAATGCAGCCATGAGCTCTGAACTGTGAGACACTAGCACTGCTTAGACAAACATCATTGTGGAGTGTGGTTAGGTAGTAGTGCATTTAAAGACTATATCAGACTTATAGTGCATTGTCCTATAAAAGCGATTTGGGGGGAGTGGGGATTTTTAGTAGGGGTGAGTTGGGAACAGCAGTAGAGGTCATGTAAAATGAGATAGAAATGGTACATGACCTTGCTCAGCAGTTTTGCTGGACATGTAGGTGTTTAGTTAATGTTACTTGTCCTGGATGGGGGTGGAGGGGTGAGAGTTGTTGTTTGATACTTTGGGGTTGGTGTCATCTTGACATATGGGAGGCTAAGCAGATTAGTCCTGATTTAATGACTATTACAAGTAAGTATAAACTTCTCTCCTGGAATGTGAGATGGCTGGGCTCATACAAAAAATGTTATAGAGTGCTATCACTCCTCAAACGTCCTGGGGTCGGTATTGCGTGCCTGCAAGAGACTTATCTCACTGAAGCGGAAGCAAAAAAGCTTGCAAAACAATCGATGGGACAGACGTATTATGCCACCCACTCATCTTTCTCCTGTGGAGTGCTGGTGTGGGACGCTCCAGGAGTTTACGTTGCAGTGACTTACATGGAAGCAGATATAAGGGGATGCCACATATTAGTGCATGGCAGACTGGATAGAGTAGAATTTTTCAAATTGTACGGACCAAATGTAAATGATGAAACCTTCTATAATAAGGTACGGGATGTGATAGCGCCAGCTGCTGTCACTAAACTGCTCTGGGTAGGGGGCTTTAAATGCATTGTGGATGGCACCCTTGATCGCCATACCGCCCTGACTAAGGGACTAAGCCAAAAATGATTGCTAAGTTGATAGAGGTCATGACACAACTGGGGCTAAAGGATGTCTGGATGCAAACCTATCTAGTGCAACAAGAATATACTTGTTACTCAGCCACACATGGCGCGTTCAGCAGACTTGATAGAATTCTGACGACTGCTTCCCTGGCCTCCAGACTACAGAAGATATCGCATCTCTTGCATTATCTTTCAGACCATGCGCCAATCGCCTGCTTACTTGAATGGAGGAGTAGTCTCCTGTCGCCATATACATGGCGATTCCCATCGGAGATACTACAGGATACGGTGGGCAGAGAGGCGGTGCTAGTTGCCTTGACGAATAAGTTACTTACCTACTGTAATGCATTATCTAGTACAGACAGGATCTAGCTACAGATTCCTTACTTTAGAATCCTCCCCAGGCGCAAGCCTAGATCCAGAAACGTTTTTCCATAGCATGTCTGTGCGACGGCAGAGGGCGTCAACCCACTCCATATCGACGTCATCCACCGGATGTGACATCAGCAGAGTCCATATAACCCCCTTGTCGACGCGCCAATGTCAGTTTCTTCTGTGACTATTTTCTGCACTCAAATTGTGGAGCCACATTTAGAAACTGCCTATTGCAACAGTGTGCTGAAACAAAAGACACCTCTGTGTTAAACAACCACCACATTCTTAATTCAGAGTGCAGATTTCCATAATGAAATCTTCTGAGACCAAAGAGGACTCAGTTGCAAAGTAGGGAGGATCGTTAAGGAATCTGCTGCTAGATCTGGTCTCAACCAGATAATGCGTTACCGTAGGTAAGTAACTTGTTCATCTGATAGAGATATCTAGCCACAGATTCCTTACTTTAGAATCAGATACCAAAGTCATAGTAACCCAGAGGATGGACTGCGAACTGAGACCTTCAAAAAAGTATCACAAAACCAGTCTAAAACAAGTAAAAAAAGCTGACAATCATAATAAAAGGTGGGAAATAATATACTCTATAACATCAAAACCTGTGGAAAGAACCACAGGTAAATAACACCATAAGGCATGAAAAACATGGGAATAAGCTCATCCATGTTAGTATGTCAAATGTGTGTCAGAAGCCACCTAACAATATTGAGAGTCTCTAACCAGAAGAAAACTGGTCTAGTACAGAAATAGACTGAGCATTTAAAAGAATACTTAGGAGCTATTACATACTTTTAGCTAAAAGAACTGTGTAAATGATGAAAGTAAGAAAACTTTCTAAAAAAGTTGAGAGGATGGAGGTAGCATCACCCAATGATCAAGACCATTAAAAATCTGTCCCTAGAACAAAACTGGTCTAGAACATTTCAAAAAGAGCAACCATTGGTAATAATATATTTCAGAATGCTAAATTGGTGGGAGGAACCTCGGATAAGAAGTCATAAACATTAAAAAAACATGGACTGAAGAAAATCCATGTTAATATGAGCAATTGGAGTTAGAGGCGAACTAAGAAAATTAATTTTAAGCAGCTTGCTCCCTTAATGGGATGCAAACTCAAGCATGAACACCCCATCAATACTGTGGAAAGGACCACAGCAATGACATCAGAAAACATAGGTAAGAATCAGTACCCATGACCGAAGGGCAGTATTGCCATATGACCTAGTGAACATAAAGGTATTTGTTCTTGTATGTAGACAGAAACTGCATTCTTTATCCTGTTGGAACACAGAGCAGCATAACAATCAATTGAGCAATACATGTTGCCATGTAAAGATATATTCTAATCAGACCTTCACTCTAAGACACACATAGAATGTTCTTCTCTTGCAGAAAACATAGAATCGCCCTCTTTAAAAAGAAGTTCAAGACAACAATAGTACACATTTGGCATATAATTATATTTCTCCCAGGAAAAGTAGCTAGAGATGATAAAAACATCTGCAAAGTATTCCCAATATCTATACCTACTGACATAGGAGTATGAAAAACAAATGCCTATTTCTCATAAATATACATATATATTATTATTATTTTTTTAAGGCTGAATAAAACAGCAAGTATGAAAAAGGGGCCTTGGTAGTGTGGAGGAAACCAAGGTGAGTATGTTAGTCTAATAAAGAATGAGACTCCTCTAAAGATGAACTCGATAAGGTATCAATGATGCAAAAACAGAAAATGTACAAGATTCTGAAATAAAAAGAATCTGTCCAATTTTGTATATTCCGTCTTATGACAGCACTTCTAAAAGTGTGAACCTAAAAAACAACAACTAGAGTCAGATAACAATCAAAAAAATTGCACCTAGATAAGTTATTAACATCTAACTTCCTCAAGCACAACAGATATAAATATCTTCCTAGACAAGAAGAAATACCCCTGAGGAGGGTAAAACCCTTCCAAAAAGAAGGAAGTCTTCAATGCAAATGCAAAAGCGCAAAACAACTCCTAAAGAGCCAATAATATTAATTATTCTATACAAGAGACTGAACAGAATCTACAGACAGATGTGTCTCAATGAAGCCCGATGATAAACTGACATAAGTCAGGAAAAGAAAAGAATAATGTTCAAAGAACATGTCGACAGCATACAAATGTCAAACTATGATAGCTATTAAATATAAAACCTTTAAGACCAAAACAAGGAAAGTATTAAAGTTCCCAAGATGATACTTTCTGGCTTTTAAAGTATCCAATCTACAAAAAGTAGAAAAACTGATCATACGATATCATAGGTAAAAGTAGAATGCACACCACAATCAGTGTAGAGCAACAACTACCTTGTTTGGCAATATAAGGTCTTAGTAAACAGACACCTTTATTGCTGTAGAATCCTCATAAAGAAACCTCTTTGAACAGAGAATAAACAATATACTGACACTCTCAAGGAGCTGTTAACCGTACAAGTTCCCTCTAATCTCATAAGTTAGAAAACTAACTCACTGCCAAGGGAGTAACTCTGTGTCCCAAAATAAAGCTGTAATAGCCCACAAGTTAAGGAATACCTACTGTGCACATATATATGAATGATCACCAGCATACAAGCAAATACTTCACTCAGGGCATGGTATATACCATGAAGAGGATGCTATTGATACACTTGTAGCGGAAACCCACCACTTCTAATAATAACAATAATGAATACAGCCTTGAAATTTCAGGCATGAAATGCACCATAGAATCTCAGGGCACTATACACTCCAAAAACAATTTAAGGAAAATGTATAAATGGTGAAAGCAGGAATACCCACTGGGTACCACCATTAGGTGGAACAGACATAGAACTGAAAAAGCCTCACAGCCTTGCCAAAACATAGCTTATATGAGAAATAAGTAAGACCAAAGGGTAGAAAGGAATCACGCTCATTCACTGTTCCACCCCTACAGTCATGAAAATGCATTAAAGCTGAGTCTGCCTGTGCACCAAATAAATGGGCACCATCAAACGGCATGTCCATCAATGTGACTTGGACTGGCTCTGAAAACCCTAAGGTATGTAATCAAGCAGGGCAATGTAGCACTACTGAGGAAGCCATAGCTCGATCCACAGAGTCATTAGTAGCCATACCACAGCAAATTATTAGTTTAGCTGCTTGCTGGCCGTCTTGAGTGATGGGGTAAGAGTGCTCCTGATATCTTCCAGGAAGCGTAGGCAAGAATGTTTGCCAAAGAGTCCCATAAAGAATGAGAGAAACAACCAAGAAGACAAGACGTATTTACAGAGCATTGAGTAGAACTTGTGGAAGAAATAATATGCCTGCCACAGATGTCTAGACTCCTGAAATCTCTATCAGATGGGGCATGTGAGTGTGAATCAATATAATGGGAGGCCAAAGCGACCTGAACCACCAAACTATGAGTAGGATATCTTATGAGACAAGCCGGTTCACCAGGGGCAGGTCAGTGCCTGTGAGATATAGCTCGATCAACAGGGCCCCCTCTATCTGGCTTAGCCCAAGCCCCCAACAAAATGTCATGTAGTGCTTTGCTGTAAGAAAGCACTGGTTCAACCCATTTGATCTTGATGGAGGACATCAATTAGGGGATATGACGTTAATTCCACTGAAAGAAGTGTTAGATCCAACACTACAACAACCCTTCTCAGCATGACAGAAAAAAAGGAGTTGGTGTCCACAGCAAGTCAAGGGGGGAAGTAGACCTGAAGCGGAAGAAGAATCCAAGCCACTAACTGCAGCTAGGTCAGCTAGCCAGCTGTCTTCTATATGAGGAAGATGAATATCCAACTCCCCTACCACCTCTCTACCATGCTCCTCAGAAGGATAAACATGGGGGGATTTTCCAGAATGTCGAAGAAGATCAGGGATATCCAGCATGACTAGCACCGTAGCCAACATCAATCAGCAGCGAAAAGGCGATTCCTCAACAATGATTTTGACTTCAGATGGAAAGAGGGATTCGACTTCAATCGGCGACGCCAGCTGAGTCCCAAGAGTCAGCTGATCGGATACCGGCACCAAAGGTGGAAACCCCGAAAAGCTGTGCACCAGCACCGTAACAGCTTTGTCAACTGACCCTGAAGGCCTAACTGAAGCCGAGGGTGAACCTGCCGGCGTGGGCACAGACAAGGCATTTTGCACCCTCTTGGGACCCCAGCGCACTCCAGGGGAAGGTGATTCACCAAAGACAGTGTGAAGGGAAGAGTAATATTCACGCATTTGGTTCAGAGTTGCCCTGTCCCTGGAAAAGGGAGGAAGACACAGGGTAGACTCGGCTCCTTACCCAAAGAAGGGTGGGAGACCGTGTGCGGTGAAGTCGGCAACTTCTGTGATTTTGATTGCTTGCATAAAGATTTACCTCTTGATGTTGATGGAGAATGGCATCCACAAGAATGATTTCTTGAACGGGCCCAGGAACGGACATCAGTACGAGAAAGAGACCTTGGTCGATGGTAGGACCGAGACGGCTCCGACACCTGTAGCGCCAGAAGCTTCATACGACGCTCCCACAGAGCTTTTCGTCAAAGTTGACAACAGGAGTCGCACTCTTTGGCATTATGGTGCTCACCCAGGCACCATATACAAATTGAGTGGGGATCTGTAGCTGACATTTGGAGTCCACAGGACCCCCAGGGTTTGAACCCTGAAGACATGGGCAGGAAAAAGCACACTATTCCAAAGATGAAAACATAGAAATAGGCCGCAAACGGCCTGACTAAGAATTACCTGATCCGCATTGCAAGTGTGGAATTTGCATGTCAGCGAGGGTGTTATATGGACTCCGCTGACGTCATATCTGGTGGACGACATTGATACGAACACCCTCTGCCAAAACGCAGACGTGCTATAGGAAAAAAGTTTCCGGATCCAGCCTCGCTCCTGAGGAGTATTATAAGTAAGGAATATGTGGCTTGATGTCTCTATTAGAGAGACTATTTCAAACTTAACTGGGTTAAGACTAAGAGCTGCGCAACAGAATGGGAGGCGAAGAAGGCAGTAGTGCAGTGCTTGCTGTTTCCGGTGCTGAGCAACAGCACTTATTTTTGAGGGCCGGCTCTTAGTCTTCTGCCTCAAGCGTTTGCTGCGAGCAAAAGACACGTTTGGGAAAGACGGAGGAAGATAAAAATGAAAAGCGTCATGATGAGAGAAAGCAGAAAGCTGCAGGTGTGAGCTGAAGGGGCAAGGAGTGACTTTAAATGGATTGAAGAGGTCAGAGATGGCATCGGGATTACGCTGCGTCAGTATTCCGTGTTCGCAGATTTAATTGCAGCAGCGGGGGTTTAAGAGGAGGGCTTTGAGCACTGGCACCTTTTTATTTGCAAATTAAGCACTGCAGTAGTGAGGGGGGGGATGTGTGGGCCTCTCCTGTGGGGTGAGAGGAACATTACAATCGGAGCTTCTTCAAAAAGAGGAAGCCCTAGCAGAAAATCAGAGGCTACCTACAGACGATGAGCAGAGACAGGGAGTGAAGATCAAACTGCTGAGTGAGGTGGCTTCGGTGAGAGACATAGGGAAGGAGACAGTAATTGGCAGGTCGTGACCTAGATCCTCCACCGTTAGATACCTTGACCACTAATGCTGCACCTCAAAAAACTTAGGAGGGGAGATGCTTTCATTCAGTCTGATATACTGGAAGTTTTTAAAGAACATCTAGAATGGGTATACTCCTGCCCATCTAGGCCTGATCGGGAGCACACTGTGACCTTCATGGATGGCTTGCAGATCTCAAGTGTGGGAAAGCCTGCAGCACGGGAGTTGGGTGCGGATTTTATAGTGGAAGAGATTAAAATGACACTGGCACCTCTGCTAACCAGGAAGACACCAGAGAGAGACAGCTTTACGGCCGAGTTCTTTCGGTCATTTAGTACAGAGGTAGCACACCGCCTGCTTGAGGTATGTTTGAACTGGGGGCACTGATAGGGGAAGCAGAGAGGAGCAGGGTTTGTGCCCTAGTTCGGTTGGGGGTCATTGTTTTAAATAGGTGCATTTTAATTACATCCACCGAACATATGTTATCCCTGTATTGCTTCACAGAATAGATCCAGTGAGGGAGGGAGGATGTCATTGCTGCCCTGAACAGAATTATACTTTTCTGCACTTAGCATAGTACTGTCTGCCAGTTAATGCCTTCTCGGACACACAGTACTACAGTGGCTAGAGATGGTGGGTGGGTGGGAGACCATAGAGCGAGACCCAGTTACTTGCCTGTTGAATGATATTAAGAGACGTAGAGGCAAAAAGGTGGAATGGAAATTTGTGCATTTAACCCTGTTGTTAGAAAAGCAAAGGGTTACAAACAAGTGGATGGGACAGATAGGGACCAGTGAGGAAGGCTGCACATGTGATGTTAGTGAATGGCCAGGGGTGGAGGAACGATGCCTTTGTTAGTGTGCATGAGTGGGTCCTGGAAGATCTATGAGTTTGGGGGACACTACTAGCGAGGTTCGAGAGAAAGGAGGGCGGATCACTGAATGAATCCTTAGGATCAGTGAAATGAGAGACTGCAGAAGTAAGTGCATTGCTGTTCACAGTACAAAGAGGGGAGGATACTGATAATTGTAATAGATGCATAAAGTAATGGACATTAATCTGTGGTAAAACATCAATGTCTTACATCACCCAGTGGAAGATGGCTGTATTATTATTGTTCAACTATTTGTATGGTATTTGTTGGCACTGAAATGCAATAAAATGATGTCTGTAAAAAAGAAATACAGCCCACTAGTTTATTTTGGATTATATAGCCAGACCAACACTTATCTGTGTGCATAAACTATAATTCTGTGGATAAGGATCATGTTGTACCCTACATGTGTTGTTAGTTTTCTTGGACCATATCCGTAGTAGGTCTGTGGGTACAAAGGCCTGGTGTCCTCTCAGTCACACTTACATCTTGAAGTAGCACCTGTAGCTCCACCCAATAATGATACATGCATGCACATGGACGAGTGTGGGCCCTACTACCGAATTCTAAATAGACAAGTGGGCTGTCAATTTATACTAGGGCATACTGCATAGATCCTGATGAATGTTACAGACCCGTAGAGGTTATTACACAAGAATGATGTCAACCATCACAAAATAATCTTGGACTTATGGAATGATTGTTTCCTGCATGTCTCTTTTACTTTTAACCTTACAGTGGATAGTGCAAATGACCAATTCATTTAAGATTACATCTATCCATAAGTAATTTTGATATCACAATTTCACCTTATCTAGAAAAGACTTCAAAAACAAATCATGAGGTTCCTCAAAAGTGGTGGTCCTTCAGATTTCACTCTTAAAAACATCTCCAAAAAAGCTGCTGACAGAGCCCACTGGGTACTGTACACCTCATGTGGAGCATGCCAGATGATGAAGCATGTCACCTAGATGGGTAAGGGCCAGTGCATCCAGTAAACAATAATCTAAGGACCTAAAATAAGAGGTGTCTCCCTCCGATGCGTATAAGCTCTTCTGGGCCTACTTCCATCTAACATCATTTGTAAGACCCCGAAACACATGCTCTCTCAGTTTCGTTTTGTTTTGTTTTGTTTTGTTTCTCTTCTGTTCTCTTCTCTCTCACATAAATACCACACATATGCGCTTGCATACACACACACACACACGCACACAAACACACATACACAAACACACAGTACTTAATTTGTCAAAGAGTAAGAGCCGGACCCTGATTTTTTTTCTTGGAATCTAGAAGGTGCCACTATTGAGTGTCAGGGTTGACGAATACCAAGGCTGTATACTCTTGATTACGCTTTGTGTTGCGTTCCTCCACCAACATACTTTCCCTGGTAATTTTTCACATTTGCAGGTTCATTTTCATCCCTGATTTCGTCCTTTGTCACTGTTTTCCTATTTATTCTTCTTCCTCTTTTTCCCGTTTGCTGCCTTTCTCTCTTGTTTCTGGGTGAAAGTTTAATGTTTAAAAATAATTGCTAGTCCCCAAAAATGAGTGCCGGTGGGCCCTATCTCCAACCACCGGCTCAAATTATCCAACACATGCATACAAACACACACACACACACATACACTCTCTCTCTCTTTTCTCTTAGATGCATAGACACTCCATTCTTCACTCTGTGACTTCTCTGGCTCCCACCTTCCTTTCCAGCTGGCCAGAACGGTGGCTATCGGTAACACATTGTGCTCCCCTACTCACTGAGGTACAGGAGCTTTAAGGAATATTAGAACATTGGAATGTTGGGAGCGCCGTTGGAGACAATGGAGTGCTCTGAGCTTTTACTGGCTGGTAAAAGCCCGGATCTTCAACATTCCAATGTTTTTTGTTCACAGCACAGCTGTGAACAAAGGCCTCATGGAGCCTGAGGGATTTTATTCCCCTCTGACTTCATGAGGACTTTGTATTATTTATTAGAACATTCTGCCCTTTAGTGGCAGAATGTTCTAATAGCCTTATAGCCCTTCGTAGCTGGACTATACAAGCAATTAAAGTCCTGCTCCCTTGTTAAAGGCTCTCGAGTTTGCCTCGGGCCTTCAATGGCCTGTATAGCCCACTTCTGTGGGCTCTAAGGCTATATTATTCATACCATAAGGCTCTTTCTTCATTTCAACTTGACAGTTTCCTTCAACCCTGCCTACCGGCTATTTCTTTCAACCGCGCCTGCTTCCAATCCGCCTTCCAGAACTCTGTGGAGACATGAGAGCTGTAGAAGCACTATTCACAGAGCCAGCATAACATAACATAGAGGTGAGCACTTAAGTGACTGCCTACACCGTAATATGTAGGAAAATGTTGGAGTGGATGTCCTCACTCCCGGTGCAGTGTTTGCAACCATTATATATGGTGTCCTCCTTCAGGGGAGTGCTAGATTTGTTTTCTCTGATGAAGAATGTGATATCCTACTATGTGTGAGCTCAGTGGTGTTTCTCTCCACTGCATGACATGGCATCCTCTGACAGATACCTACTGGAGGGTCTCTTCCTAGTGTCCTACTGCTGGTTATTGCTGGAGTGGATTCTCCACTGCAGATTCCCCTTAGAGAGCACCTCTTATACAGGTGAGCAAGTGAGGCTGTTTCTGCATCAGCCTCCCACAAGTGTTGGGTTGGTAGAATACGTGTAGTTCCTGTACGGCATTCGCATTCAGCATGTTTGGCAACAAGAACCCTGATGAATATGGACACAAGCTGCCTTGCCCAGGATAATACAAACAAAGTAAAGTGAAGAAGCCTTGGGTAAAAATCAGGTCTGTGTTCACCAAATGCCGTTCAGTCAACTTCCCTAATCAGCAGCTACTGAAACTCACACCGGAATCTGCAGTGGTCATAATGAAAGACATTAGAGTCGACAAAGGCATTGTCTGCGAATGTAGGTTATTCAAAGTGCTTCTTGCACAAGCCCCTGTTGAGCTCTGTTTTTCCCACCGCAGAGACAAGCCACAGATCCATGGGCAATGGGTTAATGTGTTATGAAGTTCACAAGTATGACACAGAAGGGCCAAAATTACATCTCCTTGATGGAAACTCTTGTACAGTTTTTATGTACTGTGTAACCAAGGACTAGGAACTGCATTGAGTACTATCTGTGTAGAAAAAGTGCACTTTCATGTAAAGAACCTTTTCAGACACTGCCTTTTATAGCTTGTTCTTCGGATCATGCTTTTAACATCCTCCTACGGGGGTGGTATTCCCTTCCTGAACAGCCACAGCTAAAAAACAGGAAAGCACGTTTACAATTTACTTTCAGTTCTAGTAAACCACAGAGACATAATTCAGAACTAGGGCCTTAAAATAATCTGCTTCATTCTCCCATAATTGTACACAATTGCAACTAAGAAGCCAATGTGCACTTTTGAGAGTTAACTTACTATATGTCAGTTATTAATTTCTGTAGAATTTGTAAAGACATCCGAGTGTGATGACGTCCTAGCAAAGAACAGAGGAGCTGAATACGTTTTATATGCCTTAAAATCAACAAATGGCCAAATAAACGGGGTATAGAGCAAGAAGACTGGTAATTTGTAGGAGACCGGTGAAGTTCCTCCTACGTTATCCAGTCCACTCGAAGCTACGTTCGGCATAGTTGACTGAGAGGATAGAAATACTTCTGTTGGATTGAAGGGTTCAGACATTAAGAGGGAAATTGAATGGTGAAGTTCAAATGAAAATCAGAAATGGCATAAAGAAGAAGGGAAAGTTTGGTTCATGTGAACCCAGCACCTGCATTTTTGCAACCCTTCTGAACGATATAAGAAATACTAAGAATGCCGCCATTAAGGACAAATGCTGCAGCTCAAACTTAATACATATGAGATACTCACTAACTTTGAGAGCTAACCATGATAAGCTGTTTGGGAAGAGGGGCCTTTCTTACTGGAGCAAAACTGTCTTGAGCCGTGTTAAATCCTTCATCAGTGGGATAGTGAAGAAATACATTTAAAGTGCATTTTCTCAGAACAGTAGTGGACACCAAATGCACTTTTTAAAAACAAAACATGCCAGGGTTAGCTAAATGTAGAAGATAAGGCAATACAGTTTTTCTTGGCATGTTCACAGAAATTTCTATTAGGTACCTTGACCCCTCTTTGAAAGTCCATACAGTCTCAAAGCAGACACATTTGGCTTTAATGTACATACTCAAGATCCAGGGAGTCAAGTCACATACAGCTACCGTAGCTGTGGTGGAGCACACTCCTATTTGCAAAGCAATGTAACCACGGGTGCTCCTAACAGGCGAATCAGGCCAGGAACCTACCACAACGTCAATCTGGAGCACTGAGAATGATTTCCACCCTAGATTCCTTCAAGTCGAAGAGAACGTTAAGAAACAACAGAAATGGAATAAAGAGAAACACATGGCATGTCCGGCAAAACAGTTTTACCCAGTAGAGTTTGGTTTTGGGAAATGGATGCAATGTCTCTGCGGTTGGCAATTTTTTCTATTGAAAATAAGTCGAACTGTGGAGTTCCCTAATGATCAAATAATTGCCTAATGCTCACATGTTTTGTTAACTTATTTGTGACTACGTGAGAAAGGTCTGCTACAATATCCTGCTTTCATGTTTTGCACACCATGAAATATACAACTGTCAAGGTTAGCATTCCTTATTTGTTCACTTGTGGACATTGGCTTAAAGCACCTAGGGGCAAGATGTAGCAAGTCGGCAATTTGCGACTTGCAAATTGCGAGTCCCTGAGACTCGCAATTTGCAAGTCGCAAATTGCTATGCAGTACGGTGTCTCAGACACCGACTGCGGCTCGCAATGGGGTCGCAATGACCCACCTCATGAATATTCATGAGGTGGGTCGCAAATTGCGGCCCCATTGCGAGTATAGGCACTCGCTAAGATGGAGGCCTGCTGTCGTCAGCAGACCTCCATGTTCGCAACCTGCTTTTCAATAAAGCTGTTTTTTTTTTTTGAAGTGTAGCCCGTTTTCCTAACAGGAAAACGAGCTGCACTTCAAAATGACCAAAACCTTTAGGGGACCCCTTCCAATTTGCGAGGGGGTTACCATCTACTTGAAGTGGATGGTAACTGCGACTCCATTTGCGACCGCGTACGCGGTCGCAAATGGAATTGCATCCCACTGCGAGTCGCAAATAGGAAGGGAACACCCCTTCCTATTTGCGAGTCGGAAATGCATTTTGCGAGTCGGAGCCGACTCGCAAAATGCATTTCTGAATGGTAAAGTGGCTTTTGCGCCTCGCAAACGGCGATTTTCGCCGTTTGCAAGGTGCAAACACTTTGCTACATCTGGCCCCAGTTTCTGGAGGCCATGCAATGTTGACTGGAATAGAAGGAAGGCGGGAAGGGGAAGGATGGAAGAGGGTCACATGGGTGCAGATTGCTAGCATCATCTACACCCACAGCACCAATGTTCTTGTCACAAGAAAGTTGGGTTACGGGAATACCTTCTATTCCGGATCAGCCAGCAACTCACCAGACTCATATAATCCTTTCAGACTTCAGGAGCCAAGAATCGCTCTCAACCTCCGACTCTGCACACACATCACACCGCACCTCAAGGAGCCACACTGGCTCCCAAAATACAAAAAACTCAGTTCAAACTCCTCGCACAAGTTTAAAATGCTACACAACACTGGCCCTGCCTACCTTAATGGCAATATCTCCTTTCACAAACCATCCATGCACCTCTGCTCGAATAAACACCTACTTGCACTCATCCCACAAATACCCAGAACCAGAACTGTCAGTTGGACCTTCTCCTACATTGCTACTAAAGCCTGGAATGAATTACTGTAACACATTCAAGCTTCCTCCTCGAGTTCCACAAGAAACTAAAGACCTGGCTCTTCAATTGGACCCTCTAGCTTATCCTGGATGAGACCAGACTCACACCTGAACAGCACCAGGATACCATCCCAGGTGACAGCACGCTATACAAATTCAAATAGCATAACATAACATAAGCTCTTGTGTGCCTGGTCGGTGAATGTTAAAATGGTTGTTCTTTCATCAGCAGGGTTCTTGGTAGGCTACAACCCTCCCTTGTGGCGATGAGGATGCCAGGGGATGTTAGCTACCACTGGCCACTCAAAGAAATTCCAGATTGAGGATACTGGTTCCAGGTGAGAAGATTGTGTGCTGCCTGCTGTAAGATCATGCCTGTGTCAGGCTATCATCCGACTGTATGCCAATCCTTGTCTAGTACTGGTGAGGGTTTGGAATCATAATTCAAGTACTCGACCATGGAATGCCGACGCCTTCTAAAAATAACGCAGGAAAGTGAAGATGGACTAGGGTAGTCGTGCCAAACATGGCATCAGAATGCTGCAAAATGTATTGCAACAATGGCCCACTGAGATGTCAAAGTTCGGGAGAATCCACTTGTTGAGGTGATGCAGTGGTACTGCTGAAGAAACACTTCTAACATCATCTTTGTAACATGCTGGCACCATGCGAGTGCGGGTGAGATACCGTATGGTTCACCTACATTTCTCCTACTGTGTGCTCTCAACTCACTTTTGACTGATATCCTCCTGTAAATGTCACCCCCTTGAACTTTCACAACTCTTTCATGATTCCACCAATTCTGTCCTTAGTACCTTAACTACCTTTGGATCAACTCAGTTTTGAATGTACAGTCCCTCTATTTTGTTTACTTTCTAGGGGATTTTTAATGCAATCACAGGGGCAGGTTCACAAAGGTAAACTTACACTTAAGTCTAAGTTTACAATTTTTTTGCAATTCTCAAAGGATTTCTTTTAGTGGTAACTTTACAACTGTCTATCTTTTTAAGAGCAAAGTCTCTCTTAACACACGCTTAATGATACTACTCTTAATTCCTTTGTGAATTCCAAAAAAGGTAGGCTTACACTAACGTGTAAGATGACCTTTGTGAATCAGACCCTTCTGTATCCTTTGCCACTCCTCAGCCCTGTCACTTATAACATTATTCATCTGGCATTCATGTAAACTCCTGTCTTCTTGTGATTCCATTAATTAAGGGCAAACTTGTGAAGTAGCTTGCCTGCCTCGTAACAGATGGTACTGGGAGTTCACCGTAGTATGTTAAACCTACAACATACCCCTGACAGGCTCCTCAACATCCTTTCCACTTTTTCTAACCCGCTGTAAACATTCAAGTATCACATGTTCATCCTCGCTACTAGTCCATTGGACTGCAGATGATACAAAGCTATTTCCAAATGATTAATTCTGCTTGAACAAATTAGTTATCAGTTTACCTGACCATAACTTGTGAGCCACTTACAGTGACAATCTCTTCGGAAAAATCTTCATATGTGCATACATCTTACCTGAACTTTACAAAACCCTTATCTGATCTCCATCTATTTGCAAAAGCAATTTTGCTGCACAACAGCAATTTTGTTTTATTTGTAGTCTTTCAAAAGGGCTATAAAATCAACAGCCAGCTTCTCCCATGTTTGGCTGGGTAACCCACAGGTGTCAGCGGCAGACGTGGCTTTCAATTGCTTTTCAGTTTGGGCACTTTCCACACAACCATATACCATGAGATCAACTTGAAATACCCATCGTGGATGACCAGAAGTCTGATCTCCACTGCTGTTTTGTCAGAGTAGCCCCAAGATGTCCTTTGTGAGTACTCTCCATAATGTGAAGCTTTAGGCTTTCAGAAGGGATAAACTTACCATTGCACGTTATCAAGCTCACTTTAAAATATGGTTGTAGGTTCTATATTACACTCGTTTCTCTAAGGCACCATCCACATTGTACTCCTCCATGGTAAAGCCCTCTATGGATTGCTTCCAAACATCTTCCAGCAACACTCATTGATAGGTTACAGAGACAGTCAGTACTACAGTTTTGCCTGCCTAGAATGTACTCTAAACAAATTGGAATTGAAATACCTTTGAAGCTATCCGTGCAATCCTCTTTATTGTTCCTTTCACAACCTAAACTTTCACGTTGTAGTCCAATAACTTATAGGCTGTTCTGATGAAATATCTCATACCCAAAATATATGCCTTGAACTACTCAAATGCCCACTAACATGCCAGTTCTATTTTTTTTTATGGAATACTGTTTCTCAGACTCTCTGAGCGCCCTTGAAGGAAACACTGGCGTTCTTAATTCTTCTCATTTGCACTGGGATAATACAATTCCTAACTCACATCTATTGCATACAGCATCACATAACATTTCTGGTGTGGCTGTATGTTTTTAAAGCCCTAGTCAATGTAACCTCTTTTCCGACCCATTAAAACATTTTCCCACATTCTTCATTTTTTAGAAGTTCAAACTTTTTTTCATTAACTGTTTTAAACAATGCGGAGCAAAACCTGAAGGGATTTTGATCTAAGTTCATAGACTCCTGGGAAGGACTTCGATTGCTCCTTGTTGCTAGGAGAGGGTCCCTTGTTGACTGCATCTAAAAAAACAAGGTCTCGCCCCACCCCCTTTTCAGGTAAGACTTAACCCAGATACTCTACATGTTTTCCTTTAAATTCACATATACTCCACTTCTGTCTCTCTCAATATTCCCAATACTGTCTTCAAGATTTCATGATGCTCCTTTTCTGTTTTTGCATAAAATAACATGTCATGATGGAAACCTGTTACTCTGGAAACTTCCTTCAACATATGATCCATTATTCTTTGAAGTACAGAAGCTGCCAAGGACAGTCCAAATGGTATTCTCCTGTTTTGTTTTCTTATGAAGTGGGGTTTAGGTGTGGTGGCTGATCGATGAATGACAGAATGTTTGCTTGGTGTGTTCGTCAGTAATAGTTGGGCTCCATTATAAGAAGGCTGTAATTTGCACTCCTGATACAACCAAATTGATAAAACCTACCTTGTTTACGAAAGTGATTTTTGGCAAGGTCGCACCTCCTGTAATGTTTCATTGTGGTGGGAACAGGCCTGAACTCTTCTCTGGAACATTTGTGTTATCTTCCTCACAAGTAGTAGTATGAATAGACAGTGTTGCTTTTCTGAACACTTAGGCTTCTCTTACAAGCATATCCAAATTAAGAGATTTGTGGAATCTTGGTGAAAGAATGTTCAGTGGAGAAATATTCAACACGAGAGCAGGCCCACCAAATACAACAATGATCACCCACTTGTCTCTGTGATATAATGAAAACATTTGCCCAACTTGGTGCCCATGAGATGAGTGAGAAGGTTTTAAAATTGTTATTGCGGTCAGGAGGTATTCCTACAGCTGCTGAAGGCTACTATCCACTTCCAACTCTTTTCCGATACTTATGTTTCTCTAAAAGAGACTCACTGACTCAGAAAGTCCTAATATTGCATTTATGACATTGGCCTAATCTTGGTCAGCTCATCATCAGTCTAGGATGTAAAAATCGCAGATCTTGTGAACCTGTTAGATGAAGCTTAGCAGATATTTATATCGTTACACATCGGCAACATCCCATGACTACTAAATAGTCCAAACAGCAAGGCAAGGTCCTCACTGGATCAGAAGCAAGCATCCTAGGATCTGTGACTGGGGGTGACAGTTTGAAAAGTTTCAGCAGTCTGTCCATCATCCTTTAGTGTTGTTAATGTCACCCTAAGGGGCAAGGGTATGCCCAGGATTGGGTCCCTTGCTCACTGTGTCACTGGATTCAAGCTAGCCTGGCTGATGAGGGGTGATACCCTGAAACTGGTCCCAGGATACTTGTTTCTGGTTCAGGGAGTACTTGGCCTGACAGTTTGGGCTGGACTGTTCCCATAGGGAGCAGAGTCAAGACTGATTTGCATATGGCTGGTTCAATCTGGGGTGGCATGGTGAGCAAAAGAACAATGGATTTAACCCAGGTGTATGGCTAGGTTGAGTGTTTGAAAAGCTTAATCTCTCCGTCCATTATCTTTTTGTGTTGCTAAAGTTGCCCTAAATGGCCAGGGTATGCCCAGACGTGGGCCCCTTGCTCACTGTGTCACTGGATTCAAGCTAGCCTGGCTGATGAGGGGTGATAGCCTGAAACCAGTCCCCGGATGCTTGTTTCCAGTGCAGGGAGGACCTGGACTGGCAGTTTGGGTTGGACTCCTCCCATGGGGAGCAGGGTAAAAAATGATTTGCATATGGCCAGGTCCAAACTGGGGTGACATGGTGAGCAAACGAACAATGGATTTAACCCAGATCTGTGACTGAGGGGTGAGTGTTTGAAAAGTTTTAACACTCCGTCCATTATCCTTTTGTGTTGCTAAAGTTGCCCTTAGTGGCCAGGGTATGCCCAGACGTGATTCCCTTGCTCACTTTGTCACTGGATTAAAGCTGGCCTGACTGATGAGGGGTGATACCCTGAAACTGGTCTCAGGTTGGTTGTTACCAGTCCAGGGAGGACCTGGCCATGGCAGTTCGGGCTGGACTGTTCCCAGTGAGAGCAGAGTCAAGATTGATCTGCATATGGTTGGTTCCAAATTGAGGTGGCATGGTGAGCAAAAGAATGATGGATTTAACCCAGATCTATGGCTGGGGAGAGTATTTGAAAAGTTTCATACAGTCTAGAATATGCTATGAAAACAGCATATACTTGGGTGCTGCAGCATACGTCCTAACACCATTCCAGCATGTTGAACATGTTGCAGCCAGGTTGATTACTGGACTGAAAATAATGGGAGAACAGGTACCCAACTCTTCGCCAAATTTACTGACTGCCTATGGATAAGAATTCTATTCAAATCCTTAACAATTTTTCAGAAGGCATTATACCATTATATGCCCCTACCCACTTTGTTTAGCAACAAAGTGCACCTCTCAGCACCTTACAATCTCACAACCTCTTCCTGCTGCACATTCCAAGGGCGCTGAAGGTGGGGTCAGGAGAAACTTTCTCTGTGGTAGTGGCAAAACTTGGAAATTCTCTACCAGTCCATTTCCACGTCCGGTCATTTGGAACTAGTTTCAGGAAGTAACTGAAAACCTGCTTCACTGCACAAAAGCCACTGTATTTCAGATGGATTCAAACTTCACCAATAGATTATGGTGTTATTGCACTTTACCAATAACCAATAACGAAAGATATCATATATGTACAGCCAATTTATGCAAGTCAGACCGAGGCAACATTCTTCTTCTCCCTACAACGCTGCACAAAATGTTCATCATTGATTCTTTTACGTGGTCACTTAACATGCATGGTTTTTACCTCCCATTATGGCATCCGAAGAACCTCTAAATTTTGCCAGCAGAAAATGTGGTAATGGTGTTTTTTGTCATCAGTCTGTTTACTGAATTTCATATCAATACACTTTCCACGCCCGTGGTGAATAAGATTACAAATAAAAAAAGAAACAGACACACGTCACTGATGTCTCTGGCCTTGTCTTACCTGCCAGCGAAGTGATAAACCCAGTAGGGACAACAACTGGGGATGATTCAGGGGAGGAATGGAGGGAGAGGGAAGGCCCTTGTGTTTAGGATATTATATTGGGCGTCTGGGTGCGCATCTGAAATGGTGGTGGGAGCCACCATTCTGTACTGCGGAGAGGGGAACGAGAGGAAGCCTGTTTTATGTTGTTTGACTGGGGGGGTTGTGACCTGGGGAGGGTGATGCCCATCTGTCGGCTAGCCACTGTTGTATCTATAGAGGTCTGCAATTTACCCCATCCCTCGCCCAGCCCCATGTCCAGTGATATATAGGGCTGGTGGTGGTGTGTTTTACGGTTCGCGTCAGTCAGAGAGCTGTAATGCTCAAAGTCGTTGGGGTATGAAGCATCAACAATGTGCTAAAAACCACCCCTGCTTCATCCCCATATCGATAATACTCTTCTCAGATCAACATGTTCTTGTCCCTGGTTTTATAAGAATCTACATGTTGGAATGCAATACAACTATTATAACAGTGTACTGGCGATACACCAGCCGGACATTTTAACTACAGAAGCACCCTATTTACCCCATTGAAGGTCATCAGAAAAGCAGTAAAGCAGGCACACATCTATAATTCCACAGCTAACTGACAGCACTGCAAGTCGAAGATTTATTGATTTAGACTTCGAATGAGATTAACAATTTTAAAACAATCAATTTCTCATGGCGGATAAGAATTGTAAAACAATTTCGAGGAAAATAAAAAAAGTGTAAAAACCTTAAGCAGTGGAATTCTAGCTTTGCCATGTGATCTTGGAGTAGTTGCCCCGTGCGTTTGAATTTCCAGTCTGAGTATGTTAGTGTGTGGGTAATTTTCCCATGGCAAGTACTTGTCACATTTTGTAGAACCAGAGTGCCTCAGATGGGCCCTCCTCCTTTTTCCAGTAGTGTGCGATAAGTTGTTTAGACCACCCAGTCATGTGTCGTATTAGTGACTTGGCACCGGTTATCCCCTTAATGTCAGAAGGCATTTTTCCCAGGAGAGCAGTGTGTGGTTGTGTGGGTATCGGATACCATAAGCTATATTTAATATGCCCAAGTATCTCCTTCCAAAATATTTGTATAAGTGCACAGTTTCACCAAATGTGTAGAAAGGTACCTTTTTGTCCGCATCTCCAGCATAAAGCCAAAGTCAAGGAGAACGTTTTGTGAAGTCGAGTGAGAATGGCATTTTAAAAAACTTGTGCTACAAAGCTTGGAGCACTGCAGCATACATAATGACTTGAAGGCCTTCTGTTAAAGCTTGGTGTTAGAAATGGGGTCTTTGGTTGTCAGTTAGGTTACCCCCTGTCCAAGCAAGGACCCTCACTCTAGTCATTGTAAAAGAGAATCCCCTTCTGCTAACCCACGCTCACCCCCTTGGTAGCTTGGCACGAGCAGCAGGCTTAACTTCATAGTGCTAGGTGTAAAGTATTTGTACCAACACAGTAACTTAATGAAAACACTGCAAAATGACACAACACAGGTTTAGAAAAATAGAGAATATTTATCTAACCAAAACAAGACCAAAATGACAAAATACACAATACACAAGTTGAGTTATCAATTAAAAACAAAAAAGAGTAATCATGTAATTTTAAACACAACGCTAACACTGTTAGCGTGGAAATGTACCAGGGCACGTCAAAAATAACCCTGCACGGGCGAGTGTGCATCAAAGGGGCCTTGCGATGCGTCGATATCACTCACGAATGAGACCATGCGTCGTTTCTCCTTCAGTCAGGTCAGCGTGCGTCGTTTCATCTCTCCGCAGGACAGCGATGCATCGATCTGAACAGCACTCTCGGGTCCAGGCAGGCCTTGCGTCATTTTTACACACCCAACGATGTTTACGTCAGAAATCCTGCCGCACGATGACTCGAAAACCACGTAGAGCGGGTTGCGATCTCACCAGCCTCCGTCAGCGATGCTGCACATCGTTTCTCCAGCCACGTGCATCGATCTTCCAGCTGCGCTGTAGGTGAGCGTCGATTTCAGCCGCGTCTCAGAGTTGCGTCAATCTTTTCCCCGCACGGCGGTCTGTGCGTGGATTTCTTACTCTTGTTCTGCCAGCTTCTCCTTTCAGGGTCCCAGAAACCGGATGGGCACCACTTGGCAGGGTAGGAATCTCGGCAGAGGCTCCAGGTGCTGGCAGAGAGAAGTCTTTGCTGTCCCTGAGACTTCAACAACAGGAGGCAAGCTCTAATTCAAGCCCTTGGAGAGTTCTTCACAAGCAGGAAGGCACACACAGTCCAGTCTTTATCCTCTTGCACAAGCAGAAGCAGCAACTGCAGGATAGCTCCACAAAGCCCAGACACAGGCAGGGCAGCTCTTCTTCCTCGGCTCTTCAGCTCTTCTCCAGGCAGAGGTTCCTCTTGGTTTCCAGATGTGATCTAAAGTCTGTGGTTTTGGATGCCCTTATACCCATTTTGCCCTTTGAAGTAGGCTTACTTCAGAGGAAAGTCTCTCTTGTTTGTGAAATCCTGCCTTGCCCAGGCCAGGCCCCAGACACACACCAGGGGGTTGGAGATTGCATTGTGTGAGGGCAGGCACAGTCCTTTCAGGTGTGAGTGACCACTCCTCCCCTCCCTCCTAGCACAGATGGCTCATCAGGATATGCAGGCTACACCCCAGCTCCCTTTGTGTCACTGTCTAGAGAGAGGTGCAAACAGCCAAACTGTAAACTGACCCAGACAGGGAATCCACAAACAGGCAGAGTCACAGAAATGGTTTACGCAACAAAATGCCCACTTTCAAAAAAGTGGCATTTTCAAACACACAATCCTAAAACCAACTTTACTAAAATATGTATTTTTAAATTGTGAGTTCAGAGACCCCAAACTCCACATGTCCATCTACTCCCAAAGGGAATCTACACTTTAATCATATTTAAAGGTAGCCCCCATGTTAACGTTATGAGAGACAGGCCTTGCAACAGTGAAAAATGCATTTAACAGTATTTCACTGTCAGGACATATAAACACATAAACACATTGCTATATGTCTTACATTAACCATACACTGCACCCTGCCCTTGGGGCTACCTAAGGCCTACCTTAGGGGTGTCTTAGATGTAAGAAAAAGGACGGTTTAGGCCTGGCAAGTGAGTACACTTGCCAAGTCAAATTTACAGTTTAAAACTGCACACACAGACACTGCAGTGGCAGGTCTGAGCCATGTTTACAGAGCTACTATTGTGGTTGGACAACCAGTGCTGCAGGCCCACTAGTAGCATTTGATTTACAGGCCCTGGGCACCTCTAGTGCACTGTACTAGGGACTTACGAGTAAATCAAATATGCCAATCATGGATGAACCAATTACATACACATTTTGTATAGGAGCACTTGCACTTTAGCACTGGTTAGCAGTTGTAAAGTGCCCAGAGTAATAAAAACAGCAAAAACAGAGTCTAGCACACACCAACAACCTGGGAAACAGAGACAAAAAGTTAAGGGAGACCACACCAAGGATGAAAAGTCTAACAGTTAGCTAACCCCCCCATTTCTGAAATACGTTCTGAATGTAGATTAGTCACGAAAACCATGATTATTTTTTAACCAGGGCCTCAATTCAATTAAAAAACAGCGCAATTGATTATGTTCAATTTTGCATCCCAGCTGCAATGACAAAACGTCCGTAACTGTACCTTCATATTTAGCGTTTGTCCTTACAGGCGAACTCCAGGTGTAATTGGCTCGGAATGCTGGCTTGCAAGAGTGTAAGCAGAGAACAACAAAGATTACATTGTTCCAGAGCAAAGGTATTTTCAGGCTTCCATGATAAAAAGTCTGACCTACATGGTAGAGAAGGCAGACATTTGCTGAAGGTCACAGTTAGTTCTATTGTCAGGCTTTGTAATTTTAAATGAACGGTTCTCAGCCCATGGGTCAGTGACGCTGCCTTGTTCTTAATAGCAGTGATTTCTTTTCTAAAACGTGGTCCATGTTTGCAAGTTTGGCCGCATTTGAGCTTGTACAAACAGGCTGTGTAGGTGTTTTGTAAATTATGGCGATTACACTCATGTGTGCTTGCTGAAGGAAATGTATGTGGTAATGTCAGAAAAATCAACAGTAAAAACCGACTCCTATGACCATAAAACCGATCCACAAACAATCACAAATCGGGCGAGCATACTGACCTGCAAGAACAGCACTCGGGGCTGATTGTCTTATAGACCAGTCCAAACCTGACCAAGTCCATAAATAACGACAGACTGCCACTCGCTCAATCTTCCCTTTGAAGAACGAGCTGGAATTCTCTTTTTTGTTCCCTCGCCCATGGATAACAAAATTGTCCTTTTTCAGGTTAACCCATTAGTTTTAATGGGATGAAAAATGGGCCGGCGGAGGGTACCCCTAAAGCAGCGTGACTCATATATTTAACGGTGAGGCCTAAAACGTCTGAAGTAGTATGATGTGTTTGACAAAGTGCCAAATTGGTCAGGACCAGTGTTTGGGTGGCTCTCCGTGAGTTTCCTATTAGCGCATCCAGATATATCATTCTAGAATGAAAGCATACACCTAAACAACTGTCTTTAAACTTTTAATGCTATTCCCTCAATGTGTAAAATAATTTTGCCTGGGGCACCTCAAAACGGCAAACATAAATGCTCACAATTATTGCCTACAATATTAAATACTGCAAGTAAGTTAAATCTTTTTAGGGGGCTTCAGAGCACATACTCAGAAAAATATAGACAAAACAATAGTACTTTCAATTTCTCCCAGTAGATACATGCAGACTTAGTCAAACATTTCAAGTGAGACTGCCAGTTAGAAGGACACATTGAAAGATTTTCCTAGAAGCAATGTTCTATATCACGTTTTTTCTAACAAAAAATGGCAGAATGGAAAAAATTGTAAGGAAAGAAGCCAAAATGTATTATTCTTAGAGTATGTCAAAGAAATGTTGACAAACATTGATGTTTATTCCTGCCTTTTATTTATCCTATTATACCCAGGTGTAGCCCCTATCATGTGTCAGCCATACCTTCTTCGCCAAAAGCACTCTGCATAAAGCCATTTTTGAGACCATCATTTCAATGTGAAATATGAAACCACAAGTCCCAGAATGTAATGCGTTTTTGGCTAAAATATCAGGAATGGCTGAATATGTTTCACAAGAAATGAGGGCCATTTAGCAATTTTAAGCACGTTTTACAATTCAAACATTTTACATGTTTTCATTCATCACTTTTAAATGTGCAGTAAAATACATGATTGCAAATGTGTTGCTGACAGTCCTGTTGCCTTAAGTGTATCCACTGTGTGATCCTTCAATTTAAATGCCGGTTTGAGAAAATAGTTTTTTTTTGGACCACCCTTTAATATCTATGACCAGCCATGACATGACTGACAAAAAAGTAACTACTATTCCCCGTCATCAATTTACGTCCCCAAGGCAGACTCCTCGCTAGTTTAAAGACTTCTGACCGAAAACAAGCCACACCTATTGGCTTTGAAAATACGTGTAAGCAGTGATTTTTTTTCTTCTCATTATCAGATAAATGAAAAACAGCAATCACATTGTCGTGAATAATTAGAATTGAAAATGTCTCATTTCTGGAAATATTAGATTGTGAATTAAACATTCCAATGGTCTGTGGATGAAGGATTGGTTTTAGTTTCACAGTCAGCCTCAATACCCCCTTCAAATCCCTTTCCTCTGAAGTCTCTCCCTCTGAGTTAGTCACTTGCACCATTTTTCCTCACATCATTTTCTGGAATCCCTTCACCTGCCTGCCTGTCTTGCACTTCATCTCCTTCCTCTTCGGCACTGTCTTTAATCTCTTTTTTCTGCATGTACTTTCTTACGCCCCCACCTCTCTCTTCTGCTCGCCTGTAAAGGCAGCATTTTCTTGTCCTCAGCGCTGGCAACATTTCAACAGCTGTGTGTACCTTCTGCACGTACTATCCCACCGAATGGTAATTGCATTGCTGGCGGGCACTGTATGAAACTCGCTTTCCCTAGAGCCTCAAAGCCAGCGCTCTCAAACTTGGCATGCCATGAACACCCACCCACAAGCCACACATAACCTCAACTCAAGCAGACACCTAGCGGCGACCCAGTTCACACCATGAACTATAAACAAGCATTTGCAATGCAATAGGTCTCGCATTTACTTGAGTTGGAGCAGTTGGCAATGTAAATGCATAACTGGAATTTTTTTACCACATTAGTTGGTCAATCCTGCCGCATCTTTTGGCCCTTTCTGCCACATAATTCCAGTGGCCCTGCATATAACTAAAGGGCCAGTATTCCTACTGGCATATTTTTTAAACAAGGCCCTCAAAACACAAACTACTCTCTGGTGCAAAACATATTTACTTGGCAGTTGGTACAAGTGACATTGCCCGTGGGGCACTGAATAAATAAATGTACTCCAATAATGTGTGCTTACTGGATCACTGTCCAATTACTGAAGTCTGTGGAGTCGAACAAAACGCCCATGATTTTTCACACGCTTGAAGAGAGCCATCTCACATGATATTAATGATTCTCAGTTAGTGTTGAACTGAAATATTAGTTATAAAATATTGACCATTGTACAGCATAATCAACTGTAAGCTCTCCCTGTGGTTAGGTTTATAAATACACACACACAGCTCACGTTTCACAGACTGAAACGTGTGCAGTTCATCTAGTCAGGTTTGTATTCTCAACTTGTATCACGTTATAAAAATAAAACTACATTTCCCAAAATGCAAGGCAGAAACAAACTAAATATGCAAATCACGCATCGAACTAGAGAGATGGACAACTCTATGAACACTACTCCAAGGACTAGTTTCCATCTTGTATCACATTATAAAAAGAAAACTATAAGTCTCTGAATGCAAAGCAGAAACATAAATTAAATGAGCGTATCACATTTTGAAATAGGCAGCTGGACAACTCTATACATATTACTCAAAGGGCTGGCTTCCAACTTTATGATATTATTGGAATGACCTCTTGAATAGTAGTGTATCATAGTAAAAACACTGCAAAGCCAGGATTTCAGCGTCGTACCTGACTGTTTTCATCACGGACTGTAGCTACAGCTCATGAGCTGGGCTGGCTGCCTGCACAGGGCTTGGAAGCGGCCGCAGTGCACACGTTTCAAAGGTATTTATTAAGGAGTTTAGTAAAGTTGTAATAATGTGGTCAAACACATAGCTCATTATTCCTGGAGGCCCAAAAAAACAAACATCTTCAAAGCTGGAAATAGCTTTAAAGCGCCATGCAGTGACACAGCTGCTGCATATAAATGTTAAAGCACTAAATACTGAGGCAACCTAATTTTAAAGCTATATTTGGCTTATACATACCATGTCCAGACACACCCTGACCAATTCAGCTCACTGTTACAGCTGTTCTTTTCCATTTGTTACGCTTTTCAGTTTATAGTGCATATAATGTAAAATGTCAAAAGAACCCTGGTGATTAATGTTCTTTCTGGGGAGAGAACGTATTTTTGTCTAGTGGAAGCATTTGGAGTCATCATAAGGTTGCACAGAGGGTTAATGTGCCAGCTGCAAAGAAAGTGTGCTAGGCAAATCATAAAGTGAATGAAATGTAAAAATGTCAAAGTAACTCAGGCGATTCATGTTCTTTCTGGAGAGAGAACTTACTTTTTTCTAGTGGAAGCTTGGAGTCATTATAAGGGAGCACAAAGGGTTAATGTGCCTACTGCAAAGAACGTATACTAGGCAAATCACAAAGTGTATATAATGTAAAAATGTCAAAATAGCTCTGGCGATTAGTATTCTTTCTGGAGAGAGAACGTAATTTTGTCTAGCAGAAGCTTGGGCTCATGATAAGGTTGCACACAGAGTTAATGTGCTTTGCTGCCAAGAACGTAGCAGATCACAAAGTGCATGCAATGGTAAAATGCCAAAATAACTTCGGCGATTAATGTTCTTTCTGGAGAGAGAACAGGTTTGTAGTTCTGCCCCTGGGTCAAATCCCGACTATGAAGTCACTTGAGGTCTCTGCTAGGGGTTCTAGTGACCCTTTGTTTTGTAAACGCTCCCTACCCCCTGCTTCTGACTCCACGGAGACCTCATTTCCCACACTGGACACAGTGACACCCACCTACAGCTTTCCAGGGCATGACGGGAAACAGTGCACTCAAAACACCTCAAGACCTGGAAAGAAAATGCTTTCAGATGTGTCTGGAAGCGCTAGTGCTAATAAAAAACGAATACATAAATATTTACCATGCATTACTTGAGAAGGTAATCCGGTAACCTACAGATCAAGCGAATAAAAGCCAAACTCAAAAATTAAATTACGCTTATTAGGTAACAGTGTAAACAATATGAGCAGCGTTCATATACCGCCAATCGAGTTTGCTCTCTGTGCACTGTGATCGCCATGGCAGCCACAGAGCGCAGACAAAAGGAAAAAATGTTTTCCGATGTGTCTGCAAACGCTTGTGCTAATAAAAAACAAATACATAAATATTTACCATGCATCATCCCAAAAGGTAATCTGGTAACCTACAGATCACACAAATAAAAGCCAAAAGAAAAATGAAATTACTCTTATTAAGTAATAGTGTAAACAATATGAGCAGCCCTCCAATACCGCAGATCCAGTTCCTGCAGTGAGCGCCATGGCAAACAAGGAGCGCAGACAAAAGAAAAAGGTAGCTCACCCAGCCTGAAGTATATCGGCAATCGTGCAATAATCCATGTAAAAGAGTCAGCCTGCAAGGCAGTAACAAAACCGCCCCAAGGCGGGACAAACGTGAAGCATTTACCAATGACATCAAGTGATTTTTCAAAGGCAAGCCCACGAACGAATGAAAGTGATGGGTGTGGGAGTGGTTAAAAGCCCACAATACTTACAACCGGTCAAAGCGCTTGTGCGTTTGACTTCAAACTACTGTGCTGCATTCGAAACAAGGCTACAGAAACATACAATTTGGAAAAAAACCAAGGCCCTCATTATGACTCTAGTGGTCTTCTGACCACCAGGGCCACAGTGGCGGTTTCACCACCGACAGACAGGCGGTGAAGACCGCCACATTATGGCCCATATTTATACTTTTTGACGCAAGCCAGCGCTGGTTTGCATCAAAAAATGTACCGCCGGCTAACGCTATTCCTACGCGCCATGCGGGCGCCTTATTTAAGGATTGACGTTAGCCGGCGTAGAGGAAAATGGGGGTTGTGCGTAAAAAAATGGTGCAAGTCAGGTTTGAGTAAAAATTCATGTCTCAAACCAGACTTGCGCCATTTTTTGACGCACAACCCCCATCGAAATGACTCCTCTCTTAGTAAAGACAGGAGTCATGCCCCCTTGCCCAATGGCTATGCCCAGGGAAATTCTGTCCCCTGGGCATGGCCATTGGGCACAGTAGCATGTAGGGGGGCCCAAATTAGGCTCCCCTATGCCACTTTAAAAAACAAAAAAATAATACTTACCTCAGCTTGCCTGTACTTACCTGGGATGGGTCCCCCCATCCATGGGTGTCCTCCTGGGGTGGGCGAGGGTGGCAGGGGGTGTCCCTGGGGGCAGGGAAGGGCACCTCTGGACTGCTTCCATGGTCTGAGACAATGGAAGTGAACCCACAGGTCCCTTAACGCCTGCCCTCACCCAGGCGTTAAAAAACGGCGCATATCAGGCTGGGCGCCGTTTTTTAAGGCCCATCTCCTCCTGTGCGTCAAAATGACTCAGGAGTATAAATAAGGCGCACAGGCCTTAAAGTCATTTTTTGGGCGTTAACGCCTAACTTGCATGTCATTAAGGCAAGGCAGTTTCCTGCATCCAAAAAATTACGCACACAGAGAAATTCTGACGTACGCGGGTCGGGCGTCATAGTATAAATATGGTGCACATTTTGCGCCGAATGTGCGTCAAAATTTTGTACGCACATTCGGCGCAAACTGAGTATAAATATGCCCCTATGTGTGTGGAGGGTTGTCCTCTGCCAACCCGCCACATCCCCACTCATACCGCCAGGGTGGTTGGACCCACCAGGCTAGAGATGAGCATCTCTGACCCAGCGGTCCACAGAAGACTGCCGGTGGTATTTTGAGCCGGCTTTCCACCATGGTTTCGGCGGCAGTAGCACCGCCACGAAAACCCTGGCAGAAAGGCTACCAGTGAAAGGGAATTTCTTCCCTGTCACCGGCAGACAACTCCCCCACCCCTCCTCAGCAAGCACAATACCCCCCCAGCCCCTCCAATCCAAGTACAGCACTCCCCACCTCCAACCCCCCTCCAGGTACAGAGCCCCACCGCATACATGCACACGCACACAGATACGCACGCACACCCTGCATTCACTCATTCACCCACACTGACATACACGCATTCACTCACATGCATCCATACACGGATTCACTGCAACACTCATACACGCATTCACTTCACCACTCATACACGCATCCACTTCAACATTCATACATGCATACACACACGCATACACACATGCAGACAAACATGCATACCCACATGCAATACGTAATACATAATACGGCTGGTGGAGTACTTTTGGCAGGTGGGGCCGGTGATGGAACCGCCCATGCGCCTCCGCCTGCCAGTACGACTATTGCTGGATTTCACTTTAAATGAGGGCCAAAGTCTCTTTGGGAACGCAAAATGGAGTAAAGCTTGTAAAAAGTAAAAGGGACAGCAAAGAAGACATGGACAACATTACAAATTTTTATAGCCATTGTTGAGAAATCTAGAAGTATTTTTGCTTGTAAAATTCAGGGCAAGTATATAGGGTCCAGAAGGCACCGGTTTCTAATTAGTGTCAGTGTTGAGCTTTGGCAGGATTCACCCCACTTAAAACTCTAACCTTATGGTCATTTCTTATTATATTTTTCAAGCTCAGTGTTCATCCTATGGAGCCCTGTCATAGCAAGGATCAGCATTACCTCCTCCTCCATCTCACTTGGCTTCCTGACTGGATAAGGCCTCCCGCGCCTCCATCGACACTCCCCGTATTCTAATAAAAACTCCTCCTTACCTCCTGTTTGTTCTTGTTACCTTCGCAACTGGTGGGTGCGTGCACTCGCTCCAGCATTTTCAATAAGGGCTGCCAGATCTTTTCACAAGTGGGGCCCGAAGAACTGGAGGAGAGCTTTGATAAGCTGCTCCAGCCTTTCTTAGATGAACGGGCATATTTCTTCACAGGCGGGGCCTTTGGGGACTAGAGGAGAGCTTCTGGCAGGAGCCACATCAGAAATGGAGGTTTCCTGTGTGTCCTCCTGTTGCACCGGTGTTCTATGGATCACTTCCACGTTTGTGGTGCTCCTGAACGGCGGCTCACGGCAGCGCTGGATTGCTGTATGCAGTCCTTATTGGTGAGTGCAGGGCCTCTCTTAAGATAGGATCACAGTGACTGCAGCTGGTGATTGCTGTGCTCAGCCAGTGTCAAACAAGAGAGACAGATAAGAGGAGCACCCTAATGGGACTGCAGCTAGGCTGTGGTACCTAGGAATTGGTTTCCTATTTTTATCTGTTGCTTTTTGTGGGACCTAGGTGTTTCTTCCCTATTGGTCAAGTTTACAGGTGTATTTGTATTTAAACCCTGTTTCTGTCACTTCTCCTTGGTATCATTATGGAGGCAAAGCAGTGAGAGAAGAGGAAGTGTTCCACTTGCCTCTCATCGAACGGTGAACAGGGAGAAGTGTCTGAGCAGCTTTCTAGTTACTGTCCTGATGCGGATTAAAGACTAAGGGGGTCATTACGACCCTGGCGGCCGGCGGTATGTTGGCGGTAACACCGCCAACAGGATGGCGGTGTTCCGCCAGCAATTATGACCATGGCGGAATTGCCACAGCCATACCGCCGGCCCCTCCACTTTCCCGCCAGGATTCCGCCTGGCGGTCATAATCCCCAGGGCAGCGGTGCCAGCACCGCTGCCCTGGGGATTATGAGTCCCCGACCGCCGGCCTGTCCATGGCGGTACACACTGCCATGGAAAGGCCGGCGGTAAGGGGACTTGGGGTGCCCCTGGGGGCCTCTGCACTGCCCATGCACTCGGCATGGGCAGTGCAGGGGCCCCCAGGCATAGCCCCGTTGCGCATTTCACTGTCCGAATTTCGGGCAGTGAAATGCGCGACGGGTGCTACTGCACCCGCTGCACATCAGCATTGCAGCCGGCTCTATTACGAGCCGGCTGCAATGTTGATGTGACATTTCCGCTGGGCCAGCGGACGGTAACACTGTTACCGTCCGCTGGCCCCGCGGAAATGTCATAATAGGGAGACAGAAATACCGCCGGCAATGGCGGTATTCTGTCTCCCGCGGCCTCGGCGGTCTTTTGAAAAGACCGCCGAGGTCGTAATGACCCCCATAATGCCACTCAAATGCAGGCCATGACTGATGAGTCAATGTTAAGGGCATTCTTACGACAATAAAAATAAGTCTTTGGACATTTCTTCAGGTTCGGACAGTGATTCTTTGCCCAGAAATCCTAGTTCCTTGTGGGGGGAGTTTATTTCAAGAAAGGAATTAGGGTCCATCTTTTTGCACATTCTGGATAGTTTGAGGGTATGTGGATGGTTTGTTTCCTCAGTTTGCCAAGGCAGCTCCAGTGACACTTCCGTTTCACCCCAAAAGTAAGGAAGCAGTTTTTGGAGGCTGGAAGGAATTGGATCACTTTTGAATTCCACGATTTTTGCCTAAATCTTTTCAACTGGAAGAGGCGAAGTCTGTGTTGCCACAGAGCATTAAAGTGAACTCTATTTTGGCTCTCTTGCTGGGCATGTCTTCTTTGAATCTTGATGACTGTTCACCCCCGGAGTCTAATGATAAAAATATAGGTGCATGTCTGAAATGGTGTTTTGGGACTGCTAACCTGACTTCGCTTCCTGCTTCCTATGCTGCCTTGACCTCAAAGTCCTTGGTTAAGGATTTTGATTCATTGGCTGAACTGATTCAGGAGAGAGTAGATGTTCCGGAACTCCAAATTCATATAGAACAACACTCCAAATATTTGATAGATATCTCAGTTGATATCATTAAGGTGGCCTTTGTTGCTTCTAGCTCAGTGGTGATGACCCGCCAACATGTTTGGCTCTGGGTCATTCATGATGAAGCTTCTATTTTAGATTAAGAAGCTCTTTGGCAACCAACTGGATGACATGATGAGGAAATCATTCAAGGACATGAAACATTCCTGGTCATATAAATCCTCTTCTGTCAGATTCTTTAAACCCTGGGCTAGGGATTCTAAGGATTTTCCCCAAGGAGATTCTGAATCTTATTCCTCAAAACTGCGCAAATTACAGCCCCTTAAGTCAGGGAAGTCTCAGGATGGGTCCAGTAAGGCAGGCCCTTCTTCTCAGCAGTCCTGACTATCCTGATCCTACAGTCCTGCAGGCTGTAGGAAGAAAGTTCGAGGACTTTGTTCCTCAGAGGAAAGCTTCTAATTGAGATCAGTGGGTTCTGAACATCATTCAGAACAGGTACTTTATCGAGTTCAGCTCTCTGCCTCCAGACTAGATATACATCCATACTCCTGTCCCCAGAAACCCTCTTCGGAGGCAGGTCTTTTGGGACAGAATATCTACCTTATGGAAAAAGAAGGCCATTGTCCCGGTTCCAGAGGAGGAACAAGGGCAGGGTATGTACTCCATTCTATTTTTGGTGCAGAATGTTTCAAGAGGCCTTCATCCTGTATTCGACTTAACAAGACTCTACCTTTGGATAAAGATGGTGCATTTTTTTATAGTAACTTTACAAGTCATCATTTCTCTGGTCTCTGTGCAAGACTTTCTGGTTACCATCGATTTACAGGACGCTTACTTGCACGTTCCTATTCACCCCACACATAAAAAGTATCTCTGTTTCAAGGAGTGGGGATCTCATTTTTAGTTCTGTGTACTCCTGTTCAGGTTAAAGTCTGCCCAACGAGTGTTCACGAAGGTTTTGGCTCCACTGAACAAGTTACTTACATTTGGTAACCCATTATCTGGTAGAGACTGTATCTAGCTGCAGATTCCTTACCTTTGAATTTTCCCAGGCGTCAGACTGGATATGGAAATGTTTGCTTGAGCAATATCCCTGCGCACATCGTCGGGTGGCTCCATTCGGCTCTGCGTGGCATCATCGGCATTGCTGGCTCCGGATGTTACGTCACGGTCGCCTATATAGGCGCCACCTTGCTAGCGGGCATCAGTTACTTTAATCACAACTTTCCATGCCAGGAACGCAGAGCCATTAAAAGAAGTGGCACAAATGTGTGTTCAAACTAGGGCCCTGAAATGGTTCACCCTGACCCTAGAAAATATGTACGCAGAACGGGGAGGAATGGGTGGGTGTAAGGAATTTGCAGCTAGACAGAGTCTCTACCAGATAATGCATTACCAAAGGAAAGTAACTTGCTCATCTGATAAAGACTTCTAGCTGCAGATTCCTTACCTTAGAATAGATAACCAAGCCATATCCTCCTGCTGGTGGGCTGCGGACACATTTTTTAAACTAGAAAGTACTGCAGGACCGAACAGGTGAAATGCCTATCCATGTGGACCTGACTGTCCATGCAGTAGTGTTTGGCAAGGCCGCCCACGTTGCTGCCTGACTGATTTCCAGAAATGGGACGCCACAAGCTGAAGCTGTGGTTGCAGCTTTTCCCCTGGTTGAATGAGCCCGTAAGCCCTCGTTAGGTTGCTTCTTAGCCAGGGTGTAGCATATTTTTCTACAGAGAACAACCCAGTGTGAAATGGTTCATTTCTGTACTGCTCGACCCTTCTTTGCTCCCATATATCTACTACAAAGAGTTGGTAATCCGCCCGGAACTTTTTTGTGCGATCAAGGTAGAATGACAATCCTCTTTTTGGGTCCAGTTGGTGGAGTCCCTTTTTCCCTTAGAGGGATGCAGGGGAGCAAAGAAGGTGGGCAGGGTGACAGTTTGTCCCAAATGAAATGGAGTCACCACATTTGGAAGGAAAGAAGCACAGGTGCGAAGCACCACTTTGTCAGTAAACACTGTGAGATATGGAGGCTTGGATGACAAGGCCTGCAGCTCACTCCCTCCAAGGCTGTTTTGATGGTGAGCAGCCTTAGGGGAAAATTGTGCAGTGGCTCAAAGGGAGCAAACATGAGGTATATGAGAACTATATTAAGATCCAATTTAGGCATGATAAAGGGCGTAGGGGGAAACACAGGAACACAGCCGTTTAGAAACCTATCTACAATAGAGGACCTAAATAAAGAGGGTTGATCAGGCAGCTGCAGATAGAGCCGACAGATATCACTTAAGAGTGCCCAGAGTAGAGCCATGCTGGGCAAGAGATAGAATGAAAAGAAGAACATCAGAGAGAGAAGCCGAAAGAGGATCTCTAGACTTCTCTGTACAATATTTTACAAATGTTTGCCAATGGCAGACATGTACCATTTTGGTGGAGGAACGCTTGGCTGCTAAAATAACAGCACAGACTTCGGGAGGAAGATCGAAGGCTGTCAAATGTTGCACTCAATTTCCATGTATGAAGGCACAGAGTTGACAGGTTGGGTGGAGAACCATCCCCTGCTGCTGCGACAGAAGATCCTGCCTAAGGGAAATCGATGCTCAACTTCAGAAGCTCGGGATACCAGACTCTCCATGCCCAGTCTAGTGCCACAAGGATTACTTGGGCCCAGTCATTTTGAATCTTTTTGAGAAATCCAGGCAGAAGTTGTATGGGCAGAAAGGCATACAGCAGGCTGAGCTCAACTCACAACGAAAAGTGTCGCCGAACGATGCCTCCTTGAAAATCCCAACATGCAAAACTGATGACATTGCACATTCTCTTTGGAGATGAACGGATCTAACCAAGGCTCTCCCAAACGCTGCGAGAGCCCTTGTACCCCCTCCAGATGGAGATGCCACTCGTGAACTGCTAGGCATCGACGACTGAATTCATTCGCTCTGGCATTCAGAGGACCTGCCAGGGGTCGAACCACCAGGGTTATGCCCTGCTGTTCCAGCCATGTCTAGAGAAAAAGGCTCCATGACCCTACCCCGCCCTGCTTGTTGCAGTACCACATGCAGATGATGTTTTCCGTGAACACCTGCACTAACTTCCCCTTTATAAAGAGAAGAAATGTCTTCAATGTTAGTCAGATCGCCCACAGCCCCAACATGTTGATGTGGAGTCTGGATTCCGATGTGACCAAAGTCCTCTGATTTCCACTTCTCTTAGATGCTGCCCCATCCCAAGAGTGACGCAGCTGTCACTACTGTGAGGTCTGGTTGGGAAAGGGAGAGGAGTCTGCCTTCGACCCAATTGTGGTTCATAGTCCATCACTGCAGCTCTTTGGCAGTTCCCTCTGAGATCTGGACCATGTTGGAGAGATTTCCCTGATGCTGCACTCACTGGAACTTCAGGTCCCAATGCAGAGCCTGCATATGCCATCTGGCATGATTCACCACCACAATGCAGGAGGCCATGAGGCCCAGCAGCCTCAGAGTCACTCTCACCGAAATTCAGGATAGAGGCTGAAAAAACAGTATCATAGCCTAACTATCCTGGACATACTGCTCAGGAGGATAAGCCCGAAACTGCAGAGTGTCTAGAATAGCTCCTATGAAAGAGAGCGTTTGAGAGGGAGTAAGATGTGATTTTGGCACATTTATATTGAACCCCAACAAATGCAGATGGTTTGCCGTAGTCTGGATGTCAGAGACAACTACCTGGGGTGAGCTCACCTTCAACAGCTAGTTGTCGAGGTAGGCGAAGACTGAAACTGACCTGCGCAGATGAGCTGCGACCACTGCCATCACCTTAGTGAGCACCCATGTGGCACTGGTATGGCCAAATGGCATCCCAGGGAACTGAAACTGTTTGTGGCAAGCCTTGAACTGCAGGTAAAGCCTGTGGGCTGCAGGAATGGGATGTGAAAATACGCATCCTGTAAGTCCAGCATTACCAAGCAGTCTTATAGGACTAGGACAGACAAGACCTGAGCCAACATGAGCATCTTGAACTTCTCCTTCTTGAGGAAGCGATTGGTGGCCTCTAGGTCTAGAATAGGGTGAAGACCCTTGTTCTTTTTGGGTATCAGAAAGTAGCTGGAATAACAACCACTGCCTACTTCTGATATCGGGCCCATTAATATGGCTCCCTTGGCCAAAAGGGCCGTAACATCCTCTCAGAGTAGAGACAAATGATCCTCTACTAGCCGTTCAAATGTTGGGGGTTTTGGGAGAGGAAAGGATTGAAAAAGCAGGGCATATCCCTTCCTAGCGATCTGCAGTACCAATGTACCCATGCATCCGATGTGATGGAGTGTCAGTGGAGGAGATGATGGTAAATTCTTCCGTCAACTGGGCAAGCATGGTCCTGCAGAACTAAACTAGGAGGGTTTTGAGGCTGCCAGGGGCAGGGTGGCAGATCACTTCTGGCTTCCAGGCAATCTAGGTCTGAAGGGACCACGTCCACGTTCTCGCATGGCCTGTGGTGGTTGCGTAAGATGGTGGTTAGCACGGTGCCACATCCCTTTCATATCCATGAAAGGGGAGAAAGGCAGCCGGTGGGTGAGGAGTCTCCAAGAATCCCAAGGACTTGACTGTATCCCGAGATTCCTTAAAGCTCTCCAGTACAGAGTCTGCTTTCTCGCCAAACAGGTGAGTCCCATCGAAGGGCATGTTCATCAGGTTTGCCTGGACATCCCCTGAAAAAACAGATGTTTTCAGCCTGGCATGGGGCTGTAAGGACACAGTCGGCGCTACTGGTCTGCCTAGTGAGTCAGTCGTATTCAAGCCACACCGAATGGTGAACTTAGCTACGACCCTTCTGTCTTTTACTACTTAGGAGACTATGGCCCGGACCTCCTTCATGACCTGAGGCAGCACTTGCGCAACTGTATCCTCAATGGTGTATGAGAAACGGCCCAATAAACATGAGGTGTTCATGACCTCAGTGCCAGGCTGGTGAAAGAAAACATTTTCTTCTCAAGATGGTCCAGCCTCTTGGATTCCCTATCCAGTGCAGCGGAAGAGAATGAACCATGAGAAGTTGAGGCTTGGACTACCAAACTCTCGGGGGTGTTGGGTGAAAAAACTAGGATCACCCAGAGCTGGGAGATGGCAGCGGGCAATCATCCTATTTACAGGTGCCCCTGTGCTTGTCTTGGACCAAGTTCCCAGCAGGACGCCTGTGAGTGCTTTATGAAAGGGCAGAAGGGGTTCAGAAGAGGAAGCCCCAGGCTGAAGCACTTCAGTCAAGATGTTTGTCTTGACGGCCACTTAGGGCAGTTCGAAGTCTAGGACCTCTGCTTGAAAAGTTTCAACACTCCGTCCATCATTTTATTTTGTGATGTTGCTTTATGCTCCCTAAGTGGCAGGGGTATGCCCAGGCGTGGGTCCCTTGCTCGCTGCGCCACTGGATTCAAGCTAGCCTGGCTGATGAAGGGTGATACCCAGAAACCGGTCCCAGGATGCTTGTTTCTTGTCCAGGGAGGACCTGGCCTAGCAGTTCAGGCTGGACTGTTCCCATGGGGAACAGGGTCAAGACTGATTTGCATATGGCTGGGTCCAAACTGGGGTGACGTGGCGAGCAAAATAACGATTGATTAAACGCAGATCTGTGACTGGGGGTGAGTGTTTGAAAAGTTTCAACACTCCGTCCATCATTTTATTTTGTTTTGTGATGTTGCTTTATGCGCCCTAAGTGGCATGGGTATGCCCAGACGTGGGTCCCTTGCTCGCTGTGCCACTGGATTCAAGCTAGCCTGGCTGATGAAGGGTGATACCCAGAAACTGGTCCCAGGATGCTTGTTTCCTGTCCAGGGAGGACCTGGCCTAGCAGTTCGGGCTGGACTGTTCCCATGGGGAACAGGGGCAAGACTGATTTGCCTATGGCTGGGCCCAAACTGGGGTGACGTGGCGATCAAAATAACGATGGACTAAACCCAGATCTGTGAATTGGGGTGAGTGTTTGAAAAGTTTCAACACTCCATCCATCATTTCATTTTATTTTGTTTTGTGATGTTGCTTTATGTGCCCTAAGTGGCAGGGGTATGCCCAGACGTGGGTCCCTTGCTCGCTGCGCCACTGGATTCAAGCTAGCCTGGCTGATGAAGGGTGATACCCAGAAACCGGTCCCAGGATGCTTGTTTCCTGTCCAGGGAGGACCTGGCCTAGCAGTTTGGGCTGGACTGTTCCCATGGAGAACAGGGTCAAGACTGATTTGCATATGGCTGGGTCCAAACTGGGGTGACGTGGCGAGCAAAATAACGATGGATTAAACCCAGATCTGTGACTTGGGGTGAGTGTTTTAAAAGTTTCAACACTCCGTCCATCATTTTATTTTGTTTTGTGATGTTGCTTTATGTGCCATAAGTGGCAGGGGTATGCCCAGATGTGGGTCCCTTGCTTGCTGCGCCACTGGATTCAAGCTAGCCTGGCTGATAAAGGGTGATACCCAAAAACCGGTCCCAGGCTGCTTGTTTCCTGTCCAGGGAGGACCTGACCTAGCAGTTTGGGCTGGACTGTTCCCATGGGGAACAGGGTCAAGACTGATTTGCATATGGCTGGGTCCAAACTAGGGTGACGTGGCAAGCAAAATAACGATGGTTTAAACCCAGATCTGTGACTGGGGGTGAGTGTTTGAAAAGTTTCAACACTCCGTCCATCATTTTATTTTGTTTTCTGATGTTGCTTTATGCGCCCTAAGTGACAGGGATATGCCCAGATGTGGGTCCCTTGCTCGCTGCGCCACTGGATTCAAGCTAGCCTGGCTGATGAAGGGTGATACCCAGAAACCGGTCCTAGGACACTGGTTTCCTGTCCAGGGAGGACCTGGCCTAGCAGTTCGGGCTGGACTGTTCCCATGGGGAACAGGGTTAAGACTGATTTGCATTTGGCTGGGTCCACACTGGGGTGACGTGGCGATCAAAATAACGATGGATTAAACCCAGATCTGTGACTGGGGGTGAGTGTTTGAAAAGTTTCAACACTCTGTCCATCATTTTATTTTGTTTTGTGATGTTGCCTCTGCTGCCCTATACACAATCATTTCATATGAAGCTCCCTCCTCATTATCCACATTAGGGGGAGGGAGCAAACCAGTATCTGGAGAGGTGTCCAGTCCACTGGCCTCTTATAGTTCCTCATACCAGTCCGAAGTTCTTTCTAACTGGTCCAAAGACCCCTCACAATCTTCTCCCATGCCTGGCTGTGAAAAATAAGGCTCAGGCGACGATCTGGCACCTGTGGGCACTGTCGGTGCTGCAATCAGGGTTGTGTGATGCCGTTCCAGCATGTCCAGAATCAGAATGGGGCTGGTGCCTCTGGTGGGCGTCGCCCGGTGCATTGGCGTTGGGACTGGTGCTGGAGAAGATCACCTGGGTACTACCGGCATCGGTCCGGATCCAGAGTCGGATTCGTGAGACCCCTTTGGAGCAGAGGCTGAAGCCACCGGCACAGTACCTGATAGGGCCTCCTCCGACCCCACGGGGTCGCGCCAGAGGGGTCACCTGCTTGAATTCGAGGTGACGATCCGGCTGCAGGAAACAGGGGGACACACTGAGTCGAACTGGATAAGGGCTCCATAGAACTGTGCCAGGAATGCCGATGTTCCCCACTCGTCTCATCTGCTGACAGATGAGGTGAAGTCAAAGTCCTCTTGGACTTCTTGTTCCTTTTCTGCCTCTTCCCTGAGTGTCCTGAGGACCACAAGTGAGACAAAGAGGACTTTGGGCTCCTGGAGCGGTCCTCCGACCTCCTTCTCGACCAGGACCGAGATCTTCAAAGGACTCTCATGTGCTGGCGTCATGAACTGCCAGGCCGCAAGCAGCTTTAAGAACTGCTGCCTCAAAGCTTTCAGCACCATGGTCCAGCAGTCTGAGCACAACTTCGAGTCATGGTCCTGCTCGAGACACCAAAGACAGACGAGGTGGGGGTCAGTAACCGGTATGGTGTGTTGACAGGTGCCACGCTGTTTGAACCCTGCCTTCTTAGATGATATCCTCAACACATGAGCAAGAAAAACCTTGACAAAATGTTGAAAAAAGGCCTGTCAAAAAGCTACGGGGTAGCTCTTTCCAGATCTGCCCTAACTGACGCTGAAAGAAAAGAACTGATGCCCACATGCCTGTGTGGCACTTATTTAGGTGACTGCCAACTACGCTGATGACGAAACGTGGAACCGAATGGAACCATCTGACTGCGCGCGCAGGGGTGTTGCTTGAGCAAAGGTTTCTGGATCCAGTCTGATGCCTGGGGAAATTCAAAGGTACGGAATCTGGAGCTAGAAGTCTCTATCAGATGATAGATCTTTATCCGCAAGGGATTTGCATCCAGCCCTATCTGGATGAGTGCTTAATTTCAGCAGTTTCAACCAGTCAGGTGATGGATCAGGTCTGCCAAGTGATCAAGATGTTAACAGCTCATGGGTTTCTGCTCAGCCCCCAGAAATAACAGTTGGTTCCGGCACCTGACTGTGTCTTCAGAGGAGCCCAGTTTTGTACAGTCCTCAGAGTAGTTACTCTTCCAGACAGCAGGGTCAAGAAGATTCTGTCACATATCATGGCCCTTTTGTGCTCCCCTTCTCCAAGGTTTGTGGACTGGTTGACAGTTCAGGGGAATCTGGTAACCACTGTGTTTTTGGTGCCTTAGGCTCAGTTCCCATGAGCATCATCGTACGCTTCCCGCTTCAGGCCTAGGATGCAATGTCACAGGATATGCCTCTCCATCTTCCAGTGGCACAATGTATTCAGCAGGAACTGGCTTGGTAGTTGGATCCAGAGAATCTATAGCATGGGGTCCTTCCTCTCTAGTGATTGTTACCATGGATGCCAGCATGAAGGAATGTGGATATGGATGTCATAAGGTGCTGGGTCTGTGGACATCCTCCTAGTGTGCCGGGTCAGTGAACTGGAGGAAACTTGAAGCAATTTATTTGGCCCTCCTTGGCCTCTCTCCATGAATTTAGGACAAAGATGTTCTGATCAGGACAGAAAGTACTACTGCAAAATCCTACATCAACAGGCAGGAGGGAACTAAGGACTAGTCCCTGTCTCTCATAACTGATCACATTTTTCACTAGAACCAATCTCGTCTTCTGTCTCAGAATGCAGATGTGTTGAGCCAAGTGATTCCCGCCCTCATCATTTTTGTCGTTGTCCCCTTCTGTTCAGCCAGTTTTGTCAGAGGTGGTGCCAAGTGGTGGATCTATTTGCAGATGTTCACAACACTCAAATCCTCACTTTTGTTCCAGGATGAGGGAGCAGTCAGCTTGGGGGATAGATGTCCTATCCTGTCCATGACCTCATGGTCTGCTGTTCCTTTACCTCCTTTATCTCTGATCCAGAGATTTCTGCTGAAAGTGACGAGAGAGGAAGCACAGGTAGTCCTGGTTGCTCTGGCATGAGACCACTCTTCTTGTTTTTTTTTTCTGGTGAGGATGAGGAGGGGCAGGGAGTTGTTGCTGCCTACAAATCCGTACCCTCTGAGCTTCCCGGTCCTTCAAAAGGAGTCCCTGGTTCACCTGTGTTTGACGGTTTGGAGACAGAGTGGTCTGGATTAATGACTCTGAGCTGTTCTGTTTCAGTTTCCTCTTCTATTCAGGCTGCTAGGAGACCTTCCACTAGGGCCTCTTAGGCTAGACACTGTGTTTATTTTGAGACCTGGTGTAGTAAACAGCAGGTTAGGCCTCTGTCTGCTTCTCTTCCCCCACACCTTTCAGTTTCTGCAGGATGTGTTCTCTTTAGGACTGTCTCATTTCACTCTGAAGCTGCAATGGCCACGATCAGGACTTTTTGAGCTTTTTGGAGTACTCTGCTGGATTCCCAAGGTTTAGTTCAGAATTTGCTTAAAGGGTTTTCGAACATGCGTCCAAAATGGTCATCTGTTTGCCCTCCATGGGATTTGGCCATGGCCTTGAAGGCTCTTCATTGTCCTCCTTTTGAGCCTCATTCTTCCACTGATTTCAGGTCCCTTTCCCTGAAAGTGTTTTTCTCACAGCCATTACTTCAGGGAGGAGGCAGGGTGAACTAGGTTCTCTGTCCTGTAGAGTTCCCTTTTTAGGGTCTTTGAGGAGCGTTTGAATCTGAGACCAGGTCCTGATCTATTTTCAAGGTCATTTCTGTTTTTCATGCTCAGCAGGCGGTTATTTTGCTAGTGTTTTGTCCTACGCCTCTGTCCTGAGGAAGCTAGTCTTCATTCCCTGGATGTACAGTAGCTGTCTTGATTTATCATGACCCCTGAGGCCCTGCAGAGGTACTCTTTATTCCCTCCTTCTCACAGAGAACTCAAGGTGAGCTGAAGGGGTTTTTATTGTTCTCCATTTTGCCTGAACTTTGCCCGTGAGTGACTGGTGCTCACTGAGCCCAGTGGAATTACAGGTCTCATGAGGCGAATGTCCATGAAGTGCCTCAACCTTTGTGATGTTATATGGGGAGGAATTATCGGCCTTGGGACTCCCATTGTGCTGCATGCTGCAGAGAGGACTCTGTGATTGACTCTGGGTGGATATCCCACAATCTAAATCTACCTGCATACAAAATTCCTCACCCTCACCTGCAAACTCATTGCTCCTTTCTTTAATATTGGAGGGGGGACAGAACTTTGGTTGGGAACCCACTTTGCACAAGAGAACTTTCTTGGACTTTTGCGCTAACTCCTCACCATGATCCTGGGCTTTATGGGGTGATCCTGAATGCTGGAATGGCCGGGTTCCATGTGATTTTCCATTTGTAAATGCCAATACTACTGATCCTTTTTCCCCAAATCTCTCCATCGATGAGGACCTTACTGACAGCGCCGGAGTTGCTCCCGCACTGCCACTGCTGTTAGGCACCTCCCACCTATGCAGGGGATATACTTGCATATGGGCTCCTAAAAATTAGAAACCTGTGAGAGATACCGCTTATACTCCTCTCTCATGTGGAGACGGCCTTGTGGCCTCAACTGAGCCCCAGCAGGCCCACGACTGGTGCAATCTGGCTACACACCCTCAGAGTCTGTGTGACACTTTACTCCTGTGGGCCAGAAAAGATGGTAAACGATAAGGCAACAAAGGCAAATAAGATTGTGCAGTACACATTCCCTGGTTCTGCCCCCCCTCTCCCAGAGATGAGGCAAGACACTCGGATGGAGCAGAGCCGGGAAGACACTACCCAGGGCACCGCCAAAATCCTGGCCGCCATACAGAGCTCCGGTGTAGTCCTGGAAACTAAGATGCATTCAATGGCTATGGATATAAACCATTTAGGACTGGACCTGCGTAAGGTGGGTGATCGGGACACTACTGATGAGGAAGAGACCAACACACTACAGCGCAATGTCAAAGACCTACATGCCATCGTTGAAACCTTGAAATCCAATGCAACACAAATGGAATATCATCTCAAGGATATCGAGAGGCGAACCCACAGGAATACTCTACTATCCCTTGGCTTTCCTAATTATAGAAGAGCTCTGCTGCTGACCTCTTCCTAGAAGACTGGATTACCACCTCGCTTCAACCTAAGAGGCTTTCAAACATTTTCTCTATTGAACGGGCACACTGGTGCGACAGCCCTGACCTGGGCCCCCTCACCGAGCGCTCTTTACATGCTTCTTCAACTACAGGGACAGGGACACCATTCTTCAGCATGTCTGTGCGCACAGCTCTCCACTCTATGGGGACAAGCCTATACAAATATATCCTAATTACACAAAAAGTGCAGGAGCTCAAAAAATCGTTCTTAGTGATCAAGAGACTGTTCTGTGAACACAATATCCAATACAGCTTCCATTTTCCAGCCGAGATTTGCATACAATATGAAGGCAAAGTACATTTTTATAAAACACCTCAAGAGGTCATAGACTGGATGGAATCCCTTGGTCTGGGCTGCGATGGATGCTCAACGGTGTGGAAGGAGGAGCGACTCAGAGGACCACGCTGATCAAGTCAACAGCGCAATGCTTCCACCAGCCAGAAGGGACAGATGGGGCTGAGGCCGGGGACAAAGATGGACCGCATCCTAGTCTACCCAGATGGCACACTGCAGGCTGAGAATGAACCTTTGGTCACACAGAACTCCTTTTCACCCCTATGTTTTGTACAAGAGACCCAGATAGTGGACCTGTGGTGGACTGAGCGGGCCTTCATTAGTAGTTATCTTATGGTTTTTTTTGTGCATTGGCTGGTGAGGTGAGTTCTTGGGGGGCGATTTGGTGACCGTTTCACAGATGACCTTGCCTAATTCTAGTTGGGGAATGTAAGTTGTTTTTGTTATGCATGCACTTTTGCATTGGGGTATAAATGCATACTGTGGTGGGAGTGGTCTGGGGACTGTACTGGGTTCGGCCACTGAGCCCTACTTTGGTGGGGACTGATGATCTGTGCCAGTCCTTGTGCCCTGGAATGAAGTTACACTGACTCCTGTGATTGTTACTATTTCATTGATGTTTACGGAGTTAGGGTGGGAGACTGGGGTGAATTTTACTACTTCTTGACCATTGGTTGTGCCAGGAGGGTATAGCAGGAACTGTCTGAGGGAGGGACATGGATTTAGGGGTCTATAGTTTTTTATTTTTTGTTTCAGGGACTTCTTTACTGTGACCACTTCTGTTTTATCATGGGACAAGACAGCTTCCAGGCAATATAAATCCTGCAAATGATTGCATGTTCTATGCTGTGCGCTGATCTTTGTTGACCATTGTACATGTGATAATTTTCCACTCCATGGATACTCAATATACACTGGTGACCTGGAATGTTCAAGGGCTAAATAGCCCTGTGAGATGGAATAGGGTGTATGCGTACCTCCTTCGCTTCAGGATAGCTGTGGTGTGCTTTCAAGAGACACATGTTTGGGGGGAACTGCATTAAATACTTAAGAAACAGGTCGAGGGGCTCAATCTATGCTATGTCTTATTCTGATTATGCCTGGAGGGCACGCAGATGGATGGCACCTGGGGCCCCATTTATACATACTTGTGCCACTGTGGATGGGGTGGGGAGATATGTGATACTCGAGGGCACATCAGATGTGCATAAGATCTGTATATGCGCCAAATATAGATAGTATTTTTCTTGACAAGGTGCCAGCTTCTGCCCAAATATCCCCCACCGTGGAGGTCATAATGGCCGGTGATTTTAATCGTGTGCTTGATGACCAACTAGACAGGCTGCCCCCTCAACACAACACTAAACCCCACATGACTACTGCCCTTAAACACTCCCTTACAACCTTATCTCTTGTGGATATTTGGTGGTTACGACACCCGCATGTACTTACAAACTCTTGGTACACGCCTGTGGTGGCAACATACAGCCACCTAGAATATTTCTTTGAGCACACTAATGCCAACTATAGGGTGGTAAACACACAATACTTGGGCAGATATCTATTAGATCATTCACCAGGAGCGCCAGAGGTACAAAATATCTCTATGGTGCCTTAATGTTGACTCACTAACTATCTACGTCTTTAAACACATTCTTATGGAGGCCCTATCCCAATATTTTACTAATAACTGAGGCATTACACACAGCAGGGTGACAGAATGGGACACTATGAAAGTGGTGGTCCTTGGGGTGCGCCTGACCACTACGGTCAGCATACGCCAAACACTGGAGGCAGGATTGACCCGAAAGGAAATGGAATTGATGGCATTTGAAAGGGCATAACTGACCAACCCGGATTGCTTTGGTGCCCGGGCTAGGCAACGTCATAAAATATGCGAACTGTGGGACCAACTTGAGAAACACAAGAAAGGTGGGGAGACGACAGTGGTATATTGAGGGTGACAAGGTGGGACACATACTGGGTTGCCTAATATGTTCTAAGTCTGTGCCGCAGCCCGTACTGGCGTTTCAAAACCAACAGTGTGTAGTGGTGTACACACAACAGGCAATTAATGTTGCTTATGCTTCCCACCTGCAACAAGTGTATACTTATGCTCTGCATGAATTAGCGGATATCCATTTGCCCAGCCACTTATCAGACCGGCCACTGCAGCACCTGTTTCCTGAAGACCGAGGATTCTTAGATGCCCCATTAGACAAACAAGAACTCCTTGATGCAATAACAGCCTTGAAGACTGCCAAAGCAACGGGCAACAACAGTTTTCTAGCTGAATTATATAAGCTCTTTTATGACAGCCTAGCTCATCAATTACTACTAGTCTATGATGAGACCTTGCGGGGAGAGTCCCTCCCGGATTCTACAAAAAGAGACACTGATCTTTTTGGTATCTAAGCCGGGTACAGTTCTCTTGGAGATGACCTCTTACAGACAGCTCTCTATGTTGAATGTCGATCAAAAGATCCTTAGCCATGTTTTGCCAAAAAGACTACTCCTGTACCTCCCACATGTCATTCACATTGACTAGTCGGGATATATCCTGAAGAGAAATACACGGCGCGATTTGCGTCGTCTCATTCATGTCTTCCATGCACCGGAACTACAAGACGACCTCTATGTGCTGGCCTTTCTAGACATAGAACAGGCATTCGACTTGGTGTGCTGGGAGTATGTTTGGCAAGTGCTGTCCAGACTGGGATTAGGGCCTAAATATATTTTGAAAACATATTTTATTGAGCTTTATCAATAACAATAAAGGCACATTGGGAGCTCTGACTGTGGCATATTTTTTCTTAGTTTCAGGGGTATCTGTCTCAGCAATGGCAGTGCCTCATATCTGTGGTATAGGGGTTATCTTAATACAATCATTAAAGTATGCCATCAAGTGTAGCCCATACTTGCATAAGTACAGTGACAATGCTCCCCCTCCCTTCATGCCACCCCGTAGTACAGGTGCTTCCATTACGAGTGCCTACCCTCAACCCTCCCTCCCCTCTTTTGCATTATGCCGCCTAATCTGCTAATATGTGACTGTTGTCTGTTGCTGTGTCAGTTGTTTCCAGGTGAGTACTGCCCTCCCTCCCCTGAACCCCCACTTGACCTGTGGGTGTTGGATGATGGTGAAGTACCTGTCAGGTACATGAAGTATTAATTGTCTCAGTAGCCTCAAGGGGATAGTGCACCATGCTGAGGTGTTTTGTCTAAATTTTTCAGGACACACACTACCGTGCTCCATGCCTGGGCTCTCTCAATCAAACTCTGGCTACGCCTGGCCTCTCAGTATCTCTCACATCTCCTCTGCCTTCGTCCACCTCGACACCTCCCGCCTCCAGGCCACGCTCTGGGGATCACGTACCCCTTTCCAATTCCTTGTTATCTCTCTCTTGGCCAGTAGAAGTGCTAAGTCCTGGAACTGGTTGATCACTTTGAGCCGCTCTGCGTGGGAATAACCGCTGAGCAAACAATGGCTGGGATCATAGGGGATGTCACAGTCGATGATCTCTGTTAACGTGTTAACAACAAATTCCCTCAAAGCCAGACAAATCCAGAACATGGGAAAGAAGTCTGTTGCCCCCTTGCTGTAGCGTGGACATCTGGCCTCCACCAGGCCAGAATGTGTTTGGAGCCTGCCTAACGTCAAATATGCACTATGTAAGACGTACAGGTTAAACCTACCATTTCTGGAGACTTTAGGTACCCATGTCAGTATATCTCCTCAGTTTTCATCCATAATTAATGTACCCAAGTCCTCTTCTCATTTTCATTTAAGAGTTGTGAGGGGTCGACAAAGATCTGTCCGCATCCTCCCATATAGGCATGTCACCGCTTTATGTGTGCCAGTAGCACTTGTCAGATATTGACAGACACTCAAAAGGGGAGGCTCCGCACGCCCCTTTCGCCAATGATTAGGGACCACCTCAGTAACCGCTCTATGAAGGAGAAAGTGTCCTTGGGGTGAATTATAGCTAACTCTAAATTCCTCGAAGTGTAGGAGGGTGTCAGCTTAAAATAAGGTTCCCATGGAGGTTGCTCCCTCCTCTATCCAGCTAGAGTCTCCTCCAATCTCCCCCATGAGGCAGTGCTGATAAAAACTGCAATGGGATCTCATGGGCGTAACAAATAGAACAACTTGATCTGGCGAGATAATGCAACCAACAGCTGCGCAGTACTTTTAACTCAGTGGGGCTGGACATAGCGGGAGGGCTGAGATGGAGTACATTCCTGGCTAAAGTCCAGAGGTCTGGACTAAAGGGTGCGACCTCTGTGTCTGGTATCGTGCGGTTAGCTATCCATTGAGTCAGCCTGTGCAACTGCCCAGTCAAGTTATATGCCTTGAAGTCAGGAATGGCCAATTCCCCGTCCACTTCAGGCCTCTGAAGCACTGCAGGGGTTAGCCTTCGTCTACCGAACACCCATAAGGAAACCAACAATCAACAAGTTCAACTCCTTCAAATCACTGCCCTATCCTTATCATAAGTGCCATCATCGAGTAGTGAAAATAGTTGATGGATGTTGAGGGCCATATGTCGTCCAGGGATGAAACCTGCCGATTTGGATGGATCAGGTGAGGCATGTGGCGTAGAAAGCATATGGCTAGGATTTTGCTAAGTATCTTGTAATCCACCGACAGCATCGACAAAGGTCAATAAGATGCTACATTGGTGGCCGGTTTTCTCGTTTCAGGAGAGGAACGATAAGAGCCTTCGGAGCCGACGAGGAGAGAGTCCCAATTTTCTTGGCCTCCTCATACATAGTGACCAGCCTTGGGCCTAATGTTGCCATATATGTTGAGTAAAATTCAACTGGAAGACCACCCAGTCCCGGGGTCTTATTTCGAGCCATGCTTGTGATGGCGTCTCTCAACTCAGGGAGCGTGAATGCTTGTCCTAAGGCCTCCGACTCCTGACTCGATAATGATGGGAGGGGGATATGTGACAGGAAACCTTCGAATCCTGCCATAGATGGCTGAACTTTGCTTGTGTTTAGGTCTGCATAGTAGCTGCAAAATTCTTGATTAATTGCAGCCGGGTGATAGACTTCGTGGCCGGAGGGTGTGCGCAATTCGACTATGACGACCCTCTTTTTGCTGGGTTCGCTAACTACGCCAAGAGGGAGCTTGCTCAATCACCCTCAGCATGCGTATGCACTACATAAGCTTTGTAAGCATAGCAGCGCAACCTTTCGACCTCTACTGCTACTTTCTCTCAGGTCTCAATGACCAAGGCCTGGAGGTCCAGGTTATATGAGCGCCTCTGCTCTGGCTTTCGTAGCTCTTGCTTCACTGTCTCTATGTCATGGTGTAATGTGTGGCGGACACCCCTGGCCACTGAAATGCATTGTCCTCTAATCACTGCTTAAAGGCATCCCACTCTAAGAGTCGCAAGCTTGTGGATCCCTCATTTGCCTCAAAGTAAGCTGTTATGTCAGAGCCAATGGTGTCCTTAAAAAGCCCATCTTCCAGGCGGTCCGGCTTCTGTCGCCATATGGGTACCGGGGGTCAGAGACACAACCATCTAATTCCTAACAGTAAGGGATTACGGTCCAAGATTGTTCTGGTCAGGTATTCAGTCAGAAGTGTCAACTCATGGATGTCGGGTGAGCACAAGAAGGTGTCCAGTCACACATGTAAGTCATTTAACGGAGAGAAAAAGGAGTAATCTCTGCCATGCGGGTGGTGAGCCTGCCAAGAGTTGACTAGTCCCCATTCCTGGTGCCAGGCTCGGAATGCTCAAGTGGTTCAGATAGTCGGTGAGTCCTGCAGTGGGGGGTGCGATCTATCTAAATCTGTGTCAGAGATAAAGTTACAATCTCCACCCAGCAGGACAGATCCCATAAGGTGTGGGGCCAGGCGCTCGGAAAGAGTCATCAGAAACCCTGGTTGGTCAGTGTTAGGGCCATACACACTCCCGATCACTATCTCCCACTCTGCTAGCATCCCAATGATTAAGACGTAATGGCCCAGGAGATATATGATGGAAGTAGTATGCTAGTAAGGCACTCCGGGTTTGATCCATAAAAGGGCCCACCACACATAAGCTGTGTAAGTAGTGCAATAGTCCTGACCTCTCAATCTGGGTTGTAGGGCACGCCCCTCTTTGACGTCCAGGTGAGTCTCCTGCAACAGGGCTATATGTATCCCTCTTCTAGTGAGATGCGAGAATAGTTTATGGCGCTTGGTCATCGAATGCATCCCCTAGATGTTCTGTGTTAGTACCTTAAAATCCAGCATGGTAACCATTGGGAGTGGAATTTGTGGTGTATGGGTAGTTTCAGGGGTTTCAGTCCCTTCCCCAGGGGCACCCCCATCCCAGCAAGTCTGGTGTGTAGCAGGCATATGCAGCATAAAACAGTCCCCTCCTTAACTAGAATAAACACTTTCCAACTCCCAATCACCAGGACAATTGGTGTGGCCCCATTGGCCCAAACTGTCAAACAACCAATATTGAAACATGTTTATGCCTTCTAACGCTCAGGGTAAGGTTTGCATGGGGGTGATAGTTCAGGAAGTCTGCAGCGCTCGGCTCTGGGCATCTCAGGCACCCACCCGACCCACAATGACACAAATTTTAAGGAAAGCATTAGCGATCCATCCACTGGGAGTCTATTGCATTAACAGCAATGGGCGATTTGGGAACAGAGTTTTCTTTCAACACCAGTGCTTCATGCCAAGTGGTGGCTGTGGCAACATAATAGTACGTTAGATGAGCTCTTCAGCAGTTCCCGGGATGACCACCGGGAGGATCACACTGGAAGGCATTGAAGCAAGGGACTCACTGTCAGAATCAGATCTCTCTTCGCTCGCTCCTAGAGATGAGGCCACAGGACCAGGTGACGACCTGTCCAGGGAGGTGACCGCAGTGACCACCTTCCAACGCTCTTTCAGCACTTCCTCTTCAGTGGGAGATCCAGTCAGTGCAGATGGTCTCCTTAGGCAAGAGTGGGGCCTGTGCTTTCTCTTCTGTGTTCGGGGTAGTTTGCTTGGCCCGGGCTAGGCTGCCGCTCTGTCCGAGACCATGCATACTAGGGGGTAGAAAGAACTGCACCCGAGTTGGTGTTACTACTTGGAGTCATGTAGGGAACTGCATGGAATACCCTATCCCAAGTTCCCGGAGTTTCCTCTTCACTTCGGTGAATGCAGTCCTTTGGCACATCACCTCTCTGGAAAAATCTGGAATATTTACACCCTTCTTTTCTCCACCACTAGATTCCCTCGTAGTTGAGCCTGCTGTAGAATGTAATCTCGATCCTTGAACGACCGGCCTCGGAGGAGCCCCTGGGGGAAATGATTGAGCCGGCACCCTGTGGGAACCATAAAGCCCTTCTACCCCTAAACTGCACCCATTTCAGAAACCTAAAAACCCTTGACTTCACCTAGAGTATACCCATCTCTGGCCCCTAAACTACACTCATCCCTGAACACTAACCTTAAAAGCCATTTCTACCCATACACTCCACCCATCCCCAGCCCTAAAATCCCTCTCTACCTCTGAAGTTCACTCACTCCTGGATCCTAAAAAAACCCTTTCTATGCTTAAACCTCACCAATTTCTGAGCCCTAAAAAGCCTCACCACCCACTTCACTTCACTATCCCTAAATTATAACCATCCGTGAACCCTAAAACCCCTTTTTACATCTAAGCTCCACCCATTTCTGAATCTTTAAAAAATGTTCACAACCTAAAACTCCACCAAATCCTGAACCCTAAAAACTCTTTACCGCCCGTAACCTCTACCCATCACTAAGCCTTAAAACACCAACCAGTCCTAAACTCCACTGATCCATGAACCCTAAAAAACCCTCAACATCCCTACATCCCACTCATCCCTGAATCCTATAAGCACCTCACCACCCATAAACTCCATTTTCTCGTAAGCCCTAGAAAACCATCACTATCTCTAAATTCTATCAAGTCCTGATAGCTAAAAAACCCTCACCACCCCTAAACTCCACCCATCACTGAGCTCTAAAGGCCCATTTCTATGCCTGAACTCCACCCATTCCTGACCCCTAAAGTCTAAAAACCTCTCATCGCCTGTAAACATTACCCATGCCTGAACCCAATAAACTCTTACTAGTCCTAAATTCCACCCAAGTTCAATGTAATTTTGGATTTTTCCTAAAAATTATCTCTCCATTAAAATATTTCCTTCAATTTTTGATTTATTTGTACTTTCTTTAAATTGCCTTCCCTACAATTGGTTTTCCATGATTTGTTTTCCTCCAATGTGGTTTCTCAGTTTTCGCTTTTCCATTAATTCACATACATCACAAAACACCCTAATTCGTTTTTGGCTGTTTTTCAAAGAGGTCTAAAGAATGTGCCCTTTGGGGGTTAAGAGGTAAAGGTATGTGAAGTAACCACATATTGGTGCCCATATACAGATTTTCCTATGTAAAGCAATTCTGCCATCTCATTCCACCCCATAGATTCCTACATAAAACTCAAGCAGGAAAAATTCCTTTCGGCAGGTAACATGCAGATGAATCCCAGTCTCTTCACCAGAGGTCCTTGGCTACTTAATCATGAGCAGCATGTAATGTTAGAGAGAACCAGGGGCAACAGCCGGGGTGAACATTACAATTGTTCTTGACACATTAATCCCTAGCAAGACGATGCTGCGTTGATTCATTTCAAAGGTCACTGGGAAGTTTTGTAAGCTAGTGGGCAACTTTTTCTGGGCTTTACAATTACTGGATTACAATTGGAACCTTCTTCGCATGGTGCCTTGAGGCCACCTTAATACTGAACCTAAAAATCACCACAAAGGATACCTATTTAGCAGAGCATTCTAGGGCTTACCGTAGGAGGTGTTCTTAGCTAGAAGTTCAGTACACAGCAGAAGCACAAATAACACTCAATACCTGCTACCACTTCAACTAGAGCTTTTGCTTTGAGAATAGAAAGTATTTTATTCTACACACTGCTAGAAATTACAGACTAAAATATAAATGAATATGTAGAAACGACAAACAGTGTAATACTCAATAAACATACCTACATCTATTGGCTTTGACAAAGCTTTTCTTAATCAATAGGCTGCAGTCTAAAGGTTTTGACAGTAGGTTGCCGTAGTTAGTAAACTACTAAGTACAGGCTTTGACAAAAGGTTTTCACACGCAATAGGTCACTGTCTATTGTCTAAAACCACAGATGTTTACAATAAACAACACCTGCCTCCAGATCTTAACAGGTTTTCACAAGCAATCAGCGACTGCCAATTGACTTTATAAAAGAGTTTTGTTTTTACACCCATTACATACGTCCTTTGAACAGGGTTTATGTGGCACACTAGGCCTCTAAATTGTTATTTTTTTTCCCTGAAACATTGTTCACAAACCAGCACACCAAGGCTCACAGAAAGCGGGGCTTTAAATGAACATCTCCACAACCACTGGTGGTTTTGAGTGCAGTGTGCAGGGTTTGAAAGTTTACAACCTCACTGGTAAGCCCACCAAACACTACCAGGGCATGTTGAGATTCAAGCAAGATCAACGTCCTGTTGAAGGCAACCAGGGGCACACTCTGAACGTTTTGTTGACAGAGTGGGTGTTACACCTGCCAGCCTTAGGGTGGTCTTCCCCCAAATATTTTGCCTATTTGCCTCCCATTTCTGATGGATTATTGCTTCTGGTCGCTTTAGGATTATGTGCACTTCAACACTGCTAACCAGTGAAAAAGGGCTTGTGCTCACTACCCTAAAGATGGTTTGATTGACATATACCTAAATGGTATATTTAATTTACTTGTAAGTCCCACTCCATCAGGGCCAGGCTTAACTTTCGACTTGGACCTAGTCTTGTGTGACCAGATGTCCGCAGAGGTCGCTTTTGTCTTGCATGCATAGTTTTGAACCTTAAACTTCAAAAATTCATAACTCTGGTTCTACTAATTGGATTTTTGTTGTTTTGGTGTTGAATCATTTATTAAATGGACTCTATTTTTCTAAATTTTCTTATGTTATGCTTTCACTTTATTAGTGTTTGTGTGCTGCATAAATACTTTACACATTGCCTCTAAATTAAGACAGACTGCTTTTTGTGCCAAGCTACCCAGGATTAAGCACAGATTAATTTAGGGACTTTTTGGGGTATACCCTGCAAGGGATGGTGGCTGTTGCTTGACAAGGGCTCACACCTCAGTCAGGCAGTCACCCGATTCCTCACAGGGGGCTAACCAGATTTATTTTCACCTGGCCCTTGCTCTGATCGTAGTTATTTTTTCTGCCTGCACAGCTGTGGTCTCCTCTTGAAGATATCATAAAACTGTAAGGGCATGGTTGCAGCACCCCTCTCACCTCCAGTTAGCCTCATCTTTAAAAGCAGGTGCAGCACTCCCAGCAACATCAGGACTCAAGTCCCACACAAAGCCTGATTATAAGGCTGCTGGATGGATTTCCTTGCCCCCACCCTGTTCTCCTTGTACATTTATGATATAGTCCCCTCTCTACTCAGAGTGGAGGCTGATGCACCATCATTAGGCACACAGAAAATTCCAGTCTTGCTCTTTGCAGATGATACACTCCTGCTATTCAAGACCCCAAGCGGATTACGGAAACTCTTCACGTGCTTTGAGAAATTTTGTTCCACACGGGGACTTGAAATCAATGCTTCTAAAACGAAATTGAGGACGCTCAATCCCCACAGATCCTTCAGAGGGAAGTTTATTCTCGAGGGTACCCCACTTGAAAAGATGGGCACATTTAGTTACCTGGGCATAATGTTGACTGAAAAAATGTCTTGGAAATCACATATTGCAAAGCAAGCACTAAAACTAACGCAAACAACGGGGGTTTTAATAAAGAATTTTAATCTCTCGCACACCAAACCAATACGCCCGGCCAGATATATGAGGCCAAGGCTGTGAGCTCAGCCCTTTACGGGGCTGAACTGTGGGGCTATGCCAAAGAAATAACTATTTCTGAAAATAATTTCATAAGAAATCTCGTGTCGCTCCCGCCAAGTACACCACTGTTCCCCCTTTTTAAGGACCTAGACATGAAACGTATTGGCCACAAAGCCCGCCTACGTCCCCTTTTGTACTGGCGGCGTCTTTGGACTACCCCAGAGCATGCCTCCTTTACTGTTTCTCTGCAGGTCATTTTAGAAGCTGACCATTCCTATAATATCCTCTGGCTCAGACACATCAAGGGGCTACTTTATTCACTTGGGCTTAGGGAACTCTGGGATTCTCCAATTACTACCTCCTTTCCCTCAAAACGTGACCTCAAAAAATTGTATTGGCATATCGTAGACTCTGAAGATCTGGGTGCACCTCACTCTACACTATCATGTGATTTTGCTAACGTAGAAGAGATGTGCAAATATAAGGCTTTCTGGGACCTAATCACGGTGCCAAGAAAAAGGAAGTTGTACTTCCATTCCCGCATTGACACCTTGCCACTAAGATTACTTACCAGTCACATGTTGAAACAACCATCTGCCCAGCTTGCAAAGCACCCATTGAAAACCTCCCTCATGTCCTATTTGTCTGCCCTGCATATGCTGCCTCTCGTAGGAAATGGCTGTCCCCGGCTTGTAGACTGCTAGGAGTTTGCAAGTCCAACATAGCCCTCTGAATTCTCAGATCAGACACTTGCCCGATGTTAGTGATAGCTGTTGCCAAGTTCCTTGGGGCAAGTTGGAATGTTAGAGGAAAACTTTTATCTGTACAATGGTTTTAGCAAGAATGTAAAAATTCACTCTGGGAGTGCATTTAATTCTATTACTTTTATCTAGTTACATGTACTGACTTATTTCATATAACCTTGTATATTTATTTATTGCTGCTATGTGCTTTTATGGCTCCTATAGCCGAAATAAAGTTCTCTTTACCTCTGGTGGAGGTAGTCCAGCAATCCTTGTGTCCAGGAGACAGTAACTCATTTTCCAGGCAGTCTTCAGCCCTTCTAATAGGGCTCTGCCTCAGGTTTTGTTTTCCAAGTAACAGGGGAGATGGTTGTCAAAGACACAAGCCCTGGAATTAGGAACCCTTCTCCTACACACTGCAGTGTGGAACCTGGACACCAGTCTCTGATAAAGTGAGAAAAATACTTACCTGGGGTGTCTGCCCAACATTTATCTTTAGCTGTCATATGCAAATGTGAATTCCAGAGCTACTCTCAGTTTTAGGTTGCATTTAATTTTTGGGGTGCTGGACTACTTGACAGAGACTGCTTTGTCTGCAGTCTTTGTCTTGCATAATCAGGAGATATCCTGACAGGAAGTGGAAAACAAAAGCACAAAAGAGGGAAATGATTCCTTTCTATCCACTGCTCAAAACTGTCTACAATAACACAGTCAGGGAAGTTGGAACAATGCAGGTTCCAGAGGAGCCTTTGCACTCAAACTGAGATCTTCCCATGTGACAACTGGTATAGGGGGAAACAAGGGCATCCAGATGTTACTGGACCTCAACTGTATCAATCCAGGTTGTTTATTATTGGTGTCCAGGTGTCCCCACACTGTTGTCAACCAGATCGTAACACTCTTTCAGGACTTTGCTCTTCTTAAGATAATGACAGCACAGCAACCTCAAGCTCCTTATGGGGGGTTGATGTGGGTTGGAAACTCTGAACTAGCACTCATAATAAAACTTGATACATCATTGTCCAGTCATTGCTTTTACGTTTAAAAAGAAAAAGTGCTCTAATGCACACACAACTCAAAATTATACCCCAAATTACAAATATGTACAGAACATACAACTGCCAAAACCATACACTAAATAGTACACAGCCTTCTAAAGGAACACTTGCAGATAACCAGTAAAAAGTTATGACTAAAGACTGTCAGGTCCATGACATAACATTCACCATGACTAACCCAAGCATGTAAGCTTTATTAATGGCATTCTACAAAACGCAGACTCATTATTAAAACAGTTCAATAAATGCCTTGTCCATCCTTAGCACCTTCTTTTTCCCATCTTGAAACTTACAGTCATTTGAATTTCTCCCTGCAAACAGAGACTCTAGGGTGCCCCACTGCCTTTCATAAAGATGCCTTGATAGTATCTTGGGTGCCTTAGTTCATTTGAGGCACCAGCAACCTATGATGCAAATATTCTGTCCACTTAGTGTCATACAGGATGCATCACTGCCCCTTTCTTCAACAGAATTGCTCCTTCTAGGTGCATTTTTCTCCTTCATGCAAGGCTCAGCCTTCATGTGGTCACACCAGGCAAGACTACATCTCTTTCGCCCACCCGTCATTCCTCTCCTTTGTGCCTGGCTCAGAAGTCATATGCCCACGCTTTCCCCGCCTGTCCACACTCCCCCTTCTCTCCAGGAAGCAGACTGCATAGGAGTAATACTCATGGTGCTCCACTTCAAAGTTTAAAATTTGTGATTTGTTTTTGCATGTAAGATTATGGATGGCAGTCCCAGCTGTGAAGCTGGAATCGCCATGCACAAGCGGTTAATTGAAAGCCCAATATCATGTTCTCTGGTGCACAGTTTTGAATGTGGTTTTCAGCTCTATTCTGCTGCTTGTAGTGTGCTCCAGCCATAAGCACTAATTTCCAAAGGATTACTGCCCCTCAGACTTTGTTGACATTAGTTATTTGTCCTTTCTAAAAACCATCCTCTTGCAGGGTACACATTAATCACCCTTTTCGCTCAGTGAATTTAGCCTCTTTCATCAAGGGTCAATGCAGCTTCTCCAGCAGAGTTAGGATCCAAGTCCCTTGAACAGCTCTCACAAGACAGTTGGACTGATGTCTCCACAAGGCTCACTCCTTTCCGGGGAATGCAGACCAGCTATCCCCTTCTCTCCAGCATATTGTTCCTTCTTTTCCAGGCAACCTACAACTCTCTTTGTTTGGGTCTTGAGTTGTCCCCACTGGGGCGGAGGCCAGTGCTCAAGGGTCTTGGCTCTGCAACTCATGTAATTTGCATTCACACTGTGTTCTTTGTCCTGGCACTGCTTATTGGGAATACAGCTTACAGTACTGGCTATCTACCCAGTACTGATCCAAATTTTGCACACGGAGATGAGGATTCCAGATATCTAGCTCTGAATCTGGTTTGAGACAGTTTTTCATTTTTTGTTTAAAGTCTTAGGGCCTGATTTAGAGTTTGGTGGATGAGGTTACTCTATCACAGACATGACAGATATCCCATCCACTGTATTATGATTCCATTATATTCTATGGGAATCGTAATATGGCTGACGGGATATCCGTCACATTTATGACAGAGTAACCTGTCTGCCAAACTTTAAATCAGGCCCTTAGTCACTCAAACTTTCCTAGTTTGACAGAAAAGGGGTGCATGCTCTCAGACCCATGCAGGGATATTACATCTAACACTGGAACATGGAAAAGAGGCTGATCAGCAAAACACAATATGTCATCACTGATAGAAACCAAGGCCTTCTCAATGCCCTGTGGCAGTTTAAAACTGGACCAGTACGAGTCAAGTATTAGGTTGGACTTTGGAAATTGTGAGGTTGAGAAACTAGCACCATCTTTGAAGTCAAGGGTGCCCAATGTTGGAATCTGTACAACTGTAACAAAGGGGAAGTCTTCTTCAAGGGAGGATGAGCAGAGAACGCTTGAAGGTGTACGAGACAGCTTCTGAGGCAAGGGAAGAGTTAATAAAGAAGGCAACTGGCTTTGATGGCATATCTACACATTCTTGGGACAGCAATGAATGGATTAATCACCTGGCCCAAAAGGGACCTTATTCTAAGATACCTGAGGCCCTCATAGACAAGACTGAAGCAAAAGGAATAGAAATTGGGAGAAGGGGGGCATAGGGATATTAAAGGAGAATATTTGAATTATGGGGTCCATAACAGAAAGCACAAGTAGGAGGTGGATCTTTGAAGGATGCCATGTTTGATACACAAAGAAATTGTTCAAGAAGGCCCATGGACTTTGTGAATGTGAATAAAGAACTTTACACATGTCAGGCACAGGCAGCATGGGACTGGAAGGCCAAGGCATGGAATGAGGGTGTTATGATATTTTACTGCTTTGAATCAGCGCCAGAGGGAATGATGGTCTTATTTTGGAAAGTGACAGGAGGACATATAGCATCTTATATATGTATGTTACAGATTTTCAACCACATGAAGGAATCAGAAGGTTTGAAAGATGAGTTGATATTACTCAGGAAGTGAAGCAGCTTTTCCAAAGGAAACCATGACCAATGGAAATAGAAAATACGCTGAACACACGTCCCAAAGGCCTGGGTGGATGCAAGGACAGTATAGAGTCAAATAGATGTTAACAAAGAATCAATCAGATTGAGTAAAAGAACGTGTGGAAAACAGCTTAGAGATGGAGAGGGGTGATAAGAGAGTGACAGCAATGCCTCCACTGCTGTGCAAGGGTTTATCAGTATCTTGTTTGAGTTGAACCCAAGCAGAACAGTGTATCAGAATCAGATTGGTCCAGTATATGTGATGTAATGATTTAATTGATGAAACCACCCTTCTGGATGGATAAAAAAGGCTGCATGCTTGTATTCCTGGCTTTGCATTGTAGTAATCATTGAAGTCATAAATGCTTGTATAATTCACTGTTATTTGTGAAGACCATGAAACACCTTTGAAAAAACTGTACTTATGGAACAGCAACACAAAGGCTCTCATTTTGATATTGGTGTTAAAAACCGCCTACCGCCGTGGCGACGGCCGCCAAAAGACCGTCGCTGCGGCTACCAGCCGTCTGCCATATTATGACTACAGACGGATTTCCGCCACATAAGGGCGGATATCCGGCTGTGGCCATACTGGTGGATGGCGGTAAGGTGGCGCTGGTACCACCAGCAGCGCCACGTCAGTAGACCGCCAACAGCCGTATTATGAAAAATAATATGGCCTGGCGGTGTTCTGCTGGCAGGCGATGCTGGCAGTAGCAGCGCCCCGTCCCGCCTCCTGCCGGAAGACCCCCTGGATCCAGGTAAGTCGGGTCTCCGACAGGGGAGGGGAGTGAGGGGTGTTGTGTATGTGTGGGGGTGTGTACTAGTATGTGTGAGTGTGTGCGTGAATGCGGGGGGTGTTTTGTGTTGATTGCGTGCGTGCGTGAATGTATGGAAGTGTGTGTGTATGTATAGAAATCGGAATGCGTGTCTGCTTGTATGTTTTGAAGTGTGTGCGGATGTGTGTGTGATTGGATGTATGCATGGATGGATGTATGTGTGAATGAGTGTGTGTCTGTGTGTGTGTGTGTGTGTGTGTGCATGGGGGGGTGTGGTTGTAGGGGTGGGGGTGTTTGGAGAGGTAGGGGGGTGGGTGGGTGTTTGGAGAGGCATTGTATCAGTAGTTGCCTCCTAGAGCTAGTTCTTTTAAAAAATATAGAATGGGGGATGATTATATATTACTGATCATTATTAAAGCAGCTGTGGAGGAGGGTGGGTTGTTAGTGGCTTCAAGGAAGATTACTAAAATCAAAGTCCAGGACTACAGGTATGTAACCTTTTCTTCTGCATCGTAGGATCGTCATTGATAGTTATAAATGCTTGAACAGAGTAGCTAGCTAACTGGACAACTATAGCAGCTACCTACCTTAGCATCCACTTGGATATCAAATTCTAGACAATTGCACCTGGAAAAGGTATGCAGTGACTTCCGTATTGCGGCTTTAGGAATATCAGAAATATGGGCATCTCTTTCCCTTTTGTGAAATGAGCATTGGGTTTTCCTGGTAGTGGCTTGGTTACTGGTAGCATAAGGAAATACAAGCCACTATCCATCAAGCGATAGATTGTTTTCAAGTGGCCAGGCCTTGTTATGTTATTTTAGCTTATAAAGCACAAATGATCATACCCGTAGATATACCTCGGTGCTCGGCCAGCAAATAACACGCTTCCAGAGCCAAAACAGCCAAGTTTTCAACATTTTCTTAAATTTGATGGAATCTGTGCAGCAGCAGAGATGGCGAGGGAGTTGATTCCAGACAGTGGGGGACGTGAAGGAAAAAGCTCTACCATCGTCTCTAGAGGTGCAGATACTTGGGACCTTCAGAAGTTCCTTGTCACTAGGGGCCAGATGCAGGAAACGTTTAGCGACTCGCAAACGGCAAAAATTGCCGTTTGCGACTCGCTAAACGCGTTTCCCAATGCAGAAATGCATATTGCGAGTCGGTACCGACTCGCAATATGCATTTCTGAATCGCAAATAGGAAGGGGTGTTCCCTTCCTATTTGCGATTCTGAGTGGTATGCAATACCATAGGCGGTCGCAAATGGTGTCGCAGTTACCATCCACTTCAAGTGGATGGTAACCCACTCGCAAATTGGAAGGGGTCCCCATGGGACCCCTTCCACTTTGTGAATGGACCCAAAAATATTTTTTCAGGGCAGGTAGTGGTCCAAAGGACCACTACCTGCCCTGAAAAAATACCGAAACTAAAGGTTTTGTTGTTTTTTATTAAGTGCAGCTCGTTTTCCTTTAAGGAAAACGGGCTACACATAAAAATAAAAAAACTGCTTTATTGAAAGCAGTCACGAACATGGAGGTCTGCTGACGACAGCAGGCCTCCATGTTTGCGAGTGCCTATACTCGCTATGGGGCTGCAATTTGCGACCCACCTCATGAATATTAATGAGGTGGGTCATTGCGACCCCATAGCGAGTCGCAGTCGGTGTCTGAGACACCGTACTGCATACCAATTTGCGACTTGCAAATTGCGAGTCGCAGGGACTCGCAATTTGCAAGTCGCAAATTGGTTCTTTGCTACATCTGGCCCTAGATCTTAAAGCACAAGAAGGTTGATAACGATGCAATTTGTCCATTAGGTATAACGAGGATCTACCCATCAAGGACTTACAGGTAAGACAGCATGTCTTAAAATAGATGCACTTTCAGATGGGGAGCCAATCAAGAGCTCTGAGTAGGCACTGAGCGGGGGAGCCTGCCGGAAGATTATAGAGCAGGTGGGCGGCAGTATTTTGCACCACTGTGAGCTTAGACAGTAAGGTGTAATTAACTGCCATAAACAAAGCATTACTGTGAATCCAAATGGCTTCTGACCAAAGCTTGAACCAACGTTTCCCTGGCGGGAGATGGAAGCCAATTAAAAACCTTCCTCAGTAGCCTTTTAGTCGCAAAACAGGAACCACATGTTGTGACTATGTTATTCTTCATAGAAAACTCCTGGTCGAATTTAACGCCCATATTTTTTATGGCGTGACATGGGGAGGGAGCAGCTCCCAGTTCTGAGAGCCTACAAATGGGAATCCAGAGGAGCTGAGCTTTTTAAACAGCCAAATTTCAGGTTTTTCGCTGTTCAGTTAGAGACAATTAGCGGTCATCCAGGAAGCAGTTCTCCTCGGAGAGTCCCAAAAGCAATCGTTTGCATCGTCAATGTCTTGTCCTAGCAGAATCATCAGCTGGGTATCATCAGCATATGAGATTACATCAAAGCCACAGGATTTAACAATAAGTGTCAGGGGGGCCACATAGATGCTAAACAAAGTTGGACTCAGTTATGAGCTCTGAGGCACCCCCTTGTTGATGGAAATTATGCAGGATTTTAAAGGACCCAGCCTGATTATTTGGGTGTGACGATCTAAGAAGTCGGTTAGCCACCGAAGGGCCTTGCCCTCAACACAAGTAGCATGCAATCTACTGAACAGTACTGCATGAGAAATTGTGTCAAAAGCAGCAGAAAGATCGAACAACACAAGTAGGGCATGGGAAACAGTCCCCACAGTATGGCAGATGGTGTCCGTGACTGCCACCAGCGCAGTCTCTGTGCTGTGTGCGGCTCTGAATCCCAATTGGGAGGGGTCCAGAATCTTATGGCCCTCCAAGAATGAATAAGTTGTTTATTGAGACAGTTTTACAAAATTTTCCCCAGTAGAGGTAGAAGTGAAATGGAGCAATAGTTGAACAGCCTCTTTGGACTCGCATTTGACTTTTAAAGTAAAGGGGAGACCAGAGCAGTCTTCCAGGCTTTGTGGTATTTTGGCTGACTCTAGCAAAAGGTTGAGCAGCGAAAGGATGGAGCAAGCAGTCACAGTTGCAAGATTAGCCTTGTTTAATGTGGCCATAATTTACAAACAAATGTTTTATTTTCCTAATATCTTTGGTCTTCTCCAGATAAAACTGCAGAACCTCTTTAATATCTAACAAGTGGAGAACCTTCTTTGCTGATATAAATAGTTTAGGGAAGAAAATCTGTAAAATAATAGTTTAACTAATGTGGATATCAGACACAACTTTTGGTAAGAATGAAAGGTGAGTTCTCAAAACAACACTACTGAAATGAAAAACAGTAAATGCTTCTACTGCTGATAAGGATTTAAACTCACTGAATCTTCTAGCTGATGTGACAATGATTATAAAAGAGTTTTCCATTAGGAATATTCCAATGTTGCTGTCTAGACAGGCTCAAAAGGAGAGGTCATTAATCTTGAAAGAGCTAGGTTGAACTCTCATGTTTAAGATGGTAATTTCACTGTTGTGCAAACCTTGAGTACTTCAAAAAAGTGTTTAATTATTTTTAATCCTATAGCAGCTGAATAGACCCTATTGGAAGAGATTGATAGTTTGGATGGCTAAATTTACCGTAAGTAAGGAAGTGGTACTTGTCTTTAGCATGCAATAAGATTGTGATCTGTACTGGGGCACCCTAAGCAGAATGTCTTCCATTCAACTGAATACAAGATCTTGTGGATGGATGTTATATTTCTTTAAGTATCTCTATGCATTCCTGAGGAAGATTTAGATGTTTGTATTGCTTGACTTCAGGGGCCATGCAGCTAAATTCAAGGAGTTTAGGCTCAGTTGTTCGGTTTGGCCCTGAAGTCTGGTTAGAAGGTCTGTTTTGCTAAGCGGGTTTCTGTGGTGTACAACTGAAAGATTTAGAAGGTCTGGGTACCATCACTATGTCGGCCAATCTGGTGTTATTAGAATCATTTTTACTTTGGATTTGCTAGTTTCACAACCATGGCTGGAATGAGTGGAATCAGCGGAAAGGAGCAGACAAATGGTGTCAACCAACTGATCAAGAGGGCATTTGCTATCGAGCTCGATTCTAGGGCCCTGAATGTGAAGTCTCAACATTTTTGTTTGCCGTGGCGAATAAGTCCAGTCTTAGGAATCCCCATTCACCAAAGATGTTTCATATGACTTTGTCACTCAGGACTCATAGTGATTTTCCTTGTGATGTTGACTGAGAAAATCTGCTTCCTGATTTTGAGTTTTTGGGATATGTATTGCTGTCAGAGTGATCCCACTGGTCAAGGCATAATGCTATATCGTTTATGATTGAAGAGATGACTGTCTTGGTAAAATGCACGGTGGTGTTGCTGTTTGTTTGAATCCTGATGTATTTTTTTAATAACTCTGTTTATTAATTTCTGTACAACAATCAGACATTTACTTAAACCACAAACTGTTTTATTAAGGCCCACATTCACTTTACCACACCCATCCTCATATGTGTCTATTTTTGATATCCAATACAGAACAATTAGACTAATCTAGCATCACCCTAGTGTCCAAACAAATCCGGGTTTCGGCTTGACCTTGTGCCTCCATTCCAGCTGTAGAGGAGTCTTCTCATCCCAGCCCTAGCCCTGGCCCTGTCTCACTCCAACTCATCATCCACAGCTTTCCAGGGGCCCACACCTCTTCAAATTTATGGGGGCATCCATGGACCTTATAGACAAACTCTTCAGGTGCCATGCCCCAGTTTCACTTCAACATCCACTCAGCCACGGTCAGAGTTGACGCTGTTCCACAGTAGTAGACTATGTCAGGTTTTGCCACAATCACTACTACATAACAAAGGAGAAGTGCATACCTCTTCAGGGTTTGTTCTCCCCAAGTAATCAGCATCACTGGTTTGGGCTGAATTTCATAGTGCCTCCAAGTAGTGTGAAGTAGCATGCCTCGCTACCAGTATCCTGTAAGAAGTTGGCTTTAAGGCATTGTATTGCCCATCTTTAATAGCCTAGTTCTAGTGAGGTATACCCTGTGAAGTATCTTTAGCAGCACCAGTAGGAACCCTGCACGTATGGCCACTTCCCAGTGTAGTGACGTGCCTCCCCCATGCGTCGCCAGCCAGTCTTCAAGATCTTGTTTTCATTTGTTTGTCAAGACACTGAGTGGTTTTAGACTATTAGTGAATAGTGCGTGGAACAGTAGCCTCTTTCTAGCTTGGTTAAACCCACTTTTGGCCTGTTGGTCAGTGTGTCTGACTGTGTCTATTGGGATCCTGCTAACCAGGACCCCGGACCCCAGTAGTTATGCTATCTCCCCTAAATGTATTTGTTGGCAACTGTAAACTCTGTACTTCGTCCCACAATTGGCACACTGGTGCCCCATTATAAGTCCCCAGTATATGGTACCCAGGTACCCAGAGCATTGGGGTTCCAGGGGATCCCTATCAGTTGCAGCATATATTTTGGCACCCATAGGGAGCCCAACAAAGTGTTCTGCAGGACTGCCATTGCATCCTGCGTGAAAAGGTGCAAGCACCCTTTCACTGCCACTGTTCACTTCACCGGGTCACTTATAAGTCACCCCTATGGCAGGCCTTCCAGCCCAGAGGTCAGGGTGCAAAGTACCTGTGAGGGCCCCCCTGCACTAGCAGAGGTGTCTCCACGAACTCCAGGCCCATTTTTATGGACTTCGTGCATGCGGGGACACCATTTTATGCGTGTACTGGACATAGGTCAATACCTATGTTCAGCTACATAATGGTAACTCCGAACGTAGGTGTGTTTGGTATCAAACATGTTGGAATCATACCCCAAGGCTTTTGCAAGCATTGGTTGTATGATTCTATGCACTCTGGGGGCTCCTTAGAGGACCCCCAGTATTGCCATTACTAACTTCTGAGGGTTTCTTGGCTGCCCAAGCTGCTGGCTCCTCCCAGGAAGGTTTCTACCCTCCTGTTGCTTGAGAAGCTCGAGCCCAGGAAGGCAGACCAAAGGATTTCCTTTGGGAGAGGGGTGTTACACCCTCTCCCTTTGGAAATAAGTGTTAGAGGCTTGGGAGGGGTAGCCTCCCCAAGCCACTGGCAATGCTTTGAAGGGCACATTTGGTGCCCTCCATGCATAAACCAGTCTAGGACCTCCAGTCCCTGCTCTGGTGCCAGGGTGGTGCTCAGAGCTCCTCCAGAGGGTCCCTGGGTTTTGCTATCTTGGATTCCAGATTGACAGGGAACTCTGGGAGCATCTGCGTGGCCAGTGCCAGCAGGTGACGTCAGAGGCCCCTCCTGATAGGTGGTCACCCATCTAGGTGACCAATCCCCCTTTTCAGGGCTATTTAGGGTCTCTCTCTCTTGAGTGGTTTCTCAGATTCGGATTGCAAGACTCCATCAGGAATCCTCTGCAACCTCCACTTCAACTTCTGACTGAAGAAACTCCATCTGGACTTTTCAGGTCCCTACAAGCTGCAACAAAGAAGTAAGATACCTCCTGCAACATTATATCTCCGGTTCCTTTCAGCAACTGCAACATTTCCCCAGTAGTGCATCCTCTGAGGACAGCCCACCTGCATCAGAAGGAAGAAGGAATCTCCCTTGGAATGAATAAGTCACTCCCCTGCTTCTGCAGGCACCAACTGCGATGACGACTGGCTGCATGGATCCCCTCTCCTGCTGTGTTGCGTGGATCCTGCATCATCGGTGGTGGACTTAAGTGGTCCTGACGGTCCTCTCTTCCAACTGTCCAACTTGGGTGGAGGTAAGCCCTTGCCTGCCCACGTAGGACAGTACCCCCATGCACTGGGTCCTTTGCAGCTACCAAGTCTTGTTGGCATACTTTCCACAAGATCTTCAGGCATCTTGACGCTCTAGCCCCCAGCACTCCTTCCTGCGATGCACAGCTCCCTGAGTGGTTCTCAGGTGCTGTGGGAGCCTTTCTCATATTGCTGTGTGGGCCTCGTCTGCATCTCTCCTGTCCCCATCCTGTGGGGCTCCTGTGGGTGCTGCCTGGGCTTCTGTGGATTCTCTGTGTTGCTGAGGGCCCCCTATGACTCCCCCTCCTGGGTAGAGTCCACATGGTCCTTCCTGGTACACAGCAGCTCCACTTTACGCTAACTGCGAGTTTTGCATGTGCCAAGGCTTGTTGGAGGAACCCAAAGACGCAAACCAGACTGCAATCCTCCTTCTGGTGTGGGACATGGCCTGCATCCTCCAGGAACCTGACTTCATATTCTTGGGTGCAGTGCTGACTCTTCTTCTTCACCGGTGGTTCACTTCTCCCACCTTCATCCTGGTAGAGAGGGTCCCCTGCCCTCCCTGGACTCTGCTGTGCTTCTTGGACTTGGACCCCTTCCCCCAGAGGTCCTCCTGTCCAGGAATCCACTATTGGTGTCTTGCAGTCTCTTCTGGGCTTTGCATAATTCTTCTTGTCTTCTCTGTGTGTAATCAGGGGGATTTATAGTGATTTGCTCCTGCTTTCCAGGTCGCTGGGGTGGGTTGTGGTACTTACCTTTGGGCTTTCCTAGTACTCCCAGCTACCCTCTACACACTAAACTTTCCTAGGTGGGGGACCGACTTTCGCATTCCATTTTTTTAGTATATGGTTTGTGCCTCCCCTAGGCCTATTTCTCTCTATTGTGATTTTCACTAATTGCATTGTTTTCTAACTGTTTTTATGCATATTTCTGCATACTAGTGTATATAATTTGTGCATTACTTACCTCCTAAGGGAGTATATCCTCTATGGTATTTTTGGTATTTGTGTCTCCAAAATAAAGTACCTTTATTTTTGTAACACTGAGGGGGTCATTCTGACCCTGGCGGCCGGTGACCGCCAGGGTCACCGACCACGGGAGCACCGGCAACAGGCTGGCGGTGCTCCGAAGGGCATTCTGACCGCGGCGGTTCAGCCGCGGTCAGAAAGGGTAAACCGGCGGTCTCCCGCCGGTTTACCGCTGCCCCATTGAATCCTCCATGGCGGCGGAGCGCGCTCCGCCGCCATGGGGATTCAGACACCCCCTACCGCCATCCTGTTCATGGCGGGAAACCCGCCATGAACAGGATGGCGGTAGGGGGTGCCGCGGGGCCCCTGGGGGCCCCTGCAGTGCCCATGCCAGTGGCATGGGCACTGCAGGGGCCCCCGTAAGAGGGCCCCACAAAGTATTTCAGTGTCTGCTTTGCAGACACTGAAATACGCGACGGGTGCAACTGCACCCGTCGCACCCCTGCAACTACGCCGGCTCAATTCTGAGCCGGCGTCCTCGTTGCAGGGGCATTTCCGCTGGGCCGGCGGGCGCTCTTTTTGAGAGCGCCCGCCGGCCCAGCGGAAATGTAAGAATGGCCGCCGCGGTCTTTTGACCGCGGTGCGGTCATTTGTCGGCGGTACCTTGGCGGACGGCCTCCGCCGTCCGCCAAGGTCAGAATCAGGGCCTGAGTGTTTTTTTTCATATGTGTAACAACTAAGTGTGACTACAGTGGTATTGCATGAGCTTTGCATGTCTCCTAGATAAGCCTTGGCTGCTCATCCACAGTTACCTCTAGATAGCCTGGCTTCTAGACACTGACTACACTAATAAGGGATACCTGGACCTGGTATAAGGTGTAAGTATCAAAGGTACCCACCACACACCAGGCCAGCCTCATACAGTGTGGCGTAGATCTGTGAGACTCATTTCCAGCTGTGTCTCTTCTGCGATATCACGCACTAGGTCTGTGTGACTCTTCATGATATAGGTCCTTTGTGTATAGCGAAGGTACTTACTCCCTGTCAGATCAAACTACTCTAAAGCTCTGGGAACTGTGTCATCTCTCCGTCCCACTAGACATCTCAAATATTAGAAATACCAGCAGGTCCCATTTCCTATGAGCCTCTACTCTGCTTAATTCTTTCAGCATCTCTGATTCCCTGAATGGTGTCTTGAGCATCAACTTGTCCTTCCAACCCAGTTCGCCCATTGCTTGATGCCAGACCCTCACCACTGTAGCGTTTGGAGGTGGCATTGGGATATTTCTCCCTGTCCCATACATGTTGCTCAGATAGTTTCTCGGGTGCATGGCCCTCCTAACTGCAAACACGAAGGGCTCCTGTTGTGTCACAAAGGCTCAGCCACTGACTATCAATAGTGGGGTTGTCCAGTAGTGAAACCACAGGTTTGGGATGGTCACCCCTCCAACAGAGGGCTTCCTAGTGAGGGCAGAAAGGACTACTTTTGGTGAGATCCCATCCCACAGCAGCTCTCGCATCACTACATCCACTTCATGGAAGAACCTATCTGGGACCTCGAAGAGGGTGTTTTGCAAGATGTAAAGAAACTTAGACAAATAAATAATTTTGTAGAGGCAGACCTGCCCAGCATGGACAGGTGGGTTTTTAACCAGTGTTGTATATCATTTTTATACCCCTATAGCTTCCCCTCTAGGTTTTTCCGTAAGAACAGTTTCTGACTATTGGTTATAAAAATCCCCAAGTACATGAAGCCCTTCTCCTCCCCTTTAAACTGATAATCCCATCCTTCCTACAGTATCCGGTCGGTCAGTGGGAACGCTACAGATTTGTTCCAATTAATGCGGATCCCAGTGTATCTCCCAAACATCTCGAGGATTTGCAGGATCCTCTGGATCAATCTCTTGGGGTCCACTAGGCAGAGAAGTATGTCATCTGCATAGAGAGATAGACCATGCTTTCTCTTTCGGGGGTCCCATCTCAAACCCCGGACCATCGCATCTCCCCAAATCCATGTTGCCAGGACAGTCCCATCCTCCCTGCGGTGTCCAGTCAGTCAGTTGGAACTCTACAGATCTGTTCCAAATAATGCGGACATCAGCATATCTTCTAAACACCTTGAGGATTTGCAGGATCCTCTGGATCAATCTCTCAGGGTCTGCTAGATAGAGAAGTATATCATCCGCATGGAGAGAGATCATGCCTTCCCCTTTGGGTGCAATCTCAAACTGCGGATCATTGCATCTCCCCATATCCATGTCGCCAGTGGCTCAATCGCCACAGCGAACAGTAGTAGGGATAGAAGCCATCCCTGATGTGTACCCCCGCTCAGTCTAAACTATCTGGACACATTGCCATAAACCCGAATTACAGCCAATGGGTCCCTAAATAGAAACCCAATGCATGCCAGGAATGACAGACCAAATCACATCTTACGCAGGATCGCCCTCAGATGGGGCCACTCCACTGAGTTAAATGATTTTTCAGCATTGAGGCTCAGCAGTATTGCTGCTCTCTCATCTGGTCCACCTAAAAGTCGCATTAAATTATGCCTCCTGGCTCTGTCGATCATGAAGTTCGATTGATCCAGAGCAATGATGGTGTCCACCCCATAAACTAGGCGATTTGCAATCATGATGTCTTTTGACTTCAAAGATTGCAGAAAAGTATTGAGAGCAAGGTGAGTTGCCTTTAGTTCTGATACATTGATATGGAATGTCTTTTCCTTGGATGTTCAAAGACCTTGGGTTACCTGGGTATGGAGGGTGGCGTCCGCTCGTGACAGTGAGGCATCCAACACTATAGTCCGTTTTGAAATTTTCTTTTGGAAGAGAATACACCTTTCCAGACATTTTCATCACTGCATCGCCATGCTAGGGTTGTATGACACAACCACGCATGTCAGAACCACGCATGCCTTAACAATGCGGTCGGAACCACAACCGCGTCTTTTCCATGCATGCCTTTACCACGCATGCCTTTACAATTAATTTTGTTGTAAGAACATGCTTGGTAAATGCATATGTGAAAACTGCATGTGTGGTTGTGCTATACACTCGCTCTGAGGCCCAAAACTCCCCCCACCCCTAAACACCCCCACCAAAAACCCTGTCCCATGTTTATGAAAAAAAGCGAACCTGATTCCCCCACCCGCCCTGAGCCTTAAAACCTCTCCACCGCTAAAAATGAAACTACCCTGACACTCCCCTCCCACCATGAGCTCTAAAACCTTCCACCACTCCTACTAACTAAACTATCCCGATCCCCCCACCCACCCTAAGCCCTAAAAAATAAACTACCTGACCCCCACACCACCCCTAAAAAATAAACTACCCCAACACCTCCCACCCGCCCTGAGCCCTAAAACCTCCCCCCCACTCCTAATAACTAAACTACCCCAACTTCCCCACCCACCCTAAGCCCTAAAAAAAAACTACCCAGGCCCCCACCCCTGCCACCAAAAAATAAACTACCCCGACACCCCGCCCTGCCCTGAGCCCTAAAACCTTTCCCACCACTAAGTAAACTAACCCCCACCAGATGAGCTGATGCTATGTCACAGACCTTTTTCCTCATTGTGTTGAGTCTCTTGCTGTCTTTTTCAGGTGGAGCAGCTAATTATGGAGCCAATGCATATTTTTGTTTCATAATTGTTTGAATAATTGAACTATACCTAGAATCTACCCTGAGGAATTCCGTGTCTTGTTGAGATGGCCTGTATTGTTTCTGCAGACATGGTATTACCACCTTCACAGTAGCCGGAATCATACATTTTTCTTCTGCTATCTCTAGAAGACCACAAACCAGAGATAACAGAGATTTGGGAGCTGCTCTTAGTTGTAGAGTCCCCAATATTATGGGCACTGTTGGTAGGGGTGACTTCAAGGGAATATTTAGATTTGCTGCTCCTCCCACCAGTACCTCATGAAAGGTGAGAATGTGATCACTTTTGACACTGTAGGTGGAGATTGTGCTGACGATGTGGGAGTGTATAAAGAGTGAGACAAGCCCTTATCAGAACATGGAAAGCGAGACCGGGTGTAAGATTTACGACCTCTCACAGAAGCAGAGGAAAAATTCAGTAGGTGGTCATAGATTAAGAGGCCTCAAAGGCGTCTGCACCAGTTCTTCAAAAGGAATTAGGCCTCCTCTCCATTAACCTCCCTCTATGGTTGTCTTTTTCAGGAGGTGTTAAGGAGACCGAAGAAGGCTGAGAGGCTGGTCTTTTTAGCCTCCTCCCTTCCTTTTCTCCTCTTCATTCCTTATGTCCCTCAACATGCCTCTCTCAAGTCTGTCTTGGAATACTCTTTTTGACATCTTTTTACAGATGTCACATTTAGTCACAGGATGTGAGGTGAGAAGGCAGACCTTGTGTGTACCAGTTAATGCTTTCTTTCTTCTACATGAGGGGCACTTAGAGAAAAGATGGCATTCCGACTGAAAAAATAAGTCTGAAACCCAAAAAACATGTCTCACTCAATAGCTAATGGTAGTTTATTCATTGAGAGAATAAATGAAAAATATTTTTCTTGAAAAAAAAAGGGAGACTTTTGAGGTAAGAACCTTTAGCAGTGTTCAGAGGTCCTTGTCTCATGAGCCAGAAAGAACTGGCTATGGGAAGCAACCGCTGCTATAATGACTTTAGGAAGCGGTGCCTTCTAGGTTTTTATAGGGACAGGCTTCTTTCTTCCTTTCTGTTTACAATGTAAGCCTATCAGGCTCCATGTTAACAGTCACATTCTCTGCTGAAACGTGTTTTCTCTGCAACTGGAGGCTGCACTGTAGTTCTATAACATTCATCTGGTTAATTATTTTGAACACTGAGGGAAAAAGTAGGCCTCTGTTTTGCTTCTATTTCACATATCTGAATATGAGCTCATAGATAAAGACATTCTATCATGCATTTTTTTAAAAGGTGTCCTGGGCTCTCTGCACACAGCAGGGAATTATTTGACCATTTATGACTACAAGTTAAGATCCTATACTGCAGAATAATTCATTAATTCGAGCACACCTGCGGCAGTGGCAGCCTGCACAGATGTTGGTAAAGTTGCTGGAGGAAAGAGACAGATGCAGTGTGAAGGTATTTTGTGTATACTTATGTGGGGGAGTGGGGGAGACCCATGTTAGTTTTAGAAGCTAATTACATGGTTTCCAGGACAGTGGTAGCACATAAAAGAGAGAGGTCAGCTGAAAAAGGAGGAATATCTATTTTGTAGGGTAGCATCAACTCTGATGTGAGGAGGTAGAGAAGAAGCAGGAACCATGTCACTCGTACAACCTAGAGGCAGTAAAGGAGTTACTGAGACAAACAGAGAGGTTCTAAGGGACCAGAAACCTGCCAGAGCCGGAAGCAAATTTCCTAACATCGGGCATCTGGGGAGTTGGAGGAAAACTGTACACGTGCGCTCTTGGTTAGGTCTCAATGCTGTGTGTTGTTGGGAATGAGAAAGGTGCCCTATATGACTCTGGAGAGCATGCCTCTCTGCCTCAAATTCTCAACAGCAAGCTGTAGTGTTTTTACCCCTCCCAACCCCAACTCAGTTCACATGATGATCATCCGTATGTGCACACACAAATTCTGTGGTAAGGAGTGAAACCTAGAGCAGGTTTCTGTGGTCAGAGGAGCAAACCGTATGCACCATCCCTTTGAAGAGGGTGCCTGTACACCTGATCCTTTGCCCATCTATGTGTGAACTTGTCTACGTAAGTGGAAGAAGCATGTGGAGTATGGGTGATGCATGTGGCCATGGTAATACTAGCTTCCATTTTGAATGTTACAATATTACAGAAGCCAAGTGGTAACTAAGATGAGGGTCAGTGAGAGCCCAGACAGATGATGTGAATAGGAGGACATCTTACAGACATTCCAGGGTTTTCTGTAGTGGGCCAGACTGTAGAGTGTGTAAGAGGGAGACACTGTGTCCCTTTGAAGCAATGGAGATATCTCCTGCTCTTTCCTTTCCCTTTGTTCTCTAGAAAGGATACCCCACAGGTTAAAACATAGCTTAGTGGGACATTTCACATATCTTTTGTGCACCTGTTTTGAGTTTCTCCTGGCAGAAGATACCCAGCAACACCCCTCATTCCTTCTCACACTCTGAATAAAGACCATAAACGGACCAGTCAGAAAACAAAAACTTCCAGGCAGTGTGCCAAGAATTTGTGACAAGAAGCCTGGTGTCCCACATCGGTGGAGAATGGGAGAATCACATCACCTTTTCTGTTGTTGATATAATGCCCTAAGTACCCAAGGTATGCAAGATGTGGGTTTCCTGCTTGTCATGCCAGAGGATCCAAGCCATACCTCAAAGATTAGGCCTAAGAAAGTTTAAACATGTCTGGGGTGCATTGTGTTTCCTTATGCCTCAACTGACAGTTTGCGATGGACTGTTCTGATGAGGAGTGGTATCACTACTGATTTGCAGAAATTGGCATCTGTCCCTTCGTGGGGGAAAAAACTATGGGTTGGAAAGCTACCCCGACCAATTACCAGTGGTTAGACTTTTTGAAAGCATTCCTCTCATTATCGTTTGTATGTGTGAGAATCTTAGAAAGGCTAGTGTTGGGGTAGCGACTGCTAACTGCCCTTTCCAGGTTCAGGACCAGAAACCCGTGGAAATCTTGCGAGGTCCCCAAAAAGGGGATGTCTGGACCCAACATGAATCACAGAGATGACCATTTGCTTAGGAGGGGTTCTGGAGGAGCCTTGCATGATGAAGACACTGCTGTGACGGCTGTATGACAAAATATTGTGATCATAAATATTGTGGGACATGAATACTGGACCCAACATGAATCACAGAGATGACCATTTGCTTAGGAGGGGTTCTGGAGGAGCCTTGCATGATGAAGACACTGCTGTGATGGCTGTATGACAAAATATTGTGATCATAAACATTGTGGGACATGAATACTGAGCCAAAAATATTTATAATAGAAAGTACAAAAATATTGCCTGAAAAATCATAAAAGAGAATTTATTTAAAATAGTTAACTATAATATAAGGCAAATAGCTTTAACATGAATTTAAATACATAGCTATCTTTATCTATCTATATACCTACAAATATAATAAAAACATGTTTTAAAATATATTTAACTTTAACTTGTAACAGTAGCAAAAAGATGTAACCTTTTCAACTAGTAAAATAAACATATAAAAATAGTTGCATTTATTACTTTGCACTAAATACAAAAATAACATACAAATATTTTTAAATAACAATTGTAGAAAATTTAAAAAATAATATTAACAGAAAATATATTTAAAAAGTAATAATTAAAGTAATATATTAAATATAAACATGTATTTAAAAACATTTTTTCAACTAATGATATAAACATTTCAAAAGACAAAAAAGAAAAAAGAAAAGCATTTAAAATTAAAAAGCAATATAAAATAACATAATTCCACTCTAACACTAGGGAAATTGCTGGACTTCAGAAGGGTTAGATTTACTATTGCCACTCTAATTTACATAAAGGTAGGAAAGGCGTTGGACTTCGGACAGGTTAGATTTACAACTTGCACTCCAATCTAAGCAATAGTAGAGAAACAAATGGACATGGTGGAGTTAGATTTACTATTCGTACCCCACTCTAAGCAACAGTAGGGAATGAGTTGGACTTCAGAAGGGTTATATTTACTATTCCCACTCCAGTCTAGACAACAGTGGGGGAAGCATTGGATTTTGGAAGCTTTACGTTTACTATTCTGACTCCAGTCGAAGCAACAGCAGGGAAGGTGTTGAGCATCAGGGGGCTAGATTTACTATTCCCACTCCAGTCTAAACAACAGTAGGGAAAGTGTTGGATTTTAGAGAGCATACATTCACTATTCTCCCTCTAGTCTAAGCGACAGTGGGGAAAGTATTGGACTTCGAAGGGAATAAACATAAGCAACAGTAGGAAAGTGTTGAACTTCGGATGTATTACAGATAACTTTCCAGCTCACAATTATTTTCTGGAAAAAAAAAAAATTAAGAACCTAACAACAATACAGTTTTGAATCACAGTATACAAATAAAATGCATACAATATAAACATTAAAAGTAAAATGACAAAAAATACAAAATAATTTTACCAAATCTAAGTTCAGTAATATTAAATGCACTTCCCTCACTACAACCCAACAAAACCCACAAACACCCAAACAATAATAAATGCAAAATATTTAATTGAAGATATTACTTAAATAAAACACATAAATGTAAGAAAACAAAAATATATGTCACAAATGATATTGTTAAACGCACTTAACCAAAAATTAATAAATATTTCCAATAACACAGATGATTTACATGATAAACAATTAACACCTTTTGATGCTATGACTCCCCCAACCCCACCCATGCTCAGCCTTGTTATGGCTATTTGGGGTAGTTCACGCTAAGGCTTGCATACCTTTTTGTCCACATCAGCTATCCACACCAAATATGTGTCCTTTTTTTCCAACATCCTGGGGATTCTAAAGGTACCTAGGGTTTGTGGATTCTGCTAGAGAGGGGCCAGAAAATATCCAAAATATAGCAACATTTTGAGTTTTGGGGAATAAATAGGAAAAAAGCGTGCTGCATAAAAGTGTCTGCTTTTTTCATAAAAATGGCATCAATGAACGATTTGACGAGCTAAAGTCACCATCTTCTCAGCCTTCAGAAACATGTAGAGCTGAATCAAAAAACATAACTTTTTACTACAGTTTTGGCATTATTCAAAGAGGTGGCCCATTTTTGATATTTTTGTGCTTTCAGCCTGCTTTTAGTTTGTGGTGCAAACCACTGAAACCCATGGGTGATCCAAGAAAGCAATTTGTAAAAAGTAGACAAAATTCTGAATTCAGCAAGGAGTCATATGTTTAGATCCTTCAAGGTTTTCCCAAAGAAACTAAATATTGATATAAATACAGAAAACAAGAAGGAAGAACAGCCATTTGTGACAATGTTTTAATCTGTAACTTTTTGCCACAATGGCCGAGTTACAAAAGCAATGTACCATTACATTCGCTAGACCCTTTCGGCTGTGGGGATACATAGGGGGTTATTCTAACTTTGGAGGAGGTGTTAATCCGTCCCAAAAGTGACGGAAAAGTGACGGATTTACCACCAGCCGTATTACGAGTCCATTATATCCTATGGAACTCGTAATACGGCTGGTGGTATATCCGTCACTTTACCGTCACTTTTGAGACGGATTAACACTCCTCCAAAGTTAGAATAACCCCCATAGTGTCCGATTATGACTTCGGCAGATGGAAAAGCCTGTCCGCTGAAGTTCCGATGGGGAGGTTGCTGCCAATGTGGCTGCCTCTCTGCCGGGGCCTTTACGAGTTTCCCGCTAGGTCAGCGGGAGGAAATCCCGTTTCTGCCCGCTGGCCCAGCGGGAAACAGCATACAGCATTGTTTCTGCAGCAATGCTGCAGTGCGGGTTACTGCCATGAAACCGCTGGCGGAGAAGGGGTTCGTAATCCCCAAGGCAGCACTGCTTGCAGTGCTGCCCTGGTGGATTAGAACCGCCAGCACCTTCAGACCTCTGTGTGGACGAAACCTGGCGGTCCGACCCCGGTGCTACTGCAGGGGCCGTAATGTGGTGGTCAAACTGCTGCATTGGTGGCAGTCTGGCCGCCACCGCGATTCTGGTGGTCATTAGACCACAAGGGTCGTAATAAGGCCTATAGTGTTCGTAGGTTCAGTACCCAGAGAAAACCACTGAGCTGCACTGTAAAATGGTTTTTCATTGTCTACTGAGTGTAGACAAACTCATATGGTGAAATATGTAGAGTGAAAAATAGGTATCAAGGTAACCTATGTATTTCTGAAATAGGCAAAAGCTATGGAGTTTAGGAGCAGAGGTTGTTTGTACATCTCTTATTTCTACATCTATGATTTACAAGGTATATTTCCAAATGTATTCTTTCTTACACACTGGCATACATTTGGAAGGAACAAATGCAGCAAAATCCTATTGGTAATAATAAAGCTACAACTATTCTATGCTCCCACATGTCATCTGATGGAAATGGCACCTCACTTGTGTGGGTAGGCCTAGTGCCTGTAACAGGAAATGACCCAAAATGCAACATGGATACATAAAAATGTTCCACTTAAAACTGACATGTTTTTTGCAAAGTGGGTAGCTGTGGATTTTGGGCCCTAGCTCAACCAGCACCCAGAGAAACCTAGTGAACCTATACCTTTCTGAAAGCTAGACACCTAGGGGAATACAGCATGGGGTGACTTGAGTGGCTTTCACCAGGTTGTTTTACCTAGAATTTCTTGCAAACCTCAAACTTTGACTAAAAAACATATTTTCCTCATATTTCTGTGCCTGAACGTTCTAGAATCTGCTGGGAGTCACAAGCTTCCTACCACCCAACATTCCCTTAGGTCTTCTGATAAAAATGCATCCTCGCTTGTGTGGCTGGGCCTAGTGCATGGGACAGGCAAGCATCAAACCAAGGCCAATGGGAGCCTTAGTGAGCAACTCTCATTGACCCTGGTTTGATTTGTGCCTGTCAAGGGTGCTAGGCCAAGTCACACAAGTGGTTTAGCATTTTATGGGGACATGTGGGAAAATGCTGGGTGGTAGCAATTTGTGTATTACTTCCTTTTGTGCACTCATTGCCCTCCTGTGGTGATTCCCAAGAAGAGACCCACTGGGGAACTGTACCATAAAGAAGAGGAGATTATCCCCTTTCCAATGACACCTCCCTCATCCAAATTGGTGTTTAAGGGCTGAGATAAGCCCATGAGCACCAATGTAAGTGAAATTAAATGAGCCAATTGGCTCATTTTACTTTCACTTTCTGAGTAATGACGCTGACAGGCCATGCGCACCATTCGCCATTACACAGAAAAACCAACAGCCTTTGGTGTTGGGGAAGCTTTTCCTAAGCTTGAGGCTTAACATAATAAAAGAAAATCCCTCTGGTGCTAGCACCAGAGGGATTTCCTGCCTTGTGTGTGAGGACGGTCTGGAGCTGTTCCCAGCACACAAGCAATAGTGCAGAGGACGGCACAAAGCCGTCCTCCACACCAAAGCAGTTAAAGTATACATAATGAATTACCCATTTACATATCAGCTAAGATTACCAATTAATTTAAAAAATATATATATTTTCAGTATCATCCCCGTACATTCCTCTACAAACCCAATATCCCTACTAAAATACAAATTACTAACACAAACATAAAAAAATATATATATACAATTTAATTTACAGTTCAACCTAAATAAATAAAATAATTAAAAAATGTAAAGAGTATTTATTAATTACATTTTTAATGTACAATAAATATAAGTATATCTAAATGAAAGTAAGTATAATTTAATTAACTTCCCACCCTGTTCCACTATAAACCCATTTACCCACTGCTAAAAAATAAATTACTAACATACATTTAAAAAATAATGTAGAAATAAGAATTAACAAGTTAAACTTAAATAACTTTTTTTTTAAAGAAATATATTGAATAATCAATAAAATATGTAATAAAAAATAATTAGCATGAACATTAAATTATTTATAATTTAATTAACTTCCCACCATATTCCTCTACAAACCCAACCCGCTACTAGATAGTAAACTACTAATTACATTTTAAAACAAATTACACACTTAAAATTACAAAACTATACAAAAAAAAATCAATAGCAATTATACTAACAATACTAACACCTCAAATGAGTACATTAATAAATATTAAATTAATAAAACAATATTTATTAGAACTATATATACAGTACAAAGATCTTATAAGCGATACTATGTACCAAAAAAGATACTCTTACCTTCGATATTCTGCTCCACAATATTTTGGTAGTCACAATATTTTTTTGACATGATTTTCATGTCAGACGATATTTTTAGGATCCAATGCTCGTAATCCTTCTCTAATGTGAAGGAGAGGGACTGTGAAGGAACCAGGTGAGACTACTCGAAGCAGCCACTACGACATCAGGAGAGGCATGCACTTCTGATTGCTAAGTGAGGCTTGAGGTCTAAGAAGAGTCCCCAACACAGCTGACTGCTCTGATACCTGAACTAGAAAGTACTGGTGGGAATTCGATGGACCAAGCCACTTGTTTAGTGAAAAGAAGCATCCAGGCACTGGTGGAAACTGACTCCCAGTTAAGAGAAAACCTAAAGTATCATTAAGAGACTGCACTTACACAAGGACATCACCACTGCAACCTAGGGTGGGCATTGGTTGTGACTGGGTCCGAGGAAGTATCCAAGCCTCACGACTGCCTGGACCGTAGGCACCACGAGCACTGGAATGCCAACACAGCGTGCCCTTCAACAGTGCTGGTCCTGCCACTACTGGACTGATTGACAGGCACTGGCACTCTCAGCTAAACGTATCTGCTGGCTGGTGAAGGGACAGCCTTACTGGCAGTCAATTGGCTATGCCAGATGCACAACCCTGCTAACAGCGACACAAGCAGGTATGTTCTGCTCCCAAAGAACTACACAAGGCTGGCTGGACAGACACTGAACCTATAGGATTCTGAAAGAGCTATCTCCTGGGGCTATCAAGTGATTGTAAGTGAATTGAGCTAAAGAATTTCCCCATAAGGTCACAGAGATTTCCCTTCGTACGGTAACAGGCCAGTGTGCTTTACCACTATAGACTGTCTCCGAGAATACTGCGAATGCTGCTCACATTACTAAGAAATGCCCTCTGTTGATCATTGCTAACTGTGTGACTAGCAATAATGTATTTTTATTTCTCCCTAAAAGTACTGCCTGGACAGAGATCTACTGGTTGCTGTCTGATGTTTCTCGAGTGTAACCCTGACAGTCAAGTGCTAAAAAGGTGTGTACGAAACTGCCCCTTCTTCTAGTTACCCTCCCTCCTCTTTTTGACTGATATTGATGCTAACTTGACTGAGAGTGTGCTGGGATACTGCTAACCAGCCCCCAGCACCAATATTATTTCCCTAAAACTGTACCATTGTTTCCACAATTGGCACATCTCTGGCACACAAATAAGTCCCTTGTAAAAGGTACCAGTGGTACCAAGGGCTCTGTGGCCAGGGAGGGTCCCTAAGGGCTGCAGTGTGTTGTGCCCCCCTAAGGGATCCCTCACCAAACACATGCACACTGCCATTGCAGACTGTGTGTTGGTAGGGAGAAAAAGGCAAAGTCAACATGACATCCCTCTCAGAGTGTCGTGCCAACAAAACACTGCCTGTGGCACAGGTAAGTCCCCCCCTCTAGTAGGTTTTACAGCCCTAAAGCAAGGTGCACTATACCACATGTGAGGGCATAGCTGCATGAGTAACAGGCCCCTACAATGGCTAAGTCCATTTTTAGACATTGTGAGTGCAGTGTGGCCATATTAGGTACATGGGCTGGGAGTCTGACATTACAAACTCCACAGCTCCATGATGGCATCATTGAAGGCTGGGAAGTTTGGTATCAAACTTCTCAGCACACTAAACCCACACTGATGCCAGTGTTGGATGTATTTAATGAACACACAGAGGGCATCTTAGAGATGCCCCCTGTATTTTACCCAACCCTCTTGTGTAGGGCTGGCAAGTCTGCGCCAGCCTGCCACTAGAAGACACCTTTCAGACCCCATGGGGTGAGGGCCCTTCTGCTCTCTGGGGTCGGGAACAAGGCCTGCTCTGGGTGGAGGTGCTTCACACCTCCCCCCTGCAGGAACTGTAACGCTTGGTGGTGAGCCTCAAAGGCTCAGGCCTCCTGTTACAGTGCCCCAGGGCACTCCAGCTAGAGGAGATGCCAGCCCCAGGACCAAGCCCCAATTTTGGTGGCAAGTCCGGTGGTAAAATTAGGTAAAACAGGGAGGAGCGACCACTACAACTAGGACCACCCCTAAGGTGTCCAGAGATGAAGTGACCCCCTCCCTGCAGAATCCTCTATCATAGTTTGGAGGAGAGGGACCAATAGGGTTAGGAATGTGACCCCCTCCCCAAAGGGAGCGACACAGGAATGGTGTAGCCACCCTCGGGGACAGTAGCCCTAGGCTACTGCCCTCTGACCCCTGTAATGCCCCTAAATCTATGATTTAAGTGCTCCCCTGGACATGGCTCACCAGATTCCTTGCAACCTGAACAAGAAGAAACGAAAAGAAAGAAGGACAGCTAAGCCGAACCCCCAGCAGTGAAGTTTCCAAATGACAACTGACTTGGCCCAGCCTTAACGGCCTGTCTGAAACTTCAAGGACTCTGCTACCAGAAGGCGAGGCATCCAGCAGGCCCAGCGACCTCTCTAAACCCCCAGAGGACTGCCTGCCCACCAGAGGACCAATAACTCCTGAGGACAGCGGCCGTGTCCACATGATACCCTCCATAAGGACTCCAGAAGTGCCCCGGATCTGCGAGTCCTGCCCACTCTGCACCTGATGCCCAAGACCAGGGTCAAGGAAGCCCACCGGTCCACAGCAGGCCCCAGGTGATTCCGACCTTGTGTTTACCCTGGGTTGACCCCTCCTGGCCAACATGACCATGCAGCCTAAATCCGGAGGACCCCCCTGACCGCGAGAGAACCAGATGAGGATCCCTTACCCCTAAAGGTACCCCTGCACCTGCAGCCTCTGACCTTTGGGAATCCGACCATGGGTCCAGCAACGTTCAGCAGGCGGCCATCCCCCTTGTCCAACCTGAGGTTCCCGGAACCAACCACCTGACCCAGCCTGCAGCATCTTTGTGGCCCCCAGTGTCCCTCTATTGAAAAGCATTGGGAGCCTGATGCAGAGTTTGCACCCTGCACCCAGCCGCCCCTGTGCTGCTGAGGGTGTGTGTTTGGTGGTGACCTGTGGCCCCTCCAGGTGCTCACCTAAACCTCCCAGGTCTGCCAGCAGATCTGTTTCTGAGTGCCCACAGTCTCCATAGGATCCAATTCTAAATCTAACTCCAACTTTTACCTCTGCACCCGGCCGGCCCTGTGTTGCTGGGGGTGTAAGTTTGGGGTCATCTTGAACCCCCACCAGTGGACATCCTAACTCCCGGAGACTGAAACTGTAAGTTGAGTACTTACCTAAAAACTGCGCTAACACTTTTCCCCACCTACGACTGTTCTGAAAATTGCACTGTCAACTTTTAAAAATGAAAAGTGTTACTTCCTGTAAATCTTTTATTTGTGAAATCTAAACAAAGTGTCTTTGATACATTCCTCACTCCTCATCCCTACTTCTCATCCCTGTTTCTCATCCATCACGACTACTTCTCATCCATCATCCCTGCTTCTCTTCCATCATCCCTACTTCTCATCCATCATACATCATCCCTACTTCTCTTCGATCATCCCTACTTCTCATCCCTGCATCTCATCCCTGCTTCTCATCCTTCATCCCTACTTCTCATCCATCATACATCATCCCTACTTCTTCTCTATCATCCCTACTCCTCATCCATCATACATCATCCCTACTTCTCATCCATCATCTCTGCTTCTCTTCCATCATCCCTACTTCTCATCCATCATACATCACCCCTGCTCCTCATCTATCATCCCTGCATCATCCCTACTTCTCATCCTTCATACATCATCCCTACTTCTCATCTATCATCCCTGCATCTCTTCCATCATCCCTACTTCTCATCCATCATCCCTACTTCTCATCCATCATACATCATCCCTACTTCTCATCCATCATCCCTGCTTATCATACATCATCCCTACTTCTCATACATCATCCCTGCTTCTCTTCCATCATCCCTACTTCTCATCAATCATAAATCATCCCTACTTCTCATCTATCATCCCTACTTCTCATCTATCATACATCATCCCTACTTCTCATCCCCCATTCCTGCTTCTCATCCCTAATATTAATCCATCACCCCTACTTCTCATCCATCATCCTTACTTCTCATCCATCATACATCATTCTTACGACTCTTCCATCATCCCTACTTCTCTTCCATCATACCTACTTCTCATGCCTGCTTCTCATCCATCATCCCTACTCCTCATTCCTCAGTCATACCCACACATTTTTAGTTTTGGGAAACACACCTTCACACTGATTGACTGGCAACGCCAATCAGAGTTAGGAGAGAGGCCTGCATTCAATTTCACTGAAAAGCAGCCTTCTCATTGCATGTGCTAGGTGAAGAATGTGGAAAGGAAATGCAACTGTGTGTTTGTTTCCAGTTAATTCAAGACTATACAACATTTCATTTAATTAAGCTAAGTGTTTTTCTGTTTACACAGGCCTCTGCAGAAAAGTCTGCTGGTTTGGAAAATACAAGGAGCCCACAGCTTTGGCCATAAATCAGCTGGTGGAGAAAGGGTTATACAGTTCATATACAGTTCAATGTAAACCTTCGGGTTTTAGAAAAGATGATGGAAGAGAAGCAGGGATGATGGATGAGAAGTAGGGATGATGGATGAGAAGTAGGGATGATGTATGATGGATTAGAAGTAGGGATGATGGATGAGAAGTAGGGATGATGGAAGAGATGCAGGGATGATGGATGAGAAGTAGAGATGATGGAAGAGAAGCAGGGATGATGGATGAGAAGCAGTGATGATGTATGATGGATGAGAAGTAGGGATGATGGAAGAGATGCAGGGATGATAGATGAGAATTAGGGATGATATATGATGAATGAGAAGTAGGGATGATGGAAGAGATACAGGGATGATAGATGAGAAGTAGGGATGACGTATGATGGAGTTAGTCATTGACTGTGTGCCTCCCTTATTGATTGTGTGTGTACAACAAATGCTTTGCACTACCCTCTGATAAGCCTAACTGCTCGACCACACTACCACAAAAGAGACCGTTTGTATTATCTACTTTAGCCTCTGTTAAGCCTCTGGTGAACCCCTGGACTCTGTGCACACTATGGCCCTCATTCGGACCTTGGCGGGCGGCGGAGGCCGCCCGCCAAAGTCCCGCCGTCAGGTTACCGTACCGCGGTCGAAAGACCGCGGCAGTAATTCTGACTTTCCCGCTGGGCTGGCGGGCGGCCGCCTTCAGGCCACCCGCCAGCCCAGCGGGAAAGAGGCTTCCACGATGAAGCCGGCTCGGAATCGAGCCGGCGGAGTGGAAGCTGTGCGACAGGTGCAGTTGCACCCGTCGCGTATTTCACTGTCTGTGCAGCAGACAGTGAAATACATTTAGGGGCCCTCTTACGGGGGCCCCTGCAGTGCCCATGCCAGTGGCATGGGCACTGCAGGGGCCCCCAGGGGCCCCGCGACCCCCCCTACCGCCATCCGGTTCCCGGCGGGAGAACCGCCGGGAACTGGATGGCGGTAGGGGGGGTCGGAATCCCCTCGGCGGCGCAGCTAGCTGCGCCGCCTTGGAGGATTCCAATGGGCGGCGGTACACTGGCGGGAGACCGCCAGTGTTGCCGGTCCGACCGCGGCTTTACCGCCGCGGTCGGAATGCCCATTGGAGCACCGCCGGCCTGTCGGCGGTGCTCCCGCGGTCCTCCAACCCGGCGGTCATGGACCGCCAGGGTTGGAATGACCACCTATATCTCACTTTGATATAGTATATATAAAGCCAGCTTCCTACAGGGTGTAGTAGGGTTGAACCCCAGGAGGACACAAAGAGTAAACTGCTCTGATTCACATGAAATAAGCCCTGTAACCCCTGATTGCCATCAGACTTGTGAAAAAGGTATCACAGCTGCTCACTGTGGTGAACACTGTGGAATCTCTGGGACTAGTAGTTTTGAGGGGAGAAAGATCTCTAACTCATTAGAATGATATGGTAATCAGGAGAGAGACTGAGAGACAGAAAACCTGCCCGTTCTTAGACTAGAATATGGCCATTCCTCAGGCAGTCTGAGCTGAGAAACCGGCACACCTCCCAGAGACGCAACTTTCAATATAGAAGAGGGGCATTGGCATAGCAATGACTGCCTTAATATAATCACTGATCGATCAACTGTGTGTCTCTATGTAGTATTTTGGTGGAATGAAGTCAGGGCATTAAGTGGGCTGAAAAAAGTGAGCCGGTCTCTAAAAGGAGTGAGGCCTAAGAAGCGTGACTAGAAATCTTTCCAAGATGTGTGGCCTATGTAAATAAGGGTGTGTGTTAAAATCCTGTACTTCCCATAATGTGCCACACAACTAGAATTTTTGGTGCCTCTCTGAGTTGTCTTCTATTGGATTCAATAATACTACATAGTAAGGGACATGCACCAAAACAAGTCAGACCTATTGGCATTGCCAATGCGTGTTAACAATATCAGATAAATGAGTAACAACTGTGATTTAGTTGTGAATATTTATAACTGAAAATGTTTATATTCTGAAAATATGAGATTCTGAAATAGCCATTACACACATAATTGCAGCGCCCACTCATTAGTAAACACTACACTTTCGTTTACTTTCTCCATATCACTATTTTGACACTTGTGTACCGCCTTCGAACACGTTTGCCTAGAACTCCAATCACAATTGCCGCATATGACCACTGATGTACCATCTGCAGAGTGGCCAAGGATTGGATCTGCATGTGTTCTGAACACATCAACTCCAGAGCTTTCGATCTTGCCCCGTACAAACACCCACCCAAAACCTGAACTCACACAGGCACGTGGGAACGACTCAGTTCTCAGTATGCATGAAACAAGCGAAATATGATGCACGAAAATAATAAAAACCACACACTCTTAAAGAATGCAACATTGAGTAAAACGTGACTCTTACAGAATGCAAGATTAATTAAAACGTCAGATTTAAACAAGGACTCTGTCACTGCCCCGGTTTACCTTAATAGTTTTTAGAGCCATTGTTCAGAAATCGATTAGTTATTTCAGTTAAAAATAAGGTCATGTATTAGGGCAAGATAGGGACCTATCTCAATGTCCTGTTTAAATTCACTTAAAGCCCTGTGTCAAGTAATAGGCTCCACATATTCACTTGATAAATATTCCCCGGAGGAAGGTGAGTGTTAAGTTGGTTAGAATCACACACTTGTTGGTCAAGTGCCAACACTGCCAGTAGATTCCAGCTGCCAACGTTAGCAACTTAACTATTACACCATGTATCCTTCATAAATGATTTGACTGCATTTACAATGTGAACTGACGGCTATCCCTCTTTGCAAGATGTTTACTTTTTGATCCTTAATAAAAACGTTTTTAAATGTTTTATAAAAGTATAGACATAAGAAAAATGTTTGTTATGGCATATTCCGTACATAAATAAATGTGTGACTTGACTTGAAGCGCAGTCAGATGTAACGGTGACAAGACACTGCACCAAACATTAGTCCCGCTAACTATGAGAGACTCGTGTTGTGATTACATCTGTTGTGGTGACCCTGTAACTGTAATTAGAAATCCACTTCCTGGTTACGGTTTTACTGTGTTTTGCTGACTGGTCAGAGTTTCCGCCTTACTGTAAGATCGCTCACTTTTCATGCTGACAGCGGGTCAAATTGACTTACTTTTCACGCTAAAAACATGTTGGACATTCTCGATTACTGGTATTGCAGAAATGTCAGTGTTAGTTTGGAAATAGCACATCTTGAGTACCTCTCTAATATTGGTAGCTACTAATACAGTATGATTAGTAACACGAAACAACCATCGTTATGATGCACTACGTTTTCTAACGGAATAAGTTATCATAAGCAATGTTACAGTTATATAAATACTACCAAAACGCATTGTATGTAAACTGGAGAACGATTTTGAGGGCACCTTAGCGCAGAGCTAATCACAACACCCCCACAGTCCCGTCTAGGTCCCACCAAACCGTCACCATGTATTCACGTTGTGTCACCTAATATTGTGGCCCAAATGAATCTTGCCGGGTTGTAAATCAAGAAACCGTAGCTATCCATGGGCAATGAAATATATACAATAAGAATGTTACAAGAGGATGTGGCATAACGACCAGAACTGCCGACTTTGGAACTAGGTAACTATGTTCAAGTAACGGCGTCTGTTAGCGTGACCAGATTTTAAGGAGCAAAAATAGGGACAGGTCAGACATAAAAGTAGGACTAACGACTTTATACTCACTTTTATATCTGGCATGTCCCGTTTTTTGCGCAGCTTTATGAATGTGTGTCTATACATGTGCGTGTTTATATGTACATATACACACACATTTACAAGACTACACATATAAAATTAGGTATGGCTTGACCTCCCACCCTGCACCCCATTTACCTCTCTCTGATCCCCACTCCATCTCTCTGCTGGGAGCAGACAGGGGACTGTGTTGCATGATAGCAACAGATTAAATACTTTAACTATCTCATACTTTGTAGGCGCCTGTTAAAGGAGAGCATACCTTGAATGTATGCTTCCTTCGATAATCTGGCCTTTGTCCCAAAAAACGTGACATTTATGTAATGATCTGACCTTTGTCCCAAAAACCGTGACATTTGTTTAAAACTAAGAGAAGAGTCGGGACACCGGGACAGTCCTCTAAAAATCGGGACTGTCCGGGGAAATCCGGGACGTCTGGTCACCCTAGCGTCGGCTCACCAAGTCAACATCCTGTGATTCTGGGCAACTCACTTAGTCTCCATATGCCTAATAAATGTTGCTGTCCTTGTGTAATGGGACTGGTGCTCGTGGAAGGCGTTCTATTACCTTGGTGTCTTGTTAGCTCTGTATAGAACTGACAAGAAGCTGTCGCGTAATACACGCCATTTCACCAGCAATATGTACTTCACAAACTACATCTACCACTGTTAGAAAGGCAGAGGGGGAATAGTGGCTTTTTCATTTCACTACGTTAAGAAGCATAGCCGAGCCATCCCAGACCATCCCACAAAACGCGTGCTACTATCTTCCACTGAGCTTCCCTTTCCTCTCCACGCCCCTTCCGCCCCTCGGCATTTGAGAGGGCTTGGCCGCAAGGTGTGGGCCGCTGGCGCGGGCAGTGCTACCAGCGCGTGCAACACTTACGTATCCAAGGCCCGCCTGGGGGGCTTTCTGAGCAGCGGGCTCTTCACCTCCAGTCCGAGGCTCCTCCATTGCTTCTGCCCTGAGGTCGAGGAAGTGACCGGGCCCGCGGTACTCTTGAATTGCCAAAGTGAACGGGACGCAAGAAACACCCAAGAAGGGGAGGGTGTGAAAGCGGAGAGAAGCGCAGAATGAGGAAGTGCAGGGACAAAAATGCAAAACAGAACTGAAGCTGGGCGGCTGTGGGTGGCGACTGGTTTACTGACGCGAGGGTATGCGAGTCTTGTGGGTGCATGTGAGTGTTTTGCACTTTGGGACAACACGTCTGTGTTAATGCTACCGTGTTTCCTAGCTTGTTACGTATTTTTCACACTGGACCAAACTGTGGAGAGACCTTTCGGGTTCTAGCCATGCTAGAAACCAGAATTTTAGACTGCCCCATCCAGATTTCCCTAGTTTATCCTGTTTTCTTGAAGTTTGTATCTGGTTTCATGTTGTTGCGTTGGTGTCGTTAAATGCAGCAGGACCACAAGGGGTGGCAAATAACACGTGTTTTTATAAAGCTCATGCCACCACAGTTACTGCCTTTACGACTCACCACACCTCCCGCGCATCCCTCTCAGTACCGGGCAAGACATTTCATATTAGATTGATTGAAAACATTTATGCAGCAAGCCCCCTGAAGACGGTACAATATATAATTTTGATAAGAACCAATGATTACCCTGAGAACACTGTAATAAAGGTTTAATGAGCCTACACCTGACACAAGAGAGCTCCTACTTAGTAACGTGCCAGAAGTAAATGCTTTTTAGCTCCCGAAATGTCTCGACTGACTTCACAAACTGGTAGAGGCTGGGCAGGCAAACCACGGATTTGAGACTGAAATAAGAGAGCGAGTAGTCAGAGGAGTGAAGTAAAGGGGCTGGACCAATTCATCTTATACGGACACTCTAATGATGGACCGGAATACAGACGTTCCCTGTGAGAGGATATGGTGGCACGAAGAATGATTTCAAACACATCCTTGTCCCTACCTGTTCTGGTTCCCCGTTCTCGGAAGCCTTTGGGCATTCTTTGAGGAGTTCTTCCGCCTCTGGTGTACCCGTTGTCACGGCAGCCTGCTGACACAAAAGACAGATCAAGTTTACATTTCATCACTTGGTCGTTAAAGAGCAAACAGATTATCTTTGTCAGGCACGACATTGGCGACTGAACGAAGCGGATTGTCAGTTCTTTACCTGTAAATCTCGCCAGACATTGTAGACGTCACAAATGAGTACATTCTTCCCGACCACATTGCCTTTGGCTCTCAATACTGACACCTTCTGGGCGTGTATTCCACCAGTGGATGCATGCCTGGAATTCTATGCAGTGATCCCGCCCTCGGGAATACCAAGGGTAGTACCTCGGTACCTCTTGCCATCACATTTTAAAACAGGATTAGGGAGGCAAGAATGCGATAGATAAGGGACTGCATGATCTGGTAATGGGGTGAGAACAAGCCTTAATGCTGTGTGCAGGAATTGTAATTGCACATTGGCACCTCTACCTGGCTGAGAACAACTCTACCCTGTAATTAACTGCTCGTAATCTTCCAAGGACCCCCCAAAATACACTATCCATAATATGTTTATGGCGCATGTACCAGATGTCAACTACACAGGTATGTTGGGTGGTGTATAGGAGCGGTTTGAGTGGATTTTTCCACTCGCATTAAAAGATGGTGAAAACCAATTAATATGTGGTAATTGTTTCTTGGTAATATGGTCAAAGTGATGGGTTTCTTGGTAATGTGTTAGCTTATTTTCACAGAGATCGCATGGCACAGTTTTTATACTGTGATGAACCATGTCTCCCCACAATGGCCCTTACTTGCAGTTTGGAAGCTAGGCAAATCTCAAGGCTTTAGAGAGCAAGAGGCTATCAGGTATACAAGACAACATACGTCAAGACAGTCAAAAAGATATAAGAATACAGTCTATGAATATTCTAATCATAAGACAAGTGTATTACCTTACAAAATAAAGTATAATATTTCGACTGGGATCAAATGTACTAACCGGCCAATTGGACACTGTGATTAGAGGTTAACTATAAAGTGTATTATAGTCAACATGTAAACGGATGGGTTACAGAGGAGGTATCATACCCAAGGAGGGCACACTCAGCCCGTGATATTAATGATGAACAATTCTACTAAGAAGATTTTAGGAACATACTAGTGTCCACCATGCTCTTTCATGGGTTACAGGTCTGACTAATTCTTCAAGTTAATAGTAGTTTTAGGTAGGCATCATGCTGCAGATTGTGCTATACTCCAGAAACCAGGAACACCTGCCATTTAGGTGTCCTTTCGGCAGTTAGGTAGGCAAGAACTGAACTGGTAAAGTGGGCAGCTTGATTACCTCCACCAGAAGAGGACAGAGAAGTGTTCTTTTATTGCAGACAAAGTGAAATATTGTAACCATTGTTGACAAAACTTCCCCATGTTATGAGTAGTGACAGCTCCTGAATGTTGGGACTGGACTAACAAGAGTCCGATCTGCTTGCTATAAAGCCCGATGAGGAGTTTAAAAAAAGTGCATGACAACCATTTCTGTCCACTGGCCATAATAACCTGATTTGGACGTGAAAGTGTTGAATTAAAAGTACCATCCTGTACCATGCCACTTAGTTGTTCTTCAGTGTAATTGACAATGTGTTGCCAAGTCTGGAAATGTGCAATAGATGGAATACTGGGCACATTCATCTCTTTAATTTTTGCTAGCCCCAAGCAAGTAGTTTGCTGCACTGTGTTGTTCAGAAAAATCATCTGTATTGGAATCAAAAATGATTTTAAATAAGACATCTATGCCCTGCACTTGTCAATGTTTTGTACCCGAAACTGATTTTAAATCAGTTGTTTCTTTCAAATATTCATAGCCTTTAATTGCTAGGTGGGAAACAAATTCATTTGATTAAATTAATTTTGTCTGGGTCAGCATGTTTTTCCTCACTTTTGTAGGGGTAAAATTTTATAAGAATAACACACAAGATCTGAGGTATCATGCCCACACAACTATGCACATTCGTGCAAATATGTTTTGGGGCTACCCATTGGTGGAGTTGGGCAATGTTCCCATTGTGTGTAAATAAAAACTGTATGCACAATACCAGCTCTATGTAAATAGTGGTGGGTATAGTGATGGTAATAAAACATTATCACCATAAATAGCAGAATTCATGTATATTTCCTCACGTTCAAATACAGCAGTCAAGCTCAGATAACATTGAAGTCACTGTTTTTACCCCCCATTCGTCAGCAATAAGACTTTGGGTGATGATGTAATCCATAAAGGCTTTAAAAGCATAAGGAATCTGCAGAGTTTTTTGTAGGACCAAAATATCTTACAGGACTTTATCCCAAACAGTTCCATCAGGGACTGGAAAAGCAGAAATGTTCGCAAAAAACAGGTCTCTTCGCACTTTGTGTGAAGACGAAAGAGATTTCAACACCTCTGCTACCTGTTCTACAGCAGAGCATTCTGGAAGATAATGTCCATTCATATGCTAGAAGAAAACTGCCACAAATCCAATCCACAAAAACAGGAAAAGCAACAAAATGGTAATCCACATGTAAGACCATGGAGGAATGAGATAAGTGTGTTTCAGTGAGTGAAGAAAATCTCATACGCAGTGTAGTGAAATGTGGGAAGAATCCGCAGAGAAGTCAACAATGCCGACAAAATAACCAGAAGCAGTTTGTGTGAAAACAGGAGCCTCAACTGGTGAAAAAGAACTGGCAGACACCGCCTAAGGTGCTTCATAAACAACTCTCTTGCTTTGAGTTTCAGTAGAAAACTGTACACTTACATCTGATGTAGTTCCTGCATTTGCAGTGTTAATAGGAATCAACAAAAGTTCATTATCAGCCCTCTCCAGCTGGTGGGGGGGTTTGGAATATATTGGTATTACTCAATACTTATAGAGGTCTCTCCTGTAGTGCAGTGAGAAGAGTTAGGGAACTACTCAGGAGTCCTCGTGGCCTACTGTGTACAATGGGCCATATGATGGAATTTTACTTGACCAATTGAAACAAATATTTTGTCTTCACAACCACCGAGTGGTAGCAAAATCACAGTTCTGGTACCTTGAATGCTGAGGACTGGCACTGGTGCACGGTATGATGGGCCAAACTCCTTCTTTACTGCAATCTTCTCTCAATCTGGATCGCCAGTTTTTGGAACCTAGCGGGAAGGTGCTTATTGCTCCTTCACTCCTTCAGTGGGCAAACGTTTAAATTGTTCTGTAGAATGCTCATCCCAGAAGTCTTGTAGTTCCTTTAAGACAGTGAAACATTCATTTATGTCAATAGGTGTGTAAGGCATATCTGCTGCCTCTGCGCCAGGACTGTCAAGATCTGGAATTTACATCTTGATACCAAAGAGGACCCTGTAGGGCAGGGGTCTTCAAACTGGGGGCCGAGCCCCCCTAGGGGGGCCTCAAGTGATCCCAGGGGGGGCGCCAGGCTCTGGCCAAAAGAAGCATTTCACAGATAACAGTGTTTTGTTTTAAGCAGAAATATGTTATTGCATTTTTAAAATGGCAATAGTTCTTATCTGCAATGTTTAAATATATCTAGACATATTTAAACATTGCCATCTTTATAAATTATTTGTGAAACATTCTGAAGGGGGGCCCAGTGATTTTTATTTTTCAACTGGGGGGGGCGCGGCATTAAAAAGTTTGGAGACCTCTGCTGTAGGGGGTTTGGCCACCCAAAGATCGTCTAGGCAGAGGTTATTTAATGCTCTCCGGACTCCATACAAATGAAACCAACTATGACCGGAACCTAATAATCTAGCTGTTAAAGGTTGCTTTAAGTCATGGTTCTCCTTCACCACAATCAAATTTCCCTCAGGGTGATGTGGAGAGGAATAATGGACAGCTATTCCCAGTGTTCCCATAGTATCCCTATAAGCCTTACAGGCAAAAACAGGCCCCTGGGCCCTGTGGAATGCAGCTACTGCATATGTCCCAAGAAAGACTTGCAAATCTTTAATAAAACTGCAAGCATCAGCTGATCACTGTGGCCACACCTCTAGAAATGTGGAGCAAGAATCTACAGCAATGGCCACCCTGCACACCAACTGTGGCACAATGGGAGTCAGACCTTGACAGGTGCCAGCGAACTGATAAAGTGGTGTATCAGACCCAGGGATGCCCTCACAGACAGAAGAAATCATGTGGAGTAGGGCCAGGGGGAACATGAGTCATGAATTGTAACATCCGCACCCACTGCGGGAGGAGGGAGGAAAGTTAGAGAATGTAAGATATGTATTGAAGTAAAAGTGCTTGGGCCGTAAAAGTGCCAAATGATGTAAAGCTTAGATCAATGTGGCAAATTAAAATTGATACAATCACCACCGCTGAACTACGCGGACCTGTAATTGTAAATTATATGCATGATACCTCGAGCTTGGTTTTAATAGAAAGAATTTATAAAAAAAAAAAATCTACAGCAAGTAGAATAAATTTAAATGCACCATCTGAATTTAAGGGACCGCAATGATCTAGGTACAACCATTGAAGTGGTTTGTTTGAAACTAAGAGGGATGTCTGGGGTGGGCGTGTAATGGTGGAACTGTGAATTTGTTTGCAAATGTCACAACTAAGGATATATTGTTTTGTCTGTTTGTACAGGCCCTGCCACCAATAGCGCTTCTGTAGTAGGGAAACTAAGGCCCCAGCACCAGCATGGAGACATGCTACATTCTCATGGCCAGCTAATATTTGTTCTAGCCTGTGGTCCCCGTTGGGTGTCACACGATCACCCACCCCAGGGGTGGTAGCAAAAGGAATATTTTGGGCACTGAAGTGGTAGAAATATTTTGCAGGCTATGCTTTCGGTAATGGGGTGCAGTTGCTTGGACCATTAACAGTAGCCAGGATATCTTCATCCACCCCCATATGAGAAGGAGAATCACAGCAACAGTTGCAATCTAGGCTGCAGATGTGGCTGCTTCAGTGTTTTTTTGGTGGATGCAAAACACATTTCAGAATTAGAATGTAAATGTGATTTATATGCAGGGAGCACTGTGTCGCCCTCATTAAATTTGACACGTGTAACTGGTTGAACCCACAATTATATGGATTACCAAATTTGTTTTGTTTACACATGTGTAGGTGTTTAGATGCTATCATGCCATTTTGTAGTGATCTGAGAATCTGTGTATGTACTGATGTCCGATATGTAATGGAAAAGTCTGGGCAATCTAAATCATATAATGGTTTTATGTGTTGTGCATAATCTGGCATGCCAAAACTGAAGTATCCTAACAAGGATTGTAATTTTTTAATGGTGTTTGGGGGATGTAGAAGATCACAATTCTGTAGGAAATGTGGTGCTAGTCTCTTTCCCTCATTTGATAAATTGCTAGCCTAAAAATAGGACACATAAAAAGGCAGTTTTCATTTTTTAATTACATTTGTAGCCATGTTAAGCAAATCCCAAAACAATGCAATCTACTCTGGCTAGATGTGTGTTTAAGTCAGCACCTGTGAGATATATATCATCAACACAGGACAATGCTTCTGGATCAGTATCATGTCGAATTGATGTTACTTGGTCAGCAAACAGTCCAGGACTGTTCTTATAACCCTGAAGGAGCCGACAAAAAACAGTGGTCTGAGCCTAGGAAGGAGAAGGCAGTTAAATCTCCGCGTTCAAGCTGTTTTGGCAGAAAAACCCATTGAAAATATCCAGGGTTGTATGGTATTCTTTTTACAGAGAATATTGTTCATTAAATCCGTACTGAAATTATTAATTTCAAATGTGTGTGTGTGTGTGCCTGTTTAAATGTCTATAATCTAAGTCTATGCTATAGGAATGATCTGGTTTAGCTACCAGGAATTAAGGGTTATTCTGTGGTTGCGTTTACAGGCAGGCCGGACCTTATGGGTGTAATGTGGCAAGGCGAATCCTTACCCCAGCCTGCATTTTTGCAGTACAATGATGGGGCTTTTGTAAGAGACCATTCTTCAGCATATGCTTGTTTAACCTCTTCAGGAACAAGAATGGAGAAAGACGGTAGTATTACATTTTCCCCCTGTGGGACTGTTCTAACAAACTCTGGGGGCCAATCAACATCCGCTAAGAGAATGTCATTGCTAAGTGTTGAATTTTCCCAGAATATTACTTTAATAGTATGCATTATTTCACCCTCTATTTGAATATTTAGTTTATAAACTGTCTGGAGGTAAGAGCTGCTTATCTGGGGTATCTACTTCAATTAAGTCATTAGTTGCTTTTGCATCCAGAAACTCTTGAAGACTCTTCCGAACTATTGTGACCTCTGCCATGCTGTCAAGCAGAGTCACTGTCCACCTCTGTTCTAAAGGAGCGTTCACAATATGTGTGGCATATTTAGCCAAAATACCAGAAAACTTCTTTTTTAATTGGGGTTTTTGTTGTTGAAGTTTCTCTTGCTTTTTTATGATGATGTCAGACGGGCACTGTGAGACGTTTTTCAATTTCACATATTTTTTAATTTCACATTCTCTTCTTGTCTACGTTCTGAATATCTCCTCTCTCTCTCTGATTGTTTGCCTGATGAGTCCTGAAAGGTTCAAGAATAACGTGTATCAGTATACTAATACCTACCAGGCTATTTTAATGTATCACGGCTACATAAATTATGATGTTTATCAGAGGTCTGCGGTTGCAGAGATTCACCCCGTGATTTTAATTATTCTGTATTTTTCTGCTTATCCTAGTGTTTTTTAGAATCTCTGGTGATTGTTTGGTAATGTCCTTTTCAGAACTACTTTTAATCTGTGGTATATTTGGCCTGGCTCCCAAATTATCTCAACCTATGGACGTATAGGGTCACCAATAATTTCTGGTAATTTGCACTCCTGGTTTGCAACTGCGGCATGCGCAAGGTGTTGGCAGATTGCCAGCACTGCTGCTTCCCTTTTAATATTGTTTAATATAATTGAGGATACTTTGGCAAACTTGTCAATTAGTTCAATCTCCAAATCCAGGGCAGGGACAGCCCCAAATTCATTTTGAATCAGTTTTAGCACATCATGCAAAACAGCAAGTGATGGTTTTTAGACCTGGCATCCTTAGGGTGGTCTTACCCCAGATGTTTTACCTTTACCGCCTGTTTTGTTGCTGTAACCTTTTGTTGGCCTTAGGACTCTGAGCACTTTACCACTTCTAACCAGTGCTAAAGTGCATGTGCTTCTCCCCTAAATATGGTAACATTGGTGTATCCACAACTGGCATATTTATTTAATTTATATGTAAGTCCCTTGTAAAGTGGTATACCATACTTAGGCCCTGTAAAATAAATGCTACTAGTGGGCCTGAAGCACGGATTGTGCCACCCACTTAAGTAGCCCCTTAAACATGTCTCAGGCCTGCCACTGCAGAGCCTGTGTGTGCAATTTCACTGCCACCTCGACTTGGCATTCAAAACCTCTTGCCAAGCCTTGAACTCCCCTTTTCTTGCATATAAGTCACCCCTAAGGTGACAGAATTGGCCATAGGGCAAGGTAACATGCAAGTAAAAGGCAGGACGTGTACTTTTTAGTTTTTTATGTCCTGGTAATGAAAACTCCCAAAGTCATTTTTCATCACTGTGAGGCCTGCTCCTCTCATAGGCCAGCATTGGGAATTCCATAAAATACTTTAAAGCTGTAATTCCTGATCTGAGAGGAGTATCTGCATCATGTTTGGTATCATTGGAATGGTAATAATAAATCCTCTTTACTAGTAAAGCCAGATTTATTATTATTACATTAGAAATGCCACATTTAGAAAATGGACATTTCTCTGTCCTCAATGTCCTGTGTGCCAATAGCATGTCTCCAACACATGTCTGGCCTGGGCTAGGTGACAGCTATACTTGTGGGCTTGCCGCCCACTTTTGCCAAGAAGTTCAGAGCAGCTTCCTTGCAGCCGGCTGCCCACTTTTCCCAAGGATCGCAAAGCGGCTTCCCTGCAGCTTGCTACCTGCTTTTACTGCTATCTGGTGCTGCTGGTCTACTGACACCTGCCCCGCAGGTTGGATAGTTTTATGTGCTAGGGAGAGACTTAATCAAGGACACAACACCCGTCCGTTTCCTTGGAAAGAGCAGGACTGGAGTATTACAGTAATTTACTCAAACGAAGGGCCCTACACATTGCAGAATTCCCCTCGTCATCTTAAACCACTTAACTTGTTACAAGCACTGTTTTCATAACTTTGAAAAGTGAAATATCTTAATTGGCTTTTTGTCGCTTGGGTCTTATTTTTAATAGGGAAAGTTTTTCTATTTTCCTAACACTGTGTGGAGTCGTTTTTGTTGTGTTCTCATTGTGATTGCTATAGGTGTGTTGCACAAATACCTTACACATTGCCTTCTAAGTTAAGCCTGCCTGCTCTGCGTCAAGCTACCAGAGGGTGGGCACAGGTTAATTTAAGTTGTTTATTTGACTTACCCTGACCAGGATTGCAGTCCCTATTTGGCCAGGGTGTATACCCCTACCAATTAGAGACCTAATTTCTAACACTGGTGTACAATGTGTTATGGTATAGATTGCAGGGAAGACTGTGCTCCAAGTTGCATAGTGGTCTATGGGGGGAACCATACTAAGTGGGAAGCAGATAGTGAGACTTCTATGTTTATCCTGGGTGCCTAATGGGGAAACATCACTTCAAGCTGATTTGTTTTTTTGTGCAATCCAGAACAGAATTTCCTCTCATCTGGTGGGTATTTGACCTATAATAGCATTGATAGTTACAGGACTAATCCCAGGCACAGCTGTGGCTGTACACCATGAACATCCCTCGCTGGGGCAGTTGTTATTGTACGCATAACAAACTGCGTAAAATGCCTGAACAGTCTAACTAGACCGTTATATAGTTGGTGTAAATCGCTCGCATTTAGTTGGTGTGTGGCCGGCTAGGACTGGCCTTGTAGCCCCGTCATTGCTGAGGGGACGCAGTGTAATGTTTTGTGATACATGTGGTAGGATGCCTTAGGACCAATTTTGATATTCCCTACATTTTAAGGTTATTTCTAAATCATTATAAGCTCTGTATTGGCTTGGTGAGGCAGCTTCAGTGCATGTAAGAAATGTTTGTGTGTTAACGTCAACTGCAGGAAAAGTAACCCATGAGTAAAATACTTAAGATTTATAAGCTTTGTGAGCCTTAACCACAAATGATACATCTCCACGACCCATTAGTTGCCCATGTAATGTTAAGTGTGCTGTAACAGCAGGTCTGCAATTAGCAGGAATATTAATAACATTTGCCATTTTAATTAATGGAATTAGAGAGGGAAAATACTCTAGTGGGGTATCCTTTTAAATGCTCAGGTTTGAACAACCTACAAACAAATATAAGTACTTCCTATAATGCTAAGGAGGATTAATTCCCAGCACCACAGATGTCTACATTTTACGGTGAATAGGGGACATTGGGCACACACAAGCACTACTCAGGAGACCTGTTAAATAAGTAGAACCTGACCCATACACATTGGTGGCGCCATGTTATATGGTTCCCACTAAAAAGGTAGAACTGCGTATTAGGGTGATAGAACTTCAGGATGAGAGGACTGAGTCAATCTACACCATCAGGAACTTGTGAGACAATTCCTAGCTAGTGCACAGTGTCTCACCTGAACCCCCAACCTTCCCAGGGTAATAGATGATTTTTGCAAACTCGAACATGACACTGACTCCCTAGGAAGTTGTGGAAACAGATCTTACTCTTTTGTTGTTCTACTCATGTATGCCCAGGTTAAACACAAGAAAGATACGAATAAAGGTTTTCAAACATTTATAGAAACAATTGTATTCTTGCACGGAGAATAAGCTGCGATTATTAGGCAGATGAAACAAAGCATTGTAACTAGCATTACTATCATGGTGAAAAGAATAAATAGTCCAACTATGGTAATCTTAGATCTATATCTTCCTACCTATTACTATCTACACAGTAAGAGCATAGCAGGTGTACTCCTCTGCCACTGCCCGATCAAGGAGAATAGCCTGAGACCGCCATACCTGGAAACCTGAGGCAAGATAAGCATCAGCAGAGCTGCATGTTGAATACAGGATTCCTTCCAAGACAGTAGTGGCCGACGTGCTCCTCTGATACCTGTAGAGCAGGGCATGTCTTATATAATCGAAACAACACTGTGTTAGAGGCACAGTTCTGATGCAATGATTTGTCTAGAAGTTAGACTCTGTCTCTGAATGGGCTACGGAGGCACTAGAATATCTTGTTCTGTTTTCCTAGCCTTGAATAGAGTGTACAGATTACATAGTGAGAGAGGCCTTCCAAAAAAAAGCAACATACTCAGTGTCTCCTCAGAATAAAACCATGCAAGCATAAAGTGTGTAAAATATAATTGCTGAAAACAATGTCAGCCTAAAAGGTGTAAAATGTAAAATTTAAAACTAAGCTAAGATGGAAAACCAGAGTGGGCCCAAGAAGGCCTCATGACACACTGGCTTCCTCTGGTTTACCAGTCCGATTGACCCTGGATATTGGTTTGCTACACTATCCAACTGCTTGTGCTGCCTCATTGGAACCAGGCTGCTCAAAGAGCTGCTGGGTTGATGACTTTGTGATATGCTGGAGTGCTGGGGAATGTACTATTGGACCCTTGAAAGATGCTTCTTGTTAAAGCTTTCCAATGCCTTCCAAGGCTAAAGACAAGTATCTCTCAGTGACCAAACAGGGCCCCACAAATAAATATGCCCAGTCAGGCAGCCCTGGCCAGCCACCCTCATTGACTGTGGCCAGCAGTGAGCCATCGCAGATTGATCCAATTGCACCTAGTAACCCTGAAACAATCACCATCCTACAGGCCATCAAAGGTGTGTGAAATGTTTTACAAATCCACTTGTCTAAGGACAAACTGCAACTCAAATCTACTTGTCCTGTAAAGCAATCCAATTGTCCATTTATTCCCTAATTCAGTTAAAGGGCCTGGCACATATAGGGTGCTGGCTCATTGTATTTCATTGAAAGTGCAAAACAAAATGAATACTTCACACTAATTATGCTGAGGTAAATCTATTCCTTTGACTGTAAAGATATTTCATTTGTGGGGAGAGCCTAATGTTGGTCTGTGTGCAACATTGGTGCATTTTAGGAGTAAGTATTTATATTTTGGTTTCTACTTAATATACCCAGTGACCCTGCGGTATAGAGGTAATCCTACCGATGCACTACTTAAAGGGACCTTTTCATTAGAATTTGGTACCTGCGAAATACAAATGACATACAGACCATTAGAGTAGATGCATAAACCTACTTATCTATAACAGCAACTGGAGCCTGTAACCAATAAAGTACACAAATCCCTGCTGTGGGTGCAGTTACCCACTGTTTAGCCATACTTGAATTACAGCCTGGTGGCCTGTAAGGATACACTTTGTCTTTCTGTCTCACACGTAGATTGATGGGTGCTGGAAAGGGTCACGTGGAGTAAAATCCTCTTTACAGAACAACTGATTCTGAACTGGAGATCATAGAGCTCTCAATATCAGAGCTGAAAGGCCCTATTCCAACTCCACCATCACATACTCACCTTGAAAAGACACAGAACCTCATGAAAAGCAGCATGCAGAGTACCATACACAGTACACACGTCCTCCAAGCTCTTGGGGGAATCTAAGGGTTATGAGGCAAGGATGGAGATGCTGAAGGGCGTGTTCCTAGGAGCACTCTGCTTTGTGTGGTTCCCTCACAGCATCAAGTGTGCGCTTTCTGTGAAATTCCTAGATGGGTGGTTGCAGACTGTGAACCCTACAGGACATTGTTCCCCGTTCTACGTTATTGAGCGTGCGCACAGAAAGCTCTCACCGAAGCTGCTGCCTGGCACTTTCCCCACACTGTAATCACCCACTGCTTGCATTATAAAGACAGAGATGAAATCCTACATTATATCTGTGAACAAGATAGCCTGGGTTATGATTGAAAGCGAATTATGATTTTTCCAAATTTCCCATGATTAGTTCAGAAGCAGAGGAGATCCTCCGAGCAGGCCAAAAGAAAATTCAGGGCCATTAAAATAGGCTATATGCTCTTCTTTCCGGCGCAATTAAAGGCTTCATTCCAGTACAGCACGTTCTTCCTAAACTGTCTCGGAATGGTGAAAAAGGGACACGACATCCGACAGCATCAACAGTTGTCTGTAGGTGACAAATCAACCGTGATTTCTGAAACCACACCAACTAAAAATACTTACTATGTAGCTCCCAGTAGGAACCGTTCTTGACAAGGAGCAGAGGCCTGGATGCTCGGACCCGACAATGTCCTAACTGAATTGATCACTTCAGTCTGGATGAAAGCCACACAGATAATCCTGCTACTTAGTAATTTTCAGACTCACTTAAGTCACAACTACTCGGTGACTTTTTTACATAGGGTTTGAAATGTGGGGAGGAGCAAGATGGCCCCTGCACATGATTCACCTCTCTTGTGCTTAGGCTGCAATCACTACTGTTGGTGTTATGGCGGAGGGTTGTTGGGGTATGCAACATTTTAGGACCGAATTGTGGCATCCTGCATGTGGTTACCGCCAATGTCCGCTTTATTAACATAAGGCCACTGTGATGCAGTAGGGGGCAATTGGCTTGTTATATGCAGAGATGTGTGCACATGTGAGTTCTGCCCATGTGAGACTACCATGATCCATCATGTGCAGCCTAGGAACTGCACACAGATAGCCCTGCGGAGAGGGGACTCTGCAGCGGTTGATATAGACCTGAGGTATGCCTAATAATAGTAGTGGGCACTCACTGGTAAAGTCGTTCTGGGTTACTGTTTTGTCTGCAGTGACACTTTATTATATAGATGGGAGAAATCTGCCTTAGCGTGCAGTTTTGCTTCCCTTTGGCCTACAGAGTCCAACAAGATTTCGGACTTGGGAGGAAAGTGTGCACCAAGATGAATTTTATATATATATATTTTTCATGGTATTTTCACTTACCTTGCAGCGCAGACATGGAACACGCTACCTACGCACCTCAGGCTGGTCCCCTCGCTGAATCAGTTCAAGAAGGAACTCAAGATCTGGCTCTTCGACTGATCAGCACCCTTACGACAGAGCCTTGAGACCTCCTGGGTGAGAAGCAGAGCTTTACAAATCACTGACTGATTGGCGAGGGTGCAAGTTATAGTTACCTTAGGGCACGAGTTACAGTTACTTAAGATAACTCTAACTATAACAGAGAATTTCTATGGTTTTGTACTTTTAAAATGTGAGCCTAACGATAACCTCGCTGTAACCTTTGGTTTTGGAAAGTGAATTTCTATGTTTTAAAAAAAATTGATTTCCTAACTTCAACGTCCCTGTAACCTTTGTTTTGTTTCTTTAACGTTAAGCCAACCCCCCATAACCACCCAAACTTGCAGCTCACACAGCCTTCTGCAGTGCGCAGTAGTGGGGGTTGGCTGCTGTGACTGGCCTTTGGCCAAGCCCTGCAGCCAACTGCTATATCCACCCAACCCTGTGCTGCACACAGCCTTCAACCATGCACAGCGGTAGCTGGCCGCAGGTAAACATGCTGACCTCCCCAGGCCGATCTCCACCCGGGGACCCCATCCTCCAGGGCACGGCCTAAATATTTCTTTTGACAGGAGGGGGACCACGTTGCTCCCATCACCAGGCCCGGGGACATCATCCACCCAGGCCCTGCCTAAATATAAAATTTGTTTGGGAGGGACGGAGGCTGTGCAGCCCCCATCCCCAGCCCAATCTCAGCCTTGGGGGAACCAATCCCCTGGGAATCAGCCTAATTATTAATTTTTGTGGGGGGAGGAGGCAGGCTGTGTGCCCACCCCCCTCCACAGGCCGATCTCAGCCTTGGGGACCCCATCCCCAAGGCTCGGCCTAATTATTTTTTTTTTTGGGGAGGGGATATGTGGAATATTGGATTTGGTCTGGTGAGTTGGTGGTCCCCAGGGCTCTGGGGGGGGAGGGGGCAGCCCCCTGCAGTACATTTAATTTGAGCCCCGGTGACCTGGCTGTCCTCGGGGCTGAAGGTGGGGTGCATGGCCCACCCGCATTAGATTTCATTGAAGTCCCAGGGAGGAGGTGGTGCCTGGGGAAATAATAAACCCAGGAGGGGGACCCCGTGCACCTGGGTCCCCGGGGACCTGGCTCACCAAGGGGCTTTAAAAAAGAAGTGTGGGAGACCGTGCTTGTTTCTTTTTTTTTTTTTTTTACCATGAATTTGGGGCAAGCATTTTTAAAAAAACAGCTTTTTCGCTCTGGTAGGGTAAGTCTGGATGTCCCTTCTCTGGTCTTTTTTCCTTTTTTTCGCGTTTTTTGTTGGGACTCGGCTGAAGCTCCATCCTAAAATGGCTGCCAACACTTCCTGGTCGAAGTGTTGGCAGACAATCACAGCTGTGCATTTCCCTGAACAAGCTGGCCATTATTTGTGAAGTCATTGGGGAGGATTAGCGACCCTAGATTTACAGAAGTATTTTTCCCTTTAACTTCTCTTAAAGTACTGAACGGATCCACACCAAATAACAAAAAGTGTAATCTGCATACTGAAAGCTAGCTTTATGTCAAATTGGTGTAATTCCATCCACTGGTTCGGGCTGTAGTCGTGTTCAAAACTCCTATGGGAATTAACGTGGGAAACACACCTTTTTTGACGTGAGAGAGAGAGAGATTGCTATATAGATATACATACACATACCTCATATCTTATGGATCGTTCAGAACAAAGACCGCCACAACAAAGTAGTAATTCACAGGACTTCCCTCTGAACCTGCGGAGGAAAGGGCAAGGAAGAATATCTGTCTGTTAATTAACTATAATGCTGTACCAAAGATGTGACAGCCCAGGCCGAATGAACAAAGGATGTAGCCCAGACAACTGGAGTCAACATGGGAGGGGGCTCCTCTTTGAAGTTTTGGTGGGAAAGACCCATGCAGTGATGTCAATTAGGGATGGAGCTAAGGCTCTCAGAGGAGTTGTGACAGTGATAGCTGGATGCTACCATATTGAACTGTTCCAGCATGCTGTACACAAGAGTTGGGACAGGGGTGTAGAGGTGATGTGGCACCCTCGGATTCGCCAAGCTTCTAGAACCTTACACCCCCTACTTAAAACTCTTGAACAAAGGAGAGTTTCTTTTAACTGGAACTGCATGACAGCAGCAGCCATGGACAACTGGAATGACAAGCCTCCTGATGCCCTAAAGCACTAAGAACTCTGGCCACAACTGTCTCGAGGGCCAGTGGGAGTCTCTAAGGGCCAGTGAGGCCTCACCCCTTACACCCTGAGCCCCAGCTGGGTGAACATCTGGACTTCTGCACCCCAAAAGAAGGAAAGGGGCATTACAGACCAAGAAAAGGAGAAAAACTGGTGGTGGGATCCAGTGGGACAAGCTCCCTGCAAATTATGCTGCTATTGAGACCAAGAGAAACTGCTCCTGGTCCCCACCATGAGTAAAATGAGCATAGGGTCATCCAAATTGGACCAGCAGGTGCAAATTATGGTCTTTTTAAAGTTGGCAACCTTTGACCTTTTTGGGAAGGTAGGAATGGAGCTTGCTGCAAGATATAAAATTACCCCCAGGGGTAGGCAGCAAGCTCAATAAATATTTATGAGCTCAGGAGGGGCATGCGTGAGGCTCCTTTCCCAGAGGTCTTGAGGCCCAGCGACCCCCAACCCCTGGGCCAGTTTATGCAAAAGGGGGCCTAGGACCCCAACTCCGCAAAGAAAGAAATGGAGGAGAATCGTTGCACCTCTTCCCGAAGAAAGTAGGACTGGGACCGTGACTCTATAGCTGGGCCTCTGATGAGAGAAGACAAAAGGGGAGTGGCATCAGCCCCCCCCCGATGGCAGCGGCCTCACCCCTGCTCTTGTGTCTGGAAGGAGCAGGGCTACCACCACCGAAGAGTGCATCCTCCCTTATGGATCGGGCAGGGAGAAGAAGACTGCTGGCTCCTGTTCCGGTTGAGGGAGAAGCCCAAGTGTGTGGGTGCCAGCCAGCCAGGCTTGCGGGGGCTTTGGGCTTCCTCCTGGCCCTCACCGCATCACTCACCTTTGGGGTGTCTCGAGTGAGACCGGGCAGCCCCGGATAAAACAAAAGCAAAAGGAGGTGCATGAGGATGCACAAGAAAAGGGAAATAGGCTCTTCCCAGCACATCGGGAATGCCGCTCATTACTCATTCACTGCTTCCCAGCTGGAAGCTCCCCATAAAGCCCTGAAGGCCTTATATGCATTTCTCTTTGGTGCTTGTGGTTGCCCAGAACAGGCAGGGGCACTACCAACATTCAAAAGAAAATGTGGGTAGGCTGCAGGAGCCCAGCAGCCCCCTCCATCCAAGAAGGTTTTAAAAACTGACTCTACATTTGCAGGGTCAAGGAGATTATGACCTCTAAGAGTTTTACCATGTTTCTTAAAACACTCCCAAGGGAGGAACGTTTGCTCTTCGGCTGGGAATGCAGAATCTTTTAAGGGCTGGTTTTATGACTGCATTTATGTGGCATGATGGTGTGTAAAAAAGACACAGGCACATGTCCTGCTTGTTTTTAATGCTTTAGTAACCAATTGTGTATGCAGTGGTTATGATGCTAAATGCTGAAATGTTTTATGCATATTTTTGGCATTTACACATGGTTATTGATTATAGTGAAGTGATGATGGTTTTACCATGTGGTTTATTTTGTTATTTAACATGGTAAATGTTTGAAAAAGCCAGAGGCTTTCCTTCAATGTGTTGTGATAACCCTTTGACAAAACCAATAGGCCTGTTTTATTTAAAGTGATACACTCTAGATTGAATTGTGCTGTCTGATAAGTATATGGGGGTGGGGGCTGAGGGAACTGTGATTATGGGGAACATGACCCTTTAGGGGTCAAATGTGGTTGCAAAATGTAATCTAAGGCAGTGTTAGATTTGTAAGTAAAAAAGTGCCGGTTCCGAAAGCTCTTCTCTGAAATATACAGCTGCTGCAATTAAATGTGCAACACAGAATATTCAAGCAGCATAATCCTAAAGCCATCTCGGGCCTCTTTAAACTATTTACAGCCACTGCCCCTTCAATTCACACTTGCACCATTCTGCTTTCTCCCTTTGTGACCCGTTTCGCTCTTTCTCTTCCTTCGTCTTTCCCCTATGTATCTTTTGCTTGCATGAAATGCCTTATGCAGCAAAGTAAGTTCTGGCCCCCAAAAATAAGTGCTGGTGCTCCCCACTGACAACCACCGGCCCAATTTAATAATTGATCTAAGGTATCATTTATCTGCCTTTTTTATATATTTGTAAATGAATTAATTGGATTTAGGAAAAATAAGAAAATAAGTTACTTACCTGTAACTGTAGTTCTCTAGTGTTGTCATCTTTCATAGCTTCACATGTTTTAATCATTCCCCGTTGTTGAAGTGGGAGTCCCCCGGTACCATAATGAAGCAGTACATAACGTTACCATAATCTATAATGGCAAGCAAGCATTCACTTTAACAACTTTTCCATATATTTTAAAAGGACGCAAACTCCAGCCAATCAAGCTACAGCACCTTCTAGAATACTCCCCTCAGATGTTCAATCACTAGTGTCAAAGGTAATCTTGTAACAATAAGGGGAGCTTCTATGGGAAAGAGTGTGGATTGCATGTCAATCTATGAAAGATGCCAATACTGGAGACCTACAGTTTCAGGTAAGTAACATATTTTCTTCTCCAGTATTGAATCTTTCATAGTTTCACATGCTTGAATCAGAGTAGCTGGCAGTTCCAGTATTTGTACAATCATTATCATTATACCACAATAGTGGATGGCAGGTAGAAACACATACATAGAGATATGTACTTACTAAGCAGAAATATGTAACCAAAAAGAAAAGATACACATTATTGAAATAAATGATGTAACACTTCCTGTCCAACAGCTGCCTCACTGTGCTGTGCCGATTCCAGGCAATAATGCTGCATGAATGTATGTGAATTCTTCCATGTCGTGGCACAACATATTTTCTTGAGAGGCACTCAAGCAGAAAAAGCAGTCGAGGTGGAAACTGCTTTAGTGGAATGTGCCCTGACTTTAGCTCCCAATGGTCTGCCAGTTTTGGAATGACAAACTTGATAGCAGCTGAAATCCATCGAATTATGGTTGCCCTTGTGCCTTTATGATTATTTCCATATGTTACCAACAGTTGATCTGTTTTTCTAAACTGTTTGGTGTGATGGAAATAAAATTTAAGACATCTTATGATGTCTAATGTATGCAGGGATCTTTCCACTGCTGACTGAAAATTTGGAAAGAAGGTTCTTAGCACCACCCATTAAGATGATAATCTGAAAGGGACCTTGTGGATAAATTTTGGATTGGGTTGGAGCATGACAGAGTCATCTGTAAAACGCATGAAAGGCTCCCTAATCATAAAGGCCTGTACTTCACTCACTCTTCTGGCTGATGTTAACGTCAGCAGTATTGATAATTTCCATGGGAGGAAGTTGAGGTCCACTTTGCGTATGGGCTTAAATGAACTTTTCATCAACTGTGTCAGCACTAAATTCAGTTGCCACATGGGAGGAGGAGCCCTTATTGGAGGGAAAACCTCCAATAGCCTTTTAATGAATTGTTTGATAATCCTATTAGACCAGAAAGACGAAGAGATTGAAAAGCTTATATATCTTTATATTTCTCCCAGGTGTACTTTAATTGATGCATGTACCAATCCTGATTTTGCCAGAGACAAGAGATAAAATAGTATAGAAAACGATGGACATTCAATTTCTGGCACTACAGCCAGAAATGTTTCCATTTCAATCTATATGTTTTCGTAGTGGTTTCCGCTCTGAATTTTGTAAGAATGTCTCTGCAGTCTTGAGGGACATTTAGATCTGCAAACTCATGGAATTCAGGAGCCATGCGGATAAGTGGAAAGAAGTTGTGTCTGGATGAAGGACTTGGCCTTGGTTTATTGTAACGGTTGTCCTGGATGGTTTCAGGTGAATGTGGTTGGTTTCTGATAACAGGTGCATCTCTGTGAACCAATGCTTACTGGGCCATCTAGGGGCTATCAGGAGTATTTGACACTGTTCTGCCTTCATCATGCTGAGAACCCTGGTGTAAGAGGTATCGGGTGAAAAGCGTACGCATAGATCCCTGACCATTGAAAAGCATTCCCCCATGACCTAGGATGTGGATGCCAACTTGCATTAAACTGGCATTTCTGGTTCTCTTTTGTTGCAAAAAGATCTAGTACAGGCTTCTCCCACGGAGAGATCGTGTTCAGAGCCGATTCATGGCAGCTGTTCCTTAATCTGTTTAGCATGTCCGCTAAGATGTTGCTTGTCCCAGGAACTTGTTGCACCTGAAGTGTGATCCTCTGTTTCATACTCCAGTTTTAGATCTATTGAGCTTCCTTGGAAAGGGCTAGCGATGTCTGTTCACATAGTGCATGCTGTGGTATTGTCTGGGTAAACTAACAATGACAAGCCTGTTATTCTTGGCAGGAAAGCTTGAAGACTTAAATAGATTGCTTTGAGCTCCAGCCGATTGATGTGCATGCTCCTTTGGTCCGGAGACCACTTTCCTTGGATTTGAAGATCTTGCAGATAGCCTCCCCAGCCCTCTAAAGAGGCATTTGAGGTCATAACGAAATTGGGTATTTGAGGGAAGAATGTCAGACCTTCGGACAAATGGTTGGGTTTTATCCACCAGGTCAGAGCTTCTGTCATGCATTGAGTGATCTTTACTGGATCATCAAATGATCCTTGTGTCTGAATCCATTGCTTGTCCAGCTCCTCCTGTAGAGGTCTCATTTTCAGAAGGGAGAAAGGGACCAGAGATATGGCAGAGGACATTATCACTAGGAGCAATTTGAACAGACATACTGAAATAGACTTTTTTCTCAACAGCCTGTGGGTTAGCTCCTTGAACCTTTGTTTTCTGTCCTGAGATAAAAATGCTTTGCCTTCGGTGGTATCCAAAGCCACTTCCAGGAATATTATTCTCCTTGATGGAAAAATCTGTGATTTCTGGTGACCGACACACCTAAACTGTTGAAAAATGTTAGGCAAGCTTGTGTGGCTCTTGTCGCTTAACGGGCTGTTGGTGCTTTTATCAGCCAGTGGTCAAGGTTTGGGAACACCCGATAACCCTTCTACCACAGAAGCATTTTGTAAACATGCAGGTAGATGATCTGAAGCTGAATGGCTGGCTACCGTGAATCTTAAAAACTTGCGATTTTTGGGATGTATCGAGATATGAAAATATGCATCCTGTAAATCCCGGGTTGTCATGTAGTCTCCATGGTTGAGGAGATGCAGGATGTCTGGAAGGGTTACCATGTAAAAGGATTGCTTCCATAGATATATCTGGTCCGTTTTCAAAGATCCACAATGGGTCACCATTCACCTGATTTCCTTTTTATGAGGAAAAAACAGGAACAGAAACCCATTCCCTTTTGAGGGCGGGGAACTTTTTCTATTGCTCCTTTGCTTAACATGGTGAGGACTTCCTTCAAGAGAAAGTGAAGAGGAGGTGGGTGCGCTCCCTTTGATGGAGTAGTCGTTGGTCTTTTGATGATTTCTATAGTATTCCAATAGGTCTAATACCATCTGTCGGATGTTATTTGCCACCACTGGTCGGAGAAGTTGGGAATTTTTGCTTACACAACTCGAGTCGTATGGGGCATTACTGACACTTGAGGGAGGTCACTGCTTTCTGTTAGTGTCTCTTCCCTGGTGGGGTTTGATTTTTTTATAACCTGCTGCAGGTGGTGGTCAATAGGACTACCGCAGCAAGGGTTGATATTGTTAAAACCACTGGTACCCTCCTCTGTAAGATGTAAAACCCCTTCCTCGTGCTCCTCAATAGGAAACTTTGTGAAATTGTAGGATGCCCAATGAACTTGCAGCATCAGCATTTGCCTTAATGGCCTGTAAGTCATCATCCATGTGTTTCTAAAAAAATTTAGGACATGTCCAGAATCTTACTCTGTATCTCAGGCCGAAAAGATATTGCCTTCATCCATCCCTGCCACCTTAAGACCACTGCTTCTGCCCGCTGCTGAAACCCAGCTGATTAGAGTCTAGAAACCCACACAAGGACTGTATCCATTGCCTATACCCTACACATAAGGTAAAGGACTGCAAAATTTGTTGTACCTTTACCCTGAAAGATACAGTGACACCTCTTCAATCTCTCAAAAAAGGTCACACAAAAAGAAGAGGTTGCGTGACCAGGGGACATCAGTGTGTTCCATTGTGGGTTCTAGAGTGCATGACACTTGGTTTCATCCCGTTTGAGTCCTAGATGTGCCCATGTTTGTATTTGTGCATTCCCACAGGGGCAAACCTCATTTTTTTGACACATTCTCACAGTTTCTGATGAGAAACTTATTGATATAGCTATATGACACCGCTAACAGCATGAACAGCGAGTTGAAAGTACTGTCTTTCAGCATCTGTACATTACTGTTGAACAATGCTGTCCTTTCGCCCTCTTTTCAGATACACAATTACGGACACCTAGTAGGTGGTTTAGGTGTGATTGAGGTATGTATGGTTACGTCAACATTATGGAATAGGTGTGGATTGTGGTACAATAATCAGTCTGGACGAAAGCCATGAGCATATGGGAACACAGGTGGCAGAAACATGTTGACCCTAAGAGGAAGTAGGGGTAGCTAGAGCCTAGCTCCCTTACATTTCCCATTTTTAATCAACCCAGCTGGCACCTAGATTAAAACATTAGGGCTACAAACAGGTATATTTAAAGAGTAATCCTGCCCTCACTCACTACACTATTCCTTTTCCAACAAAGTGCTCACAGGTTGAACCACACCCTGTTCCACAATGGGACAGGAAGGAACTCAATGATGAAGCATACCACCAAGGTGGATCCCTGGTGCGTGAGAGTTCTTTGAAGCAAAAGGATTATTTTCTCCTTAGGTCGATGGGAGGGTTCTTAGATTGATCCAATCGAGGTGGGCTCTATAGCTTGTTTAAAGTTCTGTGTCAGAGGAGGGTTACCCCGAGCTCCACATCACCTCTCCACTCCCCTTAATTTGTTTATGTATATGTCACCCCCACCAACTTTATTTGTTTCTATTATTGTTTGCTTACCCCACAGCATATTTTGAGTCCAGGAAACTCCGAGTAACAAAAGCTGGTCACCACGCCCCCCAACACAGCCACAGTATGGTTAGTAAGTTTGGGCACTGGTCGGGTCTGAAAGTTACACTGGGAGGGGAGCTTTTTTAGGGTTAAGTTCGCTCAATATTGTTATTTTTTCTTGTTACATTGATAGTACAGAGGGTACATGTAACAGCACTAGGCCTGATTATTACTGAAGCAGGAGATCCCTTGATCATCAGTTGAGACCCCTCCACATATAATATTATTTCATCCAAATCTGATCCTGGGCATCATTGGTGGTCCAACCTGCACAGTTCAAAATAATTTATTGTCACGCATTCCTCAATGGCTGGGTACAATTTTCTCACCTGGAATTTACGCCTATGTTACCTCACTAAAAGATATGAGATATCCTTAAAAAGCTAGGTGTGCTATTATGGATAAAACCAGGTCTTCCTTTCACCCTGGTGAAGCAGCAAATTGATCCTGAAGGCAAATATGTGATGGTCTCGGCCAGACAGGAGAGACCTACACATGCTGCCATTATATCTGCCCAATGAGGGTCAAACTGGTTTCTTGGACATACTGTCTGACATACTGACATCAGTGGTACGATTGCCAATACTGGAGACTTTATTATGGGTCCAAATATAACTCTTGACTGCTCACACCTGTTGTTGCCCAGAGCACAGACTTGGAAGACAACTAAGGCCCTCTCTGCCTGGGTGTCAAATTGGGATTGGTGATCCTTTGGTGAGCTGTATCTCCTATTGCTAGGGAGTATTCTCCTTTCTCCCCTCTCCACATCTTACACATACACATTGATATTTTCTTCTCCACTGCCACCATCCCTGATTCAGTATATGGTACTTAAATGTGTCTAAACCTCTGTTAGTCCACAAGCCATTGTCATTAATGTTTCAGTGAAAACCTCAGAAAATGTGCATATGTTACTGGTGTTTCCAGAGCTCCGTCGTTCATGATGCAAAACACTATGGCCCTCATTACAACACTGGCGGTCGGTGCTAAAGCCGTGGTAACACCGCCAACAGGCCGGCGGTTAAAAAAAATGGGATTACGACCATGGCGGAAAACGCCAACATAGACAGCCACTTTAACACTCCGACCGCCATGGAGGTAGCAACGAACACAGCAGCGGTCACTGCCAACAGACAGGCGGAAGACAAAGTACCGCCCATGTCGGAAACAGTACAGCGAAGGGGAACCACTCACCTTTCGACACTCCACAGGAACCAGGACGCCATGGAGCCCGAATTGCAGATCTTCCCCATGTTGGTGTATCTTCTCATACACCTGGAAGTAGAAAGAAGGCGGCGGCGGTGATGACGGGGAGTGCTGCACCGAGCACACAGAGGAGGGGGGAGGGAAAAGAGAGTGACTCACACACGTGGCACGCAACCCCCCCAACCCCCACCCTCACCCACAACAACATACACACTAACACATCCAACAACATTACTGATACACCCGTCACCCCCTGGAAGAACGCAAAGACAAAACGAAATTAGTCTAATCATTGTTATATTGGAACATTCAGATATAGCAGTAGAATTTTAAATAAACAGTACATACAAAATATTACATTATATGCACAAGGCCGTACACTGTCCCTTGCAAATGTCCGTGGACCAGTGGTCCCAAAAAGCATGGGCAAAGCCCACACATGACACCTGCCTCAAAACGGAGAGAACACTGCAGGGGCAGTAGGTCGAAAAAACACAGGCACCTCAGCCGGAAGATGGTACGATGCCACTTTCCCTCGAGGGGGCTCCATGCCCACTGCCTGGTCCTGGGAAGTGCAAAGCCACAGTCTCTCAAGTGGGTGGTTTGCCCACTACTTGGTCCTGGGGTGTGCAAAGCCACAGTCTCTCAAGTGGGTGGTTTGCCCACTGCTTGGTCCTGGGAAGTGCAAAGCCACAGTCTCTCAAGTGGGTGCCTTTCTCCACTGGTTCTGGAGGGGGCTTTGTGCCCAGTCTGCTTCATCCTGCCAAGGATAGGGTGAGTGGATGCCTTTCTCCATTGGTGCTGGAGGGGGCTTTGTGCCCAGTGATGCTAAACCTGGGGTGTGGCAGTTAACATCCTCTCACCTGGGTGTCTGAGCCACAAGATGTACATGGAACAGGTAGCATGATACTCCATGGAGGCCGAGGCATACTCCAGCCTGCGGCGACTTATGCTGCAAACTGATGGTAGTGCCAGTGCTGGTGGTGGTGCCTCGTGGCGTGTCCAGGACGTCACCTGCAGCCTCGGACGGCTGCCCACTGGGGATGCTGCTGACGTCCGATGCAGTGGCACTGGCTGGGCACGCGGCGGTGCAGGTGGCAGTGGCTGCGGCAGAGATGCTGCCAGTGCTGCCTGTGGTGCAGGTGTCTGCAGTGGTGGAGGGAGACACCAAACCGTCTCTGGCAGCCTCGGATGGCTGATCTATGGGGAGGATGCTGCAGACTGACATTGTGGCAGCAGCGGTGCAGGTGGCAGTCGTTGCAGCGGTGGTGACTGAGGTACAGGTCGCTGGCATCTCTGAGGAAATGGTGGTCACAAGCCCCTCACCAGGAGGCATCATGCCCTGGGGTGACCTTCCCTTTGTCTTGGGTCCCTTCCTCACCTTGGCAGTCGCTGCTGGGACTTTGGCACTATCCTCTTTGTGTTTGGGTGAGGCCTTGCTGTGTGGGTGGTGTGACTTTGCCCTGCCGGATTCCTGCCCCTTCTTGACCTTGGCAGGTGGTGGAATTGGGTGGTCCTTCACATCTGTAGGTGGTACTCTGGCAGCTCTGACGGGTGCCCCCTTCGATCGACCCAGACTTGCATGGACCACAGCAGGTGCAGATTTGGTGGCTGAGGTGCTGGGCTGGGATCTAGACACCCTGGCCCTGGGGGGAGGAGTAGCGAAGAGCTATCTAGGAAAAGTTTCTTAGACACACTGGGACGGGACGATGGAGGGGGTGTGGGAGTGGAGGAAGAGATAGTGGTTGTAGGAGGTGTACATCTGCTGACTTTGGGTGAAGGTGCATGGGCTGGAGGCTGTTGTGAGGTGGATGGCTGTTGAGTGGGTGTGTGCCTGCATTTGTCTACTTTGGGAGGAGGGCTCACATACACACTGGGAGAGGACACAGGGGACATGTGAATGGTTGTGGGGGTGGTGGTTGCTTGTGAGCAGTGTGTTGTGATGGGCATGCTAGTGATGGAGGTAGTGGCCGATGATGTAGTGCATGCAGGTGTGAGTGGAGACGATACTGGGAGGGAGGTGGAGGACGTGGAGGAGAGGGACACAGTGGAAGAAGTGGATGTTGGTATGTGTGCATGGGTATGGTGCTTGTGTGAGTGCCTGTGTGATGATGTGTGGTGCTTATGTTTTCCTGAGCCACTTTTGTGTGTTGATGTGTGTGCATGCTGGTCTGAAGGTGTGCTTGGGATAGGCTGAGGTAGAGGGGATTGGGTCTGGGTAGTGGAAGTTGAAGGGGGGAGGCTGGACACAGGGACAATGGCTGCCATCAGTGCTGAGGCCAGAGCCTGAAATGCTCTCTGTTGGGCCGCCACACCAAAATGAATGCCCTCCAGGTATGCATTTGCTGCAAATGCCTCTCGACACCCTGGATGGCATTCAGAATGGTTGACTGCCCAACAGTGTGGGATCTCAGGAGGTCAATAGCTTCCTCACTGAGGGCAGCAGGGCTGACTGGGGCAGGGCCCGAGGTGCCTGGGGAGAAGGAGATGCCCACCCCCCTGGGTGAGCGGGCACGGGAAACACGCTGAGGGGCTGCTGGGAGGGCAGTGCTGGTAGGGGTGGTGGCGGCTGTACCTGTTGTTGGGGTGGGCACAGAGGTGTCCGCCACCGCCAGGGAGCTTCCATCAGAGGAGTCGTCGCTGTCGCTGGTATCCCCTCCTGTTCCCGTCGTGGAGCTCCCCTCGCCCTCTGTCCCACTGGTGCCTTTACCCTCCATGGATTCACCCTCATGGGCCATGTGAGATACAGCTCCCACGGTCTCCGGTGCCTCAGCTTCTCCACCAGATGATGCTAATGCACTCAAGGACAGGGTGACAAAACAAGAAGAGGGGAAAGACAGAGGACACACGTGGTCAATGCCAGCAACACCACTACCGTTGGCGGACACAACACACACTGAGCTGCCTTATGCACTAGGCCTTGTCCAACCAGTCACTATGGTAGTCACCAGCCCATGGGGTACAATGCCTAACGCCAGCACAGGACCCTGCACACTAGTAGCTTCCCAATTGTACCTTTGGGGTAAGGGTGCTTCAGAGCCTGCAAACAAGAGACCTACCCTAAAATGATCGCCCTGGCCTAGGGACACCCACAGCCCCCACCCAGCTTGTTCCTAAACCACGCAGAGTCAGCTTTCTGAAACTGTACTCACCCCCTTCTGGCTGCTGTGATGCCCTCAAGCACCCATCCAACTCCGGATAGGCCACCGCCAGGAAGCAGAACATCAGGGGGGTCATGGTGCGACAGGCACCCCTTCCACGTTGGGAGGCCAGCCGCAGCTGGGCCTCCGCCGTCTTCTTGCTCCAGCGGCGCAGGTCATCCCATCTCTTGCGGCAGTGGGTGCTCCGTCTGTGATGGACCCCCAGGGTCCGCACCTCCTTGGCGATGGCACGCCAAATACCCTTCTTCTGGTGGGCGCTGACCTAGAGGGTAAACAGATCGAAAAACTTTAATTACTCACCCGTCCGGACCGTCGTACTCATTGCCCACCAGTTCCCACCCATGCCCTGACGCGCATACACCGACCACCTCACATGCAGCACTCAGGGCACCCCCCAACATGTGGCTTAAATCCACACCACTCCAAACAGGCATTGCCCACACATCATGCTCACAGTGTACTCACCTGTTTGTCTGGAGGACCTTAAAGTAGCATGTACTGGGGGAGGACCCCATCCACCAGTTTGTCCAACTCCTCTGCTGTGAAGGCAGGGGCCCTTTCCCCAGATAATGTAGCCTTTGTCACTTCCAGACTCAGGTCACAGCAGCACTTGCAGTGTAGGTCCTCTCCTGTTGATGGTCAGGTATCAAGTGAGTGAAGAGAGAGAAAATGGCGGTGACGTCCACTGCGGTGCGTACCGTCACCGCCGGCGTACATCTCCTTTGGCTCAGAGGACCCATAGGGCCCAATGATAACCAATGCGGAGTTGCGCGGCGGTCTTTGACCGCCTACCACGACGCTGCACAACGCCAGCGCAGTTACCTAATTTTCCCTTGTCCTTCCTCACAAGTCAGGCAGCCGCCATTTCAGGAGAGCACATGGCATGTCACCTAACTGCGTCACATATACGGACTCAGGATTTCACACACGGATTCTGTAACATTATTTCAGACACAGTTTTGCTATCTATGTGGTAAATGTCCTTCTGCTCACCGTTCTCCTCCATAGGCTACACCCGCTGAGGCAGCATATGAGATGGCGGCATCCCCCGGTGTACAGACCCCTGGTGGACCTGTCAACAATGGAAGACGGACATATCATAATCACATACAGACTTGATCGTGCCACAGTCCAAGAACTGTGTGCCCAATTGGCGCCAGACCTGATGTCAGCTATCCGCCAGCCCACAGGTATACCCCCTCTTGTGCAGGTCCTGTCAGTGCTCCATTTCCTGGCAAATGGCTCCTTCCAAACTACAGTGGCCATGGCATCTGGGATGTCTCAGCTAATGTTCTCAAACGTGTTGAGCAGGGTGTTGTCTGCCCTGCTGAAACACATGCGCAGCTACATCGTGTTCCCCCAGGTGGAGGATTTGGCCACAGTGAAAGCTGACTTCTATGCCCTGGGACATATCCCTAACATCATTGGTGCCATTGATGGGACACATGTGGCATTTGTCCCCCCGCAGAAAGGAACAAGTGTACAGAAATAGAAAAAGCTACCATTCGATGAATGTGCAAATGGTGTGTTTGGCGGACCAGTACATATCCCATGTGAATGCCAAGTATCCTGACTCTGTGCATGACGCCTATATCTTGAGGAATAGCAGCATCCCTTATGTGATGACCCAACTACAGAGGCACTGGGTGTGGCTAATAGGTGAGCCCAAGGTCCCCACACAGTATGAGTAGGTGTCTGGGTATGGGGTAGTCCCTAGGGGTTAGTGTGTCTAACAGGTATCCCTCCAAATTTGCAGGTGACTCTGGTTACCCCAACCTCTCATGGCTACTGACCCCAGTGAGGAATGCCAGGACAATGGCAGAGGAACGTTACAATGAGGCACATGGGCGAACTAGGCGTATTATTGAGAGGACTTTCGGTCTCCTGAAGGCCAGATTCCTGTGCCTCCATCTGACAGGTGGCTCCCTGTACTACTCACCGAAGAAGGTGTGCCAGATCATCGTGACATGCTGTATGTTGCACAACCTAGCATTGAGACGCCAGGTGCCTTTTCTGCTGGAGGATGAGCCTGGTGATGGTCTTGTGCAGCGGTGGAGCCTGTGGACAGTGAGGAAGAGGAGGCAGAGGAAGAAGATGTTGACAACAGAACACACATCATCCTGCAGTACTTCCAGTGACACACAGGTAAGAGACTGCAACTCCTCTTCACATATCAGTTAACTTTAGGACATTGTACATGGCAGCCTCTTAACCTCTATCCATGGCACTGACTGTTCCCTTTGGATTTCCTTTTCTTCAGATCTGTGTACCCCATTCTGCCTTCTGCTATGTGTACTGCTGCCCAACTACTGTCATACATTGGTATGAGTAAATGAACGTATACCTTGCGATGTTTTGCTAATGATTGGTATTTGATTAAAGGCTGTTTATTTAGGTGCTAATGGGTATAGGGGTATGTGCAAGGGGCTGTGGTGATGGTGGAGGAAGGTCCATGGTAGACTCCAGTCTCTTGGTATCACAGGTGCATTGTCCAATGGGACATAGTAAGGGGAGCTATGGCAGTTCAAGGTGAACAGTGTAAAAGAGTGGGACAGAAGTGTGACAATCAGGAGAGTCCTATTTCCTGGCGGGGTCTTGGCAATGTTCTCTATCTTCTGCCTTGATCGCAGAGACCGTTTGTGGGGTAGTTCTCCTTCGCAGGGGGTGGGTGCTCGTGGCATATTGGTCCTGTGGCGGGGCCTCCTGTCCACTAGCGCTGGCAGAGGTGGAAGGCTGTTCATCAGTTTGGCTAGTGTCAGGGGCCCTTTGTTGAGCCACTTCCTCCCTCATGGTCTTGCCCATATCAGCCAGCACCCCTGCTATGGTGACCAGGATGGTGTAGATTTTGGTGCGGTCATCCCTGATCCCCATGTAGTGTCTCTCCTGCAGCCGCTGGGTCTCCTGAAACTTGGCCAGTACCGTGCCCATGGTCTCCTGGGAATGGTGGTATGCTCCCATGATGTTGGAGAGTGCCTTGTGGAGAGTGGGTTCCCTGGGCCTGTCCTCCCCCTGTCGCACAGCAGTCCTCCCAGCTTCCCTGTTGTCCTGTGCCTCTGTCTCCTGAACTGTGTGCCCACTGCCACTGACCCCAGGTTCTTGATCATCCTGTGTTTGTGGGGTTGCCTGGGGTCCCAGTAGTGGTGGACACCCTGCTGATTGACGTGTCCTGGGGACAGTGGCATGGGCCCGCTGGGTGGGTGCTGTGCTGGTGTTTCCTGAGGGGTGCGGCTCTGTGGTGGTTTGGGACTGTGGCAGGGGAACCAACTGTCCAGAGGTCCCAGATGGGCCAGGCTGGTCATCCTGATCCAGGCGTGCAGAGCTGCTGTCATCACTGTGGGCCTCTTCTGTGGGGGGCCTGGATGTACCTGGCACCTCCTGTCTGGTGACGCTGGGTAGGGGTCCTGTTGGGATGCAAATGCATTGTTATTGTATCTGTGTGTGCCATCTTGTGCAATGGGTGTGTTTCCCTAATGGAATTGTGCTTTTCCTGTCGCCTTGGCCTTGTGTGATTGCTGATTATGTGGGTCTCTCTAGTGTGCATGCTGTGATGATGTGTGTCCATGCAGGTCTGTGATGGGTGCAGGGCTTGGTATTGGGATGCGTGGGTTGTGATAGTGGGGTATATGTGAGATGGTGGAGTGATGGGGGTGAGCGTAGGGGTAGGAGTTAGTGAGGCCATGCAGGTAGGGTGGGAGGGATATAGTAGGAAAGATTTGCCTTACCAGATTCCAGTCCTCCTGCTACTCCTGTGAGTCCAGTCCTCATGCTACTCCTGTGAGGCCCTCAGGATGCATGATTGCCAAGACTTGCTCCTCCAATGTTGTTAGTTGTGGCGGAGGAGGTGGGGGTCCACCGCCAGTCCTCTGTACTGCTATCTGGTGTCTTGATACCATGGAACGCACCTTCCCCCATAGGTCGTTCTACCTCTTCCTGATGTCATACCTGGTTCTTGGATGCTGTCCGACTGCGTTGACCCTGTCGACAATTCTCCACCATCTTCCTTGCAATGGACGTCTGCTGCACCTGTGATCTGAATAGCTGTGGCTCTACCCGGATGATTTCCTCCACCATGACCCTTAGCTCCTCCTCAGAAACCCTGGGGTGTCTTTGAGGTGCCATGATGTGGTGTGAGTGATATGTGTGAGGTGATGTGTGGGGTGCTGTGTTGTGATGTATTATGTGATATGCGTGGATGGTGTATGGGTGATGGTATTCTGTGCCTCTGGGTGAAGGTGTGCTCTTTGCTTTTCTCTCTCTGCTTGTTCTAATTTGTTGGTTGAAAGGGTTGTGGGTAATGTGGGTGTGTGTTTTATAGTGTTATGAGTGTTATGAGTGTGAGGGTGTGGTGTGTGTATTTGTGTCAGGTGTGTGTATTTTGAATTGTCCAATGTGGTGTAGTTTTGGAAGTGTGTATGTATTTTGAGCGCAGTGGTATGTACCGCCAATGGGTTACCGCTGTTGAAAGACCGCTGCAGTGATTTGTGGGTCGTGATACTGCGGGCATTGCTATCTCCAGTTTATCACTGACCTTTGGTGTGGCGGACTTGTATTGGTGTCTGTATTGTGGTGGTATTCTCTGTGTGGGTCATAATACCCATAGTGGAATACCGCCACGGTCACGGTATGTTGGCGGCCGTAAGCGGGATTTACCGCCAGGGTTGTAATGAGGGCCTATATCTGAAGTTGTTACCACTTTCATTGAGGTTAATGAGGGCTCCACTACTGAATTACTGAATGGGAGGCATGTAATGACTGTATCAGAGAGACACTTGCATGAGCACATAAGCATGCCACTCCAGTTTAATTCACTGAATGGCAAATTGAGACAGTTAGCAAATGTACACGTTGCCAGTTACTCTGACAACATGCCCCTACTACACAAAAGTCACCAACATTTAGAGACCCGCAATAGACTGAGTTTGCATAACTATGAAGAATTTATAACATTACAATATTTTGGGGGAGGAGATATGACAATGCTTGGAAAATTGGTATGTGGATGGGAAACTGCGAGACTTTGTGACCTCATCGACAACTATGTCTGACTTACCCACAATTTCCTCCTGTATAGGGCGCTCCAGGCAAGTGTGCGGTGGACATTGGGGGAGGTCTGGATGGAGCAAATATTCTCCAGGCTCTACAGGCCAGCCCGGAGACTATTTACTCCATCACTAACCAAATTCACGCGATCACTCTTATCTGCAAAGCGCTGGTGGTACAGAATCAGAGTGTGCTGACTGACTTGAAAGACCGCTGGTCCCATGACATGGACCGATTACTCACGGAGGAGGATTGCCACAAATTCCTAAGACACACACCTTGCATGTCTTGCAATGTCTGGTTCCATCTCATTCAAGTCTATTATAGCCATAGAGCATGTCTCACACCTAAATGTATTAATAGTGTGTTCCGGGAGATGCAGGCATCATGCCCCTGCTGCTGAAAAATGGAGGTGGACTTCTTTCATATAGTATGGGATGTGTGGGATATATGGCCCTTACCTCTTATTAAAAGGACAGTGGTGAATTTCATTAAATGCCACAGGATGCAACATAGTCAGATCCTCTGGGATCTGCCTAGTGGACCTGTTTCCTAAAACCAAAGCCAATATGATCATCTCGAAATTTGCTGACCTAGCCCTGATCCTTGCACAACCCAGGTTACTTTATTTTGGAAATCTCCCAGAGGACCCACACTTCAGGGGTGGGGTAAGAAATTATCCAAATAGGCTGCTTTTGAAGGATGTCTGCTTAAAATTGAGATGCGGAAAGGGCTGCGAAGTCCTGATCACACACAAGCATGGGCATGATTCTTCTGGAGTGCCCCTGTATAGACGGCACAGGGTGGCTAATCCCGATTTCAGGTGATGTTTCCACTGAGGAAGACTACCTCGATGTACCCCAAGTAGTGGAGAATTATGGACTAAAAAGCCCACCCCAGGTGGATCCCCTACTCTCATTAACCAGATTCACCTGACACTCCACCACCCTGCTTTGCCTTAACGGGTTGCTTTGAGTCTATTATTCCCTCTTCATGACATCACCCCAGTTAAGTTGTCCATTTTCCCTTATCCCTGATAGTGAATACTTTCCATCACACACACTGCTTCACCTCCCGTTCATGTGTTTTGGGTTCTTACTTACTGAGAAAGTTTGCCTCTACCTGAATAGGTATTTATATGGGGCTATTGTTGAACTGGTCTATAGTGAGGTTTTGTAAAAATGGTTCCCCTGTAAGAGCCCTTTGTACTGGTTCATCAATGTTCCTCCTTTGATCTGTATTGCCATGATGTTAATAAAAATGTTAAAAAAGAAATTACAATATTTTGTTTGAGGTTGATAAATTGGGCAGACTTCTTGCTTGATTGACATGATCGGAGTCCTCTCCTGTGCCCATTACAGTGATCAGACCCCCAGACCACTTTTTGAGCTCTGTGGGGCATATTTCTTGTGCCCCTCCAGCTACCCTAATGCCACCATATTTGTGCCGTATTTAAAATACTGCACACCATGGCGGTAGTTAGGGTACCAGTGTCAAAATATTTATGCTAGTTTGGCGCTTTGCAGGGTTCCCGTCAAAACTTTTGCCGCTAATCCTGAAAAGCACCCAGAGGCCCATTGCAAGCAATGGAAGCCTCCTTTTACAGACTTTAAAAGTGCCAAAACAAATGGCACAAGGTATTCTCTTAGATTTCCCTGCGCCATTTTTTTTACCCCCCCAACGGGGAAATGCCTCCTTTGCATACATTATGCTTGGCTCAGGCATAATGTAGCGCAAGGGGTTACAAAATGGAGCAATGCATGCACTGCGCCAGTTTGTAAATGTGGCGCAACGTTTTTGGCCTTCCAATGCCACATTAGCATAAAAAAATGACGCTAATGTGGTGTTGGAATGGCACTAGGCCATCTTAAACCTGGGCCCAAATTTCTAACAATGGTGTATGATGTGCTATGGTATAGATTGCAGCAAAGACTGTGCTCCAAGTTGCACTCTAATGCAGCATTAGAATGGCACTAGGGACTCTTAAATATGTCCCTTAATCAGCTATCAGTTCCCAGTTTGCCGCCTTTTACAAATCTCTCTATGCCATGGATCAGGCACTTGCTTGGGATACCCAGGAAACATACATACAGGCAGATGCTCTTCCCAAACTGGACCATGATGACTCCAGTACTTTAGAAGCTCCATTAACAGTGCCTGAAATTAACACATCAGTAGATCAGCAAAATATCTGGTAGTGACAGTTTGCCATAAGAGCTCTACAGGGTTGACCAGATACTTTTGGCGCCCCGCTTGTTGAGCTTTATTCGATGGTGTATGAGGCACGGTCACTCCCCACCATCTCTAGAGAGTCCATTATCACCATGCTACTAAAACTGGGCAAATACCGCCTGGATTTGTGTTCCTGCCATCCTTTATCCATTAGGAAACTTAGACAATAAGATCCTGTGTAAAATTCTCTCTTCTAGTCCACCGTCGGTTTTACCACAGCTAACTCACACCAATCAGGATGGGTTTGTAGCACAACATAACCCTGCCACCTACCTCTGTAGACTTTTCCATGCCCTGGATCAGGTGTAAGCGCAAGAAAAATACTATTTCTAGACATTGAAAAGGCATTCGATTCACTGGATTGGAGTTACTTCTTTTACTTCCTAAAAATGGTGGTTTTGTATACATTTCCCACTGTTCGTATTAAATCGAGGGATCCAATCGCTCACCAAATCCTGATAGAAAGTGGGATCAGATAGCGGTGCCCCATGATTGTTTTCAATGGTAATTACACCTTTCCGCATACTAACAATTCGAGGCAGATGGTGGGGGGGGTTGCAGATTGGCTTAAATTTAAATAGTCACATCCACATAGTTTGCCTACAGAATGGCAACGTATTATTATTTATCCGCAATGTCCTCACCAGTCTTCCTTTGACTCAATGGACTATGGAGGCCTTCAGCAAGGTGTCCCGTCTGGTGTTGAACAAGGCTGAATGGTATATTCTTCCTCTAATTGACTCGGGGGCTAGTGAGCTGGTTGGGACTGAATCAAGCGGACTTGAAATGTCCTTATACACAATAGGGTACCTGGGGTGTGAACATTTAGACATCACTCTGATATAACAGCGGGGAACCTGGACAGGGCACTGGGTAATGCATGTGCCTCTACGAACGTCTGGAGAAAACTACCCCTGTCCCCTCTGTGTAGGATCTCCTTATCCAAAATTATTTTTACTGCCCGATTAATATATTCCTTTACCACCATACCTATGGTACTTAGAAACTGATCCTTCTTTGAGTTTGGTTCGTTATTGGGTACCTGAGTTGGGATGAAGGCAGACATAGGGTGCCTTGCCCACTGAGGAAGGGGGCCTCGGTGCCCCAGATTTCAAGACCTATTACACAGCTGTGCAGCTCCTAAATGTCATCTCATGACTAACGACAAACCTTGAATTACAATTTCTCATACCCTCCAGTAGGAGCACCTCGATTATATTTAGCAATAATCTGTCTCGTAGTGGAGTGTCTTGCCTACTGGTGGCTTCCAAAACTGTTGGCATAGATAGCTCCAGAGAGCTCATATACATTCCCCCTATGCTCGTCAACTTGCGTGGAGGTCATCACACCCACTAGGAAATCAACATCTCTGCATGGATCGATGCTAACGTCACACAGATAGGGCAACTATGTGAGTCAGGTCACCTTATGACCTTTAGAAAACTTCAATTTTAGACTCTGATTTCCCCAAGTCAATTTCTAACAAATGCAGCACCAACACTAGATCCATTTTGGGTACCTCCCCCCAGCAAGGAACCAGAAGTTGACCATATATTGCAATCACGTTTGACCCGGGGCGGTGCCTGACATATGGTATGTCATCTTTATAGATTACTTTGCTCCGTTCACTCGGCACAGCTCACAGCTCTTCGAGCCGAGTGTCATCTAGGCATGACATTCACAGATAGGGATTAGGCAAATGCACTTAAATATGTGGCGAACGCTTCAAGAAATGCTTGCTGGAACTTTCTACAATTTAATTATCTCCATCATACATATTTATCCCCAGCCAAACTACATACATGTTTTCCTGCAGTACCCAATGTGTTCTTCATATGTGCAGGCCCTGATGCCAAATTCACACATATGGTATGGTCGGTCATGTATAGTAACTGGACATTGCTTGGTCACAATAACAGACCTTCTTTAATTCTGTAATCATTAAGTATCAATGGGGAAACCCTGTATTCCTAAGAACGTAGGTATCATGTAGTACACAAAGAAACGTGGTTCTGTCGGATAAAATGCATCATCAATTACTAAAAGCAACAGTTGCACAAATGTGGAAAAAAAAACATGTAGACCCAAATAACACAGTTATTGAATAAAGGGCGTATTTCATAGTCACTGAGTAGCAATACCTCATATGAACAAAGAGTAAGGTGCTCTGTATTGGCTAAGTGAAAAGGCACCTGTGCAGTGCATCAAAGAAAAAGAAGTTAGTGTAAAAATACAAAAACGAGAACACAAAACGATTCCGATTCTTGGATTGGCCTGCCCAATATATCCCCATTAGATAGGCTAAATTTCATCTCTCCTTAAATGTCCAGACATTAGAGTTTCGGTGCAAGCAATATATGGATCGTCGACTTTTTGGCCCTATTAGGAAGCGTGTGCTTTCTTTGCATCTAGCTGAGTCTTCATCAGGAATGGGTATGGGAAAACCTTAGTGTTAAAATATATACTGTCAGGTCTCATGTATTAAGAATTGTGTAAGGTCATGGAGAGCATTTGAAAACACCTTGCAACTCACCTGCGGCCGAAGATAGACATATATGACCTTCTTTAGTCCCACCACAGAGGTGTTTCCCTGTATTGTGAGCATAATGGGATGGGCCACAAAATGTAAAGAAATTAGAATGAAAGCAATAGGTGGTGTGATAAAGTGTGTCATAGTCACATCTTGCATCAAAACGTGTGCACCTCTCTGTATCAAAAAGTGACGACCTGAATTTCTAATCATGTAGAGGGATCAAATATAAGGAAGTCTCCTATAAATCAAGGATTGAAACAATGTCAGAGAGTATAGGATCCCCAAAATAAATGCAACAAAGGAATCCTCATAAGAACTTACTGATCTGAAGCAGTGCTTTTAAAGTCCATCATTGACGAACAGTTCCTTCGAAAGGGCATTCTATGAAGTGTTAATGCCTAATCCTCAGAGGATGGCTCTTATGCCAGACCAGTGGGCCTTGACTTCAGCTTTGTCTCGTGGAAGTACTAAGTCCAGATCAACTCTTCTCACATTAGAGACAAATGGGTTCTGACTGCAATGAAACCAGGTGTTTCAGAACGAGGCATCTTTCGAAGTCAATGTCCTCTCAGACATCAAGAATCACTTCATCAAGGTGGAACATATCACACTCAATATTGAAAGGACCGACTGTTGAGGGACTTGATATTGAAGAAACCAAAAAAGCACAATGTACTCACTCTTTCTATAAGCTATACAAAGAATGTCAACAAATCATAAGCATTTAAATGAAAAAGTCACAGCATCTCGAGCTCCCGTCAAGTATCGCCAGTTATTTAGATGCTTGGACGTCTCTGCTGTAGCTCTGTAACCTACTCTCCCCGTTCCTGCATGCTGCCTTTCCTCCGCATGCTAACACACCGGCAAGCAAGTTAAACCAATCTCTTCTGCCATTACTTGGGCTGCTTTTACCGCTCTGGTTCAGGCAATCGGTAGCCCACCTACTCTAATGTCATCATCAAGGTTCCGATGTATCTTAAATTGGCTTAAGAATAGATTTTCATCCTAAATGCCTCCTGAAGGGGGGTGGGGTGGAGTTGTGATGAGCCTAGGTCAGTACACGATGGCACGGTCTCTGCCACACATGGGGGTGCTGTATGTCCCACCTGATTGGCTTCTATTTCAAAACCCATGTATCAGTCTATCTACTTTATTGGTGTATTTTCCAACATCGTGAGCTGGTCTTCTTCTGTTTGCTGGGGTATATTTATGGCAGTGAAATGAGTGATTGTGATTGTGTTCTATACGTTACTGCAGCTGGGCAGTTGGCAAGCCATGTGTTAATGGGTGTGTTAAGATATCAACTAACTACTGATTTCCATCAAGGTATTTAGATTCACAAAATTGGGTTGAGTGCACATTTTTAGGCGTGGAATGTTATCACTTGCCCTCCCGATATATTAAATGAAGTGTTGACTGTGAGTAATATGCGATGCTTCGTCCACCTCTGGACATGCTGGTGTGTTTGACATGATTTGTCCATTAGTTGCATTAGAATAAATGCGTGGAGGAACCTACCTTGCCCAGACTGGATCTGCCACTGCCCTCTCTTCTCCTGCCAGAACTCTAAAATCAACACAATTTACACGTCACTGACCTGTGGATAACGACATCAGATTTCGTTGTTGAGTGAGTGACAACATTTGTAAAGCGACCACCACTATGCCAATCGAAGAGGCAACTGTTCAGTTTCATCCTGATGTAGGCGTGTACTTCGCGCCAACCTAGTGGTTGCTGAATGGAAAAGGAGCTGCCGACGTACGTGACAAGATTGTATTTGGGTACCAAAAGTGTGATTTAACGGCTGCTACGCAGGTCACGGGATGTCATTTGCTTTGTTATTCTGGCAGATAAATAATTTCGTGCTTGTTGGTTTACGCATTTAAAGGCAATATATAGAATCTTACATTTAAAACAGTCCTGAAACAGGATCCAGTGTAATGCTCAACGACCCTCGGACATTTTTGAACAGGCTCCACTGCCGGGACCAAAGTGTCAAAAATGTGTGGCACAGCACACAACGTTGAAATGGTGAACTTCATTTGTTATTGAGTAGTTGCATTGTCTGCATTATTTAGACGTTCTATGAGTTTTAAATGGAAGTTCGGTGGTTTAGAAGTAGTCCTGGAGAGATCTTACTACACCATCTGGCCTTTGTTCAGAATCTGGCCATCACTAACGCCAAAGAACCAGCTATTTAAGTGTATGAAAATCCCAGGCACAGCCTGTTCCGACAGGAGTCCAATGTTGCCACAACGGTTGGTCGGAAGTTACGGTTCTGAAAGCTAAATACATCAGATCAGAAATACAACAGAGTATAGCGGGTTAAAATCGAAGAGCATTACAGGACTTGATGACCCTTACACCAGACATAGGCCAAAGAGGGCGCTATGTGCTGATCTCTCTTAATGCAGTGTTATGTCAGCACGCCCAGCTACCTCTGCTGTTGAATTAATGTAGTTGGGAATGGAGAAGGTTCACAGATCAAAGATAACCCCCACAATGTTTATGCTGAAAGAATATATGGAAGCAAATAGCTGCCAATGATCTTCTTGCAAAGTTTATGCCAAGCTCTAGAGTTTGCTGAGGTTCATATACAGAACTTAATATTACAAGGCTACGTTCCATCTGATCTCTACTGTCCGTTCCCACGATCCTTAGGAATTTAACCCCCGCAAGGAATGTTTATGAATGAGGCAAATACTCCTTAAGTTGTACATTGACCTTGTGGTTTTTGCACGGCTTCTTTGCGACCCTTTGAAAAGTGTTCTGCTGTGATAACTATCTGGGCATTATTCACGTCTATGGGACTACCTGTGTGTTTGCAGTGCAGCGTCTGTACCCAAGATTCCAAAAGAGGCACATCAAATATAGTACTAAATATATAACTGAGTAAGGTTTAGAATGGGACAAAAACACACTCATAACAAAATGGTTTGAGAAACATTCCAACGTACAGAGTTGAGAAGTAGGTAGTTAGGACAGAGAATAGGGAATAGGGATTACTGTCAATAAGTGTAGTAAACGTTTAGTGGGCGCACGTGGATGTATTAGAGATACTGCACGGACCTCAGATCATCTCAAAATACGAGTTATTATTCCCATTGTATAAACAAAAGGCTAGGGCACAAGGCACTAATTCATGCATTCAGCCACCAGAAGGCTGCACTAAACATGGTTTATGTTCACAATCTGGGATCCATATTAAAATAGAGACCCTCACCCAATGGGTTCTATAAAGGTTCATTTGCCCTGAACCGGCCTGCATGAATACGATAAACATTAGTGTGCATCCCGCCCTACACGTCAGATAAGCTAATGGTCCAATGGAGCAATTACTCAACTCTCATATGCCCTCTCCCTGTCACTACTCTTGCTTCTGGAACTGAGCCCTGAAAATCCTGGGGACTGTTTCCCAGTGAGTGGTCATGACCGCCTAAAAGTGCAGTGATGCTTGCAGCCTTTCTGGAAGGTGTCACATATCTTCCACCTCTCTAGATATATCTTGTAGAACTCCTTATCTAGTTGCACCAAAATGCTGTAGAGATTTTCTTGCTCCAAAGTAATGGTGATGCAAAATGTAGAATCTGATATAGGGAACCTAAGAATATGGTCATGTGGCTAGTACTTCTTGATAAAGTCATGTAAAGTCAAGTCAAGTATAAAATTCAGCAATGTAGCTGAAATTGGAATACGATCTTCCTCAGGCACGGGTGGCATTGGTAGTGGGTTGATGTCCAAGGGACTGGTGCAGATTTTGGTGCTGGAGTGGAAGTTGGCACAAACACTGGTTTGGAACCAAAAGCAGGTTTGAAGGGCACAGACAGTGCTGAGGACAGATCCACCAGTGGTAGCCCGAGAATGGGCCTCTGCAGATCAAGCTTATCTTGGAAGGGGAATAGCAAAAGCAGAGTAAAAAAATAACAGAAATGTGAATTGTGCAGAAAAGTTTATTCTGCGCTATAATGCTTAGGAACATATGAACAAATTGCAAGGTAGTGGTCTTGCAAATGTCTAGAACTGGCACATTCTCAGCAGCTGTGACTTTCTCCTCCTTCTGAGTAGAATAAGCCTTAAACTTACCAGGCAAGGCTTAGTAATCTGATGGTACACCTACTAACAGACTGTTTAGAGCAGACTAGGACCTGGTGGACTGCCCAATAATTTACAAAGATTTCTTAAGGTTTACATAGTTCCTTAGTTCTTTGTAGGTAATACTTCAGGACCATCTTCCCATGTGTAGATTTAAAGGGGGTTTCAGATAGAGAGGTGGGTTTTGGGAAGAAAGTTGTAAAAATAAGGTATTTGATTAATGAGAAAGTTTGATGTATTTATTGTCACAAATGATGGATTAGTCCACAAAGATAACCTCTTTGTGATGAATATAATGTAAGATTTATGGATGATTATTACTTGAGCCACTCACCCTCATTGCTTTAGTGATAGCCGATTGTTTACCAAACTATTGACAACAGTAACACTGTGCTACCAAAATATTGTGGACAAAATAGAAAAACCCAAGGTAAGTACATATATATGTATGTATGAATTTGTTAATCTTCACTTCACATCGGTGTGCCTTGACAATATATATATATATATATATATATATATATATATATATCGTCAACATAGACAGTTGTGGAGTTAAGTAAAGTAAATGTATACTTATCTACATCAACTTACCTTCACAACCTTTTGGTCCTAAATATTGTGTACATAATATTATGGTAGCACGATATTCTGGAGTTGATATTAAAAGTGGATAGCCGCTAAGAAAGTGATTTTCCAAGGCAGATGCTGGCTTCTACATGGATCCAGGAAAGGTTCTTATTCACAGATACAGATTTGTAGTTAATTTGCAAATAGGGGATTGTCTCGTAAGTTGGAGAGTGACTTTAATCACAGCGATAGTGATTAAAGAAGAATTTAAAATCAGAATTTAAGAAGACAAATTTGTGCCATCTCTTCTTGGCAACTTCTCGGGCTCACTTGCTTCTCAGACACTCAATGTGAAATCTCTTCCATTTCAGAGTACAAGATTATCTTTTGGAAGGGAGCATTCACTTCTTTCACGATCTTCATGGAGTGATCTGAAGAGTTCAAATGTTCCTACATAAAGTGATTAGGAAAGTGATCAAGCTTGCAGAAGGAAAGCAGATGTGTAAAAACGTACTTATTAACCTGGAAGCCTTGTGCGTGAACAGGTGGAAAGGTGATTGGTCAGTTGATACGGATGAACTATATGAAACCACTGAGAACCATTTACGCTGTGCATTATCTCACATTGGTGCTCACCTTTGCTATAAGCATGATTGAAGGAAACCCATTTACATATGCACCTGGTTGGACTCTTCAACAAGCATTCCTACTGGAATAGAGATGTGGACCCTTGATGCATATTCTCTGCGTTTTGGGGGGAAGGGAGTATAGACACTAAGTATATAACTCTCAAATACAAGTGGAGGCTGAGTCTTGTGAAGAAACAGGTTTGACTTCTGTTAGCCGTTGCCATGGGTACTCCGCACTGGGTCGGTCATGTTTTAAATGCTCATCAATAAGTGAATCTTCTCTAATGTGTTCGGCCTTAGACACTCTTCTCCTGGGTGTTCATATTTAAGAGACTGTTCCCAGTATCACCCTTCCCTATGACGGCCTTCTTTGGCATGCTCTTTCCTAGCTGCATCACTTTTTGGGTGTTCTTCAGAAACCTGTTGTGCACATGGTGTTCCAACCTCAGGCTCAAATCCCTCAATGTTCCAGTGAACTGAAATAACTGTTGTGGGACAGGATGTGGACGCTTCGCCATGCCATGTGCTGGTGTTGGGGGATTTCAGGGTCCAGGAACAGTTCCCTTTGTAATCGAGGTTGAAGCTTATCCTCTCATGAGAGCATTTGCACAAGTTGTTCAGGTGAAATCTCCACTGAGCCTTGCATAAGTAATAGGTTCCGAATCTTCTTCCACTTGGTGGTGAGGGAGCCCTTGATGTCATGCTATCAAGACATGAGCATGATTGATGCTGAGATTCACTGTACGGCAAGAGTCTTCTTGATTTCAGATAAGAAGCCATCAATGGCTTCAACATCAAATCAAGTATGTTCTGGTATCTCAGTGTCAACTGTGAGTGGGAGTGGTATTGAGGAACTGAGGTTAAATTGATGACCCCATGGTGTGTCAGGCAAGATTCCCCAAAGCGCAAAGAAATAGCAGTTGTGCCTCCTGGCTTTGTTAAAGGAGACCATGAGTGCTTTCCTAGGGTCTAACAACCTCTGCCACCTTAGCTCTAGTCAGACTCGCTCTGTCTTCAGCCTTTAGTAGGTATCTCCTGACAGATTTTATTGTTGTCAAGGGTGTCAAAATATGGAACTCTAACCACTCTTACCTTATGTTTGCCCTTCCAGCATTTCTTTCCACCAGAGAAAGAGCATCTATCGAAATAAGACAGAATGCTGTCCACTAAACAGCATGTGTTTGTGAAGGCAAAACCAGAAAAACAGGGGAAAAAACGACTCCTTCTTTTACAAAAAGCAGAGACACTGAGCAAAAACAAATAAAGCCAAGAAAAGCTACAGTTTTAGTTGGAAGAAAAGCTTGAAAATTACAGACGTTTTCAGTTTTGCTGTTTAACAGCCTTTTCAAAGCTGGAATCAAATTTTATAATAATACTCGAAGTTGGAGAGTTGACATGCAAGATTTTATTGTTCCCATCATTTAGTAAGTTCTGGCGTTTTTGGGGTTCGAGCTGTGATAAAAGCAACATGAGCAAGGTAATGATCCCCATACGTCCCTAAAACAACTGCATCCTATCTCACATGGTTCCTGTGTTTTGCAGTTTCTAGAATCCTCATAGTAGCAGAGTATATTAACACAATTGGTAGGGTTGAAGCGCAAACACAATTAAATACCTGCATTATTCTTCCCTTTTAGAGTGCTTTTCCACATTATTTTCAGTCAACTAAATGTTATTATGATCGATTTAATTGACAATATTTTTGAAAACCTTCATCTGGGATCTTGCACACTGACACAGCTATTCAACTGTTGAATGCTAAAGAGAATCCCAACTTGCAAAACAGGTCATGTTCTTGACATCTGCGAATTCGACTTTCTGGTTTTGTGCTAAAGAAGCAAGGTGGCATGGGGTTGTTAGAGACAAGATCGAGAGTGAGGAAAGGAAGCATATTTGAGAAACTAAAATCAGAATATTCCAACAATGCAGTAACCAACGTTTATGTAGGTACAGATTCACACACATTCAGACCCTGATATAGGCTGAGAATCTCTGACTGCGCTGTGAGGAGAGAGTGAGCTTCAACACCAGACACAATATTAAGAGCAGAAGTAGGAGAACCCGGATTGTACCTGTCCTGGACTCTCATTGCGTGCCTTCCTTGGTGGCTTCCATGACTTCTCCTTAGTCTCTAGGTTGAAGAAGTAGGTCCTTCCTGTTTTGGGATCCAGATGCTGCTCCCAGACATCAAGAACTCGCATGGGTGAGCAAGTAGGTGTTGGGGGATCCATCTTCACATTTCTCAGTTCCTCTAGGTTAGTATAGACTGGAGACTCAGGCTCAGGAATTTCCATGATGGGTTCATGAGAGGACAACTGGAAGAGAACAAGCAAACTAAAGTTAGCTTAAAGTTTCTTCAAATGAACAGTGATCCAACAGAACACCTCTAGGGCTAAAAGATTTGACCTTTACTCTAGCAGAGGTAACTCGTTTTGGACGTGAGCCTAGTATTTATAAACTAAATGCACAGTGACGCACCCTGTGCTCTTGTGCAAGTCTCTCATGCGCTGTAGCTCAGACGAGCTTACCACTGCCAGAAATGTAATAACTAATCATAGGTACCATTCCAGAAATACATAGGTTGGCAATATATTCCTCTGTCTCCGGCCTACCAATCTATGGCCCGCATTTTTGGTTTCGAAAGGAAATCATGTACCGGAAAGTTGCACTGCTTGGTGCATGAATACATTCTGCTCGTCTGTCCTCTCGGCTTCCCAGCAGCTGCACCCCACAGCATATGAGGAACAGAGAACTCAAACACACTCACAAAAACCCTCGATCCATGTTTAAATAAACTCCACTATTTTTACTCGGTCATTGCCCTCTGCACTGTATTTACTTATTTTTGGTGAATCACATTTAGTCCCTCGAAAATATGCCTGCCGAACAGTAGATTAGCTCCGGGTCAATCTTCCCACATCAGAAACTGTGTGGGATCACCTGCAGCTCTAAACGTAGAGATTTTACTCTGCTTTCGTCCCTCGATGGTTGGTAAAATTGTGCCAATACCTTGGGTTGTTTCCAGAGTTTATTTAATCCAGAGGTTTAATAATGTACCCACGTTCATAAAATCATTTTACTGAATACTCGTAGGCCCTTCCTATCCTAACTGTGCTGAGATAGGTTTATACCTCTAAAGCAGTACTTTAGAAGCACTTTCCCGCCCTCCTGCCTCCCTGCTGACTGGACCCCCAGTCCACCCTTCTTAATGGTGGCTGCTGTGTGCCGAAGGTGCGTCAAATGCAAACTCGTCTGTGCCTAGACTGCGCCTAGCGCCACGAACCGTGGCCCACCAACCTTCCATCGTTACAACGCGGAAACCCTCCACACGCTGAACACAGGATGCACCGCTGCCTGTCATTTCGCATCATCAACAGTTCTCCTACCTCCACTGCCACTGCACCCTCACCCTACACCAAGAACCAAACCCTCCCACCACTGAGCCATCAAACACCAACCCAGGGTTGTGTGTCGGAACAACGCAGGTCTTTAGCACGCCTGCCTTACGAACGCGGCCCAATCCACGAATGCGTCTCTGCAACGCATTCTTTTACCACGCAGGTCATTACAACGACTTGCCTTGGGGAAAGCGCTGGACTTTGGAATAGTATAGTTTACTATTCCAACTCCAGTCAGTGCCACAGTAGGGAAAGTGTTGGACTTAAAGTCCAACATCGGTCCAACAACACTTTCCCTAAGGCAAGTCGCTGTAATGACTTGAGTGGTAAAGGAATGCGTTGTAAAGTCGCATTCGTGGTTCAGGCCGTGTTGTACAGGCACAACGTGACTTGAGCCGCGTTGTTAAGGCTGATTCCCCCAACCCAGAGCGCCTCAGCTGCATCATCCTCATTATCCGCTCCCTCACAGACACGCCGTAAAACTCTGGGACCTACTGGACTCCATCCGCCTGGACATCGCCTTTCTAACCAAAACATGGACAAACCCAGCGTCTGCACCGGACATTGGCATCCCCAGCGACTACAAACTGCTCCAGAAAGACCGGCCTTCTCGCCTAGGCGGCGGCCTGGCCATCATACACAAATTCTCCTGGCCTGTCAACCAACCAACCAATGTGGAAGAACACTCCCCCCATGGAGCACCTCCACTTCCAAATACACACTACCCCCAAGTATACCTTCCGTGGCACCCTAACCTACAGGCCATCTGGCCCCCGTCCAGTTCTGAATAGGTATCAAAGATGTTATATACCAGATAAGAAAGAAAGAAGGAAATAATTAGACTCTCGTTTGGAAAAACGTAATTCATCACAGATGGCAAGGTGATTGAAAGAAATTAACAGGATAATCTACAAACGTACCAAGGCAAACATATTCGCCACTTTGATGTTTCAACCAACGGTAATAATAGATACCCCAATTCCATATAAAAAAATATATGGTAATTCCATTGAACTCACTTAAAGGGTATTCTGCCAAGCTATTTCCTCATTCATTCCCTTACAGTAAGTATCTAAATAGAAAATCCAAAAAACTTCACGCTTTTTTCTTGCTTTTTCTGTATCGTAGCCACTTTTAGGGACGATCTTCTCCAAAATCGTCCATCTGATGTCATCCTCTTCATGATTATGTTCTATCCACTGGGCCACTAAAGGAGCATTTTGTTTGCAGATCTTCAATGCTGATCTATGCTCATAGTACCTGGTTCTAAACTCTCTTGATGTTTCGCCAACATATCCCATGTTACATAGGCAAAAAAACAGATATACCACATTTTTAGATCTGCAGTTTGATATCCCTTTCAACTCAATAGATTTGTTATTACATATGATCCTATGTGACACAATAGCTCCACTACAAGCTAGACAGTCTCCACATTTATGGTTGACAGTAATCGGCTCCAAACCTAAAATAGACTTTTGTGTAAGTTCCTTATGGTTCCTCATCCCTGACTTAACTAGAAGGTTTCTCAAATTACTATTCTTTTTGAAAGCAAAAATAGGTTTCTCCAAGGGTTCCACATCTGACCTAACATTAAGGATATACCACTGTGAGTTAATAATACGCCTGATTTTGTCATTTATATTTGAATGATGAATAGCACATACTAAATGTTCATTCATCTTTTTCTCTTTCCCTGAAACATAGACTGGCGATCATAATATTTTGCTGTTTTCAGAGTCCTTTATCAATTTAGGCTGAAAGCCCCTTGATGAAATTTTTTAAACCAAAATATCAGAATGTTCCAAAAAATCTTTCATCTCAGTACAATTTCTCCTGATCCGTAAAAACTGGCTGGATGGGATTCCTTCTCTCTGGCATCTAGGATGATAACTGTCAAAGTGCAAAAGAGTATTTTTAGCTGTGGGCTTAACAAAGAGCGATACAGCAAGGTGCCTGTCTTTATGTACAACACTAACATCTAAGAACTCGACCTGATTTTTATCGCTTTTCATTGTAAACTCCAAATTCAAATCACATAAATTGAGCCAAGCAAAAAATACCTTCAAACATTCCTCTTCCCCTCTCCATACAAAGAAAACATCATCTATATTTCTAGACCAATAACAGATATTTTCAAAGAAGGGGGTAATCTCATTATAGATAAACTTTTGTTCAAAGTATCCAACATAGAGATTTGCTACACTAGGAGCACAAGCTGCTCCCATGCTGACACCTTTAATTTGTTGGAAAATATTCGAATTAAATTCAAAATAATTATTGTAAAGTACTGTCTCACGGCAATCTCCAATGAATTGACTCAAAGAACCAGGTTTGTGGAAAGGCCCTACAATGGATATGCTCCTTCCTGTCTGCCAGAACACAGAGAGTCAGACCTCCACCTTACCAGTCAGAACCCGCAAAGATCAGCTGCGGGGCAACACAGGGCTCCTGTCTGAGCCCCACACTCTTCAACATCTACATGGCCCCACTCGCATCCACCATTAGGAACCACGGGCTGACATTGTCTCCTAAGCCAACAACACCCAGTTGATCATCTCACTGACCGAAAACCCCACAACAGCCAAGTAAAAGTTTCACAACAGGATGAAAGCCAACGTCACCTGGCTGAAGGACAGCTGCCTCAAGCTCAACTCTGACAAGACCAAGATCCTCATCCTAGGACCCTCCACATCAGCCTGGGATGACTCCTGGTGGCCATCCACCCTTGGCACCCCCCTCACCCTCACAAACCACGCACGCAACCTCGGTTTCATCCTGGATTCGTCACTTACCATGACCCGCCAAGTCAACACAATCGCATCATCCTGTTTTCACACACTTCGACTTCTCCAGAAGATCTACAAATGGATCTCAACGGACTGCCGCAGAACCGTAACCCATGCCCTGGTCACCAGCAGACTCGACTATGGCAACGTCCTCTACGCCGAGACCACCCAGAAGAACCTGAACAAACTACAACACATTCAAAATGCCTCTGCCAGACTCATCATGGACATTCCCCGCTGCGCACACATCACCAATTACCTGAAAAGACCTCCACTGGCCTCCTATTGAGAAAATAATTATCATTTTCACAGGATCTGCCTTTTCCCTTTAAAACCACTGTATGGCAAACATCTTCTCTGAATCTCCAACCACTGGGAACCTAGAATCCTAATCTTTGTTTTTTGTATCTCATTTTCTAGACTTTCCACTTTCAAGCCTAAAACAGAGATGGTGGTCATGGTGCAGTTTTCAAACTGCTGATTCCATTGGGTTTGTGCATAACCTTTTTGCTGTTAGTGTTTTCATTATATGCCATGTGATTTTCCTTCTCCCTGCTGTTCTTCCTTGACATTGAAAGATGCTCCTAGGGGTGGCAAAAAAAATCCCTTGGGTTCTTCCCTTGTTTCAATCGCTGGTCCTCTGATGGCATGTCTTGTCTGCTCAAAACAGTCCCTGGATGTCCTCAGTTGCTGCTGTGGCATCCAATCATCCCCCTACGGGGAGCATGGAGCCAGGATCTGCCCGGTGTGCTCCTCCACATCTCATTCTTGGTACTGATTCCCGCCACCTTGTTTGCCACAGCCAGCCCCAGTCTCAAAGAGAACTCTTACAGATGCCCTTTCTATATAGAGCTCATAATCGCCCCGGGCTCTCCTGGCATTTTCCAATGTCTGCCACTTTATTGTCTGGTGCTGTCTTATCTGCCCACGAAGGCTGTCACGCACCACCTGGTCCTGGGAACGCAGAAGGCCTTTACTTTGACATACACAAGGTGATGGGAGAAGCACTTCCAAATAGTCTACCCACTAGCAATTGCTGAAGACAGCATTCCAACCCATTATTTTTTTTGCCTACTGTGCCATCTCAGATTAAACACAACCATATGGATATTAGCCTTGGTCCTGCTCCAGAAGCAACAGCCGAACGTGAGCTGTGAGTATCACTGCTTCTAGCAACATCATTACTGTTGAAAACCGTTTGAACATGCATATTTGATGTGCGTTTGCACATAGTTGTTGTTGCAGAAGGCAGCATTTCCACAGACTGCTCTGTAGTCCCTTCTACAGAGTGCCCTCTAGTCCCTTTTTCTTTGTCTGTTGCCAGCTGTCAGCAGCAATTACTTTGTAGAGTTCCTTCACAAAATTAGTAAATTCCAACATACCCCATTTTATGATCGCAGGTTCCTCAGACGCTGTTTTTCTGTGCTCATCTACACTCCTACTGAGCTCACCTATAGCACTATGGTGCTTGCGGTGAATGAAGAGCGTAACGTTTTCTAAAGTATGGAACCGCAATGCTGTTGGAGTGTGTGATGGACACCTTGCCTATAGGGCGTGTCCTGTATGGGTAATCAGTTCTGTTTAGCTCCATCTTCTGACATTTGGTGTGCTGAATGAGTGGTTGTTGACTATGTAACTGTAGTTGTTGCTTTTGAAGTTAGGGGAGTAGGTCTCAGCAACTGTTGTATTGGTTACAAAAGTTGCTGCACTAGTTCCGATACCACCTGCTAAAAATATAGAGATGTCTTCCTTCTCTGATGGGTCTTTTCGCTGTGGTCCTGGGTCTCCTGTGTGGGTGTCTTTGTAAGGGGAGAGACACCATGTATGTTTCAGTTTACTAAGATTGTACACAAATAACATAGGTTTGTACACGTTCTGTATCTTCATAAAAGCCTGCAAGGCCAATGTCACAAAGGTAACACTTAAGCTTCAGGAAAATCTGTTCATGCCATAAGAATAATGGACTTTTTTCCTTGAAGGTTTATAACATATGGATAAGTTGCGTACGATGATGACCCCCATTCCGCACGGTCTATATTACCCAGGATGCACTGTCGGACTGTGTGAGATATATATGACACCCAACATGACAATGTAATTTGTCATTGTTTGCTCACTGTCTATGCTTTAGCAAATATATATATATTCATTTGTGTGTTTGGAATGTTTGCCATCCCATTGTTTATGTTTACATTTTTTCTGTAGGCTTCCAATCATTGGTACAAATGTGTTTTTTTCTTATTCCTACAAATGACTGGCTTATGTATAAAGTTTAATATTTCACATTTCACATAAATTATTATTTGAGTAAGGGCACCTGGTGATGTTGCTATTGGAGGTATCCTGTCTATTGCTGATACTCCAATCACTGCCTCTGGGAGGAAGTAGACTTAATTAACAGTTCCACTGGTGTTTAAGTGCTGGCTCCTCTCTCTGTTGCTCCTGCCTCCCGGTTGCAATACATTAGGTCATACCAGCGTTTTCAGATGTCCTCAGCACTCCTATTGGTAACTGCTTCAGCATTAATGTGTTGTTGGATACACCTCCAAATCTGTTTTTAGTAGCCTCCAGAAAGGTAGTAAATGTGGTCTTTCCAAACAGTTTAGAAGTTTCTATCAAACACTCTTCCACCTGAATCTGCAGTTCCTGGTCATTCAGTTTTCTTTTTCTCTTTCTCACCACCTCCTACTGTGGCTCCTGGCCTTACATTCTGATGTCTTCTAAGTTTCAAATACAGTGGTTGGAAGGGTGCTCCTCTCAAAGGTTCCAAAGCAATCCGCCGACTTCCTAAGTGATGTCATTTAGTCACTCCGGCTGAGATGTTCATAACTTGTGACTCGCGATTCACAATTTGCGATGTATAAGAAATTGCAATTTGAAAATGTTATTCTTTTAACTTATGTTCAAAGTTTTGCAGTTTAAAATGTCTACCTCATAACTACAATTTATCTCATAAATGCAATCTTAGAAACTTGCCTCTATTAAACAAATGTGAGCTGTCAGGCTCCTTTCCACTTGAAGGGATGGCAGATTTACACAACTATGGGCCAGATTTAAGAAGAGTAGTGATTGCCCCTTGGCGTCCCTCTAATGCCACCATGTGTGTGCCGCCACCATGGCGGTGGTTATGGAACTAGCATCAGATTTTTTTACGCTAGTTCGGAGCATTGCAGAATTATCGTCAGAAATTTTGACACTAATGCTGCAAATCTTGTTGAGGCCTATTGTAAACAATGGTGTGCCTCCTTTTAATGCCTGCCCTGGGCAGATGTTAAAAGTTCCAAAATAATGATTCCGAGAGATTTCTTTGCGCCATTTTTACAGCTCCCCCCTAACAGGGGAACGATCCTTTGCATGCATTATGCCTGGTGCAGGCATAATGTAGCGCAAACAGTTACAGAGTGGAGCAATGCATGCATTGCGCCATTTTGTCAATTTGGCGCAGCGTCTTTGGCCTTGTTGAGCCACATTAGCATACAAAAATTGACGCTAATGTGGTGCAAGGAGGCACTAGGGGCTCATAAATCTGCCCCTATGTTCAATAGCTCCAAAGTAGCAGTCACATATAGCAGTGGTCGCTAATTTCCTTGCGTAAATCAGAACTTTACATACTGCCTGGAGATTTGTGAGCAATATGTTAAATTGGGCAAGCACTTGCCACCGCAAGACTAGCAAGGAGACCAGGAGCCAGGTTTATGCTTTCTTCTGTGACCAATGGTACTACATAGCGTAACAGTAGGCAACACGAGAAACCCGTAATCAACACACTCAAGCCAGTGTTCAGAAGCTACCATAATCAGGGGAAATCAAGTTTTTCAAGATTGTGTGTGGGATCGCCACAAGCATGCACTGCAATGTATACAAGGGTCTGGGGACCAATGCCATCTTAGCCAGTGCTATCCGGCCCAAGTGGGACATTGGGAATGTTAATCCGATTTTCTTTATATATGATTTGCATATAATATCTCACTCGTATCTCCAGATAATTAAGGCACGTACTAATCTCTAAACGAAAGAAAATCATGTTTTGCAGATCTACACTAGGCAGTGGATGCAACACTGATTCGGCCCCTTTACAGGGAATCGGGACACCGCACTATAATGTTTTGTAACTTCAAACATATGTGTGTTTTATCAGGGGTTTAATTGATCACATCCTTTATTAAAATCACAACAGGGAATTTCATTTGTCATAGTCTTTATTATAATCTGTATGTTATTTTTTGCTGCAACAGTTGCACTACAGGATCAACCACAAGAGCGTAAAAATTAATGCGGACAGAGGACATTCCTGAACTGGACCGTTTCAGGTGGCGTTGACTGTTTTAAACCTCAAATCGACTTTTGTGTGAAGGAAAGTCACAAACGCAGTATGTAGCTCCAGTTCTCAACCTCCTTATAGTGTCTGACATAAGCAGCCAGCCCGCGTTGTCAAAACTCTGTGCGTGTCTAAACTCATGATGTCTTGAGGTAACACGGTCTTTCTGCAGTTCCTCCATGAGCAGAAATAGTCGCCATTTCAAGTCATCTCTTATGTCTTAAGCAAAATTCGAATTCCGTCAATGCTGATTTGCCGTCCATCTTTCAAGGTCAGAAAATCCAGAGGCTAACAGCAAAACATGTTATTTATAACACCTATAATGGTAGAAATGTGGTATGAAGTACTATAATATGTCAGCCAGTTTGACCCACCCAACAGCCATCCACCTCACGACAGCCTCCAGCCCATGCACCTTCACCTAAAGTCATCAAACGTACACCTCCTACCACCACTACCTCTTCCTCCACTCCCAAGCCCCCTCCATCTACCCGGCCCAGTGTGCCCCAAAAACTTTTCCTGTCCAACCTTGACCTCTTTCCCTCACCTCCCTCACCCCTTCAGTCTCCTAGGGCCCGCCTCTCCATGTCCCAACCCAGCGCCTCAGCCACAACATCTGCAGGAACGGTGGTGCCAGAGTAACCGGCTTCTGGATTGCGCCAGGCAGCAGGGCAGTGTGCCAAGGAGCCAGACCACGGACAGTCCCCCACCTCAAAAGCACAAAAAGTTGGCCAGTGCTCGGCAAGAGAGAGGAAAAAAACTGCCACCAAAGCCACTCCCAGTGGTACAGTTGGGAGTGTGGAGACAGCTGCGCCACCATCCAAGGTTGGGAAGGGGCACAGTAAAACCGGCAAGTCTGGGAAAACCTGCACGGCGGACAACACCGCCACAAGCACCGCTGGCAAGGACACCGACGCCACCAGCACTGCTGAACAGGACACCGCCGCCACCAGCACCGCTGCCAAGGACACTGCCTCCACCAGCACCGCTGCCAAGGACACCGCCGCCACCAGCACCGCTGAACAGGACACCGCCGCCACTAGCACCGCTGAACAGGACACTGCCGCAACAAGCACTGCAGGCCAGTGAGCGTCAAAGATTCCGACACTACTGAGGCCGCCACAAGCAGGATGAAGCACTCTGGGCACAAAGCCCCCTCCAGAACCAGTGGAGAGATCCATCCACTGCCTCAGTCCTTGGCAGGATGAAGCACTCTGAGCACAAAGCCCCCTCCAGAACCAGTGGAAACTTTTATCCACTTGAGAGACTGTGGCTTTGCACTCCCCAGGATAAAGCAGTGGGCAACCCACCCACTGGTGAGACATGAGAGACTGTGGCTTTGCACTCCCCAGGATAAAGCAGTGGGCAAACCCCCCACTTGAGAGACTTGAGAGACTGTGGCTTTGCACTCCCCAGGATAAAGCAGTGGGCAAACCACCCACTGGAGAGACTTTAGAGACTGTGGCTTTGCACTTCCCAGGATAAAGCAGTGGGCAACCCACCCACTGGAGAGACTTGAGAGACTGTGGCTTTGCACTCCCCAGGATAAAGCAGTGGGCATGGAGCCCCCTCGTGGATCTGGTGTTGTGCACTCATCCGGCTGAGGTGCCCCCCCTTCCGTTCCCCCTGAGGTGCCTGTTTTATTTCTGTCTGATGCCCCAGCAGTGTTCCCTCCGTCTTGTTCGGGTATTGAGTGTGGGCCTCGCCCATGCATTTTGGGCGAGTGGTCCACGGACTATGATGGTGGAATCCCTTGGACTTGTATTCTTGGTGTATATATTTGTTTATAGTGTGAATATCTTTATATATGTATATATTTTTGATTCATGTCTTTGAATATATTACAATCATTCGACTCATTTCCTTTTGTCCTTGCATTCTTCCAGGGGGGCTGGGGGTGTAACTGTAATGTATCATGATGTATTAGTGTGTGTGTTGTAGTGGGTGAGGGTGGGGGATGTTGCGTGTGTGTGTCACTCTCTTTTCCCTCCCCCCTCCCCTGTGTCGTAGGTGCAGTACTCACCGTGGTCTTCGCCGCCGGCGTTTGTGCTCCTGGTAGAGGAGCAGGAAGATAAAGGCTGGAAGAATCTGGAGCTCGGGTTCCATGGCGTCCTGGTTCCTCGTGGGGTGTGTAGAGGTGAGCGTTTTCCCTTCCAAGTCCTGTTTCCGCCGTGTTTTTGTTCGCGGTGAATCCGCCCTGGAAAAGGTGGCGGAACGGACTGTTGTAATTCTTTGGGCGGTACATTGTCCTCCGCCTGTCTGTTGTCGGTTACCGCCGCAGTGTTTGTTTGTACCGCCTTGGCGGTCGGAGTGTTAAAGTGGCTGTCTATGTTTGCGGTTTCCGCCACAGTTGTAATTCCAATTTGTTTTCCGCCGGCCTGTTGTTGGCTTTACCGCAGCTTTAACACCGACCGCCAGGGTTGTAATGAGGGCCAATATATCCCACTCTAATCTAAAACAATCTGCTGCACTCCAATCTGTCCAATCCAAAGCAATCTGACCCACTGCAATCACTACACTCCAATCCCAAACAATCTACCCCACTCCAATCTGCCCCACTGCAATCCAAAACAATCTGCCCCACTCCAAAACAATCTGCCCCACTCCAATCTGCCCAACTCCAATCCAAAACCATCTTTCCCACTCAAATCTGCCCCATTCCAATCTGCCCCTCTCCTATCTAAAACAATCTGCCCCACACTACTCTGCCCCATTCCAATCCAAAACAATCTGTCCCATTTCAATACGCCTTACTCCAATCTGCCCCACTCCAAATAAAAACAATACACCCCACTCCAACCCCAATCCGTCTCACCCAATCCAATCCACCCATTCGATCCCAATTCACTCTAGTTCTATCCCATCCACTCCCATCCGATTCAACCCACTCCTACGCAGTCCACACTAATACAATCTGCCCCACTCCAATCTTCCTCACTCAAAACAATCTCCCCACTTTAGTCTGCCCCACTCCAATCCAAAACAATCTGTCTGACTCCAAACCGCCCCACTCCAATCTGCCCCACTCCAGTCTACCTCACTTTAATCCAAACCAATCTCCCCCCTTCAACCTGCCCCACTCCAGTCCCAAAAAACCCACTCTGACCCAAAATCATCTGCCCCACATCAATTCAATCCACCCCACTCCAATCCACACTGCTGCAATCCAGTTCACCCCATGCTCCAGTCCAATCCACCCTAGCCCGATCTATCCCACCCCAATCCAATACACGTCACCCTAATCCAATCCACCCCACCCCATCCCCTCCATTCCAGTCCTATCCACCCTACTCCTGTCTGATCCACCTCACTCCAATCCAACCCACTCCAGTCCAACTCACCCCACTCCAATCCATCTCACCCCACTCTAATCCAACCCACCCTACTCCAATACAACCCACACCACATCACTCCAATCCAATTCAACCAATCCACCCACTCAAGTCCACCCCACTCTAATCATGTCCACCACTACGCAATCCACCTCACTCAGTCCAATTCACCCACACCACCCCAATCCAGCCCACTCCAAGACAATCCTCTTAAATCCACCCCACTCCAGTCCAATCCAGTCCACATTAATCCACCCTGCTCAAGTCTAGTCCACCCCACTCCAAACCACCTTATTCTACCCCATTCCAGTACAGTCCACCCCTCTCCAGTTAATCCACCCAGACCACTCCAGTCCAATCCACCCCACTCCAATCCACCCTACACCACTCCAAATCACCCCATCACACTCCAATTCACCCCACCCAATCCAATCCACCCCACCCCTATCCAATCCAATCCACCCCATCAATCCACCACATTCAATCCAATACACTACACTCAATCCAAACCAACCCACCCTAATATACCTCACTCCACCCATTCCACCACACTCAATCCAATCCGTCTCATTCCATCCAATTCATCTCACTCCAATCCACACCAATCCGATCCACCCTGATACGATCCACCCAACTTCAGTCCACCCCACTCTAATCCACTCCACTCTGATTCAATTTACTCCATGCCACCCCAATCACCCCGCTCCAATCCACTCCACCCCCTGCAGTCCATCCCCACCATTTCAGTCCACTCCACTCCACCCCACTTTAATGCAACTACTCTACCCTAATCCAATCCACCCCATCCCAGTTCAGTCCACCCCACTCCATTCCAATCCACCCCACTACAATCCACCCCAACCCACCCCACCACATCTCAGTTCAGTTCACCCCACCCCAGTCCATTTATCCACCCCACCCCACTCCAATCCACCCCACATCAATGCATTCCACCCTACTCCAGTCCACCCAAATCCAACACACTCACTGCATTCCAATCCATTCCACTGCAGCCCACCACCCCATTTCAATCCACCCCTCACTCCACCCCACCCCACCCCAATCCACCCCTCTCACTCGAATCCCACCACATTCTACTCCAATGCACCCCATTCTATCCCAATTCAATCCACTCCACCCTACTGCAATCCAATCCGTCCGACTTCAGCCCACCACACCCCAATCCAATCCACCCCAACCCAACCTATTTCAATCCACCCCATTCAATGCAGTCCCACACTCCACCCCTCTTACTTCAATCCACCACACTCTACTCCAATCCATCCCATTCTATCCCAATCCATTCAACCCCATCCCATCCCAGTCCAGTTAACCCCACTCCAATTGAATAAATCCAGCCCGCCCACTTCAATCAAATCGACCCCACTCCAATCAATCCAATCCAATCCAATCCACCCCACTCCAATCCAATCCATCCCACACCAAACCAGTCCACCCCAATCAAATCCAATCCCCCCACTCCAGTCCAGTTTAATCCACCCCACTCAACCACACTCCAATCCAATCAACCCCACCCCTATCACTCCAATTCAAACCACCCACCCCAATCCAATCTAATCCACTACAGTCCAATCCACCTCACCCCAATTCAATCCACTGCACTGCAATCCACCCCACACCAATCTACCCTACTCCACTCAATCCACCCCACTGTACCCCAATCCAATCCACCCCACTCTACTCCAATCCAATCCACTCCACCATATTCCACCACACTCCATGACACTCTGTCATTGAACGACTGAACTCTACTCCCCTCTACTCAACTCTACTCTACTCTACTCCATGGCACTCAAACAACCTCACTCTATGACATTATACTCCCCCACTCCACTCTGACACTCCACGCCACTAACTTTTAGCCTTGCTGGTCAGCAGGCACACTGGTGTGCAACATGGCAAAACAGATTGCCAAAGCTAACAGCTCTTGTATAGGCGAGACCTATTGGCTTTACCAATGCTTATTGGTTATGTTTCTGTTCCTTCAGTAAGACCCAACAGTCGAAATTATTTCTGTGTCATCTTTCCAAAAAATCGTTTAGTTTGTCTATGCTATGCTTTTTTATATTACAAAGTTAATCCATTGGGGTTATTTGCTCTACCTTCCGATTTTAAAAATCAGAAACCCTTTTTTCTGTGTCTGTGGTACGGTCCCCTAGTTTTTCCAAATGTTGACACAGCAAGGGCCTCTGTGAATGCCAGAGTGCCTGCCTTTATTGCTATGCACTTATTGCCCTCCCGAATAAACGTTTTAAAGTCTGAGTAAAACAGCATTGCCTGTTCTGCCATCCCAGTTACAACAGCGAGTGGGTAATCCTGTGCAAAGTGAGCCACTTATGGTAAACTGTGTGTTGGCCCTGGAGATGCCATAGCATGGTCTTTATGCTAAACCAAAGTCAGATTACATAAACAACGCGTCCAGTAGTACAGCAACACTGGAGAGTTACAGATCTAGTAGTTCACGCTGACACAACAGTCATGGCAACGAAACGCGACAAATAATATCAAAATAGTGCTCCCACAGACAGTACATAGGCAGGTGTTCTTACAAGACATCATCATTAAAAATCTTACAACATCTCAAAGAAGCCAGGGGCTGTCCACAAAACCACAATACAGTAGCAGGAGAGTGGATCCATTTTAGAGGGCTATTGTTAATCTGAACTGCTGGAATCTTAAGAGGTCGCTACAATGACATCTTGGGTGGACAGGGTACAAGGCTGCCCCCCCCCCCCCCCCCACCCTCCCCCACCACCACCACCAATCCATTACACATGCCAACACGGGCCATGACAGCTTATTGTCCATCTGTTCCTCGTTACTTGCTTAGTACTTTTTGTCACTATAGGGTAGTTGTAAAATGAATCTAATGTTCAATCCACCTGGAGGTAGTCTCACATTTAAAGGAATCCTAGTTGAACACCCTCCTAACTTTCACCTCTGATTTACTGAATTGAAGACCAATATATATCGGTGGACTTCTCCCACCATTTGTTTTTACATATCTTTATTGGCAATTAAACATTGCAACTTTTGCTAACAGCAATGATTGTTGTCTCGATGTCAGAACATAGAAATCCGCGTGAAGATCGACAGTATTTAGGAACCATTCACAGAGGTTTTTTTCAGTGGTCGCCCTTTCTCTATTCAGCCCACGTACCCGTACTTCTAGCAGCTGTATTTCTCGGTTAGGCAAGTCGCCAATTTGAGTACGTGGTCCATTTTGGTCTGAGACAGTTTAGGCGTAGGTTTTAGGCTATATGGTTTCTCAGTCTAATACGTCTGTCCTGAGTTTAAGAGACTCTGGGTTAGCGCCAACAATATGAGGACTTCGGGGAGAAATAATTAATGACTAAAAAACTTTCATAAACAAATATAACAAACAAAAATCCTTTAGGAGTTGAATACTAAATGGCTTAGTACCTAGGACCAAGGGGGGGAGCAGCTGACAGACACCTGTATCTGAAGTTTGCCCTGCTAGCTCAAGTGTTTATGTGTCAGGTCTAGGTGAAGGGAGTGATGGTGCATCCAATACCACAATCTACATTCCCTCCTGGGCTAGTGTAAAATGTAGATCCTTACATGGGTAGGGGGAGTCAGCTTCATGGATCCAACCCAGCCCTTCGCTCTCCGTTCCATCGTCTTCTGATTAATTCTGGTCAGTACCTGTGTCCCCATCTGGGTGTCCCCGGCTCTCCAGTTATCTCCACCCACAGCCACGCTATAGGACCTGTCTGCATTCACTGGGCATCCTTTCGGCGGAGTATACTTTCTTCAGCCCTGGTCCTTGTGGTCACATCCCTTGCCCATGCTTCCACCACCAGTTCTGTCCTTGGCTTCCATGCCAGTGCAATCTTGTGCTTGGCTAATGCGAGGGACAGATCCAAAAATATATTGCTGACTTTGTAGGCTTTCGGTCGAGAAAAGCTCCTCAAAAGGCAAGTTTCTATTGTGAAGGGCAAGATGCGTCAGAGTGCTGCACAGAGGCGAAGCAGAACTGCATTTCAATAAATCTGATGTATTGGGCATCCCCCATGTCATGTGACTAAAATCTGCATCAGGTCCTTCGCATCTCAAACATTCCTAGGCTTCCCCACTGTATGTGTGTAGCCGGTGCGCAGAGTGAGGTAAGCCATATGTGGGAACTTGAATTGGGTATATTTCAAGCTTGTGTTGTGAGATATTTTCTTGGGGTAGGTGAGCATCCTGTCCCATTCCAGATCAATAAGTGCACGACCCAGGGTGCCTGCCCATCTGGCCCTACGCGCCACCAATGGTCTCTGTCCCATGTCATTCAACGCCCTGTATAACCATCTCAACTGATGCACTGCCGAGCCTAGCAAGAGTAGTAGCTGAACGACAGGGTGTTGTGGGGGCTCCCCCCTTCCCGTGTCCCATAAGCCTGTGTACGACCACACTAATGCCTCATAAGGCAGAAACTGGCAGCTCGGCAGATCATCTAATAGCTCCTTCAATGGGATAAAGGCACTCATCTAAAAGCAATCTCATGCTGCTGTCACTCCAGCTGTGGTCCAGGCCCGAAACAGGGCTGCAGTGAAGCAATGGACTGGGGTCCAATGGGGGAGTCTCACCAGCAGTACAGCTGGTGCGCAAAGTGATGCCTTCCGTGTCCTCACTATGCTGCGGTAACAGCTATGCAGAGCTAACTGTAACAAGACACTCATCTGTGGAATCGGGGTGGTATTACATAGCTATTAGGAATCCCTGATGGGGTGCCAGTCCCAAGAGGTCTAAAGCACTCCTGCGGGTTCCATCAAGTCATTAGGCTACCCATTGCAGCTGTGCTGCTAGATAGTAAAGCTCGAGTCCAGGACTCCAAGGCCACCCTGTACGGCAGACGTCTCAACACCTCGAGTGAAACTTTATGGCGACCCCCATCCCATACTAGCTCCCGGAGCAGGACATCCAGCTGTCTGAATCATACCCCTGAGATCTTAACTGGGATGTTTGTGAAGAAGTACAACCGCAGGAGCATCACTAATTTGGAGATCGATACGTGAGCCATAAGTGGTAATCAGAGAGATCTCCAAAAGGTGACAAAGGACCCACAGGGATCGCAATGCTCTACCCAGGTTCCCCTCACTCATATCCTCTAATTGATGATACACCTGGATACCCAAGTATTTGAAGATCACTGGAGACCAAGTAAGCCCAGCTGGTAGTCTGGTGATGAAGGAGTACCTTGATTACAGGGGACAAGGCATGTTTTAGTTCTGTTAGCTTACAGTCCCAATAGTATCCCAAATTTGTCAAGGTGTCAGATCGCCTCTCTTGCCCCTGCAGTGACGCCTGATAGATAAAGAAGGATGTCGCCCGCAAAGAGAGAAATAAAATGCTTGTGACCCCTCATTTTGAAACAATTCCGTTAGTGGCTCAATGGCCAAAGCAAATAGCAGGGGTGACAGGGGACAGCCCTGTCTTGTGCCTCGGGAGTTAGCACAAGCAGCAGAGATAGTGGCGCCAGTCTTAACCCATGCAGTTGGTCCTGTGCATAGCAGGGTGACCTTTTAATCCAGGCCTCCCCCATTCCCAATTTGCGCATAACTTTCGTCAGGTAATCCCAACGTACCAAATTGAAGGTTGTCACGAGGTCTATTGACATACGCATTACTCTGGCAGGTTTTGGACCTACGGGTGGTAGAGGATGTGGTACAGTCTCCTGAGGTCAAGGGATGTGCTATGGTGTGAGATTAAATCATTCTGGTCTCCATGGACTTGGACGCATATGAGAGAGTAATCTGCTCGCTAGGGTTTCACTAAAGATTTTAAAATCCACACTGAGCATGGACAGCGGGCGAAAGATGGAGATGGGTGGATCTTAGTTTTGGGGAGGGGGATGACAGTTGCGCTTTGTGTAGTATCTGGTGTATCTGATAGAGCAATAACCTGTCCTTCACCGGTACATATTGCCCCTCCACGTCAACCAGCAGTTGCATGGGTTCAGAAGGAGTCCCGGCTCTCACCCATATCAGTACGCCCTGGCATATGCAGAGGAAGAGGTGGCTTATAGCTGGCCTTGCCATCTACGTCACAGTTGCTCCACCTCTACCCCCACAAGGTGGGTCTCCTGCAGCATGGCAGTGTGTACCCCCCTGCATCCCACATATCTATGGATGTTGTGTCGTTTAGCTGCAGATCCATTCCCCTCACATTCCAGGACATGCATATTAGCCCTGTATTCCTGTTGGCCATATGGATATGTGCGTTGTTGATAGCCCCCACCTACTCCCCATCCATTTCCACTGCCCCCACAGCCCGCCCAGCAGCAGAGTCCCAGAGACAAAAAAACAGCACATTCCCCAACAATAAACTCCCCATCCCCAGGGCAGCACACAACAGCCGGCCGCCCACACTTACGGTAATCAAAAAACAGAGTTATTAGTTAGGCTCTACCAGACTCCTATGAGGGGTCAAGTGGGAGGGTGCTGAAAGAGATAAGGCAAAGATGATGGATCCACTCTGGTCGAGGAGTGGCGGGCCCACCAGGGGCTAGTCTAGGCCCTTCTCTCAGCAGGCTGTGGATCCGTGACACAGTTGTTCCACAGAACTGGACCCCGCCAGTCGCTTCAGCTGTCATTTCGGACATCTTGAAATAATGGTGTCCCCTCTTATGTGCACAACTATTTCCCACATCAGAGGGGCAGTGGCTCTCAACATCATGATCTGCAATCTGGTGTACCTTAATGTCAGACCAGGTCTTAAACTGATTGCGGGGCCACTACCGGCAGGTCCCCACTTGCCAGAACCTCTGACTGTACTACAGGGATTCTAGCTCCAATTCAGACCCTGTCAGTGCCCTGATTTCTACTGCTGCCTGTAGGGCGGCCACCCTCTCTCTCTCTCCATTTCTGTGCTGGTTGGTTTCTTGAGGACTCTCTTGCTCCTGGCCATTCAAGGTCTCTTCCTGGGTCTACGTTTGTTCTCTCCCATCTCCCTGCAAGAGGCTGATAGGTTTTGATCCTGTTTTATACGTGTCCAGTCAATCTTACTCCACCAGGGGGTCTTCACAGAAGTAGGTCTTGCCGTCAAATTTGATCTTGAATTTCGCCGGAAATATCAGGGAATATTGGATCTCCATCTCTCTAAGCGCTTTTTTCACTTCCATATAAGAGGCCCTCTTAGCCTCTATAGCAGCTCTGTAACCTGGAAACAGTGACACCTTACTGTTGCTAATAGTGTATGGGCCATCCTCTCCTGCTCTCTGTAAGAGGGTGTCCCTGTACCTGAAATGAAAGTGCTTTGCCACCACCGGGAGGGGTAGTCTGCTAAGGGCCGGTGGCCAGGCGGGCATTCTATGAGCACGTTTAAGGGAGAAGAAGGGTGTCAGTTGATTCGGGGCAGCCTTCGTCTCAAGCCATTGTTCGAGATAGGCCACCATGTCACTGCCTGCAGAGGACGCACTTTGCGGACGTTGTTCTGACAGTTGTGGCCTTCGGCATCCTCAGCCTATGTTCCATTGTGCGCACCCTGTCAATGCCACCACTCTGCGTGCTAAGTCTTTGTATGCCGAGCATATCTCCTTAAGCCCCGACTCCACATCTTTCACCATATCTGCAAGCTGTGATGCTCTGCTCTCAGTAAGCCCAATCCCACCAAGATGTCCTGCTGGAGAGTGGCCTTCATGTTTGCAATGGTGGCCAATATTATGTCAAATTGCATTTGTGGTAGAGGAGTTCCCCCCTCAGGTCCTCAGTCTCTCCGGTGTGGTGGGTCCAACCTCCAGCGCCCCTGCCAGGTTGCCTGGCTGTTTAGCCCTGGGTTTCCCATACCCATTTAGCAGTTCACCAAACCAGTAGTACAGCCTCCAGCTGCGTGAGATCAGACAGCGGGGCAGGCCCAGTAGTGCTCATCAAAAGTGTTTCTTGCTTGACTTGGTCCAAGTCAGGCACTCGGCTGCTATTCAGATAGCCCGACTAGTTTCCGAAATGTGAGCTGTTCAATGTCTTTTCCCTGCGATTGTGAGAGGCACGGCTGCTCTTTGTTTGGCAGGCTGTTAAATCTAGCCCCAATGTTTCTCCGGATTCGCAGGCCATCCAACAACTTCCAGCCCGGTAGACATGTTCCCTCTATCTGTGCCCCCAGGGCCTTGTGAAATAATGTGGGGAACAGTTAAACTTGCCTTAGGTGCCAGGTAGAGGGAAATCACCAATGTATTTCAAGGCAGCTTACTGGGGCGGGAACACTGCGCTGCTTCCAGCCTGGTAATAGAACAGAGGGAGTGTGTCCATTCACAATGCCCTCAACTTCCCCAGCAACCTCAGGGCCCATGTGTTGCCACCCCGTCAACCAGGCCTCAAACTCCTTCATACAGTGCACGCCTCCCACCATAAGGTTGACACGTTTCGGCCATAGTTATCTGAGGCCTCCTCAGGACAAAGGAAGACACAAGAACTCAGCCCCCGGAATTTAGAATCATTACTGCTTCATATCTCAGATCGTGCACAGATGCAATAGTATATATACACACAAGATCCAAATATCTTTCTCATCATATATCCAATATATAACCAATGACCATTTGAGCTCTAAGAAACAGGGTGGCGCTGGCAAGACTCGTAGACATGTAATCAGCTTGGTGGTATAAACAATCATGACACACGTGATAGCTGAACATGGACCATGTGGGTGTCCACATGCAAATCTACTAATCCATGCAACCTGCAAAATATATGAACCTTGAAATAATTCTCTGAAATGTAATAAGCATTTTCAAGAGACAATGTTAGATGCAGAAGAATATCCTGGTATTCTACAGCAGTCAGCCTCTTTGTGCTCAAAGCAATGGAATGGAGAGGATGACCTTATTCTCGATGTCACCTGCAGCTCTCAGCCTCAATTTTCTTCTTCCAGATCTGCCTCTGGTGTTCTTGATGTCACCTTTCACCAGGCTGGCAGTCAATTATTCTCAGGGACTTTTCATCCACAGGCACCCAGTTAACAGAGATCAACCGCAACAATGGCTACATGCATCAGTACCTTACCAGGCTCCAAACAACGCCAATTATTTCATGTACGTCCATGTGGCTCTGCTGTACTCCAGGGCTACTTGTCGGTTATTACAGTAGTTATTACTGAAATACCAGTGTCTGTAGTCGCTGATTTGTGGAGTCTTTCTTATAAAGTGTGGCATAACCGTAAGGAGACTTGTGTGCTGAGGCACGTATCTTGGTCCTCACAACTCTCTCGCCTCAGTAATGTTCTTTTTGATAGTTACAAAAGTTTCAGCAGATGCCTAACGTGTTACACTTCCCACATGCAGGACAGTATCCCAAACCTTTTTCATTCAGCAATATGGCACTGCCAGTGCCAGATGGATTGTCATGAGAGGAGTAGCTCTACCCCATCGGGGGAGCCACGCAAGCAGGTGATCTCTGTTGCATCCTTATCTATCAGAATGAAAGTTACTCAAGGAAGTGTTCTCTCAGTTCACAAAAAGACTGATCACTGGAAAGCCCCAGAAAGGGAATATCTGATCTGTCACATCCTAAAGAAGCTTCTTTTCCTGATTGATGGAAGACAGCTTGCAGAGAAAATCTGGTGTCATTCTCTCCTCTCCGCTATATGAGCCACTGACAGGTGTATCTTCCGCGCTAGGCAATTTGGATCCCACCCCCCATCTTTGTTCAAGTAAAGGCTGTGGTGTTGTCTGTCAGGACTTAAGTTGGTACTTCCTATAAACAAGGTGAGAGGTCGCCTGAGACCAACTTGATGTCTCAATTTCAGAAACCTTACAAGATAAGACTTCTTCTGCAGGGACAGGAGAGCACTGAATTTATATAGCTATGTGGCCCCTTGCATGCAAGAATGCATTAGTATCTCTCAGATGATGCAAAGGAGGGTGGAAGAGTTCTTCCTCAAGAGATCAGCTATGGTTGCTCACCATCATGAACAGGCACAGAACGTCCTTAAGGGTGAAGGATTAAGAAGGGTCATCCTGACACTCACAGGTGCCTGGCTGCCTGAGCTCCTCCCCCTCATGTCTAGGGGGCTCATCACTGATATCCACAGATCTGGGTGCTTCAGTTTTAATCCCTAAAGTGCCCATAACCAGGTATCCATCAGTGACACGTGTCACAGAGTGGGACGAGTTGAGCAACTGTCACTGACATCCATCCCACTCTGTGATGAGGAAGGGACTGATACCTGGTCTCATGAGCTGACCCAAGGTCAGACAATGAGAGGTGGCGGCAGTCCCAATCACTGAGGAACCGCAGGGGCTTCCCACCTGCCACCCAATATAACTGCTGCAACCTTGTTTTTTTTTTTTTAAATGTTTGGTGTGTGTGTGTGTATGAATGTATGTGTATTAGTGCATGGGTGCTGTAAACAGAAGTGTGCGTGCGTATGTGCTAGTGAATGTTGAGTGTATGCATGTGTATGTGTGCGTCATTGTGAATGTATGGGTGTGAATGAGTGTGCATGTAGATGGGTGAGTGTGAGTATGTATGTGTGTGCGCATGTGACCCACCCGACCCCATACCTGGTCAAATTACTGGCCACCACTGATCATGAGGAAAGAAATAGGCCATTTAAAGCCAAACCAGGCTTTTCCTGTAGTATCAGTACTGGTTGCAGTGCTGGTGCGACATACGCTAAAGTAGTTTCATATGCAACCAAGTATGAAGAATCAGAGAGATTTAAAAACCATGGGGCCGAAAAGTCTAAAAAAACAGACCTCGATGTTGGCTGAGGATTGGCACAAACACTTAAAATCACTGCCTGAATGTTGAAAAGCCTCTCTTGAGAAAAAGCTTATATAAAGTGAGTGTCTAAACCAGTCTTATGATATGAATCCATTGAGAGGGAGTTAGAAATCACTTCTTCTGGTTCACTCACAATTTAAGCTCAAGCAAAAGGGTGATTAAAGTTGACGAATCTCCTACAAGCAGCTGTGGGGTTGCTGCTTATTTCAACCAGTCATCAAAAGAAAGGTAAACACAGACTCCCTTGCCATGTTGAAGGGCTACCACACCACCATCGTTTTTGTAAACAATAGGGCGGAGGCTAGTGTAATGTCAACAATACTTCGAGTGGTCGATCAATATAGCAGTTTATTAGGACAAATGGTAAAGAAGACCCCATCCACCTTTTCTGTCAGAGCAACTGTCATTTCTAACCCTGTACACATTACACCTTGGAAACAACCCAACATTCCAGTATATTACATCATTCCTTAGCCCCATCGGTGTGTGCGTCGGCCACTGGCCAACCCACACACACCATCCCTGGGGCGGGTCACGACCAGTGGCCGACACCAGTGAGGGGTTTAAAAAATCCTCCAACGCATCGGGCTGGAAGATTTTTTTTTATTAAAACTCCCTTGGGAGACACAGAAGAGCTTCCATGTCTCCCCAAACCCCCCTCCCACCCTGCTGTGACGTCAGCGCACCGCGATGTGCACAGACGTCACAATTTGTTTTCCCCACCGGAGCAGGAAGCAGCAGGTAAGGCTGCTTTCCGCTCCGGTGGGGAAAATGACCCTGAAAGGGCATCTCCACCTTTCAAGAAGGCCTTGCTTTAAAGGGGAGATTCTCCCCTTTCAAACGAGGCCTTCGTGAAGTGGTTTCCTGGCTGTGAATCGCAGACGTGCTGTGATCCACGGCCAGGAAACCCCACTAGACACCAGGGATTACACTTGGAGAGGTCATCCCCCTCTGAAAATGAGCCACCCCCCCAAGGGGCATATTTTTTAAATATATTATGTTCGTTTACCCCTGGGGGGGGGGGTGCGATCGCACCCCCCGGGGTTAATAACAAAATTAAACTGACAGGGGGTCGTCTGTGAGCAGGGCCATTTTTATCAGGAGACTGGGGGAATGCTGGGTGGAAGGAAGTTTGTGGCTTCCTTCAAATTCCAGAACTTTCCATCACCGAAATGTTCAGCAAACATGTTTTTTAGCCAAATTTTGAGATTTGCAAAGGATTCTGGGTGACAGAACCTGGGGGGGAAAGTCACCCCATTCTGTATTCCCCTAGGCGTCAACTTTCCATAAATGTACAGGTTTGGTACGTTTCCCTAGGTACCGGCTGAGCTCCAGGCCAAAATATACAGCTAGGCACTTTGCAAAAAACGCGGCCGTTTTATTAGAAAAATGTGATGTGTCCACACTGTGTTTTGGGGTATTTCCTGTCACGGGCACTAGGCCTGCCCACACAAGTGAGGTACCATTTTTATTGGGAGACTTGGGGGGGACACAGAATAGAAGAACAAGTGTTATTGCCAATTGTCTTTCTCTACATATTTTGCCTTCCAAATGTAAAGCAGTGTGTAAGAAAGAAGTCATTTTCAGAAATGCCCTGTAATTCACATGCTAGTATGAGAACCACCAAATTCAGAGATGTGCAAATAGCCACTGTTTCTAAACTCCTTATCTTGTGCCAATTTTGGAAATACACAGGTCTCCTTGATACCTATTTTTCACTTTTTATATTTTACCTTAATGAATTGCTGTATACCAGGTATACAATGAAAATCCATTGAAAGGTGCAGCTCATTTATTGGCTCTGAGTAGCTTGGGTTCTTGATGAACCTACAGGACCTATATGTCCCCGCAGCCCAAAGGGTCTAGCAAACATAACGGTATATTGCTTTAAAAAAATCTATCATAGTTGGAAAAAGTTACGGAAGAAAACATAATCAGAAAGGGCTGTTTTTTTAACTCAATTTCAATATTTATTTTATTTCAACTGTTACTTTCTGTAGGAAAATCTTGAAGGATCTACACAAATGACCTCTTACTGAATTTAGAATTTTGTCTACTTTTCAGAAATGTTTAGCTGTCCAAGATCCACCATTGGTTTAACACCCATTTCTGTCACTAACTGGAAGAAGGCTGAAATCACAAAAGATAGTAAAAATTGATTATGTCCCAGTAAATTGCCAAAACTGTGTTGAAAAATTAGTTTTTCTGATTCAAGTCTGCCTGTTCCTGAAAGCTGGGAAGCCGCAAACCCTATGTTGATGCCATTTGTAGGGGAAAAAGCAGATGCTTTCTTGTGCAGCACTTTTTGTCCCATTTTTTGGAAAAAAACACATTTTAGCTGTATTTTGGCGAATTTCTTGGTCTACTCTAAGGGAACCCACAAACTCTGGGTACCTTTACAATCCCCAGAATGTTGGAAAAAAAGGGCGCACATTTGGAATGGATAGCTTATGTCCACAAAAAGTTATGGGGGCTTAGGCGAAAACTACTCCAAATAGCCAGGGCTCAGCACTGGGGGGGAAAAGGCCCAGCAGCTAAGGGGTTAGTTACTGAACATCACACCACCTCCCTCACCCAATAACATGACAGACAATTTACACTTGAAACACAGAAAAATGCATAACGTTCATAACAAAGAAATTATCACTAAACTCAAGAATAATTCTACTACTACCTATGAACTTACTTCACTTAGTTTCATTGAAGACGTTTGCAATCATAAACCTATGTAATTACTTTATATAGTCTTGTAAATAAGTGAGAACTTTTCTCACACGTTGAGGCCTAGAGACCCTCATAAATTCACTATTCTGTGAACCATCATTCATCCACCCCTCTTCAAGCAATGGTGTGTATTTTGCTACTCTATTCAAACTCCAAATCCTGTGGTCACTCACTTTTATAGCATTTTTTAAAACTTTGATTACTTTGAAGGGTTGACTGTATTTAGAGAGGCCACCCTTCCTGGGAGATTTTATTTTTACCCAATCTTCTACATGCACCACTGTATTATTAACAGATTTCCTCATACCATACAACCTCTTCCTTTGCACCATCTTCTCTATTTCTTTTTCTTTCCAATCTTTTGTCTCTCCCATTTGATCATTCACCATAATTTGTGTTTCAGACACCCATAAAGGTATTACTGTGTGTGATCTCCTTCCTTTGAATAACTAAAAGGGAGATACTCCATTTGATGAATGTGGTGTGAAATTATATTGTCATACTTTTTTTCAATGGCAGTTTCCCAATTATTACCTGATGTTAGGGCTTGTTGCAAAGTTTCCTTCAAAACTTTAATGAACATTTCCACAACCCCATTACTTTCAGGATGATAGAGTGCAGCTTTCTTATGTTTCACACCTCTTTCCTGCAGAAATTATTCTACTACATTTGATGTTAATTGTACTCCATTATCTAAAAACAAAGATGCAGGAAAACCTTCCCTCTCAAATATATCTTCCAAGAATTCTATAACTACCTTTGACTCCACTGAACCAACAATCTTGACTTCAGGCCAGCGTGAAAACATATCCACACACACCAACACATAACAATCATAGGAATTAACTCTCACAGGACCCATAATATCTGTAGCAATGTCAGACCAGGGACCCTTTGCTTGTTCTCTCAATACCATTGGCGGTGTTCTGGATTTCAACCCTTTATCACTGCGTGAGCACTCCACAGAGTTTCTCACCCTTCTTTCAATAGTCATATCCTTTGCAAGCCACCAATAACATTCTCTTACCCTTGCTTTAGTTTTGACTATTCCCATGTGACTTGCACAAGCATGATCTAATAATTTTCCACGCATATTAGATGGGGGGAACTAATTTACTACCTCTCATCAGCAGACCATAAACAACTGATAATTCCTGTTTGATCTGCCAAAACCCTTTCAGATCATCATCACATTTGTTTTTCTCACACCATCCTGTAGTAACAATTGTCATCACTTTTTGCAAAGTATGATCACACATTAAATTATCGCTCCAAATTTTCTCAGAAACATTAACTTCTTTTTCCAAGTTCTGACAACCGCACCTATGTCCTTCTTCTGATTCTTCATTTTCCACTTCACCCATTCTTGATAAGCAATCTGCTAAAATGTTGTCAATACCAAGCAAATATGACACTTCAAAGTTAAATTCTTGTAGTGTCACTACCCACTTGCGTATTCTGTGAGAGACCAAATCTATCCTTTTTTTGCAGAAAACTTCTCTAACAGGTTTGTGATATTTCCCCCATTGAAATTTCTGTAGGTTCGTACAGCCCAGAATATGGCAAGTGCCTCTTTCTCTACTACTGAGCAATTAAGCTCTGGTTCCTTCAACGCTCGAGATATAATTAAAACAGTCCGTTCTATACATTTCTTTTGCATCAAGACTGCCCCTAACCCTTTCCAGCTTGCACCTGTCAATATCTATGACTCATTTATAGGATCAGAACTTCCAAGATTGCTAGCTGTTTTTAAAGAGTGTTTTACCATACTAAATTCTTCATTACATTATACGGTCCACACAAATTCTTTCCCTTTCTGCAATTATTTTCTCATACATGACATTGTTTCAGCTAAATTGGGAATACATTTATTGCAAAATTCTAACGTGCCTAAGAATTTTATTAGCTCTTCCTGATTCTGTGGGGTTTTCAGATTGCAAATTGTATTGACTAGATCAGATTTTGGTTTAATTCCAGAAACACTCACTACATGACCTAAGTATTCGATTTCTTGGACATCAAATTTACACTTCTCAGCTTTCAAAATCAAGCCAGCATCATTCAGCCTTGACAACACTTTTCTTAACCGATCATCATGCTCCTTATCATACGATCCAACTATCAAGACATTGTCCTGATATATTTTAACTCTATCAATTCCCTGAAGTAAATGTTCCATTACTCTCTGAAATACTGATGCAGCTGAAATTAAGCCAAATGGCATTCTCAGAAATTTGAATGTACCAAATGGTGTTATAAATGCAGTTAATTCCTGGGAATGTAGGTACAAATGTATTTGATGGTAAGCAGAAGTCAGATCCAGAGAAGAGAAATGCTTTTCCCATTAAGAGAACTCAACATCTTGCATATATTTGGAGTGGCTAATGATCCACAATCACCACCTTATTAAGTTCTCTCAAGTGTACATATAGCCTGGCCTCACCATTAGCTTTATGAGCCATTACAAAAAGAGATACCCAATATGTAGCCTCCACCTCTTATATAATTCCACCATTAATCAGTCTGTCTAATTGAGCCCTCATGCTTTCTCACATTAGTATCAGTACATTCTTGACCTTGGCTACTTTTGGTAGAACACCAAATTCAATTTTATGGAATAATAATAATTTCTTAAGCAACCCAACTTGTTACAGAAAACTTTTGGAAATTCCCCATCCACTTTGTATTCTCGTTTGATACTGAGTTGATAACAGGTTTGTTTCTCACACACACTGAGGGGTTCTCATTGGGGTCCTAGTATACATTCAAATCACGCTCATGAATTCTGCTGATAAGGGAATCTCTTTTCGTTGATATATATATTTTTCCTAGTATGATTCTATCTTTAAACTCAATTGTGCCCCAGAAATACCCTAAGTCAATAGGCTCAACCCCATATCCTTTCAGTTTGATATCTGGTTTGAACAAACTTACTTTCCCACATAGATCCTGCTCATAAAAAAAACTTTGGTATAAGAGTTATTTTAGCACCAGACTCAAACAACATTTTGACTGATTTTTCATTTACCTAACCACCTCTGAAGGACCATCACTAGAAAATCCTTTCACCTGAAAAATGTTACTTTCATCTACATCTTCTGCATCATTTTCATCTATTTCTACTTCTCGCACCTTTTTTTTAATCATTTGCCCATCTGCAGCACTTAGCCAAATGTTCTTTCCATCCACAGACTCTACATGTGGCCTTCCACCCAGGACATTCCTTATTATTAGCAAAATGCCCATTGTTGCCACACCTGAAACATTTTCCTTGTACAGGCTTTAAACTGGGTTTAATCATGGTAGGTACCTTGTTAGATATTTTACTGCTTTGTACTACTTTTACCATACTTTCTTCTCTACTCTCATTACTATTATCATTACTCGTTGCATCTTTCTGCAGTACATCAACACAAGCCTTTGAATGCTCAAAATTCTTGGTCATAGCGAGAACATCCTGAAGAGAGGGATTTTCTTTTTGCCACATACTTTCCCAGGCTTTGTCTGATGCACACCCCAACATTAGTTGATCTCTCAACCTTTCATCAAGAGATCTACCAAAATTACATGTAGGCGCAAGTTTTCGTAGTTGAGTGATGTACTGTTCCACCGTCTCTCCAGGACGCTGCACTCTCCTTCCATAATGATATCTTTCAAGAATAGTGCTCAGCTTGGGAAGATAATGCAGATCCAACTTCTTGAGACATTTCTCATATTCATTCAAATTAGCAGCATCCTGATCCAGAAGTTCAGGGAGATGTTCAAACACCTCCTGTCCCTCCGAACCAAGACAATGCATTAAAAAGGGAGGTTTTCCTCTCCGCACTGAGTGAAGTTCCACAAACTCTTGCATAATGATTGAACACTATTTTCCACTTTAACCATGGAATTGGTGGGTCCCTTGGTGAAGACAAGAAGAAAGGAGGTGTGGGAACGTTCTGCATTGTCTCAACAATTCGTTCTTTGTACTCTTAACATATATTAAAATAATACATATACCTTAAATTTATATATGCATCAATTTTTTGCATGGCCAAACATGTCTGTAAGTACATTAAAATGTAAAAAAACTAAGGTGTGTGTATCACCGTTGAGTTGACACTCTGGTGAGATTATCACTGCATCCCCATGAAGTCAGACTTTTTTTTTATTTAGGTTTATGCATTACTGTTAACGCACTCCTGCATCTCCATGAAGACAAATTATTTAAAAAAATAATAATAATCATAAAGGTGAGTGTATCACCGTTGACACACTCTTGGCGCTGGAGAACGTGTGACTGGAAGAGATGTTGTTTTATAGCTGTATTTCATGTGTGTCTTCAATACAATTTTCCCCTGACGCTTGAAGGCATTGAAGCAATGACACGTTACACAGATAGGCAGCTCCACGTATTTAGTGTCTCCTTGGGTACACTGACGTCAAGAGCACGTGAAGATGTAATTGTATGATGTTTCAGAGCGTGATGACTCAGGATTACTCTTGTTTATGGTTCCTGTGGTTACGCTGATGCGACTAACGTGAGACGATGTCACATTGCTGTAATTACGTAGAGGTTAGTGCTGCACCGAAGAATTTGAGGAACGAGGTGCCCATGAGAGCAGTAAGTGTAAGCATCAAACAATTAAATGACTAACTTTTCAAGCAAAGCCATACTGATTGACAGCGACCATAAAGTTAGATTCACTCATATTGGCCAAGACCACCCGAAAATTGTTAGTACACAATAAATCTATCAAACTTCACTCATGCAATGGTTCTCAAGGCAGTACAAAGCAGTTTTTTCACCAGCAAAGATGAAAATATCTAGTTTGGGGAATTCGACAGTGGACTTTTGATAATAAAAAAAAAAAAATGTCCATTGTAGAATATTAGATTTTTTTCTCCTGGTATTGGGGTCTCCGAAAAGTTGTAAATAAGATAATAATCTCGTTGTTTCTGAATCTCGAGGTCTCTGTAGAGTTCGTCGCTCGCCGCCAGGTGTAATGTCAACAATGATGCTTTGAGTGGTTGATGAATATAGCAGTTTATTGGGACAAAAAGTAAAGAAGACCCCATCCACCTTTTCCACCAGAGCAACTGTCATTTCTAGCCCTGTACACATTCCACCTTGGAAACAACTCAACATTCCAGAATATTGCATCATTCTTTACTTACTGTACACCACATCTAGGCTGAATGAAACTGCCAATTGGTCAGCCATAGTAAATCTCAGGTTTTTCTTGTTCTTTTGAACAATTGGAACATGGAGTAATGAATGTTTAGGGATGCTAGCCAGTTCTGTGCCTGTATAGCAAGGTGTACATGCTGTTGGGTAACCATTTTGAATTTCTCATTTAAAAATGTGTTGAGCAATCACAATTCTAGTAAAGGATACAAACCCCCACTTTCTTCGGACCCAGGACGGACATGCAGTAATAATCCTTTCCTATGGGCAAAGATACAGCTGTTCTCCACACGTTTTTGGTTAAAAGCAAAGACATTTTCTTCATGAAGATGTTTGTATGGATGGGTGTAGGGGGACACTCAAAATGTAAATGCAAACTTGTGATACCAGGAAACACACTGAAGTCGCAATCAACAGGATCCACTGTTTGGCCCTGCTACTGAGAAACAAAACTCAACCACTGTGATCCTAATAAGTCAAGGGTTCATAGTGGTTTTGGTGTGGTCAGGGTGAAAGAAGGGGTTGTAGCTTTTTTTTTAATAAACAAAGCCTCGCTCTGCGTGATTGAAAAGGCTGCTGTGAAAGTGGTTCTGCTCCTGTAGCAGCATTTTCCACGTTGCAAGTTGTTTTAAACACTATTTTTTAAAATATTTGTTATGAAAGTGATAAAAGTGTTTTGCAGGGGAAATCAAGAATAGCCCTACTGTGTTGAAATGTCGATAAGAAGGAATCTACATACTCTCCAAAGAAACACTGACCAATGAAAGGAATGCCAAGAAACTGTTCTTGGGCACTGCCTGAAAAAACAGTAGTTTGTATTGAGGCATAATGCCATCGAGTGTGAGACTGCATCAAAGGTTTTTATGGGTTGTTTGCATGTCCTGCTTAGCGGTACCCTGCCAGCTTAGAGGGTGGCACTAAATTAATTTCTCTGAAATATTTGGGGCTGCAAGGACTACCACCTCCAATAAAGGGTGGAAGTCCCATCCAAGGGGCAAGCTGCGCTGAATGCCAGCAACACCAAATCACCCAATCTAAACATTTACTTTCTTAATGCAGCAAAAACGTTGGACTCCCTGGGACTTCCTAGTTTACCTCATCTTACAAAATGAGATTAAAACTGCAAGAGTTCTGGAGATTGACGTGCTGACAAATAGGGACAGTGAGACTAAACTTAATTGTATTTCCCTGAGGCAAAATGTTGAACCACATAGAAATTCAAAGGCTCCTCACAAGCCTCTCATACTTGTTTTTAAACTTAATAGCTTTCTTAAAGGGAACTGTGTATTCAGAAGAATGCTTTCTAGCTAGAAATTTGAGAAAGACAAATTTGGCTTCTCTGAATGGAGAGGAATAGCTAAGATTTCTGCTCGTTTTCCTGAGAACCACCATATAATGAGGCTGTTGAGCTCCTGCCTGGTCGTTTAGCACTGGTATCTCTACCTGGGCAGAATAATGCACACTGTTGTTATTCTACAGATCTGTCAGGAAGAGCTGAACTGAAGTCTTGAGGTGGGAGCAGATTGTTACCTCCGTTATCACTAACTGTCACTACTGTCGACTAATACGGGAAAGCCGATCACATCTGACTCAGAACCACAAAAGTAATGAAAATTACCAGACACCTCCCACCTAGCTGAAGGCAGTATTAGAGAAATTGCCTTCTTCTGCCAATAGTATTCGGCTTCAGCTTTAGCACATTGTAAAATATGCTGGGTTAACGTCAGTTTCGGTTAGGCCAGTAAAAATATTGGTAATTACTCTAGTGGCATCCATTTTGCCTTTAGCACGAAAGAAGGCTTACAACACTGGCTTGAGAGCTCGCTTTGGACACAGGGTGAGTCTAGGAGGGACTAAGCCAGGATTGTTGTGCTGTATGGTATATATATCTTAAGCACATGTTATCACGATTTCCCTTTAAACATAAACTTCGCAGTATATTCACACCTTTCCATAGTTGACTTGACGTCTTTCTAAAGCACCAAATATCATGGAAATATCTTGCTGTTGCTAAAAATCTTAAAAATCTGGAAGACAACCAGCGATGCACGAACCTAGAAACTCACAGGTTGGTTTATGCCCTTCTAGAAGTACAGTGTCACCACTGATTGGTGCTCTGGCTGACACTTTGGCGACTTCTGACACTAAGTTCACCAGTATCCTAATCCTTTCCTATGTTTCTGCAGCCTTTGACACATTTAATCATAATCTCCTACTCGCTAGACTATCCGAATGCAAGATCAGAAAACTGACTTAACATGATTTAAATCCTTTATTGCCAAATGGCACCAAAGAGTAATGTTAAACAACTCTTTTTTACCATCTTTCTCTCTACAAACTGGGGTGTGCCAATGCTCTTTTCCTTCACCCTACCGATTCATCAGCTACATTATTATCAGGAATTATAAAAGTTCAATAAACTCTTACGGTGCGAACACCCAGCTCATTTTCGCATAACTGGACCTGACCTCTCTGTAAATGCTTTCCTGGAATGCCTAGACAACATTACACACTGTATAGACATAAGCTAGCTCAAAATAAGTATGGACAAAACCAAGATATTAGGAGTAGATGAAGATCCTTCTTTCTGATCTCTGTTCCCTGGCCTCCTGCTCTAGGCCCAGTCCTGAGCCTCAACATTTTGTTGAGAGTCGCAGTTTGAAAGTGGATTCTAAATTAATAGCAGACATTCAGATCTCCTCAGTTGTCAAGACATGTCCTGTATATCTTTAACGTTTTAGATCTCTTCTCCCTCTTTCGTACCTTGATTTCAGGGAAAACATTAGTCACATCAATCACAGGTTCTCAGCTCAACTACTGTAACTCCCTTTATATCGGCATCTCCAAACATCAATTACTCAGACTTTCAATTATTTAGAAGTAGGCTGCTAGAGCAATTTAACCTCTTGCTATAGGTCAGAAAAAACAATTTGTCCCAGGTTCATGGCTGCCTATTAATGAAAAGGCTTCTATTCAGAACTCTTTGCTTTGCCATGAATGCCTATGCAGTTCTGCTCCCAAATTTCTAAGAATCAGACTTCATAAATAAAAACATACTAGTCATATATACTCCTTTTAAGAAAATATTCTCTGGGTTCTTCTTTCAGAAAGCCATTCTTTGGTGGCAAATCTTTCAGTTTTCACCTCCAAGAACTGAAATCAACTCTCCACTGAAAGCTGAAATCAATATCTTGCACCTTCCTTTTCAGTATACAAGAACCCTAAATCCTACCATTTCTTGTGTTAGTTGTCTTTCCTCTCTCTCCTGTATTAGCATCCTTCATCATGAGATCACAGGTGAATCTAAACATTAGCAATAAAACATGACTCCATGCCCTGGGTGAGATATTTCTAGCACCACAAATTAGGGCATCACATTGGTCCTCCATAGGCCTAGCCCTAGTTTGCCTTCCCATTTGGTCAGAAATCAGGCTTTCCGACTTGTCACTTCTGGCTGAAGCAGTTTATATAGTTTAGAAATTCGATTTTTGTCACTGGATACAATCTGGAGAAGTTTGCAATGAGGCCCATCCTGCCTCCCACCTTATCCACACTCTTACGAAGAGAGAAATTATCATGTTAATGAGTATGCTCTTTGAATCATTATTGAACATTTAATTTTGAATTTGTCAATCCTTGATTTCATCACTCTGTCCTCAGCCTATTATGAATAGTCTGGGGTTCTAAGTATATGGGTACACAGAAAGCTCCAGTAGGAATAATTGTGGAAAAAATACGAACAATGTCTGGAGGTTGTCAAATGAATCCAACCCACTGAACTGAATTAATCAACATCAAATAAAAGATACATGAATTTCAAATAGAACAGTCTGTGGCAGGCCTATAACAAAACTAAAACCATTAATAGGGTATGTGTACATAGGGTTGGAACAATTGCACTCACAGATGTATGCCACACAAACTGGTGTGCTGAGAGTCTGTAAATATAAACATGGCATTAATCAGCGTACTTCTACTTTGTTATAGATACAGTGCCCATCAAAAAATCTTTGACTTCGTAATGAAGAAGGCATTATGGAACTACTAAAACCAAAGTGGAATAATCATCTACGTTACAGCTTCAAGGTTCTCAGTACATGAGCCCATCCTCAGTACTAGGTGACATAATGCCAAAATTACGATTATTAATATCCAATATTCTGGGATGGAAAGGAATTCCTATAAATTTTATTTGCCAAATTATGAATAATGTGACAGTTCACAAATAATATAACTCTGTATCAGCGGGAGCTTTAAACAGTGAACAAACGCACAACCAATTGCTGTCCTAATGAACTATTGTTTTTAACCCAGTCTTCTGGGGGACTTTTGAGTTGCCCCAGTTCACTTAAAATAGGAGTTCTAGGTACAGAGCAAATAGGCAGGAGGCAATAGGTATCCCTGTCCCGTATTTCCTTCCACCTTAAGCACAGTGAAGTCTCTAGCATTCATCCTTACTGAAGCAGAGGGTTTTCATGCCATTGCTATAGATTAAACTTGAGGGCCAAAGCTCCTAGATGGATTAATGTCTTATCTAAAGTTCCAGCTGTTTCTGTTGAAAGCCTTTTCAGCGCTAACAATAGTAACAAGGCTGGCTTGTTCATATTGCTCACCTCATCTATTAGGTATACAGTTTTCTTGGTGTTGTGACCTACCTGTCCTTGCTATCCTTGCTGTCATGAGCTAGTTGAAGATAGGTCCAGGAGCCTGTTATATCCCTAAGGCTCAGAGCAGGATGCCAAAAGACTAGCCCTTTGAGTACCTCTGGGGTTCGGCTTTCAAGAATGGTTCCAGGTCCAGTTCTTCCTCTACAGACAAGAGGGCAGCATGTCAGCACAGCAAGGCAGCAGCTCTTTCAGATTGGTAGTCCAGCAGAGTTGCAATCCTGTCAACAGCAGTCCTTCTTCCTGGCAGAGTATCCATAGGTCCAGAAGTGTACTCAAGTGGTGGTGTCAGAGGTCCAGTATGTGTATTCCCCCTAGAGAGCCACACACAATGGGAGCTTAGGTGTGACTTGATGGGCCATCCTGGCAGGATGGGAGGGAGGAGCTGTAACCAGCCTCACTTACACCTGAATAGGTTGTGTCCTGTCCCCACACAAAGGGCTACATATACCCCTATAGCATGTCTGGACCCAGGGCAAGAAAGGTGGACCTCAGTGCACTTCAATGGTCTGTCTTTGAAGTCTCCCCCACTTCAAAGGCCCAACTCGGTATAAGTACTGGACCTCAGACACCACCACTAAACTACATTTTTGGAAGTGCAAATACTCTGCCAGGAAGAAGGACTGCTATGCTCCTGAAGGACTGCAACTTTCCTGGACTGTCCTCTGCTGGACTCCTGCTTTGCTGTGCTGACTTGCTGCCTGCTGCCCCCTGCCTTGGGGAGAAGGACTGGGCTTCCATCAGTTGAACCCAGAGTGATTCCAAGGGTTAGTTGACTGGCCTTCTGACCTGAAGGCTCAGGGATATGCTCCCAACCACCCTGTTTCTACACCTGAACTCTGCCATTTGTGAATCTACCCTGCCAAGTGGTACCACCCCTGTCATGGCCCCTTGGAAGTGGGCTTAAGGTGTTTTCTCAGAGGAACCAACGCATCCTCTGCTGGGTGACACATCTCCAAGCAGAACCGATGCATAGCTGCTGTTGCTTGGATTGGACCGTCTCAACAGACTCACATTGCCAACGCATTCTGCACCTTGGGTTCGACGCATCGCCTTTGAAACTGCCACTGCGCATCGCTATTCCTGGCGCAGGCTCCAGGCATCTCCTGTTGATGGCAGCCTCGACGGCAATACTAAAACTCTGCATCACAGCTTCACTGCTTATGGGAGCAGACACATCATCTCAACTGTGCAACGCATCCTCTTAACTGACCTTCGCATCTCAAGCCCCATCGGCAGGATCCTCAGTCTTGATGTAACTGGATTTCACACCGCAGCCTCGCTGTATCTGGGAACCAATACATCATCTCAGCAATGCATTCATCCTAATGGCTAAGCATGTGCCAGTCAGCACCTATGCACTCTCTGTAAAGTCTCCTGACAATCTTGACAGGCCTTGAGACACCCGGGGTCGCACAATACCCCTCATACAGCATGGTAGTAGGGGTTCTTCTGCCCCTCACCACACTGCCAGTCTCCCCGCCTAAGGTCACGGGCGGCCTGCAAGCCTCGGAGTTCTTAGCTGCTATTCAGTCACTGTTCATAGCAAGGGCCACCCGGGAAGCTGTCATGCCACTGTCTTATCAGACTGCCCAGGAGTGCCAGTATTAGCTCTCCTTGTGCACCTAGTCACTTAATGAGTCGCCATCTTAGCTCACAATCCTTGCTGGATAACCCTACGAAGCTCTGACCTCTCAAAAGTCAATTTTACTTTAAATGAAAGTGCTGCTTTTGGCTGGAACTGTAGCAGCATTTGCTGGCGTCTCTAAGGTAATTATCAAACACAACTCAATGACAATACAAAGTCTAAAAACAGCACAACAGAAATGTAACAGGGCAGAGCAAAGCAAACAGTCAGAACGTAGCACAACAACAACATAATTCTATAATACAGGGCAAGTACATAACAGCACACAAAATAACACAACATCTCCACGACAAGAAAATACAATGCAACAAATATGCACACATATTCTTGGCATACAATACCACCTACAATTATCTGCTTTCATGACAATGAGATAAAAGTTGTTTCGAACACAGCTGGTTTTTAGCAGTACTCCAACTATTGATTGTCTCTAACTGGTCCAGTGGATCCTCCGGTTCATCTAAACCATACGACGTCCTCGGGGCCCCAGAGGTTATAACACACTTCTACGAGTCCACAATTCGTAATGTTCATTCATAGCATGGGTAATAGATAGTACATCATAATAGTTTGCACCACTTCAAGTGTTGTGCACACATTTTAGGTCAGTTCTTTTCTTTTTACAAAGTTCGAGATACTGTCATGACAGACGTACAGTTGCTAATGACTCTGGTTTACATGTAGGAGTACCTGCCATCTTGCCCCTTTTCCAGGCTAAATTGCAGTCCCAGTAAGGAACACTGTGCAGGCTTTGAATAGCAGGCTATCTGAATCCTTTAAAAACACCCCTAACTTTCCCTGAAAGTGCTATCTTCTATACTGCTGCCTGAGAGAAGAAGCCCTGGAGGAAAAAGGTTTCATTTTCCCAAGAAATGATTAGGCATGATTCCTTTCTTTTAACGTCTGAGAATGCCTCGTTTAGCTATTGCGCAGATGGCCTCTCACCACAGAAAGAGAGAATCAGTAGAGTGTGCTTCTGGAAGCCCTCAGTCTTCAATCTGTCATTCTGACATACCACCGGAGAGATCACAGAAACGCCTGCGCCCCAAAGGAAAGATGTCAGGTTGCAACTCCACCTTACCAAATACAATCGCACCCCTCTGGTACAGCAGGAAAAATGCCTAATGCTGATGAGTATCTGAACAACAGAGCCCTCTCTGGTGAACGAAATTAAATCCAGTAGAGGACAGACTGCTTTTCAAGAGTCAGAGGTGGGACTGACGTACAGGAGTTTCACTATTGTGATCACTGTGGTCTCTCTCACTCTCACTATCTTTGTGGGGAGCTCGAGCATACTGGTTCACTTACTGATCGCTTTCAGGGCATACGGTCTCCTTTGTTTTGGAGCTCTCAGCTATGATGCTACGATATGCAGGAGGTTGCCTTTGAAAGGTCTACATTACCTCCGATCCTCGAGCACCCTGGCAGAACCGTTATCTTATTAGCTGCTCTTAGGGCGCCTGGAGCAGTGGCCATTAGCGATGAAGAAGCCGTTTCTGGCCAAAACTACTCCTGCTCCGACGAGGATGCTTTCCCTAGAAGTCGTGGCTTCAAACTCACTCAATCTTAAGCAAAACATTCCCAGATAGTCGCATTATCAGGGCACCAGCGCTACAACGATGTGTCTACAAGTGCGTGACTATCATCCTAGTATAGAAATTCATAGCGCTGAAAAGGTCTCCATAAGGGCACCCACGTGTTCTCAGCACCCTCAACAGCCCACATAAGAATACGCATCTGCACATTATCAACCTAGAACTAGGCTCCACATGTGGGTGGTGGGGTGTTGTTACCACGCTTCTGAGAAATTCTTGCACACAGAATTCTTTCTTCAGGAAACAGCGAATAAAAAGGCGCCCCCACAACACGTGGTACATAGAGAGCCTGTTTCAAGGCAGGTAAAATGACAAGGTGAATCATGATGGATAAACCATACCTTTATGGGGCATTCCAAGGAGGGGGGAATTGAATGATCATATTGTGAGGTGGTAAGACTCACCACCATTTTGTAAGAACTGTGAGAAGGAAAGAAATGAGGAGGATAATGCATGTTCCTTTCTCATGGCAGAGGCTAGGGAGAAACAATACTCGCAATTTATTCCAACCAAGTAACCTTCCTCTTGTGCACTCTACTCTAGCCCCGAGGCATTTGTGGCATCCAAAACAGTTCAACGGCCACTTTAGGATCAGTGTTAAAAGGCTAGCTTCAGAAAAATGTGTCTTCAATTTGTCATGAGCAGTTATTTCTGCTACACTGAACTTGATTGTTTTAGTTTTATGTTTGAGGTGTTCTATACATATGTCACTTTTCAAACATTTTGTTAGTACTTTGAAGCAACAAGCACACCTACAAACACAAGCGAACTCAGAAAAAATCCGAAATATATAGAAAACATAGTGTGCAGCATGGGTGCACCTGAACTCACTGCCAAGTGATACAGGTTCGAAGAATGCAACAGCAAAGAAAGACGTCTAGGCCTATACCGCCTGCCTATTCACCCACCTAGTTTAGACCATGATTATCCGTCTCTATTTTCTGAGTTTGATCTAAGCGTCCAACAGTAGTTACTGCCATTTATCAAAGACACTTATTTTAAAGTCTACAACTGCCACCCATTTCTAGATAAACTCTAAGTACTACACATACCTTGTCAAAGGATCTGCAGTAGTGGCAGCCTTCAAAATCACACCAAAGCTGCAACCCGGCCATCTCATCCAGTCATCATCACAATATAAAACAAGTAACAGTTACCTAGCTGACACACCCAAGAGGCAGGAGTGAAGGGAAGGATACTCCTTTTTGCAGCTGATCTTTAAGCAAAAAGATGCTGTTCTGCCCAGGGTCTTCCTATTTTACTCTTCTTTGGGGCTTTCGAACGATTCTGCTCCTCAAGTCGAATACCTTTACTGCAACTGCATAGTCAGTGGCAGCTCTCGCCCCTCCCTGCATCAGCTCTGTCCACATCCTGTTCGCAATCGTTGCAGAAAAGGAAAGAAGACGAAAGAGACTTCCTCACTTCGCTTGTTCAACCAGTGTGCAAACGTTAAAAAAATAACCAGCGGGCGGGCAGAACAATTGCTTAATGCTTCCCTTTGCGACATAGCATGCATCAAAATATCTGACTGGCTTAGTGTGCAAGTCACTCAGGGGAGAAAGAATAACGTGATGCACCAATTTCATAACTAGACTGTGACAATTTACAGGGCTAACAAGGGTATTGCTTTATGACATAATCTGCTGTTCAGAACACAGAACGGATCGATCAAAGCAGAAGGACACAAATGAGCATGGACAGTTAGGTTCACCGGCTCCATGCATTTATTAAGATTTGAGGTTTTTCAGTCCTTCACACATTTTATTCCTACCCTGAGTATGATAATGTTTGTATGGCTGTAAATGTTGGTTGTTTGGACAACTTATGATTAGGTTGGGATAGGTAAACAGTCGACAAGGCTAATACATTTAACCCCATCGCTGACAGGCCTTTCCCCCCTCAGGTGCCAGCCCTTTTTTTGGCTATTTCAGGCAGTTCGTGCTTAGGCCCTCATAACATTTTGCCCACATAGGCTACCCACGCCAAATTTGCGTCCCTTTTTTCCACCATTCTAGGGATTCTAGAGTTACCCAGAGTCTGTGGGTTCCCCTGGAGGAGACCAAGAAATTAGCCAAAAAACAGCAAAAGTTTCGTTTTTTAAAAGAAAAAATGGGAAAAAAGGGCTGCAGAAGAAGGCTTGTGGTTTTTTCCCTGAAAATGGCATCAACAAAGGGTTTGTAGTGCTAAAATCACCTTCTTCCCAGCTTTGAGGACCAGGCAGACTTGAATCAGAAAACCACATTTTTCAACACAATTTTGGTATTTTACTGGGACATATCCCATTTTTACTATTTTTTGTGCTTTTAGCCTCCTTCCAGTTAGTGACAGAAATGGGTGTGAAACCAATGCTGGATCTTGGAAAGCTAAACATGTCTGAAAAGTAGACAACATTCTGAATTCACCAAGGGGTCAATTGTGTAGATCCTACAAGGTTTTCCTACAGAAAATAACAGCTAAAATAAAAACAGCCATTTCTCTCCACGTTTTACTCTGTAACCTTTTCCTGCGATGTCACATTTTTGAAAGCAAAATACTGTTACGTCTGCTGGATTCCTCTGATTGTGGGGATATATAGGGCTTGTGGGTTCATCAAGAACCCTAGGTACCCAGAGCCAATAAATGAGCAGCACCTTGCAATGGGTTTTCTTTCTATACAGGGGATTCAGCAATTCATTTGCTGGAATATAAAGAGTAAATAATAGGTATCAAGGACATTTTTGTATTTCTAAAATGGGCACAAGATAAGATGTTGAGAAGCAGTGGTTATTTGCACATCTCTAAAATCCGGGGTCCCCATAATCGCATGTGAATTACAGTGCAGAGAGATAAAAAGAGCAATAACACTTGTTCTTCTATTCCGTGTTCCCCGTTCCTCACTTGCATGGGTAGGCCTAATGCCCGCAACAGGAAACGCAACATGGACACATCACATTTTTACATTAAAATCTGATGTGTTTTTTGCAGTCTCTAGCTGTGGATTTTGGCCTACCTACCAAACCTGTGCATTTTTTAAAACTTGACACCTAGGGGAATCCAAGATGGGGTGACTTGCAGGGCTCTCACCAGGTTCTGTTACCCAGAATCCTCTGCAAACCTCAAAATTTAGCAATAAAATCACTTTTCCTCACATTTCGGTGACAGAAAGTTCTGGAATCTGAGAGGAGCCACAAATTTCCTTCCACCCAGCGTTCCATCAAGTCTCCCGATAAAAATGATACCTCACTTATGTGGGTAGGCCTAGTGCCCGTGACAGGAAATGCCCCAAAACACAATGTTGACACATCACATTTTCCCACAGAAACAGAGCTGTTTTTTGCAAAGTGCCTAGCTGTGGATTTTGGCCTCTAGCTCAGCTGGCACCTAGGGAAACCTACCAAACCTGTGCATTTTATAAACATAGACACCTAGGGGAATCCAAGATGGGGTGACTTTTGGGGGTCTCACCAGGTTCTGTTACCCAGAATCCTTTGCAAACCTCAAAATCTGTCCAAAAAACACTTTTTCCTCACAGTTTGGTGACAGAAAGTTCTGGAATCTGAGAGGAGCCACACATTTCCTTCAACCCAGTGGTCCCCAAAGTCTCCCAATAAAAATGGTACCTCACTTGTGTGGGTAGGCCTAGTGCCCGTGACAGGAATTCCCCTAAAACACAATGTGGACACATCACATTTTCCCAAAGAAGCAGAGCTGTTTTTTGCCAATTGCCTAGCTGTGGATTTTGGCCTCCAGCTCAGCCGGCACCTAGGGAAACCTACCAAACCTGTGCATTTTTTAAAACTAGACACCTAGGGGAATCCAAGATGGGGTGACTTTTGGGACTCTCACCAGGTTCTGTTACCCAGAATCCTTTGCAAACCTCAAAATGTGGCCCAAAAAAATGTTTTCCTCACATTTTGGTGACAGAAAGTTCTGGAGTCTGAGAGGAGCCACAAATTTCCTTCCACCCAGTGCTCTCCCAAGTCTCCTGATAAAAATGATACCTCACTTGTGTGGGTAGGCCTACTGCCCGTGAAAGGAAATGCCCCAAAACTCTATGTGGACACATCAAAATGATTAAATACAAAACTACCTGTTTTTGCGGGGTGGGGGAGCACCTGCGTTTTTGGTCCTGGGCTCAGCAGCCATATAGGGAAACTTACCAAACCCAAATATTTCTGAAATCTAGATTCCTGAGGGAGTCCAGGCAGGTGTGACTTGCGTGGATCCCCCAGTTTTTTCTTAACCAGAATCCTCAGCAAACCTCAAATTTAGCTACAAAAATCACATTTTTCCCACATTTCTGTGTGGGATCACCTCACCGGGACAAATTTCCTACCACATGCCAAAAACATGTCGAAATTGAGGGGGAACAAAAGCAGGTCCAAAAGGGCAGTTTGAAAAAAAAAAAATTTTAGGCTGACAAGTGGGGCAGAATTTTTATCAATACAGGTGAGGCAATGCTGGGTGGAAGGAATGTTGTGGATTCCTGCAGATTCCGGAAGGTTCCATCACAAAAATGTGGGAAAAATATGTGATTTCCAGCAAAGTTGGAGGTTTGCAGGGCATTGTGGGTAAGAAAATGATACTGGGTGCATGTGAAGCACACCACCCTGGATGTTTAGTTTTCGGATGTGTCTAGGTCTTGAGGATTTTTCTACATGGCAGTGTCACAAAGTCCAAAACGTGCAGCACTCACCATTCCAAGTGGTTTTGAGAGTTGGATAAGCTCTCATGGCTCATGTTTTAGTGTGCGGGGGGATCTGTTACCCCCTTCAATTGGGGTGGGGGCATAACCATGCCCATACTGGTTGATAGCCAGCACCCCACTATTTTTCTTTTTAATTCCCTGGCATCTACAGGTTTCTGCCCCCCAGGGAGTGAATCGGGGGTAACTGCCCCATCTGCCCACTGGCAGGCAGAACAACTTTGGCCCAATTTATTTGGGGTGGGGGTATAGCCATACCCCCACCCTCTTTTTTTGAAAAAAAATCTTCCCTGGTTTCTGGTGGCTTTCTGCCCTCCTTAGGGGAAGATGGGCCTTCCAAAGATGGTCCGACCTGCCTCCAAGTGGGGCAGATATGGCCAACAGTAATGTGCCCCCATTGGGAGAGACACTTGCCCAAGGGGCTGCCCCCCCCAAACAAAACAGACACATACATACACACCAATCCCTGGTGCCTAAATGGTTTCTGCCCCGTCCTTCCCGGGGGCAGTTCAGCCGAATAGAAATAGGCCGATCTGCCCCCAAGGGGGACAGAAATGTTCTAAAATACATTTGCCCCCCAGGGGAACGACCCTTGCCTAAGGGGTCTCTCCCCTTGCATGAAATTGATGCAAAAAATAAAAATCCCTTGTGTTTAGTAGTTTCTTCATCCCTTGGGGGCAGATCAGCCCAATAAAAATAGGCCGATCTGCCCCCAAGGGGGACAGAAATGGCCTAAAATAAAATTGTCCCCTAGGAGAGTGACCCTTGCCTAAGGGGTCGCTCCCATCTGTAAACAATAAAAAATAAAAGAAATCCCTGGGGCCTAGTGGTTTCTGCCCCCCTGGGGAAGCAGATCGGCCAAATTAAAATTGTCCGATCTGCTCCCAAGGGGGCAGAAAGGGCCTAAAAACAATTTGCCCCCCTTGGGAGTGGCCCTTGCCTAAGGGGCCCGCTCCCCTTATAGATAAACATTTAAAAAAAACTCCCTGGTGTCTAGTGGGCATTTCTGCTTCCCGATTGCGATCAATCGGGCAGCAGAAATGCAGAGAGAGACCTCGCCCCCTCCACGTAATCGGAGGAGAAATGCAAAAGCTCAGCTTCTGATGAGGTCAGCGCGCTGATGTCATCAGACAACATGGGGTGGGGGAAGCAATTCCCGTTCTATCCCTGCCGAGGGGAGGGGAGTACCAGGCCCTCGGGGGAGCGCTAGCGCTCTCCCAAGGGTCCATAGCAGGACAGCTCCTCCAAGGCACTCAAGGGGTTAAAAGAATTGTGTTAATAGCTGTAGAATGTGCTATGCAACTTTTTTGCCGGTTGGTTGCATTGTATATTAGGTCATGTAAATATTCAGTGTTATAAGAAGGGTGTTTGTAAAAATAAATCACACAGTAATCGCTGTGGTCTGGAACTTGTGGTATAAAAAAGCTTGTTCTCCATCATGGCAAGAAATTAGTTACTTGCCTGTAACTCCACTTCTCCAACATTGGTATCTTTTATATATTCACATGCTTGAATCATTCCCCATGGTACATTAAAATAGCTTTATACAGTGTAAAAGTACATACAACATACACTATACAATGCAAAATGGCCATAGGCCTGAAACAACACAGCCTGTTTAGTAACACATCCACTTCATTTGAAAGGACCCAAACTTCAGCAATGAGGTGGATGCTTAAACACTTCTACTCCCCTTAAAGACCACCGAAGCTCAGATTTCAAAGCACAAGTGTGAGGATACAATACAATGAGCCTCTGACCGGGGAGGAGGGAGGGTCATAATATGAATATCTAAATGATACCAATGTTGGAGAACTGGAGTTACAGGTAAGTAATTAATTTGTTCTCCATCATTGGATCTTTTATATAATCACATGCTTGAATCAGAACAGCAAGCAGTACATGTTATAAAATAGAACAAAACAGGAAGCAGGCTCACCTTTAATTAAACAGATTTCTCAGGATTGCCAGTCCCACTGCTGCATCAGATTCTGCGTCCACTTCTAGGGAGTAATGCTCCATAACCATATGCCTGCTCTTCCAGGTGGCTGCAAGGCAGACTTCTTACAAGGGCATCCCTGCAAAGAGTGCTGCAGTTGAAGCCATGACCCTGGCGGAATGTGCCCTCACTCTTTGTGTCGTGGATCTGGACAGAAAACCTTGTTTCCGAGCTTCCCAACCCCTAAGGGTAGAGGAAGCATGAACGTGTGGACATAGTATCCCTGCTCTGTCACGAGTGCGTGAGCAGGCCCGCAGCTACCTGCTGAGAGGTTATTGCTATAGCACTCACTTGCACATTTCACCTGGAAATACCTACATTCGTGGGTTAAACTTATGGATTACTCTGCATTTTAACCTGTGGCATTCAACCCGGCACTGCTTCGTATAGAGGTCCTGAACTGGTGTCTTGAACCGGCATCCTGAACTTCTGTTAAACGTGTTTCCCCAATTCTGGCTGTGGCACTAGGTAATCCACATGCTGCAATCACTTCCACTTGCCCATAGGGAACCTGTCTTTGACTCTTCTCATGCAGTGGTGCTGTGAAAGCTGTATTTTTACTAATAAATATTCATGTATTTTGAATTATGAATCTGCATAGAATTTAACTTAATATAGGAAATAATGTGCGACTTGAGTGGCCGCAAGTAATCACAAGGTGTCCTTATTAAATGCTTATTAATATAGATTGATGTGCTCATGTTTAGATTAATGTAGTAGTGTGTTATATTAATCATTACCTATTATGTATTTGCATTATAAATTGTAGGCCTTAAGTTAGCGACGTTTTGGCCTAATTGTGAAAATAATTCACATAAAATGGGTGTTTAAAGAAATTAATACTTGTATTGTTTTACTGAGTTGACCAAACACTAGTAGATGGCTTTAATGTTCTCATGAGAACTGCTTGCTAGAAAATCTTGTACTAGTGGAAGCAACATTCTCTAGTTTAATGTGTGAGAAAGTGAGGACTGGAGTACAGATGGAGACAAAATTGTTACCTGACAAGCCTGATGATGGGAACAGGAGAAGAGGAGCCAATCATCGACATGTGAAAGACAGTTTAGTTATATCTTAGATTCGCATTTCCAATTCTGTTGGACTAAATGTAAACATACGATTCGTTGACCTATGGCACCATGGGAAGTGTTTTAGATTATTTTAACTTAGCCTGACTACACATAGGAGAAGCAATCATTTTTCCATTTCATTCTCATTTGTGTGCCCAGTTTTTCCTAAACTTCTGCTGAGAAGCGACTCATGTCCATTTAGATAATTTTCGTCTTTACGCTTGTCTGTTCTGTCTGAGGAGTTGAGCAGTTCCTGATGATCTTTAATTGTATTCCTTAAACTTTTGATGCTAAATGCTGATATCTTAGACATTGCTTTCTAATGGTTCGGATAGCTTAGAGCCCCATTTCTGAACCATTCCCCTTTCACTGTCCGTTTCTGATGCTGATCGAACAGATGTCTTTTGTTTCTAGGTACCAACCACTATTTTGAAAGTTAGATGTTTTTTCCAAATTTGTGTTGACTAAATTGTTTTGCTTGAAGCCCAAACATGCTATTCTAATCAGATTAGTAAGGGAAACCCTGAAATGTTAGCAGGTTGCTATTAATAAATAATTGATGCTGTCCAGTTGCTGAACTTAGATGTATGCTATTTCTATTGTGCAGCTGTTCTTGCTATTGGTTTGTACTGTAACTCTTGAATGCATAGTAATTCATGCATTAGTTAAATTGAGATTCTTTAGAAGGTTTGGCCAACCAGTGTTGTTTTTGTGTGTGCACCATTTGATTTTGAAACGAAGTTGTGTGATATTAGCATTGTTAATATAGGGAAATAAACATTCTACCTTTTACATAAAGGTGGGGTTATTCATGGCTAAAAAGGTCATGGTGTGTGAGACTATTGACTCCAAAGATTATTAATATTGTTGATTGATATTGTTGACGATTTGTATTGATTTTAAGACTTATGGTGGAACACTCTAAGCGCAGTCAAAAGGTCCAGTGAACCTCTAACGTGTCCCCTTATTAACTAAAATTAAGAAACCAAATAGGGTCAGACAAGCTCACAGAAATGGTAACAGAAGATGGTTTGCCTCCTTGGGGTGCCATCATAAAGTTTCACATGGTTACGTCTCATTAAGAGGCCACCATAAAAGTTACTCCCTTAAAAGAAATATAGCAGAATAGAATGGGTAGCAGAATGGGTAGGTTTAGTCTTTGGTTCTCTAGAAATGATAACAGATTAGATTGGTAACATCTTGTGTCACAAGATTTCTCCAGAATTGGTAAAAGAGTTGCATGAGTAGTTCCCTTAAGAGATCAAATATAATTCATAAATTTGGTAAGAGAAATTGGTAAAGGTAAAGATTTCCAGATTCGATGATACAAAGAAGTGAAGAGAGAAAGGGTCCCTAACAACATAAAATGACTTTCTCAGAACCTTGGAGCTTGCCAATGCTTGTTTGAGGATGTTCTCGGCGTTCTAACAACAGTGTAAATGGAATAGGTTTTGCGCTTGCACATCTTAAGGAAATCACAGGTGAACTGTGATTGTACTCCAAATGAGGTTGTTGAAGGAGTTTGGGTACTCCAAATGAAGAAGGTGAAGGAGTTTGCGTACTCCGAAGTGTGAGAATAGGGAAGTCGTCGAACTTCACATGTGTGTGGCCCTTTGTGCTAAAAAATTGTCCATGTGGTTGTTGGTATACGGACCCTGCGTGGTCTAAGACTCCGGAGAACTGAATAAGTGTATGAGACACTTGGTCTGTTTAATAGGTCAATAGGTCGATAGTGCATGTTAAAGTGAGTGAAAGGTTTTTCGACTGAGATTTGACGAGTCCTATGTGCACCAGGACAGACCCAATGATCAGTTGAGAGTGAAATTTGCGGGTCGAATTTTGCTTGTAAATTAGTGAAACTGAGAAAGAAAGAGTAGCTGTTAGAGCGAAAGGCCGTCTAAAGCGATTGTGTTACCCTACATGTAGTAAACAGACAAATTGTTTTTTTGATTTTACTTAATGCTCACAATAATTTTGCATTTGTTTTGTGTGAATTTCAGTTGAGGAGGGCAAGCCGAAAGACTTTGTCAGTCACAGTACGTGTGAGTGTGACATTATTGGAGCCGCGCAAGGATAGGTTGGTTAGTGAAAAGGCTTGCGCACAGATTGGTGGACAACCATCAGGCGGCATTGGGTGAAAAGGTGGGCGAAAAAGATTTTGGGATTGAAAGTCACTTCCTGATTTGATTGAAAGTAGCATAAATTACCAAAGATGACATTTTTCAAAGCTTTAAAGAGTGCCCTAAAGGGATATATGTTTATTCCAACGAGAATAGGAGAAATTACACCACCAGAAGGTACACCCACATATATCATATTTGAAGAACAGGGTGCTGTGCCATTTCTTTGGCTGAAACAATGGTGCAAAGTGACAGAGAAAGATGGAGTTTGGCATTTCCTGCCCATGGAACATTTAATTTGAGGATTTTAGAAAACTTGAGGAAAGTGCTGTATGATTTGAAACCTCCTCCGAGATCAGCACAGTTTGAAGCATTAGCAATTTGGGAACTAGTAGCTAGACAACAATAGCAGTTTAAATTTGAGAGAAGGAAGAGAAAAGCTGAAAAGACACTAGCGGAGGATAGATGAGATTGTGACCGGAAATTTTGTAGAACTGAGACTTTACAGGGAATTAAGCTGTTTCCTGCAATTACACAAGAAAATTAGAACGAAGCTAGAAAGAACACTAGAAAGAGGGATTCGTACCCTTCTAATGATAAAGTGCAGAGATCAACAGAGAATAGAAAGCCTTTAATGAATGATGAAGAGTCAGATGAGGATGAGTTTATTTTACGGTTCCTTAGAAATCGTAGCCCATCATTTGCAGCACAAGAGAGAAGTTCAAACGCCAGTGTAGACCCTACAGCTCCCATATCAGTTGTATCAACCCAGAGCCAGATACAGGTTAACCATAGTGGACCCACTACTTCAGTGATTCAAAGGCTCATGCCACAAATGGATATTCCCAGGATTAACCCAGATGTACCTATTGCAGATACTGCAACAAACCTGATAGTGCAGATAGGACAGGTTTACCAGAAGCCTACATTGGTCCAGATAGAATCAACCCCAAACTTTAAAGACACAGACGATCCCGAGATACACCCACATAACAGGATCACAGACAGAATTGTCAGCATTAACAAGTCAGAATACAGGAAAAGTGTACCTGAGAGACCCAAATGTCAGACCAAGTCCAGATGCAGTGGCAGTACTTGTCACCATGAGTCCGGTCATACCATTGTTCGCGTAGGGAAATAACGAGAAAAGTGAGCAGAAAACCCTGAACCCGAGTATAGAAACGGAGAGATATAATGCACAAGCAAGAATGATAACCCCCATGAGACCAACATTTGATGGAAAGGGTCCATTAATATAGTTAAGTCCTTTCAGGACTCCTCTAAATAATGAAGTGAGATCATGCATAGGTCGAAATCCAAGCATGGTGACAGCAGAGACCCAGGATCTGACATTACAGCAAGTGCCAGGTATGAGCCATGTCAATGTTACGTTACAAGGTTTGACAGCACAGCAGTTAATAGAGTGGTTAGAGAAGTTAAGTAGCACTCAAGGAGATTCCAGTGGAGGAAGAGTCCTAAATTTAACCAGGCTTAGACTAGAGGCAGAAGACCTAATTGAGGGAACAATGGGGTTAGACAGGATTGACACGTTCAAGGAAGATGAGTTGTGTTACGTGTGTAAGCTGATTACTAAAAAAGCAGGAATAGTACATCAGACATTAGCTGAGAAATAAGACATAGAGCTTGAGAAAACAAAGCACTTGAAGAGGAGTTACAGACTAGATTTTGACACAAAGGATTTTGAAAATATGAGAATCCCAGGAATGAAAAATTCACCTTAGAGAGTTAATCCAAAGCATTCAATATGGGGAGCATTAGACAAATGGGAAGGCAGATGGGTGAAGCAAAGAGACAAGAAGAAAAGGGATTCTGTCAATCTTACTGCAAATGTGCAGCAGGTTGAGGATCCAGTAAAACTTTTACCAACGAGAGAGATTCCCAGCTGTAATTTTGTCCATGTCCCTTGGGGCAGAAGTGACATCCTGTAATTTACAAATGATTATCCCAGATTGAGAGAGAAGCCAGTGGAGTTGTACCAGCAGACAGATAGGTTTGTGAAACTTTCAAAATGCTTATGGGAAGATCTGAACATTGTAGGAAAGTCCACCTCTTTGCCCCGGTGTTGGACTTTTGCTTTTGCAGGGTCATCCCCAGACTTTTTTGCCTCCTGCCTCCTATATTTTTCTGACATGTTGCTGTTGGCTTTTCAACTCTGAGCACTTTACCACTGCTAACCAGTGCTAAAGTGCATATGCTCTCCTGTTTAAATTGTATGTAAGTGGTTTATCCATGATTGGCATATTTGATTTACTAGTAAGTCCCTAGTAAGGTGCACTAGAGGTGCCAGGGCCTGTAAATCAAATGCTACTAGTGGGCCTGCAGCACTGGTTGTGCCACCCACATAAGTAGCTCTGTAATCATGTCTCAGACCTGCCACTGCAGTGTCTGTGTGTGTATTCTTACACTGTAAATTCGACTTGGCAAGTGTACCCACTTGCCAGGCCTAAACCTTCCCTTTCCTTACATGTAAGGCACCCCTAAGGTATGCCCTAGGTAGCCCCAAGGGCAGGGTGCAGTGTATGGATAAGGTAGGACATATAGTAATGTGGTTTATATGTCCTGACAGTGAAATACTGCCAATTTCGTTTTCACTGTTGCAAGGTCTGTCTCTCTCATAGGATAATATGGGGGCTACCTTTAAATATGATTAAAGTGTAGATTCCCCTAGAGAAGAGATGGACAGGTGGAGTTTGGGATCCCTGAACTCACAATTTAAAAATGCATCTTTTAGTAAAGTTGATTTTGAGATTGTGAGTTTGGAAATGCCACTTTTAGAAAGTGAGCATTTTCTTGCTTAAACCATTCTGTGACTCTGCCTTGTTTGTGGATTCCCTGTCTGGGTCAGTTGACAGTTGGGTTGTTTTTCACCTCACACCAGACAGTGACACAAAGGGAGCTGGGGTGTGATCTGCATTCCTGATTAGCCATCTCTGCTAGGAGGGAGGGGTGGAGTGGTCACTCTCATCTGAAAGGACTGTGCCTGCCTCTGACAATGCTGTCTCCAGCCCCCTGGTGTGTGTCTGAGGCCTTGCCTGGGCAAGGCAGGATTTCACAAGAAGGTGTGAGTCCCCTTTGAAGGAAGGTGACTTCAAAGACTAAAATGGGTATAAGAAGGGCATCCAAACTTACAAACTTTAGAAACACTTCTGGAATCAAGGGGAACCTCTGCCTGGAGAAGAGCTGATCGCTGAGGAACAAGTGCTGCCCTGCCTGTGACTGTGCTTTGTGGAGCTTTCCTGCAGTGCTGCTTCTGCCAGAGTAAGAGGGCAAAGACTGGACTTTGTGTGCCTTCCATCTTGAAGAAGAAATCTCCAAGGGCTTGATGTAGAGCTTGCCTCCTGTTATTGAAGTCTCAGGGATAGCAAAGACTTCTTCCTGCCAGCACCTGGAGTCTCTGGAGAGACCCCTACTCTGCTCTGTGGTGCCCTTCCAGTTCCTGGGACCCTGAAAGGAGAGGCTGGCAGCCTAAGGACAAAAATACACGCACCGAGCGCCGTGCGGAGAAAAGATCGACGCAAATCCGATCGCGGCTGAGAAAACGACGCGACGCCGGCTCCGCAGCTGAGAAACGACGCCGCAGGAAACGCGACCGAAGAATCGACGCCCGGAGCAGGAGAAACGACGCGCAGCATCGCTGACGAAGGCTGAGAGATCGCAACCTGCGCCGCGGGACTTTCGGACCGTCGCGTGGCTGGCTGTTTCGACGCGCATCGCCGTGCCGAGTTGTTTTCGACGCATATAACCGTGCAGGGTTATTTTCGACGCGCACAGCCCGTGCGGGGTTATTTTTGACGCAAACCAGGTACATTTACACGCTAGCAGCGCTAGTGTGTTGTTACAACTACCTAAAGACTCTTTTTATTTTAAACCTTTTAAAAATCATAACTTGACTTGTGTATGTTGGATTTTTGTCGTTTTGGTCTTGTTTTGTCTAGATAAATATTTCCTATTTTTCTAAACTGGTGTTGTGTCATTTTGTAGTGTTTTCATTGAGTTGCTGTGTGTGTTGGTACAAATACTTTACGCCCAGCACTCTGAGGTTAAGCCTACTGCTCTGCCAAGCTACCAAGGGGGTAAGCAGGGGTTAGCTGAGGGTGATTCTCTTTTATCCTAACTAGAGTGAGGGTCCTTGCTTGAACAGGGGGTAACCTGACTGTCAACCAAAGACCCCATTTCTAACATTGGTGACCAGCGGTCGGGATTTGGACTTGTATTTGTACTTGACATACAGTAATTAAGTGTACACTACTGTTTTGATCTCAGACCACTACGTGACCACATACTACTTGTCTTGTGATTCTGCTTTTTGTTCTCTGATGTCCTCCTGGAAGTATTGATGATATTTTTGGACTTTGTTTTTTGGTTGTGAAGCCTTTGCAGAAATGGAAGTCAATTTCTGGCACCTATCTATGTATAAAAAGTGGCAGCTTAAAGCATTCTGCATGGAAAGGGGACTGGCTGTGAACAAGGAATCCAGAAGGGAGGATCTTGAGTCAGCCCTGTTTCAGGATGAATTGAAACGTTGTCAGGCAACACCACCAAATGAGTCTGAGGAGGATAACTACTCTGAGGAGGAGGACTACTCCAAAGAGGAGGGCAGTGGCCCTGAGGAGGGAACAGAAAGAGATGATAGGCTCCTAGCTCGAATCCGGAGTCTGGAAGAGCTTAAGAGGGCCGAGGAGAAGAGAGCCTTAGCCCTGGCAGAAAGGAGGAGGGACTTAGAGATTAAAAAAATGATTTATGCTTACGAGCTTAAATTGAAAGAGCTGGAAGTCATGAGGGCTGAGTCCAGCTGGAATGGTGGCAGCAACAATTGTATATCCAGTGATGCTGCAGAAGTACACATGCCCAGAGAGGTGGTGCCCTACTTGAAGGAGGGAGTTAACACACGCCAGGAGGTTCAGGGGTATGAGGTAGCTCCAGTGATGCACAGGGTCTCTGAGGTGGATTGGGGAACTGGCATGGGGAGTCATATTCCTACTGGTGGGAGGGACACTCTACTGACTCTAGTTGAGAGTGACAGGGAGAGGGGTTCCCCCCAAGTAGAAGTCCTGGTTATGGAGTGTGAAGACATCCCAGAAGAGTGTGGGTTGAGTGTCAGGGACAGTCAGGTACTGTCTCACCAGTCTCAGGAGGGTGATGTGGGGTGCTTTGTCAAAGCAGAGTCACTGGATGGTTGGGTGAAGGGTACTTTGGTTAATTCATGTGAGGGGCTGAGTGATGTAATTGCTGGAGAGCAGATGTCTAGTCCTTATTTTCCAGAGCTATGCCAACACCAGGTGGAGTGTGAGTTCTCTGACCCCAGGGAGCTTACAATGGAGGCAGACTTCTGGGTGAGTACCAGAGAGTCTGAAGAGGCATTTGGGGGTGCTCCTGAGAGGAGTGGTCTAGGTAGTTCCCAACCAGGTGAGGTAGGGAAGGATTGTAGTGTCCCAGGTAGGTCCCAGTGTAGTGGGATGGGTGAGGGACCCCATGTCCAGTCTCAGAGGAGAGGGAATGGGGATGGGTTGAGGCCCAAGGTGCCCGAGATCCGGTCCCAGGTCCTGGAGGGTTCCCTGCGGGAACCCCAGGAGGGGAGCCTAGCCTGTACCATAGGGCCATCTGTTGAGGGAGACCCCACAGTGTCAGGAGAACTTGGGGGGGCGGCTGTAGCCAGCGTCCCACCAGTTCTGGTGTCTGGCAGTACCACTCCTAGTGAGGGGTTGCAGAAGTCCAGACAGAGGGTTGAGAGGGGGTTGCGGACCCCAGTGGAGAACCTGGAGGGTCAGGGGTCAGCTCTGAGAGCAGAGCCCCCCATGAATGACCTTGGTGAGACCATTTCTGGGTTGGGGGGAATCCAGACTCTGTCAGATGGGCAGAGGTCAGGAGACCTGCGCCAGCCAGACTCTTGTGTGGCCCTTCGGGACAGTGTGTCCCTTGAGGGGGGTAAGTGTGCCCCCCTGGAAGTCCTGGTGTGCCAGGCAATGGTTCAACCGCAGGGTGGTGACTCTGGGTTGAATAATCAGGTTCAGGGGGTAAACTCTGACCTGATGGGGGGTAAGTGTGCTCCCCAGGAAGTCCTGGTGTGCCAGGCAGTGGTTCAACCGCAGGGTGGTGACCCTGGGTTGGATGACCAGGTTCAGAGGGTAAACTCTGACCTGGTAGGGGGTAGGTATGCCCCCCAGGAAGTCCTGGGTTGCCAGGCAGTGATCCAGTCTGTGGGTACAGGCCCTGGATTGGGAGGCCAGGTTAAGGGTGTCCCCCCTGACCTGGAGGAAGGGGCTACTGCTAACAGTGCCCCTACCATGTTGTCTTCTGGGGGGGCCGCTCCTAGTTGGGTGGTTCAGGACCCCAGAAGAGAGGGCAGGGGGAGGGAAGCCTCACCCCTGGCCCTGGTCCAACCTGAAGGTACAGACCCCAGGTTGGAGGATCAGTTGCAGGTTAACATCCCTGCACTGATGGAAGAATTGTGCAGGACTGCTTCTACAAGCACCCTGACAGTTTTTGACTCTGGGGGTGCCGCTTCTGCAGGGAGGGTACAGAGCCCCAGAGGGGAGGACCAGGGTCAGGTTGTCATCCCTGACCTGGTGGAAGAGAGAGTGGTCAAAGGGTGCCAGGCACCTGGGGCTACCACCCCCCACTCTCCGCAGTCACAGTGGTTAGAGAGGCCTGAGGTCGGGCTCTCATCCCTGACAGTTGTCTGGGGCCACTGTGGCTTGCTGTCCTGGTGGACAGAGTTGCCCCTGGGGGGGGAAGGACGAGAGTCACACCCCAGGGGTGGAGTGGGCAACACCATTGTGTTGGCCCTGGTGGTACTATCTGCCCATTGCAATACATCTGTGAGCAAAGTAAAGTTAGGTGTTGCACAGATGGTGTCTGTAGATGTGGAGAAGGGTTCCCCATGGGTTAGCTTAGTGGGCCCTGAGAGTATGGACAGAGGGATCCAACTGGAGTCAGGAAGGCGTAGAACTGGAGCATGCCCCTGCTGTTGTGGGCCTGGGTCCCTGTTCTATCGCCCCAATCAGGGAAGTACATCAAGGTATTGATTGTTCTCCCCTGGCTTTAGGCTGGTAGGGGGTCGTGTTGGACTTTTGCTTTTGCAGGGTCATCCCCAGACTTTTTTGCCTCCTGCCTCCTATATTTTTCTGACATGTTGCTGTTGGCTTTTCAACTCTGAGCACTTTACCACTGCTAACCAGTGCTAAAGTGCATATGCTCTCCTGTTTAAATTGTATGTAAGTGGTTTATCCATGATTGGCATATTTGATTTACTAGTAAGTCCCTAGTAAGGTGCACTAGAGGTGCCAGGGCCTGTAAATCAAATGCTACTAGTGGGCCTGCAGCACTGGTTGTGCCACCCACATAAGTAGCTCTGTAATCATGTCTCAGACCTGCCACTGCAGTGTCTGTGTGTGTATTCTTACACTGTAAATTCGACTTGGCAAGTGTACCCACTTGCCAGGCCTAAACCTTCCCTTTCCTTACATGTAAGGCACCCCTAAGGTATGCCCTAGGTAGCCCCAAGGGCAGGGTGCAGTGTATGGATAAGGTAGGACATATAGTAATGTGGTTTATATGTCCTGACAGTGAAATACTGCCAATTTCGTTTTCACTGTTGCAAGGTCTGTCTCTCTCATAGGATAATATGGGGGCTACCTTTAAATATGATTAAAGTGTAGATTCCCCTAGAGAAGAGATGGACAGGTGGAGTTTGGGATCCCTGAACTCACAATTTAAAAATGCATCTTTTAGTAAAGTTGATTTTGAGATTGTGAGTTTGGAAATGCCACTTTTAGAAAGTGAGCATTTTCTTGCTTAAACCATTCTGTGACTCTGCCTTGTTTGTGGATTCCCTGTCTGGGTCAGTTGACAGTTGGGTTGTTTTTCACCTCACACCAGACAGTGACACAAAGGGAGCTGGGGTGTGATCTGCATTCCTGATTAGCCATCTCTGCTAGGAGGGAGGGGTGGAGTGGTCACTCTCATCTGAAAGGACTGTGCCTGCCTCTGACAATGCTGTCTCCAGCCCCCTGGTGTGTGTCTGAGGCCTTGCCTGGGCAAGGCAGGATTTCACAAGAAGGTGTGAGTCCCCTTTGAAGGAAGGTGACTTCAAAGACTAAAATGGGTATAAGAAGGGCATCCAAACTTACAAACTTTAGAAACACTTCTGGAATCAAGGGGAACCTCTGCCTGGAGAAGAGCTGATCGCTGAGGAACAAGTGCTGCCCTGCCTGTGACTGTGCTTTGTGGAGCTTTCCTGCAGTGCTGCTTCTGCCAGAGTAAGAGGGCAAAGACTGGACTTTGTGTGCCTTCCATCTTGAAGAAGAAATCTCCAAGGGCTTGATGTAGAGCTTGCCTCCTGTTATTGAAGTCTCAGGGATAGCAAAGACTTCTTCCTGCCAGCACCTGGAGTCTCTGGAGAGACCCCTACTCTGCTCTGTGGTGCCCTTCCAGTTCCTGGGACCCTGAAAGGAGAGGCTGGCAGCCTAAGGACAAAAATACACGCACCGAGCGCCGTGCGGAGAAAAGATCGACGCGAATCCGATCGCGGCTGAGAAAACGACGCGACGCCGGCTCCGCAGCTGAGAAACGACGCCGCAGGAAACGCGACCGAAGAATCGACGCCCGGAGCAGGAGAAACGACGCGCAGCATCGCTGACGAAGGCTGAGAGATCGCAACCTGCGCCGCGGGACTTTCGGACCGTCGCGTGGCTGGCTGTTTCGACGCGCATCGCCGTGCCGAGTTGTTTTCGACGCATATAACCGTGCAGGGTTATTTTCGACGCGCACAGCCCGTGCGGGGTTATTTTTGACGCAAACCAGGTACATTTACACGCTAGCAGCGCTAGTGTGTTGTTACAACTACCTAAAGACTCTTTTTATTTTAAACCTTTTAAAAATCATAACTTGACTTGTGTATGTTGGATTTTTGTCGTTTTGGTCTTGTTTTGTCTAGATAAATATTTCCTATTTTTCTAAACTGGTGTTGTGTCATTTTGTAGTGTTTTCATTGAGTTGCTGTGTGTGTTGGTACAAATACTTTACGCCCAGCACTCTGAGGTTAAGCCTACTGCTCTGCCAAGCTACCAAGGGGGTAAGCAGGGGTTAGCTGAGGGTGATTCTCTTTTATCCTAACTAGAGTGAGGGTCCTTGCTTGAACAGGGGGTAACCTGACTGTCAACCAAAGACCCCATTTCTAACACCCGGTCACCCCCAAATGTTTTGGACAGATTTTGGTGGTTACTGACTCTTGTGCTGCTGACCAGTCCCAGGGCCAGTGCTCTGTGTAAAGCGGATATGCAAATTATTCTAATTACAATTGGCAATATTAACCTAACTATATGTCCCTAGTATATGGTAAGGCATGTAGGTTTACGGACCCCAGAATAGGTAGTGCACCCATAGGTGCAATGCTGAGGAGCCCGGCGTCATTTTAAAGGCAGATCTGACTTGCTGGCTGCTTTTAAACTAATGTTATGCAAATTCGACTTTGGAATTAAAAGTACTCCTATAGTCTTAAACTACCTTATGTTTACATATGTCACCCCTAAGGTGTGCCCTATGTGCAGCTAGGGTTGGGTGCCATATTACTATAAGCAGGGACCTTATAAAAATTGTTTTATAAGCCCTGGTAAGGTAAAATAGCCACATTAAATGTGTTTTCCCTCACTGTAATGACTGGCCTCCATAGGCTAAAATGGTGAGACCTTATTTTAATTAACAAAGTCCCCCTTAGTGTCAGATTCCTCAAGTTTGGTATCAAATTAATTGTTATAATAAATCCCACAACTTACAATTGTTGGATTTAATATAACTAGTTCAGGTAAAGAGTTTTAAACTCTACCTGAAAAGTTGCCAACTTCAGCTCTGTATTGCCCTTCTCTGATTGGCCAGGCTGCCTTGATGAGGTGTGAAGTGGCCTGGGCTGAACACAAAGAAAGTGCCTGTGGGAGGAGAACTACCTTAGCAGATAGGGAAGCAGGAAGGGGGAGGGCTGCCAAACTAGTCTTCAAAGGCAGGAAAGGACATTTGGAGCAACCCAGTACCTCCCTCACACCCTGCCTGCAACCCAAGACAATTAGGTGCCCTCTTGATTAGATTAGGAGAGGGGTGTGTTTAGGATTTTTTAGTCACACCAGTGTGCAGGCTCAGCCAGATGTAGACTCCAAAAATCAATTCCAGCCAGGATTGATTTTAGAAGAATGTTGCTCCCTGGGATTGATTTTTGCCACACTTCCCAGGAAGTGGTCATAAAAGGGGGAAGGACACTGCATCTGATTGGAGAACCAAGAACCCCCCTGTGTTTCACCCAGTAGCAAGGATAAGTATGGCCAAGCTGCACCCACACCTCAGACCCCTACAAGGAAGAACATCAGAAGAAGAAGAAGGACTGCCCTGCTAGACGACTGACCTGCACCTGGACACTGCACTCTGGAGGAATGCACCAGCTGCACACTTGGGCTTCACCATAAGAAGGACTTTGCCTGGCTTCAACTGGTTCATGGAGGGACTCCCTGTTTGCTATAGGTGAAAAATTGCTAACCAGAGTCCCCTGCCAACTCCTGAAGAATCTGACCAACTGAGCACTGTCCAGTGGCCAATTTGGAGTTTGTGCCAGGTGCATTCTGGGAGTTGTAGTCCGCACCCTCAAGGAGCAACTCAGAGCTCCTGGAACCTTGGGGTGAGCTGTGGACTCCTAAAATACCCTAAATAACCCTCTAGAAGAAGATCCAGAGGTTTGAGAAGTTTGAAGAACTTTTTGGGAAAAGCTCCATAAAGGGACCGACCCGCCACGGCAACTCTATCCAGCTTACCTCAACCACGACCCGGCCTGACTTGCAGGTTCATCCCACTGAAGAAAATCTCTGAAAAAGAGACTTAGGGGATCATTATGAACCCCGGCGGTTCAGACTGCCATGCCGGTGGCGGGTGCAAAGACCGCCACCAGCATGGCGGTCTGAACCGCCATATAATAAACACAGAGTGGGCCGCCATAGGCAGCCCTCCTCCACCACCAGCCTGCCACCGACAGGCAGCCCGAAGGTGGAGGGAATCATTTTCCGACAGGGCAGCGCTGCAAGCAGCGCTGCCCCTCAGATAATGATCCCTTCTGCCACCAGCCTTTCCCTGGCAGAAGGGGTGCCCCGGGGCCCTTGGGGGCCCCTGCTCTGCCCATGCACTTGGCATGGGCAGTGCAGGGGCCCCTGTGCAGTGCCCCATCGCGCAGGTCACTGCCCGTTTTACGGGCAGTGATCTGCGCAACGGGTGCAGCTGCACCCACCGCACAGCGGCATTGACGGCGGCTCCATGTGCAGCCACCGACAATGTCCCGGCCATGCATTCTGCTGGGCCGGCGGGTGGAAACAATGTTTCCACCCGCCGGCCCAGCAGAATGTTCATTATGCGGTCGGCAGGGTCCCAGGGGGGCTGGCAGTCAGTGAAATGACCGCCAGCATGAACACGGCAGTAAACACCGCTGTGTTCATAATGACCCCCTAAGTCCGAATGTGGAAAGTTGACCGGGACCTCCAGCACAGTGTATCTGAAGAGGGCTCCAGGGACGTCAGATAAAGATTCAGGTTTGCCCCGGTCGACAGATTTGCATCTCGAAAAATCATCTAAGTTCGAACGTAGAAATTTTCACTGAGAGCTCCTCCGACACGTATCCGACGAAGGGCTCCAGGGAGGTTCGGATCGGAGTGGCTACTTCATCCGGCTAAAGAAATTCTTCTAGAAAACGACTAAGTCCTAAGGTAAACTTTTGCCCGAGGCCTCCGGTGTGCTGTAACCGAGCAGAGCTCCATCACGGTCGGCCTTAAACTTTGACTTTGCCCCGGTGCGACCTGATGGCCAGATTTGCGCTATTCGTTTCTATGTGCTAAAAAACACTAATTCTTTACAAATTCATATCTCAGGTTCCATTTATCCGATTTTATTTGTTTTGGCGTCATTTTAAAGCTTAAAATATGTTCTATTTGTGTAAATTTTGTTATGTTTTTTTAAACTGTTTCCTGTGTTTTATTTAATGACTGTTTTGTGATACTTGAATGCTTTATGTTTTGTCTCCTTAGGTAAACCTTGTCGCTTGTTGCCAAGCTTCCAAGGGTAGAGCTGGGGTTAATTTATTGAGACCTAACTGAATCTAGTGGGGGTTAGGTGCCTATTGCTAAGTGTAGTAACTTACCTGCCCTTACCAATAATCCACTTTCCGACAAACATCCTGTTAGAAATAGTGGTTCCAGCAGACTTATGGGTGGAATGCAAGAGGAGTGTACATTGGCCAACAAAATAACCTCAGAGACATCCAGTTACTGGTGCACCATCTCCTGACGTAATGAAATATTACTATAAGGTGGTTGAATTGTTGTAAACGAGAATTTCACCCAAGAACACTGACTGGCAGAGATAGGCAGGACAGCCCAGAAGCGAAGGAGTCGATACATGCGCACTATGAGAGATTGTTACAGGCGTTCAAACATTACAGTGGTAGAGAGACAATTGAACCGAAAGACATGACCCATTTTGTGTTCAGATTTGTTGAAGGACTGAGACCTCAAATTAGCCAGATGATTAAGAGGCATTTGATTTGTTGGCAAGTGAAGCATATTGATGAAGTATTGCAGTATGCAAAGTACTGTACTGACGAGATTGAGTTGAAGAAGAGAAAGTTGAAAGAGAAGGCAATGGTAATACAAATTAAAGCAGCACAAACAGGAATGCAGGGAAGTTTTCCACAACAGCAGTAGCAGGGAATTGTGATGTTTCAGAACCAAACCAGAGATAGAGATTGTGGAGGAACTGGAAACGAAAATCATAGTCCCAATTTGAATACGGTGGTTGTTAAGGGTGATGTGCAAGGAATGAGGAGAGGCCTCGGACATTGGGAACAGGAGTGTCCGATGTTAGTACAGGAAGGTGTTGTTCAGCAAACGAGCTATATCAATTCTTTTCAAAATATGAGAGGACCGAGAATGAGAGGTCATAATCCAAATTTCCAAACCAATGTGAATCAGATGCAAGGTTTTCAGCCCTTACAACAGATGCGAATACCAAGTTTGTAGATGCTCCAGTCACAACAAATGCAACCTCAAGTTCAAATGGTACCTAGACAGCAAATTCAAATACCTGAAGCCCCAACGGAGCAGCAGCAGGTGATGCTTCCTCAGCAGGTCACAGGTCAAAGGTTTATTCAGAGTAATAACAGGGTGCACCAATTCCCCTTACACAGTGAGGATGCAGTAAACGATGATTGGGTGAGCAAGAGTTCGAATGAAGAGGAATGCGTGTTAGCAGCTTCATTAGAAGTAGATCAGAAAGGTCCGTATGTTAAAGGAAAAGTAATGGGTCACAAGGTCTCATTTTTATTTTAGACACAGGAACTACATGCTCTACAGGGAGAACTGAAGAAGTTCCAAACTTGCCCCTTTCAGGGAAAACAGTCCAGATTATAGGAGTTGCAAATCAGTATTTGACCAACCCAATTACAGAACAAGTTCAGGTTAAAATTGGCAACTTTAAAGGATTACACAAATTTGTAGTTTGTGACTCGAGTCAGGTATTCTTACTAGGAAGGGACCTGTTGAGCAAAACAAGATGTTCAATTACTTGCTCAAATGTTGGAATTGCCATCCACACAAACAGTGATGATGAAGATGACCTGACCCCAGAAACAGACTGTGACATAGTAAATGAGGAATAGCCTTTGATTAGTTCCTTTCCAGTTTTCACAGTGAGAGACCTTCCTTCTGACTTTCAGGAAACAGTTAAAATGAAAGTGTGGGATTTTACAGGAAAGTGTATTGGCCTAATAAAAGGAGTTGAGCCAGTTAAGGACCCAGTTAAGCCAAACATGTTTTTTCCCAGATTCCTAAATACCACATGACATAAGAGACAATTGAGGGGACTGCACCCATAATTGCTGAATTTTTGAAACAAGGAGTTTTGAAGGAAGTGTTGAGCAGCCCATGTAATTCACTGATAACTGGATTGTGAAAGCCAAGTGGGAAATTCTGAATTGTTCAGGATTTGAGAAAAGTGAATAACATTGTAATTAAATGTTGCTCCGTAGTGCCAAATCCAGCACTGACTTTGTTTCAGATCCCATGCAATGCTGAATGGTTCACTGGAGTAGATCTGTCACAAGCTTTCTTTTCTGAGGATAGTCAATTCTTCTTCTGTTTCCAATTTTTCGACTGAGTCCACTGTTGGTGTAGAATTCCTCAAGGGCTTTCAGAGTCACCATCCATTTTCAACCAAATCTTGAAAAAGAACTTGGAGTCATTGGAAATGCCTCTCTAATCAACGTTGATGCAATACGCTGATTGATTTTTTGGTTGCATCAAAGACGAGAGAGGCATCCAAGTATGATACCATTGCCTTACTGAATCACTTAGGGAAGGAAGAACATGAAGGCCCTCATTATAACATTGAAGGCAAATGCCACCTACCGCCACGGCGACGGCCACAAACATATCGTTGCCGTGGCTACCAACCGTCCACCAAAATATGACCGTAGCCGGAATTCCACCAGAAGGCTGGCGGAATTCTGGCTACGGTCATGGCGGCGGACGGCAGTAAGGTAGCGCTACTCCGCTGACTGTATCATGAGCCATGATACGGCCTGGCAGTGTTCTGCTGGCTGACGCTGCTGCTGGCAGCAGCGCCGAGCCCCGTCTCCTGCCAGAGGACCCCCTGCAAGCAGGTAAGTCGGGTTCTCCAGCAGGGGAGGGATGAAGGGGGTGTTGTGTGTGTGTGTGGGGGGGGGGTGTGACTGTGTGTGCGTGCAAGCAGGTGTGAGGTGTGTGTAATGCATGTGTGCATGAATTGGTGTGAGTGTATGTTGTGTGGTGGGGTGTGATTGCGTGTGTGCTAGTATGTATGTTTGTGAGTGTTGCTGTGTGTGTGTATGAATGTATGTATGCGTGGGTGAATGTGGGCATTCGTGTGTGTATATGTGTGTTTTGCCGTGTGTGTATGTGTGTTTATGTTGGGGGGCAGGAGGGGGAGCATGGGGGAGAACTCTGGGGAGGGGGAGGGGGGCGTGGGAGACCCCTATCAGTGCCAGGGAAGGAATTCCATGCAGTGATAGTGCTTGCCGCCATGGTTTTCGTGGCGGTACAGAGGCCCCAGAAACCATGACGGTAGGCGGGGTAATAATGCCATGGGCGGCCGCCAGGCTGGAAACTGTAGTCTCCAGCCCGGTAGTCGTTACCGCCATGGTGGCCGGTGTGTTAAATTGGCAGTTTGGCTTTGGCCAAACCACCAATGTCATAATAGTGGCAGTATGTATCGCCAGCCTGTTGGCGGTACCGCCGCCACTATTACACCAACCGCCGGGGTCGTAATGACACCCAAAGTATCCCCAGCAAAATGACAGTACTGTCAGAAAGAAGTGAAATATTAGAGTCACTTGATTGAGAAAGGGATTAGGAAAATATCCAGAGACAGGGTCACAGCTATATTGCAGATGAATCCAACCCCAACCCAGAGAGATGTCAGAATGTTTCTGGGAATGGTGAGCTACTGTCTCCAGTGGATTCCCAATTTTTCAGTCATTTCAAATCCATTGCAGAAGCTGACACACAAAGAAATTACTGACCCCCTAATATTAGATCAAGCCTTTATGAAAGCATTTACTGTGCCGAGAGTAAGTCTGTGCAAAGCCCCTGCTTTGGGAATGCCTGATTACACAAAACCCTTCATGTTGTTCTGACATGAGCGTGATGCGTGTATACTGTCTGTCTTGACTCAGGTCCATGGCGATGTAAACAGCCCTTGGCATATTTTCCAGCTACTTTGGACCCAGTTGCAGCAGCTTTACCACGCTGTCTGCATTCAGTAGCAGTGGTTAAACAGAGTGAGAGCATAGTGATGGGACATCCTTTAACCGTCATGGTCCCTCACTCCATTGAAGTTTTACTTACCCAAACCAAGACTCAGTATCTTACCAGTGCCAGGCTGACTCGCTATGAGACAATCATCCTGGGGTCCCCAAATGTATCAATCAAAAGTGCCTAACCCGGCAACTTTACTTCCGAAAGAAAACACTGAAGTTAACAAATTGAAAGAAGGTGAACATGACTGTCTTGAAGTAACCGATTTTTGCACAAAACCAAGACCTGACATTCGAGATACTCGATAGGAGGAAAATGACCAAATTATTTTTGTTTATGGTTCCTGTTTAAGAGATAACATGGGAACACTGAGAGCAGGATATGTTGTGAGCACAATTTCTGGTATACTTGAAGATTCCTGGGTTTGAGGAGTGTATTCTGCGCAAGAGACAGAATTGGTAGCCCTTACTAGAGCATGCCATGTTTCTGCACAGCTTAAAGTTACCATTTATACAGACAGCCAGTATGGATTTCGAATAGTCCATGATTTTGGCCAGCTATGGTCACAGATAGGTTTCCTGACCTCTTTTGGTTCACCAGTCAGAAATGGTGATAGAATTCTTGAGTTGTTACAAGCTATACAAATGCCTGAAAAGACTGCCGTGGTGAAATGCAGCGCACACCTGAAATCACAAGATTTGGTGTCAATGGGAAATGGATTTCATTGAGATGCATGTATGTGGAGGACTGAGGTATGTGATGGTGACTGTCTGTATCTTTAGTCATTGGATTGAAGCTTACCCTCTGAGGAATGACAGCCTCACAGTAGCAAAGTTACTGCTTAGGGAACTAATACCACGTTTTCGGTTTCTGGTCTCTTTAGAATCACATAGAGGAATTCACTTCAACAATGAATTCATGGAATTACTATGTTCAGCTTTAAACATTGAGCAGAAGTTGCATTGTAGTTATCGTCCAGAAGCCTCAGGACTTGTGGAACAGATGAATGGTACCTTGATATCAAGAATGGCAAAAATGTATGCATCCACAAATCTGAAATGGCCCGATGCACTGCTGTTAGTTCTGATGTTTATGAGAAACACACCCAATAGGAAAACAGGACTGTTGCCGCATGAAATCCTGCTGGGCAGAGCAATGAGGTTGCCAGCGGTGCATGCCAGTGCTCTTGTGAACATGACAGATGATATGGTGTTGGACTACTGCAATGGTCTGGCTGATGTGGTTCCCTCTTTCTCTCCTCAGGTGGAAGCTACCACACTGCAACCATCTCAAGATTCAAGCCACAACCTGAGAGCAGGAGATTGGATTGTGATAAAAAAAGCACGTGAGGAAGACGTGTTTAGAGTTTAGAAACTCAGTGGAAGGCTCCTTACCAAGTATTGTTGATCACCCTACAGCTGTGAAGTGTGATGGAATTCTGAATTGGGTCCACGCAAGCCAAACTCAGAAAGTACCATGCCCGTTGGACAATGAAGAGGAGTTGTTGAGAGTACCAACAACGTCTAGACTAACTCCAGAATTGGAGAGGGGAGAAGTAAAGTCAGATACTGAATCTGAGCAAACTGAAGCCAGTGCAAATACTCCTGTGAGAGACAAAGGAGAAGACCCACAGGAAAGTGACAGCAAACCAACCTCAACTGAGGAAAGTCTAGTCAGATGAGGGCTCTCCCAGAAGCAGACGGTTGTGAAAGTCAAACAGAGCAAACTACGAATCCCGAAGGGGAAGGAGTTGAGGCAGATTAGAGCCAAAGTGGTCTGACTCCTCCCTGAACCAGTCGCAGTTACATCAAGAGAAGATCCTGCAGAACAAAGAAAGATTGCAAGTCCGACACTGAAAAGAGCATTGATAAACGGTCCGCTGACAGGAGATAAGTTGACAAAATCACAAGCAAAGAGAAAAGACACAATTACAGTGACAACAACAGAGGAAGAAGTAGACACAACAAGAAGAGAAGATTTGAGTGATGGGGAATTAAATGGAGACCAAAGATTAAAAAGAAAGAGAATTGCAGATCGAAAGTACGCTTGTCCTGAATGGGCATATGCAACAACAAACGAATGGCAGAGTGAATTTTTGTCTTTTTTTTTATCAAGACATCACAGGTCAATATTTTGGCATGTGAAAAAGATGAAGGAACTGAACTGTTGAAAGTTCTAAACCTGATAAAGGTGCCAAAAGAGAGACAAATAAAAGTAAACGGAAACGTATTTTTTATAACCAGATTTGACAAGCTGCAAACCGATTTTTGACAAGCTACCTATTTTTGACAAAGGGTCCTGGAAGAAAGACTGAAAGCTGTAAATCACTGCTAAAAAAGATTGAATATTTTTTATATTTTTTTTATTTTTGCTACATAGTTATAATTTTTTCTCTTCTACTTTCTTATTCTTTACAGATCGTGAGTAACCTTAGCCAACAGGGTAGGAAGAGTAGGTGCTGTAAAAATATGGGTAATGGTTTGGCGACTGCGTGTAGGATATTGTGTTTGGTGTTGATAGTGAGTATGACTTTTCTTGACAAGAGTGTGGCCAACCATACCTCAGCTTTGGATACAACTACTGCACTCAGAGAAATAGATAAGTTTAGGATAGATGAGAGATACTTACATGTAGAAGTACCCAAGGAGAACTTTCTTCTAATATTTTCTATTGCTTATAGCGATAGTATGTTTACACAATGGATGCGAGAGATTGTTATGTCTGCACACAGATTCCTTCGACAGTTAAGGAAGGAGTTACTTATCATAGTTTTCCGCTTACTTATGGGATAAGTTGTAGTCTGTTACTAACAAGATTCTATAACCAGGTGTACATTCAGTATTTCTATTCCAATTATGACGTGTTTTTGTTTGTCCCTATAATTAAGTACCTGAGTAGAGTAGCTAAGGAAAACACTATAGAGTTAGTAAGAGGATTCTTTGAGCCTACATTGACATTTGGCACAGCCTAAGCACACCGCTACAATTTGACATGCTTGCTTACACCTATAGAGAAGAGCTTCTTAGATCAGACAGATGTTAGAAGAAAGGCACTGAAGGAGAGATTAGAAACGGGCTTAGAGAAAAGGACATTTGGAAATGATTATGCATTTAGTGACATAAAGACACAAGGAAGGTTAACTTTAGATGCACAACACTTAGGAAAGCTTTGTGCATATAGGTCTAAATCTAGAACTGACACATTGCTTGTGGGAACGAGTGAATGTAGAAATGCGTTTTTGTTTCAAAGTAAATGGAAGTTCATGCTGAATGGACAAGACCCAGCAATTCCAGGAGTTTAATACATCTGTGGACGAAATGCATATTACTGTCTTCCAAGAGGATGGTATGCCACATTAATTGGGGATAGTTTTCCCAAAGACATTTCAACTAGAGTACTTGAGCAAATTACCTAAAATGACTGAATTGCACCATACTAGAAAAAAGCGAGAATTATATTCTGGCTTAGTTGGGGATATATTTGGAGCAATAATTCCTTCAGTGCGAGTTATTCTGAGTTTGTTTAAAATTTGAAAGTTGTCTACTATTGTGGATAACATGCTGACACATTTTTCAGAAGCCATGATCCTAATGGATACAGAAATGGCTGCAGAAAGATCTGTGACTTTTCAGAACCGCCTTGCGTTATACATCCTTTTAGCAAAGGAGGCCGGTGTAAAATATTGAATTTGCAACATTGCTGCTCATACATACCTAACAATAGTAAATAAACTAGAAGCCTTATTAACAATTTGACTACTGAAGAACTAACAGAACCAGGCGTTTGGGAAAATGTTGGCAAAGGATTTGCTTCCGTGGGAAATTGGCTTGGCAACATAGGGTAAGGAATGATAGTGAAAATAATATAAGGGATACTTATTATTGTAATTTGCATAATTGGAACATGGGAAATTTGTAAATTGTATCATAGGATTAAATTAAAGAAGTTGAAAAATGATCAGAGGAGGGAAGAAATTAAAATTAACCAATTTTGTAGGGAAAATTTGTAAAGGGAAAGAAGAAATAAAAGTTACAAGGAGAACAAATTTTAGGGGACCAAAAAATGCGCGGGAAGATGTAAGAGTGATGACATATTTAGTCATCAGAGGAGAGATTGTGAGCACTGAATTTTTACTAATAAATATTCATGTATTTTAATTATGAATCGGCATAACATTTGACTTAATATAGAAAATAATGTGCAACACAGAAAATGTGCCCACTTGAATGGGCGTTAGTATTCATGAGGTGTCCCTATTAAATGCTTATTAATATAAATTGATCTGCTCATGTTTAGATTAATGTAGTAGTGTGTTATCGTAATCATTACCTTTTATGTATTTGCTTTATAAATTGTAGGCCTTAAGTTAGCAAGGTTTGGGCCTAATTGCACAGCCTCATGTTAAGTTGCACTGCTCAAATAATTCACATAAAATGGCTGTTTAGAAAAGCGATTACGTGTATTGTTTTACTGAGTTGACCAAACGCTAGCAGATGTCTTTAACATTCTCATGAGAACTGCTTGCTAGAAAATCTTGCACTAGTGGAAGCAACATTGTATAGTTTAGTGTGTAAGAAAGCAAGGTTCCCAGGATCTAACAATGGATGCACTGACTGGAGTACAGATGGAAACAAAATTGTTACCTGACAAGCCTGAGGATGGGAACAGGAGAAGAAGAGCCAATCATCAACATGCAAAAGACAGTTTAGTTATAGTTTAGATTTGCATTTCTAATTCTATTGTACTAAATATAAACGTACGATTCTTTGACCAATGACAATGGGGGAAGTGTTTTGGACAATTTTAACTTAGACCGACTACACAGAGGAGAAGCAATCATTGTTCCATTTCCTTCTCATTCAGTGCCCAGTTTTTCCTAATCTTCTGCTGAGAAGCGACTCATGTCCATTTAGTTCATTCTCATCTTTACGCTTGTTCTAATCTGTCTGAGGAGCTGAGCAGTTCCTGATGATCTTTAACTTTATTCCATAAACTTTTGATGCTAAATTCTGATATCTTAGACATTGCTTTCTAATGGTTCAGATAGCTTAGAGCCCCATTTCGGAACCATTCCCCTTTCACTGTCCGTTTCTGATGCTGACCGAACAGATGTCCAACTGATGAAGATAATCACTGCTTGCTGAACCATACTGAGGAGAGGCATAACAAAATGCTATTGTTCTTGTTGTAGTTTTGTCTTTTGTTTCTAGGTACCAACCACTATTTTGATAGAGCCCTAGTTAGATGTTTTTTTCCAAATTTGTGTTGACTAAATTGTTTTGCATGAAGCCCAAACATGTTATTCTAATCAGAACGTTAGTAAGGGAAATCCTGAAATGTTAACAGGTTGCTATTAATAAATAATTGATGTTGTCCAGTTGCTGAACTTAGATGTATGCTATTTCTATTGCGAAGCTGTTCATGCTATTGGTTTGTACTGTAACTCTTGAATGCATAGTAATTCATGCATTAGTTAAATTGAGATTCTTTAGAAGGTTTGGTCAACCAGTGTTGTTTTTGTATGTATACCATTTGATTTTGAGACTAAGTTAGGTGATATTAGCATTGTTAATATAGGGAAATAAACATTCTAACTTTTACATAAAGGTGTAGTTATTCACGGCTAAAGGGTGCATGAGATTATTGACTCCAAAAATTATTGATATTGTTGATTGATATGGTTGATGATTTGTATTGAATTTGAGACTTATGGTGGAACACTCTAAGTACAGTCAAAAGGTCCATCAAACCTCTCTAACGTGTCCGCTTATAAACTAAAATTAAGAAACCAAATTAGGTCAGACGCGCTCACAGTGCACCCGTACTCTTGCCTGTACTCGTGCTGGCACACAATAACACCTGCTCTTAGCCTGCGCTTGAATTGCTTGCACTTGACACGTGCCTGGAGCACAGTTGCTGCTTGCCTACTCGCGCTGGAGTGCCCATTGCTGATTTTGTTTACCAGCGCTTGCAGCGCTTGTTGCTGATTTTACCAACCCACACTGGAGTGCTTATTGCTGTCTTTGCCTACCCGCACTCGAGTGCTTGTTGCTGATTTTTCCTATCTGTGCTTGGAGCGCTTATTGCTGATTTTGTTTACCCTCGCTTGGGTTGCCTGTTGCTGATTTTGACTAGCCATGTTGGAGCACTCATCGCTGATTTTCCCAACCAGTGCTGGAGCACTTATTGCTGATTTTGCCTACCCACACTGGAGCTCTTAGTGCTTATTTGCCTATCTGTGCCAGGAAGTGTGTATAAATGAGTTTGCCTTACCGCGCTTGGAGTGCAACCTTGATGTTTATTTTCTGTGCTGGATATGCAATGTACAAATCTATGTCCCTCCCATAAGGAAGTGCTTTTCTGAGTTAATATTACTCAGTGAATCCTCAGCTGAGTATTTCCAGTACTCGTTCAGACAACTCGGTGCCACACCTCCCTTCGCCTTTTCAGGTTCCGACCACAGGCTTATCAGGGCCTGCCTACTTTCATACTTGTCCAATTTCTTACTCAGCCACACTATTGATAGATCTACTCCAAGAAGTTACCACTGACGTTCCAAAGCCTATTCAACTGATCACGAGGCTCCCTCATCACTTACCTTCGTTACGTACCATCCTGGCCGGACGGCCCAGCCTTGATAAAGTCACTGGTGTGACGAAACACGTGTTGGCTGTATCTCGCTGATGGCACTATGATTTCTAGTATCTACAAATTAAAGACACCATCTACAAACAAGACTTGAGACTCCTTTCAACTGTGCACCTCAGCAACATACTACCAGGGATACTTATCCCTGCCATACTTTTGGACTATACTTCCTGTGTGCTGTGGCCATTTTGTTCCATTTAGGAACTGTTGAATAGAGACAAATATATCGCTCCAGGGTTCCATCATTTTAGACAGTTTTCCTGGTCTCTTCCTGCAGTCTCTTCCGTCTGCCCCTTACCCCTCCACTCCAATGGTATACCACTTTCAGTCACCCAGGGTGGGAAAGCTACATGGGTTCATGCTATATTACTGTTGTACTGACCCTATCCTTTTTGTTCTAAAGTGATACTGCGGAAGAACACACACAAGCCTCTTAGGATTGCCTCTCCTGGCCAAAGTCTTCTTCCTTGTTTTCACTGATACACCTATACAGGTGAAGGTACGGGAAGGTGGAGGTAGTTCCTGTCGTCTCTGCAGGATCATTCTGTGAGTTTCAGGTAACACTCATGGAGTTCTGACACTTTCCTGAAGAGATCGCTTGGCTTTGGCATGACAAAAAAGCAATACAGACTGAGAGCCAACAAGTTATCCCCTTTGGTCAAGGTCTGGCCTTTTCGTGGTTGAGCAAACTACACAAATAACTGTTCTGATGTGCGTATGTCCTTTGTCTATAAAGTATTGGAGGCAGCTATGCAAATCTACAGAATGTAATGATCTTTCTGCTGGTGAGGATGGACTGGGAAAGAAGGATCTAAGAATGACAGGTTCATTCGAATTGAAGTCAGTAGGCACCTTAGGGAAGAATTTAGAGTTGGTTCACTTTGCCGTTAGCGAACCAGAAAAAAGGTTCTCTGATGGTAAATGCCTGAATCTCTCCTACTCTCCTAGCAGATGTCAGAGCCAAGAGTAGTGCAGTCTTGCATGAACCAAATTTTAAGTCCGCTCTATGTATCGGCTCAAAGGAGGTAACATCAGCCGACTGAGGACTGTATTACACTCCCATGGAACTAGAGGATGCTAATGAGGAGGTGGAAAAGCTCTAAAGAGATCATTCATAAATTGGTTAATGATTCTTTGGGAAAACAGAATAAACTTCAAACTCTCAGTCTTTTTAAATCAGGAGATCGCATCCAGAGGGGTCCTAACTAAAGAATATTTTAGACTACTTTTGGCCACACTTAACAAATATGACAGGATCTGTGAAGGCTTTATTTAAAGTAGGTAATGACCATTATTCCGTCTCCAGGCACAGAAATGCTTCCACTTAGCGCTGTAAGTCTTATTGGTTTCACGAGCCTGTGCCAGCATCTGTTTACATTCTTATGAGAGATCCAGAAGGCCAAATTCCAGGTGGTCAGGTACCATGCTGTCAAATGTAACGACGGAGTGTGGTCAAGAATCTCTCCTTGATGTCTAGCCAATGTCCTGGGACGCACCTGCAAAGGAATGGCTAGACATGCTGTCAACTGCAGCAGCTCGCTGAAAAGCAAAGGTCAGGCCAAGCTTCCGCATTGAGGATCGGATTGCTTCCTTCAAAGGAAAAAGGAGGAAAGGTGTAGGCTAATATTTTGGACTAACTGATAGAAAGTGCATTGCACATCATGCCTGGATGCCAAAACCTGCTTTGGAAGCACAGGCATTTTTCGTTGTTTGAAGTGATAAACAGATCGATTTGTGGGGTGACCCCACTGATTGAAGATGTAATCCACCTGTTTCTGCTTCCATTCCCGCTTGTGACAATTCGCCATATGCAGGCTGAGTGCATCCGCCTGATCATTCTGGCGGTCTGGCACGTGTTCCACTGCAATGTCTATTCTGTGAGAAATGCCCCAGTTCCACAGCCTCTGTAGTTCTTCTGAAACCTTGCCCCTCCCTGCTTGGCTAAGTAGAAGATGGGTGTTGTGTTGTCCGCTCTGATTGGAACCGTTGACCTGCCAATCTGGGAAGAAACGCTTGTAAGCCTACTCTTATTGCGTAGAGCTCCAACACATTTATATTGAAATTTTTTCTCAGTATCTGCCCGAAGGCCTCTGGTAGAAAGCTCCTGCAGGTTGGCTCCCGAGCCATCCATGGACGCATCCATGGTGAGCAATGACCTTTCTTTTATTTGTAGAAAAGAAAGACCTGTATTTAGGTTCTCTGAAATTCTCCACTAGATCAGAGCTTTTTTCAAGTGCCTTGTGAAGCGGCCCACATCTTCTCATGAGCCTTCCACCTGCTTCAATTGCAAATCCAGCTTCTGCTGAACAGGTCGCATACGAAGCTTGCAAAACGGAATGAGACCTATACATGATGCCATCATACCTATCAGGGACTTGTATTGCCTCTCGTTGATAGATTGCTTTACAGCAATAGTGTTTGACATTGTTTGCAACTTTCTCTCTCTTTCTGCCGATGCAAAGGCTTTCTCCAGCTGATTGTCAAGTATTGCTCAGAGAAATGGATCTTTGTTTTGGGTACCAATGATGATTTCTCCCTGTTCAAACTGAGATTGAGTCTTTGGAAGAGATTGGTGCAAGCCTCTGTGGAAGCTTCTGCTTTTCCCCTGGATTGTGCTTTGACTGACCAGCCATCCAGGTATGGGAACACCTTGTGACCTTGTCTCCTGAGAAAAGCGGTAAGTGGAGCAAGACATTTGGTGAATGTTCTTGGAGCTAATTTAAGCCCAAAAGGGAGTGCCTTGAACTTGTAGTGCTGGCCCGCTTCTGAGAACTGAAGGTACTTGTGTTTTTGATAAATAGGTATGTGGATTCAAAAGGTCCAGAGAGATAAAAAAAATCCCCTTGTTGCATTATTAGGAGGTCTTCTTGCAGAATAAGCATCCGAAATGACTGTTTCTTTATAAACGTTTTAAACTTTCTGAGATCCATTATCGACCTTTATTGGTCTAGCTTCTTTTTTATTGTGAAGAACCTGGAAAAGAAACTTTGATTCCTTTGGAATTTGGGGACAATTTATATGGCTCATTTGGAAAGAAGCATGAGAATTTCCATTTGCAGCTCCTTCAAATGAAGATGATGCTCTTGTCTTGGTGGACAAACTGGGGTCCTCTAAGTGAAATCCAACGTATGGCCTGACTGGACAATTTTTAACACCGACCTGTCTGATGTCATTTTCTTCCATGCAGGAGCAGACAGGGAAATTCTCCCCCCAGTATCTGATGACCAGACAGAAAAGGGGAAACGAGCTGGGAGACAGGCTCTCTTCTGATTATCGTTGGCTCGTAGTTGCGAGCAATCCTCTTCCTTCCTGCAGACCTCCTGTAAGCTTGCCTTTGCTTTCAATTAAAGGAACATCCTTTATCATATTTAGATTGTCTTTGAGACTAATAAGGACTTCCTTGACATCAGTGATTTTTGTCAGCCATAAAAAGTAGAATTCATAATACTGTGATGCTACAAAGGTCCACTCCTTTGCTGTATCAGAGTCAGTTTTAAGACAGGGCATTATCAACATGTTTACCAATGCATTACCCCATTAAAATGCATGTCTAAGATCTTAGATTGAACATCAGTGTGAAAAACTGTGGATTTTAACCAGCCTTGTTTCTTTAGCACAGTCCCTCCTGCCAACTGGCGAGAACCTGTATTTGAAGCATCCATTGCTGCATGCATAATGAAAAAAGAGGTTACTTCTCAAGCCTTTAGGATAGGTCTTGTCATTTCCTTCTTATCCTCAAAAATAAGATCCAGTAATGGAGCTATTTCATGCCATATCTGGCAATCATAACAATGTAGAATAGCCAAGGCATTGGCTGTCTTAATTGAGATTGCTGCCATAGAGGAAATTCTCCAGCCCAGATTGTCAATACTTTTGCCATCCTTGGCTGGTGGACTAGATGACTGCGTTATTCGGGTGTTGGGTCTTTTTTGAGCCGCTGAAACAGTTACTGAATCTGGCCTAGCATGATCAGTGAGGCAAGCTGGAGCTGAATTGTTGGCTTTGTATTTCTTTTCCAGGTGAGGTATCACAGCCAAAACGGTAGCATGTGTCATCAATAATATCGGACATTCTGACCAGAAATAATTAAGAATAGGCATGTACCTAACACATTTTCATGGTTGATCCTTTGAGTCATAAAGAAAACATGGTTGAACTACAGAGGTCATTGGTAGGTTGAATTTATTGGCAGGTCTGTCAATCAAAGAATTACATTTAGAGATGTCATCCCTAACATCTTGTGGAATTACACACTCGTTTCGACTTGGGATAATAAAATCTCAGCCATTATCATCCCTTCCATCACCGTCTGGTAGTAGTTTACCTTCATCTACTTCTATACTAGAATAGCTACAGCCATGAGATTAAACATCATCCATGTCTGCTCCATGGACCTATCCCCTAGGTGTTGGAGGAGGAATTAGTAGTGATGGCTGCCTAGGAGGTGAAACTAGGTAAGGAGCTGGATGAGGACGCAGGAGGTGGGAGCAGCAGGTAACCCCATTATTAGGGTTATTAGCTGGTTTCTGCAATAACAACTTAGTAAAAGTATCCATCATTTATTGCAACGTAGACAAGAAGTTCATTGGCACTTGGACCACATTTGCCTCTCTATAATATCTAGGTGGTTTGTGCCTTGAATCAATTTGGATACTTCCAGACTTCTTCTCCTGGTGACACACATATATACGCTGTAGGACTGCTCATCGTCCACTGCATCCTCTTCAAAAACTGGAACATATCTCACATCCAATTGCGCTGGACTGTAAGTTTTCAGTGAGGCATAATCAGTAGCCTCCACTTCCTGATCTGACTGCAACAACTGTACAGCAAGCACATCAATGATCTTCATAGGTAAAAAAACATTTCCTCTCATGTTTTCCTATGGTTTTTTATTGACTGTGTGGTTCTCAACGGTGATGCCATCAACAATATGGTAACTGTCGAAGGCATGGTCAGTGATGGTATGGAAGTCGTCATTGACGGTATGATCCTTGTTGACGGGCACCTCACAGTTGACGCATGCTTGACAGAGATGGTGCCTCAGTCGAAAGAATGCTTGTCATCATCATCATCGACAGTGTTGATGGTGCCGCCGTCAACGGTATCTTTATCATCGATGATGAAGTTAAGTTTTCCTACACCGATAGTCTTAATGTCAACAAGATTTCCTTTGAAGACTTTTTCTTTTTCACCACAGGTGAGTCTCTGTAGTGCTTTGGATATGGTCTGTCACCATAGGAGTTGGCTGCACGCACTGTATCATACTGATCATGCTCAGGGAACTGTAAAATGACTGATCTTTGGCGCTGCCTTCCTGAAGGAGCTTGGGGGTCACTTCTCATAGAATCTTCCCCTGAATAGGGGGCATCTCCTTTAGAAGGAGGAAAATTCTCTTTATTCATTAGAAAGAATGCCAACTTCCTGTCCCTGTTCTTAAGAGTATCAATAGAAAAAGACTTAGAGATAATACAATCCGCTGACATGTTTAGGATAAAGACGATAAATACGCTGTGAGTGTGGATCATCAGTGTAAATTATCTTGCTGCCACAAGATAAACAAACTTTAAAAAAGAGACCTCTTCTCCTTGTCAGCCATGGTGACAATTGTTTGACGGAACAAACGATCTCCCTGGTCCAGAAATTGAACCAATGTTCCCTAAAAACAACTCACAGTACAGTAGAGATGAAGAAATAGCTGGTTCAAATCCAGGGAAGACCAAAATTGAAACAATTTCAAATTAACTGAAAGATTACAGCAGAGCACTGACAGGGGACTGTCTCACACATGACATGAGGTAGAAATCTAAACTATGATACACTCTAGAGGAAGTAGGAGTGCTTAAGCTTCCACCTCATTGGCTGAAGTTTGGGTTCTTTCAAATGAGGTGGATGTGTGACTAAAGAATTTATGTTGTTTGCATTATATACTGTATGTTGAATTTATTTTTACACTGCATACTGCTATTTTAATGTACCAGGGATTCGCAGACTGATGATGAAGAATGATTCAAGCATGTGAATATACAAAAGATCCAACGTTGGAGAACTTTGGAGTTGGAATAAAGTCCTTTATAACATCATTTTAAATTACTACTTTAAGTAGTGAAATGGCTGCTTTTGTTAATACATTGTGCAATTTTAAATCAAATCACAGTGAAAAACTACTGTATCAGCTGCAAATCTTTTAGGTCACGTGCTCTCATGTGCTCTAGCTGATAGATTTATTATATATTTAAATTTAGAATCAATCAGAAGTGAACTGTGAAATGGATGGGCCTATGTTGTACACCTTCCAAACAATCTGAGTAAAAATGAATTCATACATTTATCTGTTTGTACCTGCTACACATTCTATCAGATAATACGAATTACTGTAACATCACATGTTGAAGAGAATCATGCCCACTGTGTACATAGGAGTGGGCCCAGAATGTCACGGAAGGAATACTGAGTGGTTGCAATATTGTTACCAGAATATTGAGGACTAAAATATCAACAAGAAAGCACGCATATACTTTCTATACCTAACTCCACATCTAGGCACCTTGATGATATCTATATCTTTAAGATATGTAGCTGTAGCGTTAAGAATAGTAAAACTATACTTCACTATGTGCAATTATCTCCTCGTTGTTTTGGTTTTCGATGTTTTGCTCATGATATTGTGATCTTTCTTCCATGACATTTCAGACCACAACCGTGTACCTGTACATGACAGATACAAGTCTATCTGACTTATGGAAATACGAAAAATGAATATGTGATCTCAAGGAAACTTTAAAATAGTAGAGGCCATGCGCAGTGTAAAAACCACTTATCCATGTAAGAAGGCGCAAAAAAGGACTGCTGAGGGCATGTGATGTCGTAGTAAATACAACATACGGTCTAGGACTCTTTGACTTGTTATAAGTCAAACTTTTGTGACAGAGTTCAATAATCTAACCTAGAACACTTCTGATATAATGATACACACCTATCCTTAACGTTTGGTATTTTTATTTTTCGTAACTGATTAAGGAAAATGTGTAATATACCAGTTGTACATTATTCCTTTGCAGCAGTAGTTGTGAAACTTTTCTTTGTCACTAGGTTATACAGTATATTTATAAAGCTAAAAACTGTTAAAACAATCCTCAGAAAAAAAATGAACCTTGACTCCACAAGTCTAGACTTTCTGAGGCACTACGGAAAATGACCCTGGACAGTGACATCACAAGAGGGCTGCAACAGCGCTTGTGAAGAAATGTGGACGGGCAAGCCACAAGGGCATTGAGCCAAGAGACACAGGCTCCACATACAAGGGCAGCCCTTTCCATTATCATTACTGTAATTCATACTATCTTTAAGGTAGCTGGTATAGAGGTGAATCACAGTGGGGCATATGGCACTTAATGAAAGATGTGCCTGGTGGAGTGGCTGAGAGCACATTTACACTCATGGTGCTGAGCTTCAGTGGGAGTCAAGTGCCAAAAAAGAGGTAAAATCTTTACCTGAAATATATCTGGGCACTGCCCAAATCTGCAGAAACTGAAGGGGCAGCAAAGAGGGGGTTGGGTACTTGATTCGTGGTGGTATTGGGAAACACCTCTTAATTTTTAAAAGCACATACAGGTAAAGGAAAAGCTTTTCCTATATTACGGCTCCAGTGCTGCCAAATTTCGAGGCTTCCTCTTCTTGATTGGAACTTATGTCTCTTTCTTCCACCGCTTTATACACTTCCTATTTCTTTATCTCTCTCTTGCACGTTCTTTTTCTTCATCCCTGCTTTCCCCTTTCGTTGCTGTTTTAATATATTTCTCTTCCACTTTCTTCCTCTCTTCAGTCTTTCTCTTTCTTGCACTGGGTTAAAGGCTGATGATGAGATCTAAGTCCTGGTTTCCTAAAAAGAGTGCGAGTGCCCGCCCACTGCCTGAAACTACTGGTACAAATTAAGCACTCTTAGGAACCCATCTCAGAGAAGCCTTAGGTTTGTGCAAGGATGCTTATTTTTTTCTTACATATCACACATAATTCCCACAAGAACTACAGGTACACGAGGGTGGCTGTCGAAATAAAAAGGGACAGCCACAATGCTTTTCAATGCACCATCCTCATTTTCAAAATGTGTTTGTGAGTATAAATGATCTTTGATACCTTTCCCTGGAGAATGCCCAGTTTATATAAACTGCATGGGGAACTTTGCTTGAACAGCACACGCAAAACACAATCAGTTTCACAATTCAGGCAAGACATATCTGCTCGAACCAATTCTCCCTTGAGAAAAGGCTATGCAGTGAGTGGAGGTGTAAGGACAACAAGACATTATGGGGGTCATTCTGACTCCCGCCGGCCGCGGTAACCGCAGGGCCGGCGGGAGCCGCCGAATGACCGCACCGTGGCCATTCTGGCTTTCCCGCTGGGCTGGCGGGCGACCGCCAGAAGGCCGCCCGCCAGCCCAGCGGGAAAGCGCCTTCAACGAGGAAGCCGGCTCCGAATGGAGCCGGCGGAGTTGAAGGCGTGCGACGGGTGCAGTGGCACCTGTCGCGATTTTCAGTGTCTGCTATGCAGACACTGAAAATCTTAGTGGGGCCCTGTTAGGGGGCCCCTGCAGTGCCCATGCCATTGGCATGGGCACTGCAGGGGCCCCCAGGGGCCCCACGACACCCGTTACCGCCAGCCAGGTTCTGGCGGTCGAAACCGCCAGAACCAGGCTGGCGGTAAGGGGGTCGGAATCCCCATGTGGAGGATTCCCCAGGGCAGCGGGAAACCGGCGGGACAGCCGCGGTCAGAATGCCCATGGGAGCACCGCCAGCCTGTTGGCGGTGCTCCCGCGGTCGTTGGCCCTGGCGGTCCATGACCGCCAGGGTCAGAATGACCCCCTATGTAGGCTAAGGTAGCCCAATAATCACGGTTTACGCCAGATTATGCTTGCCTGTTAAAATACTTAAGGGACTCGTTTTTTTAGTAACAATGAACAATGTGACATGGGGATGGGTGACTAGCTCCACAAAGACAGCCTGTAAAGCTTTATCAGAACCTTTCGTTCTGGGCCTGATTTACGAAGGTAACACGTTGCCTAAGTTTACTCTTTTTCAGTATTCACAAAACTGATATTTAATGCTAACTTTATGCTTGTGGAGACTCCGCGGTCGGAGCAGAGAACTCCACACATAAAAAGATAGGACATCATACAGAAGCACCTTCTCAAGGCAATCCGTCCACTGACCATTAAAGATTTTTTGGTCTTTGTATCGACTTACATCTTTACCACCATTATAAATACATTTAGGGTATGATTTACAGTTTGGAGGAAAGGGTACTATGTCACAATGGCACCAAAGCATCCTCCTCTCTAAACTATCTGTCCTCTCGCCTGATGCAAAGGCTGGGGGATTGAAAGTATGCCAACAACACAGCCTACTCCAGTTCCGTCACCAACATACTTCTTCGAAGGCTCAACAGATTGCGGGCCATCAAAGGTTAGCCATTCGACTACCTGCCCAATTTTGAGTCGATGATCGTATGTCTTATTTTTGTTGTTGTCCATTAGGCATGCCAGGCAAAATGGGACTAAAAACAAAAATATAGCATCCCCCACACTCACACACAGACACATCTACCAAAAAAAAAAAACTTTGATAGACTGAGGATCATTAGTTTTTCATTTTCGAAAAAACAAGCTCCCGCTTTAGGAGTTCGCTATTGAAAAATGAAAAGTAGTGTAAAACTTTGACATGCAGCTGTCTTGTTTGATGGAAATGTCAGTTAAACTTTTAAAACATTGGCAGGAATAACTGTGACAGTAGTTCCCATCAATGTTAAGAGTTACCCACAGGGCTAGCACACAACTCTAGATTGGTGGGCGGAGTCCCCCTTGAGGTGGCGGGTGCAATGCGCTCCGCCATCCCTGACAGAGTACCCTTCATCCCCCAAAGATTAAATTATCCCCTTAGTTTCCAACAAATTTCACATTTTTCTGGACATAGTGTACATCATAACTGTTATGTTAACCTTACCATTGTTAAGTTAGTTAACAAAATAGATTTACACATACGTATATTTACAAACACTTACTTCTACCTAATTGAAATCAGTACTGCTGTCATTAGCCTCTCAAGGATGAGACAGACTAGTCATTGCTGCGATTTGAACAGAAAACATGTCAATTAGAAATATAAAATATATAGCACCCTACTCTCCTCAGCTAGACCATGAAATTCACACTCCTTACATTACAAAATATCACAATCTCCACTCACCACCTTTGTAGACTGTAAGTCTTCCCCAGACGTAGATTGGCCCTGTTGGTATTTGCAATATGGTATGTCCCACTTTCCTGTTCTTTCGTAGCTACTGGAGGTCTGCATGGAATGTTGTCTGGTCCTCACTCCGGAACATTCTGGCAAATTCAACTGGTGCAAAGACTGGTATCCCGTTAGTTGCGGCCCATGGAAATGTGAGTAATGGTCCTTCGGGGAACTAAATTGTACCGTTGGACCTGATACAGGAGTGAAGACAACAGGTCATTGAACCGGAATAGTACTGGAAAAACACTCATGATATAGACTTTCCGCTGAAAATTCGAAAAAACACACTGTCAAACGAATTGAAACTGCACACCATGCACAGGAAACCTGCAAGCAAAGTGAAAGCAACCCAGAGTGTGAAAATTTAATTGATTTGCGGATCTGCCATTAGGTGGCATCAATAAAAATAAGTTACTTACTTTCTCAAGTGAACCTCTATCTACCTAGATTTCTAATCTAGACGTTTCTCCATGAGGCCATCCTTTGCTAGATGCCATTGCTGAAAATCAGCGTTACGAAAAATATGTCCATTCCCTTGATAGCCAGAGAGAATAGGGAAATGACACTCCCAGGAAATATCAGGACTCAGGGATTTTGCATTTTCCATAGCACCTTCCACTGGCACTAAAATTTTACAAGGTCCTAGTGTCAGTTCACTAAACGGTGTTGCTTCAAGCTGCACATGATCACCCCAACAATATCGTTTTTAGAGTTTAAACGCAAATTTGAAGTGAGGTTTTGGCTAAGAATCCCATCTAATGACTGTGGTGCATACAGACACCTTTAAGTGCTTTTCAACCTTCTTAAGTGAAATAGTGGAAGTTAGTGTAATTGTGCTAATAAGTTGTTCTTCAGAGCGGATCAACATTTTATTGAGTTGGTACACGTATGGGCCGATAAATTGTTCCACATATGTAATTAAAGAAAGGTTCCTTCCTTCACTGACTGGCCGGAACCCTGCTGGTCTCAACAGGCCAGTTTCAGGTGATCATAAGGTTCTGGTACATAGGGGATGCAAAGGTTCATCCTTTAGGTAGATAGGGGCACCTTTGAAAAAGTTTGTATGTAAGATTTAGAGGTTTTGAAATTAACATTGCACTCTACCTTCAACCAATGTTCTACTGTCAGACACATGACAGCATTCACTATGGCCAGCAGCCAATCTGAGTCCTGCATTCTTTGCAACCTGTAGTTGGTAGAGTAGGCCTTCAATCGGGGGCAGAAAGTGACTTTTAGCCTTCACTACTGCTCCTAAAAGCACTGGGTTTCAAAAATGACGAGTTTAATTAACCACTCAAGAATGATAATTTTATCACCTGAGCATTCAGAGAGCGAGATGTTCATTCAGATAAACACAGAAGAACTGATTCCCAGAGATATTTGGTAATCTGCTCCCCAAAATTGCATTCTTGCATTGGTGCAGATTTTAAATATCAGGAACTCACAAAAGTTTCCAAGAGGACCCCTAGAATCCTGCGATTGTCACCAGATTTTCCAGAGTAATTCTGGGAACGATTTGTGAATTTTGATTTACAACAATGCAAAAGGCTTTCCATATGCTACATCTGTACATTGGGTACAAGTGACCATGGGATAAAGCCATTAATTACTGCAACTGTCATTTCTACCATGGGAAAAAGAAACTATTTCCCGCAAACCACCACCAATTGTGGGGGTACTTCATCCAAAGTCAGCAAAAAAAGCTGCAGGTAGGTAAACTGGGATATTAGTCCTCTGACACTGAATCTGAACGTCATTGGCAAAAACTTAAAACAGGAGTACACATTCCTTACTGTCGCTTAAAAAGAGGGCTCATAACGAAGTATTAAGATGCTTCAGAGACAGGAAGAACAGCGAGGGATACTGCATTCTAGTGTGGTTTGCCGTGGAAGAGAAGGATCCATTCTTACAGGACTTGATCAGCCAGCTAGGAGCAAGCCAGGCCAGTTTGTCACCTCTATCCCTGCCATTACATGAGCAGTTTGAGAACAGCAGAGTTGACAGCACTGAACGTTACATAAATACCTTAATAGTAATAGCACTGCAAGGCCTGAAGCTTTAACACCACAAACATTATCTGTAGATCTGTGGAACAGTCAAAAACTGCATAGCCAGTATTCAAAACCGCATCAGTCAAGGTGGGTATGAAAAGGTTTGACCACGACCCTTTTAGGAACCTTACTGAACACTACAGGCTGTGCTGTGGGACTGCGGATATTACCTTTCTTTGTGTTTTGGAATGTCTCTGTTAACAGGGGACATGTAATAGTTTTTTTTAGAGTTTGGAACTATTGGAAAGTTATTAATAACATTCACAACCTCACATACAGTAACCATGCTGGCACGACATCGAGTTCACTCTCAGTAGGCCTCAGTTAACATAAGATTAGCTGTTCTGAAAGAAAACCTCCTATTTAATTAACTCTCTCACATCTCTTTATCTATTACGCAAGTTATGTAGTGTAGAATCCGCCAGATACCTGGGCATTCCCGCGCCTTCCTGCTTGTGACTACTGCCAGTGAAGCATTCCGGACTCCATCGCCTTTGAGAAACACTTCTTTCATGTAGGCAGCTGGCACAAGGAAAGCCTTCATCGTGGATGGGTCTCCCAGCCTGCGTACCTGCCACCAGTCTTCTGTGATCTTACTCAAAAGAATGAATAAGTCCCCGTCCTTCAGGAACACAAAGCGTCCATCCATCGAGTGATATTGGTAGTCACGTGTCGCCTGCAGCGTGACTGCCGGTGCTGGGGAAATAGTGAAAGCTTTTTCAGTCCGTTTCCAGCTCCTGCCAACTAAGCGCCACCTTCCTGGCATCTTCTTGGTAGCAGGGAAGGCTGGTGCTCTAGATGGCATTATCCATCTCTGTAAGACAACACGAGGATTAATGACTTTATTTAAAATATTTGACTTAAAGCATGTGACTAGTGCATCTGTGCACTGACGACTTCAAAGGCAAAACAGAGAACATTATCGTAAAAGTGAATCCCATACGGCAGCACTACCAAGTTCAAACAATAATGTGAAAACAAAAACGGAAAGAGAAGCTAATGCAGTCAGACGACGGTTCCAGGCACCTGCGGCACAGGATAGGCCCAACCCTTAAGGGCCCCCAAACTTTCCAAAAAGACCCTTTTCCGCCCAAGGCCAGTGAACATCTGTGAAATATGGGAGGTTCAGGAGCCTCCTTTACATTCTGCGGGGTAAGGCGGTGAGCGTTTCGGGGAGGCATTATTTTACGTTACGCCACTTTCCTGGCTGTTTATTTCCTACTCAGACTTTACTGTTTCATTTGCATACTCCTCTCTACAAGGCTCGTTGACAGGTTCACAGCTGTAGCCGGCCTCCAGGAACGACAGTAAGCTAGTTCATTCTGAGGTGGGGGAGGAAAGTGCAATGCATTCCTGCCTAGAATTTTATTAACCTATTAGGTCATTATACTGAGGTGTTTAGGAACACAATGCATGCCTCAGAAATATTGCAGTTATTCCATCCCGAAAAATACCGGGCTAAAATTAGTAGAAAATGTATTTCCTAATTAGGAACCATGATGTGGCTGGACACTCATCCATTTCTGTCCTCAGTCTCAATGAAATGTACACTATGGAAAAAGAGTAGAAGAAGAAATAGTTTCTTACCTGTAATCCCAGTTCTCTCTCTGGGGACTCTCCATTGAAGTCATAAGCTTTGAATAGTCCCATCCACATGCAGGGATCCCAGACCACTTTTTTTAAATATGTGTTCTTAAATGTAGATGGTTGCCTTTCTTCAGTAAGGCCTAGAGAAACACTTAAGACATGAATAGTTTGCAGCCTGGAATAAAATGGTTACAATGTCCAACACACAAACACACACACACACATGCAAGCACAAACGCACGCACACATACACACTTACGTAACTGTGCAAACAGCACCTATGCCTTTAAAGTGCCAGAGACAGCCAGCATCCCATTATGCACAGTAAGTGGCAATTGCTTCTGATGATATGTGGCAATGTCAGATAGGTCTAATAATCGTCTTTGTCATTTCCACCCGGGAGGCGGAGGGCATTCATGACTTCAATGGAGAGTCCTTTGAGAGGGAACTGGGATTACAGGTAAGAAACCATTTCTTCTCTCTCTGGGGATTTTCATTGACGGTCACAAGTGTTAAATATAGTAGCAAGTCCATCCTCACCAAAGAGCGATGGAAAGGACAGAGAACACGATCCACTATCCAGATCAAGCAAATACATTTCTTAATCAGTCATGTCCTACTTGAACATCTGATTTAGCATCAGAATCCAAACAATAGTGTTTGGTAAGAGTTTGGACAGATCTCCATGTAGGCGGTTAGCCGACGCAGCCAAGATGGAGGACACATCCTATAAATGCTTCCAGGCCTTCTCAATAATCTGCCTTCATCTGGACACCCTGGATCTACATTCACTCTATACCGTTCCAGGTGGGTCTGAATTTGACACGCTGTGTGGCCCACACGTTGGCAAGAGCCCATGCATCATCCACCAGCAGCTCAACACTGAAGGCACTGGGGAACTTGGGTCTTACTATTTTTGACTGACTACCCTGCAGGTTAGCTCCCAGGGCTAGCTCTCAATTCTCCCTCTCCACCAGTGCCTACCAAAGCTTCTTAGCTCAACAGCTCTATAGGCCAAAGGCAAGTTCATCAGCTCTGAGGCGAGAGGAGACACTCACCCTACAACACTGAGACCCTCAGGCAGTCTCCACTTCCCTGCAGACAGCTTGCCTAGGGCCATGGTTCACCCTCCTTCACCCCCAGGACTCTCTTGCTCCTCCAAGAAGTAAACTTTGGCAATGTACTGCACCCCGTGGTCCCCCACCTGCATCTTCTTTGCACCTCGCTCATCCCACTGGCTGCTTGTGCTGCCCTGCCATAAAGACAAGAGGACCGGGTAGAGGCACCTGCTCACATTGCCGCCTCTACAATCACAGTTGGGACATGAGGAGCTGGTGAGTACCACGACCCTCTGGTACACTTGCACTGTGTGGAACTCAGCTACTATCCTCACAACATATTTCCCTCAGTGAAACCCGATTCTGAGCACTCCCACGCAACGCTTCAAAATGGAGAAGGACAAACCTCCTCCAGCAAGTTCCCAGCCAAAGATTGATAAAGGTGCTACTTCGGCACATGAACCCACGAAAAAGTCCATGGGGGGGGCGTCCCATCAGCAAATGCTGTGTCTCCTGATGTACAGCACATCCTTTTGGCTATTCAGGCATCCAAGAAGGCCTTAGAATCAAAGAAAGGAGAGGTTGGGGTAGACGTAGCCCTACTAAGGCAGGGCTTCTGTAATGTGACGGGTAGAGGTAGAAGACCACTTATCTACTCTTGAAGACGACTCCTCAGACATTAAATCCAAAATGGCAACTCTCTTGTCGATGGTCCGCACCATATAAATCAGGACAGACGATGCTGAAAACCGGTCTCGGCAAAACAATATCAGTCTGGGAGGGTTTCCCCAGGGAGGGGAAACCTGTGCCCAATGACATTTATTGAGACCTGGTTACATTCCTGGATGCCTGAGGGCTTTCTGTCACTATACTCTGTGGTGAAATGTGCCCACCTTTCTCCTGCACAGAAACCCTCCACCTCCTGGGTGCCCCTTCCTGACCACTAATACTTCTATCCTGAACTTTCAGGACCGATAGGCGATCCTGCATGAAGCACGTGCCCAAGGCAAGTTACATTGCCAATCTGCACATACCATGATTTTTCCAGACTACTCAAAGGCGATTCAATTGCAATGCAAATCTTTCAAAGCAGTGAAACAAAAACTTAGGGCCCTGTCTGTACCATACATGTTGCTTTTCCTGGCCCGACTGCGGGTGGTGCACGGCTCAAGCACTTACTTCTTCAAAACACCGAGGCGGCACAGGAGTGGGCCACAGAGCAACACTCCCTCCGCAGTCATGACCCTCCAAGAGACCTTTTAGGGTGCACTGCAACCTGCAAAATTGACCGCTCCTTGATCCAGTCGGCGCCACAAGTCCAAGTGTGGGTGCAGGGGGAACATGGCTTGGTCATCCACATCATCTGACTCTGAACGTCTTGGATCACTTCCCTCCCCTACAGACTGTAACATTCACCCACAACTCTGTAACTCACCAAAGACAGGAGAAGCACTACCGCCAGAGGATGCAGCCCCCTCTAACTGATCCACAATGAGTCGTGCTGTGATTAAGTCAAACCTAAACATACCCTTGACCCAGGGTATCTACCAACATGTATATCCTTTCCAATGATCCTTTTGTATTAAGGAGGTCCTTTTCGAATGCCCAATTATGTTTTCTTTGAATGTTGGGGATTTATTGTTGGCAACAGATGCTTTCGGGGTGGAGGTGTCGGGTAGGGACTTTGGGCGGACTATTGTTCTATTGTTGTGGATGTTGTTGGTAAACAAGTTTGTGGATTTTGATTTTTCTTTTGGGTTACATGCTCCTTACCATAATCTGGTCTTCCTGCAGATCTTACTTATGCCATTGTCGAGGTCCTCATCTCTCTTATGAAGGTTTCAACCGCAATGGCTTACAGTCTCCTCTCCTGGAATGTAAACGGTCTGTTAGACTGAATTAAGTGCACCACTGTTCTCCGCTTTCACCACCGCCATCATCCAGGAGTGGCTTTGTTACAAGAGACCCATCTTATGGGTACTAAATGCTCCTCTCTTGGCAGATTTGGGTAAAACCAGGTCTTCCATCTCTGTTTTGGCAGGGGGTCGCGAGGAACGGCAATCCTTCTCCACAAAACCTTCCCTCTGGTGGTCACTCAGATGATACAAGACCCCTTCGGCAGATATATGGGGGTAATCAGAGAGCTGGAGGGGAAAGCTTACAATTTCTTTAGCGTCTATTTCCCTCCCCACCTACAGATAGAGACTCTTCATGACCTCATTCAGCTGGTTGCCAGCCTAGCCTTTGGTACTCTGATACTTGGAAGTGACTTTAATTCTGTTGTCGACCCACTTCTAGACGTCTCTGACCTTGCTTCCCTTGACAGCAGTACTCAATCCCACTCCCTGACCAATTGAACGCTCTATCTTGGCCTCTGTGATGTTTAGAGAGTCTGGCACCCGCAAAATAGGGCGTGCTCTCACACATCAGCATCCAACAAGACAATGTCCTGAATCAACAATATCTTTCTCACTACAGTAGATATGTCTGCTACTTTTGGGCACACTGATGCTCCCTCGAGATATATCTGACCACTTTCCACAACTTCTTCAATGGAATGCCGCACTCTCACATGGTCGCCCTATGTGGTGCTTGAGTGCCTGGTTCCTAAAGGACGAGAGCGTAGTAGAAAATTTATCAGAGGGGCTCACCATCTACTTTGAAACTAACACAGGGTCAGTACGGAGCCCTGGTACCATCTGGGCAGCAAGCAAACCGACTATCCTGGGGTGGGTAAAAAGTAACCTTAAATGAAGAGTTGGGGCAAGAAGCGTGATATCGTGGCCTTAGACGCTTGTATACTTGCCAAAGAGCATGTGCTCACTCGGGACATGACTGAAGCACTCACTCGTCAATTCGATCTTGATACAATCTCCTTGTGACAACTGGTTACCTGTGACGCGCAATACTGCTGGCAGGCAACTACCCAACACATTTACGAATATGGTGACAAAAATGGCTCACTTCTCTATTGTAAGGAAATGCCTCCTTGGCATGGTTACCCCCCTGACTTTTTGCCTTTGCTGATGCTAAGTTATGACTTGAAAGTGTGCTAACCAGGCCCCAGCACCAGTGTTCTTTCCCTAAACTGTACCTTTGTCTCCACAATTGGCACAACCCTGGCACTCAGGTAAGTCCCTTGTAACTGGTACCCCTGGTACCAAGGGCCCTGATGCCAGGGAAGGTCTCTAAGGGCTTCAGCATGGTTTATGCCACCCTGGGGACATCTAACTCAGCACATGCACACTGCTTCACAGCTTGTGTGTGCTGGTGGGGAGAAAATTACTAAGTCGACATGGCACTCCCCTCAGTGTGCCATGCCAACCTCACACTGCCTGTGGCATAGGTAAGTCACCCCTCTAGCAGGCCTTACAGCCCTAAGGCAGGGTGCACTATACCACAGGTGAGGGCATAAGTGCATGAGCACTATGCTCCTACAGTGTCTAAGCAAAACCTTAGACATTGTAAGTGCAGGGTAGCCATAAGAGTATATGGTTTGGGAGTTTGTCAAACACAAACTCCACAGTACCATAATGGCTACATTTGGTATCAAACTTCTCAGCACAATAAATGCACACTGATGCCAGTGTGCAATTTATTGTAAAATACACCCAGAGGGCATCTTAGAGATGCCCCCTGAAAACATACCTGACTTCCAGTCTAGGCTGACTAGTTTCTGCTAGCCTGCCACACACCAGACATGTTGCTGGCCACATGGGGAGAGTGCCTTTGTCACTCTGTGGCCAGGAACAAAGCCTGTACTGGGTGGAGGTGCTTCTCACCTCCCGCTGCAGGAACTGTAACACCTGTCGGTGAGCCTCAAAGGCTCACCCCTATTGTTACAGCGCCACAGGCATCCCAGCTAGTGGAGATGCCCGCCCCTCCGGTCACTGCCCCCACTTTTGGCGGCAAGGCTGTAGGAGATAATTAGAAAAACAAGGAGGAGTCACCCACCAGTCAGGACAACCCCTAAGGTGTCCTGAGCTGAGGTGACCCTTACTTTTAGAAATCCTCCATCTTGTGGATGGAGGATTCCCCCAATAGGATTAGGGATGTGCTCCCCTCCCCACAGGGAGGAGGCACAAAGAGGGTGTAGCCACCCTCAAGGACAGTAGCCATTGGCTACTGCCCTCCCAGACCTAAACACACCCCTAAATTCAGTATTTAGGGTCTCCCCAGAACCTAGGAAACTAGATTCCTGCAACCTTAACAAGAAGAAGGACTGCTGACCTGAAACCCTGCAGTGAAGACGGAGACGACAACTGCTTTGGCCCAAGCCCTACCGGCCTGTCTCCCAACTTCGAAGAAAACTGCAACAGTGACGCATCCAACAAGGACCAGCGACCTCTGAAGCCTCAGAGGACTGCCCTGCAACCAAGAAACTCCCATGAACAGCGGCCCTGTTCAACAATCTGCAACTTTCTTGCAACAAAGAAACAACTTTAAAGACTTCACGTTTCCCGCCGGAAGCGTGAGACTCTCCACTCTGCACCCGACGCCCCCGGCTCGACCTGCGGAAAATCAACACTTCAGGGTGGACTCCCCGGCGACTGCGAGCCCGTGAGTAACCAGAGATGATCCCCCTGAGCCCCCACAGCGATGCCTGCAGAAGAAATCCAGAGGCTACCCCTGACCGCGACTGCCTGTAACAAGGGACCCGACGCCTGGAACCAACACTGCACCAGCAGCCCCCAGGACCTGAAGGAACCGAACTCTAGTGCAGGAGTGACCCCCAGGCAACCCTCTGCCTAGCCCAGGTGGTGGCTACCCCAAGGAGCCCCCCCCTGTGCCTGCCTGCATCGTTGAAGAGGTAATGGGTCTCCCCATTACTTCCTATCTAAAACCCTACGCCTGTTTGCACTCTACACCCGGCCGCCCCTGTGACGCTGAGGGTGTACTTTCTGTGCCTGCTTGTGTCCCCCCCGGTGCCCTACAAAACCCCCCTGGTCTGCCCCCCGAGGACGCGGGTACTTACCTGATAGCAGACTGGAACCGGGGCACCCCTGTTCTCCATTGAAGCCTATGGGGGTCATTCTAACCCTGGCGGTCCAAGACCGCCAGGGCTAAAATGACGGGGGCACCGCCAACAGGCTGGCGGTGCCCCGCTGGGCATTCTGACCGCTGCGGTTCTGCCGCGGTCAGAAGTGGAAAACCGGCGGTCTCCCGCCGGTTTTCCGCTGCCCAAATGAATCCTCCATGGCGGCGCAGCAAGCTGCGCCGCCATGGAGGATTCTGACACCCCATACCGCCATCCTGTTCCTGGCGGTTCTCCCGCCAGGAACAGGATGGCGGTATGGGGTGTTGCGGGGCCCCTGGGGGCCCCTGCAGTGCCCATGCCTATATCGTTTATACCTTGTCCTTGCCCATGCTGATGACCTGCCTGGGGACCTGGCCCTGCTGCTTGTTGATTTAAAAAATGCCTTTGAGGTTGTATACTGGAATTACCTTGCAGCAGGCTTGACCCGCATGGGCTTCAGGGCCTTCTTCCAGGCAATGGTCTCCCTCCTTTAATCCCATCCAAAAGCCCTAGGTTACAATCAGCAAGGTGCTCTCCAGCACGTTGTCTAACGAGGCACCCGGCAGGGATGACTCCTTTCCTGCTACCTTTGCTCTAGCCAATGAGCCTCTGGCGTGGATGATCGGTGTGATACACAACTCAGTGGCTGGCACTGGACAGAGCCCTTTGTAGACAGGATTGCGTTATATGCGGATGATGTCCTCTTGTATCTGGTCGATCCGGCAAGCTCGGCCCCCGCACTTTGGAGATACTTTATCTCTTCAAGCAGGCCTCCGGGCTGCACCTCATCAGGCCAAAGTCACTTCTGATCCCTCTCCAGATGGGGGGGGGTGAGGGTGGGTGGGGGTGCAGCGTTGACTGCCTGTGGTGAGGGCATCCCTATCCGACGCCTTAGCTTCAAATACTTAGGGGTACACTTAGCAACTGTGCCAGACCTCACGAGGGCCCTCAACCTAGCCCCACTCCTACGTAGCACCAGAGCTGCTCTCAGAGCATGCTGGGACCTCCCATTGAACCTGCTTGGTAGGGTTGCACTAATAAAGATGATGATTCTTCCCCGCTACCTAAATACACTACAGAACTTTCCACTTCCTATTACAAACACTTGGTTTACCTGAAGTGGCAACACTCCTTTCTTTGGCATTAGCGAAACTCCCCATATTGCCCAGGATACCTGTTGTTGATCGGTTTATGAGGGAGGAGTTTGTGCAGCGGACATCCGTCTATACTACTGGACTTCCCATCTTTTGGTAGTAAATGACTGGCTGGCAGGAGGTTGGGATGATCCAGCATACCAGCTGGTGCTCTGCCGCATGGGCCTTGATGGAGTGATGCATTACCTATATGGCTTCTCACAGAAATTATTAGGGTGGTCTTCCTGATATGGAGAAGGGCCCTCCGTTTCGTGGGCTGGCATGGACACCTGATGGGGCAGGTACAAGAGCTCCCTGACTTTAATCCCCGAAAGGCCCGTTTACTGATGAGATTGGATAAAAGTGGCTTCTCCCAGCTACACCAAGCCTTGGTGAACAATACACCTGGGTCCTTAGAGGCCTTATGTCGGAAGTGGGAGAAGTGGCTGAGAGAACTGGAAGAGGGTGAATGGCTGGAGGCCTGTATGGCTCCCAAGGGATTGTCGATTTCCACCCGACTGCAAATTATCCAATTGCATTATCCGCATCAAACTTACATGACTCCTCAAAGACTGGGTCACGCGAAGATCCTTATTCACCCTAGATGCGCTTGATGTCAATCCCCAATGGCAGACATCTTCCACATGGTATTGCTGTGCCCCCAGATAGCCCAGTATTGGTCCCGGGTTGGAGCCACCCTCTCTGCTGTCTTAGAGTCTCCTTTGCAACAGACACCGAAGGTGGAATTGTTGGGTGTGTTGGATGGGGTGGGAGGGTCCAGAGGAGATAGGACATTGATCGGTCTGAGTCGCTAGTGGCTAACACATGGAATCAATCTTCCCCTCCAAAGCTAAAAACATGGTGTGCTGTTATGGACTGGTGAGCACAAAAAGAGGAACCAATTTATGTTGCCCGTGGATGCCCCACAAAACTTTCTAAGGTTTGGGGTAACTTGTGGGAGTACTTTGGGTTGACTTTGATTGCACCTTCTACATCAACTCACATGGTTTAATTTACAAACAGGGTGAATGCGGGGTGCAGGTGGGACTGGGATGACATTCAAGGAGCTTTTGTATTGTTTTTGTTCTGTTACATCTTTTACTTTGTATCCAAAACTCAATAACATTTATTTGAAAAAAAAGGATCTCCATGTAGCTGCGTTACAGATCTCAGCAAAGAGAATATTTCTCATGAACGTAGCTGTTGCTGCTTTCCCTTTAGTGGAATGATCTTTAGGTCTACTGGGCAGAACCTTATTTGCCTTCTGATAGTTTAACAGAATGCACAACACTATCCATCAGGATATGGACTGTTTGGACCTGGTTAAAACTGAATGGACCGGCCCATAGTTTAAAAACAATTGGTCCATCTTGCAGATTTTTTGTTTGTTTTATCCAGGTAAAGTTTAACACTTGCCTTATGCCTAGAGAAATGGAGCGTTCGTAAGCTGGTGTGGAAGGGTGCTGAAAGAAGGTAGGTAAAGAAATGATCTGATTAACGTGAAAATCTGAAATAACTTTTGGTAGCGATTTTGGATGAGTCCTCATGACCACATTATTAGAATGGACAATTGTGTATGGTTCGTGAGAATATAGCGTATTGTGATCGCTACGAGGAAATCAGTTTTCCAAGAGAGACGTTGCAAAGAAGATTTATGTGTAGTCTCAAAAGGGGCCTGCATGAGTCATGGAAGGACTATATTCAACTCCGAGGGAGGGGATGGACACCTTATGGGAGAGAACACCTTTTTCAAAGTGTGATGAGGGCGACAGTATTGATGGGGCTTTACAATGGCTCTTCCTTTAATCTTTCCTTACCCTGAGATGAACCTGTTTTTTTCAGTTTTCCTGACAACCTGGAAGGCCTGTCTCTTTAAAGCCTCTACAGGGATATAGGAGGTGGAGGGGCGTGGTATTGTGTTCGTGTGTGATGCTGATCAGCCCCCTGATAAATGGTGGCCTGAAATGAGAGGTGGGACTAACCCGGATCGCTTAGGCGTAGATGAAGAAACCCACAGATGTAAATAGGAAATTGTTCTATACAATGAAAGACACCGCAGATCACTGGCTTAAACCCTTGGAATTCCCCAAAAAAGAAATCATGGAAAAAATCTACCTTGACCAGTATTTGGTAGCATTACCATTTCAAACACAGAAATTATTGCGACAACATGCTGCGTTGACTGTTGACCATGCAGTGGAAATGGCCACTTTATTTGCACATGCACAGTCACAAGCCTAAGAAGGCCTCCTAGCCCATCACCATGTCCATGCACAAGTATGAGAAAAAGCCCAACAAAACCAACAAGGCTAGAATAGGGAAACCCAAGCCTATGGTAAACCCTGGTCCTCAATGGTACTAATGTGGAGTGTGGGGCCAAATTGCCAGGTTCTGCAAAAGACGAAAAGAGAATGGGGATGAGGAACCTATGGATATTGGTTATATTCCTAGGTCTGTTCTCTGTGCCCAGAAAAATGGCCCCTGTATTATGTGAGTTTGTAGTTAAATGGGACAACCATAACCACTTTGTTAGATTCCAGCTGTAGGCAATCAGTAGTCAGGAGAGAGTGGGTACATTCTTCCCAAATACTTCCAAACAAAAAGGTGGGTAAACATTGTGTACACGGTGACACCAAGGTATATCCAGTCACCAGACTTAGACCCATATTTAAGAGGGCATTGAGCCTTTCTAACGTCGGATTAGCTTCATTTTTTTACACTATTGTTGCATTTGAAGGCCAAAAACGCTGTGCCATATTTACAAAGTGGTGCAATGCATGCATTGCGCCACTTTGTAACCTTTTGCATCACTTTATGTCTGCGCCGGGCATAATGTATGCAAAGGGGGCGTACCCCTGTTAGGGGGGCCAATGAAATGGCGCAAGAAAATCAAAGAGATCTCCTTGCGGCATTTTTTTGCCACTTTTAACACCTGCTCAGAGCAGGTATTAAAAGGAGACTTCCATTGGTTTCAATGGGCCTCTGGGTGCTTTGCAGGATTATCATCAAATGTTTACGCTAATCCTGCAATGCGCCCACACATGGTGAAGTTCGGGGGCGCTAAGGGACGTGAGAAAAGTGGCGCTGAGCTAGGTGCAGTGCTACTTTTCATAAATCTTCCCCTTAATTCCTCATTTTGGGAACAGACAATCCCTACATCCTTGATTTGGTGTTAGGAAACCTTTAAAAAAAAAAAAACCCAGACCAAACAAGTCACAAAGGAGTCTTTTGTCCATGATTCTCTTCTTATTCCAGGACTGTGGCTATTATACGAGGATAACCCGGGCTCCTCCACTCCTACATATCCATGTTTCATCATACAAAAGAACTTCCTATTCTAATTAGGTAAGGCCAATGATATCCCTCAGGTAAGGCCAACGGAATACCGTGATCAAGTTTTGTTTTTTGCACATTTACATCTGTTGGCCGCTCACTCTGGAATAGAAAAGACATGCCAAGCCATCCAACTGATTTTCTATTGGCCCAGTATGTATGTGCAGGTCAAGCAATATTGCCAAGACTGTGCCATATTCCAAAAAAAGAACCCCTATGAACCACCCCAGGTACCATTACAACTGTAACCAGCAATAGGAAAGCCATTTGACCGTAGGGGTATGGATTTGATAGGACACTTACCCCGGTCCACAAAAGGTTTCCAATCCGTGTTGGTGATGGTTGATTATTCTACAAGGTATCCTGAGGTCTTTCCCTTACAAGTGACCACATCAAAGTTCATCACCCAACATCTCACTGAGGTATTTGAAAAAGATGGGATTTCCTTGAGAAATCCTAACAGATCAGGGAACTCCCTTTGTTTCTAAAATAATTGAAACAAGTCTGTAAACAGTTAAACATAAAACATCTAACTACTTCTGTTTACCAACCCCAGACAGATGATCTTGTTGAGAGGTACAATGGAAGTCTTAAATTGACTCTTAAGAAGATGTTATCTAGTGACGGGAGAAATTGGGACCAGTTACTCCTGCTTGCCTTGTTTGTCCTAAGAAGCCAAGTTCAAAGTAGTTTGGGGGTCTCCTCTTTTGAATAGCTATTTGGGCGACGACCGCATACACTGCTGGAAATAACAAGAGAAGCATGGGACAGGGACTCCAAAGATGAGGCCTAGTCTCTATTGGAGTATACTAGACAACTCAAATCCTGGTTGTGGAAGCTAAGAGCACTAGCTCATGAAAACCTAGAGAATTTCCAACAAAGACAAAAGCATTTTTATGACAAGGGTAAACACTGGAGAGAACTCGCTGTAGGCAATTGAAACTGATCTTTCTACCCAATTCCACTGCCAAAAAGAAGACAGAATGGCAAGGACCCTATGAGATAATTGAGAGAGTAGGCTGAGTCACCTACCGACTACGCCGCCCCCAAAACCGAGAACAGTTATATCACATCAACATCTTAAAGAAATGGTTAACACCCCCTCCCACGAATGTACAAATGGTGGGTGGACTCCGCAAAGGAGATGAAAAACAGTATAAATGTCACAGACATAAATAATTCCCTATCTGGGGGAGGAGCCAAAATGGTGGCCGAGTCGGACGCCTAAGTGAGAGCTCCGATCCGGGCCCACAGTAATTATTCTGTAGGGCGCTCCCGGTGAGGGTCTTGGAGCCTGCAAGCGCAGCAAACTGGCAAGGGAGGCCGCCCCCCTGCTGCGGAGTCGAGCGGCATCGTGCGTGGAGCTGTGGAGTTTGGGGCCGGATGAGGCCCGCGGGTGAACCGGCGGCGGCGGCCTCGCGTGTTCCTGTGCGTCGGCGGGGTCGGCGGTGGACTTCCTGATCGCCCGGCCGGCCAGCTGCGAGGTTAGGGGGTGAATCGAGGGGGGGGCCCAAATTGGGGGGGCCTAAATCGTACCCGGCTTCTCTCCCTCCCCCCCAACCCCTCCGTCTTGTTTGCTTGGGCGGCGGCATCTACGGCGTCTTTGTCGGCTCCTGCCGCCTTTGAAGTGTTGGAGGTGGCGCAGAGGCGGCCGCGCGGCGGAGCTGAGAGCCGAGCGCTGCTCTCCACTTAGGCCACAATGCGTGGGGAAATAACCCCACGCAAAGCAGTGCACAGCAGCTGGGGTGCAGTGGAAGGAGGGCCGCGCCGAATCTGGAATTTTATACCCGGGCCCGGCGGTGAAGCCCGGGGGACTGTGGGGGTGTTCCCCTCATACTGCTGGCAACCGACCTCCTTCCCCCCTCTACAGCGGGGGCAACGGATACACAGAGCCGACGGAGGGGCCTGCTGGGCGAGAGAGACCGGAGTTACCCCCTCCCTTCTCCGCCATTTTTTTTTTGTCCCCCATCCTTGCTTTTTGGCCTCCTTTTTCCCCCGCCCTTACCAACGGTCAAATTTCACGCAGGAAGAATGTCAGCGGCGGGCCGCATGGAGTGACTCCGGCCGCCAAGGAAGCTGTCTCACGGCTGGTGCACGGCGGCTCGGCGGAGTGGGTGCGCCCCGGTCCCCGGACACTTAACCTCCAGCAGCAGCGCTAAATAATCATTGGCCTGCGTCCTGGGCCGTTGCTGGCCCGCCCGGGGGGAGCTGCGGGGGGTCTTTGCTGGTTGCGGCGGGGAGGCGCTCACTGGGAGGCAGACACGCACCTATGGTATAACCCGACGCCCAGGCAGCACATTGCCGCGCCGCTCTACACCACGAAGGTGGCTCAGCGGAGATGCAAAATGGGCAGGAAATCCAAATCCGCGAAAAAATCTGGATCGAAACACACCTGGCCCGGCACCGTGCGATCAACAGCTTCTACCTTACAGTCACTGGAAGACACACTCCAAGCCCACTCTACACAATTCGAAAAAGTACAACAGGTGATCATGGACACTAAGGCCCTCATTTGGACCTTGGCGGGCGGTGGAGGCCGCCCGCCAAAGTCCCGCCGTCAAAATACCGTACCGCGGTCGCAAGACCGCGGCGGGTATTTTGACTTTTCCCCTGGGCTGACGGGCGGCCGCCGAAAGGCCGCCCGCCAGCCAAGGGGAAAACGACCTTCCCACCATGAAGCCGGCTCGTAATCGAGCCGGCGGAGTGGGAAGGTGCGACGGGTGCTACTGCACCCGTCGCGTATTTCACTGTCTGCTATGCAGACAGTGAAATACTAGCGGGCCCTCTTACGGGGGCCCCTGCAGTACCCATGCCATTGGCATGGGCACTGCAGGGGCCCCCAGGGGCCCCGCGACACCCCCTACCGCCATCCTGTTCCTGGCGGGCGAACCGCCAGGAACAGGATGGCGGTAGGGGGTGTCAGAATCCCCAAGGTGGCGCAGCATGCTGCGCCGCCTTGGAGGATTCATTTGGGCAGCGGGAAACTGGCGGGAGACCGCCAGTTGTCCCGGTCCGACCGCGGCGTTACCGCCGCGGTCGGAATGCCCAAGGGAGCACCGCCGGCCTGTCGGCGGTGCTCCCACCCCCGTTGGCCCTGGCGGTTCTGTACCGCCAGGGTCATAATGAGGCCCTAAATCCTCTCTGGAACTCAGAATAGACGCAGTATCACAAGATTTAAATCTACTCGCAACCTGGCAGAGGGAGTGAAGGCAGCGGAAGATGTGATCCACAAGCTAGGGTGAATACGGGAGGGGTCATATCTGATAGCTTCCCGATCACGAGAGGCACCAGGCAGGGATGTCCCCTCTCTCCGCTGTTGTTTGCCATAGCGATGGAACCACTAGCGACCCAAATACGTGCAATGGAAGCCAGATGGGGAATAATTAGGAGTGGGCTACACCATGTCATATCATTATATGCAGACGACGCCCTAATATACGTACGGAAAGGAAGCGAGGTGATTCCATTAGTAATCTCACTCCTGACTGATTATGGGAAGATATCAGGTTTGGTGGTAAATTGGGAAAAATCGTGCGTGTTCCCACTAACCATCTGGCCCCCGGCGAGGAGAAAACAGCTCCAGCAGGCCAATGGAAGTGGTGCTTTGATACGTTTAAATATTTGGGAGTCCATATATACCACAGAACTGAGGATCTCAGGGATGGTAACTTGGGAAGAGCATTGGCTTCTATGAAGGGGTCGCTGCGCTTCTGGGGTAAATTGCCATTGTCACCACTGGGCAGAGTGGCGGTGGCAAACATGCTGCTGCTGCCCCGGCTGCTATACTACTTCACGGCATTGCCACTCAGGGTCCCCAAGAGCTTCTTTCGAGATTTGAATGCAGTCTTACTACAGCTTATATGGGGCGGGGGAAGGGCGCGCTTCACTCTCACCACGTTGAAGCGCCCAATCAGCGCTGGAGGCCTGGGTGCCCCCAGCTTCGAACTCTACTACGCGGCTGCACAGTTAAAGTGGGTACTAAACTGGTTACACAGACCCACATTGGCGGACTCCACATGGGTGCTGGCGCGACTACTCGGAGAACCGCTAGTCACATGGCTAACAAATAAAATACCTAAAGGCGTAGCCGATAACCAGTTAATGTTAGTAGCACATTCATGTTGGAAGAGATACGTACAAAGAGGACACAGCGGGCTCCCTTACTCGACGCTCATCCCCCTGGGATTGATTCCTGGCTGGGCTAGCGCGGCCAGAACGCACTCACTCACGCCCTGGACGGAGGCGGGCATATCACAGACATGAGATTGTTTTGAGGAAGGGAAACTGATGTCATTGGAATCCATACAAGCCCTCACAGCAGGGAATCCAGGGCAATTTATAGCCTATTACGCAATTTGCCATTTAATTAAAAAGACATGGGCGGCCGGAGACCAAGAACCAGCGGTCTCCCCCATGCTGCACCATATGTTGCACTACGAAAATCAAACAAAAGTAGTGGCGAACTTATATAAAACTTTGAATAAAGTCCCTGAACCTAACCTGGAGAATGTAAGGGATAGATGGAACGCAGTCCTGCCCGACCCGATATCACAAGCGGAGTGGCCAAAAGTCTTACACCATACGCAGGGGTATCGAAGAACCCCAGATTTCGCTTCACTCAATTTAATTATGCCCACCAAGTGTACCTATCACCAGCTAGGATTAAGCGCATGTTCCCTGGTCTAGACCCAGCTTGTCCCAGATGCAAAGCCCCGTTGGCACATTTCTACCACATGGTCTGGTAATGCACCCAGGTACACAGAGAATGGAGTGGGGTGGTGGCAGAGGTCGCAGAAATGACGGGGCTTGTTTTCACGGTCGACCCCAAATCCTGCCTATTAGGACTGAGACAGAGAGAAAAGAAACATAGGCATCTACACAAGTTTGCAGACCTAGCGTACGTCATGTACAAAAGACTGATAGCCATGAACTGGAAAGCGTCCAAAGCCCCAGATCTGAAAGCCTGGCGTTCCCTGACATTGCGCTGGGCCCGCACAGAATATCAGGTAGAACGTAAACTAGCGGGGGAGGGCCAACAACACACAGGATGTGTGGCTTGGGAAACTTTAGTCAATAAACTAGAGGCTAAGAATGATGAAAGACCACCATGAACCGAATAATGGCATAGCCTCAGAGTAGAGTGGGCAGGAACCTGCCCGCTCTCACCATAACGTGCAAATTGGGCGGGACAGATCAGGCGGGCTGTGGGCCCACCTGCTACCTTACCCCAACCCACAGCTATCCACAATGATCAACAAGTGAGGAGTTAATAAACAAACAGACAAATAAACAGTTAGAATATGAACAACAGAGCCAATATAGTACAAGCCACAACAGACATTAGACTGGCACTCCCCACCGCACCAATGCGGCATGAATCAGCAGAGAATAGTGCAACCAAGATGCGAAATGCGAGGCAACCAACACCTCACTTCTAAACACAACAACCAGATGCAGCAGACAAATATTTGGAAAAGTAAATAAGACCTATGTTATGTTTTTCTGTTTGCTTGATTGTAAAATTTATACCAGTTCAATTATATCCTGCAGATGTAAACGCAAATAATACTAATTGATCTGTATTGAAATCCCAATAAAACATTAAAAAAATAAAAATAATAATAATAATAATTCCCTATCTGAAAAAGAAAGGGACCAACTTCTGCCTGTACTATTAAATTATGCAGACATATTTTCGGATCTACCTGGTAGGATTGACCTTACTATGCATTCCATACCGACCCAAGAGGGAGTAGTTATCAAGCAACGACCATATCGTATCACCAAAGCAAGGCGTCTTACCCTCCAGGCATATGTCACACAAATGTTTAAGATGGGAGTCATTGTCCCATCCAAGAGTTAGTGGTGTTCACCTATAGTACTTGTCCTAAAACTAGATGGCAGCCTACATTTTTGTATTGACTTCCGGGCTGCAAACAGGGCCTCCAAACTGCATGGCTATCCCTTACTTATAGTGGACGAACTGATTGAGAGGCTTGGGGAAGCACACTACATAAGTACTATTGACTTGACCAAAGGTTATTGGCAGATCCCGGTGAATCCAGCTGACCAAGAAAAAAACGGCCAATGTTACGCCTGACGGGTTGTACCACTTCACTGTCCTCCCCTTTGGGTTACATGGGGTGCCTGTTACTTTCCAGAGACTCATGAACAACCTACTAGCAAAACACCAGAGATATTCATCCGCTTTTCTGGATGATATAGTGGCACATAGCAAGACTTTGCAGGAACACCTTACCCATCTTAGGTCTGTCCTATCTGAATTACAACAGGCCCACCTCCATATCAACGGGAAAAGTCCAGATTTGCACACCACAAAGTGAAGTATTTAGGTTATCTTCTAGGAGGCGGGGTGATCGAACCCCAAATATAAAAAATAAAAGCCATAACAGGGACTCCTACCCCCCCAAAAAAAATGGAGATGCAAGTTTTTCTCGGTCTCCTAGGATATTATAGGAGGTTTATTCCTTACTTCTCCAAACTTTCAGCTTCCCTTACAGACTTGTTGAAGAAATTGGTATCTCCTTCTGTCTTCAAACACCCCCCCGCTACAGCCCTAGAAGCATTCCAGGATTTGAAGAACTCTCTTACTACAGCTCTATTGCTATTGTCTCCAAACTTTAGCAAACCCTTTATTCTACAAACTGATGCTTCTGATGTTGGCATTGGTGCTGTTCTGTCCCAGTTAGATACTGAGGGGCAAGAAAGACTCCTTCTCTTTATCAGTAGGAAACTGTTTCCTCATTAAAAGGTGTACCCCACCATAGAAAATAAATGGCTGTCCCTGTAATGGAGTATTGAGAAACTGCGTTACTATCTAGAGGGCAGGTATTTTGCACTTTATACCGATCATGCATCTCTCATCTGGCTTCAGCGCAACAAGGGGAACAATGACAGGGTCCTAAGATGTTTTTTGTGTTTGCAGCCCTTCAGGTTTGAGGTCTTCCATAGGAAGGGTATGGAACAGGGAAACGCTGATGTCTCTCTCATTTTCCCTTTTCCCCGATTGGGAATATCCTGGGGTGGGGTTGGTGTGATAAGGACAACAGTAATGATGGGGCTTTACCCTGGGCCCTCCCTTCTCTTTCCGTACCCTGAGATGCACCTGTGTTTTTTTTTACAGACTACCTGGGACTCCTGTCCCTTTAAAGCCTCTACAGGGGTATAGGAGGTGGAGGGGTGTGGTATTGTGTGTGGCACTGATCAGCCCCCTGATGAACGGTGGCCTGAACAAGGAAGCGGGTTGTAGGAAAGTACCATCTTGCCTGGCATGTTACCCCCATTTTTCACTGTATATATGTTGTTTTAATTGTATGTGTCACTGGGACCCTGTTCACCAGGGCCCCAGTGCTCATAAGTGTGACTGAATGTGTTACCTGTGTAGTGACTAACTGTCTCACTGAGGCTCTGCTAATCAGAACCTCAGTGGTTATGCTCTCTCATTTCTTTCCAAATTGTCACTAACAGGCTAGTGACTATTTTTACCAATTTACATTGGCTTACTGGAACACCCTTATAATTCCCTAGTATATGGTACTGAGGTACCCAGGGTATTGGGGTTCCAGGAGATCCCTATGGGCTGCAGCATTTCTTTTGCCACCCATAGGGAGCTCTGACAATTCTTACACAGGCCTGCCACTGCAGCCTGAGTGAAATAACGTCCACGTTATTTCACAGCCATTTTACACTGCACTTAAGTAACTTATAAGTCACCTATATGTCTAACCTTTACCTGGTAAAGGTTAGGTGCAAAGTTACTTAGTGTGAGGGCACCCTGGCACAAGCCAAGGTGCCCCCACATTGTTCAGGGCCAATTCCCCCGACTTTGTGAGTGCGGGGACACCATTACACGCGTGCACTACATATAGGTCACTACCTATATGTAGCTTCACAATGGTAACTCCGAATATGGCCATATAACATGTCTATGATCATGGAATTGCCCCCTCTATACCATCCTGGCATAGTTGGCACAATCCCATGATCCCAGTGGTCTGTAGCACAGACCCTGGTACTGCCAAACTGCCCTTCCTGGGGTTTCACTGCAGCTGCTGCTGCTGCCAACCCCTCAGACAGGCATCTGCCCTCCTGGGGTCCAGCCAGGCCTGGCCCAGGATGGCAGAACAAAGGACTTCCTCTGAGAGAGGGTGTTACACCCTCTCCCTTTGGAAAATGGTGTGAAGGCAGGGGAGGAGTAGCCTCCCCCAGCCTCTGGAAATGCTTTCTTGGGCACAGATGTGCCCAATTCTGCATAAGCCAGTCTACACCGGTTCAGGGGACCCCTTAGCCCTGCTCTGGCGCGAAACTGGACAAAGGAAAGGGGAGTGACCACTCCCCTGACCTGCACCTCCCCTGGGAGGTGTCCAGAGCTCCTCCAGTGTGCTCCAGACCTCTGCCATCTTGGAAACAGAGGTGCTGCTGGCACACTGGACTGCTCTGAGTGGCCAGTGCCACCAGGTGACGTCAGAGACTCCTTGTGATAGGCTCCTTCAGGTGTTGCTAGCCTATCCTCTCTCCTAGGTAGCCAAACCCTCTTTTCTGGCTATTTAGGGTCTCTGTCTCTGGGGAAACTGGAGATAACGAATGCAAGAGCTCAGCCGAGTTCCTCTGCATCTCTCTCTTCACCTTCTACCAAGGAATCGACTGCTGACCGCGCTGGAAGCCTGCAAAACTGCAACATAGTAGCAAAGACGACTACTGCAACTCTGTAACGCTGATCCTGCCGCCTTCTCGACTGTTTTCCTGGTGGTGCATGCTGTGGGGGTAGTCTGCCTCCTCTCTGCACTAGAAGCTCCGAAGAAATCTCCTGTGGGTCGACGGAATCTTCCCCCTGCAACCGCAGGCACCAAAAAGCTGCATTACCGGTCCCTTGGGTCTCCTCTCAGCACGACGAGCGAGGTCCCTCGAATCCAGCAACTCTGTCCAAGTGGCCCCCACAGTCCAGTGACTCTTCAGTCCAAGTTTGGTGGAGGTAAGTCCTTGCCTCACCTCGCTAGACTGCATTGCTGGGAACCGCGACTTTTGCAGCTACTCCGGCCTCCGTGCACTTCCGGCGGAAATCCTTTGTGCACAGTCCAGCCTGGGTCCACGGCACTCTAACCTGCATTGCACGACCTCCTAAGTTGTTCTCCGGCGACGTGGGACTCCTTTGTGTAACTTTGGGTGAGCACCGTTTCACGCATCCTCATAGTGCCTGTTTCTGGCACTTCTCCGGGTGCTACCTGCTGCTAAGAGGGTTCCTTGTCTTGCACGACGTCCCCTCTACCTCCTGGTCCAATTTGCGACCTCCTGGTCCCTCCTGGGCCGCAGCAGCGTCCAAAAACGCTAACCGCACGATTTGCAGCTAGCAAGGCTTGTTAGCGTTCTTTCGGCGGAAAAACATTTCTGCACGACTCTACAAGGCGAGGGGGATCCGTCCTCCAAAGGGGAAGTCTCTAGCCCTTTGCGTTCCTGCAGAAACCGCAGCTTCTTCTGTCCAGTAGAAGCTTCTTTGCACCCGCAGCTGGCATTTCCTGGGCATCTGCCCATCTCCGACTTGCTTGTGACTTTTGGACTTGGTCCCCTTGTTCCACAGGTACCCCAGATTGGAAATCCAGCGTTGTTGCATTGTTGGTTTGTGTCTTTCCTGCATTATTCCTCTAACACGACTTCTTTATCCTTCGGGGAACTTTAGTGCACTTTGCACTCACTTTTCAGGGTCTTGGGGAGGGTTATTTTTCGAACTCTCACTATTTTCTAATAGTCCCAGCGACCCTCTACAAGGTCACATAGGTTTGGGGTCCATTCGTGGTTCGCATTCCACTTTTGGAGTATATGGTTTGTGTTGCCCCTATCCCTATGTTTCCCCATTGCATCCTATTGTAACTATACATTGTTTGCACTGTTTTCTAAGACTATACTGCATATTTTTGCTATTGTGTATATATATCTTGTGTATATTTCCTATCCTCTCACTGAGGGTACACTCTAAGATACTTTGGCATATTGTCATAAAAATAAAGTACCTTTATTTTTAGTATAACTGTGTATTGTGTTTTCTTATGATATTGTGCATATGACACTAAGTGGTACTGTAGTAGCTTCACACGTCTCCTAGTTCAGCCTAAGCCGCTCTGCTAAGCTACCATTATCTATCAGCCTAAGCTGCTAGACACCCTATACACTAATAAGGGATAACTGGGCCTGGTGCAAGGTGCAAGTACCCCTTGGTACTCACTACAAGCCAGTCCAGCCTCCTACACGGGTCTAACCCTAAAACGAGAAGTACCGATGAGCACGAGAGAGAAAAGCACCAGAGGAAGACACCCGGGAAAATAGACTCAGAACAACGCCAACCAAGGCAGGACGACTCGAGAAGCCGCAGCCTTCCGTATGAGATTTCCAGGGACCCGGACGAGAGTCAACGGATTAAGCTGGGAGGCCATTGTATCCTCATATCACCCTGCCATGCTCCCGGAGGAGCGTGGCTAGCTCAGGTACATGGGCGTCTATTGAGACTAACTGGTGGGTGGGAAACTGGTAGCAACGGGAACGTTTCAACAGGAGAGGGGTCACCCGTCTAAGCGGTGGATTCCCCGTCTTGTTTAGGAGATCAGAATGAGAGTTGCATGCCCCACTTGTAACCAATAGAAAAAAAGGAATGCACAACAACACGATGACTGGATAGGGCAAGTGAGTGAGTATATTCCCACACCCACCCCATACTATAGCTAACACTAAGGAACATCCACTTACTTGTGGTTCTTTTCTCCTCTATCTGAGGGGCCAACCACAGTGGTCCAGTCCAGTCGATCCTAGAGGGAAGAGGAAAACAAAGACAATTGTTACGAAACAAAAGTCAAAGGAGGAAAATGCAAGACTTATAGAGACTAATAAAGAGACCTATAAGCAAATAGCAAATAGCTAAGGCGTGTAACACATTTTGTTATCTGTCTACCGAGCCGTTTGCCAGACCATGTGACACAAACGCTTTAAACGCTCCTTGACAACAGGAATTTTGAAAAAACAGGTTTGTGAAGGACATTTTCTGTAGGCAGTAATAGCCGCCAAATACATTTTTATATAAGAGAATTTGTAAGTCTGATTTGGCCAGTGAAAGCAAATATAGAAGAATTGCTCCTTCTTGGCATTTGGTTGTATCAAAGTTCTTGTCTGAACACCAGATACAGAATCTCTTCCACTTCATTGAATAAGCAGAATGTGTTGATAGACATTTTGCCTCCTTGAGAATGTTCATACAGTCTTGTGGGAGATTCAAATGCCCGAATTGTACTAACTCAGGAGCCATGCTACCAAACTCAAAGAGGAGAGATTGAGGTATACCATCTGGCCTCCAAATCTTGTGAGAAATTCCAGTCTGCACGACAGCCTCATATGTGGACACTCAGACATGTGAAGAATGTCTGTGAACCACCATTGTCGGGGCCACTCCGGACCTATCAAGATAATTCTGGCTCTCGATTAAGGCCGTTTGATAAGAACTGCTGGAATAAGGGGGATCAGCAGACAGAGAAATTTGCCAGAACAATCGATCCATAGGACATTCTCCAATATCCCTGGTTGGTGGTACCTCAAGGCAAAGTCTGGGCATTTTTTGTTTTTTTGCTGTTTCGAATAAGTCTATTTGAGGACAATCCTACATGTTGAATATGCTTTGTAAAACCTCGTCATGAAGAACCTACTCATGGTTTTACTGAGGAACCGTACTTAGGGAGTTTTGAACACCTGGAAGATGAGTTGCTGTGGTTCTCAGGTCTCTGGCTATCAGCCAATTCCCGATTGTCTGGTTTCCTGAGACAACAGTCTAGATCTTGTTCCCCCTTGCTTGTTCAAATAGTACATTGTTATTGTATTGCCTTTCTGGACAAGCAGGGATTTTGACTTGAAGGATGGAGAAATGCCTTCAGTGCCAGATGAACCGCATGTAGCTCAAGGAGATTGATGTAATAAGCCATTTCCCTCGGAGACCATGTCCCCTGAATCTGAAGAGGATCCATGTGCGCTCCCCGGCTGAACAGAGAGGCATCTGGTACTACTGTCTGAGAGGGAACATCTTGATGAAAAGGCAACCCTTGCAGGAGATTTGTTGGAGAACACTATTTCAGGGTTTGTATTGCTTTGGGAGACAGAGGGATCTTGTCTACCCAGTTGCCTGAACCTTGGTCCCACTGATCTTCCAGACACTCATGAAGTAGTTTCATGTGGAGACGGGCCCAGAAAAATGTACAAGGCCATCGAGCCTAGGAGAGATGTCACAGTTCTCACTGTGGGATAGGAGCCTTCCATGAGAGAGTGACACTTCAGATGGATTGATAACAATCTCTCCTCTGAAGGATACACTCTTGCTTGTAGTGTGTCGATGGTAGCCCTGAGGTAATGCAGAGAATGGGCTGGAGAAGATGTTGACTTGCTGTGACTGACATGCACCCTAGTTGATAGAGTACATTGATCGTTAGTTGATAATGGGCTTGGGTCTTTTGTTAAGTTGTCTCCTTGATAAGCCAGCCATCTAGTTATGGGTAGATGAACATTTGGAGGTTCTTGAGATGTGCTGTGACCCCTCCCATACATTTGGAGAATGTTCTGGGGCCGATTTGAGGTCGAAGAGAAGCACCTTGTATTGGAAATAATTATGACTCACTATAAACCTCAGGAACTTGCTGTGTTTTCTGGCTATCAGAATATGAAAGTATGCATTCTGCAGATTTATTGAGCAAAGCCAGTCTCCTTGATGGATTTGGGGATAATTTTGATGAAGGGAAAGCATTAAAAACCTTTTTTTTCGGCTCCATTTGTTGGCGAGTTGGGGATCAAATATGGGCCTAAATTCATTTTTGGGGCCTTTTCTAAACCAAAAAAACAGGAATAAATTCCCGTGCCTCGTTGTTTGTGAGGAGCAATCTCCACCGCTTGCCTGTGCAGCAGGATGTTGACTTCTGATCTTAACTTCTGCAAATGTTGATTGGACGGTTTTGGTGTAATGTTTGATGGACAGCTGGTAAACTTGAGATAATACTAATTCCTTACAATATTCCAAACCCAGGCATCTGTCGTGATGAATTGCCACATTTCCAGAAAAATAAGAAATACTTCCCACTATCGCACTGGGTAACGGAAGAGAAGTAAGGAGCAACTAATTGTTTGGAGTCTGCTAGAGCCTTTCCTGCTTGGGCGGGTTGATAGGTAGATCTTCCTTTAGGAGGACAACACTGTTGGTGTTTAAAAGGCCTTTGCTGTTGTTGTTGATGGTGACCTTACAACCAGTGAGGGGTTTGATCCATTTGAGCGTAAAAACGTCAGTCGTACAGCCTATAAGCACGTTTGTGTTGCTCTTTACATTTTTCCAGGCTCACTGCTTTCAAAGAGTCTTCATTTCTGATTTCATCCCTGCCATTTAATTGTCGGTATGTCTGCCGAATAAGGTGTTAGAGAAAGCCAAGAATGCCTTTGGAGGGCCAACTCACGGCAGTATCCGTGTGCTGCTAATAATGAAATACCTGCTGCAGCACTGATGACCTGAATGGAGAACATCAAGCACTCATTGAATACCTCAAAAAAACCTTCCCTTCAATCTCACTGGAATGTTTATCAAACTGCTATAAAGAGTCCCATAAGACTTTGTCGTACCTGCCTAGCAGAGCAGATGCACTTGCTACCTTCATTGTAGTGGCCGCTGTACCATACGTCTTGTAACATACAGATTCCAGATTTTTACTCTCCTTGTTTCGAGGAACTTTAGAGGACGGAGCAGTGGAACGCACCTTTTTACAGAGTCAGGAGGTAGATCTGAGCCTAGGAACAATGGGTCCTGTTTCGGAAGTCTATATTTTTTCTGGAGCGTCAATCTTGCTGATTTGGTTGCAACTGGCATAAGGAATAGTTCCATTGCTGGTTCCAATAATCCCCAAACTACTGCCAGGAGAGGTGTGGACACCATACGTCAGTAGACTGCCTCAAAAATTACTGATCTTGTTGGCTGTTGGGTAGACAACAGAATATTCAGTTTTGAAGCTCCCTTTACAAGTACCTCCTGAAAGTTGTTTATGTTGTCTGTCGGAGAGACTCTTGGTTGAGGAGAGTCAGACAAGGTAGGGGAGTATGTTCCTGCACTGGAGGAGGGAGTTGAATATAGCGATGTGTGCCTTGACCTTGTCGTATATCTAGACCAGGACGTATGACGATAATGAAAAAGAGTGGCAATACTAATGATGGTGTTGTAAATGTGTCAGCGCTCTGGACCTGTGCTGAGACCTGGAATGAGGATCTCTAGGTTTCTGAGATGGAATAACAGGTGTCATCCATGGCAAAGGTGTTTCCACAGGCATTTGCCATGGAAGAGGCACTGGCAAAGGGGGTGGAGGAGGCTTTAGAAGAGAAGGTGGAGATGGTGGATGAGCAGGAGAGTCTGGGAGTACTATAGGTGCTGATCGAGAATACGCCCTGAAGTACTCAGAGTCTGAAATTGATGGTAGATGTCGAGGTCTTGGCTTTCTCTTTCCTTTGGAATGTCTCAATTTCGACAGACTCCTCGATGTCAAATGTCTCCTATGTCTCAACATTGAGAAACTTCTTGACGTCAAAGTTCTCCCTCTCCTCAACATCATGTTCCTCGGCATCGTCCGCCCATTCCTCGAAAGTCATCTACAGCTCTCAGTGGTGAGCATGTAGGAAGCCTACTTTGTCTCAACACCGATGCCCTCGACATCGACCTGGAATGCCTTCTTTTTTGCTGGTGGCTTCTCTGTTCGGATATCCAACGCATCAATTCCGCAAAGGAAGGTGGAAGAGCCCTGGTAAAAGACAGACCCCCTCCTCCCTCTCTTGACATCCCACCTTCAGAGTGCACCTGCTGCTGCCTGCCTCACTCCACTGTTCAATGAAGGTGAATCTTCTCCCTTTCCCTAACGGAGTGCCTGAAAATGTTCCTGCAGTGTTAAGGTTTGTGAAAGAGATTTAGTCAAATTATATATACACACACATATATTTGTGTGTGTGAGTGTGTGTGTGTGCGTGTGCATATATATATATATATGTATGTATATCACCTACTGCCGGTAGGTCGCCAGTAGGGAGTTATAGTTAGGAGCTAGTTTCCATAGTAAAACCATTTTTTGACTTGCCTATAACTTTGGTCTGTTTGACTAATGTTCACAACATTTTCCCAAGAAAGTGCGCCGCTGATTGTAGTTGTGCATGGAAAGTTTCTGAACTATCCATCAAGCAGGGCCGAGAAAAGGGGTGGAGGGTCAAAAGAGGGCATTTCCCATGTTAATTTCCTTAGGTATTTTATAAATGACTGCAGCACAAACCGCTAGACAGAATTACACCAAATTTGGCACGGAGGTAGATTTTGGTCCAGAATGGGCCCTTTTGTTATTTGGTGTAAATCCGTTCAGTAGTTTCACGATATTAAATAAAATCTGAATTTGTATATCTAGGTGCTCGAATAATTTGTGAATTCTCCCAATCTCGTGCAGAGATCTGATTGGCTGCCAACATTTCAACCAGGAAGTGTCTGCAGCTATTTTGGAACTCGGACTCAGCAAGTCCCAAACAAAAAGATGAAAAATAAAGAAAAGGGTACAGGGCATAAATATCCTGACCACTAGCCTTGGTGTTGGGGTCCCCCTGGGCAAAAAAGCATTACTCGCACCCTTGCAATGCACTGCTAATTACTCCACATATTACTTCACATATGACATCTCTGATAACATCATTCATAACATCAATTTAACATTTGCAGTGAAATTATTGAGGACAAAACTGAGCGAGTTACAGTTACAGTAGGGCACAGGTAATAGTTACTTGAGATACATTCAGGTAACTATAACTGCTGAATTTCCATGGTTTTGTGCAAGTAAATTCAGAGCCTAACTATAACGTCCCTCTCCTAACCTTTGTTTTTTGAATATGTATTAATAGATAGATAGATAGATAGATAGATAGATAGATAGATAGATAGATAGATAGATAGATAGATAGATAGATAGATAGATAGATAGATTTTCCTTCAATTAAATACAATCTGAAGATTCTAGGCTGCAAACTATTCATGTCTCAAGTGTTTCTCCAGGCATTTATGAAGAAAGATGAACATCTACACTTAAGAACACATATTTTAAAGAAGTGCTCCGTGATCCCCTCATGTGGGTGGGACTATTGTAAGCTTTTGACTATTTTCAATAGCGATCCAGTGAAAGAGAGCATTATTTCCTTCTGTAAATGACAGAGGCATCTGCTCATATAATATGTTCTGCTTAGCCTATTTTGTCTGTGGCAAGAGAACAACGAAATAGATGCTGTTTGTGATGGGCAGAGCTGGAATGCACAAGAAGGACCAGAAAATAAGTCTTGAGCTTACTCCTTCATTTGCAACATTGGTAAATTCAGTTTTCCTTGCCATTAAACCAAAGTTTATATGATATTTTTTAAAGTATAACATATGCCATTAGTATTGCTTGGTACTGCTCCTTGATACTGAGGGTGGCTCTAGGACTGTTTAATGAAGCTGCAGCCATAAACTTGTTAGTGATGATGACCACTTCTGTATATCTATGATGTCCCAGTGTCTGTGGTCTCCTAATGTGCATGATCCCATCTTTGCAACCTAATCTCTACATTGTTGTGGCAGTGTCCCCGGTTCCCTATGCAACTGTGTCATTTACTCAACACCATTGCCTGTCTATCACTTTACCTGTGTGCAAAGGTCCTTCTCTTTCTGTGCAACCATGTGTCTTTGTGCCCATTTCTTTGCGTTTCTTTTACCTCTTGTTAGTCTTGTTAGTGTCTCATTGTCAATGTCTGGTGCTCTAAAATCTTTGTTCAATTTTCAATGTCCCAATTTCAGTGGCCTCATATTTCTCTGTCACAGTTACATACTTATTTTTTAATTTGTACTACCTGGACCCAACCAGCTGTAGGGGCTGAGAACAAAATATTATAAAGGTACAGTGAAACAGTCAGAATGGCCACTTCTTTATGACATTTCAAAAGGTAAGGAGAGAATATTCCCTCTGGAAATAAAGTAGGAGATGGTTCTGCAGCTTGAACAAACTGAAAACCTCTAGTCACTTTGTCACTTGCAAGTTTATTAAAAACACACTTTGGCCAAAAGGCTTTCATGCATTAGAAAAAACATAAACACGCAGATCACAAAAAAATATCAGTAAAGAATGTTAACTAAAATTAAAGACTACTGAGCAGCAGTTCTTAACCTGTGTTCCGGCGGTAGAGGTGGGCGAGTTACCGAAAGCTGGAACTAGGCTCGAGCCTGAAGACTGGCTGTGCCCCGTTTGAACATCAAGCTAAGCTTTCATTTAGCTTCTGCCTGACTGCCTTTATCCCGGACGTGGCTTTTCTGTGAGAGCTGCTGAATCTGGAACTGGGGACCATATTTTCAGGTCTTGGCTCGTGCACGAGCTCTAAGATCCAAGCCAGACTCTTGGCTCGTCTCTCCTTGTTAATTTGTTGGCACACACAGCTCTATCTGAAGGTCTGAGACACTTATTCATGGGGTATGTGATTGCTAAGAAAATTAAATAAATTTAATAGACTAACAAAATGTAAATAAGTAAAAAAGCTAAATGTTAAATTAAAGAAAAATTGTTTTTTTAACCATGTGAAGAAATGTGAAATTGGAGGCAAAAAATTAACTTAGAATCCCCAGATTGCTGACAGTGCATCAAACATAATGAGGTTGAATTTGGAAAAGCCCCAACCTTCCCATTAAAAGTAAAAATTTAGATTTTGTTTTATATTTGGTTGTGAATTAAATACCGTATTTCATCATTTGTGTATTTGTTTGATGAATGCTTGTTTCTGTATTTTTTTGTATTGTTTTGCTATTCAAATCATGGAAATTGCTGGGGCCGGGGTCCCCAGATTCCAAGTTGGGGGTGTTCAGATACCATATTCAGTGGGGATCTGCATATTCCAGAAATACTCAAGTAGGGGTTCACAGAAATCAAGAACCACTGCTATAGAGCTCTGGTGTTCCAAATCTCTTAGAGCCCTGCAAATCATAATGATTTATGAGGTCTGATGATATATTCGACAAGAACTGTCAGTGCATCAGAGGGAGGGACGGTGTTTGCAGGGGGTTGAGTTAACTCTTTCTAAGTATTTGAAAATACATTAAAACTTATTGAAATAATAACTAAGGACCTGATTTAGCGTTTGGCAGACGGGTTACCGGTTACAAACATAATGGTCACCATGTCCACTTATCAAAGGTTATATAGCATATAAAGCACTTGTAATACGGCTGACAGGGCATCTGTCACATTTGTGACAGAGAAACCCGTTCCCCAAACTCTAAATCAGCCCCTAAGAGTAAAGTGATATGAGTACATATACAAAGCTACTAAGTTGGAACAATGAGTCCACATAATTGGAAAGGGACTGATGTCAGGCTCCAACAGGAGTTACCATTGTTAAAGAATGGCTGTGTTGACAGAAGGGAAATGTAAAGGATCCTGGAAAGAATAGATTTCTAAATGAGTAAGAATAGCTTTCTAAATGAGTGGGAAGCAAAGAAGGTCTGTCCTTGCTATTAAGGAAGAACAGGTCTCAGGTGTGAGCTTCTGTTTGCCAGTTCTTTGTTTCTCTTCGTGGTCTCCAGGGCATTTTGGGGGCCACAACAATTGTTTAATGATTCCAACTTTACAATATATAGATTTTCCAGTTACCGTAGTTTACTGTGCCAGGTGCTGTTTAGACTGACTTTGGTACTGGCACTGAACCAGGCTACTAATTTATTTAAAATACGTTCTGTGTTTAAATTAGTTTTTATTTTGTTAGAACTGCAGGTGTAGTTTTAATTTTCATCATCTTCTTCATTTGCCAGAATCTTTGCAGTAGAATGTGAGTTAGGTGCCTCAATTGTCTTCTTACAGTTGTGATCTGGACTGACTTACAGTGATTTGTATCATTTAGAGTTCTGCAGCTTGATGTTAATCTCTTTCATAGCTCCTCCTATACTCTGTAGATTATTTACTTCAGATACCCTACCGAAAACACTAGGTCCTCATATGATGGAGCAAAGCAGATAAAAGGGTTGCGCTTCCGGCTTTCCATTTACACATATCTGGGACTTTGCTACCAATGAGAGTAGTGGAACCCAGCAACACTCATTCTACTTTCTCATCAGGTTGAATCTTACACAGTGGCTTGCCACTCAGTTGTTTGCTGTTTATCATTGAGGGAGATTGAATGAGTAAGGTTCCCAAGCAGTTCAGTAAAAACACATAACCACTTGGGCCTGCCACATTTGATCTTTGAGGACTTGTCGTGTTGGAATAGCTAATAGAAGAGAAATCCTCCTGTCTTTCATTACTTAGTGGACGTAGCACCAGTGACATCTTATAATCTGGCACTGTGGTTGACCTGTTCAAGTACAGTATCTTGAAAGTTAATCTCTTCCTTTGCTTCCTGGACCATCTAAGCTCCAATAAGGGGAACTAGAGATTCCAGTTCAGAAAGCTCTTTCTGACCACCATAGAGTCCCCAGATTTCTCATCTGAGGAAGTCAGATATATCACAAAAGTGACAGCGGTGGTTTCTTCTTGAGGGCGAGAGAGCGTAACACCCAAACCTTCGCCCACTGCGAGCCGCACAGCCAAAAATAAAATGGCAATGAAAAGCTTTATCTACACAGCGTGCACCAGCCCAGAAACATGCAGGACATGTCCTCTGCTGCTTATTGGCAGCAGAGGACAGGAGCAGTGCTGACAGGATGCTCCAAAGTGCACATGTCACTTTGGCCAGCTGTTTTCCAATGGCCAAAGATCTCCACTCAGCTGCCTTAAGACAGCTGGGTGGAGACCCAGCACAGGCCTCTAGAACCTGAAGGAGCTTCTAGCAAGGATGCTCCATCCAATCCAGGTACTTCTCTCATGCTGGTTAACAGCATGAGAGTAGCATCTGGATTGGTTAGGGCAGCTCTTCTGGCATCGACGAAGGAGAAGAGCACTGAGGAGGATGCACAGCCCGTGGGTAAGTGCCGTTTTTTATTTTAAATGTGTAGTGCATGTGTGTGTAATGCATGTATGTGTGTAATGCAAGTAGTGTTGGTTTGTACTTAGTGTTATGGTTTGGGCTTTTGGAGGGAGGGGTGGTTTACGTTGGGGTTGTGGAGAGAGAGGGTGTTTTATTATTTTATTTTTTGGGGAAAGTGGTGGGGCACTTCACTTGGATTAAGGATTCCTTATCAGAGCTCTAATCAAAGTCAAATCTTCATTTTACTGAAGCATTCAGTGTCATGAAACCATAGAGTAGTAGAGCACTAGCAATATATACCTGACACCAGGTGAGCATTTGCAGGCTAACTGTGCATGTGTGTATCACAGTAGGCCCATTCCCAGAGCCTTATATTCTTCCATATGACTGTTGTTCAGTGGCCTAATGTTTGGGTCCATACATCAGTTCTTTACTGCTCTGTGTCTCCATGCCCCGATGTTAATGCTCCTGTTAAAGTGTACCCATGTTACTGAACCTGTCCCAATGTCTTTATTCCCATGTAAGTGTCCATATGTTCGTGATCCCATAGTTACAATATGTTGCTTTTCCAAAGTCATTGTCCCACATCAATGCCCCTCTATTGGTGCCTCAGCCCTAAAGTGGAACCCTGTGTCAATATTCCCATGTGCATGCCCTATCCCTGTGCCAGGACTCTATGTCAGTATCCCTGTGTCAAAGACAGACTCAAAGGGCCTGTTTTAAAAACTGCACTTGGCAGTACGTTTTGTAATACTACAAAATAAACCGCAACATACTATGCACAAACTACGCTTTTTTATGTGCAGAATTCTCCACCCCACTTCGGAGTCTCTGCACATTATATAGGTTTTAGTAGTAAATGTGGGAGGGACTGGAGGGAGTGAGGGGAAAATTGGACATACTTACTAATAAAGGGGACAGGAACCGGGAGGAATGAGGGGGTTTAAGGAGGGTCAGGAAGGGATTTAGGAGGAACATCTCTCATCCACAAGAGTAAGCCCACTGACTGTACAAACTGCACTTCATTTTATGGAAACCAGATCTTTCCAGAGTGCCTTCTCGGACAGTGTTGGCATCTTACAGGCAAGCCAGGGCCAAAGCTTGCATCAGATACTGACATTCATCAATAAAACAAAGAGTGCACCAGTTTAGAACCATGCCACCGTCACTGGTGGGAAGGGTGGCAAGAAACTGTTACGCCTTTGCTCACTTCCCTCGTGTGCTAATGTAGGAAAGTACCATCTTTCTTGGTATGTTACCACAAATTTCTGCCTGCTTGTCAGTGTGTTATTACTGTCTCACTGGGATCCAGCTAGTCAGGACCCCAGTGCTCATAGTTTGTGGCCTATATGTGTTGTCAGTATGCTTGACTGTGTCACTGGAGTTCTGCTAACCAGAACTCCAATCCTTATGCTCTCTCTGTTAACCATATTTGTCACTATAGTTTAGTGACTCCATATTCGATTTCAGATTGGCACACTGGATTTCCCTTACAAGTCCCTAGTATATGGTACCTTAGTACCCAGGGCATTGGGTTTCCAGGAGATCCTTATGGGCTGCAGCATTTCTTTTGCCACCCATAAGGAGCTCACACAAACCTTTCATCAGGACTGCCACTGCAGCCTGAGTGAAATAGTGCACACACTATTTCACAGCCATTTTCACTGTACCAGGTAAGTTAGTGTGTGTGAGGGCACCCTTGCACTAGCAAAGGTGCCCCCACCTTGTCCAGGACCAATTTCCCGGACCTCGTGAGTGCGGGACACCAATATATATGCGTGCACTACATATATGTCAATACATATATGTAACTTTGCAATGGTAACTCCGAATATGGCTATTGGAGGTGTCTAAGATTGTGAAATTGAACCCCCAATCCAAATCTGGTATTGGGGGGCCAATTCCATGCACCCTGGGGGCCCGACCATGGGACCCCAGTACTGCCAAACCAGCTCTCTGAGGCTTCCACTGCAGTCCCAGCTGCTGCCAACTCACAAAAGGGTTTCTGCCCTCCAGGGGATTGAGCAGTTCAATCCCAGGAAGGCAGAACAATGCATTTCCTTTAGGAGAGGGGTGTTACACCCTCTCGCATTGGAAATAGATGCTACAGGCATTGAGGGGTATCCTCCCAGAGCCTCTGCAAATGCTCTGAAGGGCACCAACGGTACCCTCCTTGCATAAACCAGTTTACACCGGTTCAGGGACCCCCAGTCCCTTCTCTGGCACGAAACTGGACAAAGGAAAGGGGAGTGACCACTCACCTATCCATCACCAACCCAGGGGTGGTGCCCAGAGCTCCTCCAGAGTGTCCCTGGCGTTAGCCATCTTGAATTCCAAGGTGTGGGTATCCTCCGGGAGCATCTGAGTGGCTAGTGCCAGCAGATGACGTCAGAGACCCCTCCTGATAGGTGCATACCTGGGTAGGTAGCCAATCCCCCTCTCAGGGCAATTTAGGGTCTCTCCTCTGGGTGTTTCCTCAGATTCGGTTTGCAAGACTCCACCAGGACTCCTCTGCATCCCCTGCTTCAGCTTCTGACCCTCAGATCAACCGCAGACTGCTCCAGGACCACTGTAAGTGCAACAAAGTATCCAGGAAGGCCACTGTGACACTGCAACTTCAGCTCCAGCCAGCAACTGCAACAGTTTAAAGGTTGTGCACACTCTGAGGACTGCCTGTCTTCATCCTGTACCAGAAGAACCGAAGGAATCTCCAGTGGAGTGACAGTGTCACTTCCCTGCTTCAGCAGGCACCTCTCTGCAATGACAACCTGTACTTTGGGACTCCTCTCCTGTCTACGAGCGTGATCCCTGGAATACAGGTGGTGGACCAAAGTGATCCTGACTGTCCAAAGGTCCAGCTGTCCCAATTTGGTGGAGGTAAGAGCTTGCCTCCCCATGTCAGACAGTACCTCTGTGCACCGTGTCTTCTGCAGCTCCTTGGGCTTCTGTGCACTTCTTCCAAATGTTCTTCATGCACAGTGCAGCTTAGGTCTGCAGCTCTCTACCCTGCGATGCTCAGCTCCCTGAGTTGTTCTCCGGTGGCATGGGATCCCTTTGTGTAGTGCTGCAATGACCGCACTTTGCAACTCCTTTGTCCCCATGTCCTTGGACTCCTGTGGGTGCTGCCTGGTCTTCTGAGGGCTCTCTAAAGTGCTGAGAGCCTCCTCTGCCTCCTCAGTCCGAGTCGAGACCCCCAGGTCCCTCCTGGGCCTGGGCAGCACCTCTTTGACGCAAAAGGCCTTCTTGTGTAAATCAAGGTTTGTTGGCGGAATCCAGCAATGAAAACAGCCTGCATCTAACAACTCGTTGTGGGACATCTCTTGCACCAAGCAGGAACCTGCAGCTGTCTTCTTTGGTGCATTTCTGTTTTTTGATTTCTAACCAGAGAATTCACATTTGCATCTTCATCTAGGTTTGCAGGGGCTCCTGTTCTTCCTGGACTCTTCATCAACTTCTGGACTGGTCTCCTCTCTCCACAGGACTTCAGGTCCAGGAATCCATTGCTGGTTTCTTGCAATCTTGCTTGGTCTTTGCATAATCCTTTACCACAACTCCTAGTGTGTTCTGAGGGAACTTGCTACACTTTACTCCTGTTTTCCTTGGCTCTGGGGTGGGGTACTTTACTTACCTTTGGTGTTTTCTTACACTCCCAGCGCACCTCTACCCACTACTCTTGCCTAAGAGGGAATCCGACTTTCACATTCCACTGTTTTAATATATGGTTTGTGTTGCCCCTAGGCCTATTGCAATCTATTGTGTTTTTCACTGTTTGCACTATTTTCTGGCTGTGTACTTACCTGATTTTGGTTACTAGTGTATATATTGTGTATGCTACTTACCTACAGAAGGAGTATTGCCTCTAAGATATTCTTGGCCTAGTGTCACTAAAATAAAGTATCTTAATTTTTGGTAACACTGAGTATTTTCTTTCTTGTGTGTCAGTACTTTGTGACTATAGTGGTATTGGAAGACCTTTGCATGTCTCCTAGTTCAGCCTTGGCTGCTCTGCTAAAGCTATCCCTAGACAGCCTAAGCTACTAGACACTGCCTACATTTCACTGATGAAGGATAACTGAACCTCGTATAAGGTGTAAGTACCTTAGGTACCCACTACAAACAAGGCCAGCCTCCTACAGATAAGTGTCACTAACTGCACTCATGAGGCCCTTCAGCCACCTCAGCACAAAGCACACCATTTCCACAACAGACACCTCTGGCACTCTATCAATATGCAACCTCCAGATTCAGATTGATTTATTAATAGTAATATGTGGTTACTTAATATTTATGCGTAGTTACTTAAAACCTTTGCAATGAAATACAGAGAGTTAAAACACAAAATGCTGTTTCTGTAATTGCTAAAAGTAACCTCCTCAAATTAATTAATCGTAGTTGTCCTGTACATAAGCAAGCAGACCCATACATAAACAAGCATAAAAAAGTTTGATAAAATACCACAGATAAAAAAAACATAAAAGCTCAAGTCTACAGATATGCTCCACAGCAACAAGTTAAAAGTGGGCGGCCAGCCTTGGGCAGCCTATCATAGGGGAGCCTGTTCTGAATGTGAAAAGGTGTGGACCAAAGCAACCCCTAAGTTAAAGTGCAAAGTGCAAAGACAAAAGGAATGCACTTTGGGGGCCAACAGGGTGTGGAAAGGTAAGGCAGGCATCTAGGGATCGCCCTCCCATGGTGACCAAAGCCTCACAGCCTCCCTCTCAGTCGCAGCAGAACAGGACACATGATTAGTTTCCCTCTGGCCCCATCAGGTCTGTCATCATAGGAGACATCCTCCTCTTTCTCAAGTCATAGCCGGCACCTGCGTAGTGAGATAATTCGGTTTACTATAAGGCACATTTATTCCCACCCTCAGGAAGAAGTTTAAAAAACCACAGTTCAGCTTAGGGTCCCCTAGATTCAAAGCAGGCCAGCACCACCTGCCTCCGCACCTGTATGCCTCTTTGATTAAGGGGGGCTTTTACCAGCTAACGTTTTCCGCCAAGCAGCACTTTGCAAGAGCAGACCAGATGGAGCAAGTCTCCCTCCCCGAAGCCATATCGTCAGCAAGTATCAGGTAGGCCCTCTCGTAGCCAAGGGGGGAGATTAAATTTTGAGGGCAACAACCCCAAACGGTACCATAAAATCTGCTCCTTAACAAAAGCTGGGTACCCAGTTTTAAAATATTTTTTGTGTGACACGGGAGTCTTGTAGTTATTTAGTGTCATCTATTAGTGGGCTCTGCGCGTCAGTGAAAACTTGCCTTTGAAGAGTGAGCACATTTTTAGTGATTTCCAAACTAGCTTCTTGAAGACCTGGTGGCTGGTAGGCACATCCCAAAGTTTTTTCAGCCCAGCAGTTGCTAGTAATTCCTAGTGATATGCCATAGCCAGCGACAGGTGCCAATCCTGCAGCTCCTTCCACTGGAGATGATTCAGTGTGTTGTGCCCCACTTTTCTGATTTTTTCCAGCATATTAGGTAAGTTCCCCCACCTGGCCAGAGTCAGTTGTAGTAGGCCAAACTCCAGACGAATCTGTGCCAGGGAGGCGAAACATGGGAGTGAAAAGATGATTCTATACAAGTGCATTGTTATATTGTCCAGCACTCTAGTGTCTCTGCCCCTTAGTAGCTCACTCTTGTATGAAATAGTCGGTATAGGTTTTGCTTGTATTACTCGAAGAAGGGGTGCCACGGAAGGCCCTACCAGTTTCCTTTTGAGGTTTTTGAGTATTACAGCCAGAGCCAACCTTATCTTTTAATAGTTTCTTTCTGGGCAATGAAGGAGCCATTTTTATCAATAATGTCTCCTGAATATTTATACTCTTCCAGATTTTTAATTTAGGTGCCCCCCCAAGAACCATGTCGGGCTCGTTTTTTTGTTATTGTTACAAGCCATGGTCTTGGTTTTCCCAAGGTTGATGGTCAGGCCATTGGTCATAGAGTAAGTCCTCGTAGCACTGAGAAGCCAATGTGCTGGCTGTCTGTGATGCCAGGGGCTGCTTCACAAATGTGTACACTGTCTTTCCTGAAAGCACACACAACAGCTTAATTTTCTGCCAGTCACATATTGAACGTCATTTGTTTGCTGTGGATTTCAGTGACATATGGCATCTTGGTAAGTATCACCTCATAATAGGCTGGAATTTGCATCTGGGTGCCACCTCAGCACTTATCGGGATTGACCACAATACAACCTACATGACCCTGACAGCCTGCATGTAGGCAGACATGCATAATGTAGATCTATTTGAATAGAGGGCCCTTTTTTTAAAAACTGTTTGTTTTTCCCAGGTGATGCTTGGTATGGTCTCTGTCCCCATCTCCGCACACCCTACAGATGTCCAACTGCAGTAACTCACCGGACATACAAAAGGGCACACACACATACATGAGCCATTATTTAATAGCACTTTAGGCCTCCTCATGCTGCGATTCAGAAGGCACTTTAGGCCTCATCAAGCTGTGATTTAGATAACCGTAAGGAGTTGTGCACTCACCAGCAGTTGTGTGCAAGATTGTTGCAGCCATTTGTGTGTTGCACACCATCACCATACAAAGGGCTTACATAGAGATTCTGACACTGATCAATGCCCACGTCAGGTCACCAGGGTACAGAACAGAGGTCAGGGTGTGCCGATGCAGATCCAGCTGGGTAAATCATTTTTTTTTTAGCAGCTAGTTTGGTTACTACATTTATGTGGTTGGGCAGTATGTTGTCAATACAGAACTGTTGGACAACTACACACTGTCCATAAATTCCATCCTACGACAGCTATGTTTAATTTGCATAATGTAGTTAGCTAACATGCTATTCTCAGGGAAAGGACGGTGACTGTTATGTTTCAGCTACATTGTTACACTAATCCACATCAACACACAACCACTTAATTTCACATGCTATACTACTTTTTAAGGTAAAACATACAAGAAACTTAACTTTACATAATTATAATATGTACCTAACCCTTCCCAGACGTCAATTTGTTATTCAATCACATTAGAAAGTATTTTAATACATGTTGGGAGTCTTCTTCCCCATAGGCAAAGTCTCCACTCTATGTACCTAGTTTCTCATCTAAATGTGGTGCAGAGACTGCGCTCTCGGGTAGAGATCTCGGCCTACCTCTATTAAACAAGAAATGACACAGGATGGAGAAGCCGTCCGTTTTGTGTTCATTCTGAGCCATCCTCACCTCCAAGAAGCATACTCCTGCATCTTGCTGCCAGTTTGCCTAATCTAGCTCCCAACAAGGCTGAGGGACTTGAGGAGAAGGCCCACACTTTTTCTGAGACTTAAATAAAAATCATTAATGAGGAGGCCATGGCCAAGTACTCTCAGATTTATGTGGGAACTGATACCCGGTTGCGCAATAGAGAAAGGGCCCAAATCTAGAGGGACATCTCCACGTGCTGCAGTAAAGAGAGTGTCCACAGCCAGCGCTGGGAGGATCTGCGTCACTGGGTCCGTATTGAGGCAGAGGACATCCTCCCAGCCATATATACAGCATCTCTGCATTCGAGAGAGTCCTGAAAGCTGCATAGCTGACCCTCCATGCTCCGCTAAGTACATGTATATTCGTGTATATGCATTTGTTACATAGGTGTATGCGAGTTTTGAGTGCTATACTGTCATGCGTTCACTGAGAGCTTTCTCATAATATTTTTATTCACTTTAACATTTTTGGGCCGTCTGAAAGTTTGGATAGATCACATTAAATGAGATGCATGTTTATTGTTTATTTTCTTTGTCTTGAATCGTTTTTTGTAACTTTGGAAACGCTGACATAGTTTACCTTAACCTTACTTCTCAAAGAGGACATTTTCGATGTTTAAATATATAAGTTCATGTAATTAATGAATATGTGATGAACTTTGCTGCACAACATATATATACTATTTCAAAGTCCTTTATAGTGGTGTTTAGGCTCTGCAAAAATGTTTCCGTGAAGATAAACAGTGTTTGGAACCTGTTGTGATAATATATTTACACTGGGTGAAAAAAGAGTTTTCACATAATAAAAATCTTACATAACCTTACAGATACTTTGAATGACCGATAACTCAGTATTATCGGGAATTAGCAATCCCAATTGAGATTTAGCAATGCATCTGACTTGATCGTTTTCACATGAAAGTACTGGATAATGAGCAGCTTGGCTAAATGTAGACATTGTCAGCTACAATTATATAAATATGTATTATTTGCCCAATGATTTAATACAGCCTCTATTCGAATATTTATTTCTTTTCAGGGGATTGAACTGGCCAATCAACAGCAGAGGAGGACCTCGGGCAAGAAGAGAGATCCTCTGCTCAGATCATCACATTAAAACATCAAGCGAGGAGGAGGGGAAGTGAACACCAACAGGAATAGTTCCCACGGCCGGAGAATTTCATGATCTGCGACCAAGAGACTTCAGGCAAAGGTTGAACAATATCCTGGGGTGGAGTGGAAGTGGGTACCACCAACGAAGGGATGAAGATGTAAGTTCTCGTCCTGGCCTTGAACAACTACAGGAATGAAATGTTACTTATTTGGAATTCTAGTCTGCCTCATAGGTATTCTCACTGAAGTCCAGAACGTAGAAAAGTCTGTCCTGTGTGCGAGAACCAGGGAACAGTTCTTTATATATGTATTTCTGATGGAGGTCGCTACCTCAATGTTGAACAGTCTTGTGAAACCTTCACAATTCCATGACAGGCCAGCTTTAAATTGCATTTTTCTGTAAAAAGCTACAATAGTAGAATTATAATTGTGAACCATATTGCAGCATTTAATGTGAAAAATGCCATACAAAGACATTTACCTCAAACTGTAGCTACAGGGAAAACAATGAAGGAAAAGGTGCCTGTCAGGTTCACAGTGCTTCACCGTCACTCAACATTCAATGTAACTTTAAGAGACCCATACACTGTATTGGCAGTTTGTCTCACAGGCCCAGTTCTTTCTGAATGGGAGTATATGATATCTATTAGGAATTATCTGTATACGAAAGAATTGCACTGTGAGATGGGGAGGGGGAGAAAGGAAGGTTGTTCATGTTTTCAATGAGAATATATATGAGGCAGAACCAGAGTAACAACAAAGTAACAGTCCGTTCGGCATTGTAGGATTCTCACTGATAGTCATGAATGCAGAACAGAGTTGCCAGCATATCACCACTTTGAGGCTGTCAATGCAATAAGAAATGAATCATATTCTAATAAAGCGTGAAGACAAACCCAGAAATATGCATTGGTTAATTAATTAAATACATTTCACAGAGTTGCTTGACCCAGCAGAGTATCAGCTCTAGAATCTTCATCTAGACTGTAATGTCTACTGAAAGTGTGAACAAAATTTTCACATTGCTGTCTTATAAATTTCCAAGAAGGCAACATTCTTCATCCAAGGAGTAGAAGCTGCCCCTCGCCCCACGGTGGTATGAGCTTTTGGCTTACGAGGTAAAAGTTTATTTGCCAGTTGATAGCAAAATCAAGAGCAATAGTCTGTTTTGAGGATGCTAAACAGGTCCTTAAAGGACCATAATTAACAAACATGTGTCTAGACTTTATAATGGGTTTTTCTTTGTCATAGTAAAATTAGAAGACTGTATTTTTAAATCTGGAGAATGGAGCGATCTTTCCTCAGGAAAGTAAAGATTTGGAAACAAATAGAGGAAGAGACATGGATTGACTTACCTGGAAATCTGACACGACATTAGGCAAAAAAAACATTTGTGTGCTTAGCACTCATTTGTTGTAATGAAATGTCAAATAAAGTCCTGTGGGGATAAAGCCAGCATCTCACTAACACTTCTTGTAGATGTAATTGGAAATAACAAAGCCATTGTCTACAAGAGACACTGCAGTGTAGCTTCACGAATAGGCTCAAAATGAGGAGCCATAAGTAAACTATCTTTAGTCCTTCCATAAAGCCTTTGATGACTGTGATTGAGATGAAAGACCTTTGGTTTGAGCCTTTTAGAATGCACTGTTATGGCAGCCAAATGCACTGTTAGTAGGAAAAACCCCACTTTTTAGTTTGCTAAGTGGAGTAAATAAGGAAGAATTGCATTTTCTTGACATGAGAGTGGATCATAGTTCTTAGCAAGGCATCAAATCACAAACCTCTTCTATCGGAAAGCATAAGAACTCCCAATGGCTGGTCTATTAGCTTCTTCAAGCATCTAGATACAGCCCTCAGGAAATTCTAAATGTCTATACTCAGGACCTGAGTAGCCATGCTGCCAAATTAAAGCCACAATGCCATTAATCCCAATAGAGGAGTAATCTGCCTTACTGATAAATTTTTGTTGTCTTTTCTCAAATCGAGTATGGGTCTGAACTCTTTCTTCAGGACGTTCATGTGGGCCAAAAAATATCTTGAAAAAAATACCTTTCACACTCCATGAGAAAGGAACTAGTTCTATTGATTGTTTTGGTGTAAAGATCTAATTTCCGCCTGAAGGTGAAGTAGTTGATGTTCATGAGCTTTTTTGATGGAATAAGGGGAGAAGAAGACCTGAACTGAATGTTGTAGCCTTTCTGAATTCATTGTAAAACCCATTTATTGGTGGTAATTTGTTTCCACTCTTCCAGATGTTTTATTACACCCCCTACAACCGGAGTAGCAAACAGACAAGATGCAGTGTTGTTTTCATTGCCTATTATTCCAGTTTTGGAGTCTTGATTTTCTTTTAATGGAATCTCGGTAAGATTGTTGTTGCTGTTGATATCTATCACGAATAGACCTTCACGTATACTGGTACTGTTGGTGATATACTTGTGAACCCTGAGACTGAGGATAATAGGACCATTGAGGGGATAGGACCCTCTGTCTTTCATTCTGTCTTTGGTCTTTGCGTGTGCACTGAGAACGGTAAACTGTTTCTTCTCTTCAAGACTCACTGCTTTTAGTGTTTAATTCTGCTTAATTTTTTACATCTCTTCCTCTGTGTGAAGACCAAAGATAACAAGTCCTAAATAGGGTACATTCATAATAATTAATTGAGCATGTAGCTTAAGAGTTGTGAAACAAAGCCAAGATAATCGCCTTAATTCCATGTTATGGCAGCATGCTATTGCTACTATTTCTGCACTATCTACTGCAGCACTGATGACCTGATTAGAGACTATCTGACTCTTGTTTATAACTTCCGAAAAATCTTCTTTCCTGTTCTTTGGAAGATCATCAGAAAAGGCGAGTAGGAATTCCCATAAAGCCCTATCATATCTTCCCATAAAAGCAGAATCACTCACTGATTTCAGCCTAACAGCTGTAGATCTACACACTTTATTACCCACAGCATCTAATCTTTTACTTTCCCTCTAAAGAGAGACTGAAGTTTCTGGTGTACACAGATGTTTCTTCCGGAATGCAGAAATAAATAATCACAGAATCCGGCTTTGCTTCTTATCGGAGATGGACAGGATCATGTTGAGTAGGTTTGTACTTCTTAGGAGAAGTGTCTTGTTTTAGGAATTTTTCTTCAACAAGTTCGGTGAAACCTTGGATCAATTATATTATTGGCTTTGGTGATGCTCAGTATTGTAACGTCTTCATATTTACGGATGCTGAAGACTGTGGTACTTACATTTTTATGCTTAATTTTGATGCACCTCTCACTAATACGTCCTGAAAAGTAGGCACATCATCAACTGATGATGTTCTTACAGAAGATCCTAGAAGCAAAGTTGGTGTGCATGATGTATTTGTAAAGTGATCTCTAGATAGAGAAGTTGAGGGTGTTCTTTTTCTTTTCGTTGATATAGAGTATGTATAGGTGTACTTGATCTTTGAGGCAATGGAGAAAATGGAATATCCTGAGAAGTCTCACGTTTTGATATGGATGGTGCCAGTGGAATGATGAGCCGAAGTGGAACTGGAGTATCTGGTAGAGGTGGTAGTGTCAATGGCCATAAACGGTCTTGAAAAGGCTACTCCGCAGTAATGACATACCTTGGTCCGGAGATAGTACAGGATCAAATGGTTCTACATTATCAGAATAGGCCGAAGAAAGGGTATAGATTGACCGTTAAGAGTACCTAGAGGACAACCTTCTTGACGTTGATCATCTAGAGGTAGACAGTATGGTGGATTGTGGCATCAGATTTTCTTGGCACTGAGATATGATATCTCAATGACGACAATGTAGCCAAAGAATGCATCAAAGTTGACTGTTGACATCAAAGATTCAGTGCCACTGAAGTGCAATGATGTCAGTGTTGTTACTAGAGATGTTGATAGAGCCGGACTCGTCATTCAGGGTGTCAACTTTGTTGGAATTGGTGCCATAGTGGTCGGTACCTGAGGAACCAGAGTAGACTTGGCAGTAGCTGAAGTCTCTCAATTTCAAACACATTGGTGCCAATTGTTTTGATGACAAAATTGGCCAATGCTTTATTGAAGCGGAACAATGATGGTGATGCCTCTGATCGTTTTTCTTCCTGGATCTACCCCTATCTGTGTCGTTTTCTTGGAAGGAGCCTTTGGCAGCTGAAGAGACCTTGTCCCTTTTGCTCTGATTTTTCTTTACTTCTTCAGCTCTGAGGTTTTGCAGTTTTCCTCTAAAGGGAATATTTCCCTGTCCTTCAGAATTTTTTTACATATTTTGGCAATGATGACACTCTTTAATAATGTGGGAGGATGGCAAACAGACTACACACACATCTTTCTCCCACATTTGGGACCCTTCGCAAATAATGAAGGGAATTAAAATCCAATGTTGGAAAACTTACAGGGAAAGTCTTTAAACCTTACAAAAATTTGAAGTTGATAATGAATTTCTGAAGCAAAATTCTCAGAGAAATAGAGGTAAAGCACACCTGAGATCCTGTCAGCACAAGCCGGAAAGAAGAACTGAGCTTGTGAAGCAAACTGCCAGTACAGTGCATGCTGGGTAATGGAAGCTGCTGGCTCGCTTCAACTTACAGTGTATGTTCAGTGCAGCTGATGCACTTTGTACCTCACAAGCACCTTTTCTTCATTGTTTTCTCTACAGCTACATCAGGTTTTCAAGTCAGTATTTTTATATTATGGCATTTCCCAGAATAAATTCTGCAAAACGGTTCATAATTATAATTATACTACTGTGACTTTCAACAGAAAAATTGACTCATGGAGGTTTGAATAGACTGTTCAACATCGAGGTGCCTTCCTGAAACATCAGAAATATCTATAAATACAGAAAGTTCCAGGGTTCCCGCATGCAGAATGGACTACTCTGTATTCATGATTATGAATGAGAATCTTACAATACATACCAAGTGATGTCCCTAGAGTAGGCCCCAACACCATTGTGGCTGCCTTAACCCTTCATTAACTGCTAAGGCCCCCATTCCATTGGGGCCTCCTGCTACACCTAGTGCATCTACTTCTTCCACTGCACCCCTGGACCAGCAAGAGTTGCGTGACAATTCTGCCCATGACACCCCAAACCCCCATTGTGGTGACCAATCCCTCCCACATGGGTCTGTTCCAGTGTCTGCATTCAGGGAGATGATAATGTCAATTGTAGTGGCTCAGGGATCCCTCTCTTGGGACATTCTGGACTTCATAAGAGAGGTCCGGAAGCTTTGTTAGATGGTCTATGGGCAACTACATATTTTAACTGGTGCTAATACCTCCTTGACCGTAGTAATTATGTCATGTTTGCCTTCCCAACTCACCCCACTTCCTGTAGTCTTGTTTCCCAGTTCTTCCTTACTCACTGTCTAATCTGCTACTCCTCAAGTACTTTCTTTTTATGGGGTTTCTAGTTCTGCATAGGCCATCTATTTGATTTCTGATCCAATGGAGGATTTGAGCATTATAGTAAAAACTGCAAATGAGAATGTCCAGTCACTTTAACCCCCAATCAAGGACTCTAATTTGACTTCTTCTCTGGCTTAGGAGTCTGACTTAATTTTATAATTTGAGAGTGTACTCTTGATTTTGAACTATTTTGGGACTGCGGACGTTTATTTTCACCCCTTTATATTTAGACTGTTCCCCTTGACAGTTCCTGGCATTTCTTTATAATTTGCCTATCCCTCTCCAAGTTTGTGTTTCCCTTCTGGAGTAAGAGTTAATTTGATTTGATTGTGTCCCCTTCCCAAGGACAGTATTTTTTGTGAAATGCTTTACATTCTTATTTTTGAACAATTATTCAAACTACATAAAAATTCAAATCCAAAATTAACTTGTTCATGAGTCTAGTAATCATACTGTATGATGCATTCTATGTCCTTTCAAGAAATTGTCTAGTTGGTTTAAGGATGCTTTCTATATCTCTATTTAATTTTTAAAAGGGTAAAGTGAAAATGTACAAAGGAAACTTGCATACCAATGCACTGTGTTGAAAATGACCAAAAACGTCTAGACAGATAAAAGGTTGGTACAGGTTTGCGGGGTAAAAAAGGCTCATACGTTTATTTAAAGAAAAAGGTCAGAATAATAAGTAAACACACATTGCAAGTTTTTTTCCTACAACTCTGCCTACACAATGGTGGTGGTTTGAGTCTTTGACTGTGTGAATGTGTCCAAGGCAGTTGGTGGTGTTGTGGGTACTGCAGAGTAGCACTGAAATTGGTGGTGGAGGAAGTAGCATGGCAGATAGCACTGCAGGTGCTGCCAGTGGCATTGCAGTTGCCGCTGGAGGTGGTGGTGCAGATGCTTCAGGTGGCACTGCAGGTGGTGGAGTAAGTGATGCAGGTGGTACAGCTGTCTGCATGAGTTAGCCGTGAAGATTGACACTAGCATTCTCTGCCAAATGTCTCTATCATCTTCATGGCCAAGGCATGGTGTTTTGCACTCTCTTTCCTAAACATTCTTAGCTGTTCTTGGTGCATCTTTGCAATGCCTTGATAACATTTCACACAAACACAAATTATGGACGGAATGCGGAACCAATCAAACATTCACCCCCAGTCACAGATCTGGGTTTAATCCATCAATTCTTTTGCTCACCATGCCAAACCAGTTGACCCAGCAATATGCAAATCAGTCCTGACCCTGTTCCCTATGGGAATTGTCCAGCCCCCACTGCCAGGCCAGGTCCTACATGGACCGGACACAAGCATCCTGGGACCGGTTTCAAGATATCACCCTTCATCAGCCAGGCTAGCTTGAAACCAGTGGCATAGTGAGCCCGGGACCCGCGTCTGGGCATACCCACCTCACTTAAGACGACAAACGCAAACAGACACAAATGATGGAAGGAATGCGGAACCAATCAAACATTCACCCCTAGTCACAGATCTGGGTTTAATACATCCATTATTTTGCTCACCATGCCACCCCAGTTTGGACTCAGCCACATGCAAATGAGTCTTGACTCTGTTCCCCATGGGAATAGTCCAGCTCAAACTGCCAGGCCAGGTCCTGCATGGACCGGAAACATGCATTCTGGAACCAGTTTCGGGGTATCACCGTTCATTAGCCAGGCTACCTTGAATCCAGTGGCATAGTGAGCCTGGGACCCACATTTGGGCATACCCGGCGCTCCTAGAGCAACAAAAGCAAAGAAACAAAAATGATGGAAGAAATGGGGAACAAATCAAACATTCACCCCCAGTCACAGATCTGGGTTTAATCTATCAATTATTTTTCTTACCACGCTAACCCAGTTGACCCAGCAATATGCAAATCAGTCCTGACCCTGTTCCCCATGGGAATTGTCCAGCCCCCACTGCCAGGCCAGGTCCTACATGGACTGGACACAAGCATCCTGGGACCGGTTTCAAGATATCACCCTTCATCAGCCAGGCTAGCTTGAAACCAGTGGCATAGTGAGCCCGGGACCCACGTCTGGGCATACCCACCTCACTTAAGACGACAAACGCAAACAGACACAAATGGTGGAAGGAATGCGGAACCAATCAAACATTCACCCCTAGTCACAGATCTGGGTTTAATACATCCATTATTTTGCTCACCATGCCACCCCAGTTTGGACTCAGCCACATGCAAATGAGTCTTGACTCTGTTCCCCATGGGAATAGTCCAGCTCAAACTGCCAGGCCAGGTCCTGCATGGACCGGAAACATGCATTCTGGAACCAGTTTCGGGGTATCACCGTTCATTAGCCAGGCTACCTTGAATCCAGTGGCATAGTGAGCCTGGGACCCACATTTGGGCATACCCGGCGCTCCTAGAGCAACAAAAGCAAAGAAACAAAAATGATGGAAGAAATGGGGAACAAATCAAACATTCACCCACAGTCACAGATCTGGGTTTAATCTATCAATTATTTTTCTCACCACGCTAACCCAGTTTGGACCCAGCCATATGCAAATCAGTCTTGACCCTGTTCCCCATGGGAACAGTCCAACCTGAACTGCCAGGCCAGGTCCTACATTGACTAGAAATATGTATCCTGGGACCGGTTGCAGGGTATCACCCTTCATCAGCCAGGCTAGCTTGAATCCAATGACATAATGAGCCTGGGACCCACATCTGGGCATACTTGGCGCACTTAGGGCAACAAAAGCAAACAAACACAAATTATGGACAGAATGCAGAAGCAATCAAACATTCACCCCAGTCACAGATCTAGGTTTAATCCATCAATTGTTTTGCTCACCACGCCACCCCAGTTTGAACCCTGCCATATGGAAATCAGTCTTGACTCTGTTCCTCATGGGAATAGTCCAGCCCGAACTGCCAGGCCAGGTCCTATATGGACCGCAAACAAGCACCCTCGGACCACTTTCAGGGTATCACCCTTCATCAGCCAGGCTTACTCGAATCCAGTGGCATAGTGAGCCTGGGACTCATGTCTGGGCATACCCGGGACACTTATGACAATAAAAGTAAACAAACACAAATGATGGACCGAATTCAGAACCAATCAAGCATTCACCCCCGTCACAGATCTGGGTTTAATTAATCAATTCTTTTGCTCACCAAGCCACCCCGGTTTGGACTCTTCCATGGGGAATAGGGGCAAGAGTGATTTGCATATGGTTGGGTCCAAACTGGAGTGGCATGGTGAGCAAAAGAACGATGGATTAAATTCAGATCTGTGACTGCAGGTGAGTTTTTGAAAAGTTTCAGCACCCCCCCATCATCCTTTTGTGTTGCTATTGGTAACATTTTACAGCATTATCCAAGGCAAAAGTCTTCCTGTCAGTCTTCTGACGGAGTCCTTTCATTGATTCCAAATTTTATGTCATGTAGCCTCCATTCCATGAATATGATGCCACACATCTGTTTGTTGCTGGAAAAAGTGATCCTCCCAGTGGCTGATATGAGCCAATGCCAAACTCTCTGCTTGAGTGGCCATCTCAAATTACAACAGGTTGACCAGCATGGAAAGAGTCGGCACCTGGGAGGTTATGGGGAGGAGATTCATGAATGGGGAATACATGCTCTTCACCAAGGGGGTTCTCTCCTTCCGATGACTGAGAGAAGACCAGAGATGCACCTTCAATTAACAAGTGTGTACAAGATTGTACACAGACACCTCTGATGTGAGGGCTGTGTGGAGTTGACTATTGTGTAGGCAGACATACCCTCCATGGCTGCTTGGTTCCTCCTGAATCCGCAGAAGGGATTTAGGAGGAACCTTGCTGCCCAGCCATTAAATGTCCGTCTTCAGGATTTTTGGTTTTAGGCAGCAATGCCCTCCTCTTTGTCCAGGTCCTCCTCCTCGATCAGCTCCTGCTCCTCCTCTTCCTCTTCATGAGTAGTGCTGGTCTCAGATATTGCTGTATAGAGGAGTATCAGATTCTCTCCTGGGATTGCCTGCCATCCTCCAATCATAGATAGTTCAGCATCATTGTTCGGCTTAGTACCCCAGTACCTGGAAGAAAGTTGCACAGATGAAGTACATCTCATTCCAGTTTAGATGCTCCTCCACAACAGATACCTTTAATAATTTTTTTCCCGCTAAACAAAAATAAAGTTATTAACATGTTAAGTGAAGTTAACATATGGTATGAAGGGTTGATACATGCATAGGATGATGAAATCTTTTCAGTGTGAACTTACCAGCTCCAGCCACAGATATTAATGGTTTAGATAGCCTCCATGATATCAGTTGTTTAAACAGGGTCTTCTACGGGTCTTGTTAGCTGTTTTAGTTTAAATGATATAGTTAATCATAGCAATTAATCAGGAACGCAAATGCAGATATATTGCAGAAACATACAGGAGCTAAAACATCACCATGAAATGTATTTAGACATTTTAAATATAGTTTATAATAAGAGAAGAAAGGGTTTGTGATTGTCTAAATTACAAGATCAAAGGTTCCAAGACTTAACTGACGGATGGACGGTAGAGGGTCTAATTTTTTCTGCCAGGATGTTCTAAGATATTGTACATGATGATTTCTTCAAGTTGACAACTGGGACTGTATTTTGACAAGGTGACAGGAGAGAGTGATATACATAGTGGAATAAATCATTGTAAGTCAAACGAAGATGCTAGGTACATACTTTCACTACTCATTTTGAGAGGCACACCAAATTATATTACACTAGCTTGTGCAAGGGCTAATATAATTTATATTCCTACTTTAAACTGCCAATATTCAACAAAAGTCTAGAACGCAAAACAAATATGTGAAACAATAGTCTGGCATATTGAGCATGTTGATAAGAGGGACGTGTGGTTATACATACACTATTCTGTCAGGAATAAAGGCAGGATATTAGAGCCTTATTAAAAAGAGCTCATATTGATCTTACCTGTGCCTACCACCCACCTGGTGTGTGGTGCTAGGCCTGGTATGAGAATACTGCTAGAAGCAGAAATTACTCTAGTCAAAGATGGTGTAAGGAACAACGACACAGAGCCTAATAAGAAAGCAGTTACTTACTTGTAACTTTAGTTCTCCAGTATTGGTATCTTTCAGACATTCACATGCTTGAATCATTCACAGTGGTCAAAGTGTGAGTCCCACGGTAAAACTAGAAAGCAGTACAATGTATAACATAGCTTAGAAAGGCTAGAGAACTTTAACTTTAATGATCCATCCACATCATTCTAAAAGAACCGAACTCCAGCCAATTAGGCTAAAGCACTTTATAGGATACCATGGGTGGCTCCTCTGTTGAGGAAAAGGGGCGCTGCCCTCTCGCATGAGCACCAGCATGCCACCAAATGTAAGGCACCTGCTACTCCTAGCTCTGTATTTTCGATTCACTATCTAGGGCAGTGGTTCCCAACCTATGGTCTGGGGACCCTTGGGGGTCCTCGAAGCCTGTTAAGGGGGTCCGTGACTGCTTAGAAAATTCAATAATATTCACAGATTAGGTCCCCAGCTTTCAGTAATGACTCACTGAGGTGGGGGTGGGGTCCCCGGATTCCAGTAATGATTCAGTGGGGTTACCCGGGTTCCAGTAAAGAGAAAGTAGGGGTCCACAAAAGTGAAAAGGTTGGGAACCACTGGTCTAGGGCAAGGCGGAGCCAATCCAATTGATTGGCAGGAAGCATGGGTGAAGGCACGGCCACGTCAGGTTGGACAGATGTCTTACTCTGAACTGCCCGACATACGCAATTAAGGCTTCTTGAACCTCGCTGTGTCGAGGAGCCGAGGGGAAACAGCACAGTTCCTTCTGGCTCCTTTAGAGCACTGGATTCAGGTGACCAAACCAGTCCTTGTGTTGCGCACATGCTCTTTACTACCATAAACAAGAGCAAAGCAAGAATTGGTTGTTATCACAGTGCTTCAGTCTGGCCTGTCCTCGCAGTTCCGTGCTCAGAAGTAAGCGCGATGAAGGGAAAATTACAAAATATGACTAATAACTGTGTGGCTTCTTTTTAAAAGCACAGAGCAATTGGTCATGTTTTATTCCTTTACATGTGATATAGTGCTGTTCCCCTCCTTGACATAGTGCTGTTCACCTCCTGCACAGCGCCAGTGACAGCATTCTGCACAAGGGCAGCAGTTGCTTTGTCAGGTCATCTTCCGGTCAACGCAGGTTGTGCCGGAATGGGAATCCCGACCGAGGAAGAAAATGGTATAAAACTGAAAGTGGAGGGAAAGGGAACCTCGACAGGGAGATGTCAAACAGAGAAACAAAGGAAAGGCCACTTCTGAGGTATTTTTGAATGGTGCAGGTAACTGTAGCACATGACTTTTCATAGGAACTGGTCGGGCTGAAGCTCAATTGTTGATGCTCTGTTCACGCACCATGGGTCACGCACCATGGGTCTATGAGTAGGTGCGTGAGTGTCTAAGTGGTCTGTGAGTGGGTGCGTGAGGGTCTGAGTGGGGCTGTGAGTGGGTGTGCAAGGGTCTGAGTGGGTCTATGAGTGGGTGCGTGAGTGTCTGAGTAGGTTTGTGAGTTGGTGCGTAAAGGTATGACTGGGTGTGTGAGGGGGAGAAAGAGATTGAAAAAGAGAAAATGAGAGAGAGAGAGAAAGAGAGGGAGAGAAAGAGAGCTTTTTATGTTTTGATGAATTCATATACTTAAAATTTGATATTTCTGGACAAAATGAAAATAACAATTTATTTGTCAATTAAAAAGAGTGAGAGCACCTTTCATTATGAACCATAAACTTTTGAAGTTTAAAGAAATTAAAGAAGGAAAATAATCATGGACACACCTGGAGTACAACTCTCAACTTTCAGTGTGAGGATCTGTGACCTCAACCTTTAGGCCATAGGTAACTCCTTACTGTGATGCTTCCAGACATACCTATGGCAGTCAACCTATGTATGTGATTGTGTGATTGTATAGAAATGTGAATGTTCCATCACTAGGAAGGTTTAACAATCAAAACACCAGTAAATAAACAAACACACTGCCAAGCGATACTAGGATTTGAACCTTCAGCCTACTGAATGACAGCACAACACCTTCACCATTAGCTCTGAAGTGACTCTGTTCGGCTCTGGATCCCAACGTAAGTATGACATTGGTACCAAACATCTTGCTTGTCTTACTATTTGAAGTCATTGCATGGAGAGACCATTGCAATGACAATCTCTGTCTCTCATTCCTCCATCCCACTATAGAATAGAAGAGAGAGATAGTGACAAGATTTCAGGAGGAGAATGAAGGCCACAGCGGTCCTAGCCAGCTCTCCAGATTCTTTGGGAGCTGGCCTTCCACACTGAAGCAGGGAGCTGCTTTGAAAGCAGCTCCCTGCTTGTGGGAGCAATGTTTTCATATGTTTCCCTGCACGCATATTTACATGCAGGGAAACAGATGAAAACTCTGCTTCCTGCTAGTAAGCGCTGTTTGACAGCTGGTGGTCCCCAGAGCCATGATTGGGTCCATGAGGGGGGCCCCTCTCCAACGTGCACTGCCCCGGGGAGGTGGTGGTAGCCAGGGTTCGAGGGTCCACAACAGACCCACTTCACTCTTTATTGTAGCCCTGGAGCGGTGAAAGTCCCTGGGGCTGCGGGGAGGCAAGGGGGTGCAGCCCCCCTGCATCATATTAGTTTAAATTCCTGATGAGGTGGTGGTCCCTGGGGCAGCATGGGGCCAAGCAGTTCCCCGCCTTATATTTGTTTAAAGCCCTGGGGAGGTGGTGGTCCTCGGGGCTGCGCAGGGGGGGCCGAGTGCCAAGCGATTTCTACTTCTGCCCCAGGGAGGTAATGGTCCCTGGGCCTCCAGGGGGGTGGGTGACCTCCTCACATCCATTTTTGCCAAACCCCCTGGGAAGTGGCGGTCCACAGGGCTGCGGTTGGGGAGGAGCAGGGGAGTCAACGCCCATTCAAAATATAATTGAACCCAGGGCCCTGACCCATCCAGGAGCTGTTTACAAAACAATCTCTGGAGCCCACACTTGTTTTTTTTTGTAATTTTCAGCAGATCCACACCAAAACATTTTTAAATGCTTTTTTGGCCTTGAGGCGATCCCTCTAGGACCCTAGCACTAGAACTAAGGGGTCAGGGTGACTCTGCCATAGCCCCTTTTATTATTTTGTAACTTTTTTTCTGGAACTCAGCTGAAGTCGAGTCCCAACATGGCTGTTGACGTCTTGGTAGTCAAGCAGATCTCAGCACGGGATCGGGAGGATTTGGGGAGCCTTTGTGTCCCTAGATATACGAATTTACATTTTCTTCAATTTCTCAAAAACTACTGAACGGATTTACACCAAACAACAAAAAGGTCGCTTTTGGTGCCAAGAGCTATCTTTCTGCCAAATTTGGTGTAAATCCGTCCAGTGGTTCGGACGCAATTTGTGTTCAAAATCCTTGTGGAAAAATGCATGAGAAAAAAGTGTTTTTGGGACCCACCTTTTCTCTCGGCCCACTTGACAGATCAGCAAGAAACTTTCCAGACAGCAGCTGATGTGAGCGTCATATTTTGGGGGGAAATTTTGTGAAGATCCGTCAACCGGTGCCAAAGATATAGGCAAGTCAAAATTTGGTGGGTGGACCGCCAGACTCATGGTAGCGGGCGGAACTGTATTATTTGCACCACATATCCCCCAGATTTTTTTTTAAACCCCTTACCAATAGGGCTGAGTGGCAGCCAAAAAACAAGTCAATTACCACTGTGAACCATCTTGTTTACAGTATTTCTCTAAGATGTGGACTGCTTCATAAGCTCCTCCCACGTTTGCCTTATCTATATCCTGCTGTGAACACATTATACTGCTCTCTGAATTGTTAATTCACTCTCCTGCATGTTTCACACATCTTAGATAACACAAAAGCTCCACAATTAGATTGTCTGCCACACTGACCCAAAAGGAAAACAAAAAACTTATCACAACTAAACTCCCATTAATGGTCCATTTATAAGTGAACGTACAGTTCCTCCTCCATATTCAATACCTGAGGCAACTTCATGCATAGTCGGATAATATATCTGCTTTCTAATTGCCGCAATGTAAGTGTTCTTTCACCTCCATGTTCATTTCTGATTATCTGAGCTATTCAAAAAAATTGGATATTGCTCTAGTGATTAGGATGTTGCTTGTTGTAATGCTTTGCAACCGCATAGATCAGATCCTGGTGTCGTATGGCTCTCATGTGCTCCAACATTCTTTTCTATATAGGGCATGTAGTACTCCCCACATACCATAATCCACACCTACATCCAATACATTAGACAATATATTGGCTATTACATGTGATTCTTTGTGTGATGTTAATCTCTCTTTCTTTATGATCTCTGAATGACTTTTCCACTTCTTTGCCACTTTGCATGCTTTACAATTGTTGCATTTATAACATCCTCTGTTTTCTTTCATCAATCAGTTTTGGGCTGCTGGTGATGCGTAGTGACTCTTGACAAGTATGTCCCTCAAAGATCACAATCTTCTGTATATTGTGAGAAAGTAGCCTCTTTCTTGCATAGTTACCCCCAGTTTTGGCCTGTTTGTGAGTGTTTGTCAGTGTGTTTTTACTGTCTCACTGGGATCCTCCTAGCCAGGACCCCAGTGCTCATAGTTAAAACCCTATTTGTCAGTGTGTTTTGCCTGTCTCACTGGGATTCTGCTAGCCAGGACCCCAGTGCTCATAGTTTGTGGCCTATGTGTGTGTTGTCAGTATGCTTACCTGTGTCACAGTCCTCATGCTCTCTCTACTTACCAAACTTGTCACTATAGTTTAGTGACTCCAAATACCAATTCCAATTGGCACACTGGACTCCCCTATAAAGTCCTTAGTATATTGTACCTAGGTACCCTGGGCATTGGGGTTCCAGGAGATCCTTATAGGATGCAGCTTTTCTTTTGCCACCCATAAGGACTTCATACAAACCTTTCTTCAGGAGTGCCACTGCAGCCTGAGTGAAATAGTGCACACACTATTTCACAGCCATTTTCACTGCACTAAGGTAACTTATAAGTCACCTATATGTCTAACCTTCATTTACTGAAGGCTAGGTGCAAAGTTACTATGTGTGAGGGCACCCTTGCACTAGCAAAGGTGCCCCCACATTTTCCAGGGCCAATGTCCTGGACTTCGTGAGTGCGGGGATACCATTACACGCGTGCACTACATATATGTCAATACATATATGTAGCTTCACAATGGTAACTCCGAATATGGCCATGTGAGGTGTCTAAGCTCATGGAATTGTCCCACCATTCCAAATCTGGTATTGGGGGGCCAATCCTATGCATCCTGGGGGCTCCACCATAGACCCCAGTCCTGCCAAACCAGCTCTCTGAGGTTCCCACTGCAGCCCCAGCTGCTGCCACCTGACAGACAGGTTTCTGCCCACATGGGGACTGAGCAGCTCAGTCCCAGGAAGGCTGAACAATGCATTTCCTTTGGGAGGAGGGTATTACACCATCTCCCTTTGGAAATCGGTGTTATAGGCTTGGGAGGGGTAGCCTCCCAGAGCCTCTGGAAATGCTTTGAAGGTCACAAATGGTGCCCTCCTTGCATAAGCGAGTCTACACCGGTTTAGGGACCCCCAGTCCCTGCTCTGGGGCGAAACTGGACAAAGAAAGGGGAGTGACCACTCCCCTGTCCATCACCACCCCAGGGGTGGTGCCCAGAGCTCCTCCAGTGTGTCCCTGGCGTTAGCCATCTTGGATTCCAAGGTGAGGGGACACTCTGGAGACCTATGAGTGGCCAGGTAGCCAATCCCCCTCTCAGGGCTATTTAGGGTCTCCCCTGTGGGTCTCTTGAGATTCAGCTTACAAGACTCCTCCAGGAATCCTCTGCATCCTACATCCTCTGCTTCAGCTTCTGATCATTGGATCAACCGCAGACTGCTCCAGGAACCGCTGTAACTGCTACAAAGTATCCAGGAAGGCTCCTGTGACCTGCAACTTCAACTCCAGCCAGCAACTGCAACAGTTTCCAAGGTGTGCCCGCTCTGAGGACTCCCTGTCTTCATCCTGTACCACAATAACCAAAGGAATCTCCTGTGGAGTGATGAAGTCACTTCTCTGCTTCAGGAGGCACCTTCTGCGATGATGACCAGTACTCTGGGACTCCTCTCCTGACGATGAGCTTGCTCCCTGGAGCACAGGTGGTGGATCAACGTGATCCAGACTGTCCTAAGGTCCAACTGTCCAAATTTGGTGGATGTAAGAGCTTGCCTCCCGTGCTGCGACAGTACCCCTGTGCACTGCATAATCTTCAGCTCCTTGGGCTTCTGTGCACTTCTTCCAAGAATCCTTCATGCACAGTGTAGCCCAGGTCCCCATCACTCCATCCTGTGACGCACAACTCACTGAGTTGTTCTCCGGCGGCGTGGGACCTTCTTTTGTTGTGCGGCGACAACCGCACATTTTTGCATCGTCTTTGTCCCCATGTCCTGGGACTCCCATGGGTGCTGCCTGGTTTTCCGTGGGTCTCTGGCGTGCTGAGAGCCCCCTCTGTCATCTCAGTCTTAGTTGAGACCCCCAGGTCCCTCCTGGGCCCAGACAGCCCCTCTTTGACGCAGACCAAGTTTTGGCGCGAACCAAGGCTCGTTGGCGGAATCCAGTGACGCAAACTGCCTGCATCCAACAACTCGAAGTGGGACATCTCCTGCACCAAGCAGGAACCCGCAGCCATCTTCTTTGGTGCTCCTCTGTACTCTTCTTCTTATCGGAGAATCCACTTTTACACCATCTTCTAGGTTGGCACGGGCTCCTGTCCTTCCTGGAATCTTCTGCAACTTCTGGACTTGGTCTCCTCTCTTCATAGGTTTTCAGGTCTAGGAATCCACTGTTTGTTGATTGCAGTCTTGCTTGGTTCTTGCAAAATCTCTTACCACAACTTGTTGTGTGTCCTGAGGAAACTTGCAGTACTTTACTCCTTCTTTCCTGGGCTCTGGTTGGGGTACAATACTTAACCTTGGTGTTTTCTTACACTCCCAGCGCACCTCTACACACTAAACTTGCCTAATGGGGAATTCGTGATTAGCATTCGACTATTTTAGTATATAATTTGTTTTGCCCCTAGGCCCATTGCATTCTATGGTATTTCCCACTGTTTGCACTATTCTATGACAGTTTACTTACCTGATTTTGGTTACTAGTGTATATATTGTGTATAGTACTTACCTCCAGAAGGAGTATTGCCTCTAAGATATTTTTGGCTTTGTGTCACGAAAATAAAGTACCTTTATTTTTGGTAACACTGAGTATTGTCTTTTATTGTGTATAAGTACTTTGTAACTATAGTGGTATTGCAGGAGCTTTGCAAGTCTCCTAGTTCAGCCTAAGCTGCTCTGCTACAGCTACCTCTAGACAGCCTAAGCTGCTAGAACACAGCCTACATTTCACTAATAAGGGATAACTGGACCTGGTATAAGGTGTACGTACCGTAGGTACCCATTACAAACCAGGCCAGCCTCCTACATATATGACTTGAGGTTTTGGACCAATGAGTTGTGAGATATCTGTATCACTCTTCAAAACCTTCCAGTCTTTTTAAAGATTGTTTTAATTTCCTTACTCTCTTTACTCTAGTGAAGGATTAGATGTGTGCTATTGGTCTCTTGTGCAGTAGGAACATTTTCCACCAGAGTTTGTTGGCGGGTCCTGGATCTAGAGCCCTCATGGCACCTAGTTCAATGTATGCTCTATGATTTCCTCGCAAAGGAACCTTTGTTTCACATTTGCAAACTCTGCTTCCATATCCTTATCAACCGAGCAGTTATAACTTGTACGTAGGAACTCTCCAAACTGAATGCTCTTAATTAGTGACTTCAAATGGAAACTGGTTCCATGCAGAATACTGTTTGTTGCTGTTGATTTCCTAAACATAGTTATTTAAATTTGATTGTTTTCAATATATACCCAGATGTCAAGGAAAACAGTCTATGTGGCACTCATGTTGCAGGTAAACTGTAAGCCACATTGGTTGTGATTTAGCATATTGAAGTACATGATGAATTCATGGACAATGGTAACTAACAAGTAGTTTGATTGCAATGTAATGCCACTAACCTCTCTCAAGAAGTCACCAGTGTCCTTTATATGTGATGTTATTGAAGTCACTATTGGGACAATATACAAATCTACATATTTGGACATATTTTCAAACAATGATCTACAGCCAGAAATAATTGGCATTTCCGGAGGGTTGTTGAGTGGCTTGTGAATTTGGGAAGGAAATAAATGGTAGGTATTATGGGGTGATTGTTGCTCAAATACTGGTATTCCTTCTCATTGATCAATGATTCTTGATACCAGAGTTTCAACTTGGAGTTCAAAATGTGACTTATCTTATTGGTGGGGTTATTCTCCTATTTTTGGTAACTGTTTCTATCTTGTAGTTGTTTCATAACTTCCTTCAGGTAATCCTGATGATTCACGATTACTAGAGCGCCTCTCTTGTCTGCCAGCTTAATAATTATGCCCTCATTATTACTAAGCTAGAGAAGTGCTTTCCTTTCCAGCTGTGTTAGATGTTCTTTCTTTTGAGCTGGTATTTGTTTGCCAATCTGTCCAAGTCAGCTGTTACTATATAATAAAATAAATCAATTTTATTGCTGGGTGCTAGAACAGGGCAGAATGTGGACTTTGGTTTAAAGTGACTGAATGCATGATCTTTTGTCGAAATGGCAAGTTCTTCCAATACTTGTGTTGTTGAGCAGTCATCCTCATAAAGATTGTGCATAAGTTCTTAACACATTTTCACATCTTGGATTTGTCCGTGGTAAGTCTTGTGTCCGTCCGTGGTCCCAGAACAATATTAGGTATGAAAACTTGTTTGGCAAAATATTTGGCTCATTTAATTTTTTTGATAAATCTGTAAGTATCAATATTAATTTCCACTCTGTCGTAATGATGTTCCGGACAGAACGATAGGACTTTATTAAGAACTATGGGGGTCATTCTGACCCTGGCGGTCCAAGACCACCAGGGCCACGGATGACTGAAGCACCGCCAACAGGCTGGCGGTGCTTCGTTTCCCGCCAGATTTCCCCCGGTTGGGCAAATCCTCCATGGCGGCGCTGCAAGCAGCGCCGCCATGGGGATTCTGACCCCCTTCCCGCCAGCCTGTTTCTGGCGGTTTTTAACAGGGCCACAGCCTGCTTTTCACTGTCTGCCTAGCAGACAGTGAAAAGCGCGACGGGTGCAACTGCACCCGTCGCACACCTGCAACACCGCCGGCTCCATTCGGAGCCGGCTTCTGTGTTGCAGGCCCCTTTCCCGCTGGGCCGGTGGGCGCTACCTTAGGTAGCACCCGCCGGCCCAGCGGGAAAGTTAGAATGGCCCCAGCGGTCTTTTGACCGTGGGGCGGGCGAATGGCGGTTCCCTCCAGGCGGGCGGCGGCTGACCCCCTATGTGTTGTTCAGTTGGTAAAGCATAGTTCGACAAATTGTTCACCAGATTTTCTTCCATCACATCCATTCCATTAATTTCTTCTGTTTGCTCCATAGAGGGTAATTTCTTCTTCCTCTTACCCCATCTTCTGATCTTCCTGTGCTTTTTTTCATGTCTGTTGTTGTTTGGCCTCTGCCCCATTGCTTCCTCAGCCCCTGCCTTTTGAAGTTTGCTGATCTAGATACATAGGTTGCATCTCCTCTAGTAGTGTTGTCTTCAATCTAGGCTTATTCGCCCCTTCATTTTTACTGAAATCAATATCAGAACCACTTATTGTCTCTGGCGCAGACAGGAGATTAATTTTACTTTATTGTTTTGATAGCCTTAAAACGTTTGGCAAATGTCAGAATTGTACCATTTTTGTAGTCCTGTTCATCCCACAAAAATGTTGTATGTTTGTGTGCCTCAATTTCAGATTCATGTTTATCTAATCTTTCTTCCATCTTTTTTCTACGTTTTTTAATCTCCTCTTTGTCATTCACGTCATGCAATTTCTTTTCTATTTCTTGCAGTGCCTTAGTTACTTCCTCCACATCACTCTTTGCATATTTTATGAGGATCAATATCATATTATGTGAACATGTCATATTGTTTGCTCCCCATTCTAATAGTAATTTGGGTTCAATATCATGAAGATTTGGCAGGGTAAAGATGCATTGTCCCCTTGGCACTCTCCCAACCTCATTTATATTTCTGTACTGACAACATTTCCCAGCTCTTAGTGATTTTCTTACTAGATTTTTTAAGTGGAAAAATAAGCATTGTGAATTAGGCTGTTTTTTTATTGTGCTAGTCTCATCAGTAGTTTTCATGTGGGGCTGTTGTTTAGAGAACAGCGTTTCTGCTTACTGGGCCCATTTCGCAGCCCTTGCCTTCATCATTAATTTTAAATCTACAGTCTCTGAACTCACAAAACTTCTGTAATCTCATAACACTCAAAGGTGGAACCCCGGCCGTATATATTCCATAGGTTGCTTTGATACTCTCAGTTCCCTGTTTAGTTGCATGCAGTAGGCACTTTACATCCACATGTCATCAGAGCATGTACAGACAGAATATTGTCAAACTTGTTATCTGGGGAGGCTCCCATATGGGCGGCGTCATCCGACCCCATCTGAGCGACGCTCAACCCTTATGTTGATTACTATGCGATTTCCTTCTATGAGATTTATTCAGGTTCTCTGTTTCTGTTCTTCAGTCGGTGCTACGAAACACACCAACTCCCATGCGTTTATTTCCCATTCAGTGAGATCTGCCAGTGTGATTCCGATTGAAGCACTCTACTACCACCATACTTCTGGGGATACTCTGTAGCAAGGTTGAGTTGTTATGTGTGCCTCCCATATTTCAAAGGGCTCTGTTGCAAAATTCCGTTGATACCGGACTCGCCGTTGTTTACTGTGCTTTCCTACTCTCAATGTTACACTCAGGGGGTCATTATGAGTTTGGTTGTCTTTTGGGAAGACCGCCGCGGTGGTGCCCGCCAAAAGACTGCCATGTTGGCAGTGATCCGACAGCGACATTAAGAGTCACACTGTGAAGTCTGCCAAAAAATGGCCAAAATTCCGAAGCTGCTAGGACACTGGAGGACAGAAAAGAGGTGGTCCACCAGCACCGCCAGCCCTACAAAAATCTTCCCATCAGATTACGATACACAAATCATGACAGCGGTTCTTTCATGGCAGAAAACCAAAGGCGGTGCGAATCGTGGCGGTCTGAACTCACATCACACAGAACACCACACCATATTGGATAGTTTGAATGCCCCACACCTGACACTCATCCACACATTCGACATACCTACATACTGCACTATATTATACACCCCTACTTAACCCACAATCCTTTGCAACCAAAATGCCACACACATATCCACAAAGAAGCAACATCTTACAGAGAAACAAAAAGCAAGATTAGGCACCCATACACATTTCACCATGCACACATGACACACCTGCACAACACACAACACAAAATTTACCACCACACACCCAATACACAACAACCATCACCTACTCATATCACAGCACCTACACCTCATCACTAACATTTCTTTCCACCTCTTTTTTTACACTACCACACCGTATTTACCACCACTACCATGTCCCCAAAAAAACACCCATATTTCATTGATGAGTTGAGGGTCATAGTGGATGAAATTGTCAGGGTGGAACCACATCTTGTCAGAGCACAGATCCAGCAAACTTCAATAGCCAGAAAAATAGAGCTGTAGCAAAAAATAGTCAACAGGGTGAATTCGGTAGGCAGCTATCCATGCACAAGGGAGGACTTCAGGAAGAGGTGGAACGACCTCAGAGGAAGGTACGTTCCATGGCCTTCAGGCACCAGCTGGCGGTACTCAAGACTGGTGGTGGACCCCCACCTACCTCCCTACTTTCACACCTTGGGAGGAGAAGGTCTTGGACATCCTGCATCCTGAGGGCCTGAAGGAAATACCTGGGGGAGTGCAGTCTGGTAAGTCTGCACAACATGGTTGTCATCAAAAGGTTTTTTCTTGCATGCTTCCTCATCACCTTTCCCCATCTCAGTTACCAAACCACCCACCACCCCTCTGTGCCAAATGTACAAATACCCCTCTCTGGCATGCCACATGTCTACTAAACTCACCTGGGTCCATAGCCCTTGGAAATGGCATGTGAAACACTGGGAACCGACAGCACTACAACTCCCAGAAGGCACAATTCCACCATAAAGAAAATCAGAACAGTGCACTAAATTTGAGATGTCTTGCATGTGAAACAAACAAGTAATGTAACCCATCATGAATGTTCCACCTAGAAACAGTTTATGGCAATGACAGCAATGCATTGGCCTACGTCCACTACCATCATAAAACACAGCTACAGCTGAGTGTCCTATCCCTTTGAAAACATTTTCTAAAATTGACTTTGACTCACCTGGAGTGGAAAACTAGATGCCAAATTGGATGCACTTGCAGTACATCCAGATAGAGGCCAATGTCAACTGCTAACTACTATACTGTGTGCCAACTCTGACAACATTGTGCATTGTTCAGTTTTCAGTTGGATCTATGATGGCATACACTTTACTAGGCCACTCATGTCATTAGTCAGACAACTTAAGAAGGGATGAACAGTCATCAAACTACCAACATAGTCAGACAGCTTGGAGCATGGTGTACGGAATTGAAAATACTGAGTCTTACTTTGTTCTAACTAAGGATTGGTAGCAGCTGTCATTGTCATTTCAGGGGATCATGTAAAGTCAGTGTGTGCATCTCACACAACATCACTAGTACTCAAAAGTAAACATCACTTGTTGCATCACTTACACCAACTGTGTGCTCCACTTTTCCCACAGGTGACCTTGCCATTGTCACCATCGAGAGGGCACCAGAGACTACCACAACCCCTCTGGATAAAGGCCCCAGTGAGGACAACACCCCTGGATGTTTGGACACTGATGACAAAGCTGGCCCATCAGGGACCCTTGGTCAGTCTACAGCTGTCAGCCTCACCCTGCCCAAATTGACTGCTCCCAGCCCTGTTGCAGTACAGTACCATCCATTGTGTGCCCCACAGTACAGGTACCTGAGTAGCCTTTTGTCACCCCTCACAATAAGAGTCCTGTCACCAGTGGGACTGGGCACACTGTGCCAGGGGCACAGGCACATGGGGGTAGGGTGCGTGGGAGGGATGGTGTGAAGCAGATGATGGGGGCTCAAAGGGACACTACTGACCAGGACACCATCTCCCAAGTTTTGGGAACCTACCAAAATTCCCAAGGCATGATGGGCCAGGTACTCAACATGATGGGGGAAATCCAACAGCTGCAGAGAGAAAACTACCAGGAAGCCATGCAGCAGTGGAAGGCCCAAAATGCCATCCTGACGTCCATTGCTGGGGTGCTAAGGGACATCAACACTACCCTGAGTAGGCCTGGCACCCAACATCAGGCTTCTTCCACTACTAATGATTCATCAGGCCCTTCAACATCTGCGGCTGCTAGTGGAATGGAGACCCTGCCAGGGGAAGGATATGCCTCAGACACCCCACTCTCGGTAGCTGAAGAACCCCCTACAAACGTAGACATCCACCCAGACATCCAGGAGGAGCAGATGCCAAGACCAAATCCACTGCCAGGAAGTGAACCTCTCCCGATTGGTTCCCCTTGTGTGCAAAAGATACACCCTGTTGACTGTTCTGAAACCTAACTCCATTTCCAATGGTTCAAGGACACTGGACTTGTGTCTTCAAAAAGTGTAGCAGCTACCCAGATGATTTCACCCACCATGACTGATCCTTCCACTGTTTTCATTGTGCTATTTTGTTTTTCAATCACTCTTAAAGCTGTGCAGTCTCCAATAAATACCACTTAAACACTGGCCCTGTGTAAGTGTGATGTATCAACCATGTACAACTGTCATGAATTGCAACTCTTGTACCAAAATGCCCCTCTCTAATGTACAACTTTTGTTAGGGTCATCACACGTGTACTGTGCGACCAGGATACATTTAACATTGGGATTGTTACACAGACATGACAAAATTGTGCTATATTGTACATATCTACATATTTGTTTGTAGATTTTCAATCAGCAGATAAGGAATCACTGCTGGTGACTTCCGAATGTTTTCTCAGGTGTCATACACTAGTAACCCACAGGATACTGAAGTTAGGGACGTTAGTCTTTCTACAACCCAGGAGGCTAATATATTGGTTCTATGTATCACCAAGTAAAGACATTTTCATATACCCATACCTTTGCTTCCTAATACCCATACCCCATGATATAGACAGAGATCAGTACTGATGTCCCCAGTCCTGGAACATTTCACTTACCATGTTCAGGTAGCTGTAAGCTTGCCATTGACCTATGTCAGTCCTCAAAGACATGCCCATTGGTCTGCAAAGTAGCAACACGCTGACAGCTATGTATAAAGTAAGTCACATACAACAGAAACCAATGTGATGGTGAGGCCCTGGATTCCACATTATGACGTGTCAGACACATTGTACACACACATTGCACCATTTGTACACCTCCAGTACCATACAGGTCTACTTGGTGGAAAAGCACACTGCCCTCCCACTGTCCTGACAGTCTGACCATATAAGTCACACTCCACAAACTCAAGATAAACAGTACCTGGTTTCATCCATGTCCAATTCTCATGCCTGCCTGAAAATCCCATCTGCCTTTGACATTGTCTGAGATTTCCAATTCGGGATGAGCCAAACAGAAACTCAGCTAATCTGTGATTGAGAAAGATAAGGGATAGGTCAGATTTGTACATATACATCACTTTGATAATTCATTAGTACAAGTGTGACTTAGCTTGTGCTTTTACAAATCATGACACTGTATACCTAACTGTTCTGTACACATTACCAAGTCAAACTCTGCATGCATATCTGAGTCATTGCCATTGGAGCAACCTAAGACCTCACAGATGGTGGTAAATAGGAGATGACATGCCAGGCATAAATCATACAATACACCATGGACTCTCATTTGTAAAGACACATCACATACCTTTAGTCAGTTAAAGTACTAATTGATGAGATCTGCCCTGATGTCTCCAGCTTCATCTTCATCATGCTCATCCTCACTTAGCAAATCTGCATTTCCACCCACATGATCTGCGGGCTCACCCTCATCTGGTATGAATGGGGCAAGGTTGTGGAGCATGCTGCAGGCAACAATAATTTTACATACTTTGTTGGGTGAGTGTAGGAGGGCTCCTTCAGATGTGTCAAGGCTGCAAAATCTTACCTTCAGGAGTCCAAAAGTCAGCTCCACGACACAGCTTGTTCTTCTGTGGGCCTCATTGAAGTGGACTTTCCCTGGTGTGGCTGGGTACCTCACTGGTGTCAACAACCAAGGACAGTTTGGCTAGCCATAGTCACCTGTAGGGAATAGGTACAACACAAACATATATCTTAGACATACACATTTATGAGAGCATGAGAAAAACTTTACAGACACATATGACATCTATGACTTACCAACCGGCCAGGCCCTCTGTATGTACAGTTGTGTCATCAGCAGTGGGATATTGCTTTTCCGCATGATGAAGGAATTATGGACTGATGCAAGATACTTTGCACATACTTGTGAAATGTACAGGTCAGCCAAACAGACCACTTGGACGCTGATGGAGTGGTAGTTTATTTCTGTTCCTATATACCAGTTCATTGGCACTGGAGGGAACCAACGCTACATGGGTGCCATCTATGCCTCCAAACACCTGTGGAATGTGCCCCAAAGCATAATAAGCTGCTTTTCGTAGACCAAATCCTCATGTTGGGGAAATCTTATGTAGCTGTCCAGATGTTTCAACAATGCAGATAGTACAGCCTTCAAAACCAGACTGAACATGGGCTGAGGCATCCCTGTCTTTAGGGCAACTGTATTCTGAAAGGACCCAGTGGCCAGGAAGTGTAGCACTGACATGACTTGAACAATGGGAGGTATGCTATTGGGATTGCAATTGGCAAGCATCAGATCTGGCTCCAACTGACGACATAGATCCATGATTGTATGACTATTCAGGCAATAGATTTGTATTATGCGTCTCTCCTCCATGGTGTGCAGGTCAACTAGTAGGTGGTACACTGGAGGTTGTTTTCCTTTCCTCATGTCAGGGTTACTATGTGGGACAAAAATAGATCCGATGTGAAAGTTTCAATCTATACATCAGGACTATATTCACATACATGTCACACATATCTTGATATGATGTCAGATGAAACATATGAAATTTGATTTACAGCACATAGCTATGCATTCTATGACTGTTTGCTTGAATCAGATCCCCTAAACCCTCAGATGTACTTTACATGCATAAATATGTGACAGGCAGTAATTAACAGATCTACCTAGTTTACATGTGAGACATATTTGTTGCACCTAAACTCCATTTATGTTGAAAATAGGATGTTGACAATAGATTTTTATGTCCGTAACCAGCCATACCTCTTTTACACACCCTTTACAACCCACATGCACATTGAGACTAGTAAACATGAAGGCAGCACTTGAAACATGTTCGTAGAGACTAGTTAAAAGTAAATAAAGCACCTTCCATTACTTTTCCATACATATAATTGCCTTAAAATGGCAGATGCCTCACTTACTGTACTTGACATGAGGAAGTGACCTAACTCCGCCAGCATATGTCCTCATGGCAGTTACAACCATGGTGGACATAGCCATTAGAACACATTGCTGCCTTTGGCGGACTTGGGCCAATGGCAACGTCCTCTGGCGGTGATGGTCCTGTACTTGGTGGACGTGACCTCCATCTCTTGCAGTATTCCTCACTTGACTCCTGACATTGCTGCCAGCAAGACCTCCATGACCTGAGCTGCTGTGTACTGCCTCTGGGAGCAGGCATGCCACCTCCTGCAGGTGATAGGGCCCCAGACTTCACTCCAGAAGAGCTGGGCAAGCTTGTGGATGAGGTCCTGCCCTTGTATTGACAGCAATATGGTGCACCAGAGGAGCAGCTGAGTCCAATGGTAAACCAATGTGTGACAGGTGGAGTGTATGATGGTGTACATGGAATGTGCAGGACTGAAGGATTGAGTCATCACGTGTGGGTGTATGGTACATATGTGTACATAGTAGATAGTGTGTGATCTATCTTCCTTGATCCACATCAGATATTGCAGCATGTACATCAATAATGGTGTGAGAAATAATTGTAGAGCCATACCATGTCATGGACAATCTTGCAGCCTGGTCATATGTTTCTAGTCAATACCCGGTACTGATCATGCATGTTGTATGGCTGACTCCACTTCACACACGGCCTGGCTGCTGATGGTAATTTGGTAAGGAGTTTGAACTGTGAGGAAGGATATGCTTGCTTAATTGCTATGCCTGAAGTTGTTTCACCGCTTGTGTTGGGATGGTGCATGTGGACATCACTTTCCCCTTTCGTCTGTGTCATCCATGCAGGTCAACACCCGTCAAAAAAAGGGAATCTGGCGTGCCATCGACAAGCAAGTGCAGATCCTGGGGGTCCACAGCCGACAGAGCACCCACTGTAGGAAGCATTGGGAGGACCTGAGACGCTGGGCCCAGAAGACCACGGAGACCCATTTGGGGATGTCCTCCCAAGGAGGGAGGGGTGCCCATCGGACCTTGACCCCCTTAATGGGCAGCATTTTGGCGGTGGCCTACCCTAAGTTGCATGGGCATTTGAGGGCAGCACAGCAGCCACAAGGGGGTAAGTACTGACTAGACACATGTACAAGTATTGACAATGTGGTAAGTGCTAAAGGTAAAGGGTCTCCTAGGAACAACTAGATGTACAGTTTATAACATTGATACACAGGTGTGGACATTCTATTGTGTATGGGGACATAATACTCACCTATGTTAAGCCTATTGTATAATAGTATCTGGTAATGCACATGTGACTGTGTCATATGTGTACCACTATACTGCTCTATGTATACCCTGCTGGTTTATCCTTCCCACCTTCTGATCCATACTCCAAATACCCTGTTGGTACGTCTAGGTATTTGGCCTCTGCCCATTCCAATGCCCCTGGATCTAGCTCTATGTGCAATATAGGCTCGGCCAGGTGAGAAACAGTCCAATATCCCTGAGTTGTGAAATAAATGTCAAGTTCATGTGAGGGTGTGATCTCTATCTGAAATTTCACATGGCAAACTTGCTACATTTACCCAGAGGTGTGAGGAGGTGCCCCCATTGTTAAGTGTGAACTGTACATTGGCGTCTGTGATGTTTAGTCAGGATGGACATCCAACATGCTGAAAAGCATGATGGTATTACTACAGTCCTAGTGCTAGACATATCATTGACATGGGTGTTCAGACTATTATGAAGGTAAGTGGCTACCCTGCTATTCCCTTAGCCAATATTTTGTGCGCATGCTACATAGGGCAGGACATTCTCTATAAAGGTACAATATACACAATTTTATCCAACATCATGTGCACATTGGTAATTCCTGCCAGTTCTCAGCTTTCTGATTACACTTTGGCATACTTACATTTGGCATTCTGATTCTGTTTTGAAGGATTTTAGTACGGCAAATCTAAATTAGCAATGACTTAATTGGGTTGAAAGTGTTGTAATTGACAATCACATGTTGGTGGAATGGTATATGTTGTCAGTCAGTTGGCCTGGCTCTAGGTGTATGTCTCAATTATGATTACCTTAGAAGTGGTTTATGTCAGTGTAACTTTACTCTAAAGATGTAAGGTTACTCATGCCTTAAGTGTGGATGGTGATGTCAGTACATAGATAATGTTATTTTGATGTTGCCACTCATCATGATAAGTTGAACTGTATGTGGCCTTCATGCACATGACAGGTGTCCATTGTATTTAAGGTGTTGGTATGCTCCCTGGAGTTGTCTGTGGCTAATTCCTGTGTGCTAAGTAGGCCCCCATTAGTGTACATGACTTTGTTTTCTAGGTGAGAATGGCTAAGATGAGTAGGTACACAAGGTCTGTATCAACCTTTGCAACAACACAATTGATACATGTGGCACTGGAATGGGTTTGAAGTCTATTAAACTCCAAATTTGGATATGACAAATCGAGTAAGTGCATCTAGCTAATTTCCATTGTGAAGGTAATCAACACCGAGACATGTGATGTATGTGATTTCAAAGCAACATGCAGTCTTGTAATTGGCATTTAATGAGCTAACTTTCACAGAACATGACATCTGGTAATGCACTCTGCATGTGTAGATTTGGAGTATGTGTAATGTGGAACTCAATGCTAACACTCATTCCCATTGCTGGTTTGTTGTTTGACAGTGATGCTGTGTATATGGACCCATTTTCTTGTGGTCAGTTCATTTTGCACAGGAATTGTTTGTGTCATAGCTGTACTGATGGGATGGTGATGTTGTTGCTAGATAGGTGGCTTATGTGGTGGGTGACATTGTCATATAGGGATGTGGAATGTATGTTGCTGTGACACGATGTTGACTCAAACGGTTTCTACCTGGGGTATATCACACATATAAAGTGATGTTAGTGTTGTGTATAGTGTGATGTAAGAGTATGAAAAGAATGTGATGATCCTACCTCTCTCTCTGTTTCTGAGCATCAGCAGGCAAAGGAGATGGGGCACGGACAAGTGTGGAAGCTGTTGACCACGGGACCCAAAGTCATGATACCACCAACACCGAGGGACCCAGTGACCCAGACGGTGAGGGGAGTGGCACAGGGGAGACAGGATCCACATCTTTATCTTCAGAATCCTCCTCCAGTGGACACTCTCTGGAGGTGGCGTACCCATCTGGGACCACCCCAGCACCATCTCTGTCCACCACCCCCCTTACTACCACCGCCCTCCCTGTGGCCCCCCACCCAGTAGGCCATGTCCGCTCAACCAAGAGGGTGGGCGTCTCCTTTGCCACAGGCACCTCTGCCCCAGCCTCTGTTAGCCCTGCTGCCCTCAGTGAGGAGGCTACTGACCTCCTGAGGTCGATCTCTGTGGGTCAGTCGACCATTGTGAATGCTATCCAGGGACTGGCAACTCAGATCCAACAGAGTAATGCATTCATGGAGGGCATTCACGGTGCACTGGCTGGTCTACAGAGATCCTTTCAGGCTCTGGCCTCCACACTGACGGCAGCCAATCACCATTTGTCTCCCGTCCCCCCTTCACCTTCCTCTTCCCAATCCCAAACCCCTCTCCCCAGACCCAGCCAAAACAGACAAACAGACAGACATGCATACAACTCAACATCCAAGGGTAGCTCAGACAAACATAAGCACCACAAGACACCACCAGCATGCACACAAGCAACATCCACCTACAGAAACAGCAACAGTCACAACCTGCCCTGATACCCCACCACCCCCCAGCATCATAGGCAGCACACCTGACAAACCTGCAGACACCACATCAACATTCATAGATACAGCCACTCCACCTATCCTACCCACAGACAGCACCACAGCAGACCCTCAGACATCCACCCCAGTCACCACACCCGCAGACACCACAACCACTGACACTCCTACATGCAGCACATCCCCATACCTGCAGACACCCACCCAGCATGGCATCTCCCAGCACCTCCACCCCCCCTCAGCCCAAGACACATAAATGTTCTCACTCACCCATCCAACAGACACCCACCACCCACAAGCATACCTCCCACAACACGTACCCAAGACATGCACACCGACACTGCAGACAACCACTCCCTCTCCCCCCACACCCAAATACTTTTGCTATGACCATCCCCGTGGGTCTAAGAAATCTTTCCTCGTGGAGTTTGCCGTTTTCCCTACTCCTCTCCCCCTAAACTGTCTGTTTCCCTCCCCAAGTCCGTTCCTTCCACCTGCAAGGCCACCCCTACACCCCATCAGTGCCCATACTTGCTTTTCCGCCAAGAAGTCTACCCCTTCCATGAAGACCCAACACTCCTGAAGCCTAAACCCCACTCCCAAGCCAAATCACAAACCTCCCCTCCTAAGCCTAAGCTCAACCCCCCTCCTGCTACCCCCCCATGACCCCTGAGGTGCCTGCCTGCCCCCTTGATGCCCCTACCTGTGGAGGTTACATGGCAGTCAGGAGCCAAGTTCGGGGGACATATATGTTCACTGTGTGCATACAGACTTTTTTTTATCAGAACTGGCCTATGGCCTTTGACTTGCACATTTCCACTAACTTTTAATTTATTTCAACCAACCTGTTGTTGGTGTAGTGGTTAAATCTTTGGCATGTTTTTGTTTCCCTACTGTGGAGTTGTTTCTGACTGACATTAGATGTGTGCCTGTATTTGTGTGTGTGTGTGTGGTGCTTGTGCTACCAGTAATGTAGTGCTAGGGTGTGTGTCGTGTGATGAACATGTGTATGTTCAACAAGTTTTGTTGTTATGGGACTGAGTGGTGTTTGTAGCTGTGTTTTGGGCCTTTGTGTGCTTTGACTGTGTGTTTTGTGCATGGTATGTTAGATACGATGTTCTGTGTGTGTCGATCGGTAAGTACTATGGTTGTGTAAATTATGTGTGTTTGTTCCCTGTTGGTTATACGTTGGATTGTATGCGTGATGTGTCCCTGGGTAGTATCCACTGTGAGTTCATGCCTATAGATTGGGGATGGTGCGGTTGTGCTGTAGTTGTGACGTGGTACTGTGTTGTGTGGCACTGTGTGAGAGTGGGCCTGTGCAGTGTTTCAGTGTGTACCTGTGTATGTTTTGATGTGTGTACGTGGAGGGGGTGGCCGTAGCGTGGGTAGTGTGTATGTATGGTTGTGTGTGTGTCAATGTGTGTGTGTCAGTGTGCAGTTATGTGTTAGTGTCGCCCTCGCACCCCTGTGTGAGTGTATATAAAATGACAATATACAACAATAACAGGTGAGTGTGTGTAGTTATGGTTGCTGTCGTCACCAAAGATTCCAGAGTCTTTGGGCGAGCAGGAGCAGCGGGATGACGTCTACTTCTGGTTCCATGGCAGCTCCAGACGAGTCTGGGTTCCTGAAGATGGGTATCTCCTTTTATGCAGTTCGTTTCCACCTGGGTTTCCATGGTGGTGCGACTGCAGCGGAAATCAGGGTGGTGTGCAACCTCGTAATCTGTCCAGCGGAAACATGGTCTCTGCTGGCCTGCAGGTGGCTACCGTGGTCTGTGGCGGCAAGACCGCAGTGGCGGTGCCGGCAGTGCTTTGGCTGTATTCTGTTGTAAATACCGCCATGGTCATAATTTGGTGGTCTTCTCCACCATCCTGTTGGTGGTACGACCACCACCGCTAACATGGCGGTCCTAAGACCGCCAAAGTCATAATGAGGGCCTCAGTCTCTCCAGCCAGCTCTGCTTGTCTCACTGGCAACAAAATATTGTGTGGTGCCTCTCAAAAATGTCAGAAGAACAAAAAGGTCAAGCAGTTATGAGTGGCGCACTCCATTGCTGGTGTGCATATTATATATATATATATATATATATATATATATATATATATATATATATATATATATATACACATATATGTATATATATATATATATATATATATATATATACACACACATATGTATATATATATATATATATATATATATATATATATATATATACACACAGCCCTGAAGTGTTGATTATCAATGCTTTACTGAAATATGAAATCTTACATCTTCATAATTGGGATATGCACTTTATGAACTATGACTAACATAGTGGGCTTACACGATTCAAATAAAGTGAAGAATAAATATGATTAGTAATGGGGCTGTATATTAGTAAATAAATAAAAATGATATTGGAGCAAAATAAAGGAGTTATATCTTAAAGAACGAGAAGAAGGTTGCCAAGAGAGATACAATTATTATGTAATAATCTTCTATAACATCCAGTTATTTATATCCTGAGGGGTTTGCTCAAATATGGAGGATTTGCAAGCAAATGTATTGCACTGAGTTTCCTGTTCTTTGCACGTCATTTATTGGTGTAGGGAGGAGGGGACTGTTATCCTTTAAGAACTCTCTGTATTGATAGCAACTCTATGGCCAGTTGAAGGCTCCGGCTGAAACACGCCACCACTTGTGTTGTTACTGCACTGGAGAATGCTATAAAATAAAATATAATTGGTTTGAAGTCTGGATGTGCTGCCTATTCTTTTTAAACAAGACCTGGATCCTTGAAGCTAAAATAGTGTGTTTTGGAGACATCATTGGAAATATAAATATATATATATATATATATATATATATATATATATATATATATATATATATATATATATATATATATATATATATCTAGTGGCGGTCCATAGATGGAATATTTTTCGTTTTGCCTATAACTTTGGCGTCGCAAAACAAAACATCAAAACATTTTCAAAACATATACTTTGGTCAGTTCAGCTGCCGTCTTGAAAGTTTTGGGGTGATCCATCAAGGGGGTCAGAGAAAAAGGGGGAGTTCCAAAATGTGATTTTCCCATTCATTTTTTCATAGGATCTTTAGACACGCCTACAGCCTAAACTGCTGAACGGAATTACACCAAATTTGGCAAGAAGCTAGATCCTGTTTACCTATTACACTTTCTGTGATTTGGTGTAAATCCGTTTAGTAGGTTTGGAGTAATTTAAGGTAAAAAAATATAGATATATAGGGACGGGGATCCTCTGTGGATAGAGATCGGGGTCTGGATCCGCGAATCCGAGGGAAAAGCAAGGCTGTGATTGGCTGGCCACAGCCTGACAGAAAAGTTGTGATCGACATTTTGTTTGTTGCATCAGCTCAGGGATGGGAAAAGAAGAGTGCAAAAACACATGAGGGGCCCACCAGTGGATTTGCGGATTTGCAGATTCGTGGATCCACTTGTGGGATAAAAAATAATTATTGGACAATTGTTTGCCCACAAGTGGTCCCCCTCTATGTGTCCTATAATGTCAGGATACCTGCATCCTGACCCCTCATTTATCTATAACTTACACCCTTCGCCATGCACTGCTAATCACCCCAACAATTACAGCACTCATTACATCTTTGATACCATCACTGATAATATCAATGTAATATTTGCAGTAAAAAAAAATATGAAAAAACTGTGCATGGAGGGGCGGAGTTATATTTATTTTAGGGCACGAGTTATAGTTACTTGAGGTAACTCTAACTATAAAAGGTGAATTTCTATGGTTTTGTACATTTAAAATGTGAACCTAACTATAACTACAATGTCCCTGTAACCTTTGTTTTTTTCAGTGAATTTCTATGGTTTTTTTTATTCTGTTTTGTAACTATAACATCCCTGCAACCTATGTTTTTTTTGTGAATTTCTATGTTTTTTTTAACATATAGTAATTTTCATTACTATACCTTAATCCAAACACTGCCCTGCAGCCAACCCACATAACCCACCAAACCCGCACCATGCACAACCAAATAGTCTGTCTCTCTTCATGTGAGAATAGGTGTGAGAGGGTGTCTCTGGGAGTGTCTGCCTAGGTGTGAAAGTGGGTGCGTGAGTGTCTGAGTGGGTCTGTGACTGGGTGTGTCGGTGTCTGAGTGGGTCTGTGAGTGGGTGCATGAGGGTCTGAGTGGCTTTGTGACTGGGTGCTTGAGTGTTTGAGTGGGTCTGTGAGTGGGTGTGTGAGGGTCTGAGTGGTCTGTGAGTGGTCAGTGTCTGAGTGGTTCTGTGAGTGGGTGCATGAGAGTCTGAGTGGGTATGAAAGTGGGTGTGGGAGTCTATGAGTGGATGCACGAGTATCTGAGTGGGTGTGTGAGTGGGCGCATTAGTCTCTCAGTGCATGTATGAGTGAATTAATTATTAGTGTATGAATGAGTCTGTGATTTAAAAAAAATGTTTTTGCTTTTTTCGAGCATGGTGAAGAACAATCATTTTAAACCCATAATTTCACTGTCAAACACCTCTATATCACACTTCTGGGTTCAGGGTACCTCCACCCTGACCCCCTAAGCTACTTTTCATTTTGTTTTTCAGCTCCAGGGACCCTCTCCTGTAACATAAAATGGTGGCTGCAACTTTCTGTTCAGGTTGTGGCCAGCCAATTACACAGCACTTCTATTCACACGCATTCGTGAAAATTGACGAATATTCACGATTTATTCACGACCTTAGAAATGCAAATTTGGATTTTTTTTCAATTTCTCATAAACTACTGAACGGAATAACACTAAATAACCAAAAGCTAGATTTCTGCTAGTATTTGGTGGAATTCCGTCCAGTGGTTCGGACTGCAGTCGTGTCTAAAGGTCCTATGGGAATTAACATGGGCAACGCAACTTCTTTGACCCCTCCTCCCCCTTTTTCTCAGCCCCAGCTTGACAGATCACCTCAAAACGTTCTGTGCACAACGAGAATCACCGGGGTATATATATATATATATATATATATATAAACATATATGAGATAGTGGGATAGAAATTAGAATCTGAACTCACTTTATTGGAATAAATGGCTTAGTACAGCTTGTCCCACTGCCACATCTTTCAGCACTGTTGAATCTAAGCAGTAATGCTGTGCCAACATGTGTCCAGTCATCCATGCAGCTGCTCTGCAATGTCTTGCATAGACACATCAGCAAACAAAGCTGTGGTGCAGCCACATTCGTTGCTCGTACTTTCATTTGCTAAAGTCTTCCTTCCTTTTGATGACAGAATTGTATGGCTATAGAAATCCAACGTGCTTTATCTTGCTTGGAAAGTGCAAAACGTTTTCTAGATACGCCATATGCTACTAGTAGTTGATCCGATTTACGAAACTGCATTGTTCCGTGCACGTAAAATTTCACACATACTTTAAAATCTAAAGAATGTATGTATTGGATTTGTAAAGAATGTCTTCAAACTAATCGGTTCATTTATATGAAATTCTGATGGAAACTTCAGAATGAATTTTGGATTCGTTTTTAGGATTACTCGATCACTCCTGAATTGCAGAAATAGTTCTTCAATGGTGATTGCCTGTATTTTGCTTACTCTCCTTGGTGATGTCAATGTTAATAAAAGCGCTATTTTACAAGAAAGAAATGTTATTTCTGCTTTGTGTATAGGATTGAATGGGCTTTTCGTTAACTGTGAGAGTACTGTATTCAGTTGCCAGAGAGGAGAAGGATGCTTTATTGGAGGATAAACTCTAAAAAGCCCTTTGAGAAGCTCTACAATGAGTCTGTAAGATTGTACCAAATGTGCCCCAGAAAATCTTCTGAAAGAATGCTAAATGTACTTTGCTAGAAGCATGAGGAAGACCGGTTTGAGCTAGATGCAATAGATAAGGAAGTACCTCTTCTGTTGAAGAAGTCATGGTGTGGATTTTTGATTCTTGACAACAGAAAAAAAGGCACTTAACTTCTATTTGAGTCCATAAGTTTTATTTGTACTATCGGGTGCGGCTACAATTTCTTTACATTCCTTCGAAATGTTTAAATGTATAGATGTATTGTTATCGGGTGCCTAGCTGACAGTTCAAGGATTTTGGCTCCAGAGGACCCTGGCTTCTGTTCATCATCAGTAGATGAGGAATTGGCTGTAGCTGGATGTGATGTTTCTCTGATAGGAAAAGCAGGTCTGTGAACCAATGCTGCCTTGGCCATTTTGAAGCTATGAACAAAGATGATTTAAGGCATGGGCAAAGTGGGCTCTGGCCCAAGGCCCCAGCCTATCAGGGGGTCCCTGATTACCTCTATTCTGCAGAGTCTTGTCCTGATGACCTTGAATAATTCTTAAACAAATTGTTTTAAATACTGATTTCCTTTAATTTATTTTTGATGTGTGAGTCTATTACAGACATTTTGCAGAGAAATCTTGTGTTTGTTTCATGTATTATCCATAGAAAAGTTTATTTCAGATAAAAACAGGATCTCACATATGAGAAACGGGAGGGCATCACAGCATGGGCTTAACGGAGGACGCCGCATCTGCCTACATGCGTGGTGGCCACCAAGGTTCCTTAGTTAGAGGGGGCACCTTCTGTCCTTAAGCCATGCCAGTGCATGCCTGCAGAATGTGTGCAATGGCATGGAATATAAAATAGTTAAAAGCAAGGGGAGGCAACTCTGCTTTCCAGAGCATAAATAAATAAAATTTAAAAAATGCTTAGTAAATACTGCTGGCAGTCAGAGGCTCAGCATGGCAGGGGCGTAACACAGGCCTCTGTAGCCCCCACAGTGCAGGGGCCCCTCCAACCATTTAGATGATTCCTCAAACAATCGGAGGCCCCCAATGAGCCCAAGACCAATGAAAATGTGTCCGGTCTGAGAGACATCAGGACCCCATATCACATTTGCAGGAGGGCCCTGAGTTAAAGAGATTATTTTTCAGTAACATTATCGAGCTGCTGCTGTGTTACAATATTGAAAACACGAGTAACTATTCCAGAATATTAGATGTAAACAAAGTTAGAATTTGGACAAGTGTGCCTGTGCATTGTCAGTGACCTGGCCAAAGAGGGCATGAAAGAGCTGAAATTTGATCACAAAGTCAGAGTTATTCTGAACACTGGCCCCCCAAATCCGTAAGATGTCCCTGGCTATAAAAATTACTCGACATGGCTCACTGTTCATTTTGCTGAGAAGTCTCAGCAGTAAAGGTATCCGGGGAAAAGTTTATGCAAAGATTCCTGACATACTAGCAAAAACGCATTCTCTCAAAACCCTGGATGTGAATCCTAGCTTCCGTAAAACCAGCATTTCCAATTTTGAGGAGTTGCAAAAAGGTTTAGATTTGATTTGCCCTTATGGACAGAAATGTTGTCCAGGATTTCTTGGCTGATTTCCAATTTATGGCAATTGTTTCTATATCTGCACAGTCTATGTGCTAGAACATTGTGGGGGTCATTCCTAACCTGGCGGTCTATGACCGCCAGGGTAGGTGACGGAGGAAGCACCGCCAACAGGCTGGCGGTGCTTCCGGGGGCATTCTGACCGCGGCGGTAAAGCCGCGGTCAGAAAAGGGAAGCCGGCGGTTTCCCGCCGGCTTCCCGCTGCCCCAGGGAATCCTCCACGGCAGCGCTGCAAGCAGCGCCGCCATGGGGATTCCGACCCCCTTCCCGCCAGCCTGGTTCTGGCGGTTTTCACCGCCAGAACCTGGCTGGCGGGAACGGGTGTCGTGGGGCCCCTGGGGGCCCCTGCAGTGCCCATGCCACTGGCATGGGCACTGCAGGGGCCCCCTAACAGGGCCACACATAGATTTTTAGTGTCTGCGTGGCAGACACTGAAAATCGCGACGGGTGCAACTGCACCCGTCGCACCCCTTCCACTTCGCCGGCTCCATTCGGAGCCGGCATCCTCGTGGAAGGGGGTTTCCCGCTGGGCGGGCGGGCGGCCTTCTGGCGGTCGCCCGCCAGCCCAGCGGGAAACTCAGAATGACCGCCGGTCTTCTGGCGGTTCCCGCTTGCCGGGTGGCGACCGCCGTCCGCCAATCTAGGAATGACCCCCTGTGTCTTTCAGGTCTATGTTCTGCTTTGAGTCTTATTTGATGCTGTATCTCCCATATTTTTTGGACCTCCTGAGACAATGCTAAGGACGTGGTGCTGCTCTGTTTGTTGATGTAAAGCATAGTTGTGGTATTGCCCATGCTTATGAGCCCAGCTGATCCTTTTAACCTATTAAGGGAAGGCAGCAAACTGAAAGCTACAGCTTTAAATTCCAGGAGATTTATATGTAGGCATAGTTGTTGTGACTTCAATTTGCCATTGATTTCACAATCTTGTAGATGAGCTCTCCAACCTTCTAGGAAAGCATCTGTCGCAATCACATGAAGTGGGATCTTAAGACTGATTTTTGTGGGTTCAGAGTAATGCCTAATTGTTTAAAAAATTTAGACAAGCTCCGGCTGTTTTCTTTGCTACCCGGTGATAAGGTGTCTTTGTTAACTAGTTGTTTAAGTATGGAAAGACTTGGTGTCCTTTCTCTCTTAGGAATGCAGCTACTGATGCAAGACATTTTCCAAAAATACGAGGAGCTGATTTTAGTCCAAATGGAAGGACTTTGAACTGATAATGGCTGCCTGCTACCAAAAGCAATTTGTGGTGCATTGGGTGAATTGGAATATGGAAAAAGGTATCCTGGATATCTAGTGCTGCCCTATAATCACCATGACTGAGTAGCTGAAGGATATCTTAAATCATAATCATGCAAAATGATTCCTTCTTCAAATTATTTGTTTAGGTTTCACAAATCTAGAATGGATTTCCATGTCCGTCTTTTTACTTATTAAGTAGATACTTAATAATAGATAATAACGATTAATAATTAAGTATTAATATAATAATTAATATATAATAATAATAATAATAATAATAATAATAATAATAATAATAATAGTAGAAACAGGAGTGGAAACTCTTTACTTAATCATTGAAAGGTACTCTGTCTATGGCTCCTTTGCTGAGCATGGTTAGGATTTCCAATTTTAAAAGATGGGGATGTTTTGAAATTGCTTTTGAGGTGAAGTTGGGGCGGTTTTTGAGTAAATTCTAATTTGTGACCATAGGTAATCAAGGCAAATACCCAACGATTGGTTGTTATTTATCGCCATTCTTGCAGGTAATGGGAAGTTTGTCCCCTAAGAAAGGTTAGGGAGAACGATTTCGCAACCAGTGCCTTTACCTCACCACTGTCTTCTTCCTTTTACCCTTTATCGATTGTAATGCATCAATATGCTTTCTGATAAGAGCTTCACCATTCTACGGTAGACCGATAATTTTGCTTTGTACCCCATGCCTAAAGAAAGTGGCCTTCAGCCAACCCTGCCTCCTAAGAACCCCAACTCCCGCCAATTGTCTGAAACCAGTGCATGCAATGTCTATAGCACAGTCTATTATCTCTGATGATGCCCGTTCTCTTCCTTGAAGGATTTTCTTTGCCTTCGACTTAATCTCGTCTGGCAGATGACCAATATACGGTCCTATATCTGACCACATCTGCCTGTCACAGCAACCAAGTATTGCTAAGGTATTAGCAGGTCTATCTGTGATCTCTGACATAGAGGAGCAACGGTTTCCTATATTGACTAGATTTCTGCTTTCTAAATCAAGCGGCACAGAAACGTGTGCTGATAAGTTCTTTGAGGGACACTAAGCGGTCTGTGTTACCAATGAATCAGGTTTGTTTCAGTGGTCCAATTAAGGAAATTGGTGAATCCTCCTGTGCTTTATATTTTTTGCCTTATCGTGGCAGGACCACTAGGATGGTTGCCAGATTCTTCATCATTTTAAGGTCTTTCTCCCAAATAAAATCCACAATAGGAATTTTACTGTCTTCTGAGAAGGTTCTTTAAAATCATATAAGAAACAGTCTTATTGCTTCATGGTGTTGGTAAGTCAAACCTTTTTGCTGCTCTTTCTAAAAGGTTGTGAAATCATCCTATGTCTCTAGGCGGAGAATCTACTAGTTGTGGCAGTAGCAGTGATAGGAATTTAATTAGTCATCACCTTCAGCAGCAAAATCTTGCCCTACAGTTACTTTTCCTTCTTCTCGTTCTTCAGCCGTAGACATACTATAATCCATTGGACTAACTCTTAATTGTGGTATTTGCCTTAAAGAAGGTACTGATTGTACATTACGAGTTGCTTGCAAAGGAGATGGATGCACTTCCAGGGGCTGTGAAGGTATTGAAACTTGTCTATCTGAAGTTGTTGCTGAAGGTTTTGAGAACCTCTTATAATAATCCTTAAGAATGAGTCTTAAGTCAATGACTAACACATGGCACACACAACATATCCTCTTATTAATGTTGTGGCAAATACGATTGATAGTCATCCATTTATTGTACTCCTTGTACTTTCAGTTGAGATGACTAATATAACCTTCCATAATATTCATCTCCTCCGTCATCCTGTTGGTATTTCACATGTAGTTCTGATGGACTATGTGCTACACCAAACGGCCCATCATTATCAGAACTGTCCTCATCAAGAATACGACTTGGGGGCAGTGGTGATACCTTACTTGGAGAAGCATGTTATGGCATCAATGAAACTGATTTTTGTTCCCTTTTGTAACATCTCTTTTTTCTTTCATTGACAGTGTGGTCAACGATGTTCTAGACACTATTGATTACAATGTTCTTCTAGATTTTGTCATCAATGGTGTTGTTGATTTTGTTGTTGACCATGTTAGTGTCAACTCCACCGTCACCACCTTTGCCATCGACAACATCACTGTGGATGTAGTTGTGGGTGAAAAGATAGTAATTAATATCACTATTTGTGTTGTGGTTGATATCATCATTGCCATTGTTGACAAGTTTGTTGTAGACACTTTTTTCGTTAACGGTGCACTTGCCGACAATTTCTCCATAGAGGGTGCTGAAGTAGGTATGTTAAAATTTCAACAGCACCTGAGTAGATGGAGTGGTATGTTTAGATTTGATTTTTCTGATGAAAACTCATTTTTATGCTTATGAGAACAATCTCTAGGTGGACTTCACTCTTTTGAAGACCAATGGTGATTTATTTTTCAAAGCATTCTTTAGAGGTTCTGACCCCTCTCTCTTTTGAACTTTTTTACTACATTTTGAAGAATCTTGACTATCTTTCTCGGAGACAGGGATGTGTTTGGCTTTGAGCTTTTGAAGCAATAATAACAATCCCCCCTCTGTGTCTTTTAAGGTTTTTGAGGAAAATGTACAACATATTTTAAAGTCCTTTATCTAGAACAAGTATATGCAGTCCTTATGCTGATCTTCTGAATGCAATCTTAGTTTATTGTTCCCTCAGCTGCCACATTGTCTGAAAGTAAAAGTTGCTCACCTGTGATGCATATATATATATATATATATATATATATATATATACCTCTTGCTGGGCCCCACTAGGTAGTTATAGTTAGGACCTAGTTTCCATAGGAAGAATGATTTTTCTTTTGGCTATAACGTTGGCACCGCTTGATGAATCTTCATGAAATTTTCAAAACATACACTTTGCTTCTGTCTTGAATTTTGGGGTGATCTGTCAAGCAGGGGCCATGAAAAAGGGGGTCCCAAAATGCATTTTCCCCATTAATTTTTCCATAAGACCTCTAGACACGCCTACAGCCCGAACCATGGAACGGAATTAAACCAAATTTGGCATGAACCAAGATTCTGTTCCTCAGATTATGCTTTCCGTTCAGTAGTTTTGGAGTAATTTAAGACCAAAAAATATAGATATATAGGGACTCGGATCCTCAGCGGATCCAGCTGTCCCTGTGCTGATATCTGATTGGCTGCCAATACTTCAACAAGCCAAAAAAAAAAAAGAAAAGGGGCCAGGGTAAAGTTAACCTGACTCCTTAGGCCTGGTGCTGGGGTCCCTGAGGGACCCCACAAGGGCTAAAAAGCATTGAAAAAACCCACGGTTGGGTTCGTGGATTTTTCAGAGATTCGTTTTTAAAACACGGGCTCCCACGCTTCCTATTTGTTTTGCTCCCAGGTGGGTCAAGTCCTGGGGGCTTTTGTCTAAAAAGCAGGAGGAGGGTGGGCCTCCTGGCCCCCTGCTGCTGCCCCGGGAATTGTCACCTCCCCGGAGCTTATCAGTCATATGTGGGGGGCACGTGCCTCCCAGCTGCACTGGGGACCACCACCTCCCTAGGGCAAATGTCAAAAATGCAGGGGGGCCGCATGCCGCAGGGATAACCACCTCCCTGGGGTGATCAATGTTATTAATGTGGGGGGGGGCCTGTGGCCCCCGTGCTCTGGGAACCAAAATACCCCCATGGCATAAAGGCTTCAAATAAGTGGGGGAGGACGGAAGTCCTCCCCTACAGCCCCGGAGACCACCACCTCCCTGGGGCTACACTGAACTATGAGCTGGGGGTGCACGGCTCCCCGCTGCCCAGGGGACCACTGCCCCCAGGGCAAATATTTAAAAAAGGCCTGGGGACCAACACCTTCCTGGGGCTATGTATATGTTGAAAAGGGGGCTGGGCGGCCCACCTCAAGGAGCCACAGATGGCCCTGGGAACCACCACCCCCCAGGGCCGGCTCCTGCCCACCCCCAGGACATAGTTGTTTGCTGTGGATTGGCTGCAGCTCTGCAGCAGCCAAGCCACAGCAAATACTTAAGTTTTTGACAGCAGGACCTGTAAAGCAGGTCCCGCTGTCAAAAACTGAAGCTTTCATCTCTGTCCCCCTGCATGCGAGCAGGGGAAAGAGATTAAATGTTTCAGCAAGCAGGGAGATGCTGTTCAGGTCCAGCTGGAATGGTTTCCCTTCTTTTTCTTTTCTTTTTAATTTGTCCAGAAATATCTCATTCTAAGTATGCCATATATCAAAGCCTAAACAACTATCTCTCTCCATCTAATTCTCTTTCTCTCTCTCTATCTCTTTAAATCTTTTACCCACTTACACACCCACTCAGACACTAATGCGCCCACTCAGAAGCACTCAGACTCTCACGCACCCACACACAGACCCACTCAGACTTTCATGCAGTCACTTATAGCCCAGTCAGACCATCACGCACCCACACACAGACCCACTCAGTTACGCACCCACTCACACCCTCATGCACCCCCACACAGACCTATGCACATAGTGATGCACCCACTAAAACAAGAATGTAAGCACTCTAGCACCCAGACCTACACTCTGACAGCCACTCTCACCCCCAGATACTCCCTCTCACACCTATTCTCACACAATCAGAGAGACCGCAGCCAACTTCAGCTGTGCACAGCCAAAGGGCTGTGTACAGCATGGGGTTGGGTGGCTAGGGGGTGTTGGCCGCAGGGACTGGCTGCAGGCCAGCCCTTGCAGGCAATCTCCACTGCGCACGAGCAGAGGCCAAGCACGGTGCAAGCTTGGGTGCTTATAGGGAGTTGGCCTCAGAGCCTAGCTGCAGGCCAGGCCGTGTGGCCAACACAACGTGCACGGCCAAAGGCAGTGCGCGCCTGTGGTTGTATTAACGTATAGTGATGAAAATTACTATACGTTGAAAAAACATAGATATTCACTGAAAAAAACAAAGGTTACAGGGATGTTATAGGTACGTTTTGAATTTACTAGTACAAAACCATAGAAATGTAGCCGTTATAGTTAGAGTTCTTTTAAGTAACTATCACTTGCGCCCTAAGGTAATTATAACTCACGCCTTATGACATGCACAGCTAAATACGCCGCATATTTGATAACTGATTATATCTGCTACCCCATCTTTCATATTATCAATGCAAGATTTGCAAAACAATTATTGATGAGACAACTGTGCTTGGCGAGGGCGCGAGTTATAGTTACCTTAGGGCCTAAGTTTCACAACCTTTATTTAAAATGAAAATAAAAGGGAATATGAGACATTTTTAGCCAATAGGCTGCCACTCAGAACATAAGAATGAATACTGGCACCATTTCTTTAAGACTTCTCAGGACCCCATGTATCATATCATGCCTCACAGATCATCTTCTACAGTGACATGGATTCCTAAACCACAGAGTATCCAAGAACTGCATTACAAATTTGTCTGGGGAGTTGGGAGGGTTGCTTATGACTCTGATGAGCATTACCCTAGTAGAAAACTAGGATTACAGGTAAGCACCTTTCCAGGGAATACTCATCAATAGTCATAAGCTCTGAATAGAATAGCAAGCCCATTCCACAAACCTGCGGATGAACCAAACAACAGCAGCTGTCGCAATTATTCAAAAAGGTTCCTCAAGGAAGCCTGTCCTACTTGAGTATCTGCTTTTGAGTCTGCTTTTAGACAACAAATGCCTAGTAAAGTATGTATAGGTCTCCATGTTGCAGCTTTACATAGCTCAGAAATGGGTACATTCCTTAATAGGGCAGCTTTTTCCACTTTACACCAGGTAGAATGTTCTTTAGGTCTGGCAGGTATCTGTTTATTGGCTAACTGCCAGGAAAACACTATACAGGAAACTGTCCACTTAGAAATCATTTGCTTGGAGGAAGCTATGCCTGTTCTCATTGGACCAGGGTTGACAAAAAGGTGCTCTGACTGTCTGATATTCTTTGTTTTATCCAGATAAAACTTGAATACTCTTTTAACATCTAAAGAATGTAAGACCCTTTCCACTGGGGTAGAAGTATTAAGAAAGAAATTTGGTAGTAAAATAGTCAGGTTAATGTGGAAAGCAGAGACCACTTTAGGGAGAAAGCTGGGATGAGTTCTCATGACCACCCTATTAAGAGTGAAGACTATATATGGTTCTTTGGCACACAAAGACCTAATTTCAGTGACTCTATGCGCTAAAGTAATAGCTACTAGAAATGCTGCTTTCCGGGTAAGATGCTGTAAAGAGGATCTCTGTATTGGTTCAAAAGGAGGATCTATGAGTTTTGAAAGGACGAGATTAATTTCCCACAGAGGTGGGGTGGAGGGCTAACTGGAGGAAACACCTTTTTTTAGCCCTTCTAAAAAATCCTTGACCAATGTCATTTTAAAGAAAGAGGTCTGAGAGTGTGACTTTCTGTAAGATGTAATAGCTACAAGATGTACCTTAATGGATTAAGAACTGCAGACCAGATTTCACTCAGTGGAGGAGATAAGGTAGAATTACGTTTGCTTGACTCAAAATTGGGTGGAGATCAATTTAGGCGCACCATAAATACAACCATTTCCATTTGAAAGCATACGATTTTCTGGTGGAAGGTCTTTTGGACTCCTTTAGAATGTGTATACATTCCTCTGAAAGCCCTAGATGTCCATAATGCAGGAACTCAGGAGCCATGCTATCCAAGTTCAGCGAGGAAGGAATGGGATGTAGAATTTGTCTTCTGAACTTATACAGGAGATTTTTTCTGCATGACAACCTCTTATGTGGTCTCTCTGACAGGTGGAGAAGGTCCATGAACCACCACTGGCGATGCCATTCTAGTGCTTTGAGGATTATTCTGGTGGGGGACATAGCCAAGGTAGAGCAGAAATGGACATGCAGTAAAGTGCTCCACCAAGGACCACTAAAATCCTGACATTTATCCTGGGCATCCTGACTTAGGGTGCCTGCAATTCCCCACTGTGAACGCCCCACTTCTCCTCCCCAAGTCGATCAACCCCACAGATTGGGCATACCGGTGCTCCCAAGCGACCCAAAACTTGTACACAAAGTGGGCCTGCGCTGAATTCCTGACCTGTGGCACACAGAGAGGGCCTGCCTGTGCTGTAAAACTTCCTTGTCGGGATCAGAGCTAAAGGGTGACCCTGAGAGGCTTTGTAGTGACTCCGCTCGGGAGGCGGGCAGATTTACATAGGATTGATTCCCTGCTGTCTCTCAGGGAGCAGAGCTGGCTTGGAGGTCTTGTTGCTTGGCTTGGGCAAATGGGCTGACCAGCAGTGATCGAAAGAGGCTGACCCCCAGAGACAGAAGCATAGTCAGTGCCCAAGGGAGTGAGGGGCATGGAGGGGCCACCCGGGGAGCGAAAGAACTGGAGCAGTTGGTATCACTTCTGATTGGTGTCCTGTCACTGTCTGAATGACTACACTGCAATACCTCAAATCCTTGCACCGCTGGGGGGGTGGTCTCCACGATAAGCGCTCATGAAGAGATTTTCCCTGGAGGTCTGGGCCACTGGGCGGTGAATGACGGGGGCGGTGGGAAAGCCCATTAGTTTTTGGTGTTGTCTCCACAGAGCACCCTGAGCATAACAGCTGTGCAAGCAAAAGCGGCCCCAGGTGTGACGTCCATGATAGTGTTGAAGTCTAGTCCTGCACCTCATAACTGTGAGTACAGCTGCACCAAGGGCACAGTGCTAGGGAGAAGTGGAACCTGACAGGTGGCAGGAATGGGGCAGCGGGCCCGGACTGAGGATTGCCGCCTGAGGTTGGCCTGCAGCCGCAGTTCGCTCTCATGGCCCTGTACGGGGATCTGCCTCAAGCATTGCTCCCCCAGGTAATGCCAAGGTGAGCATTCTGACAATAGAGAACTCCCCAGAAGCACAAGAAACTGTTGATGATATAGATTACTAGTCTCAGTGAGTTATATTGGAGAGCTCACTGTGGGGCAACCCTGAGATAGGTCACATCATCACTAGGATCAAGGCCCGGTATTCATTAGAGCTAACACGGTGCAACAATCCCCCTCCCCCAAAGACGTTGATTGCCGCAGAACCTGGAGTGGGGCCAATGTGGGCCTGATCATACCAGTGACCACAGGACTGCCTGGTGTTGGGAGCATCCAGACAGTCAGAGACATAAAAAAGAACATTAGTGGGAGGTGCTTGATCTGAGCCCCTGCCGGTGCCCCTGATGTAGCATTGGCCCTGGGAGGAACTTGAACAGAGTGAACCAGGATTTGTGGCTATAGTTATTTGTGAGTATAGTGCTCTTACACTACCACCATGGATACAACCACGAAGAAGAGGGACTTGGATGGGGGGGCACCTGCTTTGTCGAAGATGTCCAACCTTGAGGTACATATAGGAGTCCTTGACGCGCAGGGAGCCCCAGGAGACACTACATTCCAAGACATACTCCAGGCAATCACTGTCTCCAGGGAATCTCTACAGACAAAGGTAGACACATCAGAACCAGAATTTGGGATCCTGAAAGATGATCATAGGCAACTGGCCGAAAGAGTCACAACAGCGGAAAGGAGACTAACAGATACCCTGATCTTATAGAGCTGTGAGAGAAACTGACAAGCATGGATAGCAAAGTCTAGATCCTAGAGCAGCACGGAGAAGATGCAGAAAATAGCTCCAGAAAGAATAATATTCAAGTGATCAGATAACTTGAAAAAGTGGAAGGACATAATATGGTAGCCTTCCTGGAGAAGTGGCTTTGGGAATGTTTGACATGGCCCTTTTTGCATGGTTATCCCCCAAATGTTTTGTCTTCTTCCTCCTATTTTCTTCTTACCTGGTTTGTTGCCTTTAGGACTCTGGGCACTTTACCAGTGCTAACCAGTGGTAAAGTGCATATGCTCTCTGTCTAAGATGTATTGTCGATTGGTTTATCCATGATTGGCATATTTGATTGCACCCACTTGCCAGGCCCAACTTTTCCTTTTACTAAATATAAGTCACCCCTGTGGTAAGCCAAAGGCACGCCCATGAGCAGGGTGCAGTGTATTGAAAAGGTAGGACATGTTCTGGTGTGTTTTACATGTCCTGATAATAAAATACTGCTAAATTTGCTTTTCACTATTGCAAGGGCCATCTCTCCCATAGAGTAACATGGGGACTGCCTTGAAATATCGTTTGAGTGTAGTTTCCCATTGGGAGCAGATAGAGATGTGGAGTTTGGGGTCTCTGAACTCACAACTTCTAAAAATACATCTTTTGGTGAAGGTGTTTTTTAAATTGTAAGTTTGACAATGCCACTTTTTGAAAGTTCTAAACCATTCATGCTTAACCATTCTGTGCCTTTGCCTGTCTGGGGAATACACATCTGGGTAGGGATGACAGTTGGGCTACTTGTGAATTCACTCTAGACGGTCACACAAAGGGAGCTGAGGTGTGCCCTGCATGTCCTGATGGGTCTTCCTGTGCTAGAGTGGTAGAAGGAGCTGACACTTGCACCTGAATAGGGCTATGCCTGTCCTTACACAAAGCAGTCTCCAACCCCCTTGAGTGTGTCTGGGGCCAGGGCAGAGAAGGCAGGGGCTTGTAAACTACAAATACCTTTCTTTGAAGTTTGCCTACTTCAAAGACAGAAATGGGTTTAAGTACTGGACCTCTGACCCCTCAAAGTTAGAACACTTCTGGACTGAGGACATTATGCCAGGAAGAAGAGCTGGATGCTGTATGAGGGACTGCCATTCTGCCTGTTGCTTTGTTGTGCTGGCCTGCTGCTTCTGTCCTGGGAGTGAAAAGACTGGCCTTTGCTTTCTACATCTTGCTTTCCAAGGTTCTCCAAGGGCTTGAACTGAGCTTGCCTATTGTTAAGAAGTCCCAGGGACATCAAAGACTTCATCTGCCAGTGCCTGGGCTCTTCTGCTGAGAGTCCTGACCTGCCAAGTGGTGCCAACTTCAGTCCCTGGGCCCTTGAAAGTGTAAGCTGGTGACCTGAAGAAGAACATTGAAGCATCCCCTCTTCCGCAGTTGAACAATCAACGCAGTGCCTGTCTCACAGCTGCAGAACCAACGCACAGCATGTCTTGATTTTCCACACATCATCACCAGGACGTCAATTTCTCATCGACCCCGCACCACAGTAAGGAACCGAGGCTGCGTGTCCGATTATCAAGGCATCGCCTTTCCTGTGAGGAAAGAATTGACACATCACCTCCCCTGCCAGTAAGGAACTGACACAAAGCCCCTCCTGTGAAAAAAGAATCAGCACATCGGGCCAGATGTATCAAAAAAACGATTTGCATTTCTTAAATAGCAAATTTTAAGAAATCGCTATTTAAGAAATGCAAAATGGTATGTATGATTTTTGCGATTCGGTAATAGCGATTTCTTAAAATTCGCAAATGCTATTACCGAATCGCAAATAGAGAATCCAACCCCATTTGCACCTATGTGCCTGTTGCGAATGGTTTTGCATTTCCTAAATTGCGAATTTCAGTTAGGAATTCGCAATTTAGGAAATGCAAATCCCAGGGTGCTGGGGGACTAAGGCCACCCCAAAAATATTTTTACAGACATGTGAAGCACACACATGCCTTAGGGGCATGTGTGCGCTACATGTCAATTTTAATAATGCTTTTAAAATGCATTTTTAAAATTTGCACATGGTTACCACCAAACTTTTGTTTGTGGTAATTGCATTTCCTAAATGCCCAATTCGCATTTAGGAAATGCTTGATACATGTGCTTAAGAAATCGCAAATAAGGATTCCTTATTTGCGATTTCTTATTTAGAGAATCTCAATTTGCGATTCTCTAAATGGGGGTCGCAATTTTAAGGAATCGCTATTTTTGCGATTCCCTGTAAATTGCACTGCGAATGCCTTTCATACATTCTGAAAGGCATTTTTGCATTCGCAAACGGCCGAATTTTGCGATTCACACCGTTTGCGAATGCAAAATCGCTTGATACATCTGGCCCATCATCTCCCATGTGCAGTAAGGAACCAACGCATTGCTTGCTTTTCAGTGCCTCACCTCCACTGTGGCTCGCATCGTCTTTTTTTTTTACACATCCCATGTACTTTGTGCTAAAAAGGATGCAATCACTGATTACTGAGCCTATATAGTCAGAGCTCACGTGACTGTACAGGGCAACTTTTGGCTTGGGCTGTGAATCCTGCCAAACAAGGTACAGTAATAGTCGAGCTGGAGACAGATCAGGGACCTAGGCTTCATAGACAATCCGACATTAATCACAAAATTTACGCTTAAAATTCGGTCCTGAATGGGAGTTCAGCGCTAGCGGGCTTGGTGGAGACTCAAGACTTCCTGGCCCCTTGGAATTCCCCACTATAACACCTGAGGAGGGTGAGGAATTTGGAGGGGACAACACGCTTTCGGTGGTGCAAGCGGCAATAAAACATCTGGCCAGAGGAAAGACGTCATGAACAGGTGGATTCTCGGTGGAATTCTATGCTGCATACATTGAGACACTGGCCCACAAATTGGTGGACCTATATAAAGCGGCTAGGGAATTTGGAACTCTTCCAGACTCCACCCGAGAAGTGCTAATTGTACTACTTTTAAAGCTAGGGAAGCCAGGTCAGAACAAACAAGTGTATCGCCCTCTGTCTATTTTAAAAATTGATTATAAAATTCTTAGCAGAGTTATAGCTACCAGACTTCTTTCCCACATACCCAAACATATCTGTCCGGATCAGGCGGGGTTCAACCCTGACTGGAGTACGGCACTTAACATCTGTCGACTATTTACATTATTAGAAGCAGATGCCAATACTCAATCGAATTCTGCAATTCTCACAGTAAACATATTGAAGCCCCTTGACAGCCTGGAATGGGCCTTCCTATATGGGGTTCTAAAACACTTCCAAATGGGATGGGAAGCGCCAAGTTATTATACACAGATCCTAAAGCCAGAGTGAGGACAGGGAAGATTATCTCAGAGACTTGTTATGTGGGACGAGGAAATTGTCAGGGATGCCCTTAAAAAACCCCACTGTTTGCAATAGCGATGAAGCCCATAGCCTGTTATGCCAGGATGGAGAACAACTACCAGAGAATAGTGATAGAAGGAAGGGCACACTATATACTGTTATATGCTGACAACCCCCTATTGTTCCTCCGAGATAGGATTGAAGACATGACAGGAGCCAGGAGGCTGTTGGATCACTTTGGAAAATTTTCCGTTTGAGAGTTAACTGGCAAACGTCATGCCTATTCCCAATGAAGGCTAATACTATACCACCGCAGAACCTAGGGTCTTTAAAGTGGGAACCCAGATATATACAATCACTGGGAGTGCGAATATTCCACAACTCTAATTACCTTTTAGACGGAAAAGTCAATCGGGTGGTTCGGACCCTATGGCAAAGTATGGACGTTTGGAGTACGCTCCCCCTCTAGTAGTAGGCAGAGTGGCATTATTGAAAATGGTTGCATTGCCCTGTCTGTTCTAATATTTTGGAGTATTACCGGTGCGGATCTTTAGAGAGCTCAAGTCTCTGACAGTGGCATTTTTATGGGGTTCCAGCTGCAGAGGGGTGGTGCTGACGACACTGCAGCATTTAGTATGGGAGGTATGATTAGCAGTCCTGAATTTTGAATCACACTACCTAGCTGCACAGTTGCAATGGCTGACGCAAAAGGTTGGCAGGGCAACTGACTCCCGACAGGGGAAGAGACCTGGAGTACCTGACAATGAACGTTTGATCAAAATACTTTTATGACTTAAATGGCCCAAAGGTAATGACTACATAATTAGCGGTACCAAAGCGATCCTTGATCAGATGCTTACAGAGAACATAGGTGGGTGTTCTGTACTCCCCTGACATACCGCTTAGTATGCTGGAGATCCTCCCTCATGAAGGTATTAGGAAAGGACTGGAGGAGTGTACAGAGGCTGGAGTAACAACACTAGTGGATTTTTACAAGGACGGAGCACTTCTCCTGTTCAAGGAGTTCCGTGCTGAATATTATCTACCCCTGGACACTTTCTACTACACGGGGCAATGACCACAACTTTATGCAAACACTGGAAAACAGAGTTGATGGAACCCCCACAGCATAAGGATTGTATGTACACTGTGACACCCTCAGGGATGTATAAGGCGGTTACCTGCTTATATAGGACAATAAGAGAAGACATAATATTACCTTTGAGCACTCTGTGTATACAGTGGGAGGAGGACGTGGTGGACCCCATAGCTGAGAAAGACTGGGCAAATACATTAGAAAGAGTGCCTCTGATATTAAGGAATGCCAGATTCAAACTAATAAATGTTTATATATTAACCAGAGCATACCTCACACCTGGGAGGATCAATGGCTTTTTCTATATAGCAGATGCAAAATGCTCAAGGTGTGGTGGAGGAGTGCAGACTTTTTCCATATGCTCTGGCCCTGCCTAAACCTTGCTACCTATTTGGCTATTGGAAAGAAGTTACGACCACTGCTGCAGATGTCAAAGACAAAGAGGTCCCATGTGAGCCAGACGATTATCTCCTGAGCAATTTCCCACACACACCAAAAACGAAACTCACTAGTACAATCCAGGTTTAGTTTTTATATTGCCAAAGAGGGAGATCACTAGTAACTGGAAAACAATGGGAAGACCTAGAGTAATAGTTTGGAGATGGGAACTGAAAAAGTTCAAGGGTGCAGTGCTGCCAGACGCAGGTGGGGACCTATGGACATAGCCAAAGCATGGGAAGGATTAGTGGATGCACTTAAACATTCAGAAACCCCCCTCACTGACTCATTTCCAAACACTCCTTGAAGAGTCTTCAACAACAGAGAACCCATTTTCTCAGTAGAGAGGGTAAGGGAGAAGGGTGCACACGTTGATCCACAGCATTCACATCTGCACTAAATCCCAAAAGCATTTTCAGTAGTGCCACTTCACAATCCTATCAGGCGGTAGTATATATGGTGTGCGACAGGGGGAGGGTGAAGTTTTCAGGGAGGTTGAACTCACACTTCTTTGGCTCTTACGAATTGATTATATCTGGTGATGAAATATAACATGCATAATATAGCTAGCAATGTTTGGTTGTATTGCAAAATCAATAAAATTTGTTTAAAAAAATGAGGGTAATTCTGTCCTTGGACCTGTACAGTTTGTTGATGACTTTTGGAATCATCTGAGTTGGTGGAAACACATAGACACATTTTCCTGACTGACTTATCAAAAGGGCATTACCCAGCGATTCTGGTTGGGAGAACCTTGGTACATAATTGTGGCATTTTCTGTTGTTTGCGTGTGCGAAGAGGTCTATTTGTGGATGGCCCTATTCTCTGAAGATGTTGTGCATGACGTTGCCTAGCATGTTGATGTGATAGTTTGTTTCCGTTTCCGATCACACTCCCTGAATCTGAAGGGAACCCATGTGACCACCCCATCCCTGTAATGAGGCATCCGTGGTCAGTGGCTGTGCTGGAGAGCCTTGGTGAAAATGAACTCCTACCAGCAAGTTCTGTTGTTAAGACTACTATGTGATTGACTGGATTGCAGATTTCAAGAGGAGCAGCTTGTCTTTCCAATTACCTGAAAACTGGTTCCATTGAGCCTGCAGACATCGTTGTAGAGGTCTCATGTGAAATATTGTGTGGAGAACTATGAAAATGCAAGAGACCATGAATCCAAGTAGTGAAGTAATCTGTCTTGCAGATGGATGTGAAGTGTTCAGGAGATTGCAATACTTCAGACTGATAGAGGGTATTCTCTCCTTCGAAGGATACACTCTTATGGCTATTGTATCCAGTGTAGCACTCAGGTAGAAAAGACGGTGTGCTGAACGTTCTATGGACTTCATGAAATTGATATGGAGACCTAGATTTAGCAGTGTACAGATTTGATATTGTTCTCTTGTTTGTGATTCGGATGAACTCTTTATGAGCCGATCGTCTAAGTAGAGGTAGATGAATATCTTCTTTTTCCTTAAGGATCCTGCAACCAGGGCCATGCATTTAGAAAAAGTTCAAGGGGCCGACTTCAGACTGAAGGGTAGTTCTCTGTATTGATAGTGGTGCAATCCCACTTTTAAGCGTAGAAACGTCTAGTATTTTGTGGTGATCTGGATGTGGAAATAAGCATTCAGTAGATCTACTGAGCACATCCAGTCCCCTTGGTGTAGTTGTGGATAGTTTTGGTGAAGAGACAGAATTCTGGATTTCTCCTTGTGTATGAATTTGTTCTGTACTCTCAGGTCCAGAATAGGTCTGAATTCCTGCTTTGGACCTTTTTCCCTTACCAGGAAACGTTGGGAGTAGAGTCCCAATCCCCTATGATGGAATGGCACCTCCTCTATAGCCTCATTTTGCAGTAGAAAAACTACTTTTTTAGCAAGAGGTCTTGATGATGGTACAATGTTTTTGCTGGTGGAACAGGAGAAGGGGATTTGAAACACAGTGAGTTACCATTCCGAGCAATATTTAAGACCCATTTGTCTTTTGTAATTGAATGCCACTCTTCCAGGTGCTTGGTGATACTTCCCCTTACAGGAGCAGGTAACGGAGACGGGGAAAGTGAGGACTCATTGCTTTGTAGGCCGTTTGCTAGAGGATGTGGATGGTTGTTGAGATCCCCTGCCTCTGGATGGCCGTTGGGAATGGTAATGAGACAGTTCTTGGTGCTGGTAATGTTGAGCTCAGTGAGGGGTTTGAACCCTATGCTGATAGAAACACCTGTCATAAGGCCAGTATCTCTTTTGGAACTCTTCTTTTCTCCAGCCCCACAGCCTTGTGTGTGTCTAGCTCAGATTTTCTCGTCTGCATGAGTTCCAAAGAGTGAATTTCCTGTGAAGGGGAGATTCATAGTCTTGTATTGGGCATTTGGTTTTATGCCTGTAAGACAAAGCCAAGAAGATCTTCTCATGCAGATACCATGGGAGTATCCATGAGCGGCGAGGTCTGCAGCATCCTTACCATCACTTATTATTTAGTTGGAGACCAATCTCCCTTGATTCAAGACTTCTGGAAAATCTTGCTGAACTTCTTTTAGCAGTTGCCTGTAAATCTATTGAGAGAGTCTCACAAAGACCTATTGTATCTGCCTGGTAAGGCAGGAGCACTTGCCACTTTCATGGAAGAAGCAAATCTTCCACATATTTTCTTCCCTATGGAATCCACTTGCTTGTTGTCCTTACCTGGAGGAACTGTTGAGGAAGCAGCCACTGAATGCTTCTTACATGCAGTCGCTATTATTACTGAATCAGGTGGAGGATCAGTCCTCAGGAACAGAATCTGTCCTGAGGACAGAGGGTCCTGGTCCTTATACTTTTTTTAGAATACATGATAGGGCCGCTCTCAGAGATGCTGAGAAAAGAAAATTTGCATTGCTGACTCCAAAAGTCGTGGAATCAGAGGTAACAAAGGTCTTGACACTGCTCTGCAATGGAGAGTTTCAAAGATGACTAAGAAGGAAGTTGTAGGTATAGAAATGTCAATATTCAATTTTGATGCACCTCTTATCAAGACCTCATTGAAAGTGTGTAGGAAGGTAGCCTCTTTCTAGCCTTGTTACCCCCACTTTTGGCCTGTTTGTGAGTATATGTCAGGGTGTTTTTACTGTCTCACTGGGATCCTGCTAGCCAGGGCCCAGTGCTCATAGTGGAAACCCTATGTTGTCAGTGTGTTTGATATGTGTCACTGGGATCCTGCTAGCCAGGACCCCAGTGCTCATACGTTTGTAGCCTATATGTGTTCCCTGTGTGGTGCCAAACTGTATCACTGAGGCTCTGCTAACCAGAACCTCAGTGTTTATGCTCTCTCTTAGCTTTAAAATTGTCACTGCAGGCTAGTGACTAATTTGACCAATTCTCATTGGCACACTAGAACACCCTTATAATTCCCTTGTACATGGTACCTAGGTACCCAGGGTATTGGGGTTCCAGGAGATCCCTATGGGCTGCAACATTTATTTTGCCACCCATAGGGAGCTCAGACAATTCTTACACAGGACTGCCACTGCAGCCTGAGTGAAATAACGTCCATGTTATTTCACAGCCATTTTCACTGCACATAAGTAACTTATAAGTCACCTATATGTCTAACCCTCACTTGGTGAAGGTTAGGTTCCAAGTAACTTAGTGTGTGGGCACCCTGGCACTAGCCAAGGTGCCCCCAAATTGTTCAGGGCAAATTCCCCAGACTTTGTGAGTGCGGGAACACCATTACACTCGTGCACTACATATAGGTCACCACCTATATGTAGCGTCACAATGGTAACTCCAAACATGGCCATGTAACATGTCTAGGATCATGGAATTGTCACCCCAATACCATTCTGGTATTGGTGGGACAATTCCATGCACACAGAACCCGGGTACTGCCAAACTGCCTTTCCGGGGTCTCCACTGCAGCTGCTGCTGCTGCCAACCCCTCAGACAGGTTTCTGCCCCCCCCCCCGGGGCCTGGGCAGCCCAGTCCCAGGAAGGCAGAACAAAGGATTTCCTCTGAGAGAGGGTGTTACCCCCTCTCCCTTTGGAAATAGGTGTGAAGGGCTGGGGAGGAGTAGCCTCTGGAAATGCTTTGGTGCCCATCTCTGCATAAGCCAGTCTACACCGGTTCAGGGATCCCCCAGCCCTGCTCTGGCGCGAAACTGGACAAAGGAAAGGGGAGTGACCACTCCCCTGACCAGCACCTCCCAGGGGAGGTGCCCAGAGCTCCTCCAGTGTGTCCCAAACCTCTGCCATCTTGGATTCAGAGGTGTTGGGGCACAATGGACAGCTCTGAGTGGCCAGTGCCAGCAGGTGACATCAGAGACCCCTCCTGTTAGGTGCTTACCTCTTTCAGTAGCCAAGCCTCCTTTCTTAGTAGCCAAACCTCCTTTTTTGGCTATTTAGGGTCTCTCCTCTGGGTTATTCCTCAGATAACGAATGCAAGAGCTCACCAGAGTTCCTCTGGACTTCCCTCTTCGACTTCTGCCAAGGATCGACCGCTGACTGCTCCAGGACGCCTGCAAAACTGCAACAAAGAAGCAAGATGACTACCAGCAACATTGTAGCGCAGCATCCAGCCGGATTTCTCAACTGTTTCCTGGTGGTGCATGCTCTGAGGGCTGTCTGCCTTCACCCTGCACTGGAAGCCAAGAAGAAATCTCCCGTCGGTCGACGGAATCTTCCCCCTGCCAACGCAGGCACCAAACTTCTGCATCACCAGTCCTCTGGGTCCCCTCTCATCCTGACGAGCGTGGTCTCTGGAACACAGGAGCTGGGTCCAAGTGTCTCACAAAGTCTAGTGGCCCTTCTGTCCAAAGTTGGTGGAGGTAAGTCCTTGCCTCCCCACGCCAGACAGCAAACCTGTGTACTGCGTGATTTCCAGTCTAGCCTGGATCCCCAGCACTCCGTCCTGCATTGCCCAACTCGCTGAGTTGGACTCCAATGTCATGGGACCCTCCTTTGTGACTCTGAGTTGACCGCTGTCCTCAGATCTTCTAAGTGCCTGTTTCGGTACTTCTGCAGGTGCTCCCTGCTTCTGTGGGGACTCTCTGAGTTGCTCAGTGCCCCATCTGTCTCCTCCTCCAAGGGGTGACATCCTGGTCCTTCCTGGTCCCCAGCAGCACCCAAACACCTCAACCACGACTCTTGCAGCTAGCAAGGCTTTTTTGCGGTATTTCTGCCTGGAAACACTTCTGCAACCTCCAGCATGCCGTGCAACATTTTCCATCCAAAGGAGAAGTTCCTAGACCTTTTCGTTGTTGCAGAATATTTGGCTTCTTGCACCCAGAGGCAGCCCTTTTGCACCTTCACCTGGGGTTTAGTGGGCTCCTGCCCCCCTGGACACTTTCGTGACTGTTGGACTTGGTCCCCTTCCTTTACAGGTCCTCAGGTCCAGGAATCCGTCTTCAGTGTTTTGCTGGTGCTTGTGGTTCTTGCAGAATCCCCTATCATGACTATTCTGTCTTTCTGGGGTAGTAGGGTAACTTTACTCCTACTTTTCAGGGTCTTGGGGTCGGGTATTTTGGACACCCTTACTGTTTTCTCACAGTCCCAGCGACCCTCTATAACCTCCCATAGGCCTGGGGTCCATTCGTGATTTGCATTCTACTTTTGGAGTATATGGTTTGTGTTGCCCCTAGGCCTATGTCTACCTATTGCATTCTATTGTGATTCTACATTGTTTGCACTACTTTTCTAACTATTACTTACCTGTTTTGGGTTTGTTTACATATAATTTGTGTATATTACTTACCTCCTATGTGAGGGTATCCTCTGAGATACTTTTGGCATATTGTCACTAAAATAAAGTACCTTTATTTTTAGTAACTCTGAGTATTGTGTTTTCTTATGATATTGTGCTATATGTTATAAGTGGTATAGTAGGAGCTTTGCATGTCTCCTAGTTCAGCCTAAGCTGCTTTGCCATATCTACCTCTAACAGCCTAAGCTGCTAGAAACACCTCTATTCTACTAATAAGGGATAACTGGACCTGGCACAAGGTGTAAGTACCACAAGGTACCCACTATAAGCCAGGCCAGCCTCCTACAAAGTGGTAATGTCATCAATGGGAGACACTATTGCTGGAGGTTTTTCTGTTAGTGTAGGAGAGTAGTCTCTCACTGAAGAGGGGGATGTGGTGGACCAGGAGGGTGATCTTCCTCTCCTATGCCTTGACCTGGAAAGCTGGGATCTCCAAGATTTTGAAGTGGATCTGGATCTTGTCAATTTTGATCTAGATCAATGTGTTAGAGGGCTCTTATATCTTCATGGAGACCTCAGCGCAGGAGTATATTTCTCCATCAGAGCTGATGGGGTGTCTGGAGAGAACCGTGGAGAAGGTGTCCTCTTAGGTGATGGTGTATGCGGAGTATCCCTTGATTGGGAGTACGCCAGCCAGTAGTCTGAGTCAGAAAAATGAGGTACATGTTTCTTTTGTTGGCTTTCCAGCCAACATGGAGTGGTGTTCAGTGAAGTCTCAGCTGGAGACCTGGTTGGAGTTGGAGAAGGAGGACTTCGATTCATTTGATCAACTGTCAAGGGTTGAACCTCTGAAGATGTTGAGGGGCCTCTTGACGTCGATGGCACCCAAGATGTTGGCTGCGGTCTTTTCAGTGCTGACTGGGGATCCTTTTAGTGTTTCTATGTCGACACTTATGTTCTCGGCATCGATGGACACTATGGGCCTCATTTGGACCTCGGCGGTCTTTGTCAAAGACCGGCAAGGTACCGCCATGCTGAAGATCGCCAGTGCAGGCGGTTTTCCGCCCAGCGTATCATGACTGCTGGCAGCCCTCTGTCCTTTTCCGGATGGAGGGCCGCCAGCAGCCATACTGGCGGTCGGCGGTGAAGTGGAGGCTGCTCCACCTCCACCGCCACGTCATCAGAACACCGCCCACCGAATCACGTCCCAGGATTCGGTGTGGCGGTGTTCTGGTACGGGGAGGTGGCAGCGGAGCAGCCCCCATGGATCCCGTTCCCTCCCGGAGGATCAACGGACCAGGTAAGGTGACCGTCCGTTAGGGGAGGGTGGGGAGGGGATGTTGTGTGTTGTGTGCGTGCATGGGGGTGTGCGTGTGAGTGTGTAGAGGGGCTGTGTGAGTGCATATATGCGTGCAGGGGTGTGTTGTGTGTATGGGAAATGTGTGCGTTTATGTCTGTGTGCATGTGTATGTGTGCGTGTATGTGTAGTAGGTGTGTGAGTGTGTGTGTAGGGGGGTGGGGTGTGTGTTAATTTTTTTGGGGGTGTGGGGAGGGAGGTCCTGCCACCTTTGGGGGGTGGTATGGGGGTCGTGGGTTTGGGGAGGACTCTGGGGAGGGGGAGGGGGTGGAGGAGACCTCTATCAGTGCCAGGGAACGAATTCCCTGGCACTGATAGTGCCTACCGCCATGGATTTTGTGGCGGTACAGAACCCCACGAAATCCATGGCGGTATGTGGGGTCATGATACCGCTGGCGGTCTAGTGATGGCCGCCGGGCTGGAGACCGAAGTCTCCAGCCCAGCGGTCGTTACCACCCTGGCGGTTGGAGTGGAGAAGGGGCTGTTTGGCATGGCGGTAACCGCCATGCTTGTAATTTCATTTTTTTACCACCGGCCTTTTTGGGGTATTACCGCCACATCTGCACCGACCGCCAGAGTTGTAATGAGGGCCTATGTGTCCTTTGACTGTGATACATGCTTTGCCGAATGCTTTTTGCAAGTCGGCGAAGCTTTCGACGGCAATGTCGTTTGCAATGACAAAGTTGTTTTGAAGGCGAAGTGTGCCGACTATGAGTGGTGAGTATTTTTTAACCCTACTCTCGAAGTCGACTTCGAAGCCAACGGTGAACACACAGGGATTTTCTCCACTCTCAAGGTCCTACCTTTTGATATCAAAAAGGGAATGACATTTCTGGTGTCTTTCATGAGATCTCTCTCTGTAGGAAGGTTTTAGATGAGAGGAGGGCCCTTTGGAAACAAATTTATATTCCCCAAGGCCTGGGGTAGATTCTGCTGTTCCTCTTTCATGGAGTCCATGCAATCTTATTTTTTCTCTGTCCTTCAGGGGCCGGCTGGACAGCTTCTGGCAGTGAGGACAGGTGTTTGGACGACAGGACTTTTGAAGACACACTATACGGTCTCAGTGTGGGTCAGTAATTTTTTTCTGATGAAAATGTCATAAAAGAGAGAGCTCAGTGCTCTAGGATCCTGAGAGTAGGAACCATAAAAATAACTGACCTGTCACCTGTGAGGCATGATGGGATACATGGGGTCCTGAATGGTCTGGATGGTCTTAAGGACGATACTAGTTTTCTCTCTTATGTTCTAAGTGGAGGCCTATTGGCTAAAAATCTCTCATATTCCCTTCATTTTCCTTTGAAATAAATGTTGTGAACAGTTCTATTCCCTTTTTTCTGTGTGTAACAGAAATGAGTTGCTAATTACGTCTAGCTCTAAAATGAAATTCAATGTAATTTAGACATTCTTAGTGTTCTATTATAGGCTGCGTATATATATCTATATATATATCTATATATCTATATATATATATATATATATATATATATATATATATATATATATATGTATATATAACTTAGTGGCGATCACCAACACTAGGTAATTATAGTGAGAACCTAGTTCCTATAGAAAAGGCGTTTTTTGTTTTGCTAATAATTTTGGCGCAGTTTGATGAACCTTCATGAAACTTTAAAAAAACAGTGCCCCCTTCAGTTGCTATCTGGAAAGTTTTGGGATGATCCATCAAGCAGGGGCCAAGAAAAAGGCAGGGTCCCAAAACGCGTTTTCCCCATTCATTTTTCCATAGGGATTTTAAACAGCGATAGTGCCCAAACTACAGGACGGAATTACATCAAATTTGGCAGAAAGGTAGCTCTTGGTTCGGAAAGAGGCCTTTGTTATTTGGTGGAAATCCGTTCAGAAAATCCCAATTTTTTAATATAGGGACGCAAAGGCTCCATGAACCCTCCCGACTTTATGCTGAGATGTGATTGGCTGCCAACACTTGAACAAGTAAGTGTTGGCAACCATCTTGAGACCCGGCTTCAGCTGAGTCCAAGGAAAAAAGATTAAAAGAAAGAAAAGGGGCACAAGAAGAGTCACCCAAACACCTTAGTTCTGGTGCTAGGGTCCCAGAGGGATCTCCCCAAGGTAAAAAGCATTTTTTTTATTTACACCACAATTGGGGGCAGATCTGGAAACAGATTTTAAAAAAACAAGTGCAGGCTCCTGTGCTTCTTAATTCCGAAGACCCCGGGTGGTCCAAGTCCTGGGGGAATTCCTATTTTAACGCCTGGGGACCGCCACCTCCCCGGGGCTGATTTAGAAGAAAAAGTGGAGGGGACTGCCTGCCCCCCCCCCGCAGCCCTGGGACCACCATCTCCCTGGAACAGTGATTGTTGGAGGGGGCAGGGACTGCTCCCGCTATGTCCCGGGTTGCCCAGCCTCGGAATATAGCTGTTTGCTATGGCTTGGCTGCAGCTTTACAGTTCCCGCCAAGCTACAGCAAGCACTCTGCTTGCAGTGAGAAAGAGCTGTCAATCAGCTCTCACTTGCTGCGAGCAGAGGTTTCCTCAGTCTCCCTGCCCACAGAGATGCATGCAGGGAGACAGAGGAAACATTGCTCTTACAGAGAGGGAGCTGGTTTAGGTGGCTTTTGCAGGTGGGGAGCCAGCTGGGAACTTGGGGGCCTTCAGGCTGGGGGGGCATCAGGTCACATGGCCGGGCCCCCGAAGATGGGGTCCCCAGGGCTGAGATTGGCCTGGGGAGGGGGGCCTTGGACCCCCCTCTCCCCAAAAATATTAATATTTAGGCCAGGCCCCGGGGGATGGGGTCCCTGAGGCCAAGATAGGCCTGGGGAGGGAGGCAGGCCCCCATGTTCCCTCCCCCCAAAAAAGTAAATGTTAGACAGGGCTCCAGAGGATGGAGTCCACAGGGTCGATATTGGCCTGTGGCTGTGCAGCCCCATCCCCCCCAAAAAAAATTATGTTTAGTCTGTGGCCTGGGGGATGGGATCTTCAGGGCTGAGATCAGCCGGGGGGCACGTGACACCCCACCCCACCCAAAAAATAAAAAAATTGGGATGGGGTCCAGGGCCAAGATGGGCCTGGGATGGGAGGGCCATGCGGGGTTAGGTTGGTATAGGGTTTGGCCACAGGGATTGGCCACAGACTCTCACTTGCCGCAAGCAGAGGTTTCCTCTGTCTCCCTGCCCGTGGAGATGCAGGCAGGGAGACAGAGGAAATATTAGTCTTACAGACAGGGAACTGCCTTAGCAGCTCCCTCTCTGTGACAGCAATGCTGGCTCCAGCAGGAAGCGGGGAGCCCACAGGGAACATGGGGGCCTTCAGGCTCCCCCCACGATCCCCAACATTGTAATGGGGTGCCCTGGGGGGACACCCAGATCACATGGCCGGCCCCGAGGGATGAGGTCCCCAGGGCAGAGATCAGCCTGGGGCTGGGTCCAAGGGGAGGAGGACCCTGGGGCCAAGATTAGCCTGGGGGGCAGCGTGGGCCCCCTCCCCAAGAAAAATGAGATGTTTAGGCCAGGCTCCAGGGGATGGAGTACCAGGGCCAAGATTGGCTTGGGGAGGGGGGACCTCGCGGTCCCCCTCACCCCTCCAAAAATTTAATGTTTACACCAGGGGATGGGATCCGCGGGGCAGAGATCAGCCTGAGAGGCAGCCACATGGCACCCTCACCCCCAAAAAATAAAAATTAAGGCCTGGCCCCAGGGGATGGGGTCCCGGGGCCAAAATCGGCCTGGGAAGAGGGACCATGCAGGGTTTGGTTGGTATAGGGCTTAGCCGCAGGGACTGACCAAGGCTTTCACTTGCTGTGAGCAGAGGTTTCCTCTGTCTCCCTGCCCTCGGAGGTGCAGGCTGGAAGACAGAGGAAACATTGATCTTACAGACAGGGAGCTGCTTTAGCAGCTCCCTCTCTGTGTTAGCAGTGCTGGCTTCTGCAAAAGACGGGGAACTAGCTGGGAACGTAGGGGACTTCAGGCTCCCTCCATGGTCCCCAACATTGTGAGCGGGTGTCCTGGGTGGGCATCCAGATCAGATGGCCGGGCCCTGGGAGATGGGGTCCCCAGGGCTGAGATCAGCCTGGGGAGGGGGGCCGCGGGTCCCCCCTCCCCCAAAATATTTAATATATGGGCTGGGCCCCGAGAGATGGGTCCCTGGGGCAAAGATCAGCCTGGGGAGGGGGGTAGCGTGCCCGCCCCCCAAATAAATTAAATGTTTAGGCTGAGCTCTAGGGGATGGGGTCCCCGAGTACACAATCGGCCTGGGGACGGGGCTGCGTGGCCCACCTCCCCTCAAAACTAAATTGGATCCCTGGGGCTGAGATCAGCCTGAGGGAGGGGCATGTGGCTCCCCTCTTCCCTTAAAAAATAAAAATGTATGCTGGGGATGGGGTCATGGGGTCCAAGTTAGGCCTGGGAAGTGGGGGGGGGGTTCATGCCGGGTTTAATTGGTATAGCGGTTGGTTGCAGAGACTGGCCGCAGGCCAGGTGTTGCGGCCAACACGGCCAAAGGTCTTACGCATCGCAGGCTTGGGTGGTTATAGGGGTTGGCAGCAGGCCAGGCTCTGCAGCCAACCACCGCAGTGCACGGCCGTGCCATAAGGTAATTATAACTCACGCCCTCACCATGCACTGCTAATTAACCCACAAATTACAGCACTCATGACATCTTTGATAACATCATTGATAATATCAATGTAATATTTGCAGTAAAATTGTTGACGTAAAAACTCTGAATAGTGGGGGCGCGGGTTATAGTTACCTTAGGGCACAAGTTATAGTTACTTGACTTAACTCTAACTATAACAGGTGAATTTCTATGGTGTTGTACGTTTAAAATGTGAGCGTAACTATAACGTCCCTGTAACCTTCGATTTTTTTTAATGAATTTTTATGTTTTTAAAAAATCTTTCTTAATTATAATGTAACCTTCGTTTTTCAGTGAGTGTATATATATATACACACATATATGTATATATATGTGTGTGCTCCAGGGTGCCGCAGATGGGAGGGACTTTTCAGTGCTTATGACTATTGATGAGAATCCCCTGGAAGGGAAAGTCCTTTTTTTGCATGGCCTGCCATTGTAAGCTGTTGATAGTGCAGATTGTAATGTTTTTACTTATTCTCTAAATTAGTGAAGCTATAGTTTAACTGAGCAGAGGTCAGGGGAGACTTCCTTCGTATGACATGCAGTAGAACATCTGAGGGAAGGAAGCCTCTGAGTAGAGTGTTCTCCAGGGTGCTGAAACTTACTTGGCTGCTATTGTTCTTTTTAAATATTGTGGATCAGTTACTAAAGTAAGTGTTCTCTAGCCTTTCTAGGACCAGTTTAACATTGTACTTCTTTCTAGTTTTACTGTGGGACTGCCACTTTGACAAAAGCGAATGATTCAAGCATGTGACTCTATGAAAGATCATATACTGGGGAAATTAAAAAATAAAACATTAGCATGCGTAGATGTTCCTGTATACATGCCAATGTTGGTTTTTACTTCACCTTAAAGACACGGCCAAACATATATTTTTTTTTTGGTAGATTTAGATGAAACAGACATATCTTTATAGAACAGAAACATGCAAGTTTTCATAAGTGTTTTTTGTTGCAAGACTGTTCTGTGTGTTGCCTTGCTGAATTTCCACGAACTTCCGCCACAGCTGAGGCATTTACCCAGGTAGTATGAGGAATAGTAAAAGTACCATTAACACAACATTTAAAAAATGTATTACTACTTCTGTTAGAGGATGTGTATGAGAGGTATATATATTAAAGAATGCAGGTATGAGTGAAGTACAGACACTGATAAGGGCTTGTAGGTTTACTTATAAACATACTGAGTCATAGCTGGCGCACTATCAAGAGACATGCTCAACTAGCTAGGACACTACCAGTTTCTACTTAAAAATCTGGGACTTGTAATGCTATTAAATCAGTACTACAAGACACATCATACAAAATATAAAACATGGCCTAGATTACATAGTCGCACATCAAACAGAGAAAGACTGAATCAGGTATGTGGTGTGTTTGGTAAAATCTCACAAAGCACAACATTTGTGTTGTCTGAAACAGCCAGCCCAAGGCAACAGGTGGGGGCAGGAGGAAGAAGACGTCCTTCTCGAGGGGGTGAGAGGGAGAGAGGCTCTATTTAATCCAGTAGGAAAAACGTTAACAGGTTCAATCCTGGAGAACTCCTCCTTCATCTCCTTCTCTCATCCTGCCACTTTATTGTATGTCCCCATGGTCTTGACCGCCTCATTCAATGTGTTTACCGCGTCAGTCACCTCCTTCCATAAAGCTGTCTTCTGGGCTCCACTAAGGAAGACTGAAGGCAGCTTGTGTAGTTGTTTGTAGTTTTTGACCATAAAGAAAACTGCAAGGGCAGTCTCCTCAGAGACATTTCTCTTCCTCCTCAGCACAGTTAGCACCCTTGTTGGAATAAGTGGCTCAAATTAAGCTGCACACAAAGGAGCAGGAAGCAAGTGGAAAGAAACAGACCCTAGGTTGTGGTCAGTATATATGTAGTTGTAAGTGAACATGTGTCAAATATGCCTGATTGCTTTCATGTGTGTATATTTTTTCTAATTAATGGGTTGTTTAGGACTCCCATTCACTACCATGCAGAGTTTCCCATGTGCAGTGATTACGCCTTGTATGCAGCACTTACCTATTCACTACCATGCAGAATCTCCGCCTATGTGCAGAGTGCCCACCCTGAGCGCGGAGTCTCTGCCAGATGTAAATTAAGTTACATGTAGTAACTTTACGGCCAAAAGCTATGACTATTCAGACTTCCCCCTCTCAACTGAGGGGGTGCAGACATGTTATTTACACTTTTGAAGTAAGTTTACATTCAGCTTTTGTGTACAGTCAAAAGTACTACTCTTACTCAAAAGTGTAAGATACCTTTGTGAACCAGGCCATAAGTGTCCACACCAGGGTTATAGTGTCAGTGTCCTAAAATCACTGTCAGTGTGTCCCTACCAATGTAGAGCATGGGTTTCCTATTTTTACCATGCATGAGATATTACCCTTGTGTTTCGTTTAAGTGTCTGGTTGCCATCTTCTCATGTTAGTGTGTGTCACAGCCAATGTCCCTATGTCAGTGTCTTATTCCGGCTTTACGCATTTTTTGTCCCAGTGTTGTGGCCTCAACGACTTAGTGGCAGTGCCTCTATGTCTTTGTCCCTGTCTGAGTGTCTGGGTCACAGAATTGGTGTGTCCTTGTGGTCATGTTGTTTGTATTTAAAGCGCTTATAGAGCACTGCTTCAGAGCACTATGGGGGAAAAAGGAAGCAAATGACACAAGAAACATGGAAGGGACACTGAGGGCTGAGAATATCAATGCAAATGAAATATGCAAGAGACACAGAATCTTGGATAAAGGCAGATTTGGATGCTTTAGGAGGACAAAGCAACAAGTTTGGAAATTGCATTTGTTTGATCCCTTCAGTACAGTTTTTGCTAGCAGCCGACCAGGCTTCTCCCTAACTACTTTTTTGTGGGGAGTGAAGCAGATTCTTTTCCACTTCAGCACCCAACTCCTCCCCCACCCATCTTTGATGCCTGTGCTCACTTCCTGATTGGTGCTGGGATGGATAGCACTGCCTCGCATGCACCAATCAGTGTGGGCCAGGCAGCACTGGAAAGTGGAGAATGGAAATGGAAAGTGGAGAATGACCCCTTTCCAAAGCTCTTTCCCCCTAGCTGATCCCTGCTTAGGGATTGCACTGAGTGGGTGATCCCCAAGCACAGATCCACTCCAGATCCACTCCACAAGCATCAGGGATCTCTCTGGGGTTGGGGAGCAGCCCCCAGGGCATGAGCCTTTGCACCACCACACCCTTCCAGGGAGCATGGGGATGCATACCCACAATCGGCTTCTCCAGTGAGGCAGAAGGTCACAAAACAGCAGAGATATGTCATTGGTAGGGGTGGGTGTGGCCTATCCTGGCATAAGCCATACCATCACCCCAAAGAGGACAATACAATCTTTCAGCCACCTTGCGAGTCAGATTAGAAGGTTTGGCCTAATCTGCCCCTCTAGAAACTCACTAGATACCAGCTAAATTAAAAAAGAAAGTGGTGGGGCCTGGTGGGAGCTGTCCATATTAGCGCATGGCCAAGACTCCACCCCAAGGGGTATAATGCAGTCTTTCTGCCCTCAAGGGAGGCAGGTTGGGAAATTTGACCACAAATCTACCCTACACGAGGGGGTAGAAAGCTCACTAGATACCAGGGAAGTTACAGGAAAATGGGGTAGGGGCCACATCCCCACCCCAAACAGGCCAACAGTCTTTCTATCACACCCTGGAGCAAGATAGCTTGTCCCAAATTTCCCCTAAGGGGTCAGAAAGCTGTCTAGACACCAGGGATTTTTTTCATGCGTTGTATACCGACTGCCCTGACTTTGGGCTTATCCCCCACCAGAGAGTCTCAAAAGTCTTTTTGCCTGCCTAGCGTGCAGTGCAGTGGCAAATAAGAGGAAATGTGGATTAAGTTTTGACATATGGACCTGCAGAGTGAGGGCTAATACAGATTTCGTATTCAGGAAATTTCCTATTCCTATTCTTGTTGGGGTCCATGCTCGGCCCCCACCCTTGGAAAACCACTAAACCCAGATACTTGCTCTACACTGGGTACTAGGGGGAGTCCATTGTGGTATGCCCTGTGTGGCTCCCACAACAGTTTCTTACCCACAATCCATGGGATCCACAAATTTCATACCACCCAACGCCCCCACACTTCTCCTTATAAAAATGCTACCCCACTTGTGTCGATTGGCCCAACGCATGAGATGCAAAAGGTCTAAAAACTAACATGGAGACATGAAAGTAGTGCCTAGGATGTAGCCAGGCTGCAGGCTGTGCAGTGGGACCGTGGCGGTCAGACCACCACGACTGCGGCGGTCCGACCGCCACCATGACCCTGGCGGTCTGGTAACTGCCGTGATCATAACCAGGCCCACAGTGTGCAAATAAACAATAGTACTTTTCTGCACACAAGCTAAATACTATGCATAAACCATAAATATACACAATATACAGCTGCCCATAAAGTATACCAAAAAAGTCAACGTAATGACAGTGGGAACAATGCTTTAAAATCCCTCCAATACAGGGCCTCACCGATTTCTAAGGAACAGATTTGTTAGGGTTAACTCATAACCAATATTAAGAGCCTTCTGCTTTTGGCAATACATGTCAAGTTCATTATCAATCCTTAAATATGATCTTTTTAAACAGAAAGACCATTTGCTGTTTGCCACTCATTATCAAAAAGTCAAACTTACTACTCTGATAGTACTTTTTCATATTACAAAAATCAGGCCTAAGGACTTTCACAGTCATCGTTAAATTCATAAAAAGATCTGCCTATGAGATGTAATAAAACATCTATTACATTTGTCATTCACAATAATCTAACCATAATTACTAACTTCAACAATGCCTTTCAAAATCACCAAGAACTCGTTACTTACCCTGGGTAATGCCTTCTGTTCTAGAGGCTCTATCTAGCCACAGATTCCTTACCTTAGAATAATCCCCAGGTGTCAGTCTGGATCCACAATTTTTTAGGTGGAATCATTTGGCTCCACATCAGCGCTGTCTGCGCCATAAATGACATGTGCGTTGCCTATATAGGCACAAGCTCGGAGGATGGGAGGGTCAGTAAGGAATCAGCAATACAGAGTTTTGGCATTACCAAAGGTAAATAACTTGTTTATCTGATGAAGACTTCTAGGCACAGATTCCTTACCTTAGAATAAATACCCAAGCAATGCCTCCCCAGAGGTGGGTCTGCAAAATCAATTTAAACCAAAAAGTCCTGCAGGATCAAATGGGCAAAGTGTCCGTCATGGCGGATCTGACTGTCCAGACAGCAGTGCTTGGTAAAAGTGTGCAAAGACGCTGCTGCCTGACAGATGTGGAAAACAGGAACTCCATGAGCTATCGCAGTGGGTGCAGCCTTGGCTCTAGTGGAGTGAGCATACAAGCCCTCAGTGGGTTGCTTTTTGGCCAGTGTGTAGCAGATCTTGATTCAGAGTACTATCCATCTTGAGATGGTCCATTTCTGCAAAGCCTTCCCTTTCTTGGCCCTGATGTACCCCAAGTAGAGTTGATCGCCCACCTGGCATTCTCTTGTGTGGTCAAGGGAGAGGCAACACTCTTTTTGGGTCCGGACTGTGGAGTCTCTCCTCCTCTTAAAAGGATGGGCCGGAGCAAAAAAGTAGGCAATGTGATGTTCTGGCTTACACAGACACATGTCACAAGCTTTGGGAGGAAAGATGCACATGTCCTGAGTACCAGGTTGTGTGGATAGAAGGTGGTATGAGGAAGGCACACTGAGAGTGCCACCAATTCGCTGTCCCTCCTGGCTAATGTAATGGCCGCTAGAAATTTAAGTCTTGATAGTTAATAACCTGAGAGGACGCTTGTGTAGCACCTCAAAAAGGTGTGCACATCAAAAATGTCAGGACTAGATTTAAGTTCCACTAGAGAATAATGAATGGCCTGGGTGGAAACAAGTGTTATAAATCTTTGAGGAACCTAACCACAACATATGATTAGAACAAGAAAGGTTGGTCCGTCAACCACAAAAATGATTAAGTCTGGAGTAGTGTTTTCGCCTTACTGTTAGACCAAAATGAGCACCAAGTACACAGCTTTAGTGCTTGACCCTTAGGGGAGGAGGGCAGAGCAGTTCAAGGCTTTTGTGAGGAGATGGTGTTAGTTAGAAACTTAGATCTCCACAAAAAAGGCAACACAACGTAATAGACCAATTTGTAGTTAGTGTTTTTATTTTTTTAAAGAAACAAGCATTGGCAAAGTCAGTAGGTTTCGTTTTTGTATTTTTCCATGTAACTGGCTTACAAATATTAAAGATATGTTATAATAATGTTTGTTTTATTAAATTAGAAACAAACATTATTATACCATTTTTCTAACATTTGTAAGCCAGTTACATAGAAAAAAGACAAATGCCGAAATATATTGGCATACGTTTTAGAAGAAAGAAGACAAGACGAAAGAAGACAGAAGACGGGAGAAGGGAGAAGACAGAAGACGAAAGAAGAGAGAAGATGGTAGACGACAGAAGACAGCAGAAGACATAAGGTGTGAGAAGACAGAAGACGTGAGAAGAGTGCAAATGTTAAAAGACAGAAGACAGCATGCAGTAAAGAAGACAGAGAAGACAGAAGACAGTATACAGAAATAAAAAAGAAGATGGACAGTAATGAAGAAAAAAGACAGAGAAGGCAGCAAAGAAAGAAGGCATTGAAGAAAGAAGATGGCATGCAAGAAGAAAAATGAAGTATCTTCAGCATTGCAGCCAAAGGAAGGACACTGGCCAGTGTCCAGCAGGAAGTGACAGGAAGGAGTACTTGGTCTACAGACAACTCGACTGCAAAATTGGCAAAGAAGACCATGACAGGAAGTGATATGAAAATGACGTGCTGGCCAATCCGAAGCAGGTAAATCAGAGCCACCTGAGTGTACTCCATTGGTAAGTTTAGGTAATTAAGGGGCTGTTTCCAAGTCGTCTTACGTTTTTTTTTACTAACAAAAGATTTTGCAAGCATGTGCGCAAGCGCTCATGCAGGCGAAACCTAACAAGTACATTAAATTCACACACAACTAAATACTAAACTTAAAATTAAAAATGTGCAGAATGAAAACAGGACCTCTGTAGGCCCTCCTGAGAAAGAGGACTATGCAAGAAGGTCTCTTAGTGTTAAACAATGGAAGTTCCGTTCTGTGGTGTTTGTATTTCAGTTCTCAATATACAACTCTTAGCTAATTTATTTGTCAGAGCACGCTATATTGGACTCCTTCCTACTGTATATATCTTTAGGGTACACCATGCAAAGCAAGTTCTTAATGTGGTTGGCACTGGGTCTGTGTTAACATATCTATCAGTTATGAGCAATGGAACTACCTTAGAGGTGGGTTAACACAATTGCAGTCGAAACCAAATACCCATACACACGATAACCTGCAAAGTGGCAGAGCCAGACCACCTCCCGCTAAACTGCTTTTTAATTATTTTTTCTAGAATTACTTGACCTCTGGCAGACAACTAAAGAAATCTGTAACACACCTAACAAGCACTACAAACCTACAATGTCCGTCGTTGGCTGACAGCCTTTTGGTTTTGTCAATCCTTGTTTTGCTTTGTCAAGGCTTTCCTAAAACTTTATTGTTGAATAAGCTGTGTGGCAGTCATCAACAACATTGGCTAAAAGTACAAATACTTTTTGGTCTTACAAACCACTCCTTGCTACAACAGTCTCTGGCGCATAAGTGAACTTCTTTGCGTGGGAATGTGCTCCTTCTGACTGAGCAGAATGGCTAGTTAGCCAGTGGCTAAGCGGGTTGACCCACCGTCCCATGCTCTACGCCACCGAGAGCGGGAGAAAAATGTCAAAGACACAATAACAGGTCAATGGATAAAGAGGACTGGCAGAAAGCCAACATGAGTAAAGTAAATCATACATCTAATTTTATGGGAATCAGAACGTATTGTCTATCGCCAGACCTAAGCATGGCTCTCCCGGTCCACTGTTTGAGAAGTAAAATGGTTTTCAGTTTTCCCCAAACTGGCCATTCTGACGTTTTTTTTATTATTTGGACTCTACCGAAAAAATGCCCCCTTCCTAAAATACCTTTGGCAGCTGTAATCCTGGTGAAAAAAAATATGTTTGCAGAACAGTAATACTTCTTTCACCTTGCTAACAATGCTGCAGCGGCACCAGAGAGCTTAAGTATTTTATCGCTATATTTTACTACCCAACCACAGGCAGAAAGACAATTTTCCTTGTTCGCACTGGGGCCCGTGGTACCCTTGGTACGCCACTGCTATGTTTTACCCATTTACAAAGAAGTGAGTGAAGCCACGTTAAAATGAGTACATCTTCACGTGCAGCCCACTGTAAATTTACAGTATTGCGAAAAGAACAGCGATGAATAATCAGAAAAATCTTTGGATTTGGTACAAGGATCGCGAGGTACTCTTTAAAAAAAATCAGAAGAAGCAGGAAGTGATGTATAAATGCAAATATGTCCTCTCACATTATGATGCACAATACAAGACGTATAAAGAAAGAAGATAAGGACTTTGGTTGTAAAAATACCCAGCAACTAGAGTCCAGAAGCTATGGGCATGTTCATTAAAAAAATAAGCAGAAATTCCAAGACAAGGGTCCTTACTTACCTGTTCCGCTTGTACAAAGAAATGGAGAAAACAGGAAGTACCACCGTAGGCAGAGCAATGTCCTGGAAAGTTGATGCAAGTTCGCCGTATGGAGATTTTAGTGGACGCCGTCCCGGGTGCTTATCATCCTTTTAAAATTAAAACGAACACAAATAGACCATGAAGCAAAAACCACATCCTTCCTGTGAGACTTACACAAAATCTATCCCTGGTAAAAACATGTTTTCTTACCGCTGCATGAAGATGTTAAGGTCGTATAGAGACGCATTCGACATGTCAGGGTTCTTACAGGAAAGTCTGATGTGGGTTCACTAAGTGACTTCCTGTCAAAGCTACGAGAGAGTTCTCGGTATGTCTCATGACACCTGTGTCGTTGTTTCCTGTCAACTGGGTTCACCGTATCTAATGCTCGTCTGCAATTTGCAACAGAAGAGGTCTGACATAGTCTGCAGGCTGAGAAAAGAACAGGCTGCAGCAGGTGTACGACGACGTCCCTGTAAGACATTTTTAGGTGCGGAGGAGCACACAAGGGCCAACAGAGAAAAGTAGTAGGGGCACCCACAACAGACAATCATCAAGACATATATTCACCAACAAACTGAAGGTGAAAGTGACATTATAGTTAGGAATTGTTATCTATTACATGAGAAATTCACTGAAAAAAACAAAGGTTAAAGGGAAGTTATAGTTAGGTAAAAATGTCAGTTAAAGCATTTCCTTTTAAACCAACAAAACAAACAAAAGCACTGAAATTCACCAGTTATAGTTATCTCAAGTACCTATAAATTTTACCCTAAATTAACCATAACGCACACCCACCATGCACAGTCATCAAAGATTTCTGAACCTAACTATAACACCCTGTAACCTTTGCTTTTTCAGTAAATTTCTAGTTTTTTTTTAACGTAAAGTAATATTTAATTACCATACGTAATCCAACCACTGCTGCACACAGCCTTCAGCTGCGACCAACACCCCCGCATGCAGCCAACCACATGCTGTGGGTGTGAGTGTGGGTGTATGAGTGGCTGCATGGGTGAGTAGGTGTGTAAGTGGATGTGTGTGTGTGGGAGTGGCTGTGTGGGTCTGTGAGTGATTTTATGGATCTGAGAGTGGGTGTGTTAGTGTCTGTATAAGTCTGTATAGGTATATGAGTGGGTGTGACAGTGATTTTGTGGGACTGTGAGTGGTTGTGTGAGTGTCTCTACAGGTGTGTGAGTGAATGTGTGAGTGGTTGTGTGGGCATATAAGTGTGTGTGTGAGTGGGTGAGTGGGTCTGTGACTGGGTGTAGTAGTGATTTTGTGGTTCTGTAATGAGTGTTTTAATGCATGTGTGTTTATGAGTGTGATTGTCAGACTATGAGTGGGTTTTCTGGGGGGAGCCGCACTGATCACTGTGGAAGATCCGCAGATCCTTGTGCACCAAAAAAATAGTATTTGGGCAATTTCTTGGCCATTAAGGGTCCCTCATAGACCCCTCCATCAGTCCCAGTAGATGTACTCTAATCCCTTCTATAATTTTTATTCCCCCCTGCTCCGGCACCGAGTGTCAATACACAAAATGGTGTCCGCAACTTTCCTCTCGTTGCAGCTAGCCAATCACAGCACTGCTGTTGGCGAGCAGATTCACGGAACCACAGTGGTGGATCTCCTGTGGACCCGCATCGCTAGATAAACATAAATCTTTTTTCTCTTAATAATTCTAAAACTATAACTACCTTCTGGCGACCACCACTAGGTATATATATATATATATAAATCTACTAAGGAAGAAAGGGATAGTGATTTTCATAGTTTCCTAATCACCGTACTTCTCCTCTTCACCCCACTTTATTTTGCAGTCTCTCAGTTACACACTTATGCCCTTCTCTTATAACTCATACCACTTCTTTCCTCTTTGGAGTATTGTTTTCACTTTCCCCTGCACATAATTCCTTGCATTCCTTGACCTCACCTTCCCACACACAACACACCCAATCACCTGTAAGCACTACCTTTTCTTTAGCTCCCTAGGTGCTAAGGACATGTTGGAAACATCCTTAGCACCAATATTTGCTCTCAATCCCCTGGCCCGCAGCATGCCTTCATGGGGGAGACAGCAGTAGAAGCGATTTAGCTGCCAACCATGGCCCTCCCACTGGCGAAGTGATGACGCCAGCATGTGTGTGGCATGCCAACATCATCAAGAGGCTCAGAGGATGTATAGGAAGCAATTTGTTTCCAAAGGGGTTGTGGAAGAGGACGTTGCTTGGTAAGTCCTCTGCTGCAGGGCGGTTTGATAGGGCAGAGACACAATGGGGGAAAGGAAAGATGTTTTCCTATCTTCCTTTGTTTCTTGAGTGCATTTGTACTGCTGGATCGTGGGTATGACCACAATCACACAACATGAATTCAGTAACTAGGCCATGAGAGATCTTTTGGGTGGGGGAGCACAAGAGTGGCTCCCAAAATCTGCCTGCAACATGATTTTGGCCATTCCGGCCCCCATGATTGTCATTTTTTAGGCAATCCGCTCCCCAGGGGAGCTGAGGGGAGTGGAAACCCACTAGACACTAGGGATCAAGAAAACAATTATGTGCAAGGGCTGCTCCCCTCAAAGAGGCAATTTTCTTTTGTTTCAGCACTGTCCTGTGGCAGACCGGCTGTTTATAGGCCAATAAGCCCTCGGGGTGTTGATAACCCAGTAAATGGTACCAGGGAAAAATAAAATAATTATGTTCATTGGGTGCATCCCATTGGGGAAGCGTCGCTTCCCTGATGGGGGCATTTTTTCTTTTGTTTCCACCCCTGGGATGATATCACTAAACAAAAGATCATTAATTTCATCATAAAAACACACAACTCTCTCTAAAAGATATCTATTTCCATATCTCGAAAAAAATGTTTTATTAGACCTCATTCTTGCAACATATAAATTCTTATATTGTTTCACCCGTTTAATCTTAATTAGCCAAGAGAAGGCACCTTAATCGATCTCCATTTTTGTAACATTAATGACCTAGCAATCAGCAAGGTGCTGAATACAAATTGTTGCTGTACGGTGATATTGCTAGGTTGTGAAATCATTCCAAAAAAGCCCTATAAGGATCTGATCATAAAGTCAGCTGATATTTTTGCCTAACAGATCCTAACACCTGGACCAAAAAAATATAAAGACGCAGACATGTAAGCATATATGCAGCCAATCACCATTAACATTATCACACCTAAAACATGCTGCTGAGAATGCGGGAAGCATCTTGGGCCAGATGTATGAAGAAAGCCCTCTGCGAATCGCAAATAGCGATTTTTAAGAAATCGATATTTCTGAATCGCAATATGCTATGTAACATATTTGCGATTCGGAAATAGCGATTTTTTAAAAATCGCTATTTGTGGTTTGCGAGGCCCAAATACCGAATCGCAAAAAAATTGCGATTCGTTAATTGAAAATCGCAAATTGCGAAAACGCACACCTGGCAGATCCTGATGAGATCACAAGCAGGAAGTGAGTCATCCCAAGCAGTTTGCAGGTGCCACACCCAAAGGAGCAGTGAGAGAGACACAGCCCAGCCACAGGGAGCAAGTCTGTGAACAAGGCAGGATTGCACATCACCATGGACACCTCTGCACAGGGAAAGGAGAAGGGAGAGAGGAAAAGAAAACTCAAGTTCAGTGAGCAGGAACTGGAGGTGCTCACTGAGGAGGTGGTGAGGAGCCATGACCGTCTGTTTGGAAAGAGCTCACTCCAGGTCGCTGAGAGTGAGAAGCGCAGACTCTGGGCGGACATTCAAACAAAAATCTGCGCTGTGGGAGTTGCGCAGCGCTCAGTGGAGGAGATCAAAAAGAGGTGGTACGACCTGCGTTCCCGTGCCAAGGAGAGGGTGGCAAGACGACTACAGGAGGCAAGGAGCACAGGAGGCGGACCATCCAAGAGACACCCTCCACCCCGATGGAAGACCTGGTGGAGTCGACACTTCTCCCAGAAGCTGTCAGTGGGGTCACTGACATAGACACATCCGGCACACCTAGCACCAGAAAAGGTAAGTGCAATATTGAAATGTAATCCCATATGTGTATGTACAAATGCCCCTTAGGAATTAGCAAGTAGTGCAAAGCATTGTGAGAAGTAGTCCATTCCATATCTTAGAAGCGGCACAACAATGCCTTATGGGAGTGGTAGTCCACAACCCAGAGCTGAAAGTAGCACATAGAATGTAATTAGGCAGAGCGACACCCAGAAGAACACAACACCCACTACATAATGATATGATGTAACAATACATTTATTACCATTTTGTAACCTTTGGTGATACATACATAACTGACATGCTGCACATTGTCGTTGCAGGTGGCCCAGGCCCAGCAGCATCTGCAAGTGCCGTTGTAGGGGATGCCGAAACCCACCCTGCATCAGACTCAAACACCAGTGAATTACTGAACATTGCGCCTATCAGACGCAGGGCTAGGGCTGTACAGCTACCCGAATTGAGCCAGGACTCAGACGACATGCGGGATGACGGCCACACACCTTCCCCAGATGGCAGATCCACTGTTATGCAGGAGTCCCAGCCCCAGCGAAACTCAACACCCCGCAGGAGGCCTCAGTATGCAGGCGCACAGCACATGGAAGCAGGAGAGGGCCCATCAGTCATCAGTGGCCTGGAATCCGCTATGCTGAAACAGCAGCACCTGCAAAACAGGAAAATATCAGCAATACAAAGGCAGATGCAGGCACACAATGCCAACATGGGGGGGCTGCATCAGCAGTTGGAGTGCCTTAATTCCAACATCACAAAACTGCATGAGGGACAGATCACAGCTTCTGAGAACATCAGGGAGCTGACAATTGCAGTGATGGAACTGTGCTCAGAGCTGCGGCGCGACAGAGTCAGCCACCGCAGGCAGGAGAGGCGTTTTATGGGCATGTTTGGTCGATTCTGTCGCTCGGCCAATCGCCTCGCTACTTCAACAGTCCTCATATCGTGGCGTGCTGTGGCCGCACAGGTGGCAGCAGCGCACAGCAGTAGGGATGTGGCACAGGGACTGGTTCAGATCACTAATGTGCTGGATAATATGCTGGGTTACCGCACCGCTACACCCAGTGAACTTGGACTAGGGGAGACTGAGGACACATCTAGCCTCAGCAGCGTAGCAGTGCCCACCACTGATCTTAGGCGTCGCAGTGCCAGGCACAGCACTGCCACTGAGGCCGATAACAAGGTGCCAGTGAGGCCACTGCGCACTCGAGTGGCTTGCGTGGCCGTAGAAAGTGACTGTAATGGCCACAGGGGACTGTTTGCTTATTGTGTGATAAGGTAAACTATGATTTAATAGTGAGATACTGTTATCTGCTTAATTTAAGACACATATTATTTGATTTATTTCTGCTAGTGAAACTTATGTTACCTGACGTTAAGGTAATAAAAGTTCTAACTACCAGTACACATGTCAGTGAAGTTGTGTTGTCATTACTTATATCTGAAATGGTTGTGCGTGATGTCTGCACGCCTTTGCCTGCCCTCTGCTGCACTGGTCCTGTATGCTGGCTGTAGGGGGGGTATGGGATCATCATCCTCATCAGAGTCTGAATCAGATATTTCCACAGTATGCCCCTGGTGGTAGCTATATTGTGCAGGATTGCACATTTGGCCACTATTCTACATGTCGTTTCTGGGCTGTACTGTAGTGCCCGTCCACTTTTGTGGATGCACCGGAAGCGGCTCTTCAGCAGCCCAAAGGTGCGCTCCACCACATTGCGGATTGCCCTGTGTGCTGCATTGTATCTCTGTTCTGCTGGTGTTGTAGGATTGAGGTAGGGTGTCATCATGTAGGTGCGCACTGTGTAGGCACTGTCTCCTGGAAGGAACAGAGGGTATAATGAGTAAGTGAGCCATCTGACGTCACTATGCCATCAATGCACCAGTGTACAGAGGGACAATACCTAGTAGATATCCTTCACCAAACTCCCCAGCTAGCAGTCTTGTGTGAATGCTGCTGTGGCGAAAGATGTATGAATCATGTGTGCTCCCTGGGTACCTGGCCACGAGATCAGTTATGATGTAGGAGGCATTGCATAGCACCTGTATATTCATTGAATGTTGGTATTTACGGTTGCGGTACACATACTCTGTGGCCGATGGTGGACAGATTGCAACATGTGTCCCATCTATGGCACCTAGGATGTGGGGGAACTATGCTATCTGGTAGAAATCTATTTTTGTTGGCTGTATTTCCTGTGGGGTGTGGGGGAATCTAATATACTGGTGTATCCTATTCAGCATGGCGTTGATAAACGCATTGAAAAATCTAGGGAGGGCACTCTGTGATACTCCTCCAGCTGCTGCTATGGCCCCTTGATAGCTCCCTGAGGCAAGTAGGTGGAGGGAGCATAATACCTGCACATGGGTGGGTATGCTATTAGTCCTATGTGTTGTGCGCTGCAGTATGGGTTGTAGCTCAGCTATCAGGTCCAGTATCATTGCTGAGCTCAACCTGTACTTCTCATATATCTCATCCTCAGTCTGGTCAAAAAGGGTAATGCGCACTCTGAAAATGCGCTCCTGTCTCCTCCTCCCTCTCCTCAAACCTGCCAAGATCCTCATTCTCCTCGCCATGATGTTGAGTGCAGCCATTGTGGAAAAGAGTCTGAGGCATTCTGGGCCTCTTTATATAGGTTGCACCTGGTTACCACCTGGTTTCACTTAGTGGTAATTTGCATGTGCAAAAGGCCATTCGGCGAAAAATCAAAATGTGTGATTTTTTGATGCATCGAATTGCGACTTGTTTTTGCGAGTCGCATTTTGCGTCTCGCAATTTCCGACTTGAAATACCGAATCGCTAATTGCGATTCGGTATTTCATGTCGCAAATTGCGAGGCGCAAAATGCAACACGCAAACCAAGTCGCAATGCTAAAAATCGCTATTTTTGGTCTGCGAATGCCTTTCATGCATCGCAGACCACGTTTTTGCATTCGCAAACGGCCAAATTTAGCAATTCGCACCGTTTGTGAATGCAAATTCGTTTGATACATCTGGCCCCTTATGAATAAGGTGTGGAGAGCAATATAACATCAACTTGCTGAAACAGGTCATGCTTCTGTAGTTCGCAACACAAATGGCTTTACAGACGATTTTATTGTAGAATGCCCAAATATGTCGATCGATCTTACAATGTGTGGTAGCTCCAATGGTATCTAAAAAAGAAAGTATCACTTCTTCTTAGTTTTATGTGTAACACATGATACCAATTGCCTTTGCCTTAAGACAAGTTACAAAGTAGGCTTTACTAATACTTTCTGATAATTTGCAAAATGCCTATTTGTTAACTAAGGAAATTCCTAATTTGTATGAAATTGAACCACAAATTAGGAGCAATTTGGAAAGGTTATTAACTAACTGTTGCCATGATATTACTAATCCAACTTCTGTAAAGTCTTCATGCTTGAGACACCCTGCTCCCTCTCAATTAGATATAGCGGATGCATTTTACTGTAGGCCTAATGGGCAACAATGTCTTATGCTTAGAGATACGTGAAGAGGAGGAATGTGAAACTTCTGCAACACCTTATGAAATCTATTAGCAGAAAAGTGGGGTATCATGTACCTAGTTTGCTTCTGCAGCCTTTCTTACCTTCATACCGAGATAGATTTGATATGAATGGGCACTGGCGATTGCAGCTCAAACTACCAAATCTAACAGGGGGCATGCTAGTACATCTTGATTCCCAGGAGAGCCAGCCCTCCCTCTTCTATATCTAACTGTAATGTTTTTAGATTTGTGTGAGTTTGTCTGCCCTGCAATAGAAAGTGGTGCATCATTTGATTGAATTTATTAAAGAAAGACTGGTGTATTTTGATCATAACATTGGAAAAAGTGAACACGAACAAAGGGAGAATGGGCATATTTATTAACACGTAATTGTGAGAGCTAATGACTACCATTGGCTCAATAGCCCTCAAAACTTGAGGTTAATTTATTCAAAATAAATTAGCAGAATTAGTTGTAACATGGATCCCCAAATAACTAATAGGAGGTGTGGTATCACCCTCTGGTGTGGTATTGGGGTAAGACACAGCTCCTGCAAGCACATAAATATAAATATCTTGGGGTCATCATTGACAAGTCAGGTAACTTTGTGCAACAAAGAGGTAGCATCATGAGGAAAGGCCTTGCCTTAACAATATCCTTAAAAAGACTAAAAATAGAACTGAATGGTCCATCATTCATTCGCCTCCTATAGTTAATGAAAGCTAAGCTCCTGCCTACAATAACTTATGGGAGCGCAATACAAAGAGGAAGAGACTCGCAAACTCTAGATCGCGCAATATGCAAAGTTTATAGGATCATCTTAAACCTTCCAAAATACATTTCTCCTGCTCAAATTAGACTGGAGTTCAGTCTTTTGAATCAGTCTCTGGCAAGACAAGGTGCATACATAAACCTTTGAAGTAAAGTCCGGGGAGCCACTTCAGATTCCCCTGACTACCACCTATGGCAGGAGCTCCAGTGAGAGAACCGCTCACCGGCCAGAGTCTACTTGTAAGGCTCATTGAGGAAGACAGGGCTCACTGATCTATGGGGGATCCCAACTTCACACAGCGTCTTCAAAAAAGCAGTGTGGGGGTCAATCAGGTTCCAATCCTCAGTAGAGGACAAAGCAGCCTTCTCAGGGAGGGCCCATGCCTGGATGACACTGAACACCTACATGACCTTGGGTCCACAGGCATACCTTAGCCTCGGCTTCTCGAAGGGACATCAAAGAGCAGTTTTCAAGGTACCAACTGGGGCTTTTAACATACGCATCAAACACAGCCCCTTGGATGAGCGATCCGGCAAGCACTACCTGTCACTTGTGTCCTGCTGGCATATAAGATCTTCACCATCTGGTTTGCACTTCTGAAAAACTTGCACCTGGAAGGAAAGCACTTTAAAAAATCTATTTAATGAAAGGGGCCTATGAATGAGAAGGCAAGCTGTGCTGGCATGATTTGCTCCAGCGGACCTACAGCTAAACTGTCAACTGATTAAACTTTTAACCCTGGCAACTAAAAAGCAGCTAGGGCCAACATGACAATACCGCTAAGGCAACGTGTTTTACAAACTTTTTCACGTCCTTATACGAACTTTCCCAAGTCCTTTCATCCATTTTAGTATTTGTAAAGGTCTCAACTAGTCACCAAGACACCAAATAAGCCAGTACAACCTTGTACAAGACATAGGCATCGGTTCCTTATACTACCAGCTGCCCGCCACTAACATGAAAAGGCTGATGAAGAGTCTTCTAGATTAACCTAGTAGCAAAAGATAATGTGATCTTATGACAGTTCAGGACCTGATGAGATCTTTTAAATATTGTATTAAATTGTGAGTATGGTTTTAATGCAATGGTTTTAAGTAACTAAAGTATCTGTCTATCTATCTATCTATCTATCTATCTATCTATCTATCTATCTATCTATCTATCTATCTATCTATCTATCTATCTATCTATCTATCTATCTATCTATCTTTCTTTCTATCTATCTATCTATCTATCTATCTATCTATCTATCTATCTATCTATCTATCTATCTATCTATCTATCTATCTAATAGGATGGTCATTAAAGCAGTGAGCCCACATTTCAACAGTCAGGAGAGAAGGAGAGCTGTTAAATAGCAGGGATTCCGATTTTGAATGGTTGACTTTATAGCCTCCTATATGAGCGACTGCCTTCATTCTGGCAAACGTGTTTTTGATGTTTTCATCTGTGGACAGATACAGTATCATATAATCTGCAAACAATTTCAATTTTGCTGCACCATTGACCGGAGAGAAAAACGCTAGGAGCTTGCCTAAGTGCACTGGCCAAGGGCTTGATAAATAGCGCAAAGAGAATAGGTGACAATTGGCACCCCTGCCACGTCCCACACCTACTAGTAATGTGACCTCTCTACTTTGGAGTAGATAACATTTTTAGCTTTGGCCTTTTTATATAAACTTTCCAGCAGGTCAACCAGTCGAGGTGGTGACCTGAATTTCATCAATACTGCGAATAACACCTCCCACTGTTCCAAGTCTAATGCTTCTTCGCTACCAAGCATCATAATAGCTGTCTTACTCTCATTAAGTGAATAGCAATCAATAGTTTGTACTAAGGAATTAGTATTAGTAGATGTCAGTCTTGTTGATAGGAAGTAGTTTTGGTCTTGATGCCCCAAAGGCTGTGCTAATGGTTCTAATCTACTTCTTACTATTTTCAAGTAAAAGCTAATTGGACAATATGAACCAGGGCTTTTCAGTGGTTTACCCTTTTTCAAAAAGCTTACGATAACTGCCTCGGTGAAGGAGCCGGGAGAGGTCTCGTCTTCTAAAATTTCATTAAAGAGAATGAACAAGAATTTGCTTAATTAGCAAATTTCGAATCCTCCCATACCCCGTCAGGGCTCCTGAGGATCATACCATAACCCCTCTCTCGTGCCACCTCCATAGTGAACTCCCCGTTAAACTCCTCCTGAATGGAGTGCCTTAGTGATGCACCCAGGATTGCTATCTTGGTGGTGTGAGTGCATGGCCACATAGACTACTTACATCCTATCTGCGACCCTTTGAAATAAAGTATACAGCTCACAACGTCAACATACCAATAGTGTCACTTTATATCATCATGCCACCTGTTTTAAATGCCCTGATTTACAAAGCTCATCATACGATTCAGAGATTGAAGATTCAGAATAGAGTAGGAATGAGCTGAATCCATAAAGGGGTAGTAGTAAAAAGCAGATAGAAAAATAACCACTACTAGTCTTCAGCTCTTAAGGAATTTATACTCTCACAAAAGTTAGGGTTTTGCTGAGCTGAGGTGAAAACATGAAATCGTCCCTTGTTAATCACCTTTAGCTTCGACTTCCAGACCAGGCCTGCTTGCGCACTAGCTTGCCTGAACAACTCAATCATACACTTGAATTCCTTATGACGGTGAGAAGTAGAGATTAACATGTCGACGGAAATCCGAAAGAGTAGTTGTCCATAGGTTGGAAGGATTTGGCATGTAATGCTTTGATGCAATACTCCCCAAAATTGAGCAGATCTGTTCAAAGGTATTCTACTTTAGGAGACAAATGACCTGGCACTCTATGAGCGCACATAATTATAAGGTCTTGATCTTTAGGTGACACTTCAGGAATTACATATGCCTTGATCATGTCCTGATCAAAGCAGTTATCAATTTGTCCACATTTTTGTCCACTTTCTTGACCTTCGGCTATGGCGACAAAGCGTAGTTTTGACTGGCAGGTTTTATAATCCATCTCTTCCAGTCTGGCTTTGAGTTTACCTATCTCACCTTTTGATCATGCTGTCAAACTGTCTAACTTCTTACAATTATCCTCCTCTTCCCAGCTTGTTCCTTACAAGCATTACATTGCAGCATTGAAGAAGGTTCTCATTTATAGCATTTAATTTCTCTGTAGTTTTCTTCTGAACCTTAGTTTGGGCAACTCTCACTTCATGGATTTCTCCTAGATCTTGTTGCAGAGCCAAAATCATCATTGAAGTGGGAGGTGGGGGGTTGATGAGGGTGCATGCATATCTCTCTTCAGTGGACTCTGTGACTGCATCAATTAATCAAGTTGCCTCCACGAAGCGAGAAGCGTTTGCAGGTTCAAGCCTTCAGTTATAAAACATATCTGACTCCATTGACATTTAATTTAGAAGGTTCCTGGAGGCTGCTACTGTTGGTGAATTCGCGCACCAAGGGTGATATCTCATTGTGTGGTGAACTATGAAGTCCTGAATCATTTTTTGGACAATATTGTTGAGCTGATCAATCTGTATGCAGAATAGTCTTTGATGGACAACAGTGCCACACCTTACAGCCACTCTAGAGCTACCCAGTGGACTCCTACAAATTTCCATAAGATGAATCAGTTCTGGGTTTTAACTTTTTTGATGGGATTGCTAAGGAAGCCATGTTTGGTCTACTATTCTATTGATGGCAGCTGCTATTTTTCTAACAACCATGAGTTGAGATCAGTATTTGCTTCTCCAGCTGATGTTGCATTTTGTGGATAATGCTACATCATTGCCAGAAGATCACCCTGAATGTGACAGTCTCTGCAAGATTCGACCTGTCCTTTACCATTTAGTTGATTGTTTCTCAAAGATCTATGTTCCAGGTGAAGATATGTCTGTTGACGAGACTTGGGTCCTATTCAAGGGCTGTTTTCAGACAGTACATACCCAGCAAAACAGCACATTATGGTATTAAGCTGTACATGTTGTTTGAAAGTGCCTCTGTATACATGTATAACTTCAGGGTGTATACCAGTAAAATTCTTCAACTGAAGCCTCTCCCCATCCCTCCCCCCATGCCCAGTTGTTCTTCCACATCTAAAGTTAGTGAATAAATTGTGTTGGAACGTCCCCGAGCACCTTTCCACAAAGGTCATCATTTATGCGTGGACAATTTCTACACAAATGTGCAATTAATTTAATAATTGTTCATAGCCGGCATTGTAGCTTGTGGCACAATCCACTCTAACAGTAAAGGTTACCCTAAAGAGCTTGTATGTAAGAAACGTGAAGGGGGACGGAGCGGTGCCTTGCGTAGTAACAGACTATTCACGTTGACATTTCCAGACAATAGAGATGCCACACGCTCACAACTGTTCACAATCAACGTACTACACCTGTGACTGTTTATGGTCAGGTAGCAGAAGGGTGCATACTAGTGTGCATTCTAGACTACAACAAGCACATAGGGGGTGTAGATAGAGTACATAAAAAATTGGAATCTTGCAATGCTGCTCAAAAGCCATATATCTGGTACACAAACTTGGCTTTTCATTTGTTTTATTTACCATCCTCCAATACTTATTTTATTTTCAAAGATGCATTCTCCAGATTCCAAGGTGAGTTTTGCACATTTTCAGCAATCTGTAACAGGCAGCCTTGTTGCAGTTAAGCAAGCAAGCAAGTGTTCCTAGAAGCTGAATGATCGAGGTTATCACTAGACAAAGATTGTCACTTTACTGAGTACATTCCTTCAACATTGAAAAAAGACTTTCCTTGTCCGAGATGGAGCGTCTATGTCCGAAGAAGAGTAGGAAAGGGGAGTTGTATGTACTGCCCCAAATGTGCTTTTAAGCCTGGTCTATATGTGCCCACCAGTTTTAAATTCTACTATACGCAACTCAAGTATTGGGTTCAACCTTGAGAATAAAAGGCTGTGACTATGTCTGTATTGCTATATTTAGCAAGTATTGGGAGCAACCATGCGAAAAAAGGCTGTGATTATGGTCTGTTTTGCTATATATATTTTTTGTTTAGACACCAAGCTGCCAAAATCTTTATGTATTTAGTTACACCATGCAATCATAGATGGTTTTTCATCTTCCAGCAATGGGGGTGAGAGGGGTGGGGTTATGTTAAAATTGAAAAAAAACACTGAAAATATGTCCTGTTTTTAGTTGGATGTTCTATGTATTTTTATGTGCATTGTGTGTGTAATCTGTTAATTCTGGGAGTGTTTTAGAAATGAAAGTTGCGTAGTGCTTCACGGTGATGCCTGAGTGGCATTAAACCGGTAGTGTGTGTGGACTGGTGTTTGGCTGGCGGTGTGTGTGGATTGGCATTTGGCTGGCAATGTGTGTGGACTGGCACTTAGCTGGAGGTGTATGAGGGCTGGTGCTTGGATGATGAGGTTGGTGGACTGGTGTTTGGATGGAGGTATGAATGGACAGGTGTTTGGCTGACAGTGGGTGAGGTGGTGGTTCACTGGCAGTGTGTGTAGTGGTGGTTAACTGACTGTGTGTAGAGGTAGTTGCCTTGCAGTGTGTGTAGTGACTTGATGCTGGTGTGTTTGTAAATTGGTTGATAATGAGTACTATTCCAGGAATGGTATAATATGCACTGTAATTATGATATATGGCACACTGGTCTATGATTTATGTATAACATACTTTATATTTTTATTTAATCCTGTGTGGAGTCTCTTTTGTGGTGTAATTATTGTGTCACTGGTGTAAGTGGGTTGTGCAAACGCTTTACATATGCCCTCTGTGGATAAGCCTGACTATTCTGCGCCAAGCTACCAGGGAGTGAGCACAAGTTATCTTTAGTATGTAACTTACTCACCTTGACAAGAGTGGTGGGTTCTGCCTAGCTGAGGTGTGAACCCCAGCCAACCAGAAACCCCATTTCTAACATAGTCTATTTTTCCTCGTATTGTGGTTTTAATCTACTTGCATTTTTTGGTGGAAACATGTACATGTAACCACAGAGAGCATGCATTTTTAAAAAGTAGACACAATTCTTGATTTAGCAAGGTGTCATTAGTGTACATCAATCAAAGTTTTCCCAAATGGACTGTTGAAATAAAAAAGAATTAAAATGTTTCAGGAAAATGTAACCATTTGTGACTTTATTTTCATCTGTAACTTCCTGGCACAATGGCAATATACTGTTATGTCTGCTTGTCCCTTCTGGTCGCAGGGCTATTTAGGATTTGTAGATTCCAAAAGAACCCCCTGTACCTCTGGAGTCAACAACTGAGCTGCATCCTACAGGCGTTTTTCATTGTGTACCAACTATACAACAATTCATATGGTAAAATAAGAAGAATGAAAATGGGTAAGAAGGAACCCTATGTATTTCTGAAATGTACACAAGATGCTGAATTTAGGAACAGTTGTTGTTTGTACAGTTTTAAATTTGGAGTTACCCATACTAGCAAGTTATTTGGAGAGCTTTTCATGAAGTATTTTCTTTCTTGCACACTGGCTTGTATTTGGAACCCACAAATGTCAACAAATCCAACTGGTAATAACAAGTGTTCTACTATTCTGTGTTCTTACATGCCTCCTGCTGAAAATGGTGCCCACTTGTGTTGCGGGGCCTAGGGCCTATGACATAAAACGCCCCACACGTCGACTTGGAGACATATTTCACCCAGCAGAATCCACACTATTTTTACAATGTCGGTAGCTGTGGGTTTTGGGCTCCAGCACAGCAGCCACCATGGAAAACCTACCAAGCCCATACGTTTCTGAACAATAAATAGTCAGGGGGAGTCCAGGATGACCTGACTTGTGTGGCTTCACCAGGTTTTCTTACCCAGAAGGCTTTACAAATCTCACACTTTGGCTAAGAACCTAATTTTCCTAACATTTCTGTGAGAGAGCAAAATATATCCTACTATCCAGCATTCCCCTCCTGTTAGGGGAATCTCCTGATAAAATGATTCCTCACCTGGGTGGCTGGGCCTAGACCCCATTTCAGGAAAGGGGCCAAAACATTACAAGTACATTTAAACATTTTCCATTGAAAATCAACCCTTTTTTCAGTTTGGGTATCTGTGGATTTTGGGCGGCAGCTCAGCTGGCACCCAGGGGACCCTACCAAACTGGTACATTTCTGAAAACTAGTCACCAAGAAAAGTCCATGGAGGCATGATTTATGTGGCTCTCTCCAGGTTTTCTTACCCTGAAGGCTTTGCAAACCTAAAACTTTGTGTAAAAGCACACATTTTCCTCATATTTCTATGAGGGAAACATCTGGAATCTGCGGGAGCACAAATTTCCTACCACCCAGAATTCTCCAAGTCTCCGGAAAAAATGGTGCCTCACTTGTGTGGCTGGGCCTAGTGCCCATGGCTGGAATGGGCCCAAAAGGCAACACAGACATATCAAATGTTTTCCAATGAAAACCAACCCTTTTTTTTCCATTTGGGTAACTGAGGATTTTGGGCACTAGCTCAGTCGGCAATCAGGGAAACCTACCAAACCCATATATTTCCATAAACTAGACACCCATGGGAGTCCAGGGTGACATGACTTGTGCGTCTGTCACCTGATTTTCTTATTGTAATGGCGAGGACTCTCATTGACCCTGGTTTGATCAGTTCCTGTCACGGGCAATAGGCCCAGACACAAGTGGGGTAGTGTTTCTATTTGGACGAGTGGGGAACAATGAGTGCTCCGAAGTTTGTGCATCCCTGCTGATTTTTGAAGTTCATGTCCCAGAAATGCAAGGAAAAGGCACATTATTAGTCAACGTTTGTGGTTTGCACAGTGCTGTGGGCAGGTACCTCATCTTGGACTCCCCTAGGTGTCTAGTTTTCAGAAATGTCTGGGTTTGGTAGGTTTACCTAGGTAGCTTCCGAGCCCGGGACCAAAAAACACAGCTACCGCTTTTGTTGATGTCACCACATTGCATTGTGGACACTTTGCTGTCATTGGCAGTAGGCCCACCTTTACAGGTGAAGTACCAATTTTATCAGGAGATATATGGGAATGCTAGCTGGTAGGAAATTTGTGGCTGCCCATACATTCCAGTGATTTCACTTCCCGAATTATCAATAAAATGTGTGTTTTTAGCCAATATTTGAGGTTTGCAATGGCTTTTGGGTAGGAAAACCTTGTGGGATCCACACAAAGCACACCACACTGGAGTCCCCAGGTGTCCAGTTTACAAAAATATCTGGGGTTGGTAGGTTTTCCCTAGAAACAATTCCCCTGGATTTCTAGTTTAAAAAAATATCTGGGGTTGGTAGGTTTTCCCTAGAAACAGTGTACACCCTGGCAGTGAAAGTCAGAGAAGACAAATATTCATATTACAGCTGTAGGATGTAGCTCAGGTGTTGGCTCAAGTGGTACAATGGGTTCTTTGTAAACCTACAAATCTTATAAAGCCCTGTGACCAGAAGAGATAATGGTATATTGCAGAGCAGTCAGGCTTATCCCCAGAGATCATGTGTAAAGCATCTATGCAACTCACTCAGACTAATGACACAAGAAATACACCTCAAAAGAGACTCCACACCAGACTATATAAAAATAGAAATATATTATACATAAATCATTGGCCATTACCCCATAAATCATATTTACTGTGCTAATTATGCCATTCCTGGAATAGTACTCGTTATCCTGACAATGCCAGGCAAAACATCATATATCATTCACTCATGTCATGAAATGCATGAAGTGAATTGGAACACAAACATATACATCACCAGTGGCTATCGCAAGTACCCAAATCCCCAGGCATCCTCACCCGTACACCAGTAACAGTGTGTCCACATATGTGCATAGTCTCCTGACCACTTACATGTGGGACTACAGTAACCCTGTGAGAATCTGGTGGGGGAAAGGCATGCTTAGAGCAAAAGACCTCTGGGGAAGATCTATCCTGTAACAAGAGGCCACAAGGTAAGCACCCCGAAGGTGTGGGCCAAACACAGTGGAGCACACATCCTGTAAGTTCCCCCGTACAGAATATCTCTGTATATCAGTAAAGGCACAAGCTAAGCGCATCGGCGGTACTCTTAGTAAGATTATGGCAATACACATAGAGGTGTTCCCCCCCACCACCCTCTGTGCCCTCTATAGAGCTCCTACTGTGATATAAAATGCCACAGGACAGAGGAAGTAACTTCACTGAGCGTCCTCACGAGAAACACGCACACATCAGTTTCTGCGGGGAGACCTCGCTAGGTCCCCCCCTCCATGGAGCTTGTCTGAAGTATCTGCCCGCAAGTGTTCAGACTGCTCTGCGCTGCCAGTCTGTCTCAGTGTGTACGTCATCAGGGAAGGCGGTGTTAGGGTGCGTGAGCTTATCAAACTCAAAACACTGCTGCCCGCGCAAGGCAGTCGGGGTATCCCTTGAGAATGTCCGAGGCAAAGTTGTGTGCCGCCTAGGGGAATAACAGGTTGCTACGTAGGTTGGAGCTCATAGGGTCCAGCTGAGCTGGGGCAGTGAAATCTTGCGATGCACCCCGTCACCCAGGCAGCTAGCTGGAGGAGATGTCGGCACGTCAGCCACCTGGAGTTACCAAATGCAGCTCAGTTTGGAGTGGCGCAAGGCTGAGAGAGAGCTTCATGTTGGTCAGGCTTGCACTGACTTCACCAGACGATACCCAGGGGAGTACGCAGCGCTCCCCATGAGCTAACGTAAGGCACAAGCACAAAAATATAGCACTCCCCAGATGCTATATGTGCAGGGCCAGGAGCAGCAAATGAGCACCAGTAACCTCACGCTGACATCTGGGAGAACACAGGAGCTAACACAAGGCAGGCAGCAGTGGGCAGGGAGGCCAGCACAATAAGGCACTTAGTGGTGGTTCCTCCTGGCAGTCCAGCAGTGCCTAGGTAATCTAGGGTCAGGGAGCAGCTGGCAGCAGAGCAATAACCAGAAAAGCAATCCAGTGATTCCATTATGCCACCCAGCAGCAGCAGGTAGCAAGGCAACATCAGAAGGGCAGTCCAGATGAGTCCTTTGTGCAGTCCAACAGTCCTTCTGACAGAGGTTCAGTCCCAGTTCCAAAAGTGCTCTAAAAATCATGGGGTCAGAGCCCGTGTACTTATACTCCAAAAATGCCTTTGTTGAGGGGGTAACGTTAAAAAAGCACTTTTGAGTGAAGCACAACACCCTTTCAACCCAGTTCTGTCTCCAGACATCAGTAGGGGGCAATCAGCCCATTGTGGAAAAGCAGGACAAAGCCTATTCACTTGTGAGGTGTAAACAACCCTCTATCCCTAGCCCAGGATGACTATCAGTATGCAGATGCCCTTCATCTGTTGTGGCTGTCTGGAAAATATGCACAGAGTGGAGCTGTCACTCTACCCCAGATGTGGATTGGAGTCAGACTGCAAAGCACTTGAGTTAAAAGCACAGAGAAATAGCCACTTTCTCAAAAGTGGCATTTCAAATATAGTAATGTAAAATCCACCCACACCAGTAAGCAGGATTTCTCACTACTATTCCAAACATAGCAAACATGCCCATGCTACTCCTCACAGAACAGGAATTACCACTTGGACTTATATAAGGGAATTCCCAATGCAAATCTATGAGAGGAACAGCACTCACAGTAGTGAAAAATGAAATAGGCTATTTGTGTTCTATGTGAGCCACTCACCTGAATTCCAGGCGTTCCGATGAGGCGATGAAGACTACATTGCCCTCTCGCAAGTCCTCAAGTGGAAGGGGGTTTTAGAAAGAGAAAAAGGGAAAATACCAGCTCCTGCTTTGTGGACTGCAGAATCAGACTGCTGGACCCTAGACTTGATGTCGTATTGGGCGTTATGACTTCTGATTTCTCAAAATACTAGGTTCTTGCTTTTTTAGGATTCTGGGCTGCAAAAGAATTACTTCATTAATACATTGAACTTGCATAACCTATTGTACATTGCATAATGTCAGTTATTGTTGACACATTGGGCATATGTTTCTATAAGGCTGAACACGTCTCTTTCTCTTTTTACAATACTTTCAGAGTCCCTGAAGCAAAGTCCAAGCTTCAAAACAATCAACTTGACTAACGGGCTTCTTTGTGTTGTGGTGTAATCTCTTGCCAATAATAGTTCTGATAAACTTGCTCTATTTCCAATCTCCTCATTTTCAGGGGAGCGCTTGTTACAGAAAATACATCTTTAATAATGTCTGTTTAGCAGTATCTTGGATTCCCACCCAAACGATAAATCACGCTAGTTCTTATTGTCATAAATTATTTAAAAGACAGAACTCTGTTTTGTTTCATTTAAGCCAAAGAAAAGCTTAAAATGTAGTTACTTGCTTGAAAATTGTGTTTTTTCACATTTCTTATTTTCTCTCTTTTATAGGAAATACGGGATCGTCTGCAGAAGATGGAAGAGGAGAGCCCGGGACTCCGCAGGAAGCCGACCAGAGGGCGAGGATCATTGAAATCGACTGGAGGCTGTCCGAAGGAAGAGAAATGCTGGAACTCGACTGGAAGCTGTTCGAAGAACGAGGAACACTGGAACTCAACTGGAGGCAGGCTGGAGAACAAGGAACTTGACTTGCACTGGAACTCAGCTGAAGGTAGGTTGAAGGACAAGGAACTCAACTTGACTGGAAACAGGTAAGCAGAGCAATAAGTACAACGCCAAGCAAGGCCTCAGACTCACAAGCAATTATCCTCCTGATTTTGGCACATGTTGAATACAGATCACATTGTGAAGAGCACATGTTTTGGCGGTTACAGTAGGAGCAGGTGGAATGCAATGTGCATAATCAACAAGCATTGGTTATAATAAATTAGACATTTAACAAGCATTGATTATTTCAAACTTGATATTCAATGACATAATGAATATACTCAAATAAGTCTGAATGTTGCAGGCAACAGCATCGTATTGTAACTGAGCTCTTGGATGTGCTAGTGTACCTACAACAATTCGCCACTACAAGGACATGCAAAAACATAAAGGAACATGTCCTACCTTTTACATGTGCAGCACCCTGCCCATAACGCTATCTAAGGCCTTACCTTAGGGGGGACTTAGATGTAGTAAAAAGGTTGTGAAGGACTTGGCAAATAGTTTGACTTGCCAAGTCAATATGGCAGTACACTGTGTACGCAGGCACTGCAGTGGTAGGCCTGAGAAAAAATTGAAAGGCTACTTCTGTAGGTGATGCAATCTGCCTTGCAGGCCCACTAGTAGCATTTAATTTACAGGCATCGGATATATGGTACACCGCTTTACACGGGACTTACAGGTAAATTAAATGTGCAGACAAGTGTAAGCCAATTATACCACATTTTAGTGATGAGAGAACATGCACTTTAGCACTGTTTAGCTGCGGTAAAGTGCCCAGAGTCCTAAAGCCAACAAAAAGAGGGTCAGAAAAATAAGAGAAAGGCAAAACAATTTTTTTTTTTACTGTGGTGAAAAGAATGTTTTTGATACAACTGTGCTTGTTCCGGAAAGCTGGGAAGATGGTGGTTCAAGCACAGCAAACTGTTTGTTGATGCAATTTTTGGCAGGAAAAACTAGTTTGTTGTGTAGCACTTGTTTCCTGTTTTTTTTAAGAAGCACACCATTTATCTATATGTTGGCAATTTTTCAGTGTCCTCCAGGGGAATCCACAAACCCTGGCTAGCTTTAGAATCCCAAGGATGTTGGAAAAAACAGGACACAAATTTGGCATGGATACCTTATGTGAAAAAAATGTTATGAAGGCGTAAGCGTGAAGTACCCCAAATAGCAAAGAAAAAAGCCATCACATTCGAGGGGGAAAGGGCTTATCAGTCAAGGGTTTAAATTTCAGTATCTTGACAGCTGTGCACCTCCTTCATACTCTTTCCCATTGAATTATATTTACAACTGGCACCACTCATCATTGCTCTCTGCACTCTGCAGAGAGCCCAAGGATTGGATGAGTGTTTATTCTGAACCCCTTTGTGACCTGCTGAAGGGCACTATGTCAAATTCACACTAACTCCCAACAGTTGCCCGTGTTAAATATGCATCCGCAATCTGAACTCACACTAACATAAAGGGGCGACTCTTTTCACAGTACTTACTGCACATGAATAATATGTTGCATGAAAAATCTACAGAACCACATCCTTGAAAAATCAAACATTCTTAGGAAATACAACAGTAAGTAAAATGTGAAATGCAAAAAAGGAACAAAATCACTCTTCCCAGGCTGAGAGCACAGTGTCTGTTTTTGCTGCCCAGAACTGTCATCAGGTGGGAGACGGCAGGACAATTGCAGAAGGGACACTGGACCACCAGGCCCTTCAAAGCAAAGCCACAACAGATGGAGAAGCAGGCTGCAAAGTCTTGAGAATGATTACCATGCTCATCTCAGCGCATTTCTGTCCTACCACATTCTTTCAAACATGATATTTCACTTACGGTACTTGTTCTCTATCAGGGGAATCGTCATTGAAATCAACCATTTAATATCACTGCTCTACTAACCCTTTCGCTACTGGCTGGACCTTTCCCCCCTAGAATACTTAGCCCTTTTCTGGAAATATGGGGTAGTTCATGGTTAGGCGTTCATGACTTTTTTTTTGCTTAAGGAATCCACACCAATTTTGCGTCCTTTAATGCTAACATCTTGGGGATTCCAAAGATACCCAGTGTTTGCAGATTCCTCTGGAAGGGACCAAGAACTATCCAAAATATAGCTATATTTTAGGAATTTTTGGAAAAATAGGAAAAAACTGTTACAATATATTATATTTAACATTAGTAGAAAAAAGAGCAATTTATGACAGTGTTTTTCATCTGTAACTTCATGCCACAATGTGATATTTACAAAAGCAATATATTGTTACGTCCATTAGACCCTTTCTAGTCACAGGGGTATATAGGGTTTGTAGGTTCTTAAGGGCCTAGGGTACTCCGAGCCAACAATCGATCTGCATCTTACAATGATATTTCATTGTGTAGTGAATATACAGCAATTCATATGAATGTGAAAATGGGAATGAAGGAAACCTATGCATTTCTGAAATGTACATCAGATACTGAGTTTAGGAGTAGTGGTTATTTGTATATCTCTGAATCTATGGGTACCCATACTAGCATGTGATTCAGAGGGCGTTTTTCCAAATGTCTGCTTTCTTACACACACTGGCTTACATTTTGGAAGGCATAAATGTAGAAAAATCCACTAGGCAATAACAAGTTCTACAATTCTGTGTTCCCACACATCTACACATAAAAATAGTACCTCACTTGTGTGGGTAGGCCTAGTACCTGCGAAAGGAAAGGACCCAAAATGCAACATGGACACATCACTTTATTCCACTGAAACCTGCTCCTTTTTCACAATGTGGGTAGCTGTGGATTTTGAGTCCTAGCTTAGCTGCATCTAGGAAAACCTAGCAAACCTCCACTTTTTTTTAAAACTGAACAACCGGGGAAATCCAGGGTGGGGTGATTTGTGTGGCTCTCACCAAGTTTTTATACCCAGAAGCACATGAAAGCCTCAAACTTTGACTAAAACACACTTTCCTCACATTTCTGTAAAGACAAGTTCTTGGATCTGAGGGGGGGTGGGGGTCACAACTTTCCTACCACCTAGGATTCCCACAAGTCTCCTTATGAAAATGGAACCTCACTTGTGTGGTTAGGCCTAGTGCTGCAACAGGAAGGGGCCCAAAACGCAATATGGACACATCACTTTTTTCACCGGAAACCTGACCCTTATTATGCAATATGGGTATCAGTGGATTTTGGGCCCTAGCTCAGCCAGCAAACTTGCATATCTTTGAAAACTAGACACCTGTGGGACTCCAGGGGTGTGTGACCTGCATAGCTCTCACCAGGTTTTTGTACCCAAAAGCCCTTTCAAACCTCAAACTTTGACTAAAATAGATGTTCCTAACATTTCTGTAATGAAAGGCTCTGCAGTTTGTGGGGGGCCACAACTTTTCTACTAACCAACATTCCCCAAAGTCTCCCGATACAAATGGTACCTCACTTGTGTGGGTTGGCATAGTGTTAGATACACAAATGGGACTAAAACACAATGTATAAACATCTGCATTTCCTGTAAAAAATAAAAAATGACCGGATTTGGCAATCAGGGGTAGCTGTGGTATTTGCGTGTGGGCTCGACAGCAAGCCAAGAAAACCTATCAAACCCAGATATTTCTGAAAACTTGACACATAGGGAAGTCAAGGGTGGTGTGCCTCACTTGGATCCTATGTTGTTTTCTTACCCACAATGCCCTGAAAGCATCAGAATTTTCCTAAAATCGTGCATTTCCCTTGTATTTCTGTGATGTAAACTTCCTGAAACCACAGGGGCCACAAGATTTTTACCAACCAGCGTTCGACCATAGTCCCAATAAAAATACTACACCAACTGTGCAGCTGTGCTTGTGACAGGCATGCATCAAACAAATGTCAAGGGAGTCTGTGCCTGTCAAGAAATAGGTTCGCCACACATGTGGGGTGGCATTTTTATTGAGACAATTGGGGAATGCTGGGTGGTGGGAATTTTCTGGATCCCTGGGGTTTCTGGAAGTTTATGTTATACAAATGCAAGGAAAATGTGCAATGTTCTTCAAAGTTTGAGATTTGCACCACATTGTGGGTAAGAAAATGTCATGGGAGCCACACAAGGTTCACCAGCTGGGACTGCCCCAGGTGTCTATTTTTCAGAAATGCCTGGGTTTGGTAGGATTCCCCAGGTGGCTGCTGATCCAAGCCACAAAAGTGCAGTCATTTAGCCTACAAGTAGGATGATACTGTGACTTAGCCCCACTCTTCTACCCATATCTAAAAAGAAAATTAAAAATTAACGTCCCACTCTAGACCCCTACAAACTTAGCAGCTTGCAACCAAAATATAACTAAAATAAATAAGTTTTTCATAACGTACATATTGAAAATCAAATTAAATAATGAATTAAATAGTATACAGTTAATTATTACTTAACTTCCTACCCTATATTCCTACAAACATAGCATCCTGCAGTTAAAATATAAGAAAAATAAATTGTTATTCTATATTTTACATCATTAAAAACAATTAAATATTTAATTAATAGTTTATTGTTAATTAATATTACTTAATTAACGTCCCACCATATATGCCTACGAACCTAACAGCCTGCAAATAACATATAATAAAAATAAGCAACAAAAAAGGATGATGGACGGAGCGCTCACCTCCAGTCACAGATCTGGGTTTAATCCATCATGCTCACTATGCCACCCCAGTTTGAACCAAGCCATATTCAAATCAGTCTTGTCCCTGTTCCCCATGGGAACCGTCTATCCCAAACTACCAGGCCAGGTCATCCATGGACCGGAAACAAGCATCCTGGGACCGGTTTTGGGGTATCACCCCTCATCAGCCAGGCTAGCTTGAATCCAGTGTCACAGTGAGCAAGTGATTCATGTTTGGGCATACCAGGGCCACTTAGGGCAACTTTAGCAACGCAAAAGAATGATGGATGGAGTGCTGAAACCTTCACCCCCAGTTACAGATCTTTGTCATTTTCTTTTGCCCACTATGCCACCCCAGTTTGGACCCAGCCATATGCAAATCAGTCTTGACCCTGTTCCCCGGGGGGAACAGTCCAGCCCAAACTTCCAGGCCAGGTCCTCACTGGACCAGAAACAAGCATCCTGGGACCAGTTTCAGGGTATAACCCCTCATCAGCCAGGCTAGCCTGAATCCAGTGGCACAGTGAGAAAGGAACCCACATCTGGCATAACAAAAATAAACCAGTACTACATAATTTATTTATATAACAAATATCAATCTTATAAATAAAATGTATTAAATTATTCATAATTAATTATTACCTAATTAACTTTCCACCCTATTCCCCTAAAAACCCAACAACCCGTTATGGCACTATAAATTACTATTAAGATTACATAAAAACATTCTAAATCTCTTAAAATTACAAGTCACACTTTAAAAACATTAGTAACATTTATACAAACAACAGTGAAACATAACAATTGTATATGAATTAAAAACATCAATACTATTAAAAACTATTTTACTTACCTCAAAAACAATATTTTTGTCAACGATATTCCTGCATCATGATATTCAAGTAGCACAAAATTTTATTTTCAATATTTCAGTCTCCAGATATTTACAACTTGACATTTTGTCCAAACACCCAAGGTAGAACTGTCCTTCCAGTCTGCACTGGAAGATTGGGAGCCATATTATATCTTAGTCACGCCCAGGGTAGCAAAATCAGTGCTGCAGTCCCTGTGGTGACCCTCTGACTTACAGGCCAGGGTACCATAGACTAGGGGCTTACAAGTAAGTTTGTTTATGCCAATTAGATAGAAGCCAATCAAACATACACAGTTTCAAGATCAGGGCACAGGCACTGAGGTCTGTCTAGAAGGCCATCAGCCTCAGTCCAAAGAACTGTGAAGGTGATCATACAAAAAGAGGCATTTCCATACACGCACACACACACACACACACACACATATATATATATATATATATATATATATATATATATATATATATATATATATATATATATATATATTACCTTCTGGCAGTCGCCAACAACAGGTAGATATACCCGGTCTTAGGCAAGTTTTGAACATGGCGGCTGGGCCGCCACCGCCATTTAAAATCCGTGGCAGAACCGCCACTGGAGTAACTCCGACACCACCAGGCTTCCGCCACCAGGCAGCCTGGCGATGGCTGAGTTAGATATCTGCCACCGCCATATAAAATACGTGGCAGAACCGCCATTGGAGTAACTCCGCCACTGACAGACTTCCGCCAGCAGGCAGCCTGGTGATGGTGGAGTTACATATCCGACAGGGCAGAGCTGCAAGCAGCGCTGCCTGATAAAGTACCTGATTACGCCAGCCTTTCCCTGGCGGATTACCCCGCCAGGGAAAGGCTGGCTGAATGGGTGCCTCGGGCCCCCTGAGGGCCCCTGCACTGCCTATGCACAGCCCCGTCACGCATGTCACTGCCCGATATACAGGCAGTGATATGCGTGACAGGTGCTGCTGCACCTGCCTCACTGCTACATTGCCGCCCGCTCCATGTGGAGCCGGCGTCAATGTACAGGCCCATCTGAATGATCATAATGTGGCCGGCGGGGTCTTCTACGCGCTGGCGGTCTTTTGTTAACCGCCAACACCGAACTTGGCAGGTTTTCCCACCGAGTTCATAATGAGGGCCTTAGTTTCCACAGGTTTCTAGTGGACCTAGTTTCCTTAGGAAGAGCGTTTTTTGTTTTGCCATGAACTTTGGCGCCTCATGGTGAACCTACATGAAATTTTCAAAACAAATACTTCAGTGGGTTCAGTTTCTGCCTTGAAAGTGTCAGGGTGATTCGTCAAGTGGAGGCTGATAAAAATGTGGGTCCCAAAACACGTTTTCCCCATGCATTTTTTACATAGGGATTTTGAACACAACTACAGCCCGAACCGCAGAATGAAATCACACCAAATTTGGCAAAAAGCTAGCTCTTTGTCCAGAAAGCGTGTTTTTTGTTATTTGGTGTAAATCAGTCCAGTCGTTTTTGAGGTATTAGAGTTTTAAAAATACAGTTATCTAGGGACGCAGATCCTCTGTGGATCCAACTGTCCCTGTGCTGATTTCTTATTGGCTGCCCACGAGAGAGTGCTAGCAGGCATTTTGGGACTCTGCTTCACAAAAAAAGAAAAGGGGCCAGAGTGACATTTCTTTGTGGTCCATTACACAGCTGTAGTGTAGAATACATACTGGACATTTACCCAAGGAGGCAGACAGAACTCCAATTGGGTAGATATTTCATACTGGACTCTTTTGGATAGATGTGCAGGTGAGGTTCCTTTGTGGCTCACACAGCTACTGACACACCTACACAGACACTCATACACCCTCTAACAGAAGCACTCAGACACTCATGAACCTACTCACAGACCCACTCAGAGACTCACGCAAGCACTCACAGACCCACGTAAACACACTAATGCACCCACTCATTCACGCACCCACTCACAGACTCACTCAGACTCACAAACACACACTCAGACCTCCGTAGACACACAGACCCACTCACAGAGAGACTCTCATACACACTGACACACTCAGACTCACCTTGTCACACCTTCTCTCACAGACACTCACAATCACACTCACTCTCACACCCACATACACCCACTCACACCCATTCTCCGACTCACATAGACCCTCTCACACCCATTCTCACACCCAGAAACACCCTCTCACACCTATTATCACACCCTAAGATACAGGCCCTGTGGCAAACTTCTGCTGTGCATGGTTGTTGGCTGTGCACGGCGCAGGGTTGAGTAGTTATAGGGAGTTGGCCGCCAAGGGCAATGCGCGGCGGAGGTTGGATTAACATATAGGGCCCGATTCTAACTTTGGAGGACGGTGTTAAACCGTCCCAAAAGTGGCGGATATACCACCTACCGTATTACGAGTCCATTATATCCTATGGAACTCGTAATACGGTAGGTGGTATATCCGCCACTTTTGGGACGGTTTAACACCGTCCTCCACAGTTAGAATCAGGCCCATAGTAATGAAAACTTCTTTGCATTTAAAAAGCATAGAAATTCACTGAACAAAACCAAAGGTTACAGGGACATTATAGTTAGGAAATAGAATTAAAAAACATAGAAATCCACTTAAAAAAAACAAAGGTTATATGGACGTTATAGTTAGGTTCTGAATTTATGTGCACAAATCCAGAGACATTCAGCAGTTACAGTCAGGTATTTTAAGTAACTATAACTCTGGGTGCCAGAGAGCCATAAAATGGCTGGCTCAGCATGAGGCTCCTACCGTCCAGGGCTTTTATACAGCAAAATCCTCAGACATTGGGCCCAGTGATAGCCTCTATTGTTATATAAACAGCGTCCTAGCAGAGCGGGATCTGACTGTAATCTGATTGCCCCATCATCGCTGCCAAAACCTGGTGTAGATGGAGGAGCGACTCAAGTCGGTCTACGGCGCGGCCATGGCGGCCACCCACGGCTGATTGTGGGCCATTGTTGCCAGCAGCACGTGAGGTGCAAAATATTTGGTGTAAACACCGCAGTCTGAGGATTCCCTCCTCCCACCTCCATGATCAGAGAGGTCGCCTCCGTTGCTCAACTGCCCTGTGCGGGACGAGGAGGGGCCTAACTGGAAAAGTGAAGGCCTGACTTCGCCAGCTACCAGGTGAGGAGTTTTTGCTGCGATGCCAGCTCAAGAGATAGAGAGCTGCCTTTTCACAATGCACCTGGATACCACAGGAGAAACTGTACAAGAACACCCGCGGTGGGTGGGAGACTGCTTCCGATAGCTAGGAAGATGCGAGTGTGGCCAGGGCCTGCTTTCAACACAACACCACCTGTTCTTGTCGCTTTGCCAGCACTGTGACCACTGTGCATCTCCACACTTGCGCTGCACATAACCTTAAGATGGAGGATATTCTGAACATTGGTAGCTGGACAGTTAATGTTAAGCATATCCACAGCCTCCATCCATAAGCAGTCACAGCCTGGACGTACTGCCCTGTTACTTGCATATATGTTCCATGATGGCTTACTTCTAACGATGTGAGTACCTCCAGCATATAGCGACAGCAACAACGGTACTGTATTCAGACCTACGCCATCCCGAATTTAAAAAGCTGCACTTACTCACTGGTGCTTCTCTAGATATCATAACAGGGCATGTGCAATCTGCATCTACCCATAGATACCGCCTATTGTCTCCTGTGCTGCTTCATGTGGGAAAAAAGCCTAATGTTTATACGTCATTTTTCGAGGCCTGCCTTGCCTACTCCAAATGACCAACACACTGCCTTCTTAAGCCCTGATCTGCTCTCATGTGGCGGGGTGGAGGCTCCAGGCACAGACAGCACCCAAAGAACAGTTGTAGCGAAGTCACCTGCTCAGTCCTAGTGGCGCGTCCCCACCCGCCACTGGTAGTGGCCATCCCTGCTGCCTGATTGCAATTCGGGATACTGAATCCTAGTTGAATTGTCAGTGCAGATGACAGCCTGTCAGAACACAGCCCATTCATCATCGCCTGGTATGTGCTGACACCACAGATCAGAGGCCTGCAGGCATCATGGGCAAGACTGACGGCAAACAATCTAAACTCCAGTTTGATGCCAGGGGCTCCAACCTGGGCCATTTTGAACAATAGAACAAACCCACACAGATGTCCCCTCTCTGATTCTCATGGAGATGAGACAGACATGAAAACTCTACTGCTCGCTATGCAACAATGTTTATCCTCCATTGAAACAAAAATGGACAACATGTGTACCCGCATGGACACTCTCACTCGGAAAATGGAAAAACATGACGGCTGCCTCAAAGAAGTAGTGTAGCGCCTATCGGCAGTAGAAGACAGTGTTAATGAAAGGGGACCAACTATCAAACATGGAAAATGTCCTTAAGATAATTGCAGCTAAAAACAAGGACCTGGAAGCGAGGTCTCACCGGAATAACCTGCGAATCATAGGCATCCCGGAATCTGCCAACACGGGCAGAATGGAAGAGCACGTGGAACATCTACTAACCTCCCTCTTCGACGGGGCTTCCCTCTCGAAAGTCTTAATCGTAGAACGTGCTCATAAAGCATTTATAAACAGGCCTCCCCCAGGAGCGCCACCAAGAGCAATAATAGCTTGGCTCTTAAATTATAAAGATCGCAATTCAGCATTGCGACTGGCACGGGAGAAATGCACACAACACTTTGATGGACACGAAGTGGCAATTTACCCAGATTTTACTGTCACAGTTCAGGATGCAGAAGAAGATTTGAATCCATCAAGCAAAAACTGCAACAGGCAGCCGTGACATGCACCATGCTCTACCTGGCACGTCTTTGCATCTCCTTCCAATGCAAAGAGCACTTTTTTGCCAACCCTACAAGGGTCACTGATTTTGTCAAGCGTCACTTGAAAACAAGGCACTCTGGCTAACACATCACCCCTAGGCTCGGCCTCATCATCCCCACGCTCTACCCTAACCTGAGCGAACACCTGAGCTTTGTTGCTCCTGCCACACACTGACAATTTGCAGGCTGTTCACAGCGCACACTACTGTGCAAATTGCCTGATGCCTTCATTATTAATTCCACCCGGGACACCTTCATACATACGGGGTGTAACCAGTTTTGCTCTCTGATAGACCCCTACAGGTTACCCTTTATTGGTTGTTTGTTATTCTACTACCTTGGATCTCTAAATCAGAGTCCAATAAGTGTTTTGGTTATATGCACTAGACACCTATTGAGTCCTGAAATAGTTAAGATACTGTGTTATTGTCTTATCAATCTTGCATATTCACCTAAACTCTATAAAATGTTTATACCTTACTTCCTGGCTTTGTGGGTGGGTTATATATCCCTGGCTTGGCGGTATTGGGCAGCCAGTGTGGGAGGACATGGGATTGTTGAAACAGTTTCATAGAGCACATCAATACTGATGTTTAAAGTTAGCATGCTGTCGATCTGTCTCCCATTGTGGAAAATCCTATCACAAACTTATCGCCAAATGCCACCCACCTTAAGATGCCTGTGAACTTTGCCTCCTCTATGTCTGTGCCGCATTTAAGAATGAATTGCCTCACATGGAATGTCAGGGGATTGGGCACCTGACATAATCCCCGACATATCTTGGCTTAACTCGATTGGCATGATATACAAATTGTTCTGTTGCAGGAGACCCACCTGGTGGATGAGACCTGCATGTCATTTGCAAATCGGCGGGCCTCCTTTCGTCAATTTTCCATGTAATCCTCACAGCCAGAGGACTGGTTACTCTTGTGTGCAAGGGTATGCCATTTATCCCTCAGGGCTCATTCAGAGACACACCGTGCCGCTACTCCCTCCCCTGGGGTAGACTAGCCTCATTGTGAACGGCTATGGTCCAAATACAGACAAACCCTCATTCTTTGACAGACTATGGGGCCACATAGTGGAGTTAGACCCTTCACTCATTTTGTGGAGGGGAAACTTTAATGTGGCCTTGGATGTATCTATGGATTGCTCTCATCGTCCCCAGGGTCATCAATGCAATGCTGCCCACCACATATGTGATATCATGGTAGAAAATGATTTTCTAGATGTGTGGAGGATACTTTACCCAGCCGACCAAGATAGCACCTTTTATTCTGGAGTGTACAACAGCTGGTTCTGCCTTGATTAATGGATTGTTTCCAAAGGGGGTGGGGTCCGTGGATACATACAGTTAATCACCTCACACGCACATACTCAGATCATTCCTCGGTGCATATGACCCTGCACATTCCCAATTTATATGCATCCTGGGGACTCTCCCACAAAATGCTTCTTGATCCCCTTTTTTGCGAAAAGCTACAATTAGAGATAGCTGACTTCTTTGCCAGTAACAAAGATACAGTGCCATGCGCAAGCTGAAGCTCGAACTCGGGCCTAAGGCTTTAGAAGAGCGATGTATTCGGGCGCATGACCCAAGTATTGACCAACAAATAAGAGAAGCCCTCTCTGACTATCAAGACACAGCGGAGAGAGTGTCTCCACCATGTCAAATATGCATGTGCGAGGGCCTATGGGGACTGGAAACTCCTGGGTTCCATCCTTGCTAGAAAATCACGCAAATCACACTCAGCCAGTGATGTCCTGGAGGTTTAAAATGAAAGCGAAACTCTACACAGAGATACACTGGAAATCTTTCACACCTTTGTCTCATTTTATAACACCTTGTACGCATCCCACCAGTCAGCACAGGTAGACCCAGATGCTTGCCTAGAGGATGTAGTTCTGGGTTGGTTAAGTGATGCCCATTGCAACTACTTAGCAGAAGATATACCAGAGGACGAAATTAGGGAGGCTACAATGCAGTTGCAGTCCGGTAAGGCCCCAGGGCCAGATGGCCTACCTGCAGACTTTTCCAAAACCTGCATAGCTACCTTAATACAGGTTTTAAAATCGGTATATCAGGAGGCTAAATCTAATGGCCTGCTCCCCCTCAGCCATGTGGGAGGCCATGTTCCTTGCACTGCTTAAGCCAGGGAAGCCACTAAATAGATGTGAATCATATAGACTACTGTCCCTCATTAACTGTGATGTTAAAATACTAGCAGAAGTCCTAGCAAATCTGCGGCTGGCACCCCTCATTACATCCTGGTTCGACCAGATCTATTGGGATTCATCCCTGGTAGATCCACATCCTAAAATCTATGCACCTTCTTTGCACCATTACATGAAATAAACCCTGACCTTGCTGCAGTTTTTAGATGCAAACAGAGCGTGTGATTCATTAAAATGGGAATTCCTAGTGACCATAATTCACCGGATGGGATTTCCCCAGTCCTGCTTGGCATGGGTAGTCCTCCTGTATACACGCCCGGTGGCAAGAGTTAAAATGATGGCTCTAGCTCATCTCCGATACACATCACCAGAGGTACACTGCAAGGCTGCCTGCTGTCGCTATTACTATTTATCTTAGCGGTGGAACCCTTATCTGCCAAACTGTGACAATGCCACCGAGAATATGTGATCTGCTACCCTTCCAAACATATCCTAGTCTCCATGTCTGCTGATGATATCACCCTTCATTTAGGTGATCAACAGGTTAGCCTCAATGGGGTGCTACGTGAATTCGTCTAATTTGGCTTTGCAAACTAACTGGGAAAAATGCCAAATATTCCCCTTCACTGGAAAAATGCAATCCTTCATCCCAGACTTCCCACTGAAGTGGTGTCAATCTGAACTCTGCTATTTAGGTATGGTGATCTCAAGGGATAAGGAGGAGGTAATTAGAGCAAAGTATGGGGTAGAATCGAATGCCATCACTGATAGAGTCACATGCTGAATATCCCTACCTCCATTATTGGCTGATCGCATCGCATTAATAAAAGTGATCATCCTCCCTAAATTTCTATATTTCTTTCTAAACACTCCTATACCCCTGGAGCGTAAGTTTTTGTCAGCTCTGCAAAACTCAATTAATACAGCTAGCATAGGCAGGTAAACAACCTCACATAAGTTGGAATCACCTCGTTACCATTTTCAAAAGGGGGGTTGAAGCCGCGGAATTGGAGCTTTATAATATGTGCAGGCTCACCATGCAATACCTTGGTACTGCCCCACATCATTCATGCCACACTTAGCCATTGAAGAAGGATACATGTCTCCTATTCCACCATCTGCATATCTGGCATATCTGATGTCTTCCACTACACTAGCAGACTCCACTGTGGTGACCACACAGAAAGCATGGCACGAGTTAGCCCGTAAACTTAATAAACTGCTATTGTACTCTCGACTCGCCCATTATTATATCATCCATTACTTCCTATCAATCTGAGAACACCTGTAGGCACATCCTCCAAACTCGAGGTATGACACATTGGGGAGACCTTTATAGAGAGTGGAAGTTTCAGTCCCAGGATACCTTTTTTTGAGAAGGAAACTCCTATGCCGTTAGAAGTAGTTTTATACATCAGATTGAAACACAATGTGCGAGCAGTTGCGCCCAATTTCCCACTTGAGCCCCCTACTTCAGGGCACTATGGCCCTCATTCTGACCTTGGCGGGCGGCGGAGGCCGCCCGCCAAAGTCCCGCCGTCAGGTTACCGTTCCGCGGTGGAAAGACCGCGGCGGTAATTCTGACTTTCCCGCTGGGCTGGCGGGCGGTCTCCTTCAGACCGCCAGCCAGCCCAGCGGGAAAGAGGCTTCCACGATGAAGCCGGCTCGGAATCGAGCCGGCGGAGTGGAAGCTGTGCGACGGGTGCAGTTGCACCCGTCGCGTATTTCACTGTCTGCGCAGCGGACAGTGAAATACATTTAGGGGCCCTCTTACGGGGGCCCCTGCAATGCCCATGCCAGTGGCATGGGCACTGCAGGGGCCCCCAGGGGCCCCGCGACCCCCCCCTACCGCCATCCGGATCTCGGCGGTCCGACCGCCGGGATCTGGATGGCGGTAGGGGGGGTCAGAATCCCCGCGGCGGTGCAGCAAGCTGCGCCGCCGCGGAGGATTCAATGGGGCCGCGGTACACTGGCGGGACCCCGCCAGTGGTGCCGGTCCGACCGCGGCTTTACCGCCGCGGTCGGAATCCCCATTGAAGCACCGCCGGCTTGTCGGCGGTGCTCCCGCGGTCCTCCGCCCTGGCGGTCAAAGACCGCCAGGGTCAGAATGAGGGCCTATATGTCCTACTCCTAGCGGATACGCCTACACATTTGGTTTCCCGACTATATCAAGCTGCTCTACTGGAGGCTACTTCTGCCACAATGCGAGCAAGGACTCAGTGGGAAAATGATATGAGGATTAACATCACTGATCCACAATGTTGCTCCCAAACTGGTCACTTTCCTGGGTTGCTTCTTTGAAGTCAACTGAGTTAAGGGGGTAACAATAGTACCATATCCCTTAACAAACCTCCTGTAGTATCCTGTAAGACCTAAAAAGGCTCTCACTTCAGTCTGGGTCTTGGGAGGATCCCAAGCCAGAATTGTGTCAATCTTAGGTTGTAGGGGTACCACCTGGCCACTGCCCACCTGGTGTCCTACCTTCAAGGAACCTGAGACCCCCCCCATTCAAAGGTAACCTGTGCCACTCTGCACAGGTGCTCTGAGTTGTCCACTGCAACTACTTGGTGAAGTACCCGAGGATCAATCTGCTCTTCAGACTCCAGCTGACTCCTCCTTGTAGTCACGCTGGCTCCTGTGTCTCTCAAAGTCTCCACCCTCTGTCCATTAATGGTCACCGACTGCCTGTACATCTTAGTGTTTTCAGGCAATCTCAGCTGGTTCCCACCCACCTGAAACTAACTCCTCCCCAAGCGCTACACTGGCCAAACCCTGGGACGGCGCACCAGTGGGTGCCGGTCTACTTTTGAGGCATTTGGGGTCCCCCCTCACATGACCCACCTGATCACATGCATAGCATTTACATGGGGGACCACCTGCCACTGGCTTCCCTTTGGAGAACCATGGCGTCTTTTCACTGAGGGGTTGGGAATCCTTACCCTGGGAATCAGTTTGGTACCCTTTAGAGAACTCCCCCTGTTTACCCTTACCCCCCGCTTTCTTCTGAGAGGGACCCTGCCCACCCCTGGCGTGGTCTCCCTGTACTTCTTTTGGACCCTGGTGCTCTCCCAGCAGTCCGCTTCCTGCGCAAGCTTCCTGGGGTCAGTCAGCTTGCTGTCAATCAGGTTCTGGCGCAGTTCTGGAAAACATAAACTGTACAAGTGCTCCCAAGCAATCAGATTGTAAAGCCCCACATACTTAGTTACTTTACTGCCCTTCACTCAACCATCCAGTGACCTGCAATAAGAATCAACACATTCCAACCATGTTTGGAATTCTTTCTTCTTGTAGGACCCAAACTTATCCTTATACTGCTCAGGGGTTAGACCATACCTTGTGAGTAGGGCATCCTTCATGATAGTGTAGGTGAGATTCTGAGCATCCCCTAAGGCTGTCAGTGTATCCCTCCACTCTCCCTCAAAGTGCTTCCACAGACCCGCCCCCCAATGAGCTTCAGGGACCAGATTCATGTGGAGAGCAAACTCATACCCCTTGAACCACAAGTATATGTCATCCTCCCTCTTTCACAAGGTCTTTAGGAATGTGCGCCCTCCTCTCAGGCTGCACTGTAGGATTGCTGCCACCATCTCTACTGGACTGACATCTATGATCCATCTCTCTCAAGCTAAGCTCATGAGCCATCGATAACGTCCTCTCTTCAATGGCCAGCCTTTTCTGCTCCAATTGGTACTCCCTTTCTGCCTGTCTGTCCTGTAACTCCTCAGGTGTCAGACCCTTAGACGAGACACTGCTACCTGCCCTGGAGTTCTTCTCCCTGGACATAACAGGCCCACCCACAATACCATTGTGTATGGAACACTCTTCCTCCTCCTCTTCATCTCCATCATCCTCTGTGTGCCCTTCAGTGCTCTTGGCTGTCACCCAGGCCCTCAGCGCCTTTTGCAGCTCCTCCTTCCTGGAAAAGCTCTTAATGGGACAGTCAAAACTGCTTCAACTGAGCCTTGGTATAACTCTCCAATTTCTTGCGGTCAAAGTCAGCTCCAACCGATGCATCTCCAGCTTGGGACATGATGACGTTTAAAAAACAAGTGCAAAGTTCCAAAGGCAGAAAAACAAGTTCCAAATGAAGTTTCAAAGAAAGTCAATCAAGGAATCAGCGAAAAAATGGATGTAGAACAAAAACAGTCACAAGGAGAAAAACAAGAATCGCAAGACAAGTAGTATGTGCTCACATAGTGGTCTGCACTCAAATAGTAGTGTACACTTAATCACTGTATGTCAAGTACAAATACAAGTCCAAATCCCAACAGCTGATCACCAATGTTAGAAATGGGGTCTTTGGTTGACAGTCAGGTTACCCCCTGTTCAAGCAAGGACCCTCACTCTAGTTAGGGTAAAAGAGAATCACCCTCAGCTAACCCCTGCATACCCCCTTGGTAGCTTGGCAGAGCAGTAGGCTTAAATTCAGAGTGCTAGGTATAAAGTATTTGTACCAACACAAACACTAACTTAATGAAAACACTACAAAACGACACAACACCAGTTTAGAAAAATAGAAAATATTTCTCTAAACAAAACAAGACCAAAATGACAAAAATCCACAATACACAAGACAAGTTATCAATTAGAAAGCAAAAAGAGTCTTTATGTAGTTTCAAACACACACTAACACTGTTAGTGTGAAAATGTACCTTGGGTGAGTCAAAAATAACCCCGCATGGGCGAGTGTGCGTCAAAAAGGGCTTTTGATGCGTCGATTTCACTCACGAGCGAGACCTTGCGTCGTTTCTCCTTTCATCGGGTCGGGCGCATTGTTTCTTCTCTCCGCAGGAGAGTGATGCGTCGATCCGGTCAGCATTCTCGGGTCCGGGCAGGCCTTGCATTGTTTTTACACGCCCAGCGGTGCTTCCGTCAGAATCCAGCCGCACGATGATCCGAAAACCACACAGTGCGGGTTGTGATCTCCCAGCCTCTGTCAGTGATGCTGTGCGTCGTTTCTCCTGTTCCGTGCGTCGATTCTTCGGTCGCATTTCCGGCGAGCGTCGATTTTCAGCCGCAGAGCCGGCGGCACGTCATTTCTTCAGCTGCAGATCGGAGTCACGTCGATCTCCCCGCACGGCACTCTGTGCATGGATTTCCTCCTCTTAAGCTGACAGCTTCTCCTTTCAGGGTCCCAGGAACTGGATGGGCACCACAGGGCAGAGTAGGAGTCTCTTCAGAGACTCCAGGTGCTGGCAGAGAGAAGTCTTTGCTGTCCCTGACACTTCAAACAACAGGAGGCAAGTTCTAAATTAAGCCCTTGGAGAGTTCTTTTCAAGATGGAAGGCACACAAAGTCCAGTCTTTGCCCTCTTACTCTGGCAGAAGCAGCAACTGCAGGATAGCTCCACAAAGCACAGTCACAGGCAGGGCAGCTCTTCTTCCTCAGCTATTTAGCTCTTCTCCAGGCAGAGGTTCCTCTTGTTTCCAGAAGTGTTCTAAAGTCTGTGGTTTTGGGTGCCCTTCCTATACCCAATTTCTCCTTTGAAGTAGGCCTACTTCAAAGTAAAGTCTCTTTTGAATGTGAAATCCTGCCCTGCCCAGGCCAGGCCCCAGACACTCACCAGGGGGTTGGAGACTGCATTGTGTGAGGACAGGAACAGCCCTTTCAGGTGTGAGTGACCACTCCTCCCCTCCCTCCTTACACAGATGGCTCATCAGGAAATGCAGACTACACCCCAGCTCCCTTTGTGTCACTGTCTAGTGTGAGGTGCAACCAGCCCAACTGTCAAACTGACCAGACAGAGAATCCACAAACAGACAGAGTCACAGAAATGGTATAAACAAGAAAATGCTCACTTTCTAAAAGTGGCTTTTTCAAACACACAATCTTAAAATCAACTTTACTAAAAGATGTATTTTTAAATTGTGAGCTCAGAGACCCCAAACTCCACATGTCCATCCGCTCCCAAAGGGAATCTACACTTTAATCAGATTTAAAGGTAGCCCCCATGTTAACCTATAAGAGGGACAGGCCTTGCAACCGTGAAAAACTAATTTAGCAATATTTCACTATCAGGACATATAAACCACATTACTATGGGCCTCATTACAACTCTGGCGGTCAAAGACCGCCAGGGCTGTTTCGGCAATTGTACCGCCAACAGGCTGTCAGTACAATCTGGCGAATTACGACGGCGGCGGTAGCGCCACGGTCACACCGCCGGGACCGGCGTTTTCCCATCATGGTTGTCCCGACGGTTTTAATCCGCCAGGGCAGCTCTGCCCAGGGGATTACGAGTCCCCTTTCCGCCAGCCTGTCCATGGCGGTAGAGACCGCCATGGAAAGTCTGGCGGCAAGGGGAGTCGCGGGCCCCTGGGGACCCCTGCACTGCCCATGCACTTGGCATGGGCAGTGCAGGGGCACCCAGGCACAGCCCACCCTGCTTTTCACTGTCTGCACAGCAGATAGTGAAAAGCGCGACAGGTGCAACTGCACCCGTCAGATGGCCACAACACCGCCGGCTCCATTAGGAGCCGGCTCCAATGTTACTGCCGACACCCCCGCTGGGCCGGCGGGCGGAAACTATGTTTCCGCCCGGTGGCCCAGCAGGGATGTCATAATGCGACCGGCGGGTTTGCGGCCGCATAGGCGGCCGCTCGGCGGTAAAATCTTGGCGGGTAGCGACTTAACCATACACTGCACCCTGCACTTGGGGCTACCTAGGGCCTACTTTAGGAGTGCCTTACATGTAAGAAAGGGGAAGGTTTAGGCCTGGCAAGTAAGTACATTTGCCAAGTAGAATTTACAGTTAAAACTGCACACACAGACACTGCAATGGCGGGTCTAAGACATGATTACAGAGCTACTTATGTGGGTGGCACAACCAGTGCTACAGGCCCACTACTAGCATTTGATTTACAGGCCCTGGCACCTCTAGTGCACTTTACTAGGGACTTACTAGTGAATCAAATATGCCAATCATGGATAAGCCAATTACATCCACATTTTGTAAAGGAGCACTTGCACTTTAGCACTGGTTAGCAGTGGTAAAGTGCCCAGAGTAACAAAAACAGCAAAATCAGAGTCCAGCACACATCAACAATCTTGGGAACAGAGGCAAAAAGTTAAAGGAGACCACGCCAAGGATGAAAAGTCTAACAGCAATTATCTGTATACGCAGAAATGCTTCCCCCTGCCTCCAGGCCGCAAGATATCTGGGACCCACAGTCAACCTATTTACTTCAGCAGACACCATTAACAATAGAAGATATTTGCGACAACACCAGTTGATAGAGATTTTAACAACATTGGACTACACATTGCTTTAAAAGAAATATGAAAAGGAAATGGAGCATAGTTATATACCAGCATTGCCTGTTAAATAATCATGATACTTGCGTTACCAATCACTCAATAGCTACTGCATGTGGTTGACAATGGGTCCCAGATATCTTGAGGCCTGGAGGGAGAGGGGAAGCAAGTCAGCATATACAAATAATTGCTCTTTACAATAAATGAGATTAGCTAGCCATTCTTTAAATTGCAGTACTCTCTCTCTGCCACATCTACAAGCAATTGGCTAGGAGCAGATCTAATGCAACATACCTTCTGTAATGGGTTTCCACCCAATCAGTGTAGCCTCTTAGGGCCATTAGAGGAGTTAGTAACAAGTACATGGCGTTACGGCCAGTGCTGCAGACTCTACAACTGGGGAACCAGGTTTAAGTTTCGGCATAAGCTCGAAATCCTGTGATTCTGGGCAAATCACTTAATCTCCCCATGGCTAAAACCAAAATGAATGTGTCCTTGTGCAACGTAACTGATGCTAATTTAAAGTACTCCACTCCCTTCGGGTCAAGTCTGCGCTACATAAAACTGCAAAAAAACAAAGAAATTAAGGCCCTCATTATGACCCTGGCGGTGTTGCACCGCCAGGGCCAACGGGGGCGGGAGCACCGCCGACAGGCCGGCGGTGCTCCCTTGGGCATTCTGACCGCGGCGCTTTGGCCGCGGTCAGAAATGGAAAACCGGCGGTCTCCCGCCGGTTTTCCGTTGCCCATTTGAATCCCCCATGGCGGCGCAGCTCGCTGCGCCGCCATGGGGGATTCTGACACCCCCTACCGCCATCCTGTTCCTGGCGGTTCGCCCGCCAGGAACAGGATGGCGGTAGGGGGTGTCACGGGGCCCCTGGGGGCCCCTGCAGTGCCCATGCCAATGGCATGGGCACTGCAGGGGCCCCCGTAAGAGGGCCCCGCTAGTATTTCACTGTCTGCATAGCAGACAGTGAAATACGCGACGGGTGCAGTAGCACCCGTCGCACCTTCCCACTCCGCCGGCTCGATTACGAGCCGGCTTCATGGTGGGAAGGTCGTTTTCCCCTGGGCTGGCGGGCGGCCTTTCGGCGGCCGCCCGTCAGCCCAGGGGAAAAGTCAAAATACCCGCCGCGGTCTTGCGACCGCGGTACGGTATTTTGACGGCGGGACTTTGGCGGGCGGCCTCCGCCGCCCGCCAAGGTCCGAATGAGGGCCTAAGTGTTTTACACACATCTGCCTTTGGGCTATAGTTAGGCCATGTTTGGGTGATATTTGTGCTACATTGGGGCTCTTTTTCACTGGTGGCCATCTTGGGAGAGTTAATTGTTATGAGGTTCCTTAAACCCTTCACTGCCAGGCCTTTTCCCCTCAGGTGCCAGGCCTTTTTTTTAGCTATTTGGGGCAGGCAGTGCTTAGGCCCTCATAACTTTTTGTCCACCTAAGCTACCCACGCCAATTTTGTGTCCTTTTTTTCCAACATCCTAGAGATTCTAGAGGTACCCAGACTTTGTGGGTTCCCCTGAAGGAGACCATGAAATTAGCCAAAATACAGTGAAAATATTGTATTTCTTTTAAAAAATGGGGAAAAAGGGCTGCAGAAGAAGGCTTGTGGGTTTTCCCTGGAAATGGCATCAACAAAGTGTTTGTGGTGCTATAAAATCACCAGCTTCCCAGCTTTCAGGAACAGGCAGACTTGAATCAGAAAAACCCATTGTTCAACACAATTTTGCAGTGGCGGCCGGCAGTATTAGGCGGGAGGGGGGCGGGCGGGAAGCACACTCACACTCATTCTTTCCCACACACATGCACGCATGCACATCCATTAACAACACTCATCAACATTCAAACATGCACACACTCACACCCCCCCCCACCTTCAGCCTCAGAGGTCCCAGGAGGGTTTGGACTTCTGCCGTCCCTCAATGGCTGACCCTAGGTCAGCCAGTGAGGGAAGGCAGCAGTCCCAACTTTGTCACAGAGTGGGATGGGGTTAGTGAGACTGCTGACCCCATCCCACTCTGTGACGAGTTGTCACTGATTGACACTCATCCTGGGCGCTTCAGGGCTTAAACCTGAAGTGCCCATGTGGAAGTCAGTGGATGATGCTTTCCTGGTCACCTGGGGGAGGGCCTCAAGGCACCTTTGCTGAGCCGAGGAGGTCACGCCCTCAGGAGCTGTGAGCAATGGGGTTTCATGGATATAAAGCAATTTCATTTGCTGAAATATAAAGAGTGAAAAATAGGTATCAATTAAACCTTTGTATTTCCAAAATTGGCACAAGATAAGGTGTTGAGAAGCAGTGGTTATTTGCACATCTCTGAATTCCGGGGAGCCCATACTAGCATGTGAATTACAGGGCATTTCTTTTTTACACACTGTCTTCCATTTGGAAGGAAAAAATTTAGAGAAAGACAAGGGGCAATAACACCTGTTTTGCTATTCTGTGTTCCCCCAAGTCTCCTGATAAAAATGGTGCCTCACTTGTGTGGATAGGCCTAATTCTCACGACAGGAAACACAACATGGACACATCACATTTTTACATTGAAATCTGACGTGTTTTTTGCAAAGTGCCTAGCTGTAGATTTTGGCCTCTAGCTCAGCCGGCACCTAGGGAAGGCTACAAAACTGTTAGCTCATCGGTCCTTAATAAGTAAACTTACAAGGTGACGCGTATAGGTCGATGAACCTTTTGATTTGCCTGGAGTATCCTAGTCATGGAGTGACCAATGTTCTCAATAATCAATGAACAAAATTCAATACCCATTAGACAAATCATCTATCAATAGTAATTAAAAGCAATAAGCATCACACCATGGCCTTCCAGCCATGAATAACCACACCTCAATAGTAAGTTTTAGAAATGTGTATTTCCCTGTTGATTACAATACTAAGGCCCTCATTAGAACCCTGGCGGTAAATCCCGCTTACCACTGTGCAGAAGACCGCCAACATACCACTGCAGCCGTGGAATTCCGCTACAGATATTACGACCCACAGCCCCGAATCCGCCGCAATACAGACACCCACGCAAGTCCGCCACACCAAAGGTCAGTGATAAACTGGCGATAACAAAACCGACACCGTCACGCCAACAAGAATACATCCACACTATCACGACCCACGAATCAACGCAGTGGTTTTTCAACCACGGTAAACCATCGGCGGTACACACCGCCGCGCTCAAAATACACACACACTTACAAAACACAACCACGTTGGACAATTCAAAATACACACACCTGATACACATACACACACCACACCCACACACCCAATCCAATATAAAACACACACCCACAAACCCTTACTACCAGAAATTTGAAAGCAGGCCAGAGAGCGACACAACCTAAAACAACACCAGCATCCACAGACACACAACACCATCACTTACACAACATCCACGCACCTCAAACAACACACACTAACACATTCCCTCACACATCACAACAGACACCACCTCACACATCACCCACACCACATCATGGAACCTCAAAGACACCCCAGGTTCTCTGAGGAGGAGCTCAGGGTCATGGTGGAGGAAATCGTCTGGGTAGAGCCACAGCTATTCAGATCACAGGTGCAGCAGACATCCATTGCAAGGAAAATGGAGCTATGGCGCAGAATTGTCGACAGGGTAAACGCAGTGGGACAGCATCCAAGAACACGGGATGACATCAGGAAGAGGTGGAACGACCTACAGGGTAAGGTGCGTTCCGTGGTCTCCAGACACCAGATTGCTGTACAGAGGACTGGCGGTGGACATCCACCTCCTCCCCCACAACTAACAACATGGGAGGAGCAGGTCTTGGCAATACTGCATCCTGAGGGCCTCGCAGGAGTTGCAGGAGGACTGGACTCTGGTAAGGCAAACTTTACTACCTTATCTCCCCCACCCCACCTGCATACCATCACAAACTCCTACCCCTACCCTCACCCCCATCACTCCACCACCTCACATATACCCCACTATCACAATTTACCCATCACAAAACCAAGCCCTGCATGCCACACCAATGCATGGACATCCATCACCCAAGCATGTCCAGTACAGAGACTCACTAATGCCCCAAAATCACCAATCACACAAGGACCAAGCCAATAATGCAAGCACAGGAGTAGAGGGTCACTCACCCATTGCCCACAATGGCACACACACATAAAATAACTATGCATTTACACCCCAACAGGACTCCTACCCAACGTCACCAGACAGGAGGTGCCAGACATATCCAGTCCCCCCCACAGAAGAAGCCCAAAGTGATGACAGCAGCTCTGCACGCCTGGATCAAGATGACCAGCCCGGCCCATCTGGGACCTCGGGACAGTCGGTTCCCCTGCCACTATCACAACCCACCACAGAGCCTCCCCCCTCAGGAAACACCAGCACAGCACCCACCCAGCGGGCCCATCCCTCTGACCCCAGAACACGTCAATCAGCACTGTGTCCATCACTACAGGGAACCCAGGCAACCCCACTAACACAGGACGATCAGGGACCTGGGGGCAGTGGCAGTGGGCACACGGTTCAGGGGACAGAGGCACAGGATAACAGGGAAACTGGGAGGACTGCTGTGCGACGGTGGGGACAGGCCCAGGGAACCAACACTCCACGAGGCACTCTCCAACATCATGGGAGCTTACCATCATTCCCAGGAGACCATGGTGACGGTACTGGCCAAGTATCAGGAGACCCAGCGGCTGCAGGAGGAATACTACCTGGGGATCAGGGAGGACTTGAAGTCCATTAACACCACCCTGGTCACCATTGCAGGGGTGCTGGCTGACTTTGTCAACACCAGGAGGGACACAGGGGCACAACAAGGGGCCCCTCAGACTAGCTTGGACGATGAACAGCCCTCCAGCTCCGCCGGTGCTAGTGGACAGGAGGCACCGCCACAGGAACAACAGGACACCAGCACCCCACCCCCTGCAGATGGAGAACCACCCCGCAAACTGTCCCTGAGATCCAGGAACAAGACAGAGAACATTGCCAAGACCCCCACCAGGAAATGAGACCCCCCTGAATGTCACCCTTCTGTCTCACTATGTCACCCTGTCCATCCTTAAACTGCCATTGCTCCACTTCCTATGCCCCTTTGGACAATGCACCTGTGAAACAAATAGACTGGACTCTGCCATGGACATTCCTCCACCATCACCCCAGCCCATTTTACAACCCCCTCCACTTATTTGCACAGGAATAAACACACTTCAATCACAAAACAATCTGGAGTCAGCCTGTGCTTTCAAAAATGTGTAATTGCAGTAACTATGGAATATAGCAATGTCAATTTACTTGTTCACATACCAATGTAACACAGCTGTAGGCCAGCATTAAACATAGCACAGGGCACAAAGTCGGACCCAGATCTGTGAAATGGAAAGTCAAAGTGACAAGTCAGGGTCCATACACTGAATGAAAATGACAGACTTATGCTAGCTCAAACAATAGTATGAGATGTGGGAAGCAGTGACATCTTCTTACCTGAGTCTCACTGGAAGTATTGCATGATGATGTTGTTTCGGTTGTCGATATCCTCTTCTTCTGCCTCCTCTTCTTCACTGTCCACAGGCTCCATAGCTGCCACAAGACCACCATCTGGCCCATCCTCCTGCAGAAAAGGCACCTGCTGTCACAAAGCCAGGTTGTGCAGCATACAGCAGGCCACGATTATCTGGCACACCTTCTTCGGTGAGTAGTATAGGGAGCCACCTGTCAGATGGAGGCACTGGAATCTGGCCTTCATGTGGCTGAAGGTGCATTCGATCACCCTCCTAGTTCGCCCATGTGCCTCATTGTAGCGTTCCTCTGCCCTTGTCCTGGGATTCCTCACTGGGGTCAGTAGCCATGACAGGTTGGGGTAACCAGAGTTGCCTGCAAATGTCGAGGGACAACTGTTAGACACACACTAACCCTTAGGGACAGCCCCATACCCAGAAACCTATGTCAACTGTATTGGGACCTTGCCCTCACCTATTAGCCACACACAGGGCCTCTGAAGTTGCCCTATCACATAAGGGATGGTGCTATTTCTCAAAATGTAAGCGTCATGCGCAGAGCCAGGATACTTGGCATTGACATGGGCGATGTACTGGTCTGCCAAACACACCATCTGCACATTCATCGAATGGTAGCTCTTCCGGTTTCTATACACCTGTTCATTCCTGCGGGGGTACAAATGCCACGTGTGTCCCATCAATGGCACCAATGATGTTCGGAATATGTCCCAGGGCATAGAAATCACCTTTCACTGTGGGCAAATCCTCCACCTGAGGGAACACGATGTAGCTGTGCATGTGTTTCAGCAGGGCAGACAACACTCTGGACAACACGTTAGAGAACGTTGGCTGGAACATCCCTGATGCCATGGCCACTGTTGTTTGAAAAGACCCACTGGCCAGGAAATGGAGTACAGACAGGACCTGCACTAGAGGGGGGATTCCTGTGGGATGGCGGATAGATTAAATCAGGTCTGGCTCCAACTGGGCACACAGTTCCTGGATTGTTGCACGATCAAGTATGTATGTGACTAAGATGTGTCTCTCTTCCATTGTCGACAGGTCCACCAGGGGTCTGTACACCGGAGGATGACGCCATCTCATCACCTGCCCCAGCAGATGTGCCCTATGGAGGAGAACAGCGAGCAGAGAGTCATCCAACACTGAGGTATCACAATGTGTTATTTGCAAAAACATTATTAATCCGCAACGTGCCGGTATCTGTCTATATTCCTGGCCAAGATAGGTGTGACGCAGTTAACATCCATCCCATGTGGCCTCCTGAAATGCGGCTGCCTGACCTGCAAGGTGGGACAAGGGCATATGAGGTAACTGGGCTGGCGTTGTACACTGTCGCGGTGGGCGGTCGAAGACCGCGGCGCAATTCTGCATTGGTTAACATTGGGCCCTATGAGTCCCAGGAGCCAATCACGATGTACGCCCGCGGTGACGGTACGCACCGCCGAGGACGTGACTGCCATTTTCTGTCTGTTCACTCTCTTGATACCTGACCTTCAACAGGAGAGGACCTACACTACAAGTGCTGCTGTGACCTGTGTCTGGAAGCGACGGTGGCTACAGTGTCTGGGGAAAGGGCCCCTGCCTTCACTTCGGAGGAGTTGGAGAAACTAGTGGATGGGGTCCTCCCCCAGTACACGCAACTGTACGGTCCTCCAGAGAAACAGGTGAGTACACTGTGAGCATGCTGCATGGGCAATGCCTGTTTTGAGTGGTGTGGATGGAAGATACATGGGGGGGGGGCTGAGGCCTGCATGTGCGGATGGTGAGTGTATGTGCGTCAGGGCATGGGTGGGAACTGATGGACAATGAGTATGACGGTCCGGACGGGTAAGTAATTTCCTTTCTCCCTGTACCATTCCTCTAGGTCAGCGCCCACCAGAAGAAGGGTATTTGGCGTGCCATCGCCAAGGACGTCCGAACCATGGGGGTCTACCACAGACAGAGCACCCACTGCCATAAAAGAGGGGAGGACCTGCGCCGCTGGAGCAAGAAGATGGCGGAGGCCCAGCTGGGGATGGCCTCCGAACGTGGGAGGGGTGACTGTCGCACCATGACCCCCCTGATGTTCCGGATCCTGGCGGTGGCGTATCTGGAGTTGGATGGGCGCTTGAGGGCATCACAGCAGCCACAAGGGGGTGAGTACACTCTCATTCAGCTGACTCTGCGCGCATTACGAGGTGTCTGGGTGAGGGAAGTGGGCAGTGGGCAGTGGGTTCCCCTAGGCCAGGGCTAACTTGGTAAGCAAGGTCCCTTGTGAGGCAGGCTATGTGGCACCCCTAACCCCACCAGTGGTAAGAGCCATCTACACCTAGTGAGGCTCCTGTGACATCCAGGTGTGCAGCAATTGGTCTTAGGCCTCGTACTCCATGAGCAGGTGAAATTTCTAGGAACTGTCAGTGCATGCCGTAGTGCAGAGGGCTGCTCCCTGTGTGTTGTGTCCGCCAACGGTAGTGGTGTTGCATGCACTGAATATGTCTTTCTTCCTGTCTTTCCCCCCCCCTTTTTGTGGTCTCCCTGTACTTGTGTGCAATAGCATCATCAGGCGGAGGAGCATTGGCACCGGAGCAGGAGAAAGCTGCAACCCACTTGGCCCTGGAGGGTGAAGCAACAGAGTCTGAAGCCACCAGTGGGACGGAGGGCGAGGGGAGCCCCACGGCGGGGACAGGAGCAGACAGCAGTGACAGAAACTCCTCCTCTGATGGGAGCTCCCTTGCGGTGGCGGGCACCTCTGTGCCCACCACATCAACAGGTACAGCTTCCACCCCCCCTACCAGCGTCGCCCTCCCAGCAGCCCCTCAGCATGTGTCCCATGCCCACTCACCCAGGAGGGTCGTCATCTCCTTCGCCCCAGGCACCTCAGGCCCTGCCCCAGTCAGCCCTGCTGTCCTCAGTGAGGAGGCTATTGACCTCCTGAGATCCCTCACTGTTGGGCAATCTAGCATTGTGAATGCCATCCAGGGTGTTGAGCGGCATTTGCAACAAACAAATGCATACCTGGAGGGCATTCATTCTGAGCAGGCAGCCCAACAGAGAGCATTTCAGGCTCTGGCCTCAGCACTGATGGCAGCCATTGTCCCTGTGTCCAGCCTCTGCCCTCCAACTTCCTCCACCCAGACCCAATCCCCTGTACCTCAGCCTATCCCAAGCACACCATCATCTAGCATGCACACTCATCAACACACGAGTGGCTCAGGCAAACATGAGCACCACACATCCCACAGGCACTCACACAAGCACCATCCCCATGCAGACACAGCAACATCCACTGCCTCCACTGTGTCCCCCTCCTCCACGTCCTCCTCCTCCCTCCCTGTCTCATCTCCACTCACACCTGCATGCACTACATCCTCAGCCACTACCTCCATCACCAGCATGCCCATCACCACACACTGCTCACGTGCACTCGCCACCCCCACTACCATTCACACATCCCCAGTCTCCCAAAGAAAATAGACCTATTTTTTAGCAAGGTGTCTAGCTGTGGATTTTGGCATCTAGCTCAGCCAGCACCTAGGGAAACCTACCAAACCTGCACATTTTTAAAAACTAGACACGCACGGGAATCCTAGATGGGGTGACTTGTGGGGCTTTCATCAGGTTCAGTTATCCAGAATCCTTTGCAAACCTCAAAATTTGGCCAAAAAACCCTTTTTCCTCACATTTCAGTGACAGAAAGTTCTGGAATGTGAGAGGAGCCACAAATTTACTTCCACCCAGTGTTCCCCCAAGTCTCCTGATAAAAATGGTACCTCCCTTGTGTGGGTAGGCCTAGTGCCCTCAAAAGGAAATGCCCCAAAATACTATCTGGACACATCAAAATTATCAAATACAAAACTACCTGTTTTTGCGGGGGCACCTGTGTTTTTGGTCCTGGGCTCAGCAGCCATACAGGGAAACCTACCAAACCCAGACATTTCTGAAAAGAAGACCCCCAATGGAGTCCAGGGAGGTGTGACTTGCGTGGATCCCCCAAAGTGTTCTTACCCCGAATCCTCAGCAAACCTCAAATTTAGCTAAACAAATCACATTTTGCCCACATTTCTGTGTGGAATGACTGCACCGGGACAAATTTCCTACCAGCCAATGTTCCCCTCAGTCTCCCGGTAAAAATGATACCTCACTTGTGTAGGTAGGCCAAAGTGCCTGTGACAGGGAAGAACCAAAAACATGTTGAAATTGAGGGGGAACCAAAGAGGGTCTAAAAGGGCAGTTTGAAAAAAAACATTTTTAGGCTGACAAGGGCAGCAGAATTTTTATCGGTATAGATGAGACAGTGCTGGGTGGTAGGAATTTTGTGGATTCCTGCAGATTCCGGAAGGTTCTGTCACAAAAATGTGGGAAAATGTGTGATTTCCAGCAAAGTTGAAGGTTTGCAGGGCATTGTGGGTAAGAAAATAGTGCAGGATGCATGTGAAGCACACCACCCTGGAATCACCCAGATGTTTCGTTTTCAGATGTGTCCAGGTCTCGTGGGTTTTTCTACATGGCAGCGTCCCAAAATCCAAAAAGTGCAGCCCTCACCAGTCCAAGTGGGACGATTTTGAGAGTGAGCCAAGCTCTCATGGCCCAAATGTAAAACCAAAACTCAAAATAATCAAATGTCCTCTTGCTTGCTGTGGGATAAGATGTTTTAGTGTGCGGGAGGAGAGCTGAAAGACTGTTACCCTCTTCATTTGGGGTGGGGGCATAATCAGGCCCATACTGGTTGGTAGCCACCACCCCACTATTTCATTTTTTTTTATTCACTGGCATCTAGTATGCTTTCTGCCCCCCTGGGGAGTGGATCCGGGGTAATTGCCCCATCTGCCCACTGGTGGGCAGAAAAACTTTGGCCCCATTTATTTGGGGTGGGGGTATGGCCATACCCCTACCCTCTTATTGTGGAAACAAAAATCTTCACTTGTCTCTGGTCGGCTTTCTGCCTCCCTTTGGGGCAGATGGGCCTTCCAAAAATAGGCCGGCAGATATGGCCAACAGTAATGTGCCCCCCCATGGGGAGTGACCCTTGCTCAAGGGCCTGCCCCCCAAAACAAAACACACACATACACACACCAATCCCTGGTGCCTATGTGGTTTCTGCCCCCCCCCCCCCCCCCCCCGGGATCAGCCGTCTAGAAATAGGCCAATCTGCCCCCTAGGGGAGCAGAACTGGCCCAAAATAAATTTGCCCCCCCCCAGGGAACGACCCTTGTCTAAGGGGTCTCTCCCCTTGCGTGAAATTGATGCAAAAAAAAGAAAAATACGTGGTGTCAAATGGTTTCTGCCCCCCTTGGGTGCCGATTGGCCTAACAAAAATAGGCTGATGGGGCAGAAATAGCCTAAAGAGAAGGGGAGTGACCCTTGCCTAAAGCGTCGCTCCCCACATATAAAAAAATAAAATAAACAACAACAAAAAATCCCTGGTGTCTAGGGTTTTCTGGCATATCAGCCTAATTACAATAGGCCGATCTGCCCCTAAGGGGGGCAGAAATGGCCTACAACAAATGTGTCCCCCACCAGGGGCACGACCCTTGACTAAGGGGTCGCTCCCTTCACGTGAAAATGACAACAACAAAAATCCCTGGTGTCTAGTGGTTTCTGCCCCCCTTGGGGGGAGATTGGCCTAATAAAAATAGGGCAGAAATGGCCTAAATAAAATTTGCCCCCCAGGGGAGTGACCCTTGCCTAAGGGGTCGCTCCCCATATATAAAAAAATAGAGTAAACATTAAAAAATATGTATCTCTGGTGTCTATGGGTTTCTGCCCCCCCCGCTGGCAGATCGGCCTAATTATAATAGGCCGATCTGGCCCGGGGGGAGGCAGAAAAGGCCTAAAAATATTTTGCCCCCCCTGGGCAGCAGCCCTTGACAAGGGGCCGCTCCCCTTATGTATAAACATACATAATAAAAAAAAAACTCCCTGGTGTCTAGTGATTTCTGTCTCTCTTGGGTCAGATTGACCTAATAAAAATAGGCTGATCTGCCCCAAGGGGGGTAGAAATGACCTAAAAGTCAAAAAAACACAACAACAAAAATGATCCCTGGTGTCTGGCGGTTTCTGCCCTCCCTGGGGACAGATGGGCCTAATTATAAAAGGGGCAGCTCCCCTCATGCCATAAACAAACGAACAAAAAAATTCCCTGGTGTCTAGTGGCATTTCTGCTGCCCTATTGCATAGACATAAAAGGAGAGGAAAGGCCTTTCCTCCCCTTTCATGCCTCTCTCGCCCCCTCCACGTGATCGGAGGAGAAATGTTTTTGCATTTCTTCTCCGATCCCACGCGGTGGGGGCAGCCTCCAATGAGGTCATTAGGCAATCGCGGGCTGATGTCATCAGACGCCACGGGACGGGGGTGGAAGGGGAAGCAATTCCCCTTCCATCCCTGCCCAGGGCAGAGGGGTGCCAGGCCCCCGTGGGGGGCGCAAGTGCTTCCCCCCTGGGCCCCTGTCTGGACGTAACAGTTACGTCCTTGGCACCCAAGCGGTGCTGCCCAGGACGTAACCGTTACGTCCAGGGCACCCGAGGGTTAACTGCCTCATTTACTGCTGTATCCTCAGTAGATCATGCTTTCAGTTTTCGACTTCGATTCCATCAAGATGAACTAAGAAAAACACAGAAATTCACCAGTTATAGTTAGCAGCACTAATTATAACTTGTGCCCCACTATGCACTGCTTATGACCTCACATATGACATCACTCATGACATGTTCTAAGATATAATTTATCATAACATCTCAAACAACATCTCAAATGACATCGCTGATCACTCATGACCACTCATGACATATGCAATAAGTGTGCTACTTTGTTTCACAGTTTACATAGTAGGATATAACTACAATAGTACTTTTTAACTTAATGTTGTACAGCCTAAGACCAGCTAATTGTTGCATGTGTTTACAATGTAACATAGATGTGAAGAAGTATTGAACATCTTATAAATATTTGCATTGAAGACTAACATTCTGTGGAAGCAACAGTTGAGTTATATTCATTATAGTCCACACAACTTTTTGGTTTTGCAAAAAAACTTTGGAATAGGAGAAATACTCGACATAGTAGATACTACCTTTTAGAAGCATCCTTCAGTTATTGCAGAGAATTGTGTCAGTATAAAAGTGTTTACTCAACATAGAAGAGAAGGTGCACTACATACTACCCTTTGAATTTGTTTTCTCTACAGTATGAAGGGTGCAGGTAGTATGATCTTCAAGTAATGATTTTTTTGCAAACTGTTGAATAGAATGTACACTGTTCTTAGTAGATACTTTTTAATGTTTCGTGGTGTATTTCTCATGACACATATACTGTTTGCAAACAGTGTGGTATAGAATCAAATCTCTTTGTAGAGTAAAGACTGTTTACTGATATCAATTTTATTTCTTAATGTAGGTTCGATATTTATTTCACTATTGAGAATTGAATTGAGAGTAGACATATTTGGCTTCTTTTCCTTTTCTTTTTGGCTTTAGAGGGTAAGATGCCTTCATCTGATTCAGAGGAACAGCCAGGGCCTTTCACACTAGCTCAGTCACCCAGTGAATCCTTGGTGTGGAAATTGTTTGAGATAAGGCCAGTGCCAACAAGGTTTGTAGAAAACACATCAGGTGTAAATTTTGAAGAAAACAGTTTACCAGGGAACAGAAATAAACAATATAGCATGAATACCACAGGCTTGTGGAGACACCTGTGTTCTGTGCACCCGCAAAGGCTTGCACAGGCAGAGCTGGCTTGTGCTGTGGAGCTACACAACTCTGCAGGGGATTCAACATCATTTGCTCCAGGAGATAATGTGCCTGCACAGGTTCTAAGCACAAAGTTGGAAAATAACCCTGTTTTTCAAATGAGGCCCTATTTTGCTGCTTGTGCAAGCAGATAATTTTTTCTTCAGAAACAAGTAGGTCTGCCAAAGACAAGCTTTCCCAAGAGCATCAGTACCCCCCTCTACATTAGTTTTTTTAAACACTTTTTTGTAAATTGTTCTCCTTTTTGTTTTTACGGAGATGCTGTTGGAGTTTGTTTCTCATCTCAAGTTGTATGTTTTTGTTCTACACTTTAAAAAAAAAAAATATGGCAAAAAGCATTAAAAATGTTTGAAAATACACAAAACAATTTTGCAGTCGATAACTGTCCTTTTCAGAGCTACCCTCTAGTTTCATGAGCTATATTGCTTGCACTGTTTTCCCTTTCCGTCCTACAAACTCTCACAAGATTCTTGCAAGAGTGGGAGCACCGAAAAGCTTGGTCTCACCCGTTTATTTTGACATCTCTTGTGATTGTATTGCAAGATCATAACATTTAAAAAAAAAAAGAATTAACCACCTGCTATTCACAGTACTTATATTTTACACACTTTCCCTCAAAAACAAGCACCACAATATCAATTTCTAAAGATAGAATGTATTGTGAACTCATCTTCTCATTTTTCTATTCACAGTCCTGCAAGAGTCCTGCACCATCGTAAAAATACATTTATAATCTTCGCAGTAGTTATCCCTTACACACCTTCTCTCTAAATCTAAGGGGACAGCATGCCATTCTGCTGCTCTCCTACATAGCTTTTTTACTTCATTTTCACAACACCTCCAATTTTTCACAGTAAACAGTAATGGCAGGCAATTAATTTCTAATATTCTAACAGCCAGACAATAGAAGTGCTCATGAGGCTCACAGGGGCCTTTCGCTCCCGCATGAAAACTCGCAAAAAAATGGGCCTTTTGACTAATGACAAGCCTCCTTTTTTGAATTTGTGCTCTTTCAGGGACTCCCGCAGGACTCTCACAAGCCCAACCGTCCAAATATACAATTACTTTTTAGCCTACAATTCTCAAAAACTACTAACTGATTTACACCAAATCACAAAAAGCACAATCTGAGGACTAAGATCGAGTTGCCTGCCAAATTTGGTGTAATTCTATTCGGTAGTTTTTGCTATAGCTGTATCTAAAGATGTTTAATGGAAAATGCATGGGGATTTCACATTTTGGTACACCTTTTTTTCTCAGTTCTCACTTGACGAATCAACCTAAAACTTTCCACAAAGAAACAGGTGGATGAACTTTTTTGGGAAAGTTTTGTGAAGATTCATCAAACAGGGCCAAAGTTATTGGCAGAACCAAAAAACGCTCTGTCTATGGAACAGCAGACCTAAATATAACTACCTACTGGTGACCGTGACCACCAGTAGGTTTTATATATTTCCATATTTCAGTCAGATTTGGAGTTTAATACTGCCATGGCCTTGCGCTATAGTTATATTTGTTAGGAATGTATCACTTCTGCGATCTGAGACCTCAGTCAGGTAGTCATGATCTTTATTCGGATCTGTAAAAAATATCCATAAAAGAACATGCAAATCTATTACGGCAATTAATAAAGAAAAATCCAGATAAATATATCTTCAGAAAAGTTACATAAGTTTAAAAACCATTTAAAACAGTTATGTCTGTTAAAATTGTTCAATGAGTCAAATTGGGATTACATGAATATTACTATAGAGCGTGCAAATAACCATCAAAAGTTCCATACATTTAAGAGTCAGATCCCCGCCTTTTCCTCTCTTTTATCACTGAAGCAATAATATGGTAAATAACCATGCACACTGGATCGGATTGTAGTAGCTGCAGATAAAAGAGTGCTTCCTTGTACATCCTGATATTTAATAGCCTAAGAGTTGGAATCAAAAAAGTCCTTCTCTGCTCTGTGTATAATTTACAAAATAGAAACATGTGCATATGTGATTGCTCCTAACGGGCATCGCATGGACAGGGTATTAGATCTCTGGGGCAGTATACCTTTGGTGGGTAAGCCACCAAAAAGTAAGGTAGCCCCAGACAAAACCTCATCAGATAAAATCTGTGGTGCCGTGGAACAACTAACAGATGGGGTTAAATTTTTGGCGTAGTACATAAAGGAAGATAAGCGGCCATCATACCTTTCCCCATGTCACGCCTCCACCTATCATCAACCATTTTTTCGTAAAATTCATTTTGTACCACTGTAGTGTCCTGTTTGGTTATAGACCTAAACTTAAGAAATAGGTCTGATCTATTAAGTCTGACCAGGGTTTCTTTAACATAAATAACCCACATGCACCTCTGTACTCTGTCCAATCTCATACAGTCCATGAGCAATGACTGGGTAAGGGCCGCTTCTGGTCTAATCCAAAGTGACATACAGAGAGATAAGGGGGCTAACTTGATCAAGTCCTTAATAAAAGAAAGTCCCAGTTCCTTATGTGGAATACTGGCGGGTACACTTGAAGGAAGGAAAGTGATCTTCTCAAGAATATATTTTCACTTATTTGCAAAGAAGGTGCATCCATATATCCCCACACCCTGCACCGTACCTAGCAATTGATGTCGGCCTTGCCTTACAGATAGTGGTGATAGGCTTTAGTGGGGCACATCCCAATTTAGTAAGAAATTTGCACAAAGCTGCTACCACCTGATTGTATTGTGTGTTCTTGATTTCTCTAAGGTGATTCCTATTACACTCATTGTCATAGGGAATCCCCAGATACGTGAATGAGTTCACACAGTTTAAACGGATACCTTCGATATAAAACTGAGAGACTGTGCTTCAAGGGCAGCCACAAACCATGGAATAAGATTTTGCTTTGTTAGTGGTCAAACCCAGCACCGTCATGAACTCCACAAATTTATTTAGCAATTTTTTAAGGGCCCTCCCGGTTCTGGCCATAAGGGCACAATCATCAGTATACATTAGAACCGGTTGTGGTCTGCCAGAAATCTTACGGGGGTCTGCCTTTTCATCAATCAAGGCTTCCTCTAAGCCGTTTATATAAAATGTGAACAGAATGGGGACTAGGACACATCCTTGTGTGACCCCTTTCCGAACCTTGAAGGAACTAATTCATTCCCCCTGTTGCCAATATCTTCCCCATTACTATGGAGTTGCGCCAGCAGACATACTATCTTTGGGTTTGCCCCTTTATTAATCAGCATTGCCCATAATTTACTTCTAACAACATTATCAAACAGCGCTGTGAGATCCATAAATGCCAGATATAAACACCCTAGTTTAGCCCCCACGTACTTTTCTGTGAACAAATGGAGATTCAGACATTGGTCAGCTGTCTCCACTGCCTTCCGGAAACCATACTGTGACTCTGAAATTATTTTATTATCAAAAGCCCATGCTTTCAGGCGATCCAAAAGAATTCTCCCAAATAATTTCTGCGGTGGCATCAATCAAGGAAATAGAATGATAGCACACAGGATCATTCCGGTCACCCTTTGAAAATTGGAACAATAATGGCTTTGGACCATGTTGGAGGAGGGGCAGTACTTAGAACAGCTCTGAAAACATTAACCAAAATTGGTGCCCATAGTTCTAAATTGTTCTTCAAGAGGTCGACTGGGACAGCATCTGGTCCGGGGGCCTTATTAGGAGATGAGCCATTCATTGCCAATATCACCTCATTTAATGGAATATGCACTTCCTCACTAATGGGATTGCCAAGACCATTTGAGACAGTGTTTACGCACTCTTCCATATTACATGCATAAATCTTAGTAAAGTGATTGAGCCAGCTGCCCTCTGGGATGTGAACCTCCACACCCTTGTTTGAGTCAGGGCTAAAAAAAGGAGTATTAACAACTTTCCAAAATTGAGCCCCATCATTTACGGCTGAGGCAACTACTAATTTCTCCCATGCTTCTTCTCTAATCACCTTTTTCCTTAATGATATTGCCTTCTTATACTGGGCTCTACACCTTGTAACTTCTGTCTGATTCCTTGGAGTGGCTTTTAACACCCCTATAAGATTAGCATGAGAATGTGTACTTGTTTTGTCAAACCACTTTACTGGTTTGATTCGATCAAGTTGGGTTGGAAGAGTTAAATACACCCTTACAGACGCACAGATATCTGCAAAAATCTCATAAAACCTGGCTGGGGTGATTCAGTATTTAAACAAGCTTCAAAATTTGTAAGATTTTTACCAACTGCCAAAAATAAGAGAGCCTTTGCATCCACTTTTTGCCATTAACATAGCACATCTTTATTCCTATGGTATTCAATATGACATCTCATTTTCTGTAAGCTTAATTTTTTTTTAAACCATTGTGTATTGTTATGACCAGTGGGTTGTGATCACTCAAACCACTGGGAATTACCTGAAAGACACCCATTTTATGCAGCCATGACCTTGACATCATTATATGATCGAGAACTGAACCACGCCCTCTCCCAGTAAAGGTCATGTCATGGGTGGTGTGACTCATTGAAATATCACTTGTCAGTGCTAAATCATAAATCCTCATAAGATTATTTAACTGATCCCCACAGGGATCATGAGTAAAGTGAGAGTAATTGCTGTCATCCCCACAAAATATTCCACAGACCTTATCAACCCATATAACACAGAGGGAGGCACTAAAATCCCCACCCCACACAATTATGCAATCCGTTTCCATACAACATACCACCTCCTCAATAGCCTTGGCTAGGGAATGTACGATATCAACATTAGATCTCAAAAAATTGTTGTGATAGAAATTAATTAGTAGCATTGTTGGACTACCCTTCACCGATAGCATCACTAGTTGATAGTAAGGGGAGTCAGCTCTATGTTTAATCACTTTAGCGCCTGAGGAAATATTAATCAAAGTCAACAGACCCCCACTACTTCATGTTGACAGGGTTGTGATTGATTGAAATCCGTTAGTATGGATATCTCTGTTAGCCCATGTTTCCAGTAGGCAGACTACCTGTTTATTTTTAATCAAGGCAAGCCAGTTACTGTTAAGATGTTTCTCCCCAATGCCAGCCACATTCCAGAATAACATCTGCCAATGATGCAGGAGATCCCTCCATCCTTCACATATTGTGTCGTAGAGTTTAGCCCTTGTATATCAGAGCTCCCAACCTGTAGTTGCCACAGGAGTGCTTTAACCTTTTTCTCCCCAACTTTTTTTTCCCTCTAAACTATCGCTCATATCATCCTTTTGTGGGAACTGCAATTAGGCCCATCAGTATCAACACTGGACATATGCCTCAGGGTTGACAAGTGGGCTGGGGTGAATAAACCCATCTCTTTCCCCTTGTCAATCTACGTCTTTCAAACAGGTGCCCAGAGGGCCATAACGATTCTGAGTAGGAACGGAGAATTTAAGAGACTTCCCTAGTTCACTACACTCGGCTTGACTGGGCTGGTAAAAGTATCCCAGAGGAACAACCTGGATATTAAAATTACTTTCCTGCAATGTTCCAAACTAATCCAATATCCATGCTACACCTGCTGGGGGTTTCTGAAATTTGCCACCACACATTCACCAGGGAGACTTTCCTTACTATGGCCTACCCACCGTACCCTCCTCACTCCAATGATGCAGTTCCAAAGAAACTCTGTATTTACTCCCCCCAATGAGTTTTTCAACCAGAAAACCACTTTGTTTTTCAGTTGGTACTCCTGCACTGTAGTTTTGTTAGACAATGCAGGGATATTTTTTAACACAAATACATAAGGGGTGCACTGTGGCAGTAGTTGCAAGACTTGTAGGTTCCTTCCCTTGGGAGAATGATCATGTTCAGCTCTCTGCAACCCTTCACTCCCAAAGACCCGCCTTCTCCCATAATTTCCTGAGGCTACAGTTATAGGTTTAACAGGGATCTCAACATTATTATCTGGCCGATCCATGGGAGTGTCTGTTGACTGAGTGGGCCCGCTAGGTCTAAACTGATCAACTCTTTTTTGTACTGCCGCTTAACATTCTGTTGGTGGACCCAGGGAGCGAGTCTCCATGTCCGCCTCCACATTTCGGATAGGTAATGTATAATGTTTCATGGACTCCAAAAGATGTTTTAAGGAAGAGTCAATACTATTAAGTATATTCACCAAAGGTTTGAGTGCTTTCTCTAAATTAGCCTCAAGAGAAGCTCTGTCCAGACAATTGCACTCCAAGTGTTGGAGTACTGTTGGATCCCCCAAATATCTCTTCCCAACTTTGACTTTCTCAGGCCCATAACATTTGGAGCCTTTCATCCTGATCATACTCAAGTTCCGGGGGGTGGGCTACTTCCGTTTGGTAGGTGGAGAGACAATATCATCCAAACGCACATTTATGTCATTAATGGCCAGATCACCATCTCTACTGGAAGAGATATCTAATTCCCCCTGTAGAACACACCCCATTTGAAGGCTTGGTATCTTGTGTACATTCCTTTCCTTAATAACCTCCGGGGAAACCCTGCCCTCCACCCCTTCAACAATCGATTGATTGCTGACCTTTAAGGGCTGAGAAGATGGAACAAGAGACTTCCTCGCAGCCTCCAATCTATCTTCACCGATTCAATTTCGGTGTTTAATGCGGTCATCGCCATAGTGAGAAATGACGATATAGAGACACTGGAATTAGTTTCTTTGGAGCTAGCACAGGCACTCATCTTCCTTTTGCCCATTACTCTAATTTGGATACCTGGTCAACAACAGGAAAGGTTCTGTAACTTAGGGCCCATGAGAGGCAGAACCAAGAGAGGAGTCTCAGCCCGGCCACATCCAGGCACGGACGGACGCAGACGAGCCCGCTCTTCGCCCCACGCGTTCCCCCCTGCTGCAGGAACAGTCAGTACACTTTATACACCTGTGGGCGCGGTTGTGGGAAGGGGGCCCTCCTCCTGCCGCAGGTGATGCTGGGGGTTGAAGTTCAGGCTCCTCCTGTTCAAAATAGCGCGTCCTGCGCTGTGGGAGCAGCTTTAACACTTTATGCGCCTCCAAGTGCGGTTGTGGCAAGGCAGCCCTCCTCCTGCCGAAGGTGATGCTGGGAGTTGAAGTTCAGACTCCCCCCGTTTGAAATAACGCATCAAGCTAAACTGCCGTAAGACTTATCCAGCTCTTGTGTATTAGCCCTGTGATAGAGATATTAGTATTACTTTAGGTTTTCCACCTGTTGAAGCAGATATGCTAAATAGAAATTATTAAAAAATGTTTATGTGTTTTGATTAACAAAAGCTCATTATGAAATTAATTGTAGAGAAACCAATGTGCACGTTTGAAAATGGGCCCACAGAGAATGGCAGCCACTAATACGAAAGTTGTACTAAAATAACAAAAAATGGGTGAAATAATGAAAATGTTTAAGAATAATGTAGTAATATGTCATATTGGGATGTATAACCTATGTTTTGCATTATACCGCAGAAGCTAACTTAGCTGAAGTCGTGGCCTACTTGCCAAGCCTCATGCAGAAGCAGAATTAATAAACGTACGATATAGAAGTTTCTGGTGCCTGTAAACTGTCCGTGAACCGTTTGCTTAGCTAGAATTTTCTGCAGTGTACCGACGGAAAGGAGATGATGAAGTCAATTTGACACATTTATGTAAAGAGTAGGCTGAATGTACTTTCCCAGGACTTGAACAATGAGAGCACTGACTGAAGAGGAACATGCAGCATTTTCGATACCTGAAGAGCTGGATGATGAAGACATTCTTACAGCGAACCAATCCATGAACTGGGAACGGCGAAATCTTAGAACTTATAGATTTGTAAAATAAACATTATTGGTTAGGGTCATAACTGCTGATTAGTGAACCAATTAGGAATTAGGGGGATGGACTGAAAAACCCTAATAAAAAGTCATGACAAGGGGAGAAATCTTCAGAATTTAGGGAGATGCAGCAGATGTGAGGGAAGAATTGATGATGTCAGATGCGGTTCGAGATTCTGTCATTGGGCTCATGCTCTTGAGAACCTGATGCGTTGCTGATTTATTGATGACCTGAAGACGAAGACTGACTTAGTTGCTAATCCATTCCGTGGATAGGTAGCTATGACAATGTGACTGACTAACTCTGTGCCTTTTCTTCTAGGTACCAACTGCGCTGTTTTATAGTTTTCCCTTCTAGCTAGATGTTTTCCAAATTCATGTTTTCTATATTGTTTTTGCATGAAATCCCACATGCTGATGCTAATCTGGGTTAGGAAGGTTCTTTTCTGAGTGACGATGACAGTGACAAATGATTTACGAACTGATTGCTGAACTTTGCTATTAATGTTGATATATTCATCGTTGTTGGCTTACACCAAGGCTTTTGATCACATGTTTTCTCAAGTTCTGATTAGATTGTGTTAATGGTGGTCGCTAACAAACTAATTCTGAGCTGATTAAATAAATTTTGAATTAATCAAATGCATTAGAATTGTAATTAATAGGGAAATAACATTTGTTAAACGCTTAATCGAGTTGTGGTTATTCATGAATTGTTATATTTGTTTATTGACTAATGATTCTCCTAGTGGTTATTGATTGATTACATTGATTATTGATGTCACTGGTCATTACATTACCAGGATACTCCATGCGACCCAAAAGGTTCATCGACCTATACACGTCCCCTTGTAAGTTTACTTATTAAGGACCAGGCGCATTTGCAGTTTTGGTAGCAGAGGATGGTTAGTTTCCTTGGAGAACTAGTTATGTGGTGATTAGTGGGTTTGGTGGTAGTTTAAGTTAGGGTTAGTTGTTCATTTTATGAGGTTTGAATTTTGTTTTTCTGAAATGGTAATTGTAGCAAAGATAATGTCCCTTTAAGCCCAGAAATGACTTTCCCAGATCCTGGATCCCGCTAGTAAAGATGGGTATGTTCTCGGCATTCTTGTGATAAGTATGAAAGTGGTAGATTGCGCTTGCAAAGACTTAAGCAAATCACAGGTGAATAGTGATGTATAAGAGGTAAAGAAGGGAGTTTGCGTACTCCAGTTGAGGTTTAGTAGGAGTGTGCGTACTCCGCAGTATGAGAGTAGGGAAGTCGTCGAACTTCATATGTGTGGCGCTTTGTGCTCAAAAGTTGTCCACATGGTTGTTGGTGATGTACGGACCCTGCGTGGTCTAAGACTCCGGAGTATATTGACAAGTTTAGGAGACAATTGGTTACATGTTGTAATCTGTCTGGTTTAGTAGGTTGATCAGGCGTGGTCAACAAGTCAGTGTGTAAGCTGAGCGAGTAAGATACATTTTTTGACTGAGATTTGGTGAGTCCTATGTGCATTAGGGCAGACCCATTGATCAGTTGAGAGCGAAATTCGCGGGTCGAATTTTGCTTGCGAATGTGGGAGACTGAGAAGGAGGAATAGCTGCATGAGCGAAAGGGCCATCAGTGAAAATCCAGGTCTCTGAAGCGATTGTGTACCTTCCTGTAGTAAACCAGCAGGTTTGTTTTTGGTTATTGGTTTTGGTTAGTGCTCGCAATAATTTTGCATTAGTTCCATGTGAGTTGAAATTTAGGATGACTAGCCGCAGTGTGTGAGTGTGACGTCAGAGTGAGCCGTGCCAGGATAGGTTGACTAGTGAGAAGAGTCGCAAGCAGATTGGCAGCCGTCCGTAAGAGGCAATTGGTTGAGCAAGGGGGGTAAAGGGAATCTTGGGAGTAAAAGTCATTTCGTTATTGAATTGAATACACAAACGACAGAGAAAATGAAGTTTTTCAAAGTGTTCAGAAGTGCCATGAAGGGTGATTCTTACATTAAGGCAACAGTTGGGGAGCCTACCCCACCGGAAAATTCTCCGTCATTTATTGTGATGGAGGAGCGAGGTGTCGTGCCATGTCTTTGGTTGAAGCAGTAGTGCAAATTGACAGAGAAACAGAGAGATTTCGCGTTTCCAGAGCATGGAATGTGTAATTTGAGAATTTTGGATCAATTAGGAATAACATTATATGAGACAAAGCCACTTCCGAGGCCAGCACAGTTTGAGGCATTAGCGGTTTGGGAGCTTGTAGCCAGACAGTAGCAGGAGATGAAATTCCAGAGGAGAATAAGAAAGGTAAAAAAGCCCTTGGCAGAGGCAAGATGGGATTGAGAACAGTAAAAGTGGAGAACGGAGACGTTACAGGGTGTTAAGTTGTTTCCTGCTATCACAGAGGAAGATGAGTCAGAAAAAGAAGATGCTGACAAGAGTGATAAGAGTTCAGGGAGTAAGAAGAAGAAAAAGACCTATATAGAAGAAGAAGATTCAGACGTTGAGGATATTATTACACAATTGTTGAGGGACCAACCTCCGCCATATGCGGCGCATGTAGGGGGTCCAAGTACTAGTTCTGCCCCAACTGCTCCAGCACAAGTGTCGGGGACAGTGGGACCAGTGCAGACAGATAATGGATAAGTACAAGGGGTAGTGCAGAGTACTCCTAATGCAGTGACTACTTCGGTGGTCCAAGCGCAGAGGCACCCACCATTGATAGAGGGACTTTATCCAGATGTACCAATTCTTGAGACAACTTCAAACTTAGTGATGTCGTCGGAGCAAGTACTCCCGAGGCCAATGCTAGTTCAGACTGAGCCGACTCCAATGTTGTTGCCTCAGGCACAGCCACAGGGTTTGCCGAAGTTAATGCCAATGACAGGGACACAGTCAGATGTGACACCGGTAATGAGTATGGGAGTAGTCCTTCCACAAAATACGAGTGTTAGGACCGCACCAGATGCACAGTTGATCCAGCGGTACCATTGTTTGCGCAAAAGAAATCAAATGCAGGAGAACAGGGTGAAATGTCACAAAGCCTCGTGAGGAGGGGAGTGAGTAATCATGTACAGGTGATATCGTCTATGGGTCAGACCTTTGATGGATCTAGACCGTTAGTCCACTTGTTATACTTCCAGATGCGGTAAATGGCCCGAGTGCAAGTCAGAACTTGAAGCTCTTGACACCGCAGACCCCAGGTGCTGTGGTACAGCAGGTACCATTGCCGAAAGCAAGTAACATCTTGTTACAAGGATTGACAGCACAGCAATTGAGTGAATGGTTGGGTAGTTTGAATACTCCTCGAAATACATCCAAGGGTGAAGAGCAGATAAATTGTGTAAGATTAGCTACAGAAATAGCTGAGCTAGTTGAGGGAACGATGGGAGTGAACAGATTGGAATCCTACACAGAAGAAGAGTTGAGGTACTTGTGTCCAAGGATTACAAGAGAACTGAGCAAGATACATCAGAAATTGGCAGAGTTGGCAGACAAACATGACATAGAGATTGAAAGAACCAAACATTTGAAAAGGAGTTACAGGTTAGATTTTGAGGTGAAGGATTTTGAGCACATGCGGTCAGCAAGGATGAAAGCGCATCTAAAAGAATTAATGCAGAGTGCTCAGATTTAGTGGAGCATTAGAGAAGTGGGAAGGCAGATGGGCAAAGAAGAAGGATAAATGGAAACGAGATTCACAAGAAGGGTCTGAAGGTGTTCAGAAAGGAAAGGATCCAGTAAAGATTATACCGATGAGGGAAATTCCAGGAGGGCAGTTTGTTCATGTCCCATGGCATAGGAGTGATATACTGTCATTCACAAATGATTACCCAAAATTCAGAGGAAAACCGGTTGAGTGGTACCAGCAGACAGATAGATTTGTGAAGCTTTCTAAATGTCTGTGGGAAGACTTGAATACCTTGTTGGAAATAGTGGTTCCAGCTGATTTGTGGGTTGAGTGCAAGAGAGCAGTGGATTGGCCGACGAGTGAACCGGAAAGGGATAGAGTTACAGGTGCACCATCACCTGAAGTAATGAAGCATTATTATAAGGTGATTGAGTTTCTGAAGATGAGAATTTCTCCTAAAAATGTCGACTGGCAGAGAATTGACAGGACAGTGCAAGAGGCGAAAGAGTTGATACATACCTATTATGAGAGATTGCTGAAGGCATTCAAGGAGTACAGTGGCAAGGAAGCAATTGAGACGAAAGACATGTTGCACTTTGTGTTCAGGTTCGTCGAAGGATTGAGACCTGAAATAGGCCAGATGATTGAGTCATTTGATTTGCTGGCAAGCGAAGCTGATTTATGAGGTGTTGCAGTATGCGAAATACTGTAGTGATGAGATTGAGTTGAAGCAGAAGAAGTTGAAGGAGAAAGCAATGGTGATGCAAATTAAGGCAGCTCAGACAGGAGTGCAAGGAGCTCTAGTGCAACAGATGCCACAGCAGCAGGGAAACATTATGTTCCAAACTCAGATGAGAGGGAGGGGTCGTGGAGTCAATATCACTCATGGTCTGGATTTGAGTACTGTGGTGGTTCCGAATGATATGCAGGGAATGAAAAAGATGTTACTGTGTCATCTGTACGGAAACCTGGGACACTGGAAGCGGGAGTGTCCGTTGATGGTACAGGATGGTGTTGTTCAGCAGGGTGGTGATGTCAATACATTTCAAACTGTGAAAGTCCCTAGAATGAGAGGACTTAATCTGAATGTTTAGAACCAAGTGCAGAATTTTCAACCCATGCAGCAGATGCAAGTGCCGCGTGCACAAGTGACACAGTTGCAACCAATGCAGCAGCAGGTTCCCATGGTACCTAGACAGCAAATGCAGATACCTCAAGCCCCGATGAAACAGCAATAGATGATGCTTACTCAGCAGGTCACAGGTCAGAGACAAGACAGAAGTAATGACACGGTGTACCAATTCCCATTACATAGTGAGAATGAAATAAACAATGAATGGATGAGTATTAGTTCAGATGAAGAGCCATGAATGCTTGCAGCATCATTAGAGGTAGATAAGAGGTCCATTTGTGAAGGGAAAGGTGATGGGTCACAGAGTTTAATTCTTAGTGGGCACTGGAGCTACATACTCTACAGTGAGAAGTGCAGAAGTTCCGAATTTACCTCTTTCAGGCAGAACAGTTCAAGTTGTGGGAGTAGCAAACAGACAGCTGACAAATCCAATCACAGATCCAATACAAGTTGAGCTTGGCAACTTCCTGGGACTACATAAGTTTGTAATTTGCAACTCAAGTCCAGTATCTCTACTGGGAAGGGATTTGTTGTGTAATACCAAATGTTCCATTAGTTGTTCAAATTCAGGAATAGAGGTTCAGACTAATAGTGATGATGAAGAAGAACAGACACCTGAAACTGCAATTGAAAATGTTAACGAGGAATACTCGTTGATTGAGTTTTTCCCAGTGTTTACTGTGAAAGAATTGTATGCGGATTTGCAGGGAACAGTACAGGAAAATGTGTGGGAACTGACAGGTAAAGAAGTGGGTTTGATTAAGGGAGTGGAACCGATTAAGATTACTTTGAAGCCAAATGTAGTGTTTCCGCAGCTTCCACAGTATAACATGGTACAAGATGTTCTGATGAAAGTGGCGCAGATAATTGGAGATTTTCTGAAACAAGGGGTCTTGAAAGAAGTTTTGAGCAGTCCATGTAATTCACCAATAATGGGCTTAGAGAAGCTGTGTGTGAAAGTACGCATTGTGCAAGACTTGTGAAAAGTGAATGACATGGTGGTCAAGTGTTGTCCTGTAGTGCCAAATCCAGCAGTAATACTGTTTCAGATTCCATGTGATGCAGAGTGGTTTACAGTGATTGATTTGTCACAAGCTTTCTTTTCTGGACCTCTTCATGGAATAGTCAGTTTCTTTTTAGTTTCAAATTCCTAGACAGAGTCTGCAGCTGGTGCAGACTTCCACAAGGGTATACGGAGTCACCGTCTCTGTTCAATCAGATCCTGAAAAAGAATTTGGAGTCATTGGAGTTACCGTACCAATCGACTCTAGTGCAGTACATTGATGATTTGCTAATTGCATCTAGGACATCAAATACTTGGGACATCAGATTGAGAAAGGGTCAAGGAGAATCTTCAGAGAAAGGATTACAATGATCTTGCAGAGAAGTCCACCGACTTCAAAGAGAGATGTCAGAATGTTTCTGGGAATGGTAGGATATTGTTGTCAGTGGATTCCAAATTTTACTGAAATTGCCAAACTGTTACAGCAACTGACACATAAGGAAGTTACTGACCCCATTACTTTAGATGATGATCAGATGAAAGCGTTCACTGAGCTGAGAGTTTGTGCAGAGCTCCAGCATTTGGAATGCCTGTTTACACAAAGCCATTCACACTGTTTTGTCATGAATGTGATGCTTGTTCTTTGTCCGTTTTGACACAGGTCCATGGAGGTACTTATCGCCCAGAAGCCTATTTTTCATCTACCTTGGACCCAGTCGCAGCAGCTTCACCAGGTTGTCTGCGTGCAGTTTCCGCAGTTGGTCAAAGTCTTTCTCAATGTGAGGGAGTAGTGGTGGGATACCCTTTGACGGTAATTGTACCACACTGTTGAGATTTTACTGACAAGGACGGAAAACACAGTATTTGACTGGTGCAAGACTGACAAGGTATGAGACAAGCATATTAGGTGCTCCAAATGTAACACTAAAAAGATGTACAGTGTTGAATCCAGCAACATTACTTCCAAGTGATACTGTTGAAATTGAAAAAGAGGAAGACATCAAGCATGATTGTCTTGAGGTAACTGAACTGTGTACAAAACCAAGGCCTGATACCAGAGCTACTCGAATGGAAGAAAATGATCACATTGTTTTTGTTGATGGCTCATGTCTCAGAGATGGTACAGGGACATTGAGAGCAGGATATGCTGTATGCACAATCACAGGTACATTGGAAGCCTCCTGGCTTCGAGGTGTATATTCTGCACAAGTAGCAGAATTGGTAGCTCTTACTAGAGCATACCATGTTTCTGCAAGATTGAGAGTCACAATCTGTACTGACAGCCAATATGAATTTGGAATTTCTCATGATTTTGGTCAATTGTGGTCACAAAGGGGTTTCCTGACCTCTACTGGTACACCAGTAAGAAATGGCGACAAGATAAAGGAGTTGTTGTATGCAATACAGTTACCTGAAGAAATTGCAGTGGTAAAATGTAGTGCACATCAAAAGGCCCAAGATTACATCTCACTGGGAAATGGATATGCGGATCAAGTCGCAAGGTTTTGCGCATTGAACTGTATATCGTTTAAAGACAAGTGGGAATTATTGCAATTATTGCAGAAGAAGACAACACATATACAAGTTTTGCATTAAAGGTGATTGATACTCTGGAAGAGTTGAAAACATTGCAAAGCAATGTTGACAGGGAAGAGAAATGTCTCTGGGTTAAATTAAATGCGCTCAACGACCTGATGAGATTTGGGTTTCTGAGGAGGGTCCTGCCCAATAGTTTATTGTTGCAAATGGCCTGATTCTACCACTGACAGGCACATATTGGGAGAGATGGCATGGTTAGATTGTTTAAAATTGACTGTTTTAACCCTAAATTCAGGCAGGCAGCAGAGGCAGTATGTCATTGCTGTATAGTTTGTCAGCAAATAAACGTGGGAAAAGGGACAGTGGTAAATTTGAGCCACATTGGAAGAGCAGGAGGTCAATTCAGCAGAATGCAATTGAATTTCATTGAAATGCCTGCGTGTGGAGGTTTGAAATACGTGTTGGTGATTGTGTGTGTTTTTAGTCACTAGATTGAAGCATACCCTACAAGAAGGAATGACAGTCTCACAGTAGCAAAGCTATTGCTTAGGGAGTTGATACCACATTTCGGGTTTCCGATCTCTTTAGAATCAGATAGAGGAACTCACTTCAATAACGAGGTAATTAAACTCTTATGTGCAGCACTAAACATCAGGCGGAAGTTGCATTGTAGCTATCGCCCTGAAGCATCAGGACTGGTGGAACAGATGAATGGTACTTTGAAATCAAGAATTGCAAAGATGTGTGCAGCTATGAATCTGAAATGGCAGAGATGCATTGCCTTTGGTGTTGATGTCAATGAGAAACACACCTGACAGAAAGACAGGGCTGTCGCCCCATGAGATCCCCATGGGGAGAGCAATGAGGTTACCAGCAGTTCCAGCCAATTCACTTGCAAACATTACAGATTATATGGTGTCGGACTACTGCAAGGGTCTGGCTGATGTGGTTCGCTCTTTCTCTCAGTAGGTGCAGGCCACCACCCTGCCACCCATACACGATACAGGGCACAACCTGAGAGCCGGTGACTGGGTCGTTGTCAGAAAGCATGTTCGCAAGACTTGTTTGGAGACGCGTTGGAGGGGTTCTTATCAGGTGGTGTTAACAACTACGACAGCTGTGAAGTGTTCAGGACTCCCGAACTGGATTCACGCGAACCATACAAAGAGAGTGGTATGTCCACCAGATCATGACGAAGTGTTGTTGAGATCAGCAACAACAGGAAAACAGGTTGCCGTACCTGAGCCAGAAAAGGAGTCTGCAGAGCCGGAAATTGAACCAGAGCTTGCGGAAGATAGTTCCATTACCCCTCTAAGAGACGAGAGTGAAGAATTACAGGAGGGGGTGCAAGAACCAATCTCAAAGGATACCGCAGAATCAATCTCAATGGATACAGCAGGAGAGCCTAGCTCAGCAGAGGTTCTCCCAGAAGCAGACAGTGCTGAAAAGCAGACAGAGCAAGTGCCAGACCAAGAGGGGGAAAGAGTTGAGACGGATCAAAGTCAAAGTGATCCAACTCCTCCTGAGCCCATTGCAGGTCCATCAAGAGAAAACACCATAGAGAAAGAGAAGGAGAAGAGTCCAATCCTAAGAAAAATATTGACAGAAGGAACAAGAAAAGGAGATAATTGGTCTGGATCGCAGATTGGGAAGAAAAAGGAACTGGTCATAAATGAAACAATACAGGAAGAAGTAGACACTACGAGAAAGGAAGATTTAAGTGAAGGAGAACTAAGTGGTGATCATAGGTTGAAAATAAAGAGAATAGCAAGTCAACGTTATGCAGGTCCTGAATGAGCGTATGCAACTACCAATGAATGGCAACACAAGTTTGTCTTTTTGTTTTGCTAGTGAAGTTCTGAGTCAGTATTTTGATGTAACCTGAAGGTGATCAGGAAGCTGAATTGTTGAGCTAATCTGGAAAAAAATAAGAAAGAGACTGTTGGAAATAAAACCGAAAAGAGACATTGATAACCTGATTAACAATTGAAAACCGGATGTGACAAGCTGCTAATCGATTTTAACAAAGGAAGAGGGTTCCTGGATGTGAAACTGAACTATGAGAGACAATTTTTTTAATTTTATTTTTGATTTTTTACTGCACTTTATATAAGAGTTACTTCTGCTTTCTGATTCTTTACAGATCATGGCTGAGTTAAATAATCAAAATAGAAATATTAGGCTCTGTAGATACATAAGTGTTGGATTGGCAATTATGTGTGGAATCTTGTTTATAATAATGAATGTGGGAATGTCTGTTCTTGATATGAAAAGAGCTACTATTTCTTCTGCTCCTGAAACTACTACACTAACAGCTTTAGAGAGGTTTACGTTAGATAAGAAATACTTGCATGACTATACTAATCCTCACGGAGAGCTTTCTTCTAAAGTTTTCCATTGATTGTTGAGTGAGTATGTTGAAACGATGGATGCGAGAAATTTTCTTGTAGGTACGCAGATTCCTTCATCGGTAGAAGAAGGGGTTATGTACCATAGTCTTCCACTAACTTATGGAATAAGCTGTAGCTTGCTACTAACAAGATTCTATAACCAAGAGTATATACAGTATTTTTATTCCAACTATGATGTTGTGTTTTTGTTTGTTCCTATTATTAGATATATGAGTAAAATAGCTAGAGAACATGATATAGTATTAGTTAGAGGATTCTTTGAGCCAACACTGACATTTGGGACTGCTTATGCACATCGCAATAACCTCACATGCTTGCTTACACCTTTAGAAAAGAGCTTTACAGGGCATACTGTTGATAGGAGAAAAGCATTAAAGGAAAAATTAGAAAAGGCTTTAGAGAAAAGGACTTATAAAAACGATTATGCTTACACTGCTATTAAAACGCAAGGGAAATTAGCTTTAGATGCATTGCATGTAGGAAAGCTTTGTGTATATATAGGCCAAAATCACGCACTGCCACTTTATTTGTGGGAACGAGTGAATGTAGGCATGTGTTTTTGTTTCAGAGTAAATGGACTTTTATGCTGAATGGTCAGGACCCTGCGATTCCTGGAATCTATTATATTTGTGGACTTAATGCATATTACCGTCTTCCAAGAGAATGGTATGGGACATGTTATTTGGGGATAGTTTTCCCTAAAATTTACCAGATAGATGTCTTAAAGAAATTTCTGAAATTTACTGAATTAGGTCATAAGCGACAGAGGAGGGAAACCTCTTCTGCAATTGTGGCAGATATCTTTGGTGCAGTGATTCCTTCAGTGGGAATCATTCTGAATTCGATTAAGATACGAAAGTTGTCTACTATTGTGGATAACATGCTGACAAATTTTACAGGGGCAATACTCCTGTTAGATACTGAATTAGCCGCGGATAGAGCTATGACACTTCAAAATAGGCTTGCTTTGGACATTCTTTTAGCAAAAGACGGCAGAGCCTGTAAAATTATTAATGCTGGGCATTGTTGTTCGTATATTCCGAAGAATGATAAGGAGATAAGAGACTTAGGGCCAGATGTAGCAAAGGGTTTTTCCCATTCTGTGTCAATGGGAAAATGTGTTTGTACATATGGCCCTTACTCACTAATCTAACTAACTCAAGTAAGGGTTTGAAAGAATTGAAAGAACCAGGTGTTTGGGAAAAGGTTGGAAAATGATTTGTTTCAGTGGAAATTGGCTTAGTCAAATTTGGAATGTGATATTATTAAAAATCATGCAGGGAATATTAATTGTGATTGCTTGCATATTAGGATTATAGGGTTTATGTAAATTATGTCAAAAGGCAAAATTGAAAAGATCTAAAAATAATCAGAGGAGGGAAGAATGAAACAGGGAAAGAATTTATAGGGAGGACTTAAGAAGGAGGCAAAATACAGCTGAAACAGAATTATGAAATGTTGGTAAAGAAAGGTGTGATGACATATTTAGTCATCAGAGGAGGGACTGTTGAAGCAGATATGCTAAATAGAAATTATTAACGAATGTTTATGTGTTTTGATTAACAAAAGCTCATTGAGAAATTAATTGTAGAGAAAATAATTTGCACGTTTGAAAATGTGCCCACTGAGAGGGGCAGCCACTTATACGAAAGTTGTACTAAAATAACTAAAAATGTGTGAAATAATGAAAATGTATGAGAATAATGTAGTAATATGTCATATTGAAATGTCTAACCTATGTTTAGTATTATATTGTAGAAGCTAACTTAGCTGAAGTCGTGGCCTACTTGCCAGACCTCATGCAGAAGCAGAATTAATAAACGTACGATATAGAAGTTACTGGTGCCTGCGAACTGTCCATGAACCGTGTGCTTAGCTAGAATTTTCTGCAATGTACTGATGGACAGGAGATGATGAAGTCAATTTGATACAATTATGTGTAGAGTAGGCTGAATGTCCTTTCCCAGGACTTGAACAATGAGAGCACTGACTGAAGACGAACATGCAACATTTTCGATACCTGAAGAGCCGGATGATGAAGACATTGTACAGCGAACCAATCCATGAACTGGGAATGGCGAAATCTTAGAACTTATAGATTTGTAAAATAAACGTTATTGGATAGGGTCATAACTGCTGATTAGTGAACCAATTAGGAATTAGGGGGATGCACTGAAAAACCCTAATAAAAAGTCATGACAAGGGGAGAAAACTTCAGAATTTAGGGAGATGCAGCAGATGTGAGGGAAGAATTGATGACGTCAGGAGACGCGGTTCGAGATTCTGTCATTGGGGTCATGCTCTTGAGAGCCTGATGCGTTGCTGATCTATTAATGACTGAAGACGAAGACTGACTTTGTTGCTGATCCATTCCATGGATAGGTAGCTATGACAATGTGACTGACTAACTCTGTGCCTTTTCTTCTAGGTACCAACTGCGCTGTTTTATAGTTTTCCCTTCTAGCTAGATGTTTTCCAAATTCATGTTTTCTATATTGTTTTTGCATGAAATCCCACATGCTGATGCTAATCTGGGTTAGGAAGGTTCTTTTCTGAGTGACGATGACAGTGACAAATGATTTACGAACTGATTGCTGAACTTTGCTATTAATGTTGATATATTCATCCTTGTTGGCTTACGCTAAGGCTTTTGATCACATGTTTTCTCAAGTTCTGATTAGATTGTGTTATTGGTGGTTACTAATAAACTAATTCTGAGCTGAATAAATAAAGTTTGAATTAATCAAATGCATTAGAATTTTAATAGGGCAATCAAATTTCTTAAACGCTTCATTGAGTTGTGGTTATTCCTGAATTGTTGTTATATTTGTTTATTGACTAATGATTCTCTTAGTGGTTATTGATTGATTACATTGATTATTGATGTTACTTGTCATTACTTTACTAGGATACTCCATGCGATCCAAAAGGTTCATCGACCTATATGCGTCCCCTTGTAAGTTTACTTATTAAGGACCAGGCGCGTTTGCACACCTAAGCCCTTCTAAGTAAAAATTTAGTTATAACATAGGACTGATAGGTGCTACGGAACACATAGTATCGTTATATGCGGATGACGCTATGATATACTTGAGGAGACCTTATATATATGTTTCAATACTTCTAAATGTTATGCAGGAATACTGGGAGTTTTCAGGGCTCAGGCTGAACATTTCTAAATCGGTCTTGTTCCCAATGGGGAGCCTATCGGAACGGGTGTCAAAATATCCCATCATCGCAGTGAGGAACCAAGGCTGCGCTCCTGTAAATCGATGAACCCCCTTGCAGCTTGGAAAGAAACAACGCATCGTCTGTGCCACATCAGAAAATCCAATGCAACACCTTATTTTCGATGCATCTTCTCCTCTGCGACTCCGTGCGTCGTTATTTTTGACCCATCCCTGGTACTGTGTGTTACAAGGATACAATCACTGATTCTTAAGGATTGAGACACATTTAAACCTTTAAAAAGTGATAACTTGACATGTGCATATCGGATTTTTGTTGTTGTGATCTTATTTTATTCAGATAAATATTATCTATTTTCCTAAACTGGTGTGAAGTACTTTTGTGTGTTTTCACAGTGTTACTGTATGAGTTATTGCACATATACTTTACACATTACCTTCTAAGTTAATCCTGCCTGCTCTGTGCCAAGCTACCAGAAGGTAAGCACAGGATGATTTAGATTGTGTTATGACTTAGCCTGACTAGGAATGTGGTCCCTACTTGGACAAAGATGTATACTTCTGCCAACTAGAATCCCAATTTCTATCATTACATTGATAGTGAATCTGCTCCTGCAGGACAAAAGATGCAGAGTAAGCTTGTCCACTCTAAGAAGAGAATGGAAGAGGGGCAGTCTGGAGGTACCAGACTTTGAAATATATTACATGGACGCACAATTAAAGCATGCAGTACACTGGTTTGATGGGGAGCAGAACTGGGAACGAACATAATTGGAATGCTTGTACGAGTGAGTCCAACTGGGGAGATTATTGATGAATGGAAATAACTTTTCACCATGTGATCCGCTTTATGGGAATAATCTGGGAGTGGGCCATCAGGCAGGTGCTTTGAAGGGCGCCCTATGCCCCTGACATGGATATTTGGGATCTTTCTCCCTTTGCACAACTAGCGCACACTCTGACAGTTGCCGAACGGCAAGAAGGAGAATGTATAATGCTCTCCGACCTTCACCCAGCGGGTAGGTTTATCACATTGCAGGAAGCACAGGAATCATTTAATCTGGGTAGTGGTCACTTTCTGCAAAATGCAAAGATGGCAGTCGCGGCCAGGCAGCTGTGGCCTTCATTCCCAGATGCCACGGAACCGACTCAAACATTAGTCACACTTCTGTCGATGGTGGGGGGATGCAGGATAATAACACACTTATACAGCGCACCATACACAGATAGGAAAACTCAACCATTACCCTTCGAAAACACATGGCAACAGTTTACAGAGAGGCGCTTGATCCCACAGGACTGGGCCAATATATAAGCAGATATAATATAACTATATACATATGACCTACCTCTCCCCTAAACACCTACATGCTATATACCCCCGCAGGGATTAGAGACAACTGAGAAGCACTGTGGATGTCGCATTTCTTTTAATATGGTGTGGTTCTGTCCTGTATCACAGACCTATTGGACAGACGTTCTTGTCGGGCTGCGGGAGGCAAAGGGTTGGAAAAAACAACAATCAACTGAAAAATGCCTCTTCGGCGTTCTTCCGCTGAATAAGAAAAAAAAGTTTAGTAGAAGTTATGCCATATTGGCCTCACTGTGGCAAAGCGCCGCATTGCTATCCAGTGACTGAGTCCACAAGCCCTGGGCAAAGAGGCATAGGAGTCTGATATGATTGAGTTGGCCTGAGCAGAGAAGGCTCATATGCAGAAAATTAGAAGAGATATAAAAGCACAAGATGTGTTGCTGGCCTGGATTGAGATGACAAGAGTCCTGCTTACTCATGAAATTTCACAGAGGACTGAATCGCCTTCCCAACAAGCAGAGCATGAGTGAGATCGTAAGCTCCTAACGATACAGACTAAACACCCAGCTGTCTTGTGACTATATGATTACATGAGAAGAACAATTGCAGAAATATGTCAAAACATTCATGGAAGCTAAAAGGGGAGGGGTTGAGGGGGGTAGGGACGCATAATTGGTTGAATACATCGTCAAGTTATATTAGTTGATGAAAGGTTTATAACTATGGTTACTGTACATTCACCTCTGTTAATTCAACTGGACAATTATTTGTACTGTTACACCACCCAGAACATACAAGTTCCACCCAACATTTGTATAATTAAGTGGCAAAGAGTGTACGTTGTGTTTGTTTTATAAAATGCCAATAATAACATATTTTGAAAAAATAGGACTGATATTCTTACTGTAAAGAGCAAAAAATAAAAACATCGAAGGATGCTATGCACATTTTGTCAAATGATGGGTATTGTAATATTGTATAACATTTTACTTTCTGTATTACATACAGCTCTTTACCGAGTTTGTAGGGAAATTGTGTTGAAAAAGATTTAAAAAAATCTAAATTGTCTTGCTGGCTGGGAGTAATAATGCTTGGCTGGTACACCACAAAAGTGCTGGAATATTTGATTCAGCACCTGGTGATGCACCATTTGACCTTGATTTTAAAACGATGCTTGCAGGCGGTAACCCGGCAAGGCCTTCTATTGCACGTCAGCCTTGCTCACTAGTTTCCACTCCAGGCACATATTTACGCCCTGACTTTCAAAGTTCACCAGTCGCCACTGGATCCTATATCTCAATGTTCTCGGATTCGTCTTTGTCACGTTCCTCACCCACTGAACCTCATTTCCTTGTTTCTTTTGTTTCTGCTATCCATGTTCAGGCGCTATTCTATGCTTATTTTAATTTGTAGAGCGCGCAGTTACTCAAAGATGTCCTGGCGCTGAAAGTAAGAGTTGGAGCATGCAGAAGAAGACAGTCTTAAATAATACCACAATGATTATGGGAGTTTTTGAAACAAAACGGTTTTCAACGACTAACCCTTTTTGTGTTTCTTGTGTTAACATTTTTGTTAGTATTTTTTTCTTCTGAGTTCTAGTTGGAATTTTTATGTTAGGGTGTTATTTGTTTTCATTTCTATTTTTTGCTAGTGTATTTTTGAGAGGTTTTGTTTTGCAACTTTTTTGCTTTTACCTCTCTACCTTACCTCTGCCATCTTACGCACCTTTCTCAGTGCCTTGCTTGGTGTCAGTGAATCTGGAGGACAGTGGTCAAACTTCTGAGAGCAGTCGCCCGAATCATTCCTATTTTGAAAGAGAAGGTAAAGGAAGAGTGATCTGCCATCAACATACAGCAAACATGAAGAATGACTGACCGAAAGGACTGATACATCTGTCTGTACTGTGTGTTGAAATGCAGAGTTGTGCCAGTGGCAGATGAGGGGGCTGCTGAGATGCATGTTGCCAAGTTAATAGTTGAAAAGGACCCCCATGAAGGTAGGCTTGTGGGTTGAGGTTAAGTGAGCATTATATCTCAAGTGACATCTATTGCTACATGTAACAGTTACGATAACTTTCAGTTAAGAGAATCGCAGTCATGGCTAATGGTGAGACAAATGCAGAATTTGTTCTTATTGAACAGATTAATTGGAAACGAGTAATGGATCTTAAGTCAATAGAATGTAAAGCTTAGTGTTTTTCCAAATTACTTTATGGTATGAATTTAAAGATATACACTAGTTCATATAAGTCCACTTGCTAAGTAACTTGAAATGTAATTGAGGTAGAGCTACCGCATGTAAAATCAGTACGTTTCCAGACGTACAGAATGAATGTATCCTCTTAACTGAATTTAAGACTTCTACCCCACACGGCCTCTATTAGGAGTCAGGTGGAGGGAAATTACCACCAGTTAATTTTGCTCCGTGCAATTGCAGATGTTCTGCATAAGACTTTCTTTCACTTGCAAAATGTATGTGCAGTAAAACCAGTTGCAGAAAAATCATATGCGAAAAAATTGCAAGTGGAAAACCGTGCATATTTTCTGTGCAGTAGTTGTGCATGTGAAATAATGATAAACTACAAATACGAGTTGAATAGTAAGTATTTCCACGTGAGGAAATATCACCAAACTCTTCCTGCTTAGAGCAGGTAGTACTTTAATCAAAACAGCACCCAACTACTTTACTTACACAAATCATTATAATTACACACTTCACAAAAAATACTGCAACATCTACAAATTAAAAGCAAAGCAAGAAACAATAAGACACAGGCGACCAGTTAGCCAGAGGCAATTGAAAGCAATCCATACCGATAGCCTCGCTTTTCATTTGCCGCCCGAACATGGAGCAAGCACGCCCAGCACATTATTTGGCCCTACGTAAATTCAACTCGGGATACAGCTTTCTCTCAACAGCAACAAGAGGAGAAAGATGCATAGCGTAATCTATCCATTAACACGTATAGGCGAGATATGCGTATCATCGAGTACCTCCTTCATAGTATAGAGGGTGCTCTTAACCCAAACATAAACATCAGGACATCATCCACCCTCACAAAACATCTAGCTGCATTACATTTTTGTGTTATGCGGAGACCAGAACTCAGTTGACCATGTACATGCAATGACTCAACCTACTTGTTGTAAAATGTTTAGGCAGGTCATGAGGCACCTCTCACCCCAACCATTATGTTCCCAACTCACCCACTGACAGTCAGTGCAATTACGATCATGCTTTACTCCATTGGTGGATTTCCAATGAAAAGGGGAATACCTACATAGCCAAGTACCACAAAGGGGAAATCGCAAAATGAACACACGATCAGTGTTCAGATAGAGTGCAATGCAGCTCTCATCTTCACACACTGCAGTGAACGATTCCCAGAAGCAGCCCGTGGCTCTCTGATTCTTCAAAACAGCTGGTTACTATATACGTTCCTCCCACCCTGGAAGAACAAGGAAATTGAACCAGGACTGGACTGGACCATAAACGACCTACTCCCCACCCTCATCCCCATCAGACTAAAGGTCAGCAATCCAACACCTTAGGTTCTACATGCATCAGGCAAAAAATTACAGTATATGGCGCATTTTCCTAAAGTAGCTATGATAATGTATTGGGGGAGTTGTGGTGCCTCTGCAAAACTCCAATCCATAATGCAAAACTAATTTATTTTGACAAACCTGATGCCACTATCAGAATGTTTGTCATTACAATTATGTTCAAATGGGTATTATGCATGATTGCATTTCCATGGCTCTTCAGGTGACTGTGGATATCCTCTGAGGCCCTTGCTCATGACTCCACCTCATGAGCTTTACAACTGTAAGGGCATTTAATAAAGTGTGCATTCAGACTCGCAACGCCATTGAGCCTGGTTTACAATAGGCATGTTTAGGTGATGCATTGACCTACTTCCAAGAAAAGGTGTGCATCATGACACTCATTTGTTGCATACTGCACAACAATTGTGTGAGGCACCGTGCGCCCATGCCTAGAGGGGAAGATGATGTAGAAGACGACTCAGGTAACAGTGGCGTAACAAGGCTGACATGGACCCAGATACAAGTAATGAAAGTGGCCTCCTATCCCAGCAGAAAGGTGAAATAAAAAATAAAAAATTGTGGGTAATGCTCCCCAGCATTACTGCGCCTGCAGCACCAATGATAGCTATGCTCCTGCTCATTTTTAGGGTCGAGCCTGCGTTGCATGCGCTCGCGCATGCGTATCGCAGCGAGATTCTTTTGTATTTAGAAAAGGGCTCGGAGCCCTGTCAACTTCACGTCAGTGTTTTTTATTGGTTCGTGGGCTTCCCTAATAAAAACTGCTTGCTTTCATTAGTCGAAGGCACCCATATGTCATGCCTTTTCCGGTGGCAAGCCCTCCTCAAGCGCAGCGACCAAGTACAGAAAACATGCGGGGCTCGCTGTTTTCCATCGGGCTCGTGGACTTTTTTTTCTCTAATTTACGAGCGCGATCTCGCTTGGCAGAAGTCGAGCGCTTTACATACTTGATTTAACTTTTTTGGGTTATGTACATAAATGCACTTTTCCCCGATAGGTGAAAAGTCGGGTTAAGAGTTTACAACGCAATCAGCTCTAACATGAGCAAATGCGAGACACGTTGCATCGCAAATGCTTGTGCTTTGAAGTTTCATATAAGCGAACTCAATCAGTTGTATTCTCATTTAACTTGGGCGTCTTTCAACCTTTTGCCAGATTTGAAAGCTTGCTATTTGTTCTTAAGAATATTCTAGAACTGTTTTGTTGAGTTAATGAAAGTTTTTTTACTTTTGTATGTCTCAGTTTCTTAGCCGTCGAGTTGATGTTCTACATTAGCGGGGTTTCACGTTCGGTGGCCTGTGTGTTTTGCAGGAACTTGCGCTGATCACAGTCGAAAACTGAGTGTCTGTCTTAAAACGATTTTTTTTGTCTGAGTTTTCCAATTAACGTGGTCCTAGCTGCAGGGACCTAGGCGCTTGTGTGGGCAACGTTTAGCCTGGGTTACAACTCCTGAGAATAATACTTGTTTTCAATCACTGCAGTACATTTACTTTTAACCTCTCTCTTAAACGTGTGTTTACAAAATGTTGTACATCTGTGTATGGGTGCCGCTACCTTGTGCACAAGGACGCCTATTCACCAAAAGACCAGGGGAAGCGGAAGTGACATCAAATACCCTTTGACCTCTAACAACATCACTAGGGTGGTACCAGCATTACTGCCTCCATGCCATACCTTTTATTTACTGTCCAAGGAATAGAATAAGAGTAAAGCATGGAAAATACAGAAATTAAACAAGAATCTTACTGCTTCATAAGAGTGCAGTGCAAAAGGGAATGCAAAAAAGTACCATTGCACTACATAATGTGGGTTTTCTCATTAATTAGTTTTTTCCATGCAGTTGGGATTAATGTTTTTGTGACTGACTCTACCGCATGATATTCCCTTTAACACACATCTTTGTGCGCACAATCTCCTCAGCGTATTTGGAAATTGCCATTCAGATAAATATGGGGCACGAAATCTGTGACGTTCCAGATTTGAGACACAATTTTAAATCATATGAAGAAATAGTAGTGTGTGCTGATTGCATCCTTACACACACATGCCACACGCACTTTTTTATGCAGGCCCTTCAATAAAAACACCTAATCGTGTTTCATTGACACAGATGGTGGCAAAACCACTACTGTTTCAATTTGAAAGGTAAACATACATCAGAATATTCCAAAAGAAAATAATTTCAAGGGTATTGTTAAATTATTTAAACAGTCACAAAATTATTACTAAACAAAAGCAGAATTGGCATTTAAAAAAAATAGAGTACTTTCCTAAAATATTATTAAAATATCATCCCCGGACATTTCTATATTCTCAAAACATAAACAAGGGCCCATTATGTTTCTCTGGAAAAGGTGGTACCTAGGTTCTAGGGGCAGTGGTTGAGGTGCCAACTGGCAATCCAGAGTAAGCTTTAGATAAATGACATCCATGGAATAGTGATTGTTTGGGATCCTGGTATGGACGTGCAAGTAGAACTGGTGCAAATTCTCCACCTACATGTTCAACACGGAAGAATTCTCCCCCCTGTGTGAGGGTGACACTCCTAATTTATTTCCCTTGTTACACCCCTGTGGTTGTCTTGTTCCTTTTGTCTCTCTCTTCGCACTCATGGCGGCACTTTGAATCGGCTCCCTTATGTCAACTGTTTTACTTTTTATTTTCTATTTATGTGGCAAGTAAAGTCCAGTTAGGAGTTAATAGATCTAACTCGAGCAAACACGAGACCCATTGCATTGCAAATGCTTGTTTATCTTTACTGCTCTACGCCCCTGTCTCATTTCCTCAATATATTAACCCTGATCCCTCTCTTGCCTTTCACTGTACCACAATAATGTTCATCTTGCAATCTTCCCCACGCCACCTTTACATCTCCACTTTGCTCTCCCCCTCTCCATCTGCAGTTACATTCCCACCAGTACATCTCTTCTTTTTTCCCTGCAACTCCTTGTCCCTTTAACTCTGCCTGGTTTGTCTCTTCACTGTCCCCTACTCGTCCCTATTCTTTATGTATTGCTAAATCATTCTTTGTATATCTCGGCCCTATCCTCCTCTCCCTTCCTCTGTCACTGGCTAATCCACTCAGCTCGTTCTCATTTCACTTTTCCTAGCCCCTCCATATACTACTCTGTACTGTATCAACCCTTTCACCTCTCTTTCCTCCACGTTATTAGTCCCTTTTTACCCCCTTCTCCTTCTCTTCTCTCTCTCCTTCCTCTCGTTCTATTCTGTGTATCAGCATCTACCGGAATTTCCCTACTATTCACCCATCACTCTGCCCCACTCTCCCTGTATCTTTAGTCTCTTGGTCCCGAGTTGGCCTGATAAATAAATGCAGCTGATGCAGGGTGTGCTGGGCCTCCCCTACTCCTAGCTTCGGTGCCTCTGCACCGGTTGCACAATTGACAGCTACAACCCTGGATGGCAGTGGATATGAACCAGGCTCATGTTGGTGGTAGGCACCGAGCAGCAGCATGTCATTGCCCTTGTGATCAGAGACAACATAATTCACGATTACTTTTAGAGCAGAGGTGTTTATTTCCATTCATCAGACACCACAACATTCAAAGGAATAAAGAGAAGAGATTAGCACACGGGGCCTATTTTACATCATTAACACTCCCCATCGTGTTCTAAGGCTTTGCTGTCGAACTAGATTTGTAAATGCTTCACAAATCCAGTGCTCGCCCAATCTCAACCTCTGACAGCAATGTTGCACTGTCACACACATCTACAATAATCTCGTAAAGAAAAACGACAGTCACATAAAACTAATCGCTCCACACTTGTGATATATCATTTATAATTCGCACTCTTCTGCGGTGGCTGGTACTGAGCCACTGTTCTGTGTTGCTCGGGAAGATCTCTTACAGAACTGACTTGGGAGAGTGAGAAGGGAAAGAGGTCGAAGGGGGCGGGGGAATGGGTAATCCAGATGGTGGGATTGTGATTCAATTGAGTGCTGGCCCGTTCACACAACTGACCCTGTTGCAGGGTGCGTAAATGTAACCAAAAAGCTGTTATAATCGAAACCTGTCCATTTGCAACCTGGTCACGAAATTCTCTCTCAGCATGCGGCATATGGCCCAGTGATTGGTCTTCGTTTATACTAAGCCTACACGGCATTGTTATTGGGTAGAATGCATGTCACGGTGCATCTGGATGTGATGACACACAGCTGACCAATAATCGTGTGGCGGGGCTGTAACAAAATGTCTGATGCTGCCACATAGTATACATTAGGCAGCAGATTGTTCCGGAAGTGTGATCTTTACTTCCGGGTCATCATGGGTACACCCACCAGTATAAAAAATGCGTTTGGAGCGGCCACACTTTGCCTGGCAATTGTGTATGTTGCTAAGAGTTTTTTTTCCCTATCGCTCCAGTTAGTCACGCGTATCCCCCTGCCCTCTCGTTTGTTTTGTTCTCCCGACCCCCTTCACTTCTGATTCTACTAGTTTGATGAGGCATGTTGATGGTGTGCCACCTGTTACTTTACTCCCTCTGATGCTGCTATCTCTGCATCTTTGACTTCTCAACTGGTTGTTGGGAATGACTCCTGGCCTTCAATCAGCACCCTGGGACAAGTCGAGTTAAGAGGAACACCAACTGTGAACTTTGAGTTTTTATGTTACATGGGTTTCCTATTAATGTTTTGGCTTTAAGGTTGATACGAAATCTGGAGTGTCCCAAGAGCGAAAGAGGTTGGATTTCTAGCCGTGATGCAAGGACTCAGTTCAATGTACCAAAACTGAATTAAAAAACCGATTAGATCGCAGCCCTAACATAATCACACTGCAAGCTTGCACAGGCAGCATTATCAGTGCAAGTTCTGCTAGATGAGTTCAAGGGCACAGTGGCAATCCAAACAATCTTTTGTTCATGATTAACACAATGAAATATTGCACCAAAGAAGGGACATGTAGTTAAAACATTTTATTTTAAAATGCTAAGGGCCTGATTTAGAGTTTGGTGGATGGGTTATTCCGTCCCAAACGTGATGGATATTCCGTCTGCCGTATTCGATGTCCACAGGACAGAAAGATAACCCCACCCCCTAAACTCTATATCAGGCCCTTAGTCTAGTGCATAAAATGTGAATAGTAATCACACAGAATGCAAAACTAAAAGTGGTTAGTCTTATGATGGTCAGCATAAACAGAAGAAAAATTTCGAACACTTTTAGTGAGTTTCGGACATCCCCTCCAAAGCTCTTTCTATGTACTAGCCTAATTCTCAGCTAAAGTATTATATAGCAAAACCTAACTTACTAGTTTCTTAGGATGTACTGCACATCATACCTTTGAATAAGCTGGCTTCTAACAGCATTGTGGAATTTGGACTGCCCAATGCCTGAGACGTTAAGTTGGCGAGTGAGAGAAATTGCTATGTTGGCAAACGAAAGTGAGATTCCTGACACGAGTGGTAGGCCGCGACCACTCTTGTGATGAGAAAGCTGCCTCACGCATTGAGGAAGCTGCCGCTCAAGTATAAAATCTACTTGGGCGGTAGATAGAAGTTAGCATCCTCTGATGCTCCTTGTGATACCATTTGCAATAGAGAAAAATCCTGGTGCTGAAAATCAGCGCAAACAGCTTGACTTACCGAAAATCTGCCGCTCGCGGAACTCCCCATTGCACGGCAGAGTTTTTTCGGCACTTTTCAGAGTTCCACATAGCAGAACTCCGCTCACTCTGCCCAGGCCTAGTCTTTTCCCCCATGGTTACAAAGGCAGTCAGGAAGTCAGTCTAATTGACCACCCATGCTGCTTTCTTTTCTTATTCACCCCATAGCCAACCAGAGTGGGGACTGCTTCCATATTCTTCAAGGCGTTTACCTAGAAGCATATTATTCCTCAAGCCACTGTAGAAGCGCACTGAACGTGCCATCTAGTTCTTGTAATGAGATCTGGGCGGTGACGTTTAGAGCTCTCAATGTACTCCTCACGTCTGTTTATATGCCTCCTCCATCTCCATATATTCTCCCAGGTTGCATTTCCTTCCTTGCCAGCTGGGACTCAGGAGATATGATTCTCGTCCTCAGTCTCTGAACTGAGCTGCACACGAACTGTTTGTCTCACCTGCCATATCGTGATTACCAACCCGTGGCTGCATCCAAGCCTGCCCGCAGATCCTCCCTGACCTCTGTGCTCATCCGTTCCACCTGGCCCCAGCTCTTCTAATTTGTCAGGATATTGCTCTTCAACATCCTCTGCACCTGTCGTAGGAGATCAATGCACTCACTTAGACCATGATGGTCTTTTAATTTGTGAACAACTGTACAGCACATTAGATACAGAGCTCCCGCTTTCCCAATACTTCCGAAGTGATCTGTACAATCCTATTACATCGTTTGAGCAGGTAGGCAGTTATTTAAATGTACAAGCGTATGTATTTCTGGGGCGATTTATGTGCTGACTTAACCTGTGATATACCGATCCCATTTGCATTGCTCTTTAACATAAAAAATGAGCCTAAACCTTGGGATCATGAACCTCTGCAGCTGTACGGTGACGAGTTTTGTATGTAATCAGAGCCAGCTTTTACCTGCACACAGCGCCCTTCGCACACAAATCACTTTCAGAATGGTTCAAGCTACTACATTTCCATCAAAGACGTGGAGGTTCTGGGACATCGTTTTGTTGCCTTTTCTGTTTATTCTGCGCTCCCCGGGCTGCCTGTGCCACAGCAGCTGAGGTCAGGGGCCGGGGATGCTTTTATAAGCCAGTATACAATGGGTTAAACCACATTCTTCTTTTCTCTGCCATGAATGAACCAACTCTTGAACTCTTGTCAAGAGAAGTGAGCCCATACACTCAGTGCTCTAAATGGACAGGTTCTCTCTGGTACTGAGTGCCTGCACTTCTCTACTTTGAAAGGGAGAGTACCTGCACAACTGAGCACTGCCACAATAGATTTAATGGGAGAGTACCGGCACATCTCAGAGGCAAACATGTACTCTGAACAGTGAGTATCTGCACTTCTATATTTCCATTTAAAGTGCTGCATAACCTTATAAATGCTCCCTGCGTGCTCGTCCCATGATGTCCCCTGTTTGTCTAACATCTTTCAGTCGCTTGCACCCTTAGGACCCTAGTTCCTTCTCACCGACACTGTCTTTGCCACTGGCGCTCACTTCCTGCTAAGTGCCTCAACTCGCATTCTACAAAACCCATCACCCCTCTTCCCTGCCTCCTCTTTACACCCCTGTCAGCATCCTGCACACTATATTGCTGTAACCCCCATACAGACCCCACAAGGTTCCACTCCTGTACCCTCTGCAACACCCCTGTTGCTCTGTTATTCCGGCCCAAAAGGCTGTCATCTCTTTCACTACATGCTCATGAGCCACAATTACTAATAACTCACTCTCACGTGCTTTTTAAACCACTTCTGTGCTTTTAAGTACTATTGGCCGCCGACGGTGGCAAGCAGTCTGCCAGACCGGGTTCTAAGCTTGTGGCACGCAGACCACACCAGTCGTCATTGCAGAGCCAAAACGCACTGACCCATCTTGCCGGTCTGCAGATTCTTTCTTCTCTCTTCACACTGCTTTTGTGAGCTACAGGCAAGGATTGCTGTCTCTTCCTTTGAGCCTTGGTCTAGTCATCTTTTTTTTTCTCTGTCCCGAGGTTTTCCAGACATTCTTCACCGCGTATGTTTCTATTTCACTTGGCTGCCCCAACGTCCTAGAAGAGTATTTCTTGAAAGGCTCTTAATACCTCACTGGGGCTCCTGATATGATCCTTCTGTTTGGCCTTTTCATCCTCCTCGATCAACACCTCAGTAGCAATGTATTTAATATATCCAGTCATGTTGCATTTCTGGTCTTTTCTAAGAACAATGATAAACATATGCTACTGTTGCCTCAGTTTTCTGGTTCTCCATTATAGGAAAGTAGCCTCTTTCTAGCATGGTTACCCCCACTTTCTGGTCTGTTTGTCAGTATGCCTGACTGTAACTACTGGGTTCCTGCTAACAAGGACCCCAGTAGTTTTGCTCTTTCCTCTAAATTGTACCTTTTTCACCCCACATTTGGCATACTGGTAGCCCCATATAAGTCTCTAGTACATGGTACATAGGTACCCAGTGCATTGGGGTACCCGGGGATCCCTATGGGCTGCAGCATGTATTATGCCACCTGTAGGGAGCCCATGCAAAGTGTTCTGCAGGCCTGCAATTGCAGCCTGCGTGAAAGGGTGCATGCACCCTTTCACTACCAGGTCACTGCACCAGGTCACTGTAAGTCACCCCTTTGGCAAGCCCTCCTAGCCCAGAGGGCAGGGTGCAAGTACCTGTGTGTGAGGGCACCCATGCACTAGCAGAGGTGTCCCCAGAAACTCCAGCTCCATTTTCCTGGACTTGGTGAGTGCGGGGACGCCATTTTATGCGTGTACTACCTATGTCCAGCTACATAATGGTAACTCCGAACCTAGGCATGTTTGGTATCAAACGTGTCAGAATCATACCCCAATACAAGTATTGGTTGTATGATTCCAAGCACTCTGGGGGCTCCTTAGAAGACCCCTAGCATTGCTACCACTAGTCTTCTAGGGTTTTCCGGGCAGCCCCAGCTGCTCCCACCCTTTAGACAGGTTCCTTCCCTCCTGCTGCTTGATCTGCTCAAGCCCAGGAAGGCAGAACAAAGGATTTCCTTTGGGAGAGGGGTGTTACACCCTCTCCCTTTGGAAATGGGTGTTACTGGCTTGGGAGGGGTAGCCTCAACAAGCCACTGGTTTTGCTTTGAAGGGCACATTTTGTGCCCTCAATGCATAAACCAGTCTACACCGGTTCAGGGACCCCCAGTCCCTGCCCTGGTGCGGAACTGGACAATGGAAAGGGGAGTGGTCACTCCCCTGTCCATCACCACCCCAGGGGTGGTATTCAGAGCTACTCCAGAGGGTTCCTGGGTTCTGCCATCTTGTTTCTAAGGTGCGCAGGGAACTGTGGGAGCATCTGAGTGGCCAGGCTAGGCAGGTGACATCAGAGCCCCCTCCTGATAGATGCTTAACTGGTTAGGTGACAGTCCCCCTTTCAAGGCTATTTAGGGTCCTCCTCTGGGGTTGGTCCTCAGATTCAGCTTGCAAGATTCCAGCAGGACTCCTCTGCCACCTCTACTTCAACTTCTGCCGACCTGAACCATGACTGGACCCTCCAGGAACCGACAAGCTGCAGATCCACAAGGAAGACTCTTCTGCAAAATTGTATCCAGAGTTCCTGCCAGGTTTGCAACAATTCCCTTGCCGTGCATCCTCAGAAGACTGCAACTCTTCAGCCTGCACAAGAAGAAATCTCCCTTGGAGTGAAGGAGTAACTCCCCTGAAACCGCAGGCACCTATACCAAGCGACAACCGGCTGGATGGATCCACGCTCCTGCTGAGCTGCGTGGATCCAGCTTCACAGGTGGTGGTCCGGAGTAGTCCTCTTGGTCCTCTCTGCCAGCTGCCCAACTTTGGTGGAGGTAAACCTTTGCCTTTCCACGCAGGACAGTACCCCATGCACGTCTCTTGCAGCTGCCAAGGCTTGTTTGCGTCTCCTCCAAGGGATCTTCAGGCGCGTGCAGCTCTAGTCCCCAGCACTCCTTCCCGCAAATCCCAGCCTCCTGCATGGTTCTCCTGCGGTGTGGGATCCTCTTCTGTTGTGCTGTGTAGGTTCCTTCTTGCACCTCCTGTGTCCTCGTCCTGTGGGGCTCCTGTGGGTGATGCCTCTGTTCCTGTGGACTCTCTGTGACGATGAAGATCCCTTCTAACTCCCCCTCCTGGGTTGAGTCCTCCTGGGCCTTGCTGGTCCCTGGCAGCACCTCTTTTCTACCAACAGTGAAGTTGCCTTTGCCAAGGCTTGTTGGTGGAATTCCTGCACTGACACCCATCTGCAATCTTCCTTCCAGCGTGGGACTCCATCTGCATCCATCAGGAACTCTTCTCCGGCTTCTGGGTGTTCTTCTTCACCGTCGACCAACTCCTGCATCTTCGGTGTGGTGGGTAGCGGCTCCTGCCCCCACTGGACTCTGTTGTGCCTTCTGGACTTCGTCTCCTCTCTTCACAGGTCTTCTTTCTGCAGGATTCCACTGCTGGTTTTCTTGCAGCCTTCTCTGGGTGTCGTCTTTTACTTCTTTTCTTCCTTTTGGGTGGTTTGGGGAAAATCCAGTGTTTTACTCCTGCATTCCTGGTCGCTGGGGGATGTTGTGTTACTTACCTTTGTGATTTTCTGATACCCCAAGCTCCCCTCTACACAGTTTACTTACCTAGGTGGGGGTACCTTGTTTGCATTTCATTTTCTTAGTATATGGTTTGTGCTCCCCCTAGGGTCACTAAAGGTTATTACTATTTGCACTGTTTTCTAACCTTTTCTATGCCTATTTCTGATTGCTAGGGTATATATTTAGTGTATTACTTACCTCCTAAGGGTGGGCTACCTGTCTAGTATTTTTTGGTGATTTGTGCCAAAAATAAAGTACCTTTATTTTTGTACAACTGAGTTTTTTATATTATGTGTGTAAGTGCTGTGTGACTAAAGTGGTATTGCATGAGCTTTGCATGTCTCCTAGATAAGCCTTAGCTGCTCCTCAACAGCAGTAGAGAGCCTGGCTTGTAGACACTGCCTACACTTCACTAGGAGGGTATACTTGGACATGGCATAAGGTGTAAAGTACCTTGGGTACCCACCACACACTGGGCCAGCTTCCTATATCCATTAATTGAACTTGAAGCGTGGAAGGCAGGGTCTGCTTTGTCAGGATTTAAACTGCAACCTGCAGATCACTCTCATTTGTCAGTGGTGAGCCTAAATCTACTGAGCCATCTTGTTGGTTTGCAAATTTGACCTTTTCTTTCTCTAAGAGAACCACAAGCAACAGTGCTTGTCGTTACCTTTGTGGCATGGTTTAGTCACCTTCTCTCCCTGTCCCGGGATTCTCTGACCTCTTCACTTTTATTCCCTACGTCCACATGCCTTTTGGATTTGTTTTCTCATGCTTCACAACCCTTTTTAGGGTCGAATGCAAAGTGCTCTGTCCCGGTGTAATCTCTCTATGGGCTTGTAACCGCGACCATGTCACTCCCATCAGTTTGGTTGGTTTGTGGGCTTGCCTTTTAAAATTCTCTTGATTTTATTAGTGAAAGGCATGCATATGTCATGCTTTTTCCGGTGTTTAGCCCTCCTCGAGCGCACCGACCAACTACTGAAAACATACAAGGCTCCATGTTTTCCGTATGGTTTCTGGCTGGCTTTTTCTCTTTATTTCGCAGCGCCATCTCGCTGGGCAGTAGTCGAGCGCTTTGCATGACATCGACCCTTTTACATGGATATTTGCACTTTTGCCGGTTAAGTGAATGATTACACTTTTGCCAGTTACATGGATAATTGCACTTTTGCCGATACATTTCACTGCAAGCGAACTTCTGTTTCCTTTTGTGAGCCTGCTTTGCGCTGATGCCATTGGCTCGCCTATGTGAAACTTTTACTTTTCAGTTTATGTGGCAAGAAAAGTCCAGTTAGTTATGTGAAACTGTTTTACTTTTCATTTTCAATTTATGTGGCAAGAAAAGTCCGGTTAAGATTTTACAATGCTAGTAGGTCTAACTTGAGCAAACACGAGACCCATTGCATTGCAAATGCTTGTTATTTCTACCCCTACTTTTAACAATGCGTTTCTCCTTTCACTGAGTTTTCCTATGTAGTCCCCATCTCTGTGTTCCAGCCCTATGCCAGACACTGTCTCTCTCAACAAATCCCTCAGTGTAGTCATAGGATCTCCTCGCAAGTCTCCTGAACTGCCCCTATGTCCCATCCTACCTCCCCATCCACTATCCTTCATCCTGCTTGCTGAGCCTGACTTTCACCAAAGCATCGCTGGTCTTTCCTTTCTCATTCTTATCTTGCTAAACGCTTTTAGGTCCGCTTCATTGTCAGATATTTGTCCCATGGCCATCTCCTCGCTTATGCATCTAATAGGTTGTAGGAATAGCCACTCATCGCTAGCCTGCCCAGTTTGGTTCAGTATACTTTCTTTTCCCCCTCCTGTGGCGATCCTTTTTTTGGCTATTTGGGGCAGATCGCGCTTAGGCCCTCATAACATTTTGTTCACATAAGCTACCCGTGCCAAATTTGCGTCCTTTTTTTCCAACATCCTAGGGATTCTAGACATACCCAGACTTTGTGGGTTCCCCAGAAGGAGGCCAAGAAATTAGCCAAAATACAGTGAAAATTTAGTTTTTTAAAAAAAAAAATGGGAAAAAGGGGCTGCAGAAGAAGGCTTGTGGTTTTTCCCCTGAAAATGGCATCAACAAAGTGTCTGTGGTGCTAAAATCACCAGCTTCCCAGCTTTCAGGAACAGGCAGACTTGAATCAGAAAACCCAATTTTTCAACACAATTTTGCCATTTTACTGGGACATACCCCATTTTTACGATTTTTTGTGCTTTCAGCCTCCTTCCAGTCAGTGACAGAAATGGACATGAAACCAATGCTGGATCCCAGAAGGGTTTCCTACAGAAAATAACAACTGAAAGAAAAAAAATTGAAATTGAGGTGAAAAAATCTGCAATTGTTCTCTACGTTTTACTCTGTAACTTTTTCCTGCAATGTCAGATTTTTTAAAGCAATATACTGTTACGTCTGCTGGACTCTTCTAGTTGCGGGGATATATAGGGCTTGTAGGTTCATCAAGAACTCTAGGTACCCAGAGCCAATAAATGACCTGCACCCTGCCTTGGGTTTTCATTCTATGCCGGGTATACAGCAATTCATTTGCTGAAATATAAAGAGTAAAAAATAGCTATCAAGAAAATCTTTGTATTTCCAAAATGGGCACAAGATAAGGTGTTGAGGAGCAGTGGTTATTTGCACATCTCTGAATTCCGGGGTGTCCATACTAGCATGTGAATTACAGGGCATTTCTCAAATAGATGTCTTTTTTACACACTGTCTTATATTTGGAAGGAAAAAATGTAGAGAAAGACAAGGGGCAATAACACTTGTTTTGCTATTCTATGTTCCCCCAAGTCTCCCGATAAAAATGATACCTCACTTGTGTGAGTAGGCCTATCGTCCGCGACAGGAAATGCCCCAAAACACAACGTGGACACATCCCATTTTTTGACAGAAAACAGAGGTGTTTTTTGCAAAGTGCCTACCTGTAGATTTTGGCCACTAGCTCAACTGGCACCTAGGGAAACCTACCAAACCTGTGCATTTTTGAAAACTAGAGACCTAGGGGAATCCAAGATGGGGTGACTTGTGGGGCTCTGACCAGGTTCTGTTACCCAGAATCCTTTGCAAACCTCAAAATGTGGCTAAAAAAACACATTTTCCTCACATTTCGGTGACAGAAAGTTCTGGAATCTGAGAGGAGCCACAAATTTCCTTCCACCCAGCGTTTCCCCAAGTCTCCCGATAAAAATGGTACCTCACTTGTGTGGGTAGGCCTAGCGCCCACGAAAGGAAATGGCCCAAAACACAATGTGGACACATCCCATTTTTTTTTACAGAAAACAGAGGTGTTTTTTGCAAAGTGCCTACCTGTAGATTTTGGCCCCTAGCTCAGCCGGCACCTAGGGAAACCTACCAAACCTTTGCATTTTTTAAAACTAGAGACCTAGGGGAATCCAGGATGGGGTGGCTTGTGGGGCTCTGACCAGGTTCTGGTACCCAGAATTCTTTGCAAACCTCAAAATTTGGCTAAAAAAACAAATTTTCCTCACATTTCGGTGACAGAAAGTTCTGGAATCTGAGAGGAGCCACAAATTTCCTTCCACCCAGCGTTCCCCCAAGTCTCCTGATAGAAATGGTACCTCACTTGTGTGGGTAGGCCTAGCGCCCACGAAAGGAAATGGCCCAAAACACAACGTGGACACATCCCAATTCTTTTACAGAAAACAGAGGTGTTTTTTGCAAAGTGCCTATCTATAGATTTTGGCCCCTAGCTCAGCCGGCACCTAGGGAAACCTACCAAACCTGTGCATTTTTGAAAACTAGAGACCTAGGGGAATCCAAGATGGGGTGACTTGTGGGGTTCTGACCAGGTTCTGTTACCCAGAATCCTTTGCAAACCTCAAAATGTGGCTAAAAAAACATATTTTACTCACAATTCGGTGACAGAAAGTTCTGGAATCTGAGAGGAGCCACAAATTTCCTTCCACCCAGCGTTCCCCCAAGTCTCCCGATAAAAATGATACCTTACTTGTGTGGGTAGGCCTAGCGCCCACGAAAGGAAATGGCCCAAAACACAACATGGACACATCAAATGTTTTCACAGAAAACAGTGCCTACCTGTGGATTTTGGCCTCTAGCTCAGCCGGCACCTGGGGAAACCTAGCAAACCAGCACATTTCTGAAAACTAGACACCTAGGGGAATCCAAGATGGGGTGACTTGTGGGGCTCTGACCAGGTTCTGTTACCCAGAATCCTTTGCAAACCTCAAAATTTGGCCAAAACAACACTTTTTCCTCTCATTTCGGTGACAGAAAGTTCTGGAATCTGAGAGGAGCCACAAATGTCCTTCCACCCAGTGTTCCCTCAAGTCTCTCGATAAAAATGGTACCTCACTTGTGTGGGTGAGCCTAACGCCCACGAAAGGAAATGGCCCAAAGCACAACGTGGACACATCACATTTTTTCACAGCCTCTAGCTCAGCCGGCCCTGGGGGGGCAGAAATGGCCTAAAACAAATTTGCCCCCCACCCCTCCGGGGAGCGACCCTTGCCTACGGGGTCGCTCCCCTTGCGTGACGAGCAGAAATGGCCTAAAACAAATTTGCCCCCCACCCCCCCGGGGAGCGACCCTTGCCTACGGGGGTCACTCCCCTTGCGTGACGGCGCAAAAAAAAAGAACCCCAGTGCCTAGTGGTTTCTGCCCCCCTCAGGGATTCACCGATTTGCCCCCAATGGGGGCAGAAATGGTCTAAATACAATTTGCCCCTCTAGGGGAGCGACCTTGCCTAAGGGGTCGCTCCCCATCTCTAAAAAAACAAACAAAAAAAAAAAAACACAAACAAAAATTTCCCCTGGCGCCTAGAGGTTTCTGCCCCCCCTAATAACAATAGGCCGATCTGCCCCCAGGGGGGGCAGAAATTGGCTAAAATAAATTTGCTCCCCCAACCCCCCCGGGGAGTGACCCTTGCCTATGGGGTCGCTCCCCTTGCGTGACGGCGCAAAAAAAAAGATCCCTGGTGCCTAGTGGTTTCTGCCCCCCCTTGGGGGCAGATTGACCTAAAATCGGCCAATCTGCCCCCAAAGCGGGCAGAAGTGGCCTAAATACAATTTGCCCCTCCAGGGGAGCGACCCTTGCCTAAGGGGTCGCTCCCCATCTCTGAAAAACAAACAAACAAAAAAGAAACACAATTTATTTTTAGCCCTGGCGCCTAGAGGTTTCTGCCCCCCCGGGGGCAGATCGGCCTAATAACAATAGGCCGATCTGCCCCCAGGGGGGGCAGAAATGGCCTAAAATATATGTGCCCCCCCACACCCCCCCCAGGGAGCGACCCTTGCCTACGGGGTCGCTTCCCTTGCCTGACGGCGCAAAAAAAAAGATCCCTGGTGCCTAGTGGTTTCTGCCCCCCTTGGGGGTAGATTGAACTAAAACCGGCCGATCTGCCCCCAAAGCGGGCAGAAATGGCCTAAATACAATTTGCCCCTCCAGGGGAGCGACCCTTTCCTAAGGGGTTGCGCCCCATCTTTAAAACATCAACAACAACACTGGGGGCCGATCGGCCTAATTAAAATAGGCTGATCTGCCCCCCTGGGGGGCTGAAATGGCCTAAAATAAATTTGCCCCCCAGGCGAACGACCCTTGCCTAAGGGGTCGCTCCCCTTACGTCAAATTCACAAACAAAAAAAACTCCCTGGTGTCTAGTGATTTCTGCCCCCCTTGGGGGCAGATTGGCCTCATAAAAATAGGCCAATCTGCCCCCAAGGGGGGCAGAAATGGCCTAAATATAATTTCCCCCCTATGGGAGCGACCCTTGCCTAAGGGGTCGCTCCCCACACCTAAAACAAAAAACTAAACAAAAACAAAACAAAACAATTTTTTTTATCCCTGGTGCCCAGAGGTTAAATGCCCCCCCTGGGAGCGACCCTTGCCCAAGGGGTCGCTCCCTTATGCCAATTTCCTTTTTAAAAAACACATCCCTGGTGTCTAGTGGACGTTTTGACAGCCGGATTGCTTTCAAGCCGGCTGCCAAAACGCAGAGAGAGACTTCAAAGGGAAGGAAATACATGTCCTTCCCTTTGAAGCCTCTCTCGGCCTCCCCGCACGTAATCGGAAGACAAATGCAAAGCGATGGGGGAGGCTCTGTGACAATCTGCGCGCGCACACTCACATCACGGGGGGTGGGGGGTTCAGGGGTGGAAGGAGAAGGGCTTCCCCTTCCATCCCTGACTTGGGGACTTGGGGGGACTAGCGCTCCCTCTGGGCTGTGTGCCCAGGACGTAATTGTTACATCCTGGGCACAGCAGCACTGTGCTGCAGGACGTAACCATTACGTCCGCGGCACAGAAGGGGATATACAATTATATACACCAAGAACACAAGTCCAATGGATTCCACCATCATAGTCTGTGGATCACTGGGCCCAAAAGGCATGGGCGAGGCCCACACTCAATACCCGATCAAAACGGAGAGAAAACTGCAGGGGCATCAGATAGAAATAAAACAGGCACCTCTGGGGGAAGGGAAGGGGGGGCACCTCAGCCGGTTGAGTGCACAACGCCAAATCCACGAGGGGGCTCCATGCCCATTGATGTATCCTGGGGAGTGCAAAGCCACAGTCTCTCAAGTCTCTACAGTGGGTGGTTTGCCCACTGCTCTATCCTGGGGAGTGCAAAGCCACAATCTCTCAAGTCTCCCAAGTGGGTGGTTTGCCCACTGCTCTATCCTGGGGAGTGCAAAGCCACAGTCTCTACAGTGGGTGGTTTGGCCACTGTTCAATCCTGGGGAGTGCAAAGCCACAGTCTCTCAAGTGGATAACAGTCACCACTGGTTCTGGAGGGGGCCTTGTGCCCAGAGTGCTTCATCCTGCCAAGGACAGAGGTAGTGGATGTATCTCTCCACTGGTTCTGGAGGGGGCCTTGCACCCAGAGTGCTTCATCCTGCCAAGGACAGAGGTAGTGGATGTATCTCTCCACTGGTTCTGGAGGGGGCCTTGCGCCCAGAGTGCTTCATCCTGCCTGTGGCGGACTCAGTAGCATCAGAATCATTTGCGCTGACTGGCCTGCGGGGCTGCTGGCGGTGGTGTCCTGGACAGCGGTGCTTGTGGCGGTGTCCTGGGCAGCGGTGCTTGTGGCGGTCTTGTCCTGCCCAGCGGTGCTTGTTGCGGCGGTATCCTGGGCAGCGGTTCAGCTGCTGGCGGTCTTGTCCTGCCCAGCGGTGCTTGTGGCGATGTCCTGGGCAGCGGTGCTTGTGACAGTGTCCTGGGCAGCGGTGCTTGTGGCGGTCTTGTCCTGCCCAGCGGTGCTTGTTGCGGCGGTGTCCTGGGCAGCGGTTCAGCTGCTGGCAGTCTTGTCCTGCCCAGCGGTGCTTGTGGCGGTGTCCTGGGCCACGGTGCTTGTGGCGGTGTCCTGGGCAGTGGTGCTTGTGGCGGTCTTGTACTGCCCAGCGGTGCTTGTGGCGGTGTCCTTGGCAGCGGTGCTTGTGGCGGTGTCCTTTGCAGCGATGCTTGTGGCGGTGTCCTGGGCAGCGGTGCTTGTGGCGGTCTTGTCCTGCCCAGCGGTGCTTGTTGCGGCAGTGTCCTGGGCAGTGGTTCAGCTGCTGGCGGTCCTGTCTGTGGTAGCTGGGCTGCTGCTGGCAGTCACTTCCTGGGCAGTGTGGCTGATGGCGGTCCTGTCTGTGGCAGTGTGGCTGCTGGCGGTCGCTTCCTGGGCAGTCTGGCTGCTGGCGGTCCTGTTTGTGGCAGCGGGGCTGCTGCTGGCGGTCGCTTCCTGGGCAGCGTGGCTGGTTGCGGACTTGTCCGCCATGCTGATCTTCCCAGACTTGCCGGTTTTACTGTGCCCCTTTCCCACCTTGGATGGTGTCACAGCTGTCTCCACACTCCCAACTGTACCCCTGGGAGCGGCTTTGGTGGCTGGTTTCTTTCCCCTCTCCCGCCGGGCACTGTCCAACTTTTTATGCTTGACAGGTGGGGGACTGTCAGTGCTCTGGCTCCTTCCCACAGTGCCTGCCCTGCTGCCTGGTGCACTCCATAATCCAGTGACTACTGGCACCACTGGTCCCGCCGATGTTGTGGATGAGGTGCTAGGTTGGGCCCTGGAGAGTCGGGCCCTAGGAGACTGACGGGGTGGGGGAGGTGAGGGAAAGAGGCCAAGGCTGGCCAGGAAAAGTTTCTTAGGAACACCGGGACGGGTAGCTGGAGGGGGTTTGGGAGTAGAGGAAGAGGTAGTGGTTGTAGGCGGTGTACGTTTGGTGACTTTGGGTGAAGGTGCATGGGCTGGAGACTGTCGTGAGGTGGATGGCTGTTGGGTGGGTGTGTGGCTGCGTTTGTGTACCTTGGGAGGTGGCCTCACAGACACACTGGGAGAGGACACAGGGGATGTGTGAATGGTAGTGGGGGTGGTGAGTGCAAGTGAGCGGGGTGTGGTGGTGGGTGTGCTGGTGATGGACGTAGTGGCTGAGGATGTAGTGCATGCAGGTGTGAGTGGAGACGAGACAGGGAGGGAGGAGGGAGACGAGGAGGAGGGGGACACAGTGGAGGCAGTGGATGTTGGTGTGTCTGCATGTGTGTGATGCTTGTGTGAGTGCCTGTGGGATGTGTGGTGCTTATGTTTGCCAGAGCTTCCCTTGTGTGTTGAGGTGTGTTCATGCTGGTCTGATGGTGTGCTTGGTATAGGCTGAGGGACAGGGGTGTGGGTCTGGGTAGAGGAAGTTGGAGGGTGGAGGCTAGAGACAGGGACAATGGCTGCCATCAGTGCAGAGGCCAGAGTCCCGAAAGCTCGCTGAAGGGCTGCCTGACCAGAGTGAATGCCCTCCAGGAATGCATTGGTTTGTTGCAACTGCCTCTCTACACCCTGGATGGCATTCAAAATGGGAGACTGCCCAACAGTGAGGGACCTGAGGAGGTCAATGGCCTCCTCACTGAGGGCAGCAGGGGTGACAGGGGCAGGGGCTGAGGTGCCTGGGGCGAAGGTAATGCCCACCCTCCTGGGTGAGTGGGCACGTGGCAAAGGCTGAGGGGCTGCTGGGAGGGCGGTGCTGGTAGGGGGGGTGGCAGCTGTACCTGTAGATGCGGGGGGCACAGATGGGGCCGCCACCGCAAGGGAGCTCCCATCAGAGGAGGAGTCCGTCTCGCTGGTGTCAGCCCCTGTCCCCGCCGTGGAGCTCCCCTCACCCTCCGTCCCACTGGTGTATTCGGAGTTCGTAGTGTCGCCCTCCAGGGCCATGTGGGATGCAGCTCCCTCCTGCTCCGGTGCCACTGCTCCTCCGCCTCATGATGCTAATGCACACAAGTATAGGGAGACCACAAAAAGGGGGAGGGAAGACAGAAGAAAGACATGTTCAGTGTATGCAATACCGCTACCGTTGGCGGACACGACAGACACAGAAGCCCCCTGCACTACGCCGCGCACTTGGGGTCCACTATTCAATCCCAGGGACATGGCTTACAAGGCTATGGCCGATTTCTGCACAAATGGATGTCACAGGAGCATGACTAGGTATAGTTGGCACTATACACAGGTGGGGTGCCACAGGTCCTGCCTGAATAAGGGAACTTAACTAGCAAACTCGCCCTGGCCTAGGGGAACCCACAGCCCACCTCCCACACCCAGACACCTAACATCTGCGCTGAATCAGCAGAATGAGAGTGTACTCACCCCCTTGTGGCTGCTGTGATGCCCTCAAGCGCCCATCCAAGTCCGGATACGCTACTGCCAGGATCCTGAACATCAGGGGGGTCATGGTGCGATGGGCACCCCTCCCACGTTGGGAGGCCATCCCCAGCTGTGCCTCCGCCGTCTTCTTGCTCCAGCGGCGAATGTCCTCCCATCTTTTACGGCAGTGGGTGCTCCATCTGTGGTAGACCCCCAGGGTCCGGACTTCCTTGGCGATGGCACGCCAGATGTCCTTCTTCTGGTGGGCGCTGACCTACAGGAATTGTACAGGGGAAAAGAGAAGTAATTACCAACTGCACCATCACAGTCATTGGCCCGCATCCCTACCCTTGCCATGACGCATATGCACTCACTGTCGTTTCATGAACGCCTCATTCTCACCCCCCCCTATCTTTCATCCACCCCACTCCACACAGGCATTGCCCATAAAGCATGCTCACAGTGTACTTACCTGTTTGTCTGGAGGACCGTAGAGTAGCGTGTACTGGGGGAGGACCCCATCCACGAGTTTCTCCAACTCCTCCGTGCTGAAGGCAGGGGCCCTTTCCACAGACAGATGAACCATTGTCTCTTCCAGACTGAGGTCACAGCAGCACTTGCAGTGTAGGTCCTCTCCTGTCGAAGATCAGGTATCGAGTGATTGAACAGAGAGAAAATGGTGGCCACGTCATTGGCTCCTGGGACCCATAGGGCCCAATGTTAACCCATGCAGAATTGCGCCGCGGTCTTCGACCGCCTACCGCGACGGTGTAGAACGCCAGTGCAGTTACCTCATATCCCCCTGTCCCGCTTTACAGGTCAGGCAGCTGCCATTTCAGGGGCCCACATGGCATTATTTGTGACTGCGTCACACATACCTAGGCCTTGCCTAACCACTCATACAGGCAAATTTCGATTTATGAATATTTTCTGAGTAAGCTGTGTTTACGTACCTCATAGTTGGTTGACTCTCTGCTCGCTGTTCTCCTCCATAGGCACCGTCCGCTGGGGCATGTGAGGAGATGGCGGCATCCTCCGGTGTACAGACCGCTGGTGGACCTATCGACAATGGAGGAAAGACATGTGATCATCACCTACAGGCTTGATCGTGCCACAATCCAGGAACTGTGTGCCCAGTTGGTGCCAGACCTGATGTCAGCTATCTGCCATCCCACAGAATCTCCCCCCTAGTGCAGGTGCTGTCAGTACTCCATTTTCTAGCAAGTGGGTCCTTTCAAACAACAGTGGCCATTGCAACAGGGATGTCCCAGCCTATGTTTTCTATCTTGTTGTCCAGAGTGTTGTCTGCCCTGCTGAAACACATGCAGAGCTACATCGTTTTCCCTCAGGTGGAGGATTTGCCTACAGTGAAAGGTGACTTCTATGCCCTGGGACATATCCCCAACATCATAGGTGCCATTGATGGGACACATGTGGCCTTGGTCCTCCCCCGCAGGAGTGAACAGGTGTACAGAAACCGGAAGAGTTACCATTCGATGAATGTGCAGATGGTGTGTTTGGCAGACCAGTACATCTCCCATATTAATGCCAAATTCCCTGGCTCAGTGCATGATGCTTACATCCTGTGGAATAGCAGCATCACTTATGTGATGGGGCAACTCCAGAGGCACCGGGTGTGGCTATTAGGTGAGCACCTGGACCCAAATCAGTGGGATTAGTTGTCTGGGTCTGTGGATGTCCCTATGAGTTAGTGTGTGTCTAACAGTTGTCCCTCGCCATTTGCAGGTGACTCTGGTTACCCCAACCTGTCATGGCTACTGACCCCAGTGAGGAATCCCGGGACAAGGGCAAAGGAACACTACAATGAGGCCCATGGGCGAACTAGGAGGAAATAGAGCGGACCTTCGACCTCCTGAAGGCCAGATTCCGGTGCCTCCATATGACAGGTGGTTCCCTATTCTACTCACCAAAGAAGGTGTGCCAGATCATCGTGGCCTGCTGTATGCTTCACAACTTGGCTTTGCGATGACAGGTGCCTTTTCTGCAGGAGGATGGTCCAGATGGAGGGGTTGTGGCAGCTGTGGATCCTGTGGACAGTGAAGACGAGGAAGCAGAAGAAGAGGACATCGACAACAGGAACACAGTGATCCTGCAATACTTCCATTGAGACACAGGTAAGAAAACAAAGCTACCTGCTACATCTAATTTAATTCTACTACCTCCCTACTGTCTGTCATTTTCCCCCAGTGTGTGGTCACTGAGTTGACACTTTCCCTTACGATTTCACAGATGTGGGTCCCACTGTGTGACATCTGCTTTGTGTGTATTTCTAATTATCCAATGTGTGTGTATTTTGAGCGGGCAGTGTGTACCGCCAATGGAATTCGCGGTTGAAAGACCGCTGCGTGGATTCGCGGGTTGTGATAGTGTAGGTGTATTCTTGTTGGCGTGACGGTGGAGGTTCTGTTATCACTAGTTTATCACTGACCTTTGGTGTGGTGGACTTGTGTGGGTGTCTAGATTTTGGTGGATTCCGGCCTCTGGGTCATAATGCCCGTGGCGGAATTCCGCTGCCACAGCGGTGTGTTGGCTGTCTTCTGCACGGCGGTATGCGGCTTTTACCGCCAATTTTGTAATGACCTCCTTAGTTAGCAGATGCAACAAGTGGATTTCTTTACAGGACACGATCTCAGTAAAATAACATCTACACCTCTGTTCTGTTACTCCTGCATCACTTCTGGAGTCAACTCTTTAGTTGAGAGTAACTGATTTGGCAATCTGTACTGACTTCTGGAGATAATTCCACTATGAATACCTCTCCTGATCAATGGTCAACTCCTGGGGTTTATATACTATTTAACCACTTATTGTATCTCATGTTTTTAAAATAAAGCAAGGTTTGGAAACACTGAGACTACTGCAAGAGTAAAGTAGCATGGTGCAAAATATATAAACTCTATCCACACATTGACATTAAGCTTCCATCTTTGTGAACAATAAGCCTACACTGTAAGTGGCCATACTGTCATGGCTGAGCCCCTTAGCATAAACAAAAACGTCAGCCTATAGAGTTGGCAGCCATGATGAGATAAGCATTTTTGTGTGCGCCCTAGGAATTTCACGCTCTCCATTGGAGCTAAAGAAAAGTTAACCAGAGGCAAGCAATGAAAAATACACTAACTAAATGGGAACTGACACAACATTCATGACAATCCCCAGAGTGTAAGATTGAGGGACTATTTTTGAGACATCTATTGTTCTAAAAACACATTGAACATTATATATTTCAAACATCTATGGAAAGATAAACATTGCATATACACGTTTTTGAATAAAACATTTCACTGAAAAGAATATATTGAGCAAACGTGTAAAATGGAGATTTTCTTAGCTTTAGTGAAAGAAAGTCTTGATTTTATTAAACACACAGAGGCGAGTATCATGCTATCTTCTCTTGCTTTAATTTGAATGGCAGCCAAGACAAAACTACAACTCCCAGCAAACCTAGCTGGGTAACTACTAAAATATTTCATACAGTAGGTAACCAATCAGAGTAACAGGTGAGTATAAACATATTGACTGAGAGCAACAAGTCCTCTTTTCTTGCAGAGCAGTTAATCCACTCTGAATAAAGGAACAATCAGGAGTAAAATAACACATGCCAACAAAATCAAAAATAAGGCTTCAAAATGATACATGATATTAACAGTCTTTTGATCGAGTTCTGGATTAAAAAGGTCTTGAAGTAGAGTCCTTTTCTGAATAACAGAGGGTATGCCAGTCGGAGCATCATGGTGTGGTGAAGGAAAAACCTTAAGATGTCTGGTTGGTAGCGGTAGCTGGACCTGCTAAGAACAAAGGGAGGGTTAAACAAATGAACAATAGTGGTGGGATAATACTCGCCTCCACGTGTTTAATAAAATCAAGACTTTCTTTCACTAAAGCTAAGAAAATCTCCATTTTATTACAACACGGAGGCTCCTATTATGCTAGTTCAAAGCATAGAAATCACTGAATTAGCCACATGAGAAACAGGTTTACAATAAAAAGTTCTAAAGGTTGAGACATTTGACCAATCTGCTGATTTGGGAATGTCGACCAAACTCAATCCTGCCCAAAAGGCCTTGGAAGCCATAGCTCCTCTAGTGGAATGGGCCCCAAAAAGGGAAATGTTGATACCAGCCAAGTTCATAATCCATTTTACCCAACGGGCCAGAGTAGTGGAAGTGACAGGATTGTGAGGGGACCTGAAGGAGACGAGGAGTTGAGTTTCAGAAGGCCTTCTCAAATCTTTAGTTCTTGATATATATTCTTTCAAACAAGTTCCTACGCATTAAATTAGCATGACCAGGGAAGTATGGGTAGAAAACCGACATTAAATTAGTCTTTGTCCTTCTTCGAACCTGGAAGAAAACACCTTGAGGAGTATATTGTACAGAAGTCACATCCAAGGCTCTAACATCAGAAATACGCTTGAGAGAGACTAGACAGAGGAGAATGGTAAGTTTAGCAGAAAGAAATTTTAGGGCTAAAAGAGAATTAGATTGTTGAGATAGAAGAAACTGTAAGATCACATTGACATCTCACATAGAATTATACTTAGGTAAAGGAGGTTTGGCAAAACGTACTCCCTTTAACAGTCGACAAATTAGAGGATGTTCACCAATAGGCTTATTGTTGACTCGATCATGTTCCGCGGAAATCGCGAACCTGTACATATTCACCGTTCTATAAGCTTTGCCCTGGGCTGCCAGGGAGGCTAAGAAATTGACATCAAGGACTACATCTGCTGAAGAGGGATCGGCACCCCTGACCAGACACCAATTATGCCAGATTGACGAGGCTGACTTGTAAGCTTTAGTTGTGCCGGGAGCCCAGGCTTGATGTATGAAGCTAGCAGATTCCTGGCAAATTCCTGGGGTTCTCCAGGCAGTCCCGAAACCATTCATGCGACTAACTGAAGTGAGTGGTTGAGTATCAGGTCGTGAGGTTGTCCTTGAGGATTCAACAAAAGAGAGGGAAAGAGTGGAAGAAGAACAGGAAAGTCCACCAGTAATTCGAGAGCTGAAGGGAACCAAGGCTGTCCCTGCCAGAGGGGGGTAATCAATAATATTTTGGTGGATTGACGGCGGACCTGCGCCAAAACTCTGGAGATCATAATGAAGGGAGGAAAGGCATAATTTGTTTGGTTGGACCAATCCTGTTGAAAAGCGTTGGTGGCCAAAGCTTGAGGGTCTGGCCGCCAACTGTAGAATTGAGGGATTTGAGAGTTCAAACGAGAGGCAAAGAGATCAACAGAGAAGGGACCGAATTTGGAAGAGAGATTGTTGAAGATAGAAGGGTGAAGACGCCAATCGCTGGAGTCTTGAAGGTATCTGGAGCACCAATCTGCAATTGTGTTCATATTTCCCGGAAGGTGTTTTGCTCGTAAGGAAATTTGGTTTTGAAGACAAAATTCCCATAGACTTTTCGCTAACTCGGCGAGGGGTTTCGACCGAGTACCTCCCAGGTGATTTATATACCGAACTGCTCAAAGGTTGTCCATCCGGAGGAGAATAGAACAGCTTACCCTGTCTTTGGCGAAGGTTTGGATCGTAAAAGAACCTGCAAGAATCTCTAAACAATTTATGTGCAGAGATGACTCCTCTCTTAACCATAAGCCTCCAGTCGAGAACTGAGCGCATCTTGCGCTCCAACCAGTCCGACTTGCATCGGATTCTAAGACAAGATCTGGTGCTGTAGAGAATATTGCCCGGCCATTCCAAGCGTCTAGGTGGTCGAGCCACCATTGGAGTTTGATCCGGGATTCGTGATCTAGCAAAAGTAGATCCTCGTATGCAAAGCCTTCGTGAAGATGTCAAATTTTTAGTCGCTGAAGCGCTCGATAATGAAGAGGGCCTGGAAATATGGCTTGAATAGATGAGGCTAGAAGACCGATTATCCGGGCTAGACCTTTGATCGTAAGTTGTGACCTGTTGAGAACTGAACGTATTTCCTTTTTTATATGGGAAATCTTTTGAGCTGGAAGATGAAGAGTAGCCTTGATAGAATCTATGAGAAAACCCCAAAACTCCATTTGGCGGGACGGAATGAGGTCAGATTTGTCTCTGTTTATAAGAAATCCTAGGTTCTGAAGGAGGGAAACGAACATGTCTAAGTGTTGTGTTAGTAAGGATCTGTCCTGGTGTAAAATTAGAAAGTCGTCTAGGTATACTATAATCCTGACCCCTTGCGCTCTCATGTGGGTTACCACTGGCTTTAACACCTTGGTGAAACACCAAGGAGCTGAAGAGAGGCCAAAGGAAGGCATGTGAAGCGGTAAAATTGGTCCTTCCATTGGAAATGCAGACATTTTCTGAAGGACTGATGAACAGGGATAGAGAGATAAGCATCTTGTAAGTCCAAACGAACCATCCAATCGTTTGTCAATAACGAATCTCGAAGATGGAGGATAGTTTCCATCTTGAATTGGTGATAAACCACAAATTTGTTGAAAAACTTGCGGTTTATGACTGGACGAAATTTTTTGTTCTTTTTTTGGACTAAAAATAGCATACTGGTGAACCCTGAAGGGTGAGGGGAACATGGCTCTATTGCGTGCTTGAGAATGAGAGAATGAATCTCGTGAGAGAGCAGACTGTCTTGTTGTTTGGAAAATATTAAGGGTTTTGGAACATAGTGTTGGAAAGGAGTGGAATAGAGTTCTATATGATAACCTGAAACTGTCTGCAGAACCCATGGATCTGCTGCTAAAGACTGCCAGTTTGTCAGAAATAATGCTGTCCGACCTCCCACCAACAATGGACCACAAACAGGAGCGCTTACCTGAGTTTTGTGCACCTCTGGATCTGAAGCCACGTCTGAAGGAATGATACCTTTGTGGGTAGAACTGTGGCTTGAATTCCTGTTGATAGGAAGTGGAGCCTCTGGTCTGGTTGACCGCACTTCTCTGGGTGTATCGGCCGGCAAAGCGGCTCCTGCCTTTGCCGGCTCTTCCAAAAACACGAGAATTAAAAATCTTTTGCATGGAAGACTGCGCTTTGTCCATAGAGGTAAAAGTTTGTACATATTTACTAAGTTCCTTTATAAAGGAGTCTCCAAACAGCAGGCCGTTGGCTTCTGGACCCTTCTCTTTAGAGGCGAGACTATTGAGTTTAGGATAAATTTCTAATAACAGGCTTTTGCGTCTTTCTTGCGCCATAGAGGCGTTTGTGTTACCAAGGAGGCAAATCGCCCTTTGGGCCCAATTAGAAAGGATGACCGGGTCAACTTTCTTCCCTTCCATTCTGGCTTCTTCAGCCAAATCCAAAATTCTCGTGAGAGGGCCAGAGAGATCAAGCAACCTGTCCTGGCAGTTGGTCCAGGCTCTGTCTACCCCTTTCATAGGATCTTTTCCAAATTTTGTTAAAAAACATTAGCATGTTGGGATCAATAACAGGAGTGGTACTAATATTGTTGGGGAGGGAGGGTCTGGGGCACTCAGATTTAAGTCTATTACGTACTAACTTATCCAAAGGTTGTCGTAAGTTTTTTAAAACATATACTGACACGTGGTCACAGGGAGTCCATTCGGTGGTATTATTTGATTTGGTTTTAGATGACTCTCCCAATATATTTAGAGAAGTTTTACGCCTCTTCTCCACAAGCCCTGACCAGATCATTATGTCTGGATCATCCTTATCCGTGTCAGTATCACCCATGTCGTCATCTGTATCTCCCAGGTTAGTGATTTGAATGGGGAAGGAGATATTGGAGGAAGTGGACGGTTGGTTAGAAACATTTTTTGACGGAGAGTCAGAATTAACGTCGATATTGTCTGCCTTTCTTTTCCTGGACTTGGAAGGGGTAGATGTAGAATCGCGAGATAGTAATCATTTGACAGATGCTTCAAAAGTCTTAGAAAAATCGGAAATTGAGTTGGGAACCGCCTTCTGGACCGAGTCTTGAATAAAGGAATCTAAATCCTCTTTAAATTGTTGAGCCTCTTCATCTTCGGAATAGTTTTCCATTGTAAAGGAAATATTAATATGCCAATAAAATTTAAATTTAAATTTGAAATGTAGGGGTAGACTGCCTTCGGGGAAAGAAAGACTGAATCAGGCAGTATGAATGAGGAAAATAAAAAATTACATCTTAAATGGAAACAAACTGTGGAAAAAAAACCGAGAAGAAATAAATTCCTTGTACTGCAAAGCGGTCGCGTTAGTTAACGTGTGAACGAGAGAAAAACAGCTGAGGGAACAGCTGATGTCCGCGGGGAAACAGAGAAAGGCTCACCGGCAATTGTTTACATTCCTTTATAGCAGTCGCGCTTGGAAAAGCGTGACCGCGGTGAAGGAAAAAGCTGAGAAATCAGCTGAGCTCACTCGTGTTGAGCTGTCACACGCTGTGCCGGCTCGCATTAAGCTGACAAACGCTGCCGTGCACAGCACGCGCCCCGGGCGTTCGCTTTAGAACGCTGGGGATTCGAATATAAAACGAACAAGCCGCAATAAAGCGCTAAAACAAACACGAAGAATAAATTAAAACGAACGTATTAGGAATACATTGTCACAAGCATAGAAATGTAATAAGGAAACATAAAATAACCATCTTAAATAATTACAAAATACATGACTAGAAAGATAGTACTTATCTTGACTGCGAGCAGCAAGAAAAGAGGACTTGTTGCTCTCAGTCAATATGTTTATACTCACCTGTTACTCTGATTGGTTACCTACTGTATGACATATTTTAGTAGTTCCCGAGCTAGGTTTGCTGGGAGTTGTAGTTTTGTCTTGGCTGCTATTCAAATTAAAGCAAGAGAAGATAGCATAATAGGAGCCTCCGTGTTGTAATAAAATTTAGGCCCAGGCATCAATATAATTCAGCTCCTGAAACTGGCAAAATTTGGTAACTATGCCTGACAGGTGTAACATTGAGTTCCTGCCAGATTCTGCCAATTTGTGCGTGGCAGAATTATTTTGTCATTCGAGCCTCGCAATGTTCACGGGAACAATGTGAGGCTCCATAGCGTACTATTTAGTGTTTGCAAGTGCCGGCCCCTAGCACGATTTCCAGTCGCCACTTAGCCTTCCGGAGCTATTTTGTGATGTTGGCGATCGTGAGCGGCTTCTTCAGCTGAATTAACTCGAAAATATCTTTTTGAGTGAATATTTCAGTGGAACTTACAGTTCAGGTTGTTTTTAAGTGTGAAAAGCATTTTTTTTTATTTTACATTTTTTTCCAACAGGAAGAAAGTGCCACAGAGACTCCAACTTCTTCTTCCTGTCCAGAAGGCTCTTGCAGTGATTTGTCCATCCCTTCATCACTTTTTATTTGGATTTTGAGGTGAAAGGATCACTTCCTGTGCCTACAATTCCACCTACATATATACTACTGGCTTTTAAGGACTTTGTTTTTGTGGCATCACAAGAAAGTTTGAACAAACTTTTGGATAAGGGCATTGTTTCATAGAGGGCATGCACCAGTATATATTTGTACTTCTATTCAATTTTTAAATTTGATTGTGGTTGTGATGGGTGGCCTGGAGTTGCAGTAGAGGGGCTAGTATTTTTGCATTTATTTTTTTAGCTTTTATAAGGGAAAACATTTGCACAGTTCGATGCATTTTCTCCATGTTTGTTAAATTTGCACTCTTCATTAATTTTACCATGTGGCCACATCTGCCCAGGGGAAAACCAAGCCAAAACTAGTCATTCGGTATATGAAACAACTGTTTCTGTGGTATATGTTTCTTAGACCTGACAGCCTTAGGGTGGTCATCCCCCAACTTTTGGCCTGCCTTCCTCCACGTTTCTGACACTGTTTTTCTTGGTTTTAGGACTCTGTGCACTTTACCACTGCTAACCAGTGCTAAAGTGCATATGCTCTCTCTCTTAAACATGGTAACATTGTTTAATTCCCAATTGGCATATTTGATTTACTTGTAAGTCCCTAGTAAAGTGCACTACCTGTGTCCATGGCCTGTAAATTAAATGCTACTGGTGGGCCTGCAACACTGATTGTGCCACCCACATAAGTAGCCCCTAAACCATGTCTCAGGCCTGCCGTTGTAGGGCCTTTGTGTGCAGTTTCACTGTCACTTCGACTTGGCATTTAAAAGTACTTGCCAAGCCTTAAACTTCCCTTTTTCTACATATAAGTCACCCCTAAGGTAGGCCCTAAGTAACCCATAGGGCAGGGTGCGATGCAGGTAAAAGGCAGGACATGTACATGTGTGTTTTGTATGTCCTGGTAGTGGAAAACTCCTAAATTCATTTTCCACTAATGATAGGCCCGCTCCTTTCATAGGCTAGCAGTAGGACTGCCCTCATATACTGTTTGAGTGGTAGATTCTGATCAAAAAGGGGTAACCAGGTCATATTTAGTATGGCCAGAATGGTAATAGAATATCCTGCTTATTGGTGAGGTTGGTTTTGGATTACTATTGAGAACTACCACTGTTAGAAAGTGAGCATTTCTCTGCACCTAAAAACCATCTGTGCCTTACAGCCTGTCTCCTATCAACATCTGGGCTGGGCTGGTTGACAGCTTCCTTGTGCATTTCACCCAGACAACCACAAACACAGGACACTCAGTCACACCTGCACTCATCTGCATACTGAAGGGGTTTTCCTGGGTTGAATGGGTGGAGGGCCTGACACTTACATTTCAAAGGCTAGTGGCATGCTCACACACAATGGAATGCCAAACCCCATACTCGGACCCTGGCAGACAGACATGTAATGAAAGGGGAACTTGTGCACTTGAAAACCACTCTTTGAAGTCTCCCCCACGTCAAAGGCATTTTGGGGTATATAAACTGGGTCCCTGACCCCAGCAACTCAGACACTTCTAGACCTGAACCTGCAACCTGTCAAGAGGAACTGCCTGGCTGCCCAAAAGACTCATCTGGACTGCTTTGCTGAGAAGGACTGCTGCCCTACTGTTGCCCTACTGCCCTGCTGACCTCTGACTTTGCTGAGAGGTGCTCTCCAAGGGCTTGGATTGAGCTTGCCTCCTGTTTTCTGAAGTCTCAGAGCCAAAACACTTAGGCCCTCATTATCACCCTGGCGGTGAGTGATAAATTGGCTGTAATACCACCAACAGGCTGGCAGTAATTACCGCCAAATTATGACCATGGCGGTGATAACTCCCATACACAGCCAATGTACCACACCAACCGCCTGGGCGGAGACAACACTCATCATGGCAGTAGCCGTCAACAGCCAGGCGGAAGTACCGCCCACCATATTTAGACCCATCAATCCGCCATGATTTCCAGGGCAGTACCAATGCCATCAAAAGCCTGGCAGAAACGCATCACAGAAGAGCAAAGATTCACCATCGGAGACACAGGGACACAGGGAAGAACAACGCCACCATGGAACCGGAACTGCAAGTCTTCCCGATGCTCATTTACGTCATGTTACACCTGGAACACCAATGCAGACGAAGACGACGATGATGAGTACAGCCGCCTAGCACACAAGGGAGGGAGGGAGGAAAACGAGAGTGACACACACACACACACACACACACACACCATACACACAACCAGCTGCAGATGAAAAACAATGGCAGACAATACAAGGCACAATAATGCAAGGACAACAAGAATGCAGTAATGAGAATGTATTGACATAACAGCTACTAAGTAATCCAACTGTACGTGAAACAGATATGTACAAATGTACACAAAGGGCCAATGCCCAGTCCAATGTACTAAGAGCCCACATGGCCACAGGGCAGAGTCCAAGGCCCAACTCGAATCCTGACTTCATCTGGATAGGACTCTGTGGGGTCATCAGTTTGCAAGTGGGAAGGCACCTCAGGGGATGGGGAGTGGGGAGCACCTCAGCTGAATATGAGAACAAGTCCACTGGTTCTGGAGGGGGCTCCATGTCCATTACTCTGTGCTGGGGAGTGCAAGGCCACAGTCTCTGGAGTGGGTGTCTTTCCCACTGGTTCTGGAGAGGGCTCCATGCCCATTACTCTGTGCTGGGTAGTGCAAGTCCACAGTCTCTCATGTGAGGTGGCCTACATGCCCTCCGCTGGTGGTGATGGCTGCACTGTGTCATTTGGAGGTGAGGGCTGAACTGTGGTGGCAGGTGGAGGTGCCTCCTGGGCAGCCTCTGCTGGTGGCGAGGGCTGAACTGTGGTGGTAGGTGGAGGTGCCTCCTGGGCAGCCTCTGTTGGTGGCGAGCCTACACTGGAGTTGAGGGCTTCTTCCCCTTCATGGCATAAGGCGTGGGATCCTTACCCTTCCTGGCAGGGGTTGAGGGCTTCTTCCCCTTCATGGCAGGTTGTGCGTGTTCCTTAGCCTTCCGGGCAGGAGTTGAGGGCTTCTTCCCCTTCATGGCAGGAGGTGTGGGACCCTTAACCTTCTTGGCTGGTGAGGTGGGATCCTTCACTGACTTGCCACTACGACTAGGTGGTGCCACCAATGTCCGCGTGGACTGTTTGGCTGTGATGCTGGGCTGGATCATTGGGACCCTGCTCTTATGGGCAGGACGGGGGAAGGGAAGTGGTCAATTTGGACAAGGAAAAGCTTCTTAGGGACGGTGGGCGGGAGGAGGCAGGAGGGGTGGGAGTGGAGGTTGAGGGAGTGGTTGTAGGCGGTGTATGTCTGCTGTATTTGGGTGCAGGTGCATGGGCAGTGGCTGATGTGAGGTGGATGGCTGTTGGAGGGTGAGTGCTTGTGTTTGTGTCCTTTAGGAGGGGGGGCAGACAGGGTGAGAGAGGGCACAGGGGACGTGTGCATGGATGTTGTGGAGGTGTCTGCTATTGAGGTGTGTGTGCTGCTTGGTGTGGTGATGCTGGTGGTGGATGCTGATGCAGTGCATGTAGGTGTGAGTGTGGACGTGACTGTGAGGGAGGAGGGGAGGAGGAGGAGGGGGAGACAGTGGAGGCAGTGGATGTGGTTGTGTCTGCAACTGTCTGGTGTTTGCCTGAGTTCTTGTGGGATGAAGTGTGGTGCCTGTGTTTGAATGGCATTAACTTCCTTTGCATCTCAACTTACTGTCACCTATGGCTTGCCATTTTACAGATATTGGTGATATAACAACTGTGTACCTATGTGCTGACTACAGACAGCTACAGCTCCTTATTTCCATGCTCTCACTGTGTTCAGATCAATTGCACTAGATGTGACTGTTTCCATAAATGCACATTTTCAAAACATAAAAAACTAGAAGTCAGGTTGTGTCCAAGGGTGTTTATTGTAGTGCTATGAAATTGAGTGAAAAGTGCAATGGAATGGGGTGATGATGGAGGAAGGTCCAGGGTATTGTTCCAGTCTGTTCTTAGCACAGGTCAAGTGTCCAAGGGGCCAAAGAAGGGGAGCAAAGGCAGTTCAAAGTGGACAAGGTGACAGGGTGGGACACAAGGGGGACAATCAGGAGAGTCTTGTTTCCCGGAGGTGGTCTTGGCAAGTGTCTCTGGCTTCTATCTGGCTCGCAGGGAACGTTTGCAGGGTGGTTCACCTTCTGCAGGGGGAAGGGTGCTGGTGGCCTGTGGGTCCTGTGGTGGGGCCTCCTTCCCACTGGCTGCAGAAGAGGTAGAGGGCTGGTCAATGGGCTGGCTAGAGGTAGGGGCCCGGTGCTGTGCTGTTACCTCCCTCATGATGTTGGCCATGTCTGCCAGCACCCCTGCTATGAAGATCAAGTGGTGTTAATGGCCTGCAGGTCCTCCCTGATCCCCTGGTACTGTCCCTCCTGCAGCCGCCTGTTCTCCTGCACGTTGTCAAGGATCTGGCCCATCGAGTCCTGGGAATATTGGTATGCTCCCAGGATCTCGGAGAGTGCCTCCTGTAGAGTCGGTTCCCTTGGCCTGTCCTCCCCCTGGTGCACATCAGTCCTCTCAGTGCCCCTGTTTGCCTGTGCCTCTGTCCCCTGAATGGTGTGCCCACTGCTACTGACCCCAGGTCCCTGATTGTCTTGGGTATGAGGTGTGGCCTGGGGTCCCTGTACAGGTGGGCACACTGATGATTGACGTGTCCTGCGGACAGAGGTGTGAATACGCTGGGTGGGTGTTGTGCTGTTGGATACTGATGGGGAGGGTCTGTAGTGGACTGTGAGTGGGCTTGGGTGACCGACTGTCCAGTGGTCCCTGATGTGCCAGGTTGTTGGTCCAGATCCTGAAGTCTTGATTTACTGTCATCACTGGGGGCATCTTCTGTTGGGGCACTGGTTTGTCGTGGCACCTCCACTCCGCTGACATTGGCTGGGGCACCTGTGGGGATGTAAGTGATGTATTATGCTTCATGTCTGTGACATATTGTACACCCCTGTCTTCCCCTCTATCGTTGGTGTTGCCCTGCCACCTTTTGCTTGTGTATGGTGATGTATTGTGTGATTGTTAGTTTCCCTATGCTGTGCATGCTTTGGTGATGGGTGTCTATGCAGGGCTGTGAGGGGTGTCCATGCATTGGTATGGCATACAGGGCTTGGCATTGGGGTTAGTCATATGTGTAGGTGCAGTGTGTGGGATGGAGTGGAGTGATGGGAGTGACGGTGAGGGGGTGAGATGGCATGCAGGTATGGGGGGTGATAAGTGATAAATGTTGACTTACCAGTGTCCAGTCCTCCAGCTACTCCAGCTAGTCCCTCAGGATACAGTATTGCCAAGACTTGCTCCTTCCATTCTGTGAGCTGTGGGGGAGGAGGTGGGGGTCCACTGTCAGTCCTCTGTATGGCGAGCTGGTGCCTTGCTGCCACGGAACGTACCTTCCCCCGTAGGTCGTTCCACCTCTTCCTGATGTCGTCCCTTGTTCTTGGGTGCTGTCCAACGGTGTTCACCCTATCCATGATTCTCCGCCATAGCTCCATCTTCCTTGCAATCAATATCTGCTGTACCTGTGCTCCAAACAGCTGTGGCTCTACCCTGATAATTTACTCCACCATGACCCTAACTCCTCATCAGTGAAACGGGTTGCCTTTGTGGGGACATGGGTGTTGTGTGGTGTGTGTTTGTGAGAGTGTGTTGAGTAATGTGGAGGTGTGTGTGATGTGATGTGTGTGAGGGATGTATTGGTGTATGTGGTGTGTGTGTCTAGTTGTCTCTGTGCTGTTCATGTCAATCTCGCCTTGTGATAGTATATTTGATGCACCGCCCTACCGTATTGACGCACAGCCGAACAGGAACGACGCAGCCGATTCCCGGAGTGGAAAATCATTGCAGCGCCTGCTGTGCGACAGAAAATTCGATGCATCGCCCTACCAGATGTCCCCGCATAGTCCCTGGGCATCAAAAAGAACCCCGCATCTCAGTGAGGAACCAAGACAGCGCGCCGAAAAATGACACAAGCCCCTTGCAGCGTGGAAAGAAACAACGCATCATCTGTGCCGCATCGGAAAATCCAACCCACACCATATTTTTCCATGCATCTCCTCCTCTGTGGTCTCCATGCATATTATTTTTTACGCAAACCAGGTACTTTGTGTAATCAACAGACAACTGTTGATTTCTAAGATTTAAGATTCTTTTTAAACTTGCGAAAGTGATATTTCAACTTGTGCTTATTGAATCGTTATCATTTTTACCTTATTTTATTCAGAAAAATATAAACTATTTTTTAAATCTGTGTGGTGTATGTTTGTGGTGTTTTCACTGTGTTACTGTATAATTTAGTGCACAAATACTTTACACATTGCCTTCTAAGTTAAGTCTGACTGCTCAGTGCCAAGCTATCAGAGGGTGGGCACAGGATAATTTAAATTGTGTGTGACTTACCCTGATTAGGATTGTGGTACCTATTTGGACAAGGGTGTATACCTCTGCCAACTAGAGACCCCATTTCTAACAATGTTGTTTTAAAACATTTAACATTTAGGCAAGGAATGGCATTGTATTAATGCAAGATGTGTTTTTTATTTCACTTTTGTCTGCAAAAAGTGTATTATTTTGGTGGGGAAATATATTCTGATGCCTTGGAAGGATGTGTGTTGTTGTACAATGTTTACAGATGATGTAATTTTCATTTTTGCCACTGCTGAATTAATGGTAGTGTTTTCTTCATTGTTTGCCATGCCTTCTTTGTCTGGCCACTGTGTGTGTTTACAGAGGCCACCATTTTGTCTTTGTTCTCCATGCCATGTGGCCAGCGGCCATTTTGATTAGTCAGCTACCACAGGCCCATATCTTATTTGTTGTCCATGCCTCTTTGCTTGTTGCTGTTCCATTTGGCTGGAGGCCATTTTGTGTAGTCAGTCAGTGTGCTTTTGCCATAGGTCTGCATGTGTTCTTTGTTGTCTATGCCTCCTTGCTTGTTGTTGTGTGACAATGTTGCTGGCAGAAAATTTGTGTAGTTAGTGTGCTTTTTCCATAGGCCTGCATTTGTTCTTTGTTGTCCATGCCTTTTTGCTTGTTGTTGTGTGACCTTGTGGCCAGCGGCCATTTTGTAGAGCCAGCCAGTGTCTTTTTGGTCATTTGTCCATACCTCCTTGCTTGTTGGGGTTTGAACATGTGGCTAGTGGCCATTTTGTGTAGCCGGCCAGTGTGTTACATCTGTTTTTTCCAGTTTTCAAAGCCATTTTCTAGGGACATTGATAGAAGAGGGCTACGCATTTTTGTTCTCATAGTCTCTAGTGAGACAACAGCAATTCAGTTTTTATATACTATTTTCACTCATTTTATTATTTAGATTACAAACAAATGCAATCATAAAAACAACAATAAATACAGCAGTAATAAATGCCATGCCAATCTAACTCATAAAAAAGAAACAATTCTAAAAAGGTAAAAGATGAGAACACCCATTAAAAAAACGTCCAATGTGACCCTAATAGACGAAACAGCGCACAAGACTTTACTCACATTAAAAATAACCCATTCCTCCTGTAGCATTTATAGATATAAAAAGGCAGGCCTCACATCCCGAAAACCACTCCTCTTGAGCAGGGGAACAATATATTGTGTTCTTGGGACATAATAATGTTTGCAAAAGAATATAAAATGTAATGTGTCCTGTTCCGAAAAACCATCGCAGTTGAAAGGACCTAGACTCGAGGGAACATAACAACCTTGAGGAAATGTGAACGACAAGTGAAGCAAATTCATCCTAAATCTTGTTAATCAACATCTTTCTTTATTATTCTTTACAATTATTAAATACGGCTCAACATCCCATATGGTCCTGGTTAATACATATTGACGGACAGAGGGTTTAGATAACTCAACTTATTCTCTCAAAACATAGGCCCTCTCCTCAAAGGTATCCCTAACTCATTTTAGATCCCTACTAACAATACCATCAGATTTAAGAAAATCTCCCTCTTTGCTCAAACTACTAAATGTTTCCTGTAAATTCTTGAACCAGGGGATTTTTAATACCTTGGTCTGCTGTAAACAATCTTTCAAAATCTCTCTTTTTAGCCCCAAGTCATTCTTGCTCCACATGCTAATCCACGATAACAATGGCCGTACAGCAATTGCGTCACACAGAAACTTTGCCCCTAATTCCTCATGGGTTGCAAAATTAGAGGTACTAAGTGGAGTACAAAGTTCTCCTTGACCTGTAACTCCCCTGCTGAGCAGTATCCCCAGACTCACTCCCATTCAAAATCCTGGGGTACATTTTGCTTCATATATTTTCAATATATCCTTTAATGGTCGACTCCCTAGTCGAGAGGCAAAACTAAAAACAGTCCCAATTGTATTTCTTAAGTCCCTCTTCTTAGCTTCCAATAAAGGCTTCCAATTTAGTTTTGTGTCAAACAATACCCCTAGAAAAGAAAAAGACTCAGTTTTGACCAGAGGAGAACCCCTTAGAAAGAATGTCTTAGATTTATGGGATTTATTACCCAACACCATAACAAACGATTTGGCCAAATTAGTGGAGAGATCTAACTTCTCCATGAAAGCATTGAAGGGTTGCAACAATTTCTGCAGACCGTTAACCGTTCGTGCCATCAGGACCACATTGTCCACATAAAGCAATAATGGCAGTGGACGGCACCCTATTTGAGGACAATCAACTTTAGTATCCACTAATGCTTTCTGTAGTCCATTTATATATAAGCAGAACAAAAACAGTGCCAAAATACATCCTTGCCTTACTCCACGACTCATTCTAAAACTTTCTGTACTTCCCATATCTGGCGAGAATCTAACCACCGCCTGGGAATCTAAATGCAAATCACTCAGGAAGGACATAATATTAGAATCCACTCCCAATTCAAGCATGATACCCCACAGCTTACCCCTATTAACCCGATCAAACACAGCTGTGATGTCCATAAACGTCCATGTGAGTAATCTGTTGAGTAGGACCCTCCCCACCACCTTCATCACAGAATCAATAAGGGAGATAGGTCTGTCACAACCTGGACTACTCCTGTCCCCCTTTTTGAAGACTGGAATTTTAGTGGATGAAGACCAGGAAACCAATGTTCCTTTCTCACTGCCTCATTCAGCACTACCGTTAGAACTGGAGCCCATAACTCACTATGCAACACAAATAGATCTGAAAGAATTCCATCTGGACCAGGGGCCTTGTTCCTAGTCAGACCTTTTATGCTTATTAATACCTCTTCCATAATAAAAACCAAATTAGACTTTGCCAGAGCTACTTTAGTCTGGTCACTCCAAACAACCAAGGTGCAATTAAACATCTTCTCGAAATGAGCTACCCATTCCTCTGCTAATATATGATGGCATATACTGGGGGTGCTCTTTTGGGCAAAACTGAGCTGATTAACTATTCACCAGTACATACAGCTGTTTTTCATAGTACTAGCTTGGCTCAGATCCTCCCAAGCTTTTCTCCTTAATTCGTCCTTCCTCCTCTTCATCACTTCTTTATATCTCTGACGACAAAATGTATCTTTCTCTGAGCTTTTAAGTTCTTTGATTGCCGTCTTTAAATACCTTCGAACAAGGGGGATCAAACCATTTTGACTGCTGCGTCAAAGGACTCTTCCTACTAGAGGTAAGTAAAGTATTAATCTGGACTGACATAGCATCAAAAGCACTCAGGAGGTCTTCATCCATAGAGGAGGTTTCCAAGCAAACCTCCAATTTGGAGGCACATCTAAGCAAAAAGGAAGATACAAAGACATCAGGATCCACCATAGACCATCTTATCCTTCTACCCTGATCATTGAGGCTACACTGGAACAGCCCAAGGTTAGAAATGCGTTCCCCCCTATAATCCCTCAGCTTTAACGTAAGTGGACTGTGGTCACTAAAAGGAAGCTAATGACCCCCGGTTGAAGGGCAACAGAAAAAAAAAAAAATAATAGAAACACAGCCCTTCCCCACAAAGGTCATGGTCAATACTCCGTTTGGAGGAACCATGACCAGATCCAGAGTATGCCCTAAGTTATAATCATTCATAAACGCCACAGGTTCATCACCCTCCCGTGTGTGCTCCAGGTGCAGCCCTTTGGATATTACACATTTCATAATGATTTTACTGGACAACATCTGTTTCTCCAGGAGGATCCCGGTAATGTTCACCAGCCCACATGAATATTAAAATCACCTGCCAATAACAAATTGTTGACATTCTCTTTCTCTTTACATCCAATTGAGGTAGTGTATGTAGACAAATTATACATACAAGAGGTACCTGGTGACCATGTCAGAGCATTATAAAAATTAATTAAAAGCACATTTAAAGGACCCAATCTAGAGTACTTAAAGGCTTGTATAAAAGGAAAACTCAACCCTACTGCTTTGACCCTCCCACCCAACTTAACTGACACATACGTGATTAAGCCCTTTTTTGGTCATCCTGCTGAGGATTGAATTGCCGGTGTAAAAAACATTCAGTACCCTTCAATATGAAAGTTATTAACACATTCCCAGGTCTCTTGCAAACAAATAACAGAAAACTGCTTAATAAACTGTTGTCAAGAATCATCAGCAAATTTAGCTGTAAGACCCGCTATGTTTCAACTAAGAAAGGAAAACTCTGACCTCTTGTCCCCCGAAACTATCATACAGTGTTCATCAATATCATTTTAAATCAATGATGACGGATCAGTCATTTGATTATTTACAATAGGTGTGAGTCAATCGCAAGCATCCAACTGGCTCAAAGGGGCAAATCTGTTGGAACACATTATTTCATTGGATTAGACCTTTGGCCAGTAAGGACTAGAACTCGATGCTGAGGACGGCCTATAAAAATAGCCCGAAGGTAGAATTTGAATATTAGTGAACATCGGACCATTTTGTGGGAGAGCCAGAGACAACACATGTTCTGCTGCAAGGGCACTTTTAAAATGAACTACAATGCAATCTCCACCCCATGTCCTGGATCCCTTTCTTGTCTATTTTACTCTTTTGGCCATATTTATGCAATTGGCCAATCTCATGTCTAAGTTCAGGTGTGTATCCATACAGTGAAGCACCTATATTTAGATCTAGGAAGGATTTGCTTGCACTGCCCGCTAAAGGGGGACATTTCCCATTACCACTACATAAGGTGTGGCTTTGGGAGGGAGATTTATAGTAGGTAATTCTGAAGCCGCTCCCTTTAACTCAGTCTTCCCTTTGGGCCGTGTAACACCTGTACATGATTGGTTTCTTATCTCCTGCTCATTAGCCAACTGTCGGTTACTTTTCCCTTGAATTAGATTATCTCCGATATTACCAACTAGGTTTGATCTATCCTGCATACCCCCACTCAACATCTGCCTAGTCTTATCTCTAATATCTTGGGCAAGCTCTATATGATGACCCCCCTCTAGAGTCAGCAACAGCCTCTTCTGTGGCAAAACATTCCTGACCATTAGCACGAACCGGGGGCCTCCTGTATAAATGACAATTTACAATAAGAATTGCATGTTCTAGTTTTGTACATCGGTCAATCAGTGGGTCAAACAATCCCTTAATTAAGAGTTTGAGTTTCCCCATCATTGATTCCATACACAACTTATATTGATTATTAATCAATTCCACCAAGGAAGATTTACTGAGGTCCGACAACTCTGAAGTTGACACATCTTTCCCTGTCTCTTGGTCACGCCCTTATCGCTTTTTCTATGCATATATATGCAGCGGCAAAGAGGAAGCATTACATTTAACCTTGCCTATCGACCCAACACTGGAGACACTGGGGGCACCAGTTATAACATCCTCCAACCTATGAATTTGTGCTTCCACTACAACACTATTCCGACCAGCAGTCTCGGGTTTGATGAATGGCACTGAGTGATGCAGGTACACCAGACACAACTGATTGTCAGTCAGTCAGTCAAATATCTTTATTCGGTCTGATTTAGACCATAAAAGTGCATCATAAAACAGCATTACAATTGACACTCATTAAGAATAATAAAACTTAAGTCATAAAATGTAGATTTCCTTTAAAATACTATAAGGGCAATACAGACAGGATTGTGCAAAATAGCATAACGTAAATTATTTCACCTTTTCCCTCAAGCCAATTATACAGATATCAACGTGGGGGAGGACCCCTATCAATATATACCAGATAACTTTAAAAAGAATCCCATTTTTAACACCCTCAGCTCTATGTAAAATATATCCTGTGAATTACATTGTGGATTTAATTAGACAATAATACAACATATATGACATGTCGCAGCACCTTCTTTGTCATATAAATCATTTGCCTAAAAAGAGGCACCCCTTACTTTAAACTTTACATACTGTCTTCTTGCATGCAAGTCCTATATAAGTCCATCTTATGCGTCTCTTGTAGCAACTAGAAAACGGCCTAGCGCACAAGTCACATTCAAAGATCTCATATCTGTAAATAATGTCAGCGCTTGGTCCCGATTATTAATATTATATTTCTTAAATAATGGCTTTAAAAACTTTTTACGCACTTCTAACAGCCATAAGCAATCCACTAAAATATGTTGGCCACTACTCTTTTGTTGTAGGCCACATGTACATAAACCTTTGTCATCTCTAAATACCATTTTTACTTTGGGGTCCATATAACCAAGATTTAACCCAGTTCTAAATTTTAACACTGCGTCTCTTAATTTCTGATTGGGTAGTGCCTCTATATAAGCAACATTTTCAACCTTCCTCCACCCCTCCACCATGTGCTGGGTGGAAATTTTCTTTTCCAAGTACTCTAAATCTAATTTTCTTACACTGTTATTTGTCATATCGCACAGCACCGCCCTCGGAATTGGTTCTCCACTCCATTGGTTAACACTAAAACCTACGAGGGTACATATCTTTCCTAGCCGTCCTCTCACTTGTGCTGCCCAATTTAGCTTGCTTGTCTTTATTTCTGTTTTACACAGTTTTGCAATCTTGGGAATTCCCTCATCTGTCAGTATCAGCCAGAATTTCAATGTAGCTTGCAGTCCTTCATAACTCCATGCCGTCATTTGGTACTCTGCCCATATGGCTTGTATCATACTTGAGGGTGGTAAAGATAGCAAACATTTTACACATTTGCTTTCTTCTATTTCCCAACTTCGCTTCCCAGAAAATGATAAGACTTCTGCCCCATATTGAAATTGGGGACGTACCATTGCATTAAAAGCCGAAATTACTGATCTAAGGGCCGGTCCACCGTATTTTCTACTAAACTGTTTAAATCCCCATACTGATGTTAGGGCTCTTGCTTCTAGAGCTTCTATGTGATCATTCCATCCTAAATTTGAATAGAACCACATACCTAAATATTTGTATTTTTCAACCTTATCTACTTTTTCTCCTCCCAGGAACCAGGAGAACTCTCTCTTCTTTTTCCCTAATGCCATTACTTTTGTTTTTTCCAATATTACCATGAGTTTTTTTTCCTATGGCACTCAAAGGCATCTAGTGTTCTTTGTAACCCCATCTCTGTCATATCGACTATCACCAGGTCGTCTGCATATAGAAGGCAAGGAATCCGAACTCCATCCATAATGGGGCTGAGGCCTTTGATATCCTTTAATAAACCTGTAGATCAGACAGAAATATAGAAAAAAGTAATGGGGCCAATACACAACCTTGGCGTAAACCATTCCTTATTGGTATCTTCTTTGAGAGTGAACCATTAGTATCTAAGATTACTTGGGCCCAATTTTGTGTATGCAGGCCCTGGAGGAGGAAGAGCAGATTTGAGTCAATCCCCAGCTGCTTTAGCAATTTCCATAACAAATTTTTATCCACTAGGTCAAATGCAGCATGGAAATTAACAAAACAGCAGAATAGACACCCTCTTATTTCAACTGACTTTTTTGCTAATGACCAGAAGCTAAAGCAATGGTTGATTGTTGAGTGCCCTTCTTTAAAACTGCCGTACTCAACCGGAATCAGGTCGTTTAACTCTGCCCAGGATTTTATTTGATCCAACATCTTTGAGAAGACTTTTTCACCAACATCCAATAAACTAATTAGGCAATATGTTTTTGGTTGAGTTGGGTCATCTTTTTTATATATCAGCCTAAATACAGTGCCCTTCCAATTCTCGGGAAAACTACCTATGTCAAGGATTTTTTGATAAGTAGCATAGAAGAGATCAGTCCACTAGTCTACATTATTTTTTATTATTGTTGCTGGGAGGTTATCTGGGCCCGCTGCTTTAGTTAGTTTGAGCCCTGATATTGTTTCTTTTATCTTTTGCAGAGAGAACGCTGATCATACACTCCTACCCGCCTTTATTTTTCCGCATTCTCCCTCGATATCCTTGCCTCCATATATATTGCCTATGTGTTTGCTCCAGTAGTCTTCACCAACCAAACACCGCATATTTCCTATAGCTTTTCCCTCCTTCACCAACTGCCAAAACCCCCTTATATTTTGTGTGCTTATAACTTCCACCATTGCCTCCCAATTCCTGTTTACATAGTCCCGTTTCCGTAGCCTTAGGATTGTTTTCTATCCCTGCTTTTCTAAGCGGAGCGTCTGTTCTACATCTAAGGTGCATTTTTTCTTGAATCCTCTTTCTAATCTCCGCACCTTCAGCTTTTTGCTCCTACATTCTTGATTGTACCAAATTTGACTTGTTTACTTCTCCATTCATCTTGCACTCCAGGGCAGTTTTTTAATTTTACTTTCAAGCAGCCTACTATTAACTCTATTGCTCTATCATATCCCCTGAAAATATATTTGGAGTCTTCCTCTATCCTTAGGTCTCTATAGTTTAATAAAAATTCATTAAGCATTTTTAGGCTACTTTTAGTAATACCGGGTCATTATCCTACGTGGGTACTCTACCTGTAGTGTCAGCACGTTTTCTCTTTTTATTTGGGCATTCATTTCTGACCCAATAGTTAACTGTAGGGGCCAACGATCACTGCCCTCTAACTGCACAATTCTGAAATCTTGTACCGCTCTAAAGTGCCAGGTGTTTATAAAGGCATAATCAATGGAGCATATTTGACTGCCTATTCAAAAGGTTTGTTTTGCCTGGCGATCTGCCTTCAGGCGACCATTGATGCAAAACAAACCTAAAGATCCTAAGGTTCTTACTAGGGACTTATTACGTGCAGTGCAGTCTGTGTTGGGGAAAATGCTTTGTGGGATCCGTGCTGCTGTCAACAAGTTTATGGTTAAAATCCCCCAATATTAATATAGGGAGTTCTGCTTTCCTGATACAAATCAATTCCAGATCGTCCTCAAATAGCCCCTGTTGAACATCATAATCTAATGTCATCCCTGGCTGAATATATACATTCATTATCAGAAGTTACATAAACCCGCCAATGGTATTGTATAGGTCAATACGTCCCATCAGAATCCATCAACATTTTGTTTTTATTTCTATAAATCTATTGGCTATTCTAGTCCTCACCGTAGCTATCCCAGTAGTTTACAATGGGCTCAAAGTGGTTTTTATATGAATTTGTTATCGTTACACTTAAACTACCCTTGTTATCTTACAGACACGCTCGTAGGCCTTTTGAGCCTATCAAATTACACTTGTACTGCACTTGATTGAGAAATAAACCTCCATGACACTTAGAGCTCTACTATTCCCTTCCCCGGGCTCTGGCCCACTTGCTTGAACCAATCTTACACCCTCCTTTACTAACTCCATCTCTGCCTGCACTACCAATTGTCTCACACACTCTGAGTAAAAAAGCGCCTTTGTCACCTCTGCCCCCTCTGCATTTAATAAGAACCCTATTTGTTTTATGTCATCTGACTCAATCTTACACAGGGCCACAACATCTAGCAGGCATGAGCGGTTCAAGGGTTTTAACTTCCTCCGACTTTTCTTCCCCATCTCTCTTCCCCAAGGCTTCAAATAAACCCACCTACTCACCCTTCCTCCTACACACTTCTTCAACCTCCCACCTCCCGGGCCCCATGGCAAAGACGCAGGGCTCCCCTTCACCTTCCTATTCAGATTATATTCTTGTCCGCTATTTTTACTTACTACGAACCTTTTAACGTCCCTCCCTTCCCTTCCTCCGTTTTCCTGCTCCCCCTCCTTTCTTTCATTTCAATGTTGTGAGGATGCTTATTCCTTGTTACTGCCTGAGATTCTTCCATATGTAGTACAGTTGGAACCTTGTGTAACATATTTTTGGGGGCAGCCGTTTCTCCTATATTTTTTGGTGATGTTCTTAATTTCTTACATCGAGCTGCCCTCGCCCCTTGCTCCGTTGATCTTTGTCTCCCACTTTCTCCTAATTTGCTTTGTTTACTACTTGTGGGATTATAATGTAGGTTGTAGGGTGCATAGGCTCTCACCCCCACCCTCTACTCCTTTTTATCACAAGCATCAGTCGCTTCAAGACATATATTGACAAGGGCTCTATCCTGTTTGTTATATCTTTGCGCACTACTTCACTGCACTCATCGGATGTACCTGTTTCCTGGTCCCTTTTTTCAGACACAAGGGCGCACTAGTACCGGCATACAACAGTTAATTTGCTTCAGTTCGTCCATCATCCCTTTTTAAATTATTTGTAAGCATTTTACCCAAGCTATTGTTTACCTTTATTACTTCTAAAATTGCTTGTAGAGTTTTTTGTATTAGGAACATTACATCAAGTAGGTAATCTGCGGCTACCGCAGTGGTGTTTAACCCAAGGGTGGACTGTCTTTCTGATTGCCTACCCAGAAAAGGCAAAGGTGATGGGGGCAGACTTCCCTGTACTGTCAACATCTCTACTCCCCCCTCCCTGCTCCTCTTTTTCCTCTTTCCCCTTCTCCTCCTTTCCTTAACTCTCTTTCTCTGGTTCTGAGTACAGCGTGGACCACCCCTCTAGGATGTTCCTACCTGTTAACTGGGACGGGGGCATGGAGATGATAACAGCCTGGGCTCCAGCGAAAGCCTCCCCCGGACTGTCTTATCCCCCACTCCCAAATACCCATCCTCAAACTGCGGTGACTCTGGTGTCTGGGAGCCACTCATATGGCCCCGCTTGACCTTACTCTGGTCAGGGCATGATATGCTCACCCCTTTTAGGGGCTTTGACACATTGGAAGACTTTCTAAAATACTTCCCCACAAAGTCCTTAATTGATGCACCCAATGGTGTTACAGAAGCTCCTTTCTCATTGTCTCTCGTGCCATCACTCAGGGCACTCTCCAATTGCAGACACAGCTACAAATGTTGTTACAGGGGAGAGGAGGTTGCTCCCTTGCGGCGGGCACGAGCACGGTATTAAAGTCTATTTCACAAGTCAAACAACAAATCAATCAGCAGGGCAAAACTCTCTGTTCAGCACCCATCTACACAAGCGCCAATGGTTACAAATTCCAAGCTGTCACAGGCCGCAAGTGCATTTTTCCAAAGTCAAACAAAGCCCATCAGGCTACCATCGCAATTATAAATGCAATTACTGTACCTCATCAAACCTCTTCACCTCAGGGGGGACGGGAGGAAGGGAAAGACCTGGGGGTCTAAGGCCTAAAGGCTCTTACCTACATTCTCCAATACAGTACGCCTGGTGAATCTGTGAGGCCTCTGCAACCGCCAAGCCTCCTTTCGCCTCCTTCCGCCACCTCCATGCCTCTTCAAGCCCCTTTCTACTCTTCACCCCTCCACAGACTGCGTGGGGCACGGGGGAAGCACTGAGCGTATGCCCAGAAAGAGTACATCATGTAGCGCTGAGATCGCTGGCGGCATACAAAACTATCAGCTGATGGCGGATGCGTGGTGGTAGGCCTCCGATTGGAACCTCTCGGCCCCTGAGACTGCAGCACCCTGCGGAGTGTCGGCAAACGAAGCGCCAGCCAAACAACAGCAGCTGCAGCTCCACGCCAGCCCAGCGTCCATGTCCGCGCCCCCCTCGCGTCATTCTTGCGTTGGAGTCAACGCCCAGCCCAGGACGACTTCACAAGCTGCGTCTCTCCGCCCGGAGATAGGCACGATCCCCGGGTGAAGGTGGCAGCAGACAGGCCCTCCAGGACTCAGCCTCCGAGCAGCAAGTGAGCGGCGGCACCACAGAAGGGAGCCAGGCCCCGGCAACACAGGAAGAAAGCCGCTCAGGTACCCTGACTGTGAATCAGCACCACTTCAATGTACCAGTTCGACCTCCATGTGATTTTTTTCTTTCTCAAGGGCCCCAACAGTGGAGGAAAGAAAGGATGAAATACTTGATTTCTCCTTACCAATAGACATAGGGCTCCCCTCCTGCCCTCTTTTCCAATCAACTTACGCTTCCCCATTTTGTCCTAAAGTAAATACTACAATTTGAGGAGAGTCAAGCAATGGCGTACTCCTGTACCATACCAGATCATTAAATTACCGAACAGCTGTAAATTCAGAAGCCCAAAGCCTGTGCCAAGAGAGGTTGTCCGGCCTTGAACGGCTGCAGATGGGCCCACTCTTTGCCTGGGCACGACCCGCGTGCGTCCTGCATCGCAGGTGTAGGCCACTGATTTTAAGCGCCTCCAGGTGCTCCAGTCGGGAGCGCGGCCCTCCTGCCACATTGCGGGAGGGGTAATGTGTGCGGCCGCTTCAGGCTCCCCCCATCATCTAATACATGCGTCCCGTGCCGCGAGTGTAGGCCACTGAGTTTAAGCACCTCCAGGCGCATCATTCAAAAGTGTGGACCTCCTTCAGCACTGCCGGATGAGTAATGTGTGTGGCTACTTCAGGCCCCCCTCATCCTCCAATACATGCGTTGATTTTATCCTGCACCCTCTGCCTGCCATGTTTCTTTGGCCATCAGCCCACTCCAGCGTTCACTTTTTAAAGGATTATTCAATTTTTCCCTGTACCCCCAGCATGCCATAGGTTTGAGTCTTAGGCCATAGGTGCACACCAGCATTCACCTTTTTAAGGATTATTTAATTTTTTTCCTGCACTCCCTACCTGTCATAGTTCTCTTAGACCATAGGCACACACCAGCATTTGCTTTTATAATGATTATTCCAGTTTTCCCTGCACTTCCAGCCTGCCACAGGGCTTAGGGCCTGGTTTAGATCTTGGCGGTAATGGGTCCACAGCCACTTTTTCGACAGAAACCCAGTCTGCCACCTTGGCGGTCTGCCCGCCCTATTTAGATGCTGGCTGTCCCACAGACTTTAACCTGCCTGAGTCCTGCTGTCTCCACCAAGAATTCTCATGCTGCGACGGCGCCATAGGAAAGAGTGGCTGATGGCGGGACTCCAGCTACACTTACCACCAAGCAGATTTGGATGTGTCTTACCGCCAAGCAAAATGTGGCGGTCCAATCTCAATTTCTGACTTGGCATGGCACACTCAGGGAGGGGTGATAAGGGCTAAAACCTCACCTTTTCTCTGGATTCCACTTCCGTTTTAGACTGGATACGACTAGACAACACCCTTCAACAATACTGCCACTTGACTCTGGAGAAAACACGACCCCCCCCCCCAATGCTGGACACAAAGGTAGGAAACCTACATTGGCTGTGTAACTAGGAGGGGTCACTGCGTATGAGCTTGGGACCACTGCAGCCATATACATATCACAGTAATGTTTTACAATTACTCTGAAGTGCATATCTTTGGGTACACAAGTGGGTCAGACACAGATTGGGACACTCTGATACAAAGCACTTATCACACACATACACAACTTTCATTACTGTGCCAGAATTAATTGCCAAATGACTTCTGGCACCACAGTGACGATGCACTCACACTTGGCAACTATGTCCATGTGTGCATATTGCAAGGGGATCTGTACCTGTCATGGTGTGCATCGAGTTGTGTGTGTGACTCAGTACCTGTCTGTATGTGTGTGATGTGAATTGCTGGGTGAGGTGGAAGGAGATGTAGTGGGTGATTTGGTTGTGTCAGTATGTGTGCCACTTCCATATGGCATGGATGTTGTTGTATATGTTATATTGTGCTGCTGCATGCAACATTCAGGTGAGTGCTGTTATGTGGCAGTCATTGTCGTGATGTGTGTAGTTGTGCTTGTGTGCATGTGGTTGTATAGATGAGTGTGAAGTTGTGTTGGTTGTGTCGTGTGTGGGGGCAGTGTCAATAGTGTGTGTATGTTGTGTCATGGATGTACACCAATGTGTCTTTGCGGCATGTAAGTGTTGTGTTGTGGTGGGAAGGCAATGGATAATGGTGTGCATGTGGTGTATTGTGTAATGTGTGATTCAGGGGGACACATATGGCAAGGGTAGAGTGTGTGTGTGACTTACCTCTATTCCATGGCCATTGCCTTTGTCTGATGTCCATTGCGTCCAGCAATGTCCTCCTCCCAACAGCAAACCGTCGGCAGTACACCGACTATACAACTGTACCATCTAAATACAGCCGGCAGGAACCCTCCTGGCTGATGGCTAGGAAAAGCACTCCATCATGGCGGTCGGCGGCTCAGCCACAATATATCTAAATACGGCAGACGGGACGCCGTCAGCTTGACGGTTTCCTCGTGCCCACTGCCATGGTGGTTTGGCGGTAACACCACCAAGATCTAAATCAGGCCCTAAGTCTTAGGCCACAGGTGCACACCATAATTCACTTTTTAAGGATTATTCCATTTTTCCCTGCACCCCCTTCCTTCCATAGGCCTTTTAGGACATAAGCGCACACCTAGGGATTTTTCTGTTTTCCCTGCCACATGTGTCTCACCTTACAGGCACATAAAGCAAACTTTTAAATCTGTATATAGTTGCTATCCTAATTGAAATATTATTATATGGTTTGGATTGGAATGGATACACCATTGTTGTTAATTATTTGGGTAACCTCAATATTATCTGTATGAATAACTAAAACTACAAAAATGCCACTTTTAACTGAATGTTTTTGGGTTTGTTTGCTTAGATGCACAAGCGACATCACCTACAGTACTGCCAGGCAGAAGGACGGCACAAAGTGACACCACACCACCCGAGACCTCCTCTGCCTGCTTCCAATTGTGCAGCTAAGTGCCATCTGAGTTTGAAGATGGTCCCAAAGTAAGGTGTTCCTGTCAAGAAAGTGGACAGTGAGGAGGAGAAACAGATTACCACCACTGGCGTGCTGCCCTTCACTTTTTTCAGGAAACGTGGAGTGTCTTCGGCACCATCCTCTGGGCAGCAAGCTAGGAACAGCACTCCCACATCAACTGCACCACCCCAAACTAAGCCAAAGGTCTAGTCTCTCAGCAAGGCAGCCTCTGTAATCATGGAGACAAGCAGTGAGGCTGAATTGGATTTGTCTCAGCTGCAAAGTATCCAATCATCACAGAAAACCAAGCAAAGTGGACAACAGGAGCTGCAGCCAGCAACAGTTCTTCCTGAAGCAGGAGCAGAACAGGAGGTTGAGCTTACTGCTGATCACGATGTTGCTCTTCAACCATTGGTTTTCCAATCTCAGGCAAGAAAAAGAAAGGGTACTCCACCATCTTCTCCTCCAAGTCCCCTTTCTGATGATCTGGACGTGGAATGAACCCCGGCCAAGTCCAAGACCCGCCACAAGAGACAGGGGAAAAGGAAAGTTCCTGAAAGTCTTACACTTATGGAAAGGGACAGTGATGAGGAAAAGCCAGAGATTGTCAGTATGGAAGCTGGCTTAGAAGACACCGAGATTACTCTCCCCATATACCCTGCTCAGCGGGCTGTGGCACTAGTTCCATCACCACCACGGCCAGCTTTGATATTTGTAAGGCACCCCGCTGAGACCTGGATACACCACTAACTCAGTCTAAGTACACACTGCAGAAAGGCAGTCAACACACCCACCTACATCCAGTTCTTCAGGCATTGGCAGTGGCACACTAATAAAAATCTCCTCCTTAGTTTGAGACTTCTTTAAAATTAGCAAGCAAGGGGATAACATTGCAATATGCTCCATTTGCCACACTAGTGTTCGTCGAGGTAAGTCTGGTTCACACTATGGTACCATAGGCCAAACGACCCATATGAAAAAACATCAAGCAATCCGGTAGGAGAAGCACCTTAAAAAAATAGCTGGTGGTGATCGGAGGGGGGAATCGGTGCCAAACACAGTGATAGGAGGTGATGAGAATGAAGAGGATGACAGCATTACACAAAAATAGCCCTATCTCCAGCAGTGTGCCAGCATCACCCGCATCAGCAGCCTCCAAATGACACAAGACTCAGATACGACAACAGCCGCATACAGTGATGATTCCCCCAAGATGCACATTGAGTCTACCACCTCCTGGTTCTCTCCAGAAGTCGCCTGAGTCAGTGGCACCACAAAAGAAAACAATCTAAGCTACTGTTACGGGCATGTTTAGGCAGTAGGAGCCCTATGAACGCAACCACCCAATGGCACATTTGTACAACGGGAAGCTGGCTAAAATGTTAGTGGTGGACCTCCTTCTGTTTTTCTTTTGTGGAAGGAAAGGGATTTTTAGAATTTGTGGAGTCAGTTTAGAATTTGTGGCAGCCATCTGCCCAGATTGGAAGGTTCCCAGCCAGACCTATTTTGCCAGAGTTGTTGTTCCTGCACTCCATCAAGATGTGCAGCAATTCATTGAACCAACTTTGTAGCAGAGTGCTGTTCACACTATCCACCTGATGACAGACATGTAGACCAGTTGTCAAGCAACTGGGTACATGTGAATCACTGCACACTTGATCTCTTTTGGCGGGGTTCAGCAACATCTAACTGCAGGTCTCAGAACTGAAGAAAATTTAAAGCGCGTTTGGCGGCATGCAACAATAGCGATGTTCGTCGTGGGAAAATCCCATACAGCTGCAAACATCTGGGAAGACTTCAAAAGAAAGGTGTTTGAATTGCTGTGACCCAGAGGTCTCAGAACTGGATTTGTTGCCACGGACAATGGCAGTAATATAGTCAAGGCCATGGCAGATGGTGGCTATTTCAGGGTCTTGTGTATGGCACACTGCATCTCCCTGATTGTGCAGGACTTTCTCAAACAAGAAAACATAGCAATGTACTGAACACCTACAGAAGAATCTGCACTCGTTTTAGTTATTCTTTTAAAGTCCAGAAGCAGTTGAGGATCATTCAGCACGTGGAACTCGACTTACTACATGCTGCAACTTCTATTTGAGTAGTACAGACTGATCACTGACTATGTCCTTCAAAGAGGAGGGGATGCAGCTGGGAAAAGCATGACCATGGTGATGGACAAATGGGGCCTAATTAAATGTCTAACACAAATGCTACTTCCTTTTGAGGTTTCGACAGGAAGTCAGCAAGGAGGACAATACGATGAGCCAAGCAATTCCGTTGTTGTATCTGCTACAGGACCACTTGGTGTCATACACGTTCGCCGGTGTGAACGAAGAAGCATGAGTTGGTGTCTTAGACGTTCGCCGGTGTGAACGAAGAAGCATGAGGTGGTTCAAAGCTTAATCCTTCCCTTGGCTGTTAATCCAAGGCTGCAAAGAGAGACTGTATCCTCCAAGGAGTACATCTATGTCACAATATTTGATCCACAGTACAAAAAAATACTGGCCACTTTCATTTCTTTTTCAGAAGGGGATGTTTCACTATACAGGTTGGCTGGAAGTTAGAGTCCCAGGAAGACGTTCTGCCATGCAGCCTTCGACCCCAAGAGAGGGCAGTGCTGTAGTCTCACAGAGGCCAACACCATCAACAAAAGAATCAGATCCAACCTCTGTAATGGCTTGTTTTCAAGCAGCAGGGATAAGTCGAGTACAGAGGTGAAGACAGCAAAGGTCGAGCAAGTAGCTGTACAAATGACCATTCAGAGATTGGTCCAAGACTATCTGGAAGACCCAAAAGAGGTCTACCTGGATCAAAACCATTGGTCGACTGGCATGGAAGAATGTGCCAATGGCTAGAGCTCACCAGGCTGGCTGGTCAGTAGCAAGTGTCTGCTGAGCGTGTGCTCAGTGCAGATGGTGCACTTGTCACAGTCAGAAGGACCAGTCTCTCACCTCAAAACTTGGTGAGATTGACCATGATCAAAATGAACCAACAATTCGTACCACAAGATTACACTGTTCCTGAAACAGCACAGGAGAAGGATGAAGGTGATTGGTAAAACTTAAGTGTGTTAGCTGACCAACTTCTGGGCGAATCCCTTCAGTTTGAAGACAAACTCTATTTCACTGACTGAGTAGGCCACGAAAGAACTTTCACATTAGCGTCCAACTGCATTGCAAAAAAAAAAATGGATACAGCTAGAGGCACATTTATCTATTTGGTGTCTGACTTATGCAGCCTCACCAATTATTCACATGTGTGGCTGGATTGGAGTAGACCAGTATGCACAGAAGAAGACTCCCCATTTGCTTAAAGGACATGAAGACAATGCCTGTCTCTGTCCCATCCCTATTCTTTTTTCTTCTTTTTTTGGCTGCCCCAGTAAAGATCATTAATTCACAAAACGGCCATTGTGTTGCTTCCATGGGAAAAGAGGAGATATAATAGACAAATGTGTACCACCATGCTTGGATTGGAACATCTAACTATTGCACCAACGAGTGATATATATTGTATAAGTGTGAGTGATAATGATTTATGTTGTGGCAGACAGTGAGGGTATTGTACAACTAATATTTGTAAACTTGATTGTGACAATTTGCAATGTTTGGGGGCTGATGGCTGATTCTGACTGAAGGTGACTAGCTCTTCCACACTTAGCTAGATTTCCTTGCATGGTCCACTCCTTGCTGTACTTTTTTTCAGGTTCTTCAGAGACCAGACCAGTCAGTTTAGTTACCAAATACAAATCTATACAAAATCCTCAAATTCTTTTGCTCTTCTTGTTCATCTACAGCGTGCACTACAGGTCTATCTCTCACTCTCATTTGGGTCATGAGGACTCGGGAGTCAGGACTCGGATTCAGACTCAGGGTGGGACTACCTCAACAGCCAGAAAAAGGATGTTATCTACTTTAAAGGGAAACTAACATGACTCAAAGAGCCCTACTCAGCCCTGTGGACTGGAGAGAATTGTTGATTTGGGAAATGCTGAGTAGTGTGCTGGCTCAAATGTCAAACTACTCTAATGAATTGGTTGGAGTCTTGGGGGGCTCTAACTAGAGAAAGAATTGTCACATAATGATCACACTTGGGTAAATGTTAAGACAGTTGTGAGATTGATCTGCCAGTTACATGCAGCTACTTGTCTGGGAGTAGCTGGAAAATTGTTCTCACTTTTCAGTTAATTGTACCAGTCCTCATGAGATTGCACTGCAACATCCTATGCTCTTGCTCTGCCTCTTGGTCCATTCCTCTTGAAGCTTACCTTCTCCTTGACTTTTGGCTCTCATTACAACCCTGGCAGTCAGTGATAAAGTGGAAGTACTACCGCCAACAGGATTGCGGTAACTACCGCCAAATTGTGACCATGGCGGTAAGAACTCAGATAGACAGCCACTTTACTACACCGATTGCTAGGGCAGAAACAACAGCCACCACGGCGGTAGCCGCCAACAGCCAGGCAGAAGTCAATGTTCCGCCCACCATATTGTGAGACAGGAAACCACCACCGTTTCCGGGGCCATACCAACGACATCAAAAGCCTGGCAGAAACACTGCACAGAAGGGAAATGACTCACCTTTGGAGACACAGGGAAGAACCACGCTGCCATGGAGCCTGAACTGCAAATATTTCCAATGATTTTCTACGTCCTGCTCCACCACGAACAACAACGACGGCGAAGACGAGCACGGTGAGTACAGCCGTCTAGCACACAGGGGAGGGGGAAGGAAAAAGACAGTGACACACACACGCAACACACCCCCACCCCCACCCCCAACACCATACACACATACAGTTGCAGTAATAAAAAATATTTACCCCGTACCCCTGAGGAATAATGCAAGGACAACAGGAATGTGCAAAAGTGAGTGTAATAATAACAACACAGTAGAAATACGAAAATGCAATGTAATGGTACATACATATGTACAGTTCAAGGGGCACTACCAAGTCCTCATTGTGCATGGGCCACAGGGCCACAGGGCAAAGTCCAAGGCCCCACTTGTCACCTGCACCAACATGGAGAGAACACTGCAGGGGCATCAGTTGGAAAATAAGCAGGCACCTCAGGGGGACGGGGAACAGGGGTGCACCTCAGCTGGCAGATGGAACAACACCACTGGGTCTGGAGGGGGTAACATGCCCCGTGCTTGGTGTTGGGGAGTTCAAGGCCACAGTCTCTCAAGTGGGTGACTTGCCCACATGCTCTGGAGGGGGCAACATGCCCTGTGCTTGGTTCTGGGGAGTGCAGGGCCAGAGTCTCTCAAGTGGGTGACTTGCCCACATGCTCTGGAGGGGGCAACATGCCTTGTGCTCTGTCCTGGGGAGGGCAAGGCCACAGTCTCTCAGGTGGGTGTCTTCCCCACTGGGTCTGGATGGGGCATTGTGCCCTGTGCTCTTCATCCTGGGGAGGCTGGGTTGATAGGTGTCTTCCCCACTGGTTCTGGAGGGTGCATCATGCCCTGTGCTCTTGATCCTGGAGAGGCTGGGGTTGGTGGGTGTCCTCCCCACTGGTTCTGGAGGGGGCATTGTGGTCCTGGGGAGTGCAAGGTGACAGTCTCACAGGTGGGTGTCATACCCACTGGAATTGCAGGGGCCAGGCCGCACAGCAGCACTTGGAGGCAGGACTACATACCGCCCGCCGGCAGTGACGGCTGCTCAGTGGTGGTGGTGGTGGTGGTGGTGCTGCTGCTGGTGTTGGGGGGGGAGACTCCAGCCCATACCCTGCAGCCTCGGATGGTTGCATACTGGTGGTGGTGGTGCTGCTGCTGCTGCCTCTGGTGGTGGGAGGCTCCAGCCCATTCCCTGCAGCCTCGGATGGCTGCCCACTGGTGGTGGTGGTGGTGCTGCTGCTACTGCTGGTGTTGGAGGGAGGCTCCAGCCCATCTCCTGCAGCCTTGGATGGCTGCCCACTGGTGGTGGTGGTGCTGCTACTGGTGGTGGGGGGAGGCTCCAGCCCATCCCCTTCAGCCTCGGATGGCTGCCCACTGGGAGTGGTGGTGCTGCTGCTGCTGCTGGGGGGAGGCTCCAGCCCATCCCTGCAGCCTCAGATGGCTGCCCACTGGTGGTAGTGGTGGTGCTGCTGCTGCTGGTAGTGGGGGAAGCTTCTGCCCATCCCCTGCAGCCTCGGACAGCTGCCTATTGGTGGTGGTGGTGCTGCTGCTGCTGGTGGTGGGAGGCTCCAGCCCATCACCTGTAGCCTCGGATGGCTGCTCACTGGTGGTGGTGGTGGGAGGAAGCTTCTGCCCATCCCATGCAGCCTCGGACGGCTGCACAACCACGGTTGGTGGTGGGGGCTCCGTCTGAGTCCCTGTACCAGGCCCCTTGTCCTTCCTGCCTGCTGGTGCTGGCTTCTTGCCCTTCCTGGCAGCAGCTGGGGCTGGCAAGGGTAGCAGCTGGGGCTGGCTCCTTGCCCTTCCTGGCAGCAGCTGGGGCAGGCTCCTTGCCCTTCCTGGCAGCAGCTGGGGCTGACTCCTTGCCCTTCCTAGCAGCAGCTGGGGCTGGCTCCTTGGCCTTCCTGGCAGCAGCTGGGGCTGGCTCCTTGGTCTTCCGTCCCGCAGCTGGGGCAGGCACCCTTTCCTTGAGGCTGCCTGGTTGCCGGGATCCTTTCCCACCACGAGTGCGTGTGGAGACTACAGGACCCGTGGACTGGGTGGCTGAGGTGCTTGCCTGGATTTTTGCCACCCTGGTCAGACTTGAAGGACGGGAGAGGGGTAGGGAAGAGGTCAATGGTGGAGAGGAAAAACTTCATAGGTACACTGGGGCGGGAGAGGGAGATGGTTTGGGAGTGGAGGAAGAGGGAGTGGTTGTAGGAGGTGTATGTCTGCTGTGTTTGGGTGCAGGTGCATGGGCTGAATGCTGTTGTGAGGTGGATGGCTGTTGGGTGTCTGAGTGCTTGCGTTTGTGTACCTTGGGAGGGGGGGTGACAGACACAGTAGGAGAGGACACAGGGGACATGTGCATGGCTGTTGTGGAGGTGTCTGCCAGTGAGGTGTGTGTTCTGCTAGGTGTGGTGGTGATACTGGTAGTGGATGAAGATGTAGTGCATGCAAGTGTGGGTGTAGACGCAACTGGGAGGGAGGTGGAGGAGGAGGAGGGGGAGACAGTGGAAATTGTGGATGTTGGTATGTCTGCATCTGGATGGTGTTTGTGTGAGTGCCTGTGGGATGATGTGTGGTGCTTGTGTTTGCCTGTGCCCCTCTTGTGTGTTGTCTTGTGTGCATGCTCGTCTGCCTGTGTGCTTGGGATAGGTTGGGGTTGAGGGGAATGGAATCGGGAAGAGGAAGTTGGAGGGTGGAAACAGGGAGAATGGCTGCCATCAGATAGGAGGCCAGAGCCTGGATTGATCTCTGTTGAGCCGCCAAGCCAGTGTGAATGCCCTCCAGGAATGCATTAGTCTGTTGCATCTGGGCTGCCAGTCCCTGGATGGCATTCACAATGGTTGACTGCCCACCAGAGATGGATCTCAGGAGGTCAATAGCCTCCTCATTCAGGGCAGCAGGGCCAACTGGGGCAGGGCCTGAGGTGCCTGGGGCGAAGGAGATGCCCAACTTCCTGGCACGGGCAACTCGCTGAGGGGGCTGCTGGGAGGGCGGTGCTGGTACAGGGAGTGGTGGCTGTACCTGTAGCTGGGGTGGGTACAAAGGTGTCCGCCACCACCAGGGAGCTTCCATCGGAGGAGGTATCTGTGTCCGAACTGTCCCCTCCTGTCTCCGCCGTAGTGCTCCCCTCACCCTCCGTCCCACTGTTGCTATGAGCGTCGGTGGACTCTGCCTCCTGGTTCCTGTGGGATGCAGCTCCCTTCGTCTCCGGTGCCACTGCTCCTCTGCCAGATGATGCTAATGCACATAAGGACAGGGTGACAAAACAAAAAGTCGGGTGGAAGACAAAGGATACACTGGGTCAATGGCTGCACCAACACCACTGTTGACGTACACACCACCGTCACACACAGGGAACAGCCCTACGCACTATGCTTTGCACTACCAGTTATACTGCTAGCCACCAAGGCATGGGTAGGGGCACATACCACCAAATGCAGCACATCTGGGACCCACACAGCCCTGACCAGTTGTGCATGCCTACTAGCTAGGTAGCAATATTATCACTACAGAACCCTGGCCAACATTAGACCTACTCTGCAATGTCAGGCCTGGCCTAGGGGCACCCACTGACACACATCCCCCACCCGGGTACCCCCCTACAATGTGTAAGTTGTAATGATGGCCACTGTACTCACCCCCTTGTGGCTGCTGTGATGCCCTTAAGGGCCCATGCAGCTCAGGATAGGCCACCGCCAGTATGTGGGCCATCAGGGGGTCAGGGTTCGACGGGCACTCCTTCCTCGTTGGGAGGCCATCCCCAGCTGGGCCTCTGCCGTCTTCCATGCCCAGCGTCTCAGGTCCTCCCACCGATTCCGACAGTGGGTGCTCCACTTGCCATAGACTCCCAGGGTCCGCACGTCCTTGGCGATGGCACGCCATATACCCTTCTTTTGATGTCCGCTGACCTATAGAGAAATACACACAGGAAATAGTATCAGTCAGGCCGTTCTGCCTGTTTCACTTATGGCCCACCATATCCCTTCACATCACCATTTGCACACACATGGCCCAGCACACAACCTGTACGCCGCCCAGAGGACACCCACCCCACCCTTACACGAGGCCTTGACACACACCACTCCATGCAGTCATGCCGCATGCATCGTGCTCAAAGTGTACTCACCTGTTGATCTGGAGGCCCATACAGCAGTCCGCACTGGGGTACGACCCCATCCACCAGTCACTCCAACTCTGCTGAGGTGAAGGCAGGGGCCCATTCCCCAGTCACACGAGCCATGGTAGGTTCCAGACACAGGTCACAGTAGCACATGCAGTGTAGGTCCTCTACTGCTTAAGGTCAGGTAGCAAGTGAGTGATCAGATAGAAAATGGCGGTCACGTCCGTGGCGATGCATACCGTCACTGCCAGCGTACATCACCATTGGCCACTGTACCCCATCGGGCCCAATGTTAAACAATGAGAGTTGCACGGTGGTTCCCGACCACCTACCGCAATGGCGCACAACGTCAGCGGAATTACCTCACTTCCACCTGTCCCTCCACACAGGACAGGCGGACGCCATTTCGGTGGGGGGGCAGGCCCAGGATAATAACTGCATCACAGTTAAAAATAGGACAAACAGGACAAATACCACTTAATCATTACAAATTCACATCATGCATTGTACTGTTGTGGCTCTGATGTTCAGTTTGTGACCGGCTCCTCACTCTTGTCCCTTAGACTGCAACTGCTACGGATGAATATAAGATGGAGACTTACCCCCGTGTACAGACCCCTGGTGGACTTGGCAACAATGGAGGACAGGCACATTATCCTCACCTATAGACTTGACAGGGCCACAATCACAGAGCTGTGTGCCCAACTGGAGCCTGACCTGATATCTGCTAGCCGTTACCCCACTGGGATCCCCCCTCTTGTGCAAGTCCTATTTGTGCTCTATTTCTTGGCAACTGGTTCTTTCCAAGTGACAATGGGCTTGGGAGCAAGAATGTCACAGCCAATGTTCTCAGTAGTGCTGACAAAAGTGTTGTCTGCCCTGATTAAACACATGTGCAGCTACATTGTTTTCCCCAGTTGGAGGACTTGGCCACAGTGAAGTCTGACTTCTATGCAATGGGACATATCCCCAACATAATTGGGGTGATTGATGGAACTCATATTGCATTTGTCCCCCCCCACAGGCAAAATGAACAGGTGTTCAGAAATCAAAACAGTTTCCACTCCATGAATGTCCAGATGGTGTGCTTGGCGGACCAGTATATCTCCCATGTCAATGCTAAGTATCCTGGGTCGGTGCACGATGCCTTTATCCTTAGGAATAGCAGCGTCCCTTATGTGATGGCCCAACTACAGAGGCACCAGGTGTGGCTAATAGGTGAGCCCTGGTTCCCACCAAGTAGATTTTGGTGTATGGGTATGGTGTGGGCCATATAGGATCGTGTGATAAATGTTGTCCCTCGATATTTGCAGGTGACTCAGGTTACCCTAACCTATCATGGCTACTGACCCCTGTGAGGAATGCCAGAGCAAGGGCAAAAGAACATTACAATGAGGCACATGGGCGAACAAGAAGGATAATCGAACTGACCTCTGGCCCCCTGAAGGCCAGGTTCAGGTGCCTCCATCTAACTGGGGGATCCCTGTGCTACTCACCCAAGAAGGTCTGCCAGATAATCATGGCATGCTGCATGTTGCACAACCTTTACTCAAGACGCCACCTGCCTTTTCTGCAGGAGGAGGAGGCTGGACATGGCGTGTGGCAGCAGTGGACCCTGTGGACAGTGAGGATGAGGAGGCAGAGGATGAGGATGAGGATGAGGACAACAGAACAACAGTGATTCAACAATACTTCCAATGACACACAGGTAAGACAGTGTTACTTCACATTTCATTGTCATTATTTAGATTATCTTTGGCACTGGCATGCTGTTATTTCCCACTTCTATGCCCACACACTGTACCTTTTGGTAACTCATTTTGAAGATGTTGGTGCCCCACTATCCCTCCTGGTGTGATCCTTGCAGCCAACTACAGGTCTTTCCTATGTGAACATTACTATACAGTTGAATTGCAATGTTTGAACCTGGTTAAACAAATACATACTTAAATAAGTTTGACATACTCCATACTTGTATTTTTTCAAACGGTGTTTATTGAAGTGCTAAGAAGAAGAGGGGCAAGTACATTGGGATGAGGTGATGATGGAGATAAGTCCAGGGTATTGTTCCAGTCTATTTGTAGCACAGGTGCATTGTCCAAGGGGACAGAGGAAGGGGAGCAATGACAGTTCAAGGTGGACAGGGTGACAAAGTGGGACACAAGGGTGACAATCAGGAGAGTCTCATTTCCTGGCGGGGGTCTTGGCAATAGTCTCTAGCTTCTGCATGGATTGCAGGGAACGTTTGTGGGGTGGTTCACCTTCTGCAGGGGTAGGGGCGCTGGTGGCCTGTTGGTCCTGTGGCAGGGTCTCCTGTCCACTTGTCACGGCAGAGGTGGAAGGCAGTTCACATGTCTGGCTAGTGGCAGGGGCCCGCTGGTGTGAGACTGCCTCCCTCATAATGTTGGCCATGTCTGCCAGCACCCCTGCTATGGAGACCAGGGTGGTGTTGATGGCCTGCAAGACCTCCCTGATCCCCTGGTACTGTCCCTCCTGCAGCCGCCTGTTCTCCTGCACATTGTCCAGGATCTGGCCCATCGTGTCCTGGGAATGTTGGTATGCTCCCAGGATCTCTGCAAGTGCCTCCTGGAGAATCGGTTTCCTGGGCCTGTCCTCCCCCTGGTGCACAGCACTCCTCCCAGTTTCCCTGTTGTCCTGTGCCTCTGTCCCCTGAACCATGTGCCCACTGCCACTGACCCCAGGTCCCTGATTGTCTTGGGTATGAGGCGTCCCCTGAGGTCCCTGTAGTGGTGGACACACTGCTGATTGACGTGTCCTGGGGACAGAGGTGTGGGTACGCTGGATGGGTGCTGTGGTGGTGTTTCCAGATGGGGGGTGCTCTGTGGATGTATGTGACTGTGCCTGGGTAACCGACGGTCCAGAGGTCCCTGATGGGCCAGGTTGGTCATCCAGATCCAGGCGACCACAGTTACTTCCATCACTGTGGGCCTCTTCAGTTGGGGGACTGGATAGTGCTGGCACCTCTTCTCCGCTGACATTGGCTGTGGTACCTGTGGGGATGTAAATGCTGTGTTATTGTTTCTGTGTGTGACATATTGTGCATCGGTGGGTTGCCAACTTTGTTTGTATTTGCCCTGGCAGCTTTCACTTGTGTACCTTGGTGTATGGTGGGAAGACTAGTTCTATATGCTGTGCATGCTTTAGTGACAGGTGTCGGTGCAGGTCTGTGAGTGGTGTCCATGCATTGGCATTGGGATGAGTTAGATGTGATGCTGGGGGGTGCGGAAGGTGGTGGAGTGATGGGAGTGAGGGTGAGGGTGGGGGTATGTGATGGTATGCAAGTAGGGGGGTGACAGTAATATAGAGTTGACTTACCAGAGACCAGTCCTCCTGCCACTCCGGCCAGGCCCTCAGGATGCATGATTGCCAAGACTTGTTCCTCCCATGTTGTTAGTTGTGTGGGAGGAGGTGGGGGTTCACCACCAGTCCTCTGTACAGCGAGTTGGTGTCTTGCTGCAATGGAACGCACCTTCCCCCGTAGGTCGTTCTACCTCTTCCTGATGTCGTCCCTTGTTCTGGGGTGTTGTCCCACGGCGTTGACCCTGTCCACGATCCTCCACCATAGCTCCATCTTCCTAGCAATGGATATCTGCTGCACCTGTGCTCCAAATAGCTGTGGCTCTACCAGGATGATTTCCTCCACCATGACCCTTAGCTCCACCTCTGAGAATCTGAGGGTGTCTTTGTGGTGCAATGGGTGTTGTGTGAGTTGTGTAGGTGAGGGTGTGTAGGGGGATGTGTTGGGATGTGTGATGTGGGGTGCATGGGTGGTGTATAGGTGTAGGTGGTGTGTGGCTCTGGTTTTGTCTGTGGTTGTGGTGTCTGTCTCGTGCCAATGGTTTGTATTCATAAGGGGTTGTGGGTAATGTGGTTGGGTGTTCTATAGTGGTGTGGGTATGTGGTGTGTGTATGGGTGTCAGGTATGTGTTATTTAAATTGACCAATGTAGTATTGTTTTGTATGTGTGTGTGTATTTTGAGCGTGACGGTCTGTACCGTCAATGGTTTACCGCCATTGAATGTCCGCCGTGGTGATTCATGGGTCAGAATGTGGTGGACGTTGTTCTGTTGGCGCAACGGTGTGGGTTTTAACGACGCCGGTTTATCACTGACCTTTGGTGTGGCAGACTTGTGTCTGTGGCTGAATAGTGACGGATTGGGGTGTGTGTGTCATAATATGGTGAACGGATATCCGCTGCCGCAGCGGTATGTTGGCGGCAGTCAGCATGGCGGTAAGTGGGATTTACTGCCAATGTCATAATGAGGGCCTTCCTGTTTTACAATCCACAGGCCTTCTCTTCTTCTGCATGAAAGCTTCATACCAATATTGCCTACCTTCCCTGACAAGTTCAGCCATGCACCCAAGATGGACATTCCAAGAAGAATCATGCAGATGCACCGCCCAATTTGGCATTAATGTACAGTATCATTTTTCTTTCAACAATCATCGTTTTTAGAACTGTGTGGGTTTACTCATCTCTAATTTGTATTTTTCAAACCTAGAATACAGAACAAAAAGATAATAACTTGAGTCTCTAGGGTTGAAGGACTGTTTGCAATGATAATGCATGTAACCGAACTGTGTCATTACTTTCCTTCCACAACAGATTTGATGATGGTGATGTGCTGCTCATCGACCTGATGAACATTGTTGTTATGTAGTGTTTGTCTATGTCACACATTTACCCAAATCCTTGTTCCATCCATTCATCAAACCTCTAATCCTCTTCCCCCCAGACTGTGTAATATATTGAGGTGTGACATACAAATTTACACCATAAATGGATCACACACATGGTGGGGTGAATGTTGTGACACTAACTCACTGCGGGATCAAGTTCTTACATGAACAATAGCTCACGCCAGCCCAACTTACCCACCCAAGCATGAAAGGAATAACACATCATCATAGAGCAGTCAGACCAATGCTTGTTCCAGTTTTCCAGGATACGTAATAGTACTAGTGTACACTATCTGGCTTGATTCACAAAGGTATAATTGCGCTTTTAGTTCACACTTTCCGTTTAACTGAATTACCATAAGTTAACCATGACAATTAGTACTTTATGAATAGTAACTCACTAATAGTAGTAACTCCTTTTAAAGAGATAGGGATTATTTACTACTCAGCAAGGGGCACATGTACGTACGTTTTGCAACTCGCAAATGGGTCACAGCGCTATTTACGACTGTGCAAAATGCGAAATGTTACGTACAACTGCCATTTCGGAGTCCCAAATAGCAATCCGACCAATTACCGAATCACAAACATTTGCAGCTGGATTTTACAAGTCGCAAATAAGAAATCACAATTTGCGACTCGCGAACCGAATGTACATGGTAGTCGCAAATAGCGATTAGTCGCAAATAGGCCATTTTGCACACCCAGGTTAGCACTGATTCCAAACAGGTGGTAAGAAGAACCAATGAAGACATATACCCATAGGTCCTCCTGCAAATCTGGAATATGTGTTCCGCAATAGGAAATCTACTCACTCACTCAACATCCAAGTGGTATGTGATGCCCATAATGTCATAACCGATATAGTGGCAAAATATCCAGGAAGCACACATGATGCGTACATTTTCAGGCACAGTGGGATACACCAACACCTAGAACGTGGGGAGTTTGATGATGGATATTTATTAGGTACTGTGTAGTACCCACCAATGTCATAAATATGTGTCACTGCAAAACCATGTGAAGCCATGCTCATATTTGCTGTTTTGTTACACAGGTGACAGTGCATATGCTCTGAGGCCAGGGATACTCACCCCATACCTAACACCTGCTAATCAGAATGAGAGGCGCTACAACATTGGACACTGGCGCACCAGAACCGTCATTCAAAGGACCTTTGGCATGTTGAAGTCACATTTTAGATGCCTGCACAAAAGTGGAGGTGTACTCCAGTATGCCCCAGAGATTGCATGCAAGATTGTAGCAACATCTGCCATCCTACACAACATTGCAACCAGACGTCGGCTACATCTCACCCTAGATGACACAGATTCTGAGGATGAGGAGCAGGAGCTACCACTACGACAGCCCGGGGATGGTAGCATCGCAATGGAGGGCAGATGGAGACGGGATCACATAGCAACTCATTACTTTGGCAGGTAAGTGTCAAAGCCCAGCTCACCTGAGTTCTTGTTGAGTTCTGATGGAGGTTGAAGACAATCCGACCCCACCCTGAAACTGCTTGTTCCAGCACACTAGTTTTTAAAACAGTGCACTAAGAACAGAAGCTCAAGGGAAGGGGGGAAGTGGATAAAATAAAAAAGAGAGACAACACCGTTCTTGCGTTTCCACTGTTGAAGTGCTGCACAAATCTGCGGCCCTTTCTGACTTCTGTAGAAACTGGTGCCTAATGAAACATAAACAAAGAACAGATAAGTGCAACCTATTCCTAAATGGGTTCCTGGCTATCCCTTTATTTATTAGAAATTCTCTTCTAAAAGTACCTCTTGGATCCTGGTATCTAGTTTCCAGGTTTGGAATGTGTTACTGCTCTGGGATGTGTTTTCTATTACTGTAAAGCTTCTAAAACATTAAACAAATACCGTTATCAGAATTACCAATATCAAACATTCATCATAATATAACTAAAGCCTAAATTCCCAATAGCAGACTCACTTTTCCCATATTTCCAGAATCTTTTATAAAACAAATACTGTACTTTTACATCAAAATACAGCATGTAATTTGTGCAAGTCCTTGATTTACTGTTTGCCTTGCTGTTAATGGTTTCCACTGTTCGATTCTTAAAAGTTCCATGAGAAAAAACAATGTTTGCTTCACAAAGTTCTGCAAAATATTCTTGTAACAAAGAGTTTGAATCACAATGTTCGTGGAAGGTATTTTGTTTCAAATTGTCTATACACTAATCCAGAAATTGTTGTCAAAGTTCTTTCAGGTAATAAAAGGTTTTGCACTTACTTGTTGCTGGCAAGAGATACTGATCAGTCTAACCTTGTCTTCTTTCTCTTTTGCAGGTTACTCATAGGAGAGAGGCTGAAGCAAGGAGGAACCGGAAACCGGAAGAAGGAAGAGCCAGAAGCTGCGCCCATTGAAGTCAATGAAAGTCTGTAAAGAGCAGGAGTGCCAGCGCCGAGGGATCTGTTCTCAGGTAAGCGGGAGGTAGACGAGCACAAGCACTGGGTGAGGCTCGGGGGATGCCTTTTATAGACAGGGCTGGGTGTGGTTTGAAGGGCTGGGTGTGGTCCTCACATGCTGCACATGTTCTTGGAAGGTGTGCAGAGCTGGGTGTGGTCCTCACATGCTGCACATGTTCTTGAAAGGTGTGCAGAGTTTCAGTTATTATACAAATGAGTTGGATTAACACATGGCCTAGGGAGGAGTATTTTAAAGAAGCCTTGGTAAAAGCAAGGCCCAATGTGTAAACAAAACAGCACATTAAACAACATACACAGAAGCCTGGGGGGGGGGGAAGGTGAGATAACAAGAAAGGCTTTCAATAGTAAGTTTAAAAGGGAGCTATTACAGAACCCACTAGTGCAGTGAGAGGGGACATGCTCTTTGCTGTGTACAAACCCTAACAGTTGCCCCCCTCAAAGGCCCTCCTACAGGACGGGGTTTTCCTGGATTTTTTAAATAAAACCGTCTAATCAGCTGTGGGGCATGTACATATGATGCTGGTTCCCATGAATTCTCAGATTCATCATATCCTTTCCATTCTACTAAATAAAACAGACGTCCACTAATTCTTTTTGAGTCTTTTATGCTTTTCACTTCATATTCCAGATTTCCCTTAATTGGTATGGGTGGAGGTGGTGGTTCAGGTCGGGTTTTTGAGTTGTACGGCTTAAGCAAGGACACATGGAATGTAGTATGTACTGGATATTCTTTTGGTAAATCTAATTTTACTGTTACCGGGTTTACTATGGCAGTTATACTAAAGGGTCCAATGAAACATGGTTGCAGCTTTCGGGATCCCTCTATGTTTAGGTTCTTTGTGGAGAGCCATACTTTGTCACCAATTTTATACATTGGGGCCTCAGACCTGTGTTTGTCTGCTTGTCTTTTCATGCTTTCCTTGTACTTTAATAAATGTTTCCTGGCTTTGTCTTGTATGTCACCTAACCTCGTTAGTCTATCCGTTACTGTAGGCAACAGGGAATCTTCTAACAAAATGGGTATAGCTCTTGGATGATACCCCTGCAAGAAATAGAATGGTGAGCAAAGTAGAGCTGAATGCTCAGTATTATTATAAACAAACTCTGCTACAGGGAGAGCTTCCAACCATTCACTAGAATAATCAGCCAATAAACAACGTAGCGTTTGAAGTAAGGTTTGGTTCAGTCGTTCAGTCTGTCCATCTGTCTCTGGGTGGAAAGCAGTGGATAAGGCCACATCTATTTTCAGTTTTTCACATAATTTTTTCCAAAATCTGGAGTTGAACTGGCTCCCTCGGTCTGACACCACTTTGCTTGGCAAACCATGTAAACGCACAATTTCCCTTATAAAAATATCGGCAAATTCTACCGCCGTGGGTAATTTCCGTAATGGTACAAAATGTGCCATTTTAGATAAAAAAATCCACTATAACCAACACTGTTGTGAAGGATTTTACAGGTGGTAAACCTACAATAAAGTCTACGCTCACAGTGTGCCAACGTTGTTTGGGTGTTGGCATTGGTATTAACAAGCCGTCAGGAGCCTTATGAGAAGATTTATGTCTTGCACAAATTGGACAGGTAGTGACAAATTGCTTAATGTCCTTTCTTATAGTGTCCCACCAAAAGTGTTTTTGCACATTTTCCAGGGTTTTTACCCAACCAGGATGACCTGCCAACGGTGAGGCGTGATGCCAAATTATCACCTGTGTTTGTAATTCAGAGGTGGGCACTAACAGCATGTTGTCGTGATACAATAAACCTCGTATTGTGTTATGGGAATCCTTTAACCAATCCTGAGGTGCTATTTGCATGTGTGCATTATATAGATCTGTGATGAAATCCTTCTGTTGTACTGGTGCCAACAACTTTTGGGGAGGAATAATGGGTTCTCCTATTTTATCTTGTTTCATGTCTGAGGTATGTCCGTATCTAGATAACACATCAGATTGAATTTGTTGTGCACCTGGTCTATAGGTTATAACAAAGTCAAATGTGCTAAAAAAAATTAACCAGCGCATCTGACGTGGTGTTAGTGCTTTAAGTGATCCAAAAAACTGTAGGTTCTTATGGTCAGAAAAGATTATAACTGGGTACTTGGCTCCCATTAAATGGTGCCTCCATTCTGAAAAGGCTACTTTGATAGCTAGTAGTTCCCTTTCAGCCACAGTGTAATTTTGTTCAGCTGGCAATAACTTTTTAGAATAGAAGGCTATAGGATGTAACTGGCCATCTACTGCATCTCGTTGAGAGAGAACTCCTCCTAAAGCTACTTGTGAAGCATCCGCTTCAACAAAAAAGGGCAAGTCAGGATCAGGATGTTTCAGAATTGGGGCTGAAGTGAACTTTTGTTTTAGGAGTTGAAAGGCGTGTGCCGCCTCATCAGTCCAAAGAAATCGTTGCCCTTTCCGCAACAAGGTAGTTATTGGGGCTGCAATGTCTGCAAAATGTGCAATAAACCTCCTATAAAAATTGGCGAAACCCAGAAATTTCTGAATATCTTTTACAGAGGATGGTTCTGGCCAATCAGCAATAGCACTGATTTTCTTTACATCCATAGTTATTCTTTGAGGTGACAGGCAGTATCCTAAAAAGTCCACCTTGTTGACATTAAAAGTACACTTTTCTAACTTAGCAAAAAGATGATTTTCTTTTAACTTTGATAATACTGCACGAACATGTTGGGTATGTTCTTCTGAGTTCTTAGAGTAAATGAGGATGTCGTCTATGTATACTATGACACAAACGTCCAGGAATTCGTGTAGGACCTCATTTATAAAGAACTGAAAGGCCGCAGGGGCATTACATAACCCAAAGGGCATTACTGTGTACTCAAATAAACCAAACTTTGTCTTGAAAGCTGTCTTCCACTCATCCCCCTCTTTTACTCGGACCAGGTAGTAAGCTCCCCGCAGATCTAGTTTAGTGTATACAGTAGAATGTCTTAATTGATCCAACAACACAGGTATTAGAGGAAGAGGATATTTATTCTTTATTGTAGCCTTATTTAGTCCTCTATAATCGATACACGCGCGCAGGGATTTATCCGGCTTTGGGATAAAAAAGAGTGGAGATGACACCGGAGATGTGGAATGACGGATGAACCCAGACTGTAGTAGGTCATCTAGGTAGGTTCTTAAGTATTTGGTTTCTTCGTCAGTCAAAGCATATACTCTGTTATTAGGTAAAGGGGCCCCTGGGATAAGATCTATACGGCAGTCATAAGACCGATGTGGGGGCAGCACACTAGCCTTTACTGGATCAAAGACGTCTTTGAAGTCAGAATATTCAGGAGGGAGACTTGGTTCATCTTGTGTAACACTAGCACAGTGTAATACTGTGCTCTGTTCTGTACCTGCTTCTTGATAGCAATTGGTTCTACAGAAAGAGGAATCCAAAGTAACAGTTCTATTCACCCAATCAATTTTTGGGTTATGAGTTGTTAACCAGGGTACCCCGAGAATCAAACCAAAATTAGGATTATCTATCAGATCAAAGCTAATCACCTCTGTGTGCCCGTTCTGACAGACCATAACAAGTGGACTTGTTTGTTTTGTGATTAATCCAGAGGTCAATTCTGACCCATCCACTGCACATACTGCTTCTGGACAAGGCTTTAGGCACATAGGAAGTCCTAAGATTTCAGCTAACTTATTATCCACAAAATTTCCTGTCGCGCCTGAGTCCAGTAGGACAGGGAGAGAATGCCTCACTTGGGTAGTAACAATTAAAACGACCTGAATTATGAAATGTCTGGGTATGTGCGGTACCCTGAAGGCTGCAGCATTAGAGGTTTGATTAAGATGTTTTCTCGAACAAGTAACCTCTCCCCTTGTCGAGCTTAATCGTTTCCCGATTCAGATGAGGAGGTGGAGGAAACAGCACCCTTTCGTGGAGTTTTAGGCTTTACTGGACATTCTCTGGCAAAGTGACCTGCCCTGCCACAATATAAACATAATTGAAATTTTCTCCTTCTTTCTTTTTCCTCTGATGTGAGTGGACCTCTGAGTGTCCCTATTTGCATATGCTCTGGTTCAGGGAGTTTATTATCTGTGTCTTTCTTCTCGTGTCTAATAAAAGTTAACCGTGATTCTAGTTTGTATTTTTCTCCCTTTCTTTCTCCTAGTCTATGTTCTAATTTCACAACTAAATCTACAAAGTCCGAATAGTCTTTTGGCAAATCAACGATATGAGCCAGCGCGTCTTTTAACTCGTCTCTCAAACCTTTATAAAAAAGGGAGACACGCTTTTCTTCTGGCCACTGTGTCTCGGTGAGTAAACGATTAAAACTAGTGAGATAGGTCAATAAATCCTTGTTGCCTTGTTTAAGATTTAAAAGCTCATTATCACTTGCCTGCATGAAAGTGTGTTTTGCAAAAAGGCTGGTCATGGTACGTTTAAATTGATTCCAATTATGGAGGATGGGATCATCTCTATCCACAAAAGGAAATGACCAATTGGCTGCTGTGCCACCCAAATAAGACAAGACGAATGCCACTTTCGTATCATCAGTAGGGAACTGTTGTGGCTTACAAATGAAGTGTAATTGACATTGATTGATAAAAACATGGAATTTGTTACTATCTCCATGAAAACGTTCAGGTGCTGCTAAGGGCACAACATTAGGAACATTAACAGTAACCTCAACTGGGGAAGGCAAAGTTGTATGTTTTGATGGCGCCCCTGTCTCTGAGGAGGTTTTAAACAAAGGCGTAGAAGCTGTGTTCCACTGAGATCCCCTAAATTTATACCTGCTTAAATCCTGTTTTAAAGAGGTATTCTCCATCTTTAATCTCTCTATTTCCTCTTGCATATGTTGCAAGATGCCAGACACTGATTCATTATGAGCCAAGTCCTCATTTAGGGCCTGCGCCATATCCGTGACGTCAATGACCTCTATTTCTTCCCCGGTATTCATCGTCCACCAGAACTGAAATATTTTAAGGCTTGTGCTTCTGTCAAAGCCCAGCTCACCTGAGTTCTTGTTCAGTTCTGATGGAGGTTGAAGACAATCCGACCCCACCCTGAAACTGCTTGTTCCAGCACACTAGTTTTTAAAACAGTGCACTAAGAACAGAAGCTCAAGGGAAGGGGGGAAGTGGATAAAATAAAAAAGAGAGACAACACCGTTCTTGCGTTTCCACTGTTGAAGTGCTGCACAAATCTGCGGCCCTTTCTGACTTCTGTAGAAACTGGTGCCTAATGAAACATAAACAAAGAACAGATAAGTGCAACCTATTCCTAAATGGGTTCCTGACTATCCCTTTATTTATTAGAAATTCTCTTCTAAAAGTACCTCTTGGATCCTGGTCTCTAGTTTCCAGGTTTGGAATGTGTTACTGCTCTGGGATGTGTTTTCTATTACTGTAAAGCTTCTAAAACATTAAACAAATACCGTTATCAGAATTACCAATATCAAACATTCATCATAATATAACTAAAGCCTAAATTCCCAATAGCAGACTCACTTTTCCCATATTTCCAGAATCTTTTATAAAACAAATACTGTACTTTTACATCAAAATACAGCATGTAATTTGTGCAAGTCCTTGATTTACTGTTTGCCTTGCTGTTAATGGTTTCCACTGTTCGATTCTTAAAAGTTCCATGAGAAAAAACAATGTTTGCTTCACAAAGTTCTGCAAAATATTCTTGTAACAAAGAGTTTGAATCACAATGTTCGTGGAAGGTATTTCGTTTCAAATTGTCTATACACTAATCCAGAAATTGTTGTCAAAGTTCTTTCAGGTAATAAAAGGTTTTGCACTTACTTGTTGCTGGCAAGAGATACTGATCAGTCTAACCTTGTCTTCTTTCTCTTTTGCAGGTTACTCATAGGAGAGAGGCTGAAGCAAGGAGGAACCGGAAACCGGAAGAAGGAAGAGCCAGAAGCTGCGCCCATTGAAGTCAATGAAAGTCTGTAAAGAGCAGGAGTGCCAGCGCCGAGGGATCTGTTCTCAGGTAAGCGGGAGGTAGACGAGCACAAGCACTGGGTGAGGCTCGGGGGATGCCTTTTATAGACAGGGCTGGGTGTGGTTTGAAGGGCTGGGTGTGGTCCTCACATGCTGCACATGTTCTTGGAAGGTGTGCAGAGCTGGGTGTGGTTTGAAAAGCTGGGTGTGGTCCTCACATGCTGCACATGTTCTTGAAAGGTGTGCAGAGTTTCAGTTATTATACAAATGAGTTGGATTAACACATGGCCTAGGGAGGAGTATTTTAAAGAAGCCTTGGCAAAAGCAAGGCCCAATGTGTAAACAAAACAGCACATTAAACAACATACACAGAAGCCTGGGGGGGGGAAGGTGAGATAACAAGAAAGGCTTTCAATAGTAAGTTTAAAAGGGAGCTATTACAGAACCCACTAGTGCAGTGAGAGGGGACATGCTCTTTGCTGTGTACAAACCCTAACAGTAAGTGCCAACCATAACTGCACTCACAAATGTAAGACACAGATAGCCAGGTTGTGCAAATCAAAAATATCCTTTAATGTCAGGAGTCCTTTATGTAAGTGGTGGCATATACAAAGCAGTAAACAATTATCTTGTAACGAAACCTAACACATTCCACTCATGTGCCTTAGGCTAAACCTAGAGACATAACATCACACCCTCCTATAGCTACGGCTACCATGGCCTGTGCCTGGTTGGACCACAGATGTCTGGCGGGCAACGCTACTACGCAGGATGCGGGCATTTGAGGCAGAAATGCTGCTCACACTCGATAAGTCCTCACTGTCCTGAGGGGTGTCACCAGTGCCTCTTGCTGCCTGGGAGGTATGAATAAGGTCCACAGCAGCAAGAATGCGGCCTAGTCCCCTTGCCACATCTCCAGCAAAATGTCTTAGTTCAACCTGGAGCGTGACCGTGCATCTTAACAGGCATGTGGTTGTGGTGGCTAGGCGACCAATGGACTGACTGAGCCGGTCCAATCGTGCAGCTGTGTTGCGCTCATTGCGCCTTACATGGGCCCAATCTGCCACCATTTCCCTACATAGGTCAGTGATGGCAGTGGTGAGGTTGACCATGTTGCTTTTCATGGTGGATAATTGCATTTCAACATTCCCAAATCCCTGTGTGAGAGTCTGTTGCATTCGGTGTAGATTCCGGTTCATCAACTGCATGTGTTTGTTTTGCAGGCGGTGACTGCTGAGTAGGGATGCCTCCAGTCCCAGGAATAGTTGTGTACTGGCATCCTCCTCACCTGCATCATGTTTCAGACAACGCCTTCTACGCCCACACCCTGCTGATCTCAGTGGCTGGTTCTCACCCACCTGTGGCCCGGGAATCAGGTTTACAGCCTCATATTCCACATCTGAGCCTTCTGTTGTTTCACATGTATGGGGAACAATTGGTGTTGTGTTGCACTCCTCTGTGGAAATGCTGACTGCCTCCTGTGCTGCCATGGTGGCATCATCACCTCTCTCCACATTGGGGTCATTAGTGGATACCTGAGGGAGACCTGTGGGACACAGGGGATACACTGTCAGTGCCTCTCAGATGTGTGGCTTATCAAAATAAAAGCTCCTCAAAATTTGGACTACTGTATTGCATTACCAATAATGCACCGAACTTGAGGTGGACTTATAGGCATGGAACTATTTGGATGATGCATGTTTTTGCAAACTGTGGTTGTGTGCATGGTGCCTTCCAAAGTGTGAATAAGTGAGATGTGCTACTTACTTTTGGAGGTTCCTGGTGCTGAACTGTCCAGATCCCCAATTCCAACAAAGTCTCTGGCTCCAGTGTGGTCTCCACCATGCTCTCAATTGTTGTGGGTGGTAGTACTGTGGATGTCCCCCCACCTGTTCCATGCGCCTCCTTCATCCACTCTGCAACCCTTTCCTTGGTTCTTGATCTGAGGTCATACCATCTTTTGCGCACTTCCTCAATGGAGCGGTGACTGACTCCAATGGCATTAATCTTATTTTGTATGTTCAGACAGATTTTCTTTTTTGTGAGTCAGGGACACTCATTGCTGCCTTCCCAAACAGGACCTCATGGTGTAGGCAGCCCTCCTCAGTGAGGACCTCCAACTCTTTGTCTAAGAATTTGAGCTTTCTCTTCCTCCCTGCAGTGTTTGCCTCCTTTGTTTGGCTTGCCATGGCTGCGGTTGCTCCTTTCAGCTGGGTGTGCCTCTGCTGTATGTGCTGGCTAGACTCCTCTCACTTCCATGGGAGGCACTTCCTGGTTCTGAGGTCATCATCCAGCACCAGGAAGTGTAATTTCTCTGTTCTTTTGCACCCGTTCGCTAATTGCGACTCAGTCGCAATTTGCGATTCCGGGTCGCAAATTCCATTTGATTACACCCCCCCCATGTGCAATTTAGGCAATCACAATTTGCGCTTTTGCAAATTGCGATGTGACTCAGCACCGAATCGCAAAATTTGCCTGCTATTTTTCGTACATTCTGATTTGCAAGTCCGTAATTGCGATGGAATCGCAATTTCCGAATCTCAAATTTTTATCTTTGTACATGTGGCCCCAAGTTACTATTCGTAAAGTTACTGATGGAAAAGTTGCTAGTCATAAACTTACACTGCAAGAGTCAGTAAACTAACATCACGTGTAACTTTACCTTTGAAAATCAGGCCCTTCCTGTGTGTCTTACAAAATCTATACAACACGCAGTAACTAAACCTTCTCCTCCTGAGTCCTGACTCGAGGACTTTGGATGTTTAGTTTTATTATGTTTTTATAAATTAGACCTCGGATTGCTTAAAAGTTACTACTGCTCATTTCTGTAATAAGAGTTTCTTGTCATGGTTCTCAGGTTTCAGTATTTGATAACCCACTAATGCTGTGTTTTCATTCAGTCTAGTTGCCTCTGATGAATAATCTTTTCGAAAAGTCCGACTTGGCTTGGAGTTCACCTATTTTGGAATAGGTGGGAGTGGGACCTTGCTTTGTGATTTCTTCCCTGTAAGCACAAGAACATTAATACCACCACCATTATTAAGAGTGCCCTTTTAGGAAACCCTGCAAAAAGGTTTGGGAAGATTGGGAGAGGCACCATCACTTAGTCAATACTTGTAGAACTAGTTAATAACTTAGTAGTGAAGTTCTCCTTTGGAAGGAGGGATAATAATATTACAATTTTTTGTATGTTGGCAGACCCCTTACTGAGCAAATAGTTACAGGCATAAAGACAAGGGCAGTTACTACACTAACTACTATACTATACTGTGTAACTGATTGGTGTCTGGGTGATTCAAAACCTTATCAAGTGAAACAGAATTAAATTATTTACTATACTGATCCTGGGCAGTGCCACTCTGATAGTGGGGTATAATTAATTACTGTACTGCAGGAAGAGGTAAGTAACCTACTGAAGAATAGATACATGGCAAGGGACTTCAGGTAGGGAAGGTGTAGGGGGAAAAGTTTATATGTAATGTGTGACAATTTCAGAGGGCAGGTCTATGTCGCACGTTTGTGTCAACAGTATACTTAACAATGCTATACTCCACTAACTAGAAATGGAAAGAGAAATGATGATGGTGATGACAAAGAAAAAAGTAAAGTCCATGTATGTTTAGTAGGACCCACTCTCTCCTCTCACAGGCTGTCCACCTTGCCCAAACCAAAAAATGACTCAAAAGTTAAAAGTCCAATGTCCATAACCCTTTCCCCAAATTTGTGCCCTTTCTACCCTCTCCACCCACAACACACCCACCCAGCAAAACAACAATCAGTACAAAAGGACCTTGAGGGCATCTATTTTCCTAGCCAAGTTCTGTTGCCAATACTGGCGCAGTGCTGTTGCTTTCTTGAGGTGTGCCAGCTCTTGTAGGACGTGGTAGAGGAGGTGTAGTGTTTATTCTGAGGACGTGAAGCTGGTGATGGTACAGGCAGCAGTGGACCCGGCTGTAGTTGGTGGCATCAGTGGCATGGCCAAGTTAGAGGAGGCCTGGCTGGTGGCACAAGGAACTTGAGGCCTGTGCCTCCTCCTTCTCTTCGTTCAGGGCCAACAGCCGGCAATACTACACAGCCACTGCCTTCAACTTCTGTGCCGCAGCCGAGCTACTATCTCTTGCAGTGTTGGGGCACTGGTTGCTGCCTGATGCTAGCTCCAGCACCAGAAGTAGCTATATCAAGAAAGGAATAAAAGAACAAAGAACAAAGCATGAAAACACAAACTGTGATGACCAGCTCAAACACTTGTTTATACTGTCTACAGGGACAAAGTTAAGTAGCAGAACATTGCTGTTCCCCTAGGGCCATTGGGATTTAATTTGGATGTGATGATATATGATATTGAATAGTACTAGTCATACAGTCCGGGCCAAGTTTTTCCCACTCATGCATCACATCATAGCTAGGTAATCAATCATAGCACTGACTACAAGGAATAATTAAGCCAGAATACCAACATAATCAAAACATGATTTTTGTAGAGGATTTCAAAGTGAAAACTGAACACACACTTTATGTGTGATAACAAGGAATTACCTGCCATTAATGAGCAAGGAGTATATATAGATGTGTATATGTTACATATGCTGCACAATTAGTACTTGACTATGGCAAAATTAATGGAGCCATGCTGGCGGGTCTTCTTACTCTGCAGCATGTTTTTGGGGCAGCTTAGATGTAGCAGGGTATGAACTTGTAATTCCAATGGTGCTGCTCTTCTCCAACTCTCTCCTCAATTCTACTACCCTAAGTCTAAACATAGGCTATTATAGGCTTAGGCTGATAAGTGCCTGACAAATGGGACATGCTTGGCAGATAACGGATATCCCATCTGCCATTTTACAGTAGACAGTGGTGCATGGAAGAATATGATGAACTGTAGTGCAGCGAACTGGATATTTTATTTGTCAAAGAGTATCCCATCCTCCAAACTCTAAATCAGGCCCTTAGTTCCACATTACACCTGGCCTCTAACACAGATCATTCTCAGGAAATACCTTCAGCTGGTAGTGGGGATAATTAGTCCACAGGGGGGTAAATTAGAGGGATCGAGCTAGGTAAAGGTTTAGCTATGGAACGATTGGGTGTCACTGATCATGTACTACTCTTTTGTTTCTTATTCACATTGATTGATGGGAGGAAAAATATTGGAACCGTCAATCCATAATGGAAGACATGTAATATAACTTCACTTGGACACAGACATCACATGCTGAGATAGAATGGACTTTTTTATGTAGGGTGGGACAGAAAAACAGAACAATGATGTGAAGTGCTTCTAGGCGACTACTGGGAAACACACCTTGTCTTCGGTTTGTGGTTTGTGCATTGCAGACTTAGTTCAATCAAGTTGCTGTGCCGCAGCAGACACACATGCAGCAGCACCAGATTACACTGCGCAATAGTTTTCGGTGGTGCAGAGTAGAGTGGTGTGGAGTGCAGTGGTGTAGAGTAGTGTTGTAGAGTGTAGTGGCATAGTACAGTGTAATGGTGTAGAGTAGGGTAGAGTGGCTTAGAGTGACGCAGCATAGAGTGCAGTGGCATTGAGTAGAGTGATGCAGAGAAGAGCAGAGTGTGGTAGAATGCATTTGCGCTGAGCACAGTGGTGGAGTAGAATGGCACACAGTAGAATGTCATAGAGTGCAGTGGCATAAAGTGCAGTGGAGTAGAGTGGTGCAGAGTAGATTGCAGTGGCACAGAGTAGAGTGTCGCAGAGAGCAGTAGCATAGAGTGAAGTGGCATAGAGAAGAGTGGTGCATAGCAGAGTGGTGTAAGGTGCAGTGGTGTAGAGTGGTGTAGAGTGCACGGGCAAAAGGGTAGGTGGGTGGGAGGAAAAAGAAGTAACATGGAAGAGGGAGAGGTGGGAGGGAATAGAAGCTACAAAGGATGGGGTCATGGAAGACGGACTGAAAATACAAGCACTCATATGGAGTGCTTGAACACATAAATACACTATTAAATAGGAGAAGTTGTTTTAGGGTCCTGATGAAGCGTCATTGGATCATTTTTATGACCGTTAAGACGTGAAACATGTTGACCAGAATACGTTAGGACTAGGTATACTACCTTTTCCCTTGTACCGAGTGTAGTGGGACATTATCCCCCGTATCTCACTCCCTCTATTTTTTAATCTTGACTTGAACCTTTTTTCTGATCTATTAAAATTATGATGCTTAAGGTTCAAAGACAATTTTAACCCACTTTCCTCTCCTTTTGTTTTCTCACAGTCAGTTTCCATTTCAGACCCCACTTTGCAAACACAAAATTTCGGTTGAGCACCACCACCGATTTCGGGGTGGCCCTCCTGACGAGGAGATTGCCCAGTGATGAAACTTGGCATCCTAATGGATGGTTGAGGGCTCTCCTGAAATTACTGACTCTATCCACCCTGCGCATATATATTTTTATGTATATATTTTTATATATGTATATTGGAACAGTGTACTCCTTTTTTTATACCTCTGGATCTGTTGTCAGATCCGTAACAGCACCGGTGCATGGCCCTTCGGGCTTGCACCGGAGTCTAGTCAACCAATGACGTAGGTGGTGCCGGTAGACGCCAAACCAATTACTCTTTCCTACTGTGGTACGACGCCACAACGGTGCCAGATGGCGTGGATGTGGCACCGATGGAGTCAACACTCCAGCTGTTCCTTTGCAACCTGTCACTGTTTTTCCTAAGGGAATATGCAGTTTTTAAGGTGAAGATGAGAATATAAGGGATCAAAACACCTTGGACAACATTGTCCTGCCTCCTTCAGAGGAAAGTTGGTTGACAGAACTGAGTGAGGCTAGTGGAACAAGATCAGTAACAGGAATGCCAGTGAACCGGGCTGTATCCCATAGGCATCGGCCCACCCCTGGGAATCCTGTTTGTCTCTTAAGACACCCCTCCACAAAGGATCGCATTGTGCAAGCAGCTACAGCTTCTGCAGACCCTTGTGTCCTTCCTCTAGTCCCACCACGCTCTGAGTCATAATGGCTGGAAAATTGTCGGAGAAATATTTTCTCTTTAGTTAGGGTAACATTGTGGTTTTCGAATACTGTAAGTGTTCTGGGCTGGTTTTCCTATGTGTTATGGGACTCTGTGGTGCATTTTTTGCCTTCTCTTCCAGAGGGATGCCAGAGGTGAACTGCTACAGTTGGTGCAGGTTGGCAGAGAAGCTGCTAAATTTCCCTTTAAGTGTGGTACACATACCACAGATTCCGTGGGTAGAGCTATGGTCCAATCAGTTGCATTGCGAATGAATGCATGGTTGCATCACTCTGGATTTAATGAGACAGTTCAGAATATTCTAAAAGATATGCCATTTGATGGTGTATACTTATTTGGTGTACACACAGATTCCGCTGTGCAGCGATTTAGAGCAGGTCAGTGCGACAAAGACACCTAGACATATCTTTGTTTTCATTCTTTCTGAATTTTGAAGGATGGATTGCTATGACTGAATAAGTGTGAATACATATTCCTTATGGTGGCACATAGTGTAGTGCTTAATCCAGGTATCAATGGTTATTAATATACATTTATGGTTATTTACATGTATCATCATCACCCTTATTTCCGACATGTTACGATGATAAAGAGTATTATGTGGGCAGTTATTCAGAGGGATTCTTTTCCAGTGGACTCACATTCTATAAAGTTATAACCTACTACCCTACGATAGGTGGCTTTCATTATTTCTATTTAATCTAGGTATAGAAGTGGTGACTTTCTACGTTAGGTCTGTTGATGACAGCTTTTTGTGAGTTTATTCTTTTTTGATCCTTAATAGGGCCTAATATATAGGTCATACAGTTCTTCCTTTATTTTGGAGTTTGTGCTCAAGAGTTGGTATCCATTATGGTATGTTCCATGCTGCGGATGGAGCATCTTTTGTATGCTTGGTAAGAAGTTTTATATCTATACATGCTGAACCGGGATCGCTTAGTTTGTGAAGTATAGACCGTCATTTGAGAGAATGGAGTTACACTCTGTGAAGTGTTAATTTTTCTGTCCTATGATATCATAAATTCATGAAATTTATTATCCCTTATAGGAACATTTTGGTAATTGAAACTCCATGGGAGTCTCTGTTTATGATTCACATATTGTAAGAGAGTTTATTTAAAATAATCCTTTTATTCCTTTTGTGTGTGTGTATATATATATATATATATATATATATATATATATATATATATATATATATATATAGCATTTGTGCGACCTTACACTTTATGTCTCGCTTAATCTTGCTGTTCTTCAATAGAATGATGTTCCATTGATGGGATTGTACAGCACTGAAACTGTCCGTCTCAAAATTACTTTTTGTGAACTCAAGAAAAGTAGTTTGTAACCTACATTACCAGTATATGTGTGTTCTACTTCTACCTCTGGAATCTGCTTTACATCGAAGCACTAGATGTTTTTACTTATTGTTGAAGTAATTTTGCTAGATTCAAAAGGTGTGGACCAGTAAGTTATCATCTTCTGGGCCTTAAGACATTATGGTCCTGATTTAGAGTTTGGTGGAAGGAGCTACTCTGTCACAAACATGACGGACATCCTGTCCGCTGTGTTACAATTCCATTATAGCCTATGGAGCTTGTAACACGATGGACGGGGATATCCGTCACATTTGTGACGAAGTAACCCCTCTGCTAAACTCTAAATCAGGCCCTATATGTTATAACTTAAAGGTTCTGACATATAGCTATTATAGTTCGGTTGGCTATTCTAATGTCCTCTGAACATTATGGTTTAGTTTTCTTGAGATTATGTTATACTATCATAAATCTCTGTTGAGACATAGGGCCTGATTACGACCATGGTGGATGGATACTCCATCACAAAGATGACGTATATCCAGCCAGCTGTTTTACAAGTTCCATAGGATATAATGAACATGTAATGTGGCAGGCAGAATATCCGTCACATTTGTGACTGAGTGTCCCATCCACCAAGGTTGTAATCAGGACCATAGTCTTTTGAGTCTATTCCATTCACTCTGTTGTGACAAATATTTCATATTCTTGGCCAAGTATGGGTTGTTATGATGCTTTTGCTTTATTCCTAAAGTTTTCTTCCTTTTCTGAACGAATGCGCCCTATAATGGTGTTCTTTTCTTCTTTGAGTACATGTTAGTATACATTTTTACATGAGGGGAATAGGTATTGCCCCATAATTTTTATTTTTTGTCGTGTCTTCTATCTTTTGTAGAAGATTACTATACTCAATGATTGTGGCTCTTCTTATGTGACGACTTTTTTCATCATTCAAATGGCTCTAGTTGTTTGTAGTTTGGACTCCCACTTTGCAGAGTGTTGTTCCTAGACAGAATATAAAAATTGATATTTGTTTTATGGGTAAGTCGGATTCTCTCTCTTGTAGAATCCTTGAATTCTTTGCTGTAAGTATGAAAGACCTTTTCAGGATCTTCTGTAGATGGTCTCTATTCATACCGTAGGGCCATGAACTAACCTTGTTATAGGTATGCTATCAAGCTTTCTTCTTCATACTTAGGCCCCCATTACAACCCTGGCAGTCGGTGATAAAGCATTGGTAATACCGCTAACCGGCCGGTGGTCAAAAAAATGGAATTACGACCATGGCGGAACCCGCCAACACAGACAGCCACTTTAACATACCGACCGCCACGGCGGTAGAAACAAACACTGCGGCGGTAACCGCCAACAGACAGGCAGAACACACTGTACCGCCCACACTATTACAAGGCACCAATCCGCCAGCTTTTCCGGGGCAGTACCAACGCCATCAAAAGCATGACGGAAACAGTCTTTGGAAGGGAAACCACTCACCTCTCGACACCCAATGAGGAACCAGGACGCCATGGAGCCCGAACTACAGGCGTTACCAATGTTGGTGTATCTTCTCATCTACCAGGAGTACGAAGGACGGTGGTGACGAACACGGTGAGTACTGCACCTAGCACACAGGGGAGGGGAGGAGGGAAAAGAGAGTGACACACACGCAACACCCCCACCCACAACAACCCACGCACACATATCCAATCACATCACAGATACACCCCGTCACCCCCTGGAAGAACGCAAGGACCAAACAAAATGAGTTTAACAATTGTAATATTCGAACAATCAGATAGCCCAAGAGAAAAGTAAATAATCAGTATATACAAATATTTACAGCAAGTACACAAGTCTGTACACTGTCCCATGAAATGTCCGTGGACCAGTGGTCCCAAAAAGCATGGGCGAAGCCCACACATGACACCTGCCTCAAAACGGAGAGAACACTGCAGGGGCATCAGGTCGATAAAAAAAACAGGCACGTCAGGGGGAAGGGGAGGGGGACACTTCAGCCGGATGATGGGATGATGCCACTGCTCTTCAAAGGGGCCCAATGCCCACTGTCTGGGCCTGGGGAGTGCAAAGCCACTATCTCTCAAGTGGGTGGTTTGCCCACTGCTTGGTCCTGGGGAGTGCAAAGCCACAGTCTCTCAAGTGGGTGGTTTGCCCACTGCTTGCTCCTGGGGAGTACAGAGCCGCAGACTCTCAAGTGGATGGTTTGCCCACTGCTTGCTCCTGGGGTGTGCAAAGCCACAGTCTCTCAAGTCGGTGACATGTTCCACTGGTTCTGGAGGGGGCTTGGTGCCCAGAGGGCTTCATCCTGCCAAGGACTGTTAGTGGATGCTTTTCTCCACTGGTTCTGGAGGGGGCTTGGTACCCAGAGTGCTTCATCCTGCCAAGGACTGTGTTAGTGGATGCTTTTCTCCACTGGTTCTGGAGGGGGCTTGGTGCCCAGAGTGCTTCATCCTGCCAAGGACTGTGTTAGTGGATGCTTTCCTCTACTGGTTCTGGAAGGGGGCTTGGTGCCCAGTGATGCTGCACCTGGGGTGTGGCAGTTCCCATTCCCTCACCTGGGTGTCTGAGCCACGAGATTTTCAGGGAACAGGCAGCATGATACTCCATGGAGGCAGAGCGACACTGCACCTTGCGGCGACTTAGGCTGCAAACTGCTGGTAGTGCCAGTGCTGGTGGTGGTGACTCATGTAGTGTGTGCAGGGTCCAGATCGTCTCCTGCAGCCTCGGACGGCTGCCCACTGGGGATGCTGCTAATGTCCGGTGTAGTGGCACTGGCTGAGCACGTGGCGGGCAGGTGGCGGTGGCTGCGACGATGTCTGCGGCGAAGATGCAGGCGGTGCTGCCCGTGGTGCAGGTGTCTGTAGTAGTGGAGGGAGACACCAGGCCGTCTCCAGCAGCCTCAGACGGCAGCCCACTGGGGATGATGCTGGTGACTGTAGTTGTGGCAGCTGCCGTGCAGGTGGCGGTGCAGGTGGCGGTCGTTGCGGCGGTGCTCACCGTGGTACAGGTTGCTGGCCTGTCATGAGAAATGGGGGTCACCAGTTTCTCACCAGGAGGCTCTGTGCCCTGAGGTGACTTCCCTTTGCTTTTGTGTCCCTTCCCCACCTTGGTAGTCGCTGCTGGCACCTTGGCACTGTCCTCTTTGGTTCTGGATGAGGCCTTTCTGGGTAGGTGGTGCAGCTTTTTCCTTCTGCATGCTGGCCCCTTCTTTACCTTGGCAGGTGGCTGAATCAGGTGGTCCTTAGCTTCAGTAGGTGGCACACTGGCAGACCTGATGGGTACCCCCTTCGATTCTCCCGGACTTGCAGGGACCACAGTGGACGACGATTTGGTGGCTGAGGTGCTGGTCTGGGCTCTAGACATCCTGGCCCTAGGGGAAGGACGGAGGGAGGTGTAGGGAAGAGGTCAATGTTAGCTAGAAAAAGTTTTTTAGACACACTGGAACGGGAAGATGGAGGGGGTTTGGGAGTGGAGGAAGAGGTAGTGGTTGTAGGAGGTGTACATCTGCTGAGTTTGGGTGAAGGTGCATGGGCTGGAGGCTGTTGTGAGGTGGATGGCTGTTGAGAGGGTGTGTGCCGCCGTTTGTGTACTTTGGGAGGAGGGCTCACAGACACACTGGGAGAGGACACAGGGGACATGCGAATGGTAGTGGGGTGGTGATTGCACATGAGCGGTGTGTAGTGAAGGGCGTGCTGGTGATGGAGGTAGTGGCTGAGGATGTAGTGCATTCAGGTGTGAGTGGAGACAAGACTGGGAGGGAGGTGGAGGACATGGAGGAGGGGGCCACAGTGGAGGCAGTGGATGTTGGTGTGTCTGCATGGGTATGGTGCTTGTGTGAGTGCCTGTGGGATGTTTGGTGCTTATGTTTGCCTCAGCCACTTTTGTGTGTTGATGTGTGTTCATGCTGGTCTGATGGTGTCCTTTGGATAGGCTGAGGTAGAGGGGATTGGGTCTGGGTACTGGAAGTTGGAGGGGGGAGGATGGACACAGGGACAATGGCTGCCATCAGTGCTGAGGCCAGAGCCTGTAATGCTCTCTGCTGGGCCGCCACGCCAGAATGAATGCCCTCCAGGTATGCATTTGTTTGTTGCAAATGCCTCTCAACACCCTGGATGGCATTCAAAATGCTTGACTGCCCAACAGGGAGGGATCTCAGGAGGTCAACAGCCTCCTCACTGAGGGCAGCAGGGTTGACTGGGGCAGGGCTTGAGGTGCCTGGGGCGAAGGAGATGCCCACCCTCCTGGGTGAGCGGGCACGGGAAACATGCTGAGGGACTGCTGGGAGGGCGGTGCTGGTGGAGGGTGGAGGCTGTACCTGTTGTTGCGGTGGGCACAGAGGTGCCCGCCACCGCAAGGGACCTCCCATCAGAGGAGGAGTCGCTGTCGCTGGTGTCCCCTCCTGTCCTGTCATGGAGTTCCCCTCGCCCTCCGTCCCACTGGTGCCTTCAGACTCCGTAGATTCACCCTCCTGGGCCGTGTGGGATGCAGCTCCATCTGTGTCTGGTGCCTCTGCTCCTCCGCCAGATGATGCTAATGCACACAAGGACAGGGTGATAAAACAAGATGGGAGGGAAAGACAGAGGAGACACATGGTCAATGCCAGCAACACCACTACCGTTGGTGGACACGACACACAGGGAGCAGCCCTATGCACTAGGCCATGCACTAGCAGTTAGTAGGAAAAACACCTGCCCATGGGGGACTATGCCTAACTGTCAGAGTCACCAGATCCTCTGGGTCTGTGCATGTTCCCAACACTTCCACCACAAGACAGCTCCAATACTCTGATTAGATTTATCACAGAGTCTAAGAGAGTCCAAGTGGGGAAAAGGGGATTAGGACGGGAACAGCTGGGAAGGAGACCTGTAGGAAGCAAAAGGTTAAAACACAACATCAAAATTACATCTCATGAATTCAGTACCATGCTACAACTCTAAGCTTCGTCTTTTTTCTGAAAAAACATGAACAACCCTAGAATAGTCCTAAAACTGACTAGGCTTTAGATGACCGAATACCTGAGGAGGAAACAGGAAAAGTTAAATAGGACTTTCAGATTCGAATACTTTCTTTAGCATGAGAATCAGGAAACACTCTGAGCAATTTCTAAACAACCATATGAATCTCCTTTTAAGAATACATATCAGGAACACACAGCATTACATCTAGAACACTGGTATCGTTGTGTTCTTCTCAGAAAAAACATTGGGAAGTGAATTGCGTACATTGCAGATTTTTATATGAGTATTAAACACCATAAAGGAATGTGCACCATGAAATCACACAACGTAGATTCAATGAATAAATCATGCAACGTGTCAACTTGAAATGCTACCAAGAAAATGTCTTAGAATAGTAGCGCACAGTAATTTACATTATTTATACACGAGGAAAGAATTGTGCGTCTTGTCAATTCAAATGACACCATGCAAATGCCAAGAAATGGTAGCGCACAATGAATAACATGAAAAAAAACACTCAAAGAAATAATCGCGCGTGTTGCCGATTCGAATGCCACCATGTAAATGCCAGAAAATGGTAGCGCACAATGAACAGCATGAATTACACACGAGAAGTGAATTGCGCGTTTCGCCGATTCGAATGCCACCATGTAAATGTCAAGAAAAGGTAGCGCGCAATGAACAACAAAGTTAAATGCTCATGAAACGAGATGCACATGTTGCCAACTCGTAAAACATCATGTAAATGTCAAGAAATATCAGTGTGCAATGAACAACAATGTAATAACGAAGTCAAATCTTTATGGAATAAATTGTGCGTCCTCCCTATTTGCAAACCACCATACAAATGTCAAAAAATGGCAGCACACAAGTAATCTGTTATTCATTTAAGAATTAAAGTCAAGAATATGAAAATTCTCAATTACGGTGTTGGGAAATGTCCAAACACTGTCTTACCGCCTGGAAACAGTGATCACCAATGAGAGATGAGTGCAGAAGACTGGAAAATCCAAATAGACCTCTGGGACAGGAGCTCAGGAAGAAGCTGCTGCTCTGCACCGGGACCTCTGAATAGTGAGCACTGGAAGTTGGGCTGACTCTCTTTTATAGAGTCTTGGCCCAGCCTAGAACCACGCCCAGGCATGTTGCAGGGAAAGTCTCTAGAAGGCCCTGGAAAGGGACCACACCCTAACACACTCTGAATGTCTGCAGCAATACATTGCAAATGTACAGTATTTATAAACACCTTAAAAATTAATCATTTGGATGGAATTCTGCAATGCAAAAGGTTAAACAATAACATATCATCACAATGCATAAATTACATTATCTTGCGAGTGTTGGGTTTTTGCATTCTAGATGCCCGTAGAGCGCGCACTGTCCTGGTGTTGACAGTACTCCCCTCTCCCAGGTGCGCTCTAGGGCCTGGTTTATCTTGATTGAGACGATGAAAGCGTCTCACAAGTACTGGAGCATGAACATCAGATGCGGAAACCCATGAATTACTTTCAGGGCCATAACCTTTCCATGAGATTAAGTACCATAGGTTACTCCCTCTCAGTTTAGAGTCCAACACTTTCTTGACTTCATATTCTTCTTCCCCCTGTACTAGAACAGGAGCTGGATGAGGGTGGACCTTTTGGACTGCCTTTTTTAAGAGGGAAGTATGGAACACTGGATGAATCTGTAATGATTTTGGCAATTGTAGTTTATAGGTCACAGGATTGATTTACTGAAGAACAGTGTAAGGACCTATAAATTTGGGGTTGAACATGTGCTTCTTCTTGAAGTCTATATGTTTTGTGGAAAGCCACACTTTGTCACCAGGTTGATACTGTGGTCCCTCACAATGTTTCTTGTCATAATGCTTTTTGTATTTTTTTTTGGCTTTTTCTAATTGTTGTTGAATCGATTTCTGAGTTTGATGCAAATGTTGAATGATTTCTGACACAGCTGGAGTGAGAGAACTTTCTTGAGGAATTGTGATGGGCAAGGTGTCAGGATGATAGCCAAACAAACCAAAGAAGGGTGTAACGCCAGTAGAAGTGTGGAAGGAGTTGTTGTAGGGTAACTCAGCTAACCAGAGCATTGATGTCCATGAATTAAGTGTTTTTTCAGCGTAAGCACGTAGGTATTGCTTCAAAGTCTGATTTAGTCTCTCTGTTTGACCATCTGTTTGAGGATGGTGGCTAGTAGATAGGGTAGATGTCACTTGGAGTGTTTTACACCATGTCTTCCAGAAGTTGGAGGCAAATTGCGATCCCCGATCGGAAAGGATCACTTTTGGCAGTCCATGATAACGAACCACTCTATTCAGTAAGATAGTTGTCAGTTCACTAGAGGTGGGTAATTTCTTACAGGCAATGAAATGTCCATATTTCGTGAGACTATCTACTACCACCAGAATTACTGAATGATGTTGAACCACTGGCAAACCTGTAATAAAGTCTAAAGAGATGTGTTCCCACGGACGACTTGGGGTTGGGAGTGGGTGTAACAACCCTTTCGGTTTTGAATGACTTGTTTTAGTGCGAGCACAGACTTCGCAGTTGTTTACCATTGTTTTTACATCCTTTGTTAAGGTAGGCCACCAAAAATAGCTTTGGATTAATTCAAGAGTTTTAGGAGTACCAGGGTGACCTGCTGTAGGTATAACATGCAACCAATGAAACACTATCTTGCGAAGTTTGGTAGTGGGCACGAACAAACGAGCATCGTGAAAGGGTAACCCTTGCTTGATTTATCTTTTCGGATCTGCTTGGGCCCAGGCCTGCCATTTTTCAACAGTGAATGAATTGCGGATGTCTTCAAAGAAATCTTCTGTTTTTATGATACATAGGTCCTTGTCAGGAGCAATGATAGCTCTGGAGGTTTGAACTGCAGGCAATGTGGTAGACTCTTGGCGGGACAAGGCATCAGCTTTGCGATTATCTTTACCAGGCCGGAAGGTTACCACAAAATCAAACTCGGCAAAAAACAGCATCCAGCGTAATTGCCGAGGAGTCAAAAGTCTGGCAGAACTCATGAATTGAAGATTGCGATGATCAGTATATACTGTGACAGTATATTTAGCTCCCAACAAATGATGTCTCCATTCTTTAAAGGCGTCACAAATCGCCAGAAGCTCTGTTTCAGCAATGACATAGTTCTGTTCGGCTTCGTTCAACTTCCGAGACATGTAAGCTACAGGATGAAGCTGACCAGTGTCTTTGTTTCGTTGTGACAAGACTGCTCCTATCGCCACATCTGAAGCATCAGCTTCCACTATGAAAGGTCGATCCGCATCTGGATGAGTCAAGACTGGGGCAGTGGAGAAAGCTTCTTTCAAAGTTGAAAAGGCTTGGTCTGCTTCTGGGGACCATACACATTTTTCTTTCTTTCTTAATAACTTAGTAATTGGAGCCACTGTCTGGGAGAAATGATTGATGAACCTCCGGTAAACATTTGCAAAGCCCAGGAAACATTGTACATCACGAACAGTCTTTGGGATGGGCCATTCAGATACGGCTTTTACTTTCCTTTCTGCCATCACCATACCTTGAGGGGTAAGGATAACCCCCTAAAAACTCAACTGTGCTAACATGAAACTCACACTTGGTTAGCTTGCAATATAAATGGTGTTTATGAAGGGCTGCCAAAATTTTCTTGACATGTTGAACATGTTCATTCTCATTGTCTGAGTAGATCAAAATGTCATCAATGTAAACTATAGCAAAGATATCGAGGTACTCTCTAAGAGCGTCATTTAAGAAAAATTTAAATGCTGCTGGAGCATTGCACAGACCAAAAGGCATGACGGTGTATTCAAAAAGGCCATATCTTGTTTTGAATGTCGTTTTCCATTTGTCACCCTCTCTCATTCTGACCAAATGGTAAGCACCTCGAAGATCAAGCTTCGTGTAGATTTTTGCTTTCTTTACTTGTTCCAGTAAGACCGGAATTAGAGGCAAAGGATATTTGTTCTTGATGGTGATTTTATTCAAGCCCCTATAGTCGATACAAGTTCGAAGCTCTCCGTTCGCTTTTGAAACAAAAAACAAAGGAGAAGCTGTGGGAGACTTAGAGGGGCGGATGAAACCATTCGCGAAGAATGACGGAAGCACCGCCAACAGGCTGGCGGTGCTTCAAACCCCATTCTGACCGCGGCGGTAAAGCCGCGGTCGCCCCCTGCCGGGGCCGGCGGTTTTCCGCCGTTTTTGCCCCGGCTGGGAGAATCCACCGGGCAGCGCTGCAAGCAGCGCTGCCCTGGGGATTCTGAACCCCTTACCGCCAGCCTGTTTCTGGTGGTTTTCACCGCCAGGAAGAGGCTGGCGGTAAGGGGTGTCCTGGGGGACCCTGCACTGCCCATGCCACTGGCATGGGCAGTGCAGGGGTCCCCTAACGGGGCCCCGGGCAGCTTTTCACTGTCTGCCTAGCAGACAGTGAAAAGCGCGACGGGTGCAACTGCACCCATCGCACGGCCGCAACACCGCCGGCTCCATTCGGAGCCGGCTCCTGTGTTGCAGGCCTCATTCCCACTGGGCCGGCGGGCGCTAACTTGGTTAGCGCCCGCCGGCCCAGCAGGAATGTTAGAATGGGGGCAGCGGTATTTTGGCCGCATGGCTACCGCCGCCCGCCAGGGTTGGAATCACCCCCTATGTTCTTTACATAGCACTGATGAGAACACGATCTTTCGTCCTGCCCAATTAATCTCTGGATTGTGATGAGTTAACCATGGCAAGCCAAGGATGATCCCATACTGGGAGCATGGATCACGTCAAGGATGAGTTCCTCTTTATGTTTCTTTCTTTGATTTTTACCTTCACAAATTATTGTCAAGGGGACAGTCTGAAGAGTTATCGGACCTCCAGTCAAGAGTTTTCCATCAACTGCCTGGATGGTTTCCGGGGTCTTCTTTTCAATACATGGGATCCCCCATGCACGAACCAATTGGGCGTCAACAAAGTTTCCGGTAGCCCCAGAGTCGACTAGAGGCTTCTTGAAATAGGTCTTTTTCTTGACCTGAACTCTTATTCCCAATTTTAGATGTTTGTATTGTGAAGGATCCACGGTGACACCCAAGAGCAACCCTTCTCTGCAACTTGGGTGCTTTAGATTTTCTGACTCGACTGATGCATTGGTTGCAACTTTCTGAACTGGGCCTCGCTTGCTCTTTGTTTTGATTGGACAATCTTTGGCGAAATGACATTTCCGCCCACAATAGAGACATTGCCCATTTTTTCTGCGTAGGTCCTTTTCATCTTTGGTCAAAGGTCTCCTGATGGTTCCAATTTCCACCGGTTCCGACGTTTTTTCTCTCGGAGTTCTTGAGTCTTTGTTATCATGAGCATGCCAAGAATGTTTTTCAGTCTTTTTACTCGTTCCTTTTCGTTCATTTAAACGATGATCAAGCCTCACGACAAAGTTTATTAAATCTTGACAGTTTGCAGGTTGTGGGTCGATTTGCGCTAAGATGTCTTTTAGCTCCTCTTTGAGTCCCCTGTAAAACAAGGCCGCTTGTTTTTCTTCAGGCCAGGATGTCTCAGCGACCAGCCGATTAAAGTTGGCTAAATATGACACTAAGGGGGTGATTCCGACCCCGGCGGTCCTTGACCGCCAGGGCCGGGGTCGGCGGGAGCACCGCCAACAGGCTGGCGGTGCTCCTAAGGGCATTCTGACCGCGGCGGTATGGCCGCGGTCAGAAACGGAAAACCGGCAGTGTCCCGCCGGTTTCCCGCTGCCCTGAGGAATCCCCCATGGCGGCGCAGCTTGCTGCGCCGCCATGGGGGATTCCGACCCCCTCACCGCCATCCTGTTCCTGGCGGTTTCGACCACCAGGAACAGGATGGCGGTGAGGGGTGTCGTGGGGCCCCTGGGGGCCCCTGCAGTGCCCATGCCAATGGCATGGGCACTGCAGGGGCCCCCGTAACAGGGCCCCACTTTGAATTTCAGTGTCTGCTTATTCGCTACTGCACCCGTCGCACACCTTCCACTCCGCCGGCTCCATTCGGACCCGGCTTCCTCGTAGAAGGGTGTTTCCCACTGGGCCCGCCAGCCCAGTGGGAAACCCAGAATGACCGCTGCGGTCTTTTGACCGCGGTACGGTCTTCTGGCAGTTCCCGCTTGGCGGGCGGCTCCCGCTGCCCGCCAAGCTTGGAATGACCCCCTAAGTCCTGATTCCCTTGGCGTAAGTCTAATAATTCACGATCTGCTGACTGTGTTACAGTTCTACGATCGAAAACTCTCTCAAATTCACGAACAAAATTTTTCCAGTTGTACAACAAGGGACTATTTTTACGCACAAGAGGAATAGCCCAGGTAGCTGCATCTCCAGACAGATATGACAACAAGAAAGCTACTTTAGACTGGGCATCGGGGAAAGTATGTGGTCTGCAGGTGAAGTGAAGTTCCACTTGAACCAGAAAAGATTGCACTTTCAAGGGATCACCTGAGAAGCGTTCTGGGGGAGCTAAAGGAATGGCTGACGGAACATTGAGGGAAATGTTAGTCGGATTACCTCCAGAAGTCTGAGAAGAAGTACCTGGCCAAGACACACCTGTGGGACTTTGTTCTTTATTCTCAACCTTATTCTGTAACTGACTCACCCTCTCAGCTAGACTATTTGTCAAATCCTTTGATGATACCACTTCTGACTGGAGCTGGGTGATAGCCTTGACTAGCTCGTCCAGTGTGGCCATGCTGAGAACATACACAAACCAGGAGGATAATAATTTGTGAGCTCACTATTCTGTCAGAGTCACCAGATCCTCGGGGTCTGTGCAAGTTCCCAACACTTCCACCACAAGACAGCTCCAATACTCTGATTAGATTTATCACAGAGTCTAAGAGAGTCCAAGTGGGGAAAAGGGGATAAGGACGGGAACAGCTGGGAAGGAGACCTGTAGGAAGCAAAAGGTTAAAACACAACATCAAAATTACATCTCATGAATTCAGTACCATGCTACAACTCTAAGCTTCGTCTTTTTTCCGAAAAAACATGAACAACCCTAGAATAGTCCTAAAACTGACTAGGCTTTAGATGACCGAATACCTGAGGAGGAAACAGGAAAAGTTAAATAGGACTTTCAGATTCAAATACTTTCTTTAGCATGAGAATCAGGAAACACTCTGAGCAATTTCTAAACAACCATATGAATCTCCTTTTAAGAATACATATCAGGAACACACAGCATTACATCTAGAACTCTGGTATCGTTGTGTTCTTCTCAGAAAAAACATTGGGAAGTGAATTGCGTACATTGCAGATTTTTATATGAGTATTAAACACCATAAAGGAATGTGCACCATGAAATCACACAACGTAGATTCAAGGAATAAATCACGCAACGTGTCAGCTTGAAATGCTACCAAGAAAATGTCTTAGAATAGTAGCGCACAGTAATTTACATTATTTATACACGAGGAAAGAATTGCGCGTCTTGCCGATTCAAGTGCCACCATACAAATGCCAAGAAAAGATAGCGCACAATGAACAACATGAAAAGCACTTAGGGAAAGAATTGTGCGTCTTGTCGATTCAAATACCACCATGCAAATGCCAAGAAATGGTAGCGCACAATGAATAACATGAAAAAAAACACTCAAGGAAAGAATCGCGCGTGTTTCGATGCCACTATGTAAATGCCAGAAAATGGTAGCGCACAATGAACAACATGAATTACACACGAGAAGTGAATTGCACGTTTCGCCGATTCGAATGCCACCATGTAAATGTCAAGAAAAGGTAGCGAGCAATGAACAACAAAGTTAAATGCTCATGAAACGAGTTGCACGTGTTGCCAACTCGTAAAACATCATGAAATGTCAAGAAATATCAGTGCGCAATGAACAACAATGTAATAACGAAGTCAAATCTTTATGGAATAAATTGTGCGTCCTCCCTATTTGCAAACCATCATACAAATGTCAAAAAATGGCAGCGCACAAGTAATCTGTTATTCATTTAAGAATTAAAGTCAAGAATATGAAAATTCTCAATTACGGTGTTGGGAAATGTCCAAACACCATCTTACCGCTTGGAAACAGTGATCACCAATGAGAGATGAGTGCAGAAGACTGGAAAATCCGAATAGGCCTCCGGGACAGGAGCTCAGGAAGAAGCTGCTGCTCTGCACCGGGACCTCTGAATAGTGAGCACTGGAAGTTGGGCTGACTCTCTTTTATAGAGTCTTGGCCCAGCCTAGAACCACGCCCAGGTATGTTGCAGGGAAAGTCTCTAGAAGGCCCTGGAAAGGGACCACACCCTAACACACTCTGAATGTCTGCAGCAATACATTGCAAATGTACAGTATTTATAAACACCTTAAAAATTAATCTTTTGGATGGAATTCTGCAATGCAAAAGGTTAAACAATAACATATCATCACAATGCATAAATTACATTATCTTGCGAGTGTTGGGTTTTTGCATTCTAGATGCCCGTAGAGCGCGCACTGTCCTGGTGTTGACACTAACCCCATTTGCTGCACACCTGGAACCCACAGGAGGCTGACTAGTTGTAGATGGCCACTACCACTATTGGGGTTGGAGTGCCACAGAGCCTGCCTAACAAGGGACCTACCCTACCAAGTTCGCCCTGGCCTAGGGGAACCCACAACCCACATCCCCCACCCAGACACCTCGTAAAGCACACAGAGTCAGCTGAATGAGACTGTACTCACCCCCTTGTGGCTGCTGTGATGCCCTCAAGCGCCCATCCAACTCCGGATATGCCACTGCCAGGATCCGGAACATCAGGGGGGTCATGGTGCGACGGGCACCCCTTCCACGTTGGGAGGCCATCCCCAGCTGCGCCTCCGCCGTCTTCTTGCTCCAGTAGTGCAGGTCCTCCATCTCTTGCGGCAGTGGGTGCTCTGTCTATGATAGACCCCCAGGATCCGCACTTCCTTGGCGATGGCACACCAAATACCCTTCTTTTGGTGGGCGCTGACCTAGATCAAAGGTTTAGGATGATAGGAAATTACTCCCCCGTCTGGTTCGTCATACTCATTGCCCACCACTTCCCACCCATGCCTGACACACATACACTCACCATCCTCTCATGCAGGCCTCAGCCCCCAACCCCACATGTATCTTCCATCCCACCACTCCATGCATTCATGTACCACGCATCATGCTCACAGTGTACTCACCTGTTTGTCTGGAGGACCATAGAGTAGCGTGTACTGGGGGAGGACCCCATCCACTAGTCTCTCCAACTCCTCTGAAGTGAAGGCAGGGGCCCTTTCCCCAGACACTCGAGCCATTGTCGCTTCCAGACACAGGTCACAGTAGCACTTGCAGTGTAGGTCCTCTCCTGTTGAAGGTCTGGTATCAAGTGAGTGAACAGATAGAAAATGGCAGTCACGTCAGTGGCGGTGCGTACCGTCACCACCAGCATACATCGTCATTGGCTACTGGAACCCATAGGGCCCAATGATAACCAATGCTGAATTGCGCGGCGTCTTCGATCGTCTACTGCGATGCTCCACAACGCCAGGGCAGTTACCTCATTTCCCCTTCTCCCTCCTTACAGGTCAGGCAGCTGCCATTTCAGGGTGGCACATAGCATGGCACCTAACTCCGTCACAGCACATTTGGGCAGAAATATGGACAGACAACGCCACACACGGATTTACTCACATTACTGCAAAAACACTTGTGCAACCAATGTAGTACATGACCCTCTGCTCACCATTCTCCTCCATAGGGCACATCCGCTGGGGCAGATGATGAGATGGCGTCATCCTCTGGTGTACAGACCCCTGGTGGACCTGTTGACAATGGAAGACAGACACATCATTATCACCTAGAGACTTGATCGTGCCACAATCCAAGAACTGTGTGCCTAATTGGAGCCAGACCTGATGTCAGCTATCCGCCATCCCACAGGTATCCCCCCTCTAGTGCAGGTCCTGTCAGTGCTCCATATCCTGGCAAGTGGTTCCTTTCAAACAACAGTGGCCATGGCATCAGGGATGTCTCAGCCAATGTTCTCTAACGTGTTGACCAGAGTGTTATCTGCCCTGCTGAAACACATGCGCAGCTACATCGTTTTCCCCCAGGTGGAGGATTTGGCCACAGTGAAAGTGGACTTCTATGCCCTGGGACATATCCCCAACATCATTGGTGCCATTGATGGTACACATGTGGCATTTGTTCCCCCCCGCAGTAATGAACAAGTTTACAGAAATCGAAAAAGCTACCATTCAATGAATGTGCAGATGGTGTGTTTGGCAGACCAGTACATCTCTCATGTGAATGCCAAGTATCCTGGCTCTGTGCATGACACTTACATTTTGAGGAAGAGCAGCATCCCTTATGTGATAGGCCAACTCCAGAGGCACCAGGTGTGGCTAATAGGTGAGCCCAAGGTCCCCACACAGTATGAATATGTGCCTGGATATGGGGTAGTCCCTAAGGGTTGGGGTGTGTCTAACAGATATCCATCGACATTTGCAGGTGACTCTGGTTACCCCAGCCTCTCATGGCTTCTGACCCCAGTGAGGAATGCCAGGACAAGGGCAGAGGAACGCTACAATGAGGCACATGGGCGAACTAGGCGTATTATTGAGCGGACTTTTTGCCTCCTGAAGGCCAGATTCCGGTGCCTCCATTTAACAGGTGGCTCCCTATACTACTCACCGAAGAAGGTGTGCCAGATCATCGTGGCATGCTGTATGTTGCACAACCTGGCTTTGTGACGCTAGGTGCCTTTTCTGCAGGAGGATTGGCCTGATGATGGTCTTGTGGCTACTGTGGAGCCTGTGGACAGTGAGGAAGAGGAGGCATTGGAAGAAGATATTGACAACCGAAACATCATCATGCAGTACTTCCAGTGAGACACAGGTAAAAGACTGACACTGCTCATCTCATATCTGACTACTGTAGGACATTGTATAAGTCAGTCTTTTAACCTCTGTGGATGGACCCTGACAGTTCACTTTGGCTTTCCTTTTCACAGATCTGGGTACCTCATTCTGCCTTCTGTTATGTTTACTGCTGCCCAACAACTGTCATACATTGGTATGTGCAAATGAACATTAACATTGATATTTGTCGAAGAAGTTGTAATAATACATTTGTGAAAGGACAAACTGACTCCAGATTGTTTTGTGATTCAAGGGTGTTTATTTCAGCGCTAATAAGTAGAGGGGGATATGCAATGGGCTGGGGTGATGGTGGAGGAACGTCCAGGATAGAGTCCGGTCTATTTGTATCACAGGTGCATTGTCCAAGGGGGCATGGGAAGTGGAGCAATGGCAGTTCAAGGTGGACAGGGTGACAGAGTGGGACAGAAGTGTGACAATCAGGAGAGTCTTATTTCCTGGCGGGGGTCTTGGCAATGTTCCCTGTCTTCTGCCTGGATCGCAGGGACGGTTTGCGGTGTGGTTCTCCTTCTGCAGGGGGTGGGGTGCTGGTGGCCTGTTGGTCCTGTGGCGGGACCTCCTGTCCACTAGCGCCTACGGACGTGGAAGGCTGTTCATCGTTCGGGCTGGTGTCAGGGGCCATGTCTGCCAGCACCCCTGCAATGGTGACCAAGGTGGTGTTAATGGACTTCAAGTCCTCCCTAAACCCCAGGTACTGTTCCTCCTGCAGCCGCTGGGTCTCCTGAAACTTGGCCAGTAATGTGCCCATGGTCTCCTGGGAATGGTGGTATGCTCCGATGATGTCTGATAGTGCCTCGTGGAGAGTGGGTTCCCTGGGCCTGTCCTCCCCCTGTTGCATAACAGTCCTACCAGCTTCCCTGTTATTATTGTGCCTCTGTCCCCTGAACCGTGTGCCCACTGCCACTGTCCCCAGGTCCCTGATCGTCCTGTGTTAGTGGGGTTGCCTGGGGTCCCTGTAGTGGTGGACACACTTCTGATTGACGTGTCCTGGGGACAGTGGCATGGGCCCACTGGGTGGGTGCTGTGGTGGTGTTTCCTGAGGGGGAGGTTCAGTGGTGGTTTGGGACTGTGGCAGGGGAACCAACTGTCCAGAGGTCCCTGATGGGCCGGGCTGGTCATCTTGATCCAGGCGTGCAGAGCTGCTGTTATCACTGTGGGACTCTTCTGTGGGGGGACTGGATATGGCTGGCACCTCCTGTCCGGTGACGTTGTGTAGGGGTCCTGTTGGGGTGTAAATACATTGTTATTGTATCTGTGTGTGCCATCTTGTGCATGGGTGTGTTTCCCTGTATGGTTGTGATTTCCCTGTCAGCTTGGCCTTGAGTGAGTGGTGATTTTGTGGGCTGGGTGAGTGTCCCTACTGGGCATGCTGTGGTGATGGGTGTCCATGCAGGTCTGTGTTGGGGGTCCATGCTTTGGTGTTGCAGGCAGGGCTTTGTATTGGGATGTGTGGGTTGTGATAGTGGGGTATATGTGAGGTGTTGGGATGATGGGAGTGAGGGTAGGGGTAGGGGTTTGTGATGGCATGCAGGTATGGTGTGGGGGATATAATAGTAGAGATATGACTTACCAGAGTCCAGTCCTCCTGCTACTTCTGCGAGGCTCTCAGGATGCATGATCGCCAAGACTTGCTCCTCCCATGTTGTTAGTTGTGGGGGAGGAGGTGGGGGTCCACCGCCAGTCCTCTGTACTGCTATCTGGTGTCTTGAAACCACGGAACACACCTTCCCCCGTAGGTCGTTCCACCTCTTTCTGATGTCATCGCGTGTTCCTGGATGCGGTCCCACTGCGTTGACCCTGTCAACAATTCTCCGCCATAGCTCTATCTTCCTTGCAATGGATGTCTGCTGCACCTGTGATCCGAATAGCTGTGGCTCGACCGGGATGATTTCCTCCACCATGACCCCGAGCTCCTCCTCAGAAAACCTGGGGTGTCTTTGAGGTGCCATGATGTGGTGTGAGTGATGTGTGAGGTGATGGTTGATGTGATGTGTGGGGTGATGTGTTGGGGTGTGTGGTGTTTTGTGCGTGGATGGTGTATGAGTGATGGTGTTGTGTGCCACTGGGTGCTGGTGTTGTCTTTGCTTTTTTCTCTCTCTGCTTCTTCCAAAAATGTCATTGTAAGGGGTTGTGGGTAATGTGGGTGGGTGTTTTATAGTGGTGTGAGTGTGTGGGTGTGGTGTGTGTATGTGTGTCAGGTGTGTGTATTTTGAATTGTCCAATGTGGTTGTGTTTTGTAAATGTGTGTGTATTTTGAGCGCGGCGGTGTGTACTGCCAATGGTTTACCGTGGTTGAATGAACGCTGCGTTGATTCGTGGGTCGTGATAGTGTGGGCTTATTCCTGTTGGCGTAAAGGTGTGGGTTTTGGTACCGCCAGTTTATCACTGACCTTTGGTTTGGCGGACTTGTGTGGGTGTCTGTATTGTGGAGGCTTTCTAAGTGTGGGTCATAATACCCATAGCGGATTTCCGCCGCAGACACGGTATGTTGGCGGCCGTCAGCACGACGGTCAGCGGACTTTACCGCCAGGGTTGTAATGAGGGCCATAATGAACGAGGAAAAATACATCAAGTAATAAAGAGGTACTTAACTGGCTGCGAAGCAGCAAAGAGGAGTAGTACCTACAGTCAGGAGGATAAATAGCGTCAACTCAATGGTTGATCATGTGACTGAGGTTTATTGGGAAATGCAGTGTTTATTAAACTTTATTGTTATTGGCTGCTGAAAAAATAAAGCATAGGAAAAGAAGCATAATCTGAGTCTCTGGTCATGACGGAATTAGGATCATGATGGGATCCATTTAAATTTAGTTACCCTCCTTTATGATTACTCATTTCTATACATTATTTGGTCATAGGCAGTTACAACTTTTAGTGTGGGCACTGAATTGTATTACTTGAGGAACTGACCTGTGCAGCTGTTGCGACCAAAAATGTGACAGAAAAGAACATTCGTCACTTAACCAGAGGTGTATGTCGCTTTACTAAACCACTGTTAAATGACCCTCTATTAAAATGGTGTAAAAATGACGTCTGCAAAATCCTGAACAGAACGCCTTGCAAAGACCAACCAAGCCGCGAGATACCGATAGATGGCATGTGGCGTCGAGAACATGGCTCACACAAAGAGAACTGAGGATGCGCATAAAAAAAGCAGTCGCTCTTTCAAACAAGCGGATGGTTACCCACCACCTCTTGCCTGTATAGTTGTACAAGGTTACCAGTTCTGTGCCTGACAGAGTTGCAGAGGGTTCTTTTATGGGCGAGCGCAAAGCACTCCGTCCCATTCTGTAACCTCTCTTTGGGCTTCCAACCACACCCATATCACGTCAGTCACTTACATTGGTTCGTGGGCTTGCCTTTTAAAATCTGCTTGTTTTCATTTGTGAAAGGTATGCACACATCATGCCTTTTCTGGTGTTTAGCCCACCTACACAGCACCGGTAAACTACTAAAAACATTCGAGGCTCCGTCCGGACTACTTTGTTTATTTTCCAAGCAGCGCGATTGCGCTGCATTTTACATAGTGCGATCCCGCTGCGTTTTTTTTCTTTACAACGCTCATAGCTCTAACTCGAGCAAATGCGAGACCCGTTGCATTGAAAATGCTTGTTTTTTTTATATAGGTCATCTGACCCTTGGCTCAAGGACCTCAGGAGCAGTACAAAATAGTCCCCAACATCAACGTGCAAGAAACTACCCCGATTCCGAATTCGCGGAGCTCTTTTCTCCAGTTGCATGATGGCATATGTAGTTTTTGTGCACCTGTTGAAATCTTTATCGAACGTAATTGGGTTACCGATTAGACTACAAGCCCCGTCAACCTGCGTGAACGAGTTATTTCTTCACTTGACATTACACACCTCCCTCGCACAGCATGCCGGGATATGTAGTTTTGTATTGTCTAGCGTATCTTTGGCATCAAGAACTATGTGCTGCACACTGAACTACAAACCCCGGTAAGCCTGTGGCCACACGTTTCCTTCCGTTGCATCAGCTGTGGCTGCATGTTCCTTTTCGGAACCGGTGTAGTCAGAAGTGGTGTAGTTAGAAGGAGAGGGAGCTGAATATGAGGTTGACTGTGAGCGCCGCGGGATCCCCGCATTGCCTGAAAGTGCTGGCCGCTGCTGAGTGGTGCCGGGCCACGGTGGAAGTACACAGGGCTGCCCCTGAAGGTAAGAGGAGGGAAAGCTTATTTATCGAGTCCCTATCGCTGGCTCAGTTCAGGCAGAACCTTAAGACCTGGCACTTCTACTGACCAGATTTCCCCACCTAGCGCCTTGAGACTCCCAAGGTGATAAGCCACGCTATATTATAATTAATTGATTGACCGAGGTATGGAACATAGATAGGCCGGGGCACATTCATGTTCACATAGTCAAACATCCGAAGTCAGTTTTATATATGCAGTATCCACGCAATCATATGCACTGGGGGGTAGCAATGTATTTAATTTTTCGTTTGAGGGCGAGGGGCACCACCGACTGCAATAGGGAGATCTATCCCACTGTACTGTTTATTCCTTGCACTCGCCCGCTGCCAGTTGCAGATTGGGGAGACCCTCGCATATTGTTACTGGGGCGAGCACCCTGACGGGGAGCTCATCCCAAAATGTCTTTAGATGGTGGATCCCAAGATCATCTGCATGCACTGAGTAACTTTACGATTAACTATATTTGAGGGACACCCACGCTTTGTATGTTTTTAAAGAAGTATTAAGTCGATGTACCATTTTTTTTTTTTGGGGGGGGGACGACCGGAGGCCCATTAGATCTACTGTCTCTTGAGCATGAACAGCTGGAAGTTTCAGATGACGTTTTTCTTCCGCAAGGCGCAGTAGTTTGAGTTTCAGCCAATACTGCATTTGTTAAGCTCGTTGCCTGGTTTCGCACACAGTCAACGTAGCATCACACTCGTCCTTTTACGCAACCAGTGCCTATTTCTGGTCCATAGAACTGCTGCTGGGAGTATAGTTGTGTGTATTGAGATGGTATTTCCTGCTTCCGTTTTTAAACCATATCGAAGCATTGACTGAGCTTGTGATTACCCTGGCACAGGAAGAGGAGGTCTTACTGTCTCGCAGGAATCAGTCCTGTCACGAACATCTGTGAACCTTATTTGCATCGCGTGTCAGTTACCGTGATGGTTCCTCCAGGGCCATTTGTACTGGAAGGCAAGGCAAGGTAGAAGCCTAGGGATCCACTGCCAAACGAACTTCTGATTGTCCTTAGAAGCAGTGCTTTAAATGGGCCGGTACTGAGTACCGGCACTTTTTTATTTTGAGAGGGAAAGTACCGGCATATCTCAAGAAAATTGTAATACTTTTAATTGGAGAGTACCTGTACTTCTCAGAAACAAGCAGGTACTCTGGTACATAGTACCTGCACTTCTATTTTTCCATTTAAAGCACTGCTTAGAAGTATCTAATATTGTCTCAGGAAGATTACGTAGTCCTTCTCAGACAAATGCGGTACATAATTATAAAGACCTTACAAGAACAGGTGACAGATAAGTGGGTTACTTAAAGATGTGATGGGGATTGGAAGTAGGGTGGATCACATAAGGATGGATACAAGGTATACAGATACTAATGTGAGCATGTTCATATATATTTACATGCTCGCCCTACGGAGCTTGGTCATTGACGAGCTAGGAGGCGCACTCTGAGATCTTATTTAACCAAGAAAAGTAGGCAGTGGCTCTGTACTGTAGTCAGAGGTTTTTGGCCATCAAGGAAGACAAGGGAGATGTTTGAAAGATCTAAATTTAAAGTGGTATAGGAGCAGTGGTGGCCGGTGACCTTTAAAAGTGGTGGGACATAATCCTTGTCTGGAATTCCAGTAAGCAAGTCTGACGTCTTCTCTACGGGTTCAGGGGATTCGCTCACACTTGCTTAGACCCATTCTTATTCTCTCACTCATTCTCTCTATCTTATTCACTTACTCTTATTCAAACTCGCGATCACTTTTACTTACTCTGACTAACTCATTCTCATTGACTCATGCAGTCTCACTCATTTGCGCTCCGACCCACTCTTTCTCACTTACTCTCCCCAAGTTCTATTCATTTCAATTCACTCGATCTTCCTCTAACTCTCTCAGCCAATCTGACTCACTTAGTCTCACTTAGTCTCACTTAGTCTCACTTAGTCTCACTTAGTCTCACTTAGTCTCACTTGTTCTTCTTGAATCACTCAGTCCAGCTGGTTCTGATTCACCCCATCTTACTATGACTCACTCACACTCACTTAGTCTCACTTATTCAGTCAGTCTGTCATTCTCTATCTCACTCATTCTCAATGAGTCTTGCTCAGTCTTACTTTGACTCACGTAGTCTTACTCAGTCTCACTCATTTTCATTTCTCCTCACTATCTTGCTCATTCTGTGACTCACCAGGGCTCACTCAGACTGTGACTCACTCAGTCTCACACACAGTAACACTCACTGTCATTATCCCTCACTCATTCTCACTCATATGCACGCTTCCTATCACTCATTATCACTCACTCTGACTCACTACTTCCACTCACACACGCGCACAAAAACACACTTACTCACACATACACCATTTTTCCCACAGACACATACCCTCACGTATACACATATAGCGTTTAAAAGCTTTTTTACTAACCTTGCTGCCTGCATATATCCTATTTGGACTGCTGATCCTTTCTGCTGCCAACGCTGTAGCATGATTGAATTAAAGTGGAATGTATATAACGCTTACTACCCTTAACGAGGCACTGAAGTGTTTATGGCAAGTAGCACGCTGCTCAAGAGCCCCATAGTTAGCGATGAGATCATTGGTTATTGGAGTTAGTTTTGCATGTTAAAGGAAACCTTTCTATACATTTACTCTAGTTTCTTTGTGGTACATTTATGGCTGAAGTGTGACCGCAAGTGGGTGCTGTAATAGAAGCAATGCTTTCTGGAGTTAATAGATATTGTTAAGTTATGGTTTTGAAAGAGATTAAGACAGATAGGACTGAGATTTCGAGTAGTCTATACACAGAAGAGGCATGCATAAGTCAGAAGAGGCGAGGTGCATTCAAAATAAACGAGAGAGAAAAAGTGATAGTTTAATTCAAGGTCAGTTTTTCCTGCAGGATTTTTCAAAAGAATATGTCAGGTTGGTAATTTTTTTGCAATAGTCAGTGGATGTACACCTATTTTAAGAAACATTTTATCAAATTCTCCTCTGCAGGAATGTGTCTTTTAACAGTCTTTCTGTTAAAGACTAAGGGGGTCATTATGACCCTGGCGGTTAATGTTAATGTGGCGGTATGACCGCCAACAGGCTGGCAGTATATACCGCCACATTATGAGATTGAGGGGTTGGCTGCAGCCAACCCGCCACTTCTCTACCCATACTGCCATGGTGGTATGAGACGCTGGGCACGAGATGTGTATCGCCAGCCCGGCGGCCGGCATAGTACCACCGGCGGCATTATAAGCTTGCCTACCACCATGGTTTTCGTGGCGTTAGCACGCCATGAAAACCATGGTTGTAGGCCCTACCGGTGACATGAAATTCCTTTCCTGTCACCGGTAGGTGGCTTCCCCCCTCCCCAACACTCACCTGACACCCTCCACCCCCTTGAATCCTCAGACCCCCCAGGCCCCATACACGCACACACCCGTAGACACGCACCACGCATACACCCAGTCACTCACACTGGCATACACGCGTTCATACACACACTGGCATACAACCATATATCCAGACATGCTCACACACATTCTTACAATGATCACACTGACATGCAGACACACAATCACTTCACCATTCTTGCATGCATTTACTCACACGCAAACAACACAGCACACACAGACTCATTCACACACTCACTCACACATTCATGCACACACTCAGACACACACAACACCCCCCCCCACCTCCCTCCCCTGTCGGAAGACCGACTTACCTTGAGCGAGGAGGTCTTCCGGCAGGGAACGGGAAGTGGCGCTTCTACCACCAGCAGCACACCACCAGACTGTATGACTTGTCATAATACGGCTGGCGGAGTTCTACTGGCGTGCCTGTGCTGGTGGTAGCAGCACCTCCTTACCACTTTACCACCATCCACCACCATGAGCACTGCCGGATTTCCGATCTTCTTTTGGAGGAAGTCCAGCAGTGCTCATAATATGGTTGACGGATAGTAGCCGCAGTGGTGGTATTTTGGTGGCCGTCACTGCGGCGGTAGAGGGTTATTACAGCCGATGTCATAATGACCACCTAAGAGTTTGTTAACTTTAAAGAGGTGGCACATACTTGACTCATGGCAAAAACCAAATCCAATGCTTCTTGAGATAGCTTTACAAACCACTTTCAAGCAGTGCAGCATTTAAGCATATTCCACAACCCCTAATTAAAATTTGAAGACAGCACCATTGCCCCACTGTATGAAATGCGAGCAATATTTTAAAACCATGAAAGATCCAAATGTGTAACTACTACAGTAGTATATTCAGTATCATAAAGTATTGTTGCAGTTTGTGCAAATCATTTTATACCATACATGATGTACATTTATGATATAAACATATTATGTAAACGTGCCAACTCAAACTAGAACAAGACAGCTGATAAAACAAGTTGAAGCAGTCCTCATTAGTAAGCCGAGTGCATGTTCTGACCCATTTACTACCAGGTTCCAAAGGTACTGTCCTCTGCATGCACCTGAAGAGCTCCAGGCCTCACAGATCAAAGATCAGACTGTATAGAACAAAATGTGTTTTGTGATCATCATGACTCTCCAGCATTCAACCTACCTCATAGGTGCCATTATGTAAATAGTCAAAGGCAAATTAGATATTTCACTACAGCACTATATCGCCGTCACATCCACCACTCTTCCACCTGTACACAAAAAAACGTACACAAAAAAATCAAACATTTTCTTACTCAAGCATATTTTGCCATGAATCCGGATTACTGGGGAAAAATTGGACAGAGATTAGAAACGTGCACAAAGCAGGTGAGGAGACAGATTATAGACAACCTGGTGTGTTATGTCGCGAGAGCAAGCAAGACCTCTGGCAAACTGCTGCATATAAACACATTTCATGCTTAGGCAAGAAAGGAAAGATGAACACAGGTCATGACACTCTGATAGCGACATGCAAGACTTCACTTTAACATACTGTGAGAAGGTAGCCTCTTTCTAGCCTTGTTACCCCCACTTTTGGCCTGTTTGTGAGTGTATGTCAGGGTGTTTGTCACTGTTTTCACTGTCTCACTGGGATCCTGATAGCCAGGCCTCAGTGCTCATAGTGAAAACACTATGTTTTCAGTATGGTTGTTATGTGTCACTGGGATCCTGCTGGTCAGGACCCCAGTGCTCATAGGTTTGTGGCCTATATGTATGTGTCACTGGGACCCTGTCACACAGGGCCCCAGTGCTCATAGGTGTGCATGTATATGTTCCCTGTGTGGTGCCTAACTGTCTCACTGAGGCTCTGCTAACCAGAACCTCAGTGGTTATGCTCTCTCATTACTTTCAAATTGTCACTAACAGGCTAGTGACCAATTTTACCAATTTACATTGGCTTACTGGAACACCCTTATAATTCCCTAGTATATGGTACTGAGGTACCCAGGGTATTGGGGTTCCAGGAGATCCCTATGGGCTGCAGCATTTCTTTTGCCACCCATAGGGAGCTCTGACAATTCTTACACAGGCCTGCCACTGCAGCCTGAGTGAAATAACGTCCACGTTATTTCACAGCCATTTTACACTGCACTTAAGTAACTTATAAGTCACCTATATGTCTAACCTTTACCTGGTAAAGGTTAGGTGCAAAGTTACTTAGTGTGAGGGCACCCTGGCACTAGCCAAGGTGCCCCCACATTGTTCAGAGCCAATTCACTGGACTTTGTGAGTGCGGGGACACCATTACACGCGTGCACTACATATAGGTCACTACCTATATGTAGCTTCACCATGGTAACTCCGAATATGGCCATGTAACATGTCTATGATCATGGAATTGCCCCCTCTATGCCATCCTGGCATTGTTGGTACAATTCCATGATCCCAGTGGTCTGTAGCACAGACCCTGGTACTGCCAGACTGCCCTTCCTGGGGTTTCACTGCAGCTGCTGCTGCTGCCAACCCCTCAGACAGGCAGCTGCCCTCCTGGGGTCCAGCCAGGCCTGGCCCAGGATGGCAGAACAAAGAACTTCCTCTGAGAGAGGGTGTGACACCCTCTCCCTTTGGAAAATGGTGTGAAGGCAGGGGAGGAGTAGCCTCCCCCAGCCTCTGGAAATGCTTTGTTGGGCACAGATGTGCCCAATTCTGCATAAGCCAGTCTACACCGGTTCAGGGACCCCTTAGCCCCTGCTCTGGCGCGAAACTGGACAAAGGAAAGGGGAGTGACCACTCCCCTGACCTGCACCTCCCCTGGGAGGTGTCCAGAGCTCCTCCAGTGTGCTCCAGACCTCTGCCATCTTGGAAACAGAGGTGCTGCTGGCACACTGGACTGCTCTGAGTGGCCAGTGCCACCAGGTGACGTCAGAGACTCCTGCTGATAGGCTCCTTCAGGTGTTAGTAGCCTTTCCTCTCTCCTAGGTAGCCAAACCCTCTTTTCTGGCTATTTAGGGTCTCTGTCTCTGGGGAAACTTTAGATAACGAATGCATGAGCTCAGCCGAGTTCCTCTGCATCTCCCTCTTCACCTTCTGATAAGGAATCGACCGCTGACCGCGCTGGAAGCCTGCAAACCTGCAACATAGTAGCCAAGACGACTACTGCAACTCTGTAACGCTGATCCTGCCGCCTTCTCGACTGTTTTCCTGCTTGTGCATGCTGTGGGGGTAGTCTGCCTCCTCTCTGCACCAGAAGCTCCGAAGAAATCTCCCGTGGGTCGACGGAATCTTCCCCCTGCAACCGCAGGCACCAAAAAGCTGCATCTCCGGTCCCTTGGGTCTCCTCTCAGCACGACGAGCGAGGTCCCTCGAATCCAGCGACACCGTCCAAGTGACCCCCACAGTCCAGTGACTCTTCAGCCCAAGTTTGGTGGAGGTAAGTCCTTGCCTCACCTCGCTGGGCTGCATTGCTGGGAACCGCGACTTTGCAAGCTTCTCCGGCCCCTGTGCACTTCCGGCGGAAATCCTTCGTGCACAGCCAAGCCTGGGTCCACGGCACTCTAACCTGCATTGCACGACTTTCTAAGTTGGTCTCCGGCGACGTGGGACTCCTTTGTGCAACTTCGGCGAGCACCGTTTCACGCATCCTCGTAGTGCCTGTTTCTGGCACTTCTCCGGGTGCTACCTGCTTCAGTGAGGGCTCCTTGTCTTGCTCGACGTCCCCTCTCTCTGCAGGTCCAATTTGCGACCTCCTGGTCCCTCCTGGGCCCCAGCAGCGTCCAAAAACGCCAAACGCACGATTTGCGTGTAGCAAGGCTTGTTGGCGTCCATCCGGCGGGAAAACACTTCTGCACGACTCTCCAAGGCGTGTGGGATCCATCCTCCAAAGGGGAAGTCTCTAGCCCATGTCGTTCCTGCAGTATTCACAGCTCTTCAGCCTAGTAAGAGCTTCTTTGCACCAACCGCTGGCATTTCTTGGGCATCTGCCCAGCTACGAGCTGCTTGTGACTTTTGGACTTGGTCCCCTTGTTCCACAGGTACCCTCAGTCAGGAATCCATCGTTGTTGCATTGCTGATTTGTGTTTTCCTTGCATTTTCCCTCTAACACGACTATTTTGTCCTTAGGGGAACTTTGGTGCACTTTGCACTCACTTTTCAGGGTCTTGGGGAGGGTTATTTTTCTAACTCTCACTATTTTCTAATAGTCCCAGCGACCCTCTACAAGGTCACATAGGTTTGGGATCCATTCGTGGTTCACATTCCACTTTTGGAGTATATGGTTTGTGTTGCCCCCATCCCTATGTTTCCCCATTGCATCCTATTGTAATTATACATTGTTTGCACTGTTTTCTAAGACTATACTGCATATTTTTGCTATTGTGTATATATATCTTGTGTATATTTCCTATCCTCTCACTGAGGGTACACTCTAAGATACTTTGGCATATTGTCATAAAAATAAAGTACCTTTATTTTTAGTATAACTGTGTATTGTGTTTTCTTATGATATTGTGCATATGACACTAAGTGGTACTGTAGTAGCTTCACACGTCTCCTAGTTCAGCCTAAGCTGCTCTGCTAAGCTACCATTATCTATCAGCCTAAGCTGCTAGACACCCTATACACTAATAAGGGATAACTGGGCCTGGTGCAAGGTGCAAGTACCCCTTGGTACTCACTACAAGCCAGTCCAGCCTCCTACATTGGTTGTGCAGTGGTGGGATAAGTGCTTGAGACTACTTACCACTCTTGTCATTGTACTTTTCATAAGAGAAAAATATACAAAACAAGGTCAGTGTATATACACATAGCCAAAAAGTTTTGCATTTCCTCTTTTCACTCTTTTCTAAGTGCTGAAAAGTACTTCTAAACTTTCAAAAAGTTCTTAAAAGTTTAAAAAGTTTTTTTTCTGTCTTTCCAAAAAGTTCTGAAAACTTTTTTCTCTTTTTCTATCACTTTAACTCTCTCTAAAAAATGTCTGGCACAGGAAAAAATGTTGAACTGTCCAAACTTGCATATGATCACCTTAGCTGGAAAGGAGCAAGGAGTCTCTGCATAGAGAGAGGTTTGAGTGTAGGGAAGAATCCTTCCTTAGAACTGTTAATTAATATGCTTAGAGTACAGGATAAGGCCATAAGTGCCCAATCTGTAGAAAAAGTAGCTAATGGTTCTCAATCTGATCCAGGGACTCCCCCAGGAAAAGGTTCAGGAAAGAAACTTCTCAGCCTGCCCATTACTAGACAGTCTAGCATAGTTGGTACAGAGGTTGAATCACATCATACTGATGATGTGCTCTCACATTATACTGGTAGCCAAGCTGTTAGGGTGCCCTCTGTAAGGGACAGGTCTCCTTCTGTTCATTCCCATCATACCTCTGTATCTAGAAATGTCCCTCCCACCCACCCTGATGACAGATTGTTAGAAAGGGAGCTCAATAGATTGAGAGTGGAACAAACCAGACTGAAGCTCAAGAAGCAACAGCTGGATTTGGATAGACAGTCTTTAGAATTAGAGAAGGAAAGACAGAAGTTGGGTTTAGATACCCATGGTGGCAGCAGCAGTATTCCCCATAGTCATCCTGCAAAAGAGTATGATTCCAGGAATCTGCACAAGATAGTTCCCCCTTATAAGGAGGGGGATGACATTAACAAGTGGTTTGCTGCACTTGAGAGGGCCTGTGCTGTACAGGATGTCCCTCAAAAGCAGTGGGCTGCTATCCTATGGCTATCATTTACTGGAAAAGGTAGGGATAGGCTCCTTACTGTAAAAGAAAATGATGCTAACAATTTCCAAGTTCTTAAGAATGCACTCCTGGATGGTTATGGCTTAACCACTGAACAGTACAGGATAAAGTTCAGAGAGACCAAAAAGGAGTCTTCACAAGACTGGGTTGATTTCATTGACCAGGCAGTGAAGGCCTTGGAGGGGTGGTTACATGGCAGTAAAGTTACTGATTATGAAAGCCTGTATAACACAATCCTGAGAGAGCATATACTTAATAATTGTGTGTCTGATTTGTTGCACCAGTACCTGGTAGACTCTGATCTGACCTCTCCCCAAGAATTGGGAAAGAAGGCAGACAAATGGGTCAGAACAAGGGTGAACAGAAAAGTTCATACAGGGGGTGACAAAGATGGCAATAAGAAGAAAGATGGTGAAAAATCTCAAGATAAGCATGGGGATAAGGGTAAAACCAAAGATCCCACTTCAAATCTTAAACACTCTTCAGAGGGTGGGGATAAAACAAATTCTTCCTCTTCTTCCCAACCTGCACACATTAAAAAGCCTTGGTGCTTTGTGTGTAAAAACAGAGGCCATAGGCCAGGGGATAAGTCCTGTCCAGGTAAACCCCCTGAGCCTACCACCACTAATACATCAAGCTCTAGTGCCCCTAGCAGTAGTGGTACTAGTGGTGGGACTGCTGGCAACAGTCAAGCTAAGGGTGTAGTTGGGTTCACTTATGGGTCCATAGTGGAAACTGATGTAATCAGTCCCAAGACAGTTTCTGTCACACCTAGTGGCATTGGCCTTGCCACACTGGCTGCTTGTCCCCTTACAATGGATAAGTACAGGCAGACAGTTTCAATAAATGGTGTTGAGGCCTTGGCCTACAGGGACACAGGTGCCAGTTTCACTTTGGTGACTGAAAACCTAGTGCCTCCTGAACAACACATCATTGGACAACAGTATAAGATTATTGATGTCCATAACTCCACTAAGTTTCTTCCCTTAGCTATAATTCAGTTTAGTTGGGGTGGAGTTACTGGCCCTAAGCAGGTGGTGGTATCACCTAGCTTACCTGTAGACTGTCTCTTAGGTAATGACCTAGAGGCCTCAGGTTGGGCTGATGTAGAGTTTTATGCCCATGCAGCCATGCTGGGCATCCCTGAGGAATTGTTCCCTCTCATTTCAAGTGAAATGAAAAAACAAAGGAGAGAAGGCCTGAAAACTCAGGATCCCTCTCCATCAACAGGTAAAAAGGGTATCACAGTATCCCCTAACCACCCTACCATTCAGGATACTATTCCTGTGGTGGGAGAAACCTCTCCTGGGGTGGCACCTGTTCCAAGGGAATCATCAGCTGGCAAAGCTGGACTCCCTGAGGTGGAAGTACCTCTCTGTGGGATAACTAACATTGGTGAGAAAAACAGCACCATTTTAGTTAACATGGAGCATCCCTCCAACCCTCCCAGAGAAACTTTAGTGCAGAAACCCTGCACTACCTCACAACACTTAGGACAGCATCCCTGCCCTAGTGTGGAGCTCATAGGACAGCATCCCTGCCCTGCTCCAACTCAAGAGAAACAGCATCCCTGTTCTCTCTTCCAGCCAGATGGACAAAGTTTTTGCCCAGCTATGGCTTTTCTGAGACAGCATCCCTGTCTGGCATTTCCATCACTACAAATAGGTTCAGTGGACAATTCCCACTGCTCTAAACTAAAACTTACTGATAGAAACTCTGAAAATACATCTTCACATTGTTGCTTAGCTAAAAAACTTCAAACAGGGTGGTTTACATCCCCACAGGGAAGTAACCATATAGTGGATGATAAAGGGAGTAACCAGTCTATTGCAGAGCTACTCTCTACTTATCACCACTTAGACAATAAAGTCTCAACTGGCCAAGGTTAGCCTTATTGTCCTTCGTTTGGGGGGGGGTTGTGTGAGAAGGTAGCCTCTTTCTAGCCTTGTTACCCCCACTTTTGGCCTGTTTGTGAGTGTATGTCAGGGTGTTTGTCACTGTTTTCACTGTCTCACTGGGATCCTGATAGCCAGGCCTCAGTGCTCATAGTGAAAACACTATGTTTTCAGTATGGTTGTTATGTGTCACTGGGATCCTGCTGGTCAGGACCCCAGTGCTCATAGGTTTGTGGCCTATATGTATGTGTCACTGGGACCCTGTCACACAGGGCCCCAGTGCTCATAGGTGTGCATGTATATGTTCCCTGTGTGGTGCCTAACTGTCTCACTGAGGCTCTGCTAACCAGAACCTCAGTGGTTATGCTCTCTCATTACTTTCAAATTGTCACTAACAGGCTAGTGACCAATTTTACCAATTTACATTGGCTTACTGGAACACCCTTATAATTCCCTAGTATATGGTACTGAGGTACCCAGGGTATTGGGGTTCCAGGAGATCCCTATGGGCTGCAGCATTTCTTTTGCCACCCATAGGGAGCTCTGACAATTCTTACACAGGCCTGCCACTGCAGCCTGAGTGAAATAACGTCCACGTTATTTCACAGCCATTTTACACTGCACTTAAGTAACTTATAAGTCACCTATATGTCTAACCTTTACCTGGTAAAGGTTAGGTGCAAAGTTACTTAGTGTGAGGGCACCCTGGCACTAGCCAAGGTGCCCCCACATTGTTCAGAGCCAATTCACTGGACTTTGTGAGTGCGGGGACACCATTACACGCGTGCACTACATATAGGTCACTACCTATATGTAGCTTCACCATGGTAACTCCGAATATGGCCATGTAACATGTCTATGATCATGGAATTGCCCCCTCTATGCCATCCTGGCATTGTTGGTACAATTCCATGATCCCAGTGGTCTGTAGCACAGACCCTGGTACTGCCAGACTGCCCTTCCTGGGGTTTCACTGCAGCTGCTGCTGCTGCCAACCCCTCAGACAGGCAGCTGCCCTCCTGGGGTCCAGCCAGGCCTGGCCCAGGATGGCAGAACAAAGAACTTCCTCTGAGAGAGGGTGTGACACCCTCTCCCTTTGGAAAATGGTGTGAAGGCAGGGGAGGAGTAGCCTCCCCCAGCCTCTGGAAATGCTTTGTTGGGCACAGATGTGCCCAATTCTGCATAAGCCAGTCTACACCGGTTCAGGGACCCCTTAGCCCCTGCTCTGGCGCGAAACTGGACAAAGGAAAGGGGAGTGACCACTCCCCTGACCTGCACCTCCCCTGGGAGGTGTCCAGAGCTCCTCCAGTGTGCTCCAGACCTCTGCCATCTTGGAAACAGAGGTGCTGCTGGCACACTGGACTGCTCTGAGTGGCCAGTGCCACCAGGTGACGTCAGAGACTCCTGCTGATAGGCTCCTTCAGGTGTTAGTAGCCTTTCCTCTCTCCTAGGTAGCCAAACCCTCTTTTCTGGCTATTTAGGGTCTCTGTCTCTGGGGAAACTTTAGATAACGAATGCATGAGCTCAGCCGAGTTCCTCTGCATCTCCCTCTTCACCTTCTGATAAGGAATCGACCGCTGACCGCGCTGGAAGCCTGCAAACCTGCAACATAGTAGCCAAGACGACTACTGCAACTCTGTAACGCTGATCCTGCCGCCTTCTCGACTGTTTTCCTGCTTGTGCATGCTGTGGGGGTAGTCTGCCTCCTCTCTGCACCAGAAGCTCCGAAGAAATCTCCCGTGGGTCGACGGAATCTTCCCCCTGCAACCGCAGGCACCAAAAAGCTGCATCTCCGGTCCCTTGGGTCTCCTCTCAGCACGACGAGCGAGGTCCCTCGAATCCAGCGACACCGTCCAAGTGACCCCCACAGTCCAGTGACTCTTCAGCCCAAGTTTGGTGGAGGTAAGTCCTTGCCTCACCTCGCTGGGCTGCATTGCTGGGAACCGCGACTTTGCAAGCTTCTCCGGCCCCTGTGCACTTCCGGCGGAAATCCTTCGTGCACAGCCAAGCCTGGGTCCACGGCACTCTAACCTGCATTGCACGACTTTCTAAGTTGGTCTCCGGCGACGTGGGACTCCTTTGTGCAACTTCGGCGAGCACCGTTTCACGCATCCTCGTAGTGCCTGTTTCTGGCACTTCTCCGGGTGCTACCTGCTTCAGTGAGGGCTCCTTGTCTTGCTCGACGTCCCCTCTCTCTGCAGGTCCAATTTGCGACCTCCTGGTCCCTCCTGGGCCCCAGCAGCGTCCAAAAACGCCAAACGCACGATTTGCGTGTAGCAAGGCTTGTTGGCGTCCATCCGGCGGGAAAACACTTCTGCACGACTCTCCAAGGCGTGTGGGATCCATCCTCCAAAGGGGAAGTCTCTAGCCCATGTCGTTCCTGCAGTATTCACAGCTCTTCAGCCTAGTAAGAGCTTCTTTGCACCAACCGCTGGCATTTCTTGGGCATCTGCCCAGCTACGAGCTGCTTGTGACTTTTGGACTTGGTCCCCTTGTTCCACAGGTACCCTCAGTCAGGAATCCATCGTTGTTGCATTGCTGATTTGTGTTTTCCTTGCATTTTCCCTCTAACACGACTATTTTGTCCTTAGGGGAACTTTGGTGCACTTTGCACTCACTTTTCAGGGTCTTGGGGAGTGTTATTTTTCTAACTCTCACTATTTTCTAATAGTCCCAGCGACCCTCTACAAGGTCACATAGGTTTGGGATCCATTCGTGGTTCACATTCCACTTTTGGAGTATATGGTTTGTGTTGCCCCTATCCCTATGTTTCCCCATTGCATCCTATTGTAATTATACATTGTTTGCACTGTTTTCTAAGACTATACTGCATATTTTTGCTATTGTGTATATATATCTTGTGTATATTTCCTATCCTCTCACTGAGGGTACACTCTAAGATACTTTGGCATATTGTCATAAAAATAAAGTACCTTTATTTTTAGTATAACTGTGTATTGTGTTTTCTTATGATATTGTGCATATGACACTAAGTGGTACTGTAGTAGCTTCACACGTCTCCTAGTTCAGCCTAAGCTGCTCTGCTAAGCTACCATTATCTATCAGCCTAAGCTGCTAGACACCCTATACACTAATAAGGGATAACTGGGCCTGGTGCAAGGTGCAAGTACCCCTTGGTACTCACTACAAGCCAGTCCAGCCTCCTACACATACTGACAAAGACTTTATGCTCAACAAAAAGTGGGTTACGAGTATATAAATGGTACAGAAGTATGTTACAATAATCCAATGCCATCCTATGTAGGAGGTGGCGGCCCCCTGGACACCCTGCTGCGCACATGGTTATTGCAGGACTAGGTTCCCCGGAGCAGTTGCACGAGGGAGTTTAGCACATGAGCTTCAGTACCAGGTCTCCAGTCACATCGTGCCTGGACACAAGTGCACATTTATAACCAGTGGCACCTGGTAACTCACTTCTAGGATAATCATTTCGCCTGTCAAGGCCTTCATGAAGATATGCAAGGCGCCACCTCCCACTCACCACGGGACAAGAGCAAAACTGAAACTTCGAACCTGCAGAGTGGCAGACTCTAGGTGTCAGGAGCTGCTGTTTCACCCCACCCTTTTCCCACTCTGTGACGAGTGAGGAAAGGGAGGGGTGGCTGGCTGATTGGCATGTAGCCATGGGAATTGCAGGGCTTAAGCCTAGAGCGCCCGTTGCTTTTATCTGTGACACTTTAAATGCCACAGATGGGGGAGGCACTGAAGTGGGCCAGGGGCCTGAGAGGGGATGTCACCAGCCCTGGGTAATCTTTCTGATGGATGGTGGAGATGCTGTGTGCGCCTGTGCCAGCCATCAGACAGTATTACAACAAGCTGCCTCAGGCAGCTCCTGAACGGCATTTTTTATTGTACCAAGACTGAATAATAGGTGATTATTCAGTCTTGGTGTAATAAAAATGAAAAAATTCCAGAAAACAGAGGGCTTTGCCCTGGAGCCCTTAAAGGAGAGTCTGAGTACAATAAGGAAGGAAATATTGGCCCTCATTACAACCCTGGTGGTTGGTGTAAAAGTGGTGGTAATACCGCCAACAGGCCGGCAGTAATTACCGCCAAATTCTGACCATGGCGGAAAGATCTCCGATTTACAGCCAATGTACCACACCGACCGCCAGGGCAGAAACAACAGCCACCACGGCTGTAGCGGCCTACAGCCAGGCGGAGGTCAATGTTTCGCCCACCATATTATGACACGCCAAGCCGCCACCCTTTCCGCGGTGGCACCAATGACATCAAAAGCCTGGCAGAAACTGAGCTCAGAAAGGAAAGGACTCACCATTGGAGACACAGAGAACAACCACGCCGCCATGGAGCCTGAGCTGCAGGTCTTCCCCCATGATTTTCTACGTGCTGCTCCACCACGAACACCAATTCCGGCAAAGTCGACAACTGTGAGTACAGCTGCCTAGCACACAAGGGAGAGAGGGAGGAAAACAAGAGTGACCGACGAACCCCTCCCCCCCCCCTCCCCCCCCAAACACCATACACACAATCAGCTGCATTACAATTTTTTGTTTTACCCTGGATGAATAATGCAAGGACAAAATGATTTTGAAAAAGTGAATGTAATGAGAGCAACACATCAAGATAAATAACTTAGGCAAGATAATAGATATATACATATGTACACAAAAAGGGACACAGCCCAGTCCACAATGTATGTAGTCCACATGGCCACAGGCCAAAGTCCAAGGCCACCCATGGCACCTGCATCAACACGGAGAGAACACTGCAAGGGCATGAGTTGGGAAATAGGCAGGCACCTCAGGGGGACGGGAGGGCACCTCAGCTGGCAGATGTAACAAGACCACTGGTTCTGGAGGGAGCAACATGCCCTGTGCTTGGTCCTGGGGAGTGCAAGGCCACAGTCTCTCAAGTGGGTGACGTGCCCACTTGCTCTGGAGGGGGCAACATGCCCTGTGCTTGGTCCTGGAGAGTGCAAGGCCACAGCCTCTCAAGTGGGTGGCTTACCCACTGGTACTGGAGGGGCATCTTGCCCTGTGCTCTTGATCCTGGGTAGTCTGCGTTAGGTGGGTGTCTTACCCACTGGTTTTGGAGGGGGCATCGTGCCCTGCACTCTTGATCCTGGTGAGTCTGGATTAGGTGGGTGTCTTACCCACTGGTTCTGGAGGGGGAATCGTGCCCTGTGCTCTTGATCCTGGGGAGTGCAAGGTCACAGTCTCTCATGTGAGTGTCATATCCACTGGATTTTCAGGGGGCAGGCCGCACAGCAGCCCATGGAGGCAGGATTACATACCTCCGCTGGCGGTGACGGCTGCTCAGTGGTGGAGGTGGTGCTGCTGCTGGTGGGGGAGGCTCCTAACCATCCCCTGCAACCTCAGACAGCTGCTCACTGGAGGTGCTGCTGCTGGTGGGGGGAAGGCTCGGTGGTGCTGCTGCTGGTGGGGGGGAGGCTCCTGCCCATCCTGTGCAACCTCAGACGGCTGCACAGCCATGGTTGTTGGTGGGGGCTCGGTCACAGTTCCTGCCTCAGGCCCCTTGCTCTTCCTGCCTGCTGGTGCTGGCTCCTTAGTCTTCCTGGCAGCTGGAGGCAGGCTCCTTAGTCTTCCTGCCAGCTGTGACAGGCTCCTTTCCCTTCTTGGGGACAGGCTCCTTTCCCTTCTTGGGGCCAGGCTCCTTTCCCTTCTTGGGGACAGGCTCCTTTCCCTTCTTGGGGACAGGCTCCTTTCCCTTCTTGGGGACAGGCTCCTTTCCCTTCTTGGCAGCAGCTGGGGCAGGCTCCTTTTCCCTTCTTGGCAGCAGCTGGGGGCAGGCTCCTTTTCCCTTCTTGGCAGCAGCTGGGGGCAGGCTCCTTTTCCCTTCTTGGCAGCAGCTGGGGGCAGGCTCCTTTTCCCTTCTTGGCAGCAGCTGGGGGCAGGCTCCTTTTCCCTTCTTGGCAGCAGCTGGGGGCAGGCTCCTTTTCCCTTCTTGGCAGCAGCTGGGGGCAGGCTCCTTTCCCTTCTTGGCAGCAGCTGGGGGCAGGCTCCTTTCCCTTCTTGGCAGCAGCTGGGGGCAGGCTCCTTTCCCTTCTTGGCAGCAGCTGGGGGCAGGCTCCTTTCCCTTCTTGGCAGCAGCTGGGGGCAGGCTCCTTTCCCTTCTTGGCAGCAGCTGGGGGCAGGCTCCTTTCCCTTCTTGGCAGCAGCTGGGGGCAGGCTCCTTTGTCTTCTTGGCAGCAGCTGGGGGCAGGCTCCTTAGTCGTCTTGGCAGCAGCTGGGGGAAGGTTCCTTAGTCTTCTTGGCAGCAGCTGGGGGAAGGTTCCTTAGTCTTCCTGCCAGCTGGGGGAAGGTTCCTTAGTCTTCCTGCCAGCTGGGGGCAGGCTCCTTAGTCTTCCTGCCAGCTGGGGGCAGGCTCCTTAGTCTTCCTGCCAGCTGGGGGCAGGCTCCTTAGTCTTCTTGGCAGCTGGGGGCAGGCTCCTTAGTCTTCTTGGCAGCTGGGGGCAGGCTCCTTAGTCTTCTTGGCAGCTGGGGGCAGGCTCCTTAGTCTTCTTGGCAGCTGGGGGCAGGCTCCTTAGTCTTCTTGGCAGCTGGGGGCAGGCTCCTTAGTCTTCTTGGCAGCTGGGGGCAGGCTCCTTAGTCTTCTTGGCAGCTGGGGGCAGGCTCCTTAGTCTTCTTGGCAGCTGGGGGCAGGCTCCTTAGTCTTCTTGGCAGCTGGGGGCAGGCTCCTTAGTCTTCTTGGCAGCTGGGGGCAGGCTCCTTAGTCTTTTTGGCAGCTGGGGGCAAGCTCCTTAGTCTTCTTGGCAGCTGGGGGCAAGCTCCTTAGTCTTCCTGCCAGGCGGGGGAAGGCTCCTTAGTCTTCCTGCCAGGCGGGGGAAGGCTCCTTAGTCTTCCTGCCAGCTGGGGGAAGGCTCCTTAGTCTTCCTGCCAGCTGGGGGAAGGCTCCTTAGTCTTCCTGCCAGCTGGGGGAAGGCTCCTTTCCCTTCTTGGCAGCAGCTGGGGGCAGGCTCCCTTCCCTTTTTGGCAGCAGCTGGGGGCAGGCTCCCTTCCCTTTTTGGCAGCAGCTGGGGGCAGGCTCCTTTCCCTTTTTGGCAGCAGCTGGGGGCAGGCTCCTTTCCCTTTTTGGCAGCAGCTGGGGGCAGGCTCCTTTCCCTTTTTGGCAGCAGCTGGGGGCAGGCTCCTTTCCCTTTTTGGCAGCAGCTGGGGGCAGGCTCCTTTCCCTTTTTGGCAGCAGCTGGGGGCAGGCTCCTTTCCCTTTTTGGCAGCAGCTGGGGGCAGGCTCCTTTCCCTTTTTGGCAGCAGCTGGGGGCAGGCTCCTTTCCCTTTTTGGCAGCAGCTGGGGGCAGGCTCCTTTCCCTTCTTGGCAGCAGCTGGGGGCAGGCTCCTTTCCCTTCTTGGCAGCAGCTGGGGCAGGCCCTTTGTGTTCCTGGCAACAGCTTGGGCAGGCTCTTTTGCCTTGAGGCTGCCTGGTGCAGGCTCCCTCACCCTCAGGACATGTGCTCTGGATCCTTTTCCACCACAAGTGGGTGTGGTGACGACTGGGCCTGTGGACTGGGTGGCTGAGGTGCTTGGCTGGGTTTTTGCACCCTGGCCAGATGTGTAGGACGGGGAGGGGTAGGGAAGAGGTCAATGGTGGATAGGAACAGTTTTTTAGGGACATTGGGCGGGAAGAGGGAGAAGGTTTGGGAGTGGAGGAAGAGGGAGTGGTTGTTGGAGGTGTCTGTCTGCTGATTTTGGGTGCAGGTGCCTGGGCTGGATGCTGTTGTGAGGTGGATGGCTGTTGGGTGTCTGAGTGCCTGCGTTTGTGTACCTTAGGAGGGGGGGGCGGACAGACACAGTGGAAGAGGACACGGGACGTGTGCATGGCTGTTGTGGAGGTGTCTGCCAGTGAGGTGTGTGTTCTGCTTGGTGTGGTGGTGATGCTGGTAGTGGATGAGGATGTAGTGCATGCAGGTGTGAGTGTAGACGCAACTGGGAGGGAGGTGGTGAAGGAGGAGGAGGGGGAGACAGTGGAAATTGTAGATGTTGGTATGTCTGCATCTGGATGGTGTTTGTGTGAGTGCCTGTGTGATGAAGTGTGGTGCTTGTGTTTGCCTGAACCACTCTTGTGTGTTTTCTTGTGTGCATGCCCATCTGCCTGTGTGCTTGGGATAGGTTGAGGTTGAGGAGAATGGGATTGGGAAGAGGAAGTTGGAGGGTGGAAACAGGGACAATGGCTGCCATCAGAGAGGAGGACAGAGCCTGGATCGATCTCTGTTGGGCCGCCAAGCCAGTGTGAATGCCCTCCAGGAATGCATTAGTCTGTTGCATCTGGGCTGCCAGTCCCTGGATGGCATTCACAATGGTTGACTGCCCTACTGAGATGGATCTCAGGAGGTCAATAGGGGGGGAGAGAGGCAAAGGATACACTTGGTCAGTGGCAGCACCAACACCACCGTTGGCGTACACAGCACCCTCACACACAAGGAACAGGCCTATGCACTATGCATTGCACTACCAGTGATATTGCTAGCCACCAAAGCATGGGGAGGGGCACACACCGGCAAATGCAGCACATCTGGAACCCACGCAGCCCTGACCAGTAGTGGATGCCTAAGAGCTAGGTAGCAGGATTATCCCTTCAGAACCCTAACCCCCAGGGACCTATGCTGCAGTGCCAGGCCTGGCCTAGGGGCACCCACTGACGCACATCCCCCACCCAGGTACCCCCCATACCATGTGTAAGTTGTAATGATGGTCACTGTACTCACCCCATTGTGGCTGCTGTGATGCCCTCAAACGCCCATCCAGCTCAGGATAGGCCACCACCAGTACGTGGGCCATCAGGGGGGTCAGGGTTCGACGGGTACACCTTCCTCGTTGGGAGGCCATCCCCAGCTGGGCCTCTGCCATCCTCCATGCCCAGCGTCTCAGGTCCTCCCATCTTTTCCGACAGTGGGTGCTCCGCCTGCTGTAGACCCCCATGGTCTGCATGTCCTTTGCGTTGGCATGCCATATACCTTTCTTTTGATGGGGCTGATCTGCAGAGGAAATACACACAGGAAACTAGAATTAGTCAAACAGTCCTGCATGTTACACTTATGGCCCACCATACCCCTTCACATCACCATTTATACACACATGGCTCTGCACACAACCAATACGCTGCCCAGAGGACATCCACCCACCCCCTTACATGAGGCCTTCACACACACCACTCCATGCATTCATGCCACATGCATCGTGCCCACAGTGTACTCACCTGTTGGTCTGGAGGCCCATTCAGCAGTCCGTACTGGGGTAGGACCCAATCCACCAGTCGCTCTAACTCCTCCGAAGTGATGGCTGGGACCTTTTCCCCGGTCACACGGTCCATGGTAGGTTCCAGACACAGGTCACAGCAGCACATGCAGTGTAGGTCCTCTCCTGTTGAAGATCAGGTAGCAAGTGAGGGATGAGATAGAAAATGGAGGTCGCGTCCGCAGTAGTGCGTATAGTCACTGCTGGCGTAGATCACCATTGGCCACAGTAAGCCATAGGGCCCATGTTATCCAATGAGGAGTTGCACGCAGGTTTCCGACTGCCTCCCGCAACGGCGCACAACGTCAGCGGAATTACCTCACTTCAACTTGTCCCTCCACACAGGACAGGCAGACACCATTTCAGGGGGGGGGGTGCTGGACATTTGCCATGTCACTGGTGAAATTTGTACATACTGGACAATTCACACTTACCTAGTACAAATTCACAGCATGCAAAGTTCTGTTGTAGCCCCATTGTTCAGTTTGTGACAGTCTCCTCACTCTTTTGCCCCATAGATTGCTACCACTGCGGATGAATAGGCGATGGAGACATACCCCCGTGTACACACCCCTGGTGGACTTGGCAGCAATGGAGGACAGGCACATCATCCTCACCTATATACTTGACAGGGCCACAATCACAGAGCTATGTGCCCAATTGGAGCCTGACCTGATATCTGCTATCCGTCACCCCACTGGGATCCCCCCTCTTGTGCAAGTTCAATCAGTGCTCCATTTCCTGGCAACTGCTTCTTTCCAAGTGACAGTGGGCTTGGCAGCAGGAATGTCACAGCAAAGGTTCTCAATAGTGCTGACCAGAGTGTTGTCTGCCCTGATTAAACACGTGCAGCTACATTGTGTTTCCCCAGGTTGAAGATTTGGCAACAGTTAAGCCCGAGTTCTATGCAATGCGACATATCCCCAACATAATTGGGGCGATTGATGGAACACATATTACATTTGTCCCCCCGTCAAAATGAACAGGTGTTCATAAATCGAAATATTTTCCACTCTATGAATGTACAGATTGTGTGCTTGGCGGACCAGTACATATCCCAAGTCAATGCTAAGTATCCTGGGTCAGTGCACGATGCCTTTGTCCTGAGGAATAGCAGCATCCCAAATGTGATGGCCCAACTACAGAGGCACAGGGTGTAGCTAATAGGTGAGCCCTGGTTCCCACCCAATATATGTTGGTGTATGGGTATGGTGTGGGCCATATGGGATAGTGTGTGGCTAAATGTCCCTCAATATTTGCAGGTGACTCTGGTTACCCCAGCCTATCATGGGTGCTGACCCCTGTGAGGAATGCCTGGACAAGGGCAGAAGAACGTTATAATGAGGCTCATGGATGAACCAGAAGGATAATAGAAAGGACCTTTGGCCTCCTGAAGGCCAGGTTCAGGTGCCTCCATCTAACAGGTGCATCCCTGTGCTACTCACCTAAGAATGTCTGCCAGATAATAGTGGCATGATGCATGTTGCACAATCTTGCCCTGAGACGCCTCCTTTTCTGCAGGAGGAGAAGGCTGGAGATGCCTGTGTGGCAGCAGTGGACCCTATCGACAGTGAGGTTGAGGAGGCAGAGGATGTGAGGATGAGAACAACAGAACATCAGTCATCAGACAATACTTCCAATAACACACAGGTAAGACAGTGTTACTTCACATTTCAGTGACATTTGTTGGAATTTCTGTGGCACTGTCATCCTGTTATTTTCCACTTCCATGCCCACTTACTGTACTCTTTGGCAATTCATTTTACAGATGATGGTGACCTCACATATGCTCCTGGCGTGATCACTGCAGCCAGCTACAGGTCATACACCAATGCTCATTTTCTGTACAGTTGAATTGCAATGTCTGTACCTGTTGAAATGAATACATACTTTAAAAATACTCCATACTTTTTTTTTCCAAGGGTGTTTATTAAAATGCTAAAATCTAGAGGGGCACGTGCAATGGGATGGGGTGATGATGGAGGAAAGCCCAGGGTATTATTCTATTTGTAGCACAGGTGCATTGTCCATGGGGACATAGGAAGGGGAGCAATGGCAGTTCAAGATGGACAGGGTGGGATACAAGGGTAACAATCAGGAGAGTCTCATTTCCTGGCGGGGTTTTGGCAAGTGTCTCTGCCTTTTGTCTGGATCGCAGGGAACATTTGTGGGGTGGTTCATCTTCTGCATGGGAAGGGGTGCTAAATCCAAACACCCCCAACTGCACGCATACATCCAAACACCGCCACTCGCTTGCACACTAACCCATGCATCCCCCACCCAACTGAACACATGCACCCCCACTCAACCGAACACACAGATCCGCAACCCCACTTGCTTGCACTCATGCGCATCCCTTTCCGCATACATGCGCGCACACACCCTCCGCATACTTTCACACACGCACACCTCCGCATACTTTCACACACGCACACCTCCGCATACTTTCACACACGCACACCTCCGCATACTTTCACACACGCACACCTCTGCATACTTTCACACATGCACACCTCCGCTTACATTCACACACGCACCCCTCCGCTTACATTCACACACACACACACACCCCTCCGCTTACATTCACACACACACACACCCCTCCACTTACATTCACACACACACACCCCTCCGCTTACATTCACACACACACACCCCTCCGCTTACATTCACACACACACTCCTCCACATACATTCACTCACACACCCCTCCACATACATTCACTCACACACCCCTCCGCATACATTCACACACACACACACCCCTCCGCAAACATTCACATACACACCTCCTCCGGATACATTCACACACACCACCTCACATGCATACAGTCACACACACACCACCATGCACTCATACAGTCGCACACACACCCATTCCCACACACCAACACATGGTCGCACACACCACACACATGCACCTACCACACCTGTTTATGGGCAGAAATCCTTTGGTGCATCGTAATACGGTCTTCGGACCGCCAACACTGGCGGTCTTTTGGCGCCTGCTTCGACGGCGATCTAGGCAAAAGACTGCAAAAGTCGAAATGAGGGCCTATATTTGGAACACTAAGCGTAAATTCAAGAGATGAAGTGGCTAAACATTTTAGGATAGCAGCTCAAGTTTAAAGGTTATTGAGCTAGATGCTGTAGGTGTGGAGAAAGGGTCACAGGGAGTTACTTGATCGTTAGCTGAGTTGAGTATGTGGATTAATTCTGTTTGAGATATTACTGTGAGGCTTGGTCCAGGTTGTGTGCGTGGTGGGAGAGCTCTGTAGATGGATATTAGGGGGGCACGAAATAATGTAAAAATTGGAGTTTATCTGATTGTGCAATTTATAGGGGCCACCAGTCTTTCACAGATTTTATTTAAAAAATCAAGTAGTTATGGCTTTGGCTGAGGTAATTGGGTGGTGGGCTTTGGAGAAGATGTTTAGCCTGACGCCACACTCCATACCAGCATGCTACATACTGCACATTTTGGTGCTCTGCTGGGCTTCAGCTGTGTAGTTGGCCAAGGGTTTTAGTGATGGATTTAAGGCTCCAGGCCAATATGTCTGCCTGCCTGTGCAAATCATTTAAATATGTCAGGTTAAAGGGTTGGGTATACCAACTTATCATTTCACAAAGTACAATGTTAGTAATTACAGTGGTTTGGTCATATCACTTGCTTTGTGTTCCCAATTAATAATTGGAATTCAGATATTATTTTTTGTGTCTCGGCTCTAGACCACACACATACGCTGTCTGAAACAGTGACATGCTGCTTCTACATCGTGGACTTCAGTCCACCCTTCTTTTTTTTTCTTGGTGTACAAGCCCTCCTCAGGAGACTGGTGTTTTCATTAGCTTCTAGAGCAGTTATTTTTTTCTTGGTTCACCATCCCTCGCACTCTCCCTTTTACTTAGTGCGTATGGGGCTATATAAAACTGCTTTGTTTGTTACTCTCTAGGCAACGTTGTGAACATCTGACTGCGGCCCAAGTGCCCCAAAGCCGCTGGAAGTTCCCGAATGTGGGATTTACCACCCAAAACTACAGAACACTACAGAATGCCTTGTGCCTCTACTTTGCTGCCAACTTCTCTTCAACTTGTGAAAAGAATTAGAATGCAATGGAAGGGGCGGTTCTAGACAGGACATTCTTTCTGAACTTCCAAATAAGCATGCAAATGGTTGTTGCTTCTAAATTGGAAATACCTGCCCACTACTCTGGAAGACAGGCATTGCCCAGCCACACGTGAGATAGCGCTCCAGGCAGGACGCAATGAGCATCTCCATAACAGTCTAAGGAAAAGGAAGAGTGTCAAAAAACTGCCTCCATTACCAGAGCGGTTGTCAGTCATCTGAAGAAAGACGACAGAAGGGCTATGGCGGGCTGTAAGCTGGTCAGTCGGTAATATCAGCCCCTGTTTTTGGGCTGATGAGGGAGGGAAAAGACGCTTCACTTACTGATAGTAAATAGCTGCCTCGTTTGAGAGGAACATTGGCAACTATGCCAGTGAGGGTGTTTCAGAAGAGCTATAGGAAACTAGGCCCGCAAGGCTACCACTTTTTCACGTAGCTCCTCTGCTCACTATATCCACATTCGAAGTGTGTGTAATGTACGTTTGAAAGCTGTTGTATTGTGACAGTTAAATAGCGCTTACTACTCCTCCCTGGGGCATAGAAGGGCTTACCTGCATGGATAGCAAGCTACACTACAATGTGTGTTATTGGAAGAGTTTAGTCTTTGCTGTGAACCTCCATATGGGAAGTGTTTATTTTTTGTGTGGCACTTAATCACAAGCTGAGCGATACACTACTATCTACGAAATTATTTTCAGAAATTTGACCTGGGTGACCCAAGAGCACTTAGTCCCACAGTGCGACTATCTTTGGAGCCCAAATACAGGCTCCATCTGTGCTCTCAGCACTGCAGCAGCGAAGGACATGGACCAGCAGTTTCTCACACCCCTACCCGCCCTCTGGTTCACCACTCCCACACCCTCTCCCATTCACCACTCCCACTCCATTGCCAAAGCCAATAGCTCACCCATTGCGGCAACCTTTTGGCTTTGTCAATGCATGTCTTATTTGGGCTTCAAGAATTCAAAACTAGTGAGGCCAAAATATTCATGGTGCCTTTGCGGAAGGTTGGCCTCATGGAGGATAGTGAGTGGGGTGAGGCCCTGATGGTTAGCAATATCCTCAAGACTCTGGCTGATCCAACTGAAATTCTTGCATACTACCTACTTGATACCATTACGGCTGTAGAGGACGCAGAACTGCTCTTCCCCTGCTTTTTTCCAGTGTGCAATGAGTGTACACTTTCCCCCTCATTGTTTGTGAAGTATTGGACTGTGATCTTTAAACTCCCTTTTGTGTATTTTGGAAAGACATCTTGACCCTTCACCGTGCATTGATCTTCTAGGACTCCTGGAGGCTCTTGGGAACGGGGGAGATGAGGCGATGAGGGCGAGGCATGGGGGAGGCGGTTGTAATGATATTTGTGTTTTGACCACTGACTCCACATTTCACTTAGCCTAGCAGCACACCGTCACATTGGTGACTACCAGATTCATTTTGACTTTATTTTAGCATTAGCCACTGCCGCGTTAAAACCTACAAGTATTTTTCCATGCCCATGTTATCCAATGTGCTTTTTGCTCATGTTTTTATTCTGCATGTCTGCGTGTTCTTTCTCACCAAGGGCTTAGGCTGATAAGAATGTACTAGGATGATGTTTATGGTATGGCAGGAAACTGTTTTATTTTTAGAGAGGGCATCTTGGCCAGTTCCAACGTGTCCTGTTCAAAACTGACCTGAAGTAGCCAGCATTTTTTAATAAGAAACTTAAGGAGTGGGAGGGGGTTTCTAGAATTCTCCTCACTGGTTTGTTTAAAGTATATAAGAGGCTTAGACCAGATGGACAAGGGAGTGACTCAGATCTTGGACCTGCTCAGGACTCTGAGGTGCGTCATCCTTCCGGTGAGGATAATTGATCTCTCTCTCTCTCTCCACAATCGATTCTGGGATCTGGCAATCTGAAGCTGATAAGGAGGGAGATGACGCAGATTTACCCGTGTCTCATGGTGGTGCATTTTTAATTCTTGTTATCTGCTTTGCATTGTGACATATATACATACATACATATATTTATTTCTGTGTATATTGCAGTGGAGAATCATTTGTACATGTTTTTATTTCATTGCTGTTACCATTTTTAAACGTGTGCTTTCAACATGCTAATCTTCCTCTATGAACCTTGCAGAGTGGTTTAATAAATGTATTTCTCTGACAAAGAGTTGCATAACAGAGATTTTTTGTCAGTGCATGAGTGTTTCATCTCGCTTTGTAGCGAAGCAAAACAGCGGTCCCTGGTAGGACTGGGCACCCTGATCTGCATAAAGGACATTGCCTGGGCTTGGAACTCTGCTAACCTACCTTTACTGACGGCATGGAGTGGGGCGAGGGACTAGTGTGCAAAAATGGAGGAACCCATTTATAACTGTTATGTTCCACAAGTTAGCAGTGCTTAAATAATGGAATAACCAGGTAAGATTTAGTTATATTATACTATTTAATCACTAAGCTCCTCAGACATCGTCTCTCCAACTCCCGCTCTCCAACAGTCCTTCACCAACATTCTAAAGCAAACTCCAGGGCATTCCAATGCCCAACATTCTTAGGGGCTGCTGGACTATACCACTAATCAAAATTAATACTAATATGTGAGTTTTCAAATTATGCACTGATATGGTCTTTTATCCATTTTGACAATAAACTAATAACTATAATACAGGTTAATATGAACCATGAGACAAACATAAATTGTATGGTTACAACATATCTCCCTTCCTTACTGTTGAAAAACAAAGTCTTTGTGCCATATCGGGCGCTTAGTGGTCCTGGCGTGTCTGTTCTGAGAATAATGCTCCGGCATGTCTTCCATTTCCTCGTCAGAATCCAGTCTGGGCATACCCGTTGGTTCCTTGCTGCATGAAATTCTGTCCATACTCCACACTCTGCAATCTTCTAGCGTTACAACATTCCTTTGCACCTTAATGATTTTTTTTTGGTTGAGAAAACCTGCTACCATTTTTTTTATTTTGTGTTCAGGAAGCTTAATTTTAACCCATTGTCCCACCCTCCATGGTCTCCTCTGGACGCCAAAACGATCATCGTACCACTTCCTGTATTTCTCCTGGTGTTGCCTGATTTTAGTTGCAGCTTCCTCTCGCTGTTCATGGAATGGTTCCCCTCCCTTCAGCCAATTAGGACTAAGTTTTGTACCTGGGTGCCTACCTTTGAGTGAAAGGAATGGTGAAATCCCCGTAACCAAATTTGGCGTGGTGTGATACGACCACAACATTTGCTTAAGAGCTACTTCACCCGGTACCTGTCGTATTGACGCCAATTGCAAACACTCCTTTATCATCCTATTGGCTCTCTCAACTAGACCATTCGCACAGGGTTGTATAATGCTGTTCTAAAATGGTGTACACCGCACTTCATCAAAAACTCTCTCATGGCTTCTGAGGTGAACTGCACACCGTTGTCGGTCACTAGGGTGCTGGGTATCCTTTCCCTCAAGAAAGCCTCCGACAGGAAATCAATTGCATCTTGGGTAGTCACCTGATTCACTATCTTGAACATCATCCAGTGCGAGTGGTAGTCCACTAGCACAAAAATGAACTTGCCTTTGACACCAATTTGAGATATGGGTCCTAAGATGTCCAATCCCAACTTGTCCCATGGTTTAAGTGGAACAGGAATAGGAGACAATGGAGCCCTCCTTGTAACATTAGTCTTATCGCTCTGAGCACAACTGATACAATCTCTTACTGCTTCTTCCACTAACCTATCCATGGTGGGGAACCACTAGGATGCTCAAAGTCTACTCTTGGTAAGATTCCTCCCTAGATGCCCTTCGTGAGCTAGACTCACCAATTTGTTCCATAACTCATACGGAGGTACAGCTCTCTCACCTCTCATTACCATGTCCTCAAATATGTGAGTTCCGACCTCACTTCCCAATATCCTTTGAGCTCTTCGAGATATCTAGCTCTCTCTGGCCAACCTTTGACAATTTTCTCCCGAAGCAATTTTAATACAGAATCAGATGAGTTTTTTTTTCTACCCATTCATCCCTGGTAAGGCCAGCCAATTCTACGTGTAGTACAGGTTCAAGGGTGTTCCTTCCTTCCTCTATTCCAACCCCCCTCGGTGATCTGGATAGGAAGTCAGCCACAACGTTATTTTTGCCAGGAACATACTCCACCCCAAAATTATATCCTTCCAATCCTAAAATCCATTTTGCAATGCGTGGGGTGGCATGTTCTCTTCCCTTGATGGTGAATACACTGGTGAGGGGTTTGTGGTCGGTTCTAATAGTGAAGGGTAGACCCCTTAAGAAGAAATTAAAATGATTGATAGCCCAATAACATGCAAGCGTTTCTCTCTCTATGATGGAGTAATTCACCTCTGCAGCTGACAGTGACCTGGATGCAAATGCTATAATTCTTTCCTGTCCCTCCACAACTTGAGAAAGGGTGGCTCCAAGCCCCTTCCCACTGGCATCAGTAGTGACCCATGTTTTCCTTTTGAAATCAAATTTTCCTAGATTAGGAGAATTCACAATGGCCTCCTTCACCTTGCTAAAAGCCTCCTGACATTCCGTATTCCATTCAAATGGAATTTTTTTTTTTTTAAAAAGCACTCATAGAAGTTGTGATCTCGGCAAAATTATGCACGAACTTGGCCATGTACTCAGCTAAACCCAGGAATGATTTGAGTTCCTGCTTGTTGGAAGGTGCAGATGCCTCTTTCACAGCTACCACTAAGTCGAGTTTAGGTTCCACCCCATCCTTTGTGATTTTATGGCCTAAATACTTAACTGACTCCACTCCTATTTGGAATTTATCTCTACAAATAGTCATTCCAGCACGTTCCAGCGCCGTAAACACCTTCCGTAAGGTAGCATCATGCTCGCTCACCGTAACCCCATAAATGAGAATATCATCCTGGAAGCACATTACCCGGTCTATGCCCTGCAATATGCTTTGCATGATACGCTGGAAAACAGCCGCCGCCGAGGCTAAGCCAAAAGGCATTCTGCAAAATCTGAATGCTCCATATGGGGTGCTAAAAGAAGTGAGGGAACGAGAGGAAGGATGAAGTTCTACCTGGTGATATGCCGAGGACGGGTCTATCACACTAAAGTATTTGGCTGGGCCCATGGTGCTCAACATCTCACTGATTCTGGGTAGGGGAAACCTATCCACCCATATGTTGGCGTTCAGGTCTCTAAGGTCAACACATAATCGGATTCCTCTTCCTCCCGATTTACTAGTGACTACAATGGGGGCCGACCATATTGAACTTTCAATGGGTTCTATGACCCCTGACTCTACCAGCTTGTTCAATTCTTGTTTTAAAGACTCCTGCATTAGGTAGGGGATCGGCCTGGCCTTATGGACTTTAGGAATAGCATTCTCCTTCATCTTTACTTGTGTTGGCAACCCCTCAGCAATCCCAATCTATCCCCAAACAAATCTGGAAATTCCTCACAGACACTCATGCCGCACTTAGATTCACACACTTGTAGAACCGGTTCATCATTGTTAGGGTCAAGCTTGATTCCCAATTCCCTTTGGTGTCTTCACCCTAAAAGATTGGAGCCCCTGTTTGTGAAGTACACTTTCCCTTTAGTATGACGATCTTTAAAGGTTATCCGGAGACATAACATACCCCTCAGGGGTATCGGTCATTGTTGTAACCCCCAGGAGAGATGTCTGCAGGTTGTAGTTTGTACCCCTTATTCTTAAAATTATTTTCAAATACACTGTAATCCATAAACGTAAATGGGGAACACGAGTCTGCAAATACCCTTACACTTATACCATCCAGGTCGATAACACATGTAGGGTATAAAGTGCCACCTTTTTCGTACTCATTCAAGTTTTTCAGTTGCAGCACAAACTTGTTCTTTAAATCTTGGGTCTCTTCAATAATATGTACATTCTTTTTCTCAGTACGCTCACCTCTCTTATTCTTGCATACCCTTGCATAGTGTCCCCTCGCGCCACACTTTCGACGTGTGCAGTTGCGGGCCGGACACATAGGATTGTTGGCCAGATGTCTGCTGTTACCACACCTAAAACACTTACTTTTATTCCCATCTATGTTACTCGAAGAGTTTTTCTTAAGGTAGACTTCATGAACTTTGCAATCTTCTTCTAGATTAAGTGCACTAATCTCTTGTTTGGGATGAGCTTTAACCTCTTTAACCTGTTTGACATCTTCATCCCCCGGAGAATGTTTAATTAGTTTCATGCACTCCACTGTATGTTCTATCTCCTTGGCTATATCCACAGCCTCCTTCAAGGTTTGGTTGTGAACTAGCAATTTTTCTTGAATTTTTAAATTATTGGTACATCTTACTAGCTGGTCACATATTAAGGAATCCTCAAGGTTGCCAAACTCACAGGTGTTGGCCAGTCCCCTCAAACACGCAATATAACTGGATATTTTCTCATCCTTAGCTTGTGTCCTTCTAAAGAATTTATGTCTCAAGTACAATATTGACTGACTTTATGGCCAAAATGATTCTCTAACTTCGTAACCGTTCTCTCATAATCATTCAAACCATCCCCCTCACCATTCTCTCCATCATCAGGGTCCGTTAAATTTTCATATACCGTCCGCCCATGTACTCCCAGGTTGTGTAACAAAATATGCTGTTTTCTCAATGCCTAGAATTGTTCTCCTCCGATTGCTATCATGTAAGATTCAAATAATTTTTCCCACTCTTTCCAGGGTAAAACAGGTTCACCAATTTCGTTCAAAAATGGTGGGGGCTGTGACATGCCAGCCGCCGCCATTGTATAAATTGTCACAAGTTAAAGTTTTCCTTAAGATTCTTGTTTTTCAGTTTTAACGCGCCGATAATCAATCTTGGCCTCACTACAGTAAAAGTCTCAATAAGGAATACTGTGGAATACAAAGAAAAGTAAGCCCTTCAGATGCTGATTCTATCTCACTTGCAGAAGCAGTAAATACCTGTGGTCTCTCAAAATCCGTTTTTTGTGCGGCTAACGCGGGCTGCAGTTTCAGAGGAATGCGTGTCAGCTTCCATACAGCGCTTATCCAGCCGTATGAGAGCTGTTCTCGCGAAGCGCCGTGCCCTGAAATTCACAGATACACAGCTCCTCGTTACCTCTGGTACTATTTAACGGCGACACTTCTACCTCCTTCTTGGTAACACCTCGCCGAATAGTGTAGTGCCGGGAATTCAGGGCTCCACCTCTACAACGTCAATACTGATTTAATCAAGGGGCGACGCCGGGCTCCGCTTCCACAACGTCAGTGCTGCTTCAATTGAGAAGAGACGCCCCTTTGCTGGGGTCGCACCTCCTCCTCACAACTCTGCGCCGATAGCGTGATGTTGTAATTTCGAGCCAGGTCTGCTTGTCTGGCAATAGTTCCTTCCCGACGGTGTCCCAGGGCAGAGTATCGTCACATTACCTCAGACAATCAACACCGGCAGCGAAGCGCTCCAATTCAGAAACTTGTCGGAAACGAAGGACATAAACTTCACGACACTCAGGAGAAGTGCTTCCCTTCTGGACGCTCCAACCTGTGGGATTGTGTCCCAGGGAAGAGTATCGCAACAACTACTTCAGGCAAACCTCATCGGCAATGAAGCGCTCAAAATCAGAAACTTGACAGACGCGAAGCACCTAAATTTCACAACGCTCAGGAAAAGTGCTTCACTTCTGGGCGCTCCAGCCTCGTTACAATGGTCTTTTCCTCTAAATACCACAGAGGGTTGAGCACTGCACAGAAACTGCACCACCAGTCTCCAAGGATCACCGTTAGGCTCGGAAGAACGAAGCGCCACACTGGAGTTCTGGACATCCAACGGAAACGATGAAGGTAATCAGGGGTGAGGAGCTTCACTGCCCCCTGCACAGGTATCCCACCCTCGTCGCCATCAAGGATGTTATGTTCCACAAGTTAGCGTTGCTTAAATAATGGAATAACCAGGTAAGATTTAGTTATATTATACTATTTAATCACTAAGCTCCTCAGACATCGTCTTTCCAACTCCCGCTCTCCAACAGTCCTTCACCAACATTCTAAAGCAAACTCCAGGGCATTCCAATGCCCAACATTCTTAGGAGCTGCTGGACTATACCACTAATCGAAATTAATACTAATATGTGGGTTTTCAAATTATACACTGATATTGTCGTTTATCCATTTTGACAATAAACTAATAACTATAATACAGGTTAATATGAACCACGAGACAAACATAAATTGTATGGTTACAACAATAACCCATTTATGTGGACTGAGGCTGCCCCCCAAAAAAACACAAGAATATCTGGGGCAAATTGTGGGACTATTACGGGCTGGAATGATTGTTATGTCATGCAGTGTCTGCTTATTTATTGTACTGCCCTTGACCTTTTGCACTGTTATGTTTAGCTGTTAATAAACTTTTATAAACTGGTTTATAAAAAAAATACTTGAAATCTAGCACAAAACGTAAACTATACCCAAGGTTACTGGTGTCAGCAAAGTCTGGGAAGGCTGAAATCCTACTCTGCAGTTTTCAGAACTCTCTTGTCCTAACAGTCTCAAAATGAGGCCCCTCTGTCATTAACAGTAAAACTATCCCTCTTTTACTCTGTTAAGGTCACCGATGATAACAGGGGTATAAAGCTGAACATGCTCTTAGTTTTATGATTTTTAGCACTCTATAAATGAGCTAAAGTTAAGGCATTTAATTTTTGGTAAAACTACGATACATTTAGGTCTTATTTCATTCTTTTATGATATATTTTGTTCAAGCTGTTGTGTTGGGTGTCTGTTTGGTCCACTCTCCAGGATGGTTAACTTTCGAAAAGATGCCTGAATTGCTGAGTGTAAATGTTAACTCCATCTTTTTTCTTTCTGTTCTTATCCAACAGAACGTGTGGTGCCTTTTCTGACGCAGCCAAGGTTACCTGTCCTTCAGTTGGAGAGTGGGACAGTTCTCTTTTCTGCAAATGCAATATGCCAGTGAGTTCTGATGGTCTGGTTCAAAAAAGTGAGCTGTCTGCTCTCGGCGATAAGCGAGGAAACCACAACTTCTGACCAGATTTTCTTTTATCAGAAGGCTAGAAATCCACAAAGTTTGGAAGGACAAATGATTAGGGAAGCTGCTCTGCCATGATCAGAAGTGTCTTATTTTAAATGTATTTCAAATACTACAGCTGCCTGAGAAACATCCACTGGGCATACATGGGTTAATCAATAGAGTAACATGGCTGCACCTAGCCTGCTTCAGTTCACTGTTGTGGCCTAATTGTGTGTTAGTGTGAGAAGTCAAACCACATTAGTAAACCGGTGTGCAAAGACATACTATTTTTGTAAAAGTTTGCACTACTTGCAGCTTGCAAGGTTTTAAATGCTGTTTCCAAGATTGGCCACTAACAATTAAAAGCTGTATTTGTCAGCATGGAAGGGTCCATCAGTATATGTTAGAGTAGCTTGTTCTCACAGAATCATTTTTAACCATCCTTTGATTGCATTGGTGTGTGCTTATGTTGGTGTTTGTTTTATTTTCAGTGAACCTTGTGAGGTGTAGTTGATTTCTGTAACTAACTTTGTTATTGCATCACTGGGTTGATTATGGTCACAAACTGGAAAAGGCGAACATCACAGAAAGGCTGAAATAACAGTTCTTACATTCTTTTGCAGATACTTTTTCACATCCCTTGGGGGAGACCTCAACGATTCCAGCAGCCAGTGGCTTGAATGGGAGGCAAGGGAACTGCAGGTGAGTAGGCAGCTATTTATATTTTATTTTCCTCTGTTTGTAGTGGGCGTTTTTTCTGTTTCCAATATGACAATGCTGTTGAGATGTCTGCGCACTTGTAAGTTTTAGGTATCAAAGGTAAGATAACGTTGAACCTTTAACTCCAATGTCCATAGAATGATGATCTTGAATTAGGTAGTAGTGGTGCCTATAATGTATACAGATGGAAAGCATACACAATGCTGCAGTTATACATATGAATAAAAACAAGTTATCTGATTTGTGGCACTGTGCTGCCCAATGTTTCGGCTTATATTGAAATATCAGGCTTTGCTCTGCGTGACAGTATGTAGTGAATGAAACTACTTACCAGATGGCAGCGCTGTGAAAGCACTGTTAACTACCACTGCCCACTTTCAAGAAAGTTTGCTCATGCCGCCAGATATATTTTTTTATCCTAATGAGAATAGGCATGACCCTTCTTTCTAATTTTCTCACCAAAAGTGAACTAGGAAGTAAACCAAGTTCCCAGAAGGTGAGAGTGAGAGATAATTTATGCAAAATAGGATCTTTGCTATGTTGTTAAAGTAGACATAGAGCCATCACAATACAATTCAGCAGTAACCGTTGATGACACACTTAATATTCTGGTGTATTGCTTTCTTTCTGATTAAGCCAGAAAGTGAATTGCACCAACACTATTACCAATGAAATGTTATTGGTGCATGGACAAGCAAATTTCCTAGCATGCACCCGTGGGAGTGCCAATGGTAGTGCCAATGCCGGGCCTTTTATATTTTGGCTTGTTAAACGAGAAAGATAGAGGGGAAGACAGAAATTTGCTTCGTGGATAACTTTCTACACGCCCCATGTAAATGAAAGGTTCCTGATTTCATAACTAGCTGTAAGTGAAAGATGGCAGTTCACACTCACAGAGTGCCTTTATGTTCTTGTAGCTCCTCCTGTGTGTAGTCAACTAGATCCTTGCCATAACAAAACAACTAGTACACCATATGTTTACTTTGAAGCCTCTGCCATTTACACTGGATTCTAAATTTGGAAACTCACTGCTGTGAAGCAGTAACAGTTGACAACAAACCTCGTTTTTAAAGGCCTCTCAGGCTAACTTGCCACTCTAAAAGTCTGCCAGCACAGCTTGTCTACTTTTTTTTTTTTTTTTTTTTTTTTTTGCAATATTGGGTCTGGGAGGAGAGCTCATGTTTATGTTCGGCTCATCCATTACTCCTCTGCTTCTCTGTAGTGTTCGAAAGCAAGGCAGATGTTTTTGGGAGCCATGCATAACATAAAATTATAAATGAGTAAAAAGATAGTTACAGGGATTTTTTTCTCTCTCTCTTGGTTTCTGAGTGACGACGTAGTGAATTCTAGCTTTGCTCTCGTTGTCTAATTGTCGTCACTCAGAACTGCTCTGTGAACAGTGTCCCATAATTCGCTGTTTCCAGTCTATAATTGTGTATATATATTAATCCCTAGATAGAAAAGTTCAAACAAAGCACACTAAGTGGTATACAAGAGTTAACAAAAGTATATAAGCTACTGCTTATATACTTTGCTATGGCTCATCAACCTGAAAATGTTTTCAGAAGTTCTACAGAGAGGATTTGGCTCCGTCCACATGTTTGTAGACATAAGTGCATGTTGTGATAGGGCAGAAGTTGTGTGCGTCCACAGGAAAAATTGGTTACCTGCCAAGAGCCGTAACTGTTTTTATCAATTTGTGTGAGCTAGAGCTCTTTATGAAGTCTACTTATTTTGTTGCAACACAGCTTGATTTTAGGTGAAACACATGCCACTACAATGCTATATGTTTCATAGATAGTTGTGGTGTTCTTCTCTGGCAGCAGCACAAATAGGAGGAGGGAAATCAGGATGAATGCGTTGTTGTATTCCAGACCAAGCTAACACCTTCCCTTTCCATAGTCTACTTCTTAGATATTGTAACATGTCACTTCCTGAATGAATGGTATTTATTCTTTCTAATTCCTGATTCTTGTTTTTTTCTAAAACTTTATTCATCGTTTTTTCATCAAGGAAAAAAGAAAAGCAACACATTCAGATACACCAGTATAACTGGGCTCATTGACACAAATTGCCGATGCTAATGTTCTAATTCACAAAGAGCTATAAATGATTTTGAGGGTGACAAAAGACTAGGAGGATAAGGGATGAAGTGGAGAGAGGGAAGGAAGAACAAAGACAAGAGGCCTTAACCGCAGCTCATCCCCAAGTCTCAGTCTTTATTTTCAAGGGGCAAGGGTGGTCTCCTCTCGTATTGGATTGCAATGTGGGAAAACATTCAGCGAGATAGGGATCATTTGTATTTCAAGTCTGCCTCTGGGGTTTACAGTTCTGTGGAGTTATGATCAGAAGAACCTGATATCTATATTAATTGCTGCTTCAGTCCCCTGTCAGAGCTTTAATGTCTTAAATGGCTTCCAGAGTTTTTCAAACTTTGGCATCTTTTTATTGCCAAGATGTGCCAGGCGTTAGTCCACCACAGACCTATTGACTGAGATTATTATCTGTTTCCAGTGGTGTGCTAGCGTTACCCTACCTGCTAGTAGAAAGTGTATGAGGAGACGGCCCATAGGGGAGGCCAAGTAGTTGATACTGTCTTATCCTGGATTACTCAGTATCATGACCAAAAGGTCCGGGAACGTACAATTGCAGTGATTTCTTCTATACGTTTCTGCAGGGCCACCTAGAACGATTGTGCAAGAGGGCAGGACCACCAAATATGTGACATTGTCCTTTTTTTTTGGCAATTTTTCCAGCACAGGCCCTGGTACCAAACATGGCCCTCTAATAACTTTGAATGCATTATCCCTTTATTTAGTACAGATAGTTTGTTGCAGCTCTAGTTCAAGTTGCTGCACCCCCTCAATGTGTCACCATCTATTTCTGTGGCGATTCCTCTTCCCATTTACTCTTTTATATATACATTTCATACTGGTCCAATATTGAAATCTAGGGCTTGTTAAAGACTGGAAAATTGTATCCGACTCAAGGGTTGTTCAAGCAGTATCTCAAGCGGTGTTTGTTCTCATCCTCCCTTGTTCCACTGCCTCCCTGATCCTGTCTATTGTATTGCCTGTGACGGTTTATACCTGTTCGGCCTGTGACGCAGAAAGGAAGCCTCACACTCTTCCTGAGTCAATAGCTGACCTATGTCAGAAAAGACCTTGAGCTAGCTTGGATCTAATCTCTTTAGTTCTAGAATGGACATATCAATTTGTCCAAGGGGAAATCCAGAGTAAGAGACAATGGGGTAAATGGAAAGACTGCAACTGATGTGAATGGTAAGTGGATAACCTCCATATCACTAGACGTCCTTAAGAGTAAACAAATGTGAATGTTGGGGTACATGTTGTGTTCATTGAACAGAACAGAATTGGGTAGTAGTGAAAAAAAAAAAGGTCTGCACTATCAAGAAGAAAAACTTGCATAACGTAGTGGGAAATAACAATCTCTATGTGGGCCGTTTACTTGGTGCCGGTCAGGTAGCTAAGCCCTCCTACCAGGGCTCGTGTAATATAGGTCTACAAGTGATTCATATAAACTGTTCAACAGCAGTTACTTCCAAAGTCACAAATGATCCAATACGGTAAGGACGTGTAGAAGACTGTAAGTGAGTGAGGTCCTTCATTGGTATTTCATATGGGTCCTCAACAGCCGGCACATGTTTTGTCACCAGAGTGACATTTTCAAGGCTAGTGAAATTGTCTTAACGTCCAGGATCTAGAGAATAAGGGGGTTATTCTAACTTTGGAGGAGGTGTTAATCCGTCCCAAAAGTGACGGAAAAGTGACAGATTTACCACCAGCCGTATTACGAGTCCATTATATCCTATGGAACTCGTAATACAGCTGGTGGTATATCCGTCACTTTACCGTCACTTTTGGGACGGATTAACACTCCTCCAAAGTTAGAATAACCCCCTAAGTGTTTTGGGTCTCCTAATGCTTTCATGAATAGAAAAATAACTATCCAATTGTCCTCAAAATCAATCAGGTCAAAAGTATTCAGAGCATAGTAATCCATTTCAAGAAACTATTTGATAATCCAAAGAGTTTTCTTTGGATAGTTACCGCATCATATTATGTGGGTGATTCCTCCACCAGTGCACAGCACTGTATAAAAGCATTCTCCTACATGCATGTATAGAGCTGGTAAGCTGCGAAACTATGGTATTGCTATGGCAGTATTACTATGTCACAAATAATTGAGCAATGTGGTGTCGCCATGTTTATACTGGATTACAGCATGGAAAAAGTGCTTGGTCAGCAATATCATAAAGCTAGCTATAGCTCTGCGAATATAAATGTGAAAATACCTGTAGATACCTTTTCTCATATGATTTTACTGTTTCATGGTGCTAAACTCTCTATTCAGGGTTATTAAAAGTGACGTAATGCGGGCACTATAATGGATGGTGAACTATATGGTAAGCAAAAATACACTATGCCACTATATGGGAGCCGACCACACGCACAGACAACGCTGCATGTCTGAAAATCTAGTCTACCATGGCAGTTGACTCGCACCTTCGGGAGCCCTGCGCTACTGTGACTTTCTGCAAAAGCAGCTACTTATTTGTTCTCCCTATTTCCGTCGCTGTGCTCTCCAGTCTCTCTACATTCTCAGCAGCAGGCAGTGAAAATGTCAAAGCGGTGCAGTCTGTGGGCTGGGACTGCTCATTTTGATAGCCTGGCTTTAATAATGCATATGCAGTTTGCAAGTTTGTGTGATAAAGTGCAGGAGCCCTTGGGAGAAAATAAAAAAAAAGGTTTGTGACTCTGTCCTTGGTCTTCTGTGGTGGTGGTACATTCTGCACATACTCGCTTGCACCTCAGTACGGTTGGCTGAGGTAAGCACAAGTTGTCTCGCTCCATTAAAGTTTCATGGAAATATAAAAGGAGCTCATAGGGTTTTGAGATCATCTCTCAACCCACATTCTTATGTGTCTTTGGCCTGCTCTCCCCTTCTTTCTCTCTTTCTCACGCACTCTTTCTGCTCCTTGGTCTCAAGCTCATTCACCACTTCCTGCACACTACCAGGGGGGGCTTCTCCACTAAGGCGGAGGAGCGTCACCCCACTGGTTTCAGCAGAAGGAGAAGGAAAAATAAAATGATAATAATAAAGCATTATCATTTTATTTTTCAGGGGGCCAGGTTAGGGCTGTAGGCAAGTGCTTTTTTGTTGTTGTTGGTATTTTGTTTTTAATTTCATCCCATCCCCGCCACCCTCAGTCAGTGGCAGCCACCATTGCAAACTACCTATCCCTCCATAGCTTCCTTTCTATCTATTCTGTGCAGCACTCACCCCTATCTATTCACCATGCCACACAATTCCACTACACAAATATACCCCACACCTAAAAATTCCACAACTAATAATACCAATACAACCTACATAATTCCACTTCACTCCACATACATCCACTGCACTCCAAACCAAAACACATAGGTAAACTACATTGTCATTTACAATGCCAATAGCTCTAACTCTCAGAAATGCGAGACCTATTGCCTTGGCTGGCCTCTGGAAGGTTGATGTATGTGAAATAGGTTAATAAAGAAATTAAATACTCAAGAATTCTATTATCTCTTATTCCCTTTAATTTTTGAAACAGCTAAAATAGCATAACATACATATATTTGTTTTTTTTATAAAGAGCTTGTATTGATTTTGCAAGAGAAAAACATATAAGGGAAAGATACAAACAACATACATATCATTTTACCTGCTAGATAGCAACAGTAAAGTATTGCAAAATACAAATCCCATTGGTATGCAGCATTCTTTCTATATTAACCTGAACCCCAGACATTCCGCAGCCTGCACTGCACAGACTACAACCACACCGCTGCAGGAGTGGGTGGCTAAATGTCAAGAGGTTTTGGTGTAAAGAAGGGAGAATAAAGGGAAGAAACTATTAGAGGCACATGGGAGGCACTCCCTTATAAAAAGGGAAAGTAAGACAGTCTGCAGACAGCCATCTTCATATCAGACTCATGGTGCACACACAAAACTAAAGGCGAAAAAAGCAAAGTGACGAGTTGCAAACACATAGGGAACCTGGGAAAAGGAGTATTAAGATTAAAAATGTTGGAAATTTTGCTGTGGGAGAAACACCGGCATATAGAGTGCATTGTGTGAGTCCTACAGTGAAATATTTCCAAGTCAAATCTTAACATTTGAGTGTAACTGTCCAAATGTGTATGTAGTTTTTAAAATTATTAGCAATGTAAACAGTTCATATTTGTGTTTTAGATAATGGAACTGAGGCATAAGAAGATGAAATAATTTGCCAACCCTCATATATTTTGGTTTATTGGGGAATTAGAGATTAGTGCCCAAGTCTGCCGGATTGCGTCATGGCCCATTGTGCAAATGTCTCCATTTCCTTTTTATTTTTCAGCCAGCAGTGCTTTTGGCTTTATACAGCCATGTGGTTCAGGGGAAGAAACTACAAGACGTTCTTGGGACCACACGGAAGATGCTTGCCTATATGGACCATGCGTTGAGCAGAGGAGGCACTGAGTACATGACTGGGGTAAGTATTTAATAAAAGTATCAAACGTAAAAGCATCGGTCATGAGCAGTTTTAACTTGTGTAGGGGCCCAATTCTCGGCTAATGGCCAGTGCGGGCGGTTACTTTCACTCAGTACTCTAACAAACTGGAGATTACTGGCTTCAGTGTTCCATCCAGCTATTAGAAATTGGCATTAAATCACCTTATCTTTAGGCTTGTTTTGGGGTAGTCGTGGGATTTCACATTTAACTCTGCTTTTGAATCCATCACACCTCTGGCCCCAGGTACCAGACTGGATTCATTTTTGTGAACAGCTACTGTTCCTACGTGCCAGAAAGTGGCCCCATCATCTCCATGATGGCCTTGTACTGCCCCAGAAGTGATGGTGAGGAGCTGCAGGTAGGCACCACCTCTACACGAACATTAGTTCCTTTCTTTCCGCATCCTTCAACACAGATCTGGAGCACTGCTCCCTACCTTTTCAGCTGTACTGGCTCCAAGTTCCATAATTAAACAGTGTGCCAAGAAAGAGCAAAGGTTTTATACCGTGCCATGACACTGGAGGAGACAGACGTCAGTCACGGATATGCATGATGTTTGCCTGTGGTTGCACTCTAAACTGCAATCACCCTCCAAGTTGCAGGGCACTCATGCTCCAAGTTGGGGACCCGCTCCCACATCAGCTCTCAATCTTGCTCCAAATTGTTTATTAAGTTGAAATGTAAGCCCTGGCATGAGTTCTAAAAGGCGAAGTGGAATGAGTTTTACTCCTGCGAGTGGGAGAAGCTACACAGAAAACACTCCAAGGGTCAAACTCAGTATTCATTATCCGACTCTTGGTCTGTTTCAAGGCTAGTCCTGGAATGAGCAGAGGTTCCCATCATTGGCCTCGCAGCTAATCGAGGCTGTAACAGATTTTCAAGGTGAAGTTGTCACCTTCTGAAGCACTTTAAACCCTATATAGCCATGGAGTCTCCCCTCAAACTTCCTCCAGGGGACCATTTCCTAGCACTGACTGACCATGTTGGACCTTCTCCTTGCCAAACCCTGCCCATGCATCAATCTCATGTCTGCCCCAATCACCATGGTACAGATTCCGGGTATGGAACCGGTGTCTAGAAGTTCCTTACAAGCTGACCTGCCTGCCCAGCTGCTAATTCAGACAGGACTGATAAACCTTGCCTCGAACAGTTGTGCTGTCCTTTGCCATATGATTTTGATGTATTAACAAGTTTAAGTGTGGATCTTCTCGAGATTTCATCCCACTACATCTGCTACACAAAAATATTCCTTTCATCAGGGAGGTGTTCTACAACATTATCTCATTGTCTTAAAAACTGGAGTAGTCCCTAGCTCTCTTGAACAAGTCATTGTTAGACCATTATAAAAAACAGACTTGGATCAGTCTAATCACCAAAATGATGGTCTTATAACACTTCTACTGGCTGTGGCAAAATCATGGAAAAACAAATTTGCTTCTCAAGAATGCATTTTTTTTTTTTGTTTAAACCTCAGTGATCTTTGAGACTTCCCATCCCAACATTGCACAAAATCTGCACTAATAGCCATACAAGGTGACTTTCTGAAGGCTGCTGACAGGAAATTCACTTGTGTTCTGATATTACTGGACAGATGGTGGACTTAAACACAGTCGAGCATACAGTCCTCTTAGCTAGAGTGGCTGAACAACATTTGCCATACAGCTCTTGGTGGGCTTAAATATTTTCTGACAAATCCGACTCATAGGGTTATGCTCCTGCAATGTGTCTGTGACCCCCAGATTTAGCTACAGGAGTTCCCTGAGGCTCTGATAGTCTTTTATTTTTAATCTTTACATTAGCCCTCTTTTCTTCAACCTCAAAAAATGTGAGTGTTCTTTTTATTCTTATGCGGATAACACCCAGCTTGAACTCAAGCTTAATAGAGAGGGATGTGTTTCTAAATATCTTCCTTTTTGCCAACAATTTATTAAAGGTTTGATGGGCAGAAACTAAGTAAAGATAAGTATGGAAAAAGCAGAGGTTCTCATGGTGGGCAGAGAACCACCAATCTGGTTTCTTGTCCCATTGCCTTCAGACTTGGGTTCATGTCCACAAACTCAATCTGTAGTTGAGTTTAGTTTCATATTTGAATGTGTGCCACAGGTTTCTATGGCTATGTAAAGGCATCACTACTGGAAATACCTGTTGATTGCTCCACAATCTTTTGCTACAAGGCTAGCTTAATTGTACAGTGTTTTAAATACAACCGTGCCCAAGTCTGCCTTTTAACCTTATTTTCACGGGCCCTTCGTTTTCATGAATAATATAGGAAATTTAGACAGTAAGCTCATGGCCTAGCACTTCGCTAGCTAGATCCCATGTAGCCGCTGTCCCAGACTATTCATAGCTCCAGAGTATGTAGGTGGTGACAATGTTGTTGGCATCACTAGGGATAACAACCTTTAACCTCCTCTTCAAACCTCACAACTGCTTCCAAGACTCCTTTATTCTGGAAGTCCATAACTTTTGTTCCATAAATGCCATTTTCATCAATGTTTCAGGCTTAGCCCTGGGTCTCTGTGATGACGGTTCAGAGGCATCTTGGTTTCCTGGCCTCCTGCATCCTCCATCTTTCTCATGCCTACTGGAATGTAGAAGGCTGGCCTGGTTTGTAGTGGGTACCTAAGGTACTTACACCGTATACCAGGTCCAGTTATATCCCTTATTAGTGAAATGGAGGAAGTGTTCTAGCAGCTTAGGCTGTCTAGAGGTAGCTGTAGCAGAGCATCTTAGGCTGAACTAGGAGACATGCAAAGCTCCTGCAATGCCACTATAGTTACACAGTACTTATACACAATGAAAGACAATACTCTGTGTTACCGAAAATAAAGGTACTTTATTTTAGTGACACACGGCCAAAAATATCTTAGAGGCAATGCTCCTTCTGGAGGTAAGTATTATTATACACAATATATACACAAGTAACCAAAATCAGATAAGTAAACAGTCATAGAATAGTGCAAACAGTAGAAAATACAATAGATTGCAATGGGTCTAGGGGCAACACAAACCATATACTAAAATAGTTGAATGCGAATAACAAATTACCCCCCTAGGCAAGTGTAGTGTGTAGAGGGGCGCTGAGAGTGTAGGAAAACACCAAAGGTTAGTAAAGTACCCCAACCCAGAGCCCAGGAAAGCAGAAGAAAAGTACAGCAAATTTCCCCAGGACACACTGCAAGTTATGATAAGAGATTTCGCAAGAACCAAGCAAGACTGCAAGCAACAAACAATGGATTCCTGGACCTGAAGACCTGTGGAGAGAGGAGACCAAGTCCAGAAGTCGAAGAAGAGTCCAAGAAGGACAGGAGCCCCTGCCAACCTAGAAGAAGGTGCAAAAGTGGATTCTCCGGTCAGAAGAAAAGTACAGGAGAGCACCAAAGAAGATGGCTGTGAGTTCCTGCTTGGTGAAGGTGATGTCCCACGTTGAGTTGTTGGATGCAGGCTCTGTGTAGCCGGATTCTGCCTACAAGCCTTGGTTCAAGCAAGTACATGGTTTGTGTAAAAAAAGGAGCTACCTGCACCCAGGAGGGACCTGGGGGGTCTCAACTCTGACTGAGGAGACAGAGGGAGCTCCCAGCACTTCAGAGAACCCTCAGAAGACCAGGCAGCACCCATGGAAGTCCCAGAACACTGGGACAAAGAAGTTGCAATGTGCGGTCATTGCAGCACTACACTGGAAGGTCCCACACCGCCGGAGAACAACTCTGGGAGCTGTGTGTCGCAGGATGGAGTGCTGGGGTCCTGGGTTATGCTGTGCACGAAGGATTCTTGGAAGAAGTGCACAGAAGCCCAAGGAACTGCAAAAGACGCGGTCCACAGGGGTACTGTCGCAGCACGGGGAGGAAAGCTCTTACCTCCACCAATTTTGGACAGCTGAACCTTTGGACAGTCTAATTCACTTCGGCCCACCACCTGTTTTCCAGGGAGCATGCTCGTCATCAGGAGAGGAGTCCCAGAGTACCGGTTGTCGTCGCAGAAGGGTGCCTGCAGAAGCAGGGAAGTGACTCAGTCACTCCACAGGAGATTCCTTCGGTTCTTCTGGTGCAGGGTGAGGACAGGCAGTCCTTGGAGCATGCACACCTTGGAAACTGTTGCAAAAGCTGGCTGGAGCTGAAGTTGCAGGTCACAGGGTCGTCCTGGATACTTTGTTGCAGTTACAGCGGTTCCTGGAGCGGTCTGCGGTTGATCAGACGGTAAGAAGCTGAAGCAGAGGATTCCTGGAGGAATCTTGCAAACCGAATCCGAGGAAACACCCAGAGGTGAGACCCTAAATAGCCCTGAGAGGGGGATTGGCTACCTACCCAGGTATGCACCTATCAGGAGGGGTCTCTGACGTACCTGCTGGCACTGGCCACTCAGAGGTTTCCAGAGAGTCCCCACACCTTGGAATCCAAGATGGCTAATGCCAGGGACACTCTGGAGGAGCTCTGGGCACCACCCCTGGGGTGATGATGGACAGGGGACTGGTCACGCCCCTTTCCTTTGTCCAGTTTCGTGCCGGAGCAGGGACTGGGGGTCCCTGAACCGGTGTAGACTGGCTAATGTAAGGAAGGCACCATCTGTGCCCTTCAAAGCATTTCTAGAGGCTCTGGGGCTCTGGGAGGCTACCCTTCCCAAGCCTGAAACACCTATTTCCAGAGGCAGAGGGTGTAACACCCTCCTCCCAAAGGAAATGCATTGTTCTGCCTTGCTGGGATTGAGCTGCTCATTCCCCAGGAGGGCAGAAACCTGTCTGTGAGGTGGCAGCAGCTGTAGCTGCAGTGGAAACCTCAAAGAGCTGGTTTCGCAGTACTGGGGGTCCATGGTGGAGCCCCCAGGGTGCATGGGATTGGCCCCTAAATACAAGTTTTGGAATGGGAGGACAATTCCATGATCTTAGACACCTCACATTGCCATATTCAGTGTTACCATTGTGAAGCTACATGTATGTAGTGCACGCGTGTAATGGTATCCCCGCACTCACGAAGTCCAGGGAACAACAGGGGGCACCTTTGCTAGTGCAAAGGTGCCCTCACACACAGTAACTTTGCCCCTAGCCTTCAGTAAATGAATGTTAGACTTATAGGTGACTTATAAATTACTTAGTGCAGTGTAAAATGGCTGTGAAATAGTGTGTGCACTACTTCACTCAGGCTGCAGTGGCAATCCTGATGAAAGGTTTGTATGAGCTCCTTATGGGTGACAAAAGAAATGCTGCAGCCCATAAGGATCTCCTGGAACCCCAATGCCCTAGGTACCATATACTAGGGACTTATAAGGGGGGGGGGGTCCAGTGTGCCAATCAGAATTGGAATATAGAGCCACTAAAGTATAGTGACCAGTTTGGTAAGTAGCGAGAGCATAAACACTGGAGTTCTGGTTAGCAGAACTTCAGTGACACAGTTAAGCATACTGACAACACACACATAGGTCACAAACTATGAGCACCGGGGTCCTGGCTAGCAGGATCTCAGTGAGACAGGCAAAACACACTGACAAACAGGCAGAAATTGGGGGTAAAATGTCAAGAAAGATGGTACTTTCCTACACACTGGCACATGGATGTCTAGCAATATAACCTCTGTTTGAATGGAAGCAGCACCAGTGCTGTCTGTCGACATTGTCTGCATCTCAAAGGAGACAGCCCACGGACTTCAGTGGTGGCAGGTCAACACCAACTTGTCATGTGACATGCTGTTCTTCCTGCCCCAACCAGACCTCACTGTAGTTACAGATGTTTAATCTCTGGGTTGGGGTGGGCACTTGAGAGTGATGGAGGTCTTGGTTTCTGGTCCCAGTCAAACGAATGTGCCACATCAGTCTTCTAGAGCTTCATGCCATTCACTTGGCTCTGTAAGCTTTTCTCCCATCCATCAGGAAGAGGCTGGTGCAGGTCCTAACAAGAAACACAACAGGCTTGCAGTACTGTAACAAGCAGGGCAGTGTGTTGTCTTTGATATTGTGGAGGAGGCACTGTGTTTTTGTTCAAATCACCGTTCTATTGAGATTCCTGCACTTATATTATTAGCCCTTTCCTCAGCTTTTACTACAGTCTCATGCAGTTTTGGTTGAGAGACTTTTCGATATCTGAGCTCACTCACAGGCATTGACCTGGCAGAAGGACATTCTAGAGGACAGATCACCAGTGGGATTCACCCCTCTTTTAAAGCAAGTGTTGTTAGCAACACCTGTGCGGTATCTCGGGGAGCTTCTCTTTAATATTTATGTGGCCCCATTGGCAAAGATTGTCAGGTCTTTTGGTCAGGAGATTTTGTCCTATGCTGATGCCATCAACTGGTGGTTTCAATCAAACAAAACGAGGAAGCAACAAGAGCCAGATTCTGTGACTGCCTGTGTGCCGTGCCATCTTGGATAAAGCAGATCTGTCTTCAACTTGATGAAGGAAAATTGAAATTCTATTATTTGGTAAAGCCGTCCAGATCTGGTTGCACAATTGGTGGCCCATGGAACTGGGCAATCATCCTTACCCAAAATAAAAGTCGTAAAGAATCTTGGTATGCTGCTGGATGTCAGGCTTAATATGTCCTGTCAAGTTATTACAATCTGCAGTATTTGTTTTGGAATCTTTTATGTGCTCTGAAATGTGTGTTGTGTAGAAACCAACCGAAATTCTGTGACTCCATTTCTCCATAATAATAACCAGCTAAACATATTAAATTACTTATTTGGGTGTTAAAGGTAAGAACCCACTTTTTATTATTAATTTATTACTTAACTGGAGGTAAGCATATATTATACGTTCCTTGTGTCTAGTCAAATATTTTACTGTACCTTTTGCATTCAGATGTACTGTTTGGGTGTTCAGCATCAATAAACAATGAGCATTTTTGGAATTCTTTAGTTGTGTAAGACAGTGTATGGTCATAATTTTCATTTGGTGGATAATTGGCACTGTTCATGAATAGTGGTGATTAATAAAGTGATTCACTAATCTAACATCTCTGTTGCAGGACATGGAGTCGGTTGTAGACATCGTTCTTTGGGGCTCTCTGTACCACCTCCTGAATGATGCCTCATTCCTGCCTGGTAAGTCTGACCTTTTGTTTATAGCATTGTTGTGGACATGTGTCTGTGGCTGGGTCGCGCCTACTTGAAGAGTTGTTAGTTTACATCAGCACGCTTCCACTTGGGTTAGTGGGTTAGGTACGTGGGTCAGGTACTGGGTTTATCTTCACTAGACTCGGACATTGACGCATGTTCCTATCTTTGATGGTTCACAATCATCTTAGCTAGAAAGAGATGTGAGTATTAAATCTATTAGGTGTGTGGTTGCTGTAAAAGTAGGCTGCCACTTAGGAACACACTCTTTTTAACAAAAAAAAAAGGTTATTGTTGTTTTGTGAACTTACAAATCGCTTTAAAAACCCACTTCTTCCCTTTTACCTCTGTAAAACATGGTCTATTACAATGAATTAATACATTAAGATTTGTGGTTTTGTTTCTCCAGGTAGAGGGTGCGTTATATAAAGTTCCTTTTTGAGGTCCTGTTTATATCATCCACACACGCTATATTTTCAGTTGATTTTTGTAGACATTTCTGGGCCTCCTAGATTGGTTCTCTAGGCCTATATCCCACCTTGTCTGGGTCAGTGCCTTGTTCGCTGCATATTATTGTGCCATATTCCATTACGCAACTGCAAGACTTCTGTACTGTCAAAAACGTTTTAATCATAAAATTGATGGCTAGTTTGATTTAGTATATTGTGCGTGTTCTCATTGTTTAAAGTGTATTTTTCTTTGTACACTTTTCAATTGTGCCATATGGTAAACTGTCAGTAGTGCTGTGCAGAGAGACGGAGTACAGCCCAATATGGAAACACAATGTGTTGGGAAAGGATACCACTCCCTTGAGTGTCCTACTGCATGTTAACTGATATTCTGAATTTTATATTGTCTTTGGCTTCATGATGTTGGGGGGGGGGGTTGATGGGGGTGGGGGGGGCATTGTGTGTGTGTGGGGGGCACACAAAGCATAGTCAGCATTGAATTACTTTCTTTGCCAGTGGACCACGTTTTGTGAAACTAGTGTGGCCAGACCCCTTTGTCAGTGAGAGCTAAGTCTGCTGACCCTCTTGTATAATGTTCCACTGTTATGTGAAATCTAGAACCATGCGTTGACATCACATGTGCATATTGAGCACATGTATGTGCTATGAATGTGTATTGAGTGATTCTTAGTACTGGAGACAGTAGAATCCATTTTAGATGCCCTTGTTTGAGCATGGAACGAGATGATGGAGGAGGAGGAGGACACCTTCCCTAGACAGTGAAATCCTATAGTCTGCATACCTGTGGCTGGAAACTTTAGGCCAAGACATTCAAGTGAAGGCAGATGGAGGCCATGATTCTATTAGAAATTCATTCAGGAAGTTGTTAGCACAGAGCTACTGTTTCGTTTTCTTGAGCATTGCCATTGGCGGCATGGTAGAGATAAAGGATGGGATTTGGTTTCTGTTCAAGCTGAGGATGTTTCTAGGCTGGACGCACACTTTTGTCGGTCTCTGACTGCAGTAAGTCTGATGACGGACAAATTCAGCAACCTCAGCCCCTTTGCCACCTGTTGTAAGAACCATCTCTGCACAAAAGCTGTCTCTGAGAAGAAGCCTGCAAATTACATTTGAAAGAGTTCAACCCGAAACCAGTTGTGAATCCTTTGAGAGTAGATCCACATAGCCTGTCTGGAAAATGCATATAAAAGTGGGATCCAACTCACCCTACTGTCAGAACCCCTTTCGGAGAGCTACTGGGCAAGCAGAGGCTACTGAGCCCAGCCATACCAACAAGTACCCCTTCATCACTTGATTCTCAGTAGTAGCGTGGGTCGAGCAGTCCAAGGCTTCGTGGGGGAGGATACATGCAGGGGAGTGAACACAGGCTCCAGACAAGCTCAGCAGCAGTAATAAATGTGTGCCCTGTCGAATACATGATTTTATGAAAAAAATGAATATATACTAACACAAAGTGAAATAGAGCATACACAAGCAGTACACATAGTCCCATAAGGTCATGGTTCTAATGTTCTATAGGCAGGTCCTTGTTTCCCACTTCTCTCTCACTAATGGTAGTGATTATTCCCCATTTACTATAGGCGATATTCAGGTTATGCCCCATTAGTGGTCAGACTTTCAGAGGTCCCACTCTGACTCGTTTAAAAGTCAAAAGTGTTCCAGCGCCTCAAGCACTATGTGGCAGAACAAGTTCCCTCGGGCCTCCTGGCCCTATGACTGGCTCTTACCTACTTTTACAGGGATTGCACGACCAGAATCTCCAGGAGCGTTTCATTCGCAGACTTTCCAGAATGCTAGAGCAGCTGCTGTTGGGAGTACCACTCGTGGCACTGCATGGGTTATCAACTGGGTGTCCACAGAGTTTCCTCCGGTGGGAGCGTAAATTCCTCTCCCAGTAGGCGGGTCACAATTTGGAAGGTGATTGAGCTGGCCTCAATCCTCAGTTTGGGGCTCTGGCCCACACAGGTCACCAAGGCGGTCTCTTCCCTAGAAGCCAGCTTCAACCAGGCAGCAGTATGTGTTGTTTCAATGCTTCCTCCTGCTCAGGATACAAGGTCGCCAACCTTATACTGTACACGAAGATGGCCTGATCCGCACAGTGCTAACTTCCTCTTCACAGCGGCCCACCTCTGGCACATGGGGTTTCTGACTTCACACAGGGGTTATGGCTCGATTGGCACAGCAATAATACCAACCACAGCTGACTTTATGGCCGCCCCATCTGGCATACGAGGTCGCTGACTTGAACCTGCACACAGGCGATTACCCAACTGGGTCAGCAGCCGTCTTTTCATACCTCACTACAGGGACTCATTCGAGAGGATCCCAAACTGGATGTCACTCCCTTCAGCGCTCTCCTGTCCCTCACAGGACTCACTGGTCTTAGCAAGCATGCGGTCACTGGTGCTCTAGGGGCAGGTGGTTTTGTATTTACTTGGATGATGTGTCCCCCCAGCTGGGAGACTGGTAGTCTTTAGCCCCCTGCCGTGGTCACAGGCAGAGGTCTTGCAGAGCTTCTCCTTCTAGCACAGGTTTGGCCAGCTGCTTTGCAGTTGACTACTTTGGGGGCCTCAAGCTCGCCCTATAGTCCATTTCCAGACACTAAATGTATTTAATGGTCTGAGTCTTTGAAGTTTGTGTTCGGGGTCTGCTTCATTTTTAAATGCCTACCCCTTTACCCTGTCCTTCCCCAAGAAAGCAGTCTGTCACAACAGGAGCAACTCCAAATCTGAAAGTGCCACCACACAGCCATTGAAACTGACTAGAGGTTCACTCCTGGATGTCAGCCAAAGTGATATGTGCATCAAAAGGTTACCCCATGGTTCTAGTCCTACTCTTTGATTCTTATCAGCCCTATCTCCTTCCTTCCCAAGCCACTTTTCACTGACCACTTCCTAATTCAAAGAGCACCCTTTGAAGTGTACTTAAAAGCCTGGATTCTCTTTCTCCAGTGTATGTCCTGCCCAGTTCACAGGAATGCACAAATCAGTCTGTGGCTTGGCTTCCTCTACCTCCACAAGCACCTCCAATCCACTCTGGGTCTCCCCAAAAGGAACCCAGTGTCCTCTATGTATTGCAGCATTCTCAAACACACACACATCACATGCATACAACCGTACACCAGCTGCACAGCACCACATACTAACTTGATGTAGGCCAAGGGAGAGTTCAACTTGCAGCAGTTAAACTTTATGCGAGTGAGCCTGTAGGCCTCACTCCAGTGACACAGGTAAAATGGCCTGTCCACTCCTTCTGACCTCCACATGGTATACTACCACCACCGCACTCCTGCTACTTTACTCCTGGTAAAGGCAGTAGCCTTTCATCATCCTGAGGGTAGCACTTGGGGTGCCCTTCATGTCCAACAATACCATAATCCATGAGACAGGCCTGTGTCATGGCTTACGCACATGATCTAAACTCACCCATGACAACAGAAATCAGCCCCATGGATACAGATAACATTGCAGCTGGGGCACTTAAGGCAGGGGTGCACATCAGTCCCAACATCATCTTTGTTCTTAACCAAAGAAAGTCAAGCCACAAGTTCTTGACCCATGAAGGTAGTGCTCCATAAAGTACCAGAGTTATGGTGCAGCCAGGCCAGTTATCTGCCTGACAGCCAGTCTCCCAAAGGTAAGAGGTAATGGAACATCACCTGAAGTCTTCCCTTTCTCCAGGAGGAGTTGAAGATCTTCCTGACGGATCCTTGTTGTTGCTTGAAGACACCATCGGCTGGGACAAGTACTACAATTGAGTCTAGCATCAAGGAAGTAACTAAAACGTCTACTGACTGAAAAATACACCTGACATCTTCAATATCACTTCATCAAATATGGTTTGTAATAGTTATTCTTCATTAAAAAACATTTAAGCAAAGACGGCGACCATGTCCTGATAAATGCCACTGACACCTCATCAAAGGGTTGAATAGGCAGAAACAAGTCAACCTCCGCTTGTGAGTAGATGTAACAGCATGGGTTCTGCCTGCGTAATCTCACCATATGTTTTGCTTTTTGATCAACTGGTTTTTGGACTTTTTAACTGGTGTCTCACCAATAGTAATCACACAGTAAATGGACTGCACATGTTTAACGTCAGTGTCCGTCTTTTAAGATAAGACCGCTGCAATGCCGTAAGGGACACTTTGCTGGTTACACTTGAACGTGTGTGCACAAGTGTGAAAGCTGCGCATATGATACTACAATTGTGCACTGCCCGGTAACGGCACACAGGTAGCCTTGCACAGAGGGAGTCTGCAGGGTTGGATACTGACCTGCGTAAACCTTATAATATTAGTGGACATTCATAGGGAAAGTCAGTATGGTTTACTGTTTTGCCTACAGTAACACTCTATTATATACATGGGGGAAATTTGCCCCAGAGTGCAGTTTTGGTTCTTTTTGGCCTACTGAGTCTAGCGGGGTATCGAATAGGGGTGAAAGGTGTGCGCCAATATCAAATCTGAAAGGTATAAAAAGCTAGACGTACATCTTATGGGACATCCAGAAGTGTCATATTTCTCTGGCTCAGCTCAGGATCAGAACCCAGGTCTTGTGTTACTCTGCTGTGCCAAGTTAATTACATTGCTTTTCGACAGCAAACAAAGCCCTCCCCACACAGAAGGAGCAACTAAGAGTGCTTCACTCTACTCCTAAGGAGGAAGGGGTGGGGAAGAAAATCTGTATCCTTTAATTGGCTGTCACACTGTAACAGGGCTGGGACAGCCCAGGCCCACTAAACAAAGGAGGGAACCCAGAACTTAACAGGGAGCATAAACAGGAGGGGGCTCCTCTTTGAGGTTGTGGGAAAGGCCATGGCAGGGATGTCAGTGAGAGGCGGAGCAGAGTCCTCCAGAGGAGATGTGACCAGTGCCTCCTGGATGAACTTTCCTACCTTGCGAGGTAGAAGGGTTAGGACCAGGGTGGAGAGTTGATGTGCTACCATAGGATTGGCCATGGGTGCCTGGCGTCTAAAACTTTCCACTTCCACTTACTGCTCTTTCACGAGTGGAAGAGAGGGCTTTTTTGCTGAAGATGAACACTGGGACTGGACCGTGGAAGCCATGCCCAACTGGAAAAAGGAACTCTCTGATGCCCACCTGGACTAAGGACTCTTCCTACAGTTGACCCCAGGAACAGTGGGTATCTCCCCAAGGCCAGGCAAGGTGGTCCCGGTACACCTCCTGAAGTCCAGGTGGGAGAAGAATTGGACTTCTACACTCAGGAGGAGAGAAGCACCAGAGGACAGAAAAAGAAGAAAGGCTGGTGCAGGGAGCCAGTAGAACCATCATCCTGCAAAGCGTGCCATCTTAGGGGCCATGAGGCCTGAGCAGAAGGCTCTGGGTTGATAGCAAAATGAGCCCAAGGTAGCACAAATCGGCCCAGCGGGCCCAAGATATGCAAGAAAGAAGGATCTGAACTTTGACACGCCCGACGATGAAATGGAGCCCATAGACCTCCGCTGCCAAGCTGATAAAACTCTGGGGTGGTCCAGGGCCCAGAGGTCAACTCAAGGAACCTTTTTAAGTTAGTAACCCTGGGGGGGGATCGGGGGCACACTTCCTAGAGCTTGGCAGGCCTGGTGATCCCAACCTCCAGGCCACTTATGTTCTGGGGGTCCAAAATCCCATCTCCAGGCCCCCGCCACCAAGAAATCGAGGTTGTGCCATTGCACCCCGCAAAAAGGAACAAAGGGGTACAGGACCCCACCGCCCGGTCCCTGCAGGCAGGAGGGGTGGGGGAGCACAATCGCACCCCACCAAGAAGCAAGCAAAGGTGCCCAGGGCCCCCAGTGCTGCACAGGAGGGAGCGCTATCATTCCCCCCTCCCCTCCTAGAAGAATGGAAAGAAGCCTAGGACCCCATCTCGGGGCCCTAACTGCAGTGGCCTCATTGTTTTCCCATGTCTGGGGAGGATTAGGGTGGCCCCCGTGCTGAAAAAAACACCCTGCCTGCATGGGGCAGATAGAGTAGAAGAGCACTGCCAGCTCCAGTGCAGGAAGCAAAGAAGGTGGCTGGCTGGGCGGAACAGCTAGGGTGGGCTCTCCATGCTGCCCACCCAGCGAAAGGAGGGATGAAGGGTGCCTGGGTTGGGATCGGGATCCCTCACCAAAAAGAATAAACAAAAAAGCCACGTGGCGCAAGACCGTGCAGCAGCATCTAAAGAAAGCCATTGGAGCCACTAATTAAATATTCATGCCTGCCCAAGGAAGGGAGCGCCCCATAATGACTTGCACTGTTTTAAGCCCAACTTTTTCCACAATGTTATGATTCCAGGATGTCAGGGCACCATCAACGGCGAGGAAAGAGTGTGAAGGTGCTGCAGGAGTACAGCAGCTCTTTCCTCTAAAGAAAAATACTGACCACAAGTTAAAGGGTCAAATAAATCAAGGTCACTCTAGACTTTACCTGCATTTTCAAGCATTCCCCAGGATGGAGCTTTAGCTCTACGGCTGGGAGTGCAGTGCCCCCTAGGAGTTATGTGGCTGCAGTTTACATGGCCTAAGGTTGCTTAAATAAAGTCACATGATTTATGTTTAAACAATGCTTTATTTGAGCGTTATTGACAGTGCTTCATTTAAAGAAGTTGTTATTGCTGAAAGTAATTATTTCTGAAAGGCTGCAGTGATGTATTAATTATAAAGTGTGCACATAGTTGTAATGCTTTATTACTTATAATGATAAAATTGCAGATGGATTATGGAAGTCTGGTGATGGAATGAGGTATTTTGACATGTGATTCTGGAAGCGTAGTAACCTTATGTAAAGTGACACCACCTACCATGGTTATGTGGTATATTGTGCGGGGGTGGTGTACTGTGATTTTGTTTTTTCCACTTCACAGGTCAAATGTAATGTTGCCAAATGTATTTCCAACAGTCTTATGTATGTTTGTAAATTACTGTGCAATATTAAGTAGTGTGTGTGCGCAATAAATGTAATTTTAGTTTTCTAAAGAAAAAGCATAGATTAGACAATCTTTTATTGAGTGTTATTATTGCGTGCCAGTGAATGGTGATTACTAGCCCACGTCACTGCCCTTGGGTAGGCTTTGGACTGCTCGACTTTGCTACCCTGAGAGAGTCGAGCACTACAATGGGGTGTTTAATTCCTATTGAAGGGGTGAATGTGGGCCCATTACTTGTGCAGGCTACACAACTAATGGTCCATTTTCTTACAGTAGAATAATTCCCCACTTTTTAACCTACCCCTGGGGTTGGTGTAATAATGTCATGAGGTCCCCAGTAATTCAGTAGATAGTTGCTTGCACCTGGATCCACTTGATCAGTGCCAGGAAGAGCCCAAGGATGAATCATGCCGCATACTAGGTGGGTGAGGACCTTCATCCTGAAACAGTGAGACATCTTCACCTGCTGTACCTCTCCCTGCAAACGACTGACAATCAATTCTGTTGTGTTTTCATGATTTAATTAGGAGATTACTAACCGTTCCTTTCAAACTTCCTGACCCTGGCGGGTGATGTCTTCCTGTAGTACCAAAAGCCTGCATTCCTATGGAGAAAGGGAAGGAGTATACCTGATCTTACAGGAAGAGAGACTGTCCAGGAAGAGAAGCCCAGTGTATTCCCCTTTATGAGGGACAGCCAGTGAAAGCAGATGATCCTAGATGATAGCAGGAGAGACTTGTGCCTTCGTGGGTGTCCCTTTAGTGTCTCTGTGCAATCCCGTGTGAGCTGCAGTAATGCTTTACCAGAACACGGACCACTTTGTTGTCCGGCAGCCTGCTGCAGGCTCTAGACTAGAGGCTGGTCCTGTTGCCGAAAAAGAGAGTAGAAGCTTTGTTGCTGCAGCAATGGAAAGCCCTGATTGGTCCGGAGCTCCAACTGCCAGTGGAACACCAGTGTGAGGAATGTGTCTGGAAGCGGCAATTGCTGATTACTTGCCTGCAACCGGCTGGGAAGGCTGGCAGTGCTGAAGACTGTTGTTGCCACATAGATCTTCCTCAACGATTTCACCCCTGTGGACGTTTTCCTGGGCTAGGCTGGACAACCGCCCCGACTGAGAGGAGCTGACATTGCAAGGGTGGAAGTGTGAACTGCATCCCCTGCACAGACTGAACTGCCTCAAATACCCAGCAAGTATATGCAGGCCTTAGTCTGCAGCTGGAGACAGGAGACTAACATGCACAGGCGAGTCTGTTGTGGTAGGCTTAAAAATACATTGTCCTAAATTGCTAATTTGACCAGTGAGAGTATTAGTTATCTGCACTTCTGCCTAATCCCTACCTAAGCCCATAATATGTTGAGGACTATACCTATGTAATCTCAACCCTAGCAGGAGGGAGAAAGGGACCAGGTAGAATACGGTAGCACCTCACTGTTAAAACGCAACCTAAAATGTAACCCTATATGATGTTCGCGTCAGATTATGTAGTACTTAGTTCTGCTGTCAAATTAGTTTTGTTTCTTTTTATTTAAAAGTTGAGCATTTGGCTGGACATTACATTATTGTTTGTGTTGGCTGTTGAGGTTTGAGCTCATGCCACCCATAATGCCTAACTGTGAAACCTTTAAATGCTCACCCATGCTACCCTGAGAGTTAAGTGTGGTAATGGTGATACTTGGCCCTGTGTACAGACATAGTATGACGACCCCTAGTACACCACTGGCAGACAATCTCAGCCACCACAGTTGCAGCCCTGTAGCCCCTTTGTGTCCTTTGGCTGCCCTGAACTAGGGGGCATTTTTACAAAATAATGACCCAGCCCGACGCCACAAGCCATCTTGCAGCGCTGAGCTGCGCCGCACCATTAGGAAAGTGCAGGGATGCATCATATTTACAGCAATATGAGGCATCTCTGTGCTTTCCTCACGCACAATTGGTAGCCTAGGGCCAGCATAGGCACCTTTGCACCATGGTGGTGTGATTGTTTTTATGTGCAGGAAGGGACACCTTGATGCACATAAACAATCATTAATGGTGTTTTCCTCGTATGTGTGCTGCAGAATGTAGCACACATAGAGGAAAAATGAGCAGAAATAAAGCTATTTCTCCTTGTTGTGCCATTTTTACACCACCCCTAGAGTGGCGTAGGAATCTGACGCATTCCCAGCCTTGTAAATTTGGGAATGTGTCTGATTCCATGGTGTTGTGTAGAAAAACCCACAGCAACACTCATGGAAACACCCCTTTCACATACATGAAAGAGGGGCATATTTACAAGGCCATGAAAAGCCACACTAGGTGGCTTTGAGTGGCCTTGTGACTCCGCCCCCAGCACATAAAAAAAAAGTAATGCTCCTGTGGCACTCTGGGCCTGTAATTTTGCCCCTGGGTCTTGCTTTGAGGTATACCCAAAGCTGACACGCAAAGGATAAAAACAGTAGGGTTTTCACTGCCTTTCAGAATCTGTAGTATCATCGTCCCTTTTTAATCGCCACTGGAAGAGAGTTTCAAAGTTTGTTTTACACCCTGTTGTAACCATCTGAACCCTAGCAACTGAAGAATAATTGCAGGAAACAAGTGAGCGCCTCCTTGTCTGAGGACTTCAGAGTGCTGTAAAATGCACTTTTTATGGAGAGTGCACGCACAGTAGACTCTTGTACTTGCCACTTGAAATCTGTGAATGTCCATCTTCCAGTTCCTATCTTTTCTATGGTTCTGCATTTAACTTGAGTCCATCTTTGTCAGAAATTTGACAGTTCTTTGTTTTTTGGTTTTGTTTGGGAGTTGCATAGATTATGCATTTAACTTTTGTGGCATGTCTGTTGGTGGAGCGCATTTTCACCGTCCACAGTAATCAGTTCTGCAAATAGTTCCAACTGCACTGAAAATCCACAAGTGCCTTTCACTTCATATATTTTTTCAATAATGTCAACCAGAGCTATCAGTATCCCATGTCAGAGGAAGAAAGCTGACTGGCTGTGGTCCAGGATGTGGTGTAGGTCCAGAAGAGTCTGTAATAATTCTGTCATGACCTTCTCTAGAACATGGGCGGCCGGCGATAGGTCACAAAGTGTTCAGTTTCATCAAACACAGGATTTCTTTAAGTACTGCTGTAAGTACCTTTTTGTCAGTGATGTTGGCAATATTCTGCACACAATGGAGAACTTAATTATTGTACAAATGGGGATTATAAAGGAGCCAGGAAAACTCACAGCAAGTACTATAGAACACCCCTTTCATGCAGAGTAATACATGAAAGGGTGGGCATATTTACAAGGCCATGAAAAGCGACGCTAGGTGGCTTTTTGTGGCCTTGTATATATGGGCTGGCTCAGCCTGAAGCAGCATCCTATGTATGGCCAGGATAGAATTTAATGTGCCACAACCTGATGTCATAGAGCAAGATTGGGGCAAATAAAAAAGATGGGATAGACCTAGTAAAGGGCTGGTATAGTTCACAGGATACAGCAATATGTATTGGAGGACATTCGAAACAACTGTAGCTGCATCAGTGACTCTATGTCCTGGAAAGGCTGTCATTCTTATTGTAACAGTCCTGCGAGGGTGGAGTTGGAGGGTAGCTATGCAGAAGGGGAGGTACGAGTATCCTGTATGAATGAGGTGTGAGCCTTGTCTGTATTAAAAACTATGTTTTGTTTTGTCTTCAATTTGACCATGAAGAGGAGTTTGGATCCTTGAAGAGGTGGCTTCTGAAGATGAACCAGCTGGAACACTGTAGAAGCGCTGCAGAGTCCCTGCTGAAGAGCCAGGGAGTGGCTGGGCTTAAGGCCTACCTGCAGAAGCAGCCGATGCCCATTGTGACCTCTGAGATGGCCACCTCCAATGAGCCAAAGGTAACATGAAAGCACTGTATCAAAGCTAGCAGTGCCTTCATTTTACATTCATCAATTGATGCCTCATCTCAAAGCTATATACTGTCTAGTTCCTGCATGTGAAGCGGTGCAGGCTCCCAAAGCGCCAAATGCCCCCTCTGCTGAGGCGCTCAATATATTTCTTTCTAGTGAAGAAAGGCCCACATGGCCATTAAGGTGGAATGTTAAACTTTGATCACTCTTTCTACCGTTCTTCTCCCCCATCCCTCCCGCAGGTCAACATTTTCTGGGTTTTCTCCTTTGTGTTGTGATCCACATTATTAATTCCTGACAAACATTTTCCGATCTATGTTTTTATTGGTTTATTATACTACAAAGCTAGCTCTGGGGAGCATCAAAGTACTTTCCTAGAACACAAATATTGTAACAGAAGAGAGATGGTATAGAACAGTATGGTGTCTGGGATATGTAATGACACCTTTTATTTATAATATTTATTGACATGCACATTTACAACTTGAGGTGTCAGGGTTTAAAGGGATTCTCATGATTTTGACCAAATCATGAAACAAGGATTGACACAAGGGTTTATAGGTTTAAAGTCAATATCTTACAAGATCACATCTCTCAAAACCATTTTCCCCACAGAAATAGAGTGTAGAAGTGTGTTTCTCCACAGTGTATATATGCTGCGAAGAACTAAGGTTGGTCAGTTGGTTGTACTAACAGTGAAGACATTTGTGTCTAACCTTCGGGTCGAATGTGTGAACCTTTCAGTCTAACCTGTCCTTTATCTTTGAAGTCGATAGCATGAGCACAATTTAGGCTGGTAGTATCACCTGTTATTAGAGCCACAAGATGAATTGCCATTTTGGATTTGGTTTATAGAGTTTTCCAATATCACGGCATCACAAAAAAATAGTCACTGGTCAAATTTTTTGTGTGCCTGAGCAAGAGCACGCTGTCTTTTGGGCATCAGTCTTGACGTACACAGCCTACTTGCGGCACAGGAACAACTCCTTGGTTGCTGTGTTCATTGTCCAGTATTCTAGTTTTGTTGAGAAGGCCAAATGTGTTTTGGGCATGTACTATGTACATCAGACTTTATCTTCAAGTTTTTTTTGTGCAATGCATGTTTTGAGGCACTTTCACATCCGTATACTTGTGCTGATATTGGGTATGAAATATGTGACTTATGGCAACCCCTTTTATTAATGTAAGATGAAAATCGAAGGGAAAGAAGAGCCATTTGTGAAGGATTTGCATACCTGTCACTGAAGTTTTTTAATACCAGACATATTTGAAATTTTTGAACTCTGAATTCCTGAAAAGTCTGTTATGCAACATAGAAACATTTCACTTAACTTGTAACTACAGTTCGCCATGCCTGGTATCTTTTATAGATTCAGACGTTCAAATATTCTCCATTGACAAGCTAGGAGTCCCACCGCATTTTACAATAGCGATACCCAAAAGGCTGTACATTATTTACTAGCACACGTGTCTCATTGGAAAAATCCATACTCGAGCCAATCATGTGTGAGTGTAGTGAACTCCACTCCCCACCGGTATTTCAGATTTTAAGCATGTGTGTGAAAGGATAAAAAAAGGGGTGAGTATTCTTTAAAAGACAACAATGCTAAATAACTGTATTTACAGGTAAGTAAATTGTTTTTTCTCCAGCATTGGCTCTTTCGTATATGAACTTGCCTTAGTCAAGACTGTAAATGGTATCAACCAGCAGTATACCTGTTTGATAGTGGAACATGAGAAAAAGAGGTTCAATTTACTGCAAAAAAAACCCAAAGAACTGCCTGTCCCGCTGCCGACTTGCCCCCCCCCCCTCCCCCCAATCTCCACATCCAGGCAAGTGACTTGTGTAACTGTGACAGCTCTTCTAGATGGCTGCCCATGTCAGCCAGTGGCACAGCTGTGTAGAGAGCTGCCACCACATCTGAAAATGGCACTGCTAAGTAGAGTGTTGCCATTCCAACTATTATTGAATGTACTGTCACCATGTCCTGGAGGGGTGGCTGGTCTTGGCGTCAGAGGTGGTGATAGCCCTTGCTGTCCATCTGGCAGTCACATGCCTATAACAGGGGACGTCCCTTTTTTTCTGAGTGCCCAAACATAACGAACAACTGGTTTGTCAGTGATGTGACAGCAATCCTTTCTGATGCTTGAGATGAGGAAGCACTGGTAAGGCATATCCAAAGGTCTCATATGATGCTTTCAAAGATGCATCCGGTTAGGTTTGGTTTCCATTTGTGACAATCTTGCATGGTCTTGCTGAGCGTGTCATCTCACTTGTCTTCTGTCCTTCTGTGTTTCTATGCTTAAAGATTCAAGCCCACAGGAGAAGGACTTAACCCCTTCCTGTTTGCTCACCGAGATCTCAAGATGGACTTGTCTGTCCTCCCCAGCACCTGTGATGCTCACATTTTGGGTTGGAACTAATATAGCCACTTGATGATTTTTTTGTTCAGGGCATTGAAGTGCTTTTTGGCGTAACAGTCCTTTTGTAAATAACTCCTGCACGCATATGCCACAGCTGTCCATAAACTTATCTGGTGTCATGGTGAAATCTGTCTCTCAGCTGAAAAAAGGCTGATGTTGCCTCATTGAGATCACCAATGAAGGGTTTCTTTCTTCAAGGGTTTGACTGATCCTGTTGTTGAAAGAACCTGCGTAGCCATTGATTCATTGATCAACTTCCACTTTATGGTCCACATTAGAAGGCACTAGAAGGAAATAGGAGGAATGTGTGATGACATAATTCCCAGGTAAGACTTAAATTAGCACATCTGCATTATTTATACCATCCTGGACGCGCTGAACTCAGGATTGAAATCAGTAAATTTGTTCTTCTAAAGAGACATATTCCAATTGCTGCTCACATATTCACCGTCAGAAACTGGATGTGATTAGACGAGTTGACCAAAAACAGTCTGTGGGAAAGCTGAATGGATGGGTCCTTCCTGTGCACTCATAGACTTGCCTCAAGGCATTCATCGACGTAAGGAAAGATGTAAATCCTTGTGTGTCTGATGAAGGCTTCCACTGCTGCCATGCACTTTATGAAGATTCTTGGGTTAGATTTCAGTCTGAAGGGTAACCATTTGGGACAATGACAACCACCCACTTTGAATCATCACGTGAACTTGCAGTACTTGTGGTGTATGGTGATATGAAAGTATGATTTATCAAAGTCTTACATTCTCCCTCCTGGAGAACATCTAGCACGTAACAATATGAAAACTGTTTCTTGAAGTACCTATTCAGCTGACACTGGTTTAGAATTGGATGGCAATCGTTTGATTTTGCCTTGCAAAAAATAAACTAGTATAAAACGTTTTGTTTCCTGGGAATTGGTGATTGGATCAGGAGAGCCTTTCTATTGCCTGGGGAGGATTCGCGCTTGGAGCAGAGGAATGTGTTGATGTGTCTTTTTATGAGGTGGCATCTGTGGGGACCTCTGGATACACTGAAGTAGGTGACCATGCTCCAAAAGACATTTTCCAGTCCTTCACTGTAAATTAGCCATGATACTTTCCTGGGCTGGTGAAGAGAGTGGTGTGGTGACCAGTGCCGGTAATAAGTTAACAGCACCTAGAGGTATCCTGCGACTTGGTTCTGATCTAGAAGCCCTATATTACGACTGGATATAGTACTCCTTGTGGTAGTATGACTGTTGCTGTGGTTGATACAGATTAGCTTATAAACCTCTTTAGCAAGGTGACTGGACTAGTCTTATGGGGCCACCAAAGGACTTTTGTCAACCAAATTGGAAGACACCTAGGATCTGGCAGTCTCAGTGTCCAGCGTAATGTTCTGTAAGTATTGTTCACATGGCGGCTAAAGAGGACCTCCCCACTAGATGGTGTACTTGGATTCCAGTTCTGGATCATTCTCAAAAAAGGTGCCCCCAGTAAGCTTTATCGAAGGACAGCATTGCCAAGTGTCACAAGCTGGTATTTGCTGTGTCTGTTGTGAAGTTGATAACTACCTCAGATGCTCTCTCCCTACACAATTATCCCTGGTGTAGACCTATTTATGACCTATCTGAATACAATATACAAGAGATTTTCTTCCTGGATAGAAGAGGGTATATTTTTGGGGAGGCAGTGAGGCGGCAGGTCTGGGAGGAGTGTATTGATATCCATTGATCATCTCTGACAGGGAAGTGCCTCAGTGCCACTACTTCAACTGCTTTAGAACTGAAGGTCCTCCAGGACATGAACGTGCACAGTGCTCAGTCATCTTTGTGATCCCAGCCAAGGCCCATCACATCTGGATTGTGGAGCACCTAAATTCTATCCGTGAAAGCAATCTGGCTCCCTTTAAGGCAACACTTTTTCATCTCTCCCTAGACTTTCTCTGCTTAAGTGCAAAGTGCTTGAGTAGTTGATCTCATCTCAGTCTTTCAGAAAATCCATGGTTCGCTTGTTTTTAGGAAAATATATTTCTTGGTCCTAACGGAGAAGCACTCAGCTGTTTCTGTCATTGAGCATTAACCAATAGAAGGTTGCTCTTGCTCTTGCTTGTGCGGTGGTCAAAATGTTTGTTCAAGTACCTGACAGAATTAGATATTCAAATTGAAAATGCAAGGCCTGTTTTACAGCGATATGCTAAGACTTTCTACACCCTCTAATGAGGTCATCAAATTGCATCTGTTTGGCTTGTGGTCAGATGAACTTCAAACCTTTTGCTTTATTTTCTTAAACATAAATAATTTTGATCTTTGATTTTCTGTGACCTACAACTACGATCTTGAAAGATACTGTTTCTGGTGGACATTAATCTGAGGATTTATTAGCAAGCTGCATGCCCTTTGCGCTTTTGACCCATACACTAATAATTTCTTGTCATGAATAGGTAAATGTACTTCATTTGTCGTCCTTCAAGGACACAAGTTTTTGCAGCCAAAAATTGCTCAGTAATATAGAAGTTGTTTGTGCCCTACATTTTTATTTAGGTAGGGCTTTTTTCCTCTGACCAGTTCATCGTATTTTTGTTGTTGTTGCTGCAGGCAGTGTGACCATTCCTGTATCCAACATTCCTTTCCACAAATATGTGTGCACATGGCTAGAGGCAAGGCAGCATCAGTGTTGTTCTCTCGATATGTGCATATCTAATATCTGCATGGCGACCAAGTAGTCTGCTCTAGTTGGTTTGTGCATTCTCCTAAAAGCAATCTGTAATTCAGCTAAGCAGTCTCTTTAAAATGTGTTTTCTTAGACATTGGCTTTTCAAATCTGCCTCACCTTTGGCTTCATTTTCAGTTGTTTCTCTTGATGTGGAATCTTCTTATCGCCAGGGTTAGTAGGTAGGATACCAGGAGCAGGTTAATGTTGTGTTTGGACTATGGCTCACTGAGCCACAATAAAGTGCTCTCCTTTTAGCAACAACCACTCATGCTACTATCATCAGTCTGGTCCTTCCACTGATTTGAAAACGGAGTTCTTGTGGAGATAGAAGGTGGGGTGTTGATGTGTACTTCATGTATACATGTGTATTGCAGAACTCTTATTAATTGCTTTGAGAAGCAGTTTCTTGTCCCACAGAGTGATTGCAGGCTACCCTCGGTGGGGAAAGGAGAGAGCTTGAGGTAGAAGTGACAGTCACCTTTATACCAACAGATGTTATCCTTGTCCTGCTAATGTCCTTGGGGCACAGGCTTACAAAACAAATCCCACGATTTCCTTGAACACCAATTCAACTAAGCTTGATCCTACTCGTAAAAACATTTCACGAGCCAAACCTATAATTTGCAGGACCTGTTGTGTGGGAGAAGCTGCCTTTAACTTCTAACTAATAATTACCTGATTGATATAGCTAGCACTTGACAGTGATTCTGCCTTTCCAAAGCTCTGCAAAGAACATGTGTTTGTACCAACATCCGAAGGAGGGAAGCTAGTTTCAAGTTATATGTAAGTAGGCCCAGGTTTTCTGCCGTCATTTCTATGTCTTGTACTGTTTTCCTTTGTGGTACAAAAAAAATCTTATGCTCTCATATTTTTCTTCTCTTGGTCTAAACAGGAAGAAGAGCCTTCTGTGGCGTGCCTCCTGTCTGATGAGGAGATAGCTAAAGCAACTGAAGTCTGGGCGAGGGGTTTGTCTGCTTGTCCAAGAATCTGTCAGCGGCACCACCCGATGTAAGTGGGCTTTGATCATGTGACACTGTAAATAGAAAATCAAGTGAGACTTCACAGTTTTCTCTCTATAGATATCTCTGAAGGGAACTGTCCATTTGACCATCTAAAAATCTAACCTGTGCCACTTGGTACTGTGCTCTACCTTTTAAAGAAAGACGTTTCACAGGTTGTTATTATGAGCAGGAGAGCCAACGGTGTTCTCCAAACATGTTGCATATTTATTCTGCGTTCAGTTCAGTCTGTCTTGTTTTTAAAATGTTCTATTTTTTTTTTTGTGCCAGTTTGTTCCATGAAATGTTGTTTGGGTTGCGGAATAAAAGGTGTGCATGTTTTATATTACTCTTATCTTGGGTTTGAGCTCTAAGTGAGGCAGTTTGTTTGGACATTTTAAAGGGTAAATCAAGAATCTTATTTTGTTTTCCTTTCAAGGGCGTTCTCCTTATCTGCAATAGCACCACACTCAGAGCCGGTTGGTCAAGGATCTGAACCACACAGTATTTCTTCTATCTTCATTTTATTCACTTTGGGTCGGGGCTCTGCTTCCCCTGTGGGTCTTGCTGTAGTGTTTATTGAGCTGTTTTTTTTAGAACCTATTTTGAGACTGCCACTGAGGGGGTTGGGGATCAGTTTGTGTCCTTCATTATCTCATCCTTCATGCAGGCTACTCATTCTTTTCAGGACCCTTTCACCTTATGCTTGCGACACCTTGCCCTCACCTATAATGTACTTGTACCACATGGAACCTTCTAAAATGCTTTATTGTGCAGGGTACCCAATTTGTTAATACCTATGTAATTGGCCTCACTTCAAGCTGACTCGATCCTTATTTTGATTTTCCTCTATAGGCCTTCTCCTTGCCTGCCATAGCACAACGCTTACTGTCAGTCTGTTGAAGGGTCCAATTTTCCTGAAGCACTATCTGAGTGAGGGAGCTGCTACACCTGCGGGTTTTGCTCTAGTCTTTATTGTACCACACTGTCAGCACCTATTTAGTAATGGCTGCTGTATGGTCATGCCAAAAGCAAGCCTGTCCACACCCAAATGTTGCCAACAATACTGTTTCTCCATTCACTAATAGATGTGATTCCACCCTCTCTGCTCTATGCGATAAGTCTTCATTTTTTCATGCATGGCCCACATGAGTTCCTTCCTCTTTTATCCACATTTTCCATACTTGCTGATGCTGTTATTACCACACTCGAGAACAATAACTTGTACCACAATGCTCCGCTGCAACGGTTATTCTCTTCCTGGTCACCGCTCATCAATTCGGATGCTAAATTCAAAACCATTTTATGTCATGGAACTACACACAGTTGGTGTGCTGCCTTTCCAAAAAAAAAACAGGGTCGACCTTTTACGACACCCCCTCCCTTTACTTTCCATGACTACCTTGAGAAGTGGGGCTCTTACAAAAAGCTGATCTCTCTGGCATCTACACAGTGATCATTTCAGAACTGTACTCTAAGCCATCGAAGAAATACTTACAAGAGGCGGACCAGTCTCTTTAACACTCACAGTATGCAAGTCACTACATACTCTTCCGCTTACATCCAAAGTCACTGAGAGAAATTGGAAATACTTTTTCCCCTCTACGAGGCTGTGGGCACCATTCCAACCTCTTCTTAGATCCCATAAGCCATGATTCAGGGGGTTAGGTGGGTGGGGAAGGAGGAGTGAGGGGGCAGAGGTTACCTGGCCCGAAGATGGCCACCTCTTAGACGAACTCCTTCGGCAGCATCCTAAATCCTCCATCATCCTGTGCCTCGATGCCAATGGAGCTGACCAAACCACCTCACTCTGTGTGCCCTATGTGTGCTCCTGGCTTGTCGCTGAGATTTCCACCCAAAATAGAGCCAGCACTCCATTTGATGTCCGCTGCCTTTGGCCGTATGGCAGGAGCCTAGTGCGAGCCTTTGGGCCTACTGTGAGGATCGACGTTCCAAGGGGGTACCCCTCTCGAGATTAATTGGAGCCCCTAATGCCTGGGGGGGTCCACATCATTGCTGCTTAGCCCTGTGAGCGAGCTGCAGGGGAGGGGGGCAAGGAAGCAAGCTGCCACCGGGTCTCCTGCTGTTAGGATGCGCAGATCGCCTGAGGAGCCTGCACCTTGGATGGTGAAGGAGCTGACCCTTGCCCCTACATCCACAACAGCACGCTCTGCAGAGGGAGTATGATACTGGACAGGGTCCCAAGGGGATGTTTTGCTTCTAACCTGGCAGCACTGGATGCGTAGGGCCTGTCGGCAGTTGGCTTACGACTGTGAACCAGTGCTGCTGGCCGTTCTGAGGACGTTGCTTGGACTAGTGCCAGATCCGACCTGCTATCGAGGTGAGGAGTGGGGAGTGTGGCCTAATGGTTATGCCCCTCCCCCTCGGCACAGTGCAAAACTTGAATGCCCTGCTGAATCTCGACCCAGACTGGCTCTCCCACTAGACATGTAGATGAGCTTAGTCCCCCACCCTTGCCTATAATTGTGTTGCCCATATCAGCTGAGGGCCTGCTATTGTTGCGATTACTTCTCCTCCTGTGCTCTGGCCGTACTCTTTTTCCCTAAATAAGGCTGTAGTGCCTCCTACGCACCCCCTGCTGCACCGCGCCTCCAATTGGGTACCCAATACCACACCGCTCCTTTCGACAGCCCCATCGGAGCCTACTCTCATTGTTTTTTACCTCAGCTGCGGACTTGCCATTATTGGTCTCAATGGGCAAAGTGGACAAATCATAGCCAAAGCTGCAGTTTGAGTCACAGAAAACTCACCGACTGCGTGGCAAAGAGGTGATTGCGCTTGAGGTGGCACCTGATGCCCTTGCGCCGGAAATTGGGGGGTGAACTACACCATATCTTGAAGGCCATGCAGCTCAGTCTCACCAACATTGATGGGAAGATAGAATCCCTCGCGTACTAGATGGACAGGATGTCTGAGCTTATGGACCGGGGAAAGGAGTGTGTCAGATGCTGAGGACGAGCAGGTCTCCCCTTCAGGGACTGAGAAACAGCTGGAGAAGGCACTTTTAGCACTGCAGGCCAAGGCGGAGGACCTAGACGCCCGCTCCCGGCGAAACAATCTACACATCATAGGCCTGGTGTAATCAGCTAACGTTGGGAATATGGAGACATTTGCAAAATGAGTGCTTTTTGAGTTGCTAGGGCAAGAGACCTTTTCTGACATTTTTGTGGTAGAGCGCACCCACCGTTTGTTTGCACCAATACCGGTGCTGTGGACTTGACACCCCTCCCAAAACCCCCTGATTATTGACAGACTACTCCTCTACCGTGACTGGGATGCAGCCCTCTGTCCATTCCAAGAATTGCAGACTCTTTTGATATGAGGTGCTGAAATTTCTGTATTCCCAGATTTTACGCCACAGGTTCAGAGGCACAGAGGCAGTTCCTTTCTGCTAAACATAAGCTACAAGAACTGAAACTTGATTATGCTATGTTTTACCCAACCTGCCTACTTGTGATTGTGGACGGTAAGCCCAATGTATTCAGCAACCCTATACTTCTGCAGACGTTTCTCAAGCAGCGAGAGAC